>NC_059353.1:9860000-11305000 GCF_019703515.2 Myxocyprinus asiaticus
GCCAGGACAAGCTGAATGAAAGAAGGTACATCAGTCACAGATTCATTATTTAAAGAAACCTTGACCTTGACCTTGACCTTATTTTAAAAATGTATGCACTATTTTTAGACATTAGTTGACAATTATTTAACTGAAGCCTAGTGGGGTCCAAAGTCTGAGACCATTAATAGAAATGCATCCATTTTTGATGTCTCATTTTATTAAATGTTATTTACAAATTTCTTATTTTAACAATTTGAATGAAAAGTTCAATAATAAAAAATAAAACAAATCCATGAATTTCAGCAGGGCCCCTCCCTCCTCAATCCAGGCCACCACACTACAGTCTTCAACTATTTTGAAAATATTAACTTAAAATTGGAATATATTAAATACACAAAACAAAAAGCAAAAATTAACAAAAAAAATCACCAATAAATTACCAATAAAAAAACGATACAAATTAACAATAAACAATTATAAATAACAATAAATAACTATATAAAAACATTTAAATAATAAAATTAATTAAATAAAAATATGACCTTGCTTTGTGGGGCCCCCTGGTGGCTCAGGGTCCTAAGCGGCCACTTCTACCACTGAATTTCAGAATTCCCTTATGTCTGTGTTTTGCTTTAATAGAGTCCACATGTTTGTGCAAAACGTGATAATCCATGTTATGCCATGATTAGAGAATGTTACAAAGAGCATCTTGTGTGCAATGTTTTTGCAGTGTTTGGTCAATGTAATATATTTTACATTGTAAATTACATATGGTCAGTGTTACAAATTGTCTTACATTTTCTTAGTGACCTAGACATACAGTAATGCAGAATCTTATTTATCCCATTTATTTATGGGGTTAAATGTTTTAAAATTCCAGATTTTCAAAGTAGTCTCTGAATTCTAAACCCCACTGTATTATTTCTAGCCTAAACCTGTCTGACAGTAAAAATCTAGTAATTTTTGCAGAAAATAATACAGTGTGTGACTTAATTTGTTATATCTGAGAGCCCAAAGATTAAATGGGCTTTGATTTAGAGACTGAAATTGCTTTATGATAAACCTACAATATTATTAATCAATTTGCTGTTTAAATATTTAAAACCTGCCTCTGAGACCAAGTTTGCAAGACAAAAAAAGAATAAAAAATGGTTGGAATTTAAAACATTTTAAGAGCTCAATTCTCTTCCCAATCCAACCCTACAGAACCACTGGAACTAAAACAACAGTGAAAACGGAGCCCAAGACAAGGTAATGACTCACCTGATTAAATAACTGTTGAATTACTGAATGAAAGAAGAGCAGCTTTTTACAAATAACATTACATCTCTTTCAGCACTACAACTACAACAGTCAAAGATGGTACAAAGATAACTGAGACAACTGTCACTACAACCAGGTGAGATACTGAATGGATATCATATCAATATCATGTCTGATATATCTCTAAATATTCTGCACTAAGCACAAGGCATCACAAGGAATATTTCAAATGTCAAAGTCAATTATTATTGCAACTATTCTAAACTGTAATCTTGTTTTTTTATTTTCAGTAAAGATGTAGTGAAAAGCAGGGCTGCAATGTTCAGTGAACGAGATCAGACAAATTTAAAGAAGAGTTCTGGGTAAATCAAACATGCATTTTACTATTTTCAAATATATTATTGCTGAGACCTACAAAGTTAAACAGCCAACATAACTGAAATGTTGCTCACTGAACATAATATATTTTCTGTCCCTAAAGTGACTACAAGACTGAAGTCATTACAGTGAAGTCATCAAAGGACACCATTGATGGGTGAGTGTTATAGAATGTATACACTAAAAAAAAATCATTTTCTTAACTGGTATTTTTGTCTTGTTTGTCATAAAACTAAACATCCTTAAAACAAGATAAACTTCAGAAGCAAAACTTGTTTCAGAGAATATATGTTGAATTAAGCTTATTTTTCTTGCTCTATTGACAGAGAGTTTATATATATATATATATATATATATATATATATATATAGTTTTAATCAGAAACCTCATTTAATTTGTCATTTAATTGGAGTAATTTAAACCACTCCAATTATTCATTAAGAATATTGTATGTGTTTATAATCTTATATTATTTTTTTTATTTTTTTTGTCCAAACTTTATAAGTACTTTCAGTTCTGTTCACACCATCTCGCTTTGAAAAGTCTTCTTTTATTCCACTAGATGGTAGCAAGCACTTAAAAAAAATTTTTGCTATCGCATTCCATCACAATATACAGATATGAAATGAATATCTTGGCCTCTGAGTGGACTAGAAGCTCATTTCAGGTGTCATTTGAAAGCTGAGATCCCTTCCCTTTGTGATGATATATAACATTTCATCATCAATAGTCGAAGAAATGTTTTTTAATAATGGTTTAGCATGCTTTTCCTGCTGGATGGCATATTTTTTTCTGGACATCTAATATATAACATTGGATTATACAGCCAAACAAGCTCACAGACAAGCAAAAAAAAAAAAAATAGCAAATTGTTTAGAAAACTGCCTAAGGTTAAGAGCAGATATTAAATTTTTGGCTACTTCGGGCTTACAGCAGCAGTGATCGACGCATAAAAGAGTTGTTTGTATCTGATGACTTACAGAAATCATATTTCACTTTGTGATTCTTATGAAAATCTTTCAATCTGTGGTATTAGGGCAACAAAATAAAGTCACATTCCTGAGAATGAGAGCTTTCATTTGACAGATATTTGACTTGTCTATTTCAGTGCTATGTGAAAGATGATAATATTCATTTAAATATTTCTACCCCATTACCTTTAGCGTTCGCTAATTTGCAACGTGAATGTTTACAATGCCTTATTTTGTTATTTTATGTAACATAAATTAAATGATGGTATTAGCCGAAAAGTTCAGATTCTATGCCTTTAAATGATACCTCATATGCTTGATTTATGTATTAGGGGACCTAAATGTTTTAAGCGTAAACTTTTTTCGCGACATAGCACCCCAGGGTTAAAAAAAAAAAAGACAATTTTGCCCATGGGCTAAGAAAATTTAACTTAATTTAATATATATTTATATTATTAAATTATTACATTTCTTCTCATGTAAATTTATTTTTTGTTTTAAGGATGTTTTCACTGGAAAACAAGACAAACTTACTGATTAAGAACATTTGCTGTGTAAAATAACCTATTCAAAATGATCTCATAATTCACTAGCTGTGTTTGTGTGTGTATATGAACATTAAATCAATAATGCTTTCTGCCTAGACCAACCTCCCCTGTCAAGACTACTACAAGGTACAAAAACTACATCTGTCTTGCTTACGGATGCTTACTATACCCTGAAAAAGTGCGGCTACTCTCTTAACCTCTTAACAATTTCATTTCTAGTGTCAAAACTTACACCAAGGAGGAAGTTTCACCAGCTAAAACAACATCTCACTCTATCCAGTCCACAAAAAGGTGGGAACTTGAAAGATTATTCCCAACACAGTCTCAGCCTCAGCATGCCAGTATATTCTAAAATCCCACAACAAATAGTCTAAACCTCTCTGAAAATCAAACAATTATTGCAGAAAATAATTTAGTGCAACCAAAGATGAAATGGACTTATATTTAGAGTCTGAAATGTATGTCTCATTGCACGTATGTTGTCTGTCCCTAAAGTGACTACAAGACTGAAGTCATTACTGTAAAGTCATCAAAGGAAACCATTGATGTGTGAGTGTTATAGAATGTACAGTATAATTTAACCCAGTGGTTCTCAACTGGTTGGTCTCAACAGAACAGCTGTGCTGTTGTTTATGCATTTACATAATTGCCAGTTTTCTTTTTCAGCCACTGTAATGCTAAGAATTTTGCATATCATTGGCCCTATGCATTTCATGGTTATATTTAGAACTTTGATGTTTGATTTTAATGCCATTTTGAAAAAAATTAAATTATTTTATTATGCTGGGTTGCCATATACCACTCAATGTCCAAGGTAAAATCTGTGTCCTGAAGCACAACGAGTTGAGAACCACCGATATAATATATTCAAAATGATCTTATAACACACACACACACACACACACACACACACACACACACACACACACACACACACACACACACACATATATATAAACATAACCAATAATCCTTTTTGTCTAGACCAAAGTCACCTGTCAAGACCACCACAAGGTACAGTAACCAATTACTGTCTTGCTTTTGGATTACTGACTAACTTGAAAAAAACTGTGGCTGTACTCTCTCAACCTCTTACCAATTTCATTTCCAGCATCAAAACCTACACCAACAAGGAGGAAGTTTCACCAACTAAAACAAAAACCTACTCTGTCCGCTCCACAAAGAGGTGGGAATTTTAATGATTATTCCTAGCCTCGGTTTGCCACTAGATTGTATAATCCCAGCAAATGTTTTTAGTCATATTATTAAATAAGGCAAATCATTGACTTGATGCTTTTCCACAGCACTGATGATCAACTGTTTGACACTCTGATACCTTCGTCAGTAAAGACAGTCTACACCAAACCTGACAGCAGGTATGATTCTTTTACATTTAGATTTGACATATTGTGTGAATTCAGTTGTCGTGAAATTGACATTAACATAAAAAAGCTGGCTTAGTTTAATGCCAATTACTGTGCTTTTTTATTTTTATTTTTAAGCTTCACAGCCTCAGTCTTCATTTACTACAATTACAATTTTATTTATTTTTTTTTTATAATAGAAGATGTAATAAAGGATATGGCAAATCTGTAAAAGTTCAATGGCAAATCTGTGATGATAATAATGGGCAATGTACCATGACTGCCAAACATTTCACTTAGATTCAATGTCTAATCTAGTAAAATCTAATAATTATTGCAGAAAATACTGCAGGGCAACCAAAGTATTTACATTAAGAGTCCAAAATGTTGTTGACTGCACATGTATGTTATTTGTCTCTCAAGTGACTACAAGACTGAAGTCATTACTGTGAAATCATCAAAGGAAACCATTGATGTGTGAGTGTTATAGATTGTATAATTTTAAAAACATCTCACAATGTTTTTTTTTTTTTTTTTTTTGCTTTGCTTTGCTTTATTTTGTGTGTATGTACATGAAATCAATTATATTTTTTGTCTAGGCCAAGCTCACCTGTCAAAACCACCACAAGGTACTGCAGCCACAGTCTTGCTATGGATTGCTGACTATAACCTGAATAAACTGTGTCAGATTTCTTAACCTCTTAATCATTTTATTAACAGCATCAAAACTTACACCAAGGAGGAAGTTTCACCAGCTAAAACAACATCCTACTCTATCCAATCCACAAAGAGGTGGGAACTTGAAAGTTTATTGCCAACACAATCTCAGCATCAGCATGCCAGTAGCCTCTATTTAAAAAAGTGGTAACATGCAATTTTTTCCACCTCTTCAACTCTGGGGCATTTTTGGGCTGCCAGCAGCAATTTTTCCACACTCAAATTTAAAAGCTCACCATTTACACATACTGTGGACTGATTGCCAAAACTTTGTCTGATTTTTTTCAGACCCCAAGACTCCTATTATTCATAAATAATATTGAATATGTTTACAATCTTATGATGAAAATATATATTTTTTTATTATCTTTTTGTTGTTGTTGTCCTAACTTTGTAAACATGTAATTCTGGTTCTGTTCACTCCATCTTTCTCCAAATAGTCTTATTTTATTCCACTAGATGGGAGCAAGTAGTTGAAAAAAGTATTTATCCTCTATCGACTTCCGTCACAAACTGCCGATCTGAAATGTAGGTGGCGCTCTAATGCAATTTGGCCTTCACAGATTCGCTTGTCCATAGACATTCCGTCTAATTTTCAGTTCACACACCACCCCCATTGTTTTATCAAATATCTTGGCCTCTGAGTGGACTAAAAGCTCACCTTTGCGATGATGAATATACATTTTGTCATCAATAGTTGATAACATACAGTATATTTCTGATGATTTTTTTAGCATGCTTTTTCTGCTGGACCTCATATTTTGTTCTGGACATCTCAGATATAACATTGGATTATTCACACAAGCAAACTCACAGACAAGTACAAAAATGGCTCTTAGAAAACTGCCTAACGTAAAAGCAGATATAATGTTTTTAGCTATTTGAGGCATACGGCAGCAGTGATTTGCGCATAAAAGAGATATTCTGTATTTCATATCTTACAGAAATCATATTTCAATCTGTGATTCTTTTGAAAACCTGAAAAACTGTGGTATAAGTGCAACAAAATAAAGTCACATTCCTGAGAATGAGAGCTTTCATTTGACATGTGATTTGTCTATTTACGTGTTATTTGAAAGACTTCATTCATATAAATATTTCTACCACATCACTTAACTTCACTTTTATTGTCACACAAACATATACACAAGTGCAATAGTGGGTGAAAGTCTTGGGTGCAGTTGCGAGCAACATAGCAGTCGCGAGTGATGAGACATAGATGAGACATACCAATTTACAATAAACCGATTTACACATCACAATTTACATATCTAATATACACATAATTACATGCAACACAATATATAGTATACAATACACACAATATAGAATACACATTATACAAAAAAAATAGTATATATAGTATATATAAAATGTACAGTAGGTTGTATTGTACTGTATTGACATTCAGGCTGTCGGTTGATAGTCAGTGGCCAGTGTGTTGTTAAGAGAGAATATAATTCATGACAGTCTGGTGTGAGATAATGAGATTAATAAAGTGCAGTGCTGATGTATACTGATCGTGAGAGATCAAGAGTTCAAAAGTCTGATTGCTTGGGGGAAGAAGCTGTCATGAAGTCGGCTGGTGTGGGTCCTGATGCTGCGATACCGCCTGCCTGATGATAGCACATGACCTCTAGGTGGCGCTGATTTGCGATGTGAATGATTTCAGGCCTTATTTTGTTATCTAACATAAAAGCAGAAACGATTGTTATCTCTGAAAAGTTTAGATTCTAAGCTTTCAAACGATACCCCATATGCCTGTCTTATGTATTCGGAGACTTAAACATTTTAAGCATAAACTTTTTTGTGACCCCCTCTGGGACCCGCCGGCGGGTCTGCAAAGTTGAAGAGGTGGGTAGTTCACCCAAAATGAAAATTCTGTCATCATTTATTCACCCTAATGTTGTTCCAAACCTAATTCAAAAAAGTCTCAGTCACTGTTCACTTTTATTACATCTATTTTTTCCATTCAAATAAATTGAATGGTGACTCAGGCTTTCATCCTGCCTTTTAGTAGTAAATGATTTTAATTTCTACATGATCTAACCCTGAAATATTACTTTCATACAGGTTCATTCAGTTAAATTAAATAATATTTTTGACATTATTAAAATATTTTTGACCAGCAAATGCTTTTAGTAAATTACGAGAAAGGAACTCAGTAATTAAATGATTTTCCACAGCACTGAGGATCAACTATTTGACACTCTCATACCAACGTCAATCAAGACAACCTACACAAACAAAGGCAGCAGGTATGTGGCATTTGCATATTTATAAGGTGTGAATGCATTGGTGGCGAGTTTGACATTTACCTTGGCCTTTAAGTAGTTTAACCAGTCTTACGACTGTCAGAGTAACTTATTTAGACTGTCGGTAGCTTGCAACTTTCTATTAGAGCTTACCTCTCAAGGTGAAGTGGTGCTTTTTTTATAATGGAATTCTATCGTTCTCGCAGTCGCGAGGAAGATATAACTGTCTCCAAATCCACCAAAACAGTGTACTCCACAAACGACAGGTAGGAGAAATTTTCTCATTTCAGCATCTTTGTCTGACACATTATTTGTTGTTTATTACACGTCTCTGTCTTATTTTAAATGCATAGACATGAGTGGACTAGTGTCACAAGTCCTACTTTCACCAGAACATCATACACAGAGAACAGGTTCAGTACCCAGATATCCAGATGCATTTTTCAATTTGTCAAAGCAGTAGTTCACCAAATAAATTGTATAATCATTTTTGCATGCTCATGTGATACAAACCTGTATGAATTTCTGTCCACCATGGAATACAAAAGGTGAATTTTTGAATAATATATTTTAGTATATCCTTTGTTATATATTATTATACTCAAGAATATCCTATATTTTCCATATAGTAAAAGTAAATGGTGACTGGGGCTGTCAAGCTTCAAAATGACAAAATCTAATTTGTCCAAACAACAAACAATTCCTCTAAAGGCATACAATATCATTGTGTGAGGAACAAACCAAAATGTAAGTTTACATTTAAATCAAAGTCTGAAATGGACTACAAAAAAGTATGGACGACAAAAACAGTGCATGATACCACTGACACCACACACCATTGGTTCTTGCATATCTCGTGACCAGACGTCATTGATGTGAATGAAGCCATTTTTTATTTTAGAACCAGTGGAGGGAAAGGTTTTTAGTTAATAATAACTTTTGGTCAATTTTGGTCTGTTTCTTGCACAAAAGCTACTGTATGGCTTCAGAAGAATTGGAATGTAGTGTTCTAGTCATACTGACAATTTTTTGGGGGGTGTTTTTATGGTGCGTTTTTGTCATTTTGAAGCTTGACAACCCCAGTCCTTTTTCTCTCTCATTGTTTGGAAAAAAGGGGCCTGTATATTCTTTAAATTAATGACCTTTTGTATTCCACAGAAATTGTATTTTTGGGTGAGCTATTCCTTTAAGTAGTAAAATGCTTCAACACATGTAACTGTTGCTGAATAGCTTTTACAAGATTTGTAGGCTTATGTTACTTGTATTTTCAGGCCTACTGATTACCTTTCTGACAGCCTTACATCAAAAACCACTACAACAGTGTACACATCACCTGAGAGGTAATTATTATTATTAATTATGCCAGCACTGAGTTCAATGCAACATGTAGTGCACATGTAAAATGCATGACACTTTGTTGTAGGAAAGTCAGTGAGAGAGACCTTTGTACATACTGCCGTAAAAACATGTACAATGCAGAAAAGATGATACTGGATGACATGAACATAAACTGTCATGCAAGTTGTTTTAAGGTTAGTTACTTTTCAAACTCTTTGAAATGTGGTAACACTTTATAATAACAGTTATTAATAAGTATATACACAGTATATACACTGTATATATATATATATATATATATATATATGTATATATGAATGTTTCGAAGTATCATATAATGAACATTTTTTATAAACATTAGTACTGAAACGAATTACAAAGTATTGCCAAAAATGGTCTGTATTTTCTATATTGTATCTTGACTGACTGTCTGTTTAGTGTGAGGTATGCAATACTTCCCTTGGAAACCTAAAGGCAGGAGACAGCTTGTGGGTCTACCGTCGCTCTGTTCACTGTGAAAGCTGTTTTGGTGTCACCAAGGGTAAGACAGACTATGCTCATCAGCAATTTGAAACAGTGTAATCAATATCATTTCTAAATGAACAAATATGTTTGTTTTACAGGCAAGTGGCATCGCTGAAACTACGTTGACCATTAATGAAGTGAAATAATAGAAAACGATATGCCAAATATTTAGACAGCCTATACCAGTACTTTCTTATGATTTTAATGTGTACCAGGGTCATATACATTACATTTAATAGTTTTGGTGGTGGTCTTATTAATTGAGTGCATTAATAGCTATAATTTGTTCGGTGATGTGTATCTCATCTAACTACCAAAATAATAATATTTCCTAAAAAAGGAAAATACTTTTCTTCATAAGCTCATGTATGATAATAAATATTAGTAAGTTGATTTGTTCTAGTTTTTTGTCACTAGTGTAATATTAATAAAGGATTAATGTCTTTAATATGAAAACATTTGTTATTTTTCCAAAGTGCTGTTTTCAGATTTTTTAAATTTTTTTATTATTATTGTTTAGATCTTGTTGAATGTCATTCCAGAGTATTGTTAGGTTGATCCTGTTATGCAGTTCCTTTGAAACTCTGTAACTTTTATGCTTGAGTTGTAATTAAAGGAAGTATTTATAGAATAAGGTATACCAGTTTATCAGATATATGCTCTCGACAAGCTCAGGCACTTTATTATAAAACATTTAACTTTATATGTTAACCATATGTAAAAATGTTCCCGATTGCCACTCCAGCTTTCATCAGTGTCTTTTAATTAAAGTCTAGCCATTAAACACCCCAACCCCTGTTCTTCATACACAAGGACGGATTGACCACCGGTCCGATTAAGAGTTGCTCAGGGGCCTCTAAACCCAAAGGGCCCCGAGCTCTAAATCAATTATTTATTTATTTTGAGATATCTGTTATATATCCACGTAAATGTCAGCCTTATGTGAAATACAATTTGTTTGGCCGAATGCGTGCTGGACTACAGCAGGGTGAGCACAGACACTCGAGTGCGCGCTCAGGGAATCTGCGTCTCACAGGTGCAGCGCATTTATTTGAAGGACTACAGAGAACAGCCTTTGATTCACAAAACGCTTTCAAAGATAAAGTGCAGTTTACCCTGGCTGTCTACAAAGCTGATGGTATAAGTGACAGAATTCGTGCGACAGTATATAGATGACATTCAAATATTTAAGTCCAGCATTTATTTAATGTTTAATGATAAAGTGAAAGATGCCTTAATACCCTAAATATGTGCACGGTAAACTTTTGTAATATTTGGTTCAACTTGAAAGTTTTCAAATAGTTATTCTGTTATTTGTCGGGACTCGGGAATAAAGAACGTTTATTGCCATGAATCTCAGATTAGCAGGGAATAAAGTGCACAGTGAGCTATGAGTCTAAATAGCACAATACATAGATCTTCAAATGATAAAATCACATTAAAGATGAACAAAAATATTCTCTGTTACTGCCTGCAACATAGTAGGGCTATTCTTTTTTTTATTAAATCATACACTAGCAATGAAATGTAAACATATATATATATATAAAATCAACATTTAAACCCCACAACCCCCCCGACCCAACCCCCACCCCCCAAAAGACCCCCCAAAATGACCCTGTGGTCAAACATAAGAAAATGTATAGAAATAAAAATCAAACCGACACATATATATATATATATATATATATATATATATATATATATATATATATATATATATATATATATGCATATATAATATATATATACATACATATACAAACATAAATACATATATATATATATATATATATATATATATATATATATATATATATATATATTATATATACATATATATATATTAAATGTGAGCCAAATTGTTAAATTGTTAAATGTGAGCCAAAATCATCACAATTAAAAGAACCAAAGACTTAAACTACTTCAGTCTGTGTGCATTGAATTTATTTAATACACGAGTTTCACAATTTGAGTTGAATTACTGAAATAAATGAACTTTTCCACAACATTCTAATTTATTGAGATGCACCTGTACATACATACACATAATAATCATACTAACTATAATACACTACTCTCTCCACACCCCACCCAAGAGCCCTCCAAAAACTCCTAATACCTTCCCCATTTCCGAATAAACTTATCCAAGCCACCCCGTCTTCCCGATGACACCTCCTCATAAGCTGCCACCCTCCCCACCTCCGTGCACCTCTCCGGATATGGGGGTGCACCAGCTGACCTCAAGCCCCTCAAAATAACCTGCCTGGCAATCATCACACATGTCAGAACCCAGTTCTCTATATGGCCATCCCCCACATCGATGACCGCCCCATCGCCCAGAACACAAAGTCTGGGGCAAAATGAAACCTGAGTGCCCGCCATGTCGCACACAAAATTCTGAACCTTCGACCAGAATTTCTGGATCTCGACACACCACCAAAAAACATGGGCCATGTCTCCATCCTCCGACTGGCATCTCCAGCAGGTGTCTTTAAGACCAAGCCTATACAGTCTAGAGGGGGTCCAATAAAATCTATGCGAAATTTTGAATTGTATAAGACGCACCCTTGCATCACTAGATGTAGACTTAACGTTTTTAAGAATCTTAGCCCACACTCCTTCTCCCATACTCTCTTGAGAGAAGTTAAGGCTCCATCCCCCAGACTCTGAATTAGCAGGGAGTAGTACACTGATGCCTCATGACCTTTTCCAAAAGCCGCAATCACCTCTCCCAAAGCATCTGCCTACTTAGGGGGATATGTGCTACTCCCAAAAATAGTACAAAGCAGGTGGCGCAGTTGTAAATACCTATAAAACTGAGGTCTGGGGATCTCAAAATGTTGGACCAAGTTTTCAAACGATCTCAACACACCACTTTCATATAGGTCACAGAGTGTAGCAACCCCCCTCACAATCCACTCTGGCCAGCAGAAAGGGGACTTGCCAATACACAGTCTTGGGTTCTGCCATATGCTCTAGGCAACATTTAAATAAGTGTCCAGTTTAAACAGTCTGGACATTTTAGTCCATACTAAGTGTAAATGCGAAATAACGGGGTGTAACTTAACTTTTCCAAATAGTTTGATAGAGATGCTTTGTAATGGTGAAATAGGGGCCAGAACTGCCTGTTCAATAACAAACCAGGGAGGGGCTCTCTCAGGTGGAAGTGACTAATGAGCCAAATGTCTGAGACTGAACGCATAGTAATAAAACAAAATCTTGGGTAGGCCAAGCCCTCCTTTGTCTATCGGCCTATGTAACTTATTAAAATGCAATCTGGGATGTTTACCATTCCAAATGAAGGACTTCGCTATGCTATCAAATTGCTTGAAATAAGAGAGGGGGACATCTACAGGGAGAGATTATAGCAGGTAGTTACATTTTGGAATACAATTCATTTTAATAACATTAACCTTCCAAATCATCGATAAATGTAATGAAGCCCACCTGCTCACATCGTTCGAAAACCTTTTTATTAAAGGTGGTCAAAATGAGCACTAATTAAATCAGACAAATTTGCTGGGAATAAAATCCCCAAATACTTAATGCCCTGTTTGGGCCACTGGAAGGCACCCGGCTGAAAAGCTGTTACTGGGCAGAATGCTGTCAGAGCCAAAGCTTTGGATTTAGCCCAATTGACTTTGTATCCTGAGAACTTGGAAAAGGAATTAATAATTCTGTGGAGGCAAGGCATAGATCTAGTGGGTTCAGAGACAAATAATAAAATATCATCTGCGTAAAGCAGAAGCTTATGTGCCACACCTCCCTCCACCACCCCTGGAAAATCATCCTCCTTTCTTATCGTGGCTGCTAATAGTTCCAGGCCAAGACAGAACAATAATGGGGAAAGAGGGCAGCCCTGCTGAGTGCCCCTATTCAGAGTAAAATAATCTGAAATTAATCCATTTGTTTGTACCGCTGCTACAGGGTGTCTATAAAGTAACTTAATCCAACCAATAAATGTACTCCCGAACCCATACATTTCTAAAATCTTAAAAAGATAATCCCATTCTATCACATCAAACGCCTTTTCGGCGTCAAGTGAGATGGCAGCGATCAGAGATTGATCATTCGCTACTGACCACATGATATTGATGAGACGCCTGATGTTATCAGAAGAGCTATGGCCCCGAATAAATCCCACCTGATCTATATGTATAAGTGATGTCATAACTTTACTTAATTGATTAGCCAAAGTTTTTGACAATATTTTTACATCTAGTTGGATCAGGGAGATTGGACAGTAACTTTTACACTCGCTTGGATCTTTGTCCTTTTTAAGAATCAGACTGATCCGGGCTTGTGTCATGGTTGGAGGAAGCTTTCCATTCTTTAATGATTCAGTATAAACTTCTAACAAAAGTGGAGTCAGTTCTGTAGCATAGGATCGAAAAAATTCTGCGGCAAAACCATCTGGCCCCGGAGCTTTGTCAGTAGGTAGGGACTTAATTACCTCGTCAAGCTCCTCCAAGGTTATCTCAAAATCAAGAGAGTTTTTTTGCTCAGTTGTCAGTTTAGGAAGATCTAATGGTTCCACAAAGTTTCTAATATCTTCATCAGAAGACGAAGACATGGAACTATAAAGATCAAGATAGAATTCTTTAAAGGCATTATTAATTTCAGTGGGTGAAGTAAAAATTTCACCACCAGCAGATTTCACTGAGGAAATGGTAGAAAAAGACTCTCTCTGCTTTATATATCTAGCCAAAAGCTTCCCTGCTTTGTCACCCGACTCAAAGTATGACTGTCTTGCCCTGAATAACCAAAACTCCACTTTCTGCGACAAAATAGTATTATATCTATATTTCAATCGGGTCAATTCTCTGAGGCCATCAGCTGACATACAGCACTTCAGCTCTGCCTCTGCACTTTTAATATTTCCTTCCAACTCCACAAGTTCTTGTGCTTTGGATTTTTTGATGAATGTGGCATACTGTATGATCCGACCCCTAAGAACCGCCTTAAGTGCCTCCCAAGCCACGCCCACAGAGGATACTGAGGACCAGTTGGTCTCCATATAAACATTGATTTCAGTCTTTAACATTTGTTGGAAATCAGGATTTTGCAAAAGGAATTCAGTAAGGCGCCAACTATATGATTTCTGTTTCTCTATATGTGGCAACACCTCTAAACTCACCAGGGCGTGATCTGAGACTAAAATGTTTTCAATTGAGCAATCAACAACAGATGAAATGAGGGATTTGGATATCAAAAAAAAAAAATAAAAAAATCTATTCTAGAATAAATCTTATGGACTGATGAAAAAAAATGTATAGTCCCTACCAGATAGGTTCAAAAGTCTCCAAATATCTGTAAGACCAAGATTTTTACACATCCTGTGAAGCATCAATGTTGCTCTAGGGGGTTTACACACTTTTGCTTCACTGTGATCAAGGACTGAGTCCATCAAAAGATTAAAGTCTCCTCCCAATATTATATCATGAGGGGTGCCAGCGGCTTGCAGCATCCCTTCAAGATCTATAAAAAAGCCCTGATCATCAGCGTTAGGTGCATAAATATTAGCCAAAATCAACCTTTGCCCTTGAATTTCAGCTAAAACAATAATTATTCTTCCTAATTTATCTTTAATCTGTTTGAGAAATTTGAATTGTATATGTTTATATACCAATATAATGACTCCCTTGCTCTTACTTGAGCCAGCGCTAAAAAAAACATGTCCACCCCATATCTTCCCAAATTTTTCAGCTTCCTGCGGGAAGAGATGTGTTTCTTGAAGAAACACTATATCATATTTCTTACGTTTAAGAAAAGTAATAACCTTCCTTCTTTTTATGGGGTGCCCCAACCCATTTACATTCCATGTGGCGAGAGATAGTACACTCATATTAACATTTGACATTTTGATATATTAAAAAAAATAAATTGTGTGTCAAAAACAAAATTATACAGTTCACATTCCCCATTAGTGAAACCATCAAACCCTGAACTTCCCCCCGAACAAAACAAACAGAAAAAAGAATAACGTGCGCATTAACCCCGCGCAAGAAAGCGTCAACCGGCGACAATCCCTCTAACCTCAAAAGGTCCATGAACTCCCACGAGCCCCCACGACAACTTTGCCATCGGATTGCACAATTTTGCCTCACAAATTTGTGAGGCAAAATTACATAACAGAAAATACTTTGTAAAATAAACCCAGCAAATAGGAAGAATGAACACAAAGAACGTGTAGATTGTCTCAAAGGTGTGATCTTCCACAAAACAAATTCCAGCTGATATAAAAAAGTTCAGATTCCTCGGGCAGACAAACAAATCTTCAGTGAGCCGGCTGTTATGAGTTCAGCGGATGACGTGATCATTCCAATGTCTCGTAAAAAAACTCAACAAAACAAACTATAGCCAGCAGGAGGAATAAGCACGAAGAACGAACAGATTAATCCACAGCTGTTCCAAAGGAATGTTATTCAATAGAACAAGCTCCTGCTGCTAGGCAGAACCAACACAAAAAGAAACAAAACCGGCATCCGAGTCAATTCACTTGGAGGCCGCATAAAAGTATATACCATGACTTACATAATCCGTCAACTTTATAAAAGACATCCTTTGTGTGAGCATGTAAATATTTTGCGGTCATCCGTAGTGTTCACTCTCAAACTGGCCAAAATTTCTTTAAGGAAAAGTGTTATTCACAAAACAAGCTCCAGCCACACGGCGGAGCCAATGCAAAAAGAAAAAAGAAACCAAAAAGACGCCCAGCTTCCTCAAGAGTAAGTACAGCGAGTCGACCCACTCACATGAGAAACATCCAATGGTTTACTCAGACATTGATTCAATAAAAGACATTGCTTGATTGGGACATGTAAATACTTTGCGACCGCTCTTCGTTTCTATTCTCAGTTTGGCTGGAAACATTAGAGCAAAAGTAATCTTTTGCCGATGTAAGAGTTTCTTACATTCCTTGAACCGATCCCGTTTCTCTTTTGTCGAGTTCGCAAAGTCCGGGAACAAGAAAATATTATGGTTCTTCCAAGAAAGCTTCCCTTTGCTCCTTGCCTGGTGCAATACAAGATCTTTATCGGATGATCTCAGAAATCTGGCCAGAATCGGTCGGGGTCTGTCTCCCTCAGCAAATCTGTGAGCTGGGACTCTGTGAGCTTGCTCGATTTCCAGCTTGTGGCCTGTTATGTCGAGCAGACTCGGGAAAAGCTCCTCTAGGAATTTCACCATATCGCTGCCCTCCTCATGCTCAGGAATTCCAACAATTCGAATGTTATTCCTGCGGCTTCTATTCTCAAGATCTTCAAGCTTTTCGAGGAGATGTTCCAAATCAACATTGGTCGCTGGCTGATTAGCGATTAATTCCCTCTCCGAAGACTCCAAATAATCAATTCGTCAACATCAGTCACTCTTGTAACTAACTCAGAGAATTTTGTTTCCATCGCTGTAATCGATCGACGTATTACAGCGAGATCCTCCAAGTCAGCAAGAATCTTCGTCAACATCACCGACATGTTGGACAACTGACACTGGATTCCTTCTCCCGCTGCACCATCCAAATCGAGTCCCTGGTCTGTAGGTCTGTCGGGGCTTTCATCCTGAACACGTTAGTGTCTTTTAATGTCTCCAGAGCCCGAGGATTTTGACTTCTTTGCCATGTTTTGCATCAAAGAGCAAATGTGTAACTGGTGTCGGGCTTTACAGGTTGTTTAGATCAGTGTTACTATCAGAAATAATTAATAATTATTTCTGTAGTTATTAATTAATATTTAAATTAATTAATTGGATCTAACTCATTAAAACCTCATATGGGGCTCCAGTAAATGTAGTGTGCTACGTTTAGGAGCAAGTTTGGTTATTAGCAATAATTAATAATTATTAAAGATAATTACTAATTATTAAAATCAATAGAACACTGATGAGAATCAATGTTAGCTTTTTTTAATCCTTTAAAATCAACAATTATCAAAGATAATCGTTAATTGTTAACATCGATGAAACATTAATTAAAATTAACACTAGCTTATTGATCATTCAAATTCAACAATCATCAAAGATAATTGTCAATTATCAAAAATCAGTTAATAAGGATTAACATTGACGGGGCACCACCCTGGAATTAGGGACTAATAACCAAATAGTAAAACAGTCTCAATATTAGATTGTTTTCTTAGGAAACTCGGCATCCGAAGAATATCGATTTTCGGGAAAAAAACAATGAATGAAGGTTTGAATCCGAGCACTGACATCCCGTCAGCATGACACAGGCATATGCAAAACAAACCAAAACACTTCTCTTTGTAATATAAACAAAGTTTATTTATGCAGTAATATCAATTAATAATTAATACAGTGCAGTCAATAAACTTCCGACTTACAACTACAAACTAAACAGTGATATGATTAGATATGGAAATAAAATAATCCTATAACACATAAAGTGTGTGTGTGTGTGTGTGTGTGTGTAATTAGTACGAGAGAGAGAGAGAAGTGACAGCCCTAAAGCTGATTTCGCGATCGTGGGAGAGAAAACAGCTGTTTAGTTCATCGCTCAGAGACGCGGTGGATGGCTCGTAAACAGTCCCGCGTTATTTGACTCTTTAATGGATGAACTCAGTTGCGGTGTCACCGATGGCGAAATTGCACAACAATCCAATTTGGTTGGACTACAATAAAGCAAAACAAAATCGTGATAATGAATACCCTGAGTATTAATAATGAGCGGACATGGTGATCTGTAAACTGTACAAGCAAAAACCTTGAAACACAAGAATAACACGCTATAATATTCTATCTCTGCCCAGACGTAACCTCTTACTTGAATCGCATGAGGACACAGGTAGAATGTGTTTTCCTCCGTCCTTTAACTCTGACCCAGTTCCTTGAGGCTCGTGTGATGACGGGAGGCCGTTTCCCCGCTCTGTCGGCGGGCGGTACGGCTGTTGATTGTCGGCGGGCGGTACGGCTGTTGATTCTCGGCGAGCTGGCGGAGAACTCAGAAATGTCGACTTGATTGAAGATGGAAGAGAAATCTTTAATCTCTTCACTTCTGTAGGCAAACGGATGAAGATGCGAATTGCTCGGCAGTCTCCTTCGGATCCGTTAGAGTGTTCGGTTGAACACAGAGTAATCTCAACTCGTCCAGCGAGATGGAGATTGTATGGCTACAGTTTCAAGTCGGACATTACTTCCTTGTGCCACGAGGTTGCACCTGAGAGCAGCAAAAAGCTACATCCATATTCGGTGAACTAAGTCGCTGGAAGCGAATTCTGGACGCATTTCAGAATTATTTCAACTCCTGATGATGTCATGTTTGAGGGACGTTCTGTTGTGTTCCTCATCCAATAGGAGTTGAGTGCTCGATCCTTTAGTGAGCAAGGCTTCATGGATCTGTAGTCTGTTTTGGACTCCCTTTGTTTGATTTTGGCGCGATTTTTATCAGTAAAATTTACGACTTAGAAGGTGGGGGCTTGAGTTATGTTTTTATGACTGTGTTAGGCCTGCCTTTGTCTTCTGTCTGAATACATGAGGCCCAACACTGGGTGTATCAAAATTCACCAGATTATAACATGAAAATAATAAAAAATTTAGCAAAGTGCGCAGAGCTCGTTGCTCACACGTCTGCTTCTTGCATGGTGTCCAGTGCTTGTTCAGGGCTATTCTTAATCAATGGAAAATGTGTAATTCGGACAGGTTAACTTTCCATGAGGCAGTGAACGAGCGGCTTATAAACCTTTTCGGGATGCTTTGATTTGAAATAATTTAGCAAAACTTGTGTAATTATTGTCTGCACACCAGAGCAACAGAGGGAAAAAACATTGGCTCACTGTTTATCAAGCGCTAAAACTTTGCCAGGTGAAAAACAATCTGGAATCATGTAACAGACACATTAAGTCCTCTTTGCAACCTGAACTTCATCAGAATGTCGATGTGTGACACCAGCGCTGAAAAAGCTTGATGCAGCGCAACAAATGGTGAAACAGAACACAGGTGTCTCGAAATGCATTTATAAATATTGAAATTTTTTTTAAACTTAATGCAGTGTCTTAAAAAATGCGACGGTGCTGAGTTGTGGCGCAGCGCAATGATCAAAGACGTCTGTCCAGTGTGTGTTTACATAGAGAATCTATTTTAAAACAGTGCAGACGCATGTGTGAACAGCCCATAACTCGCCCTATAGCCTACTTTGAAAAACTGGCCCGAACCTGGCCCAAAACCTGATGGTTTGTCAGGTACCGTCGGACTCCGATCGGTTTGAAGACCTCTAAACCTGTGCAGAATAACCGAATAGTGATTTGGGTATTTGAATACCGTGCACATCCCTATTAATATCGCAGGATTTTGGATCGGTTCATAATTTAAAAAGTAGCCTACATATAATTGGTCATGTCAGACATTGCTACAAACTTTTCTTCTGTCTATTTGAAAAATCCAACCAAATCTGACAAGCATCCTGTATTGCATAAAGGTGAACATAGTCACGTCATGGGGGGCCTTCACAGTGTACCGGCCCATGGGCCTCTCAGGTCTTAATCCGTATAATACATTTTTATAGCGTCAAAGATACAATGTTTACAGTTTTCGAGAAAATTAACCAACGGCTTACTTAGTTGTCTCTGCAAATTAAGCTAGGTTAGGAAAAAGTATTTTACACACTTCAGCTTTAAGTAAAAAATAAAATGATTGACCAAATCTAGTTGTTAGCATTGATGCAATACTCCAGAGAAAAATGCTGTAAATGTTGTGCACACTTCTGAGGTGTGTGTGTGTGTGTGTGTGTGTGTGTGTTAAGCCTAATTTATATTTACTGGGCGAACAGGCTTCGTGTAGTTCGCCTACAAATGATGACGAAATGCAGTGACGTTTTTGTTCTGCCAAGGTGTTGTTTGGTGAGATTTCTCCTGTTCGCGTACATCACTAGCTGTGTCTCGTTTGGAAGGATGCGTCCTCTGGAGGTCGCATTTCTCAGCCGCATACGTCATTGAGGCTGTCTCATTTCAGAAAAGCGAGTAGGACACTTTGAATGCAGCCTTCTTTCACAGGAATTCGAAGGATGCATGAGGTGTATCCTTCATGGCCACTCACAACCCACAATTCTTTGCCTCAACGGAAATGTCTAAAAGAAAAATTACGGCAATTTGCCCTTAAATATGTTGTTCAAACGCAAGGAATTCCCAAGTTGAAGAACCTCAGTAGATGGGTGCAGAGTATATAATATGTATAATTATATTAATATATAATTAGAAAAAGTATTAGACTAAAAGTACACCTGTAAAATCTATTTTCTTTTCTCTTTACATCATTATAACTCTCCTAAAATTTACCTCATACATTCCCTTCTAAAGGGAATTTGTTCCCTTCTCACTCAAAGTGCTCACGCTTGTTAAAGAGTGGCGTGCTGTCATAGCAACCATGTTACGTTCCATTTCCGTTTGTCCTACGAAGGCCATCTCGTTTAAACGAGGCTTGTTTAAAGGAGGACACTCGGTATCCTGCAGCCTTCAAAGGACGCGTCCTACCTAGCACACAGCCTTCCAAACGAGACACAGCCTATGAAATTCTTGACCCAAGAGAACTCGGCTGAAGAGCGTTGATGATTGGTTAAAACTAT
This sequence comes from Myxocyprinus asiaticus, assembly GCF_019703515.2. NCBI lineage: Eukaryota > Metazoa > Chordata > Actinopteri > Cypriniformes > Catostomidae > Myxocyprinus > Myxocyprinus asiaticus. Next base: position 9,880,914 of record NC_059353.1, read on the forward strand.
TTGTGGGTGTGGTTTGGATGTGACACTTTTTATTTGCAATCGGCGTGCCAGCTGAGGAGTTGTTAGTACCTAATGGATAACTTTGAAGCCCATCTCTCAGAGGTTGTGTGGAAGTATACTTTTTTAAATGATTTGCAACACAAACTCCACAAAGACAGCACTGCCACAACAAATGAGTGGAGAGAGATTTGAGTTTTTAAAAGTGAAAGAGGCCGTGACAAGTTTAATAAAGCAAAGAAGCGGCACAGCACTAAAAGTGGCGGTCCACGAAGAGAAAAATCTGCATTATAGGCTTTACTGGTGGCTGGAATAGTACGTTAAACACAGTGACATCACCCTAAATTAACTAATTTTAATATGATGTTGCGCATAGTATAAATGCCGGCTTCGTTCACCTAGGGTACTTTAGTTCATCCAGGAGAAAAAAGTTTGGCTTCTCCCAAAATATATACCAGGCTTTAGATTTGCTAATTTTTGTTCGTTCATTCTGGTTTATTCCTCCATTCATTCTTATATCCTGCACATAGTTTTGTTATTGCATATCTTCAGTTAAAGGTATTCAAAGTAGTTGCATGTTAAATTTGTTGTTTGACTTTTCAGAATTAAAGAATCAGAATATATTACGCTTGCAAACTTTGTCCAACATGGTCCTATACAGTAAAACATAACGATGGTCTTAAGCCTAAAGTGGCAGTTGGATACGCACCGGTCCTGATGTAGCCTATGGTTTAAATATATTTTTGTTTAATTTGATAATAAACATTGAACTCACCATTCAATATGTTATGTATCTGCATGGCTGGGGGCAGGGCAACAGGGTTCTCTTTCTAACATTTGTTCGGTATCTCACTATGGGAATTTGCATGTCGTATCCGACACTGGAAGCAATGACACCACATCTGTCAGCTGACAGAGAAATCACAGCAGTGATACTTCCCTATATAAGATACCACCACAGGTCTCTTCTTCATTCTCGTTCTCTTCCTCATGAAGATTATTGGAAGCTATCCTCAGCAGGACTCACAAGGAGTGGTCGCTAAACAGTTCATTAGACGAGCCGTTCAGATATGTCGCAGATCACGGCTTTTTTCTTTTGTGAATATATTCACTGTAGAAGTGAATATACTTTTCTGCTGTGTCGATATTGTTTCTCCGGGCCCTCTGGTTGAGGCATCGTGGTGAATCACCTCCAACCCAATTGTCGGGCAGCCTTTTCGTCCGCTCCCCCTTCATTGCCGGGACGGATGGAGAGATAGTAGGCCTCCATTTATCAGAAGGTCTACCGATCTTCAGCCTTAGCCGTAAGGGCTCTTAATGCCACCTCGCTCCTCACAGTGTATCAGGCCGAGCTGATGGAGGAGATGGGGTAGCAAATTGACGCTGGGGCGCCAGACACGGCATTGTGGGAGGACATCTGCGTCATTGTGGATCTCAACCTGAGCACATCAAGAGGAGCTGTCCAGAGCCGCGGCCGCAGCATGGGTCTCGCCATAGTAGGCGAACGGGCTTTTTAGCTGGGTTTGTCTGAGAGAGAGAATACGGACTTCCTGGATGCCCTGGTGGAACCGAAAGCCCTTTTCGGGGCTATGGTTTCTACGATGTGGCAGCAGTGTGATTCAAGGAAGAAAGATGGGGAGGTGTTTGAAACCTGCCTTCCCTGAAAAGTCACGGCTCGAGCTCTGCAGCCATCACGTTCTGGGTTCCCAACACATTTTAGAGGTGGGCAATCTGGATTCAGGACCCAGACAGGCCCCTCCCCGCCCCAGCAGTCAGTGCAGGAAGGGGCACAGCCAAAACAGCCCCAGCTGAGAAGTAAGGCTTCACTTGCAGAAGCGGCTGCCAAACATCACCCGTCTAACCCTCAGGGGAACAAGAAAAGGCGGGCAACCTAACCAGTGTTCTGGTTCAGCGCATGGAGTGGGTGAACAGCACTCGCTGAGTCTCTGTTCCACTCCTTCCTCAAGAAGAGTTTATTTTCCCTCCAGCCAAGAGGACTTGGCAGGGGAGTCGAAAATTAAGTTTCGTGTTGCACAGCTCTTACAAAAAGAGTTTAAGGAGAGTGTTGGCACCAGTTCCCCCAGTGCCTCTCATTTTGCATTTCCCCTCTCCACCCACGGGGTCAGAAAAGAGAGAGGAGGGCAGTTTGAACGAAAACAAAAATGTGTTACAAAAATAAAAAGGTTCTCTGTGCATCCAGGCAGTGGGCCGAGGGCACAAAAAGCTCCCAAATAATGTCCCATTTAGAGCTGCAATCCCCAGCTCCGCCGCTAGATGGTGCCGCAGCACCATCGATGAGCATAAGCTACAGTGTGCCCTTCTCTGCTCACACAGAAAGTTGGCGCTCATGTGCAGTCCACCCATGGGTTTTATCTACAATAGAACGGGGTTATCACCTGCAATTCACTGTAAAACCACCTCTCTTCAACAAGGTGTTAATGTCAACAGCAGAGGGGAAGTCAGCTCAGATTTTGGAGGAAGAAATAGCCAATTTGCTGAGCAAAAGAGCTATAAGGGTGGTGCCAGCGGAGGACAGCTGTCAGGGATTTTACTCCAGGTATTTCGTTATCCCCATGAGAGGGGGAGGTCTCCGTCCCATTCTGGATTTGCGGAACCTCAACAAACACCTCAGAAATTCTAAATGCTCATGCTCAAAACGCTCCTTCAATCTGTTCGTCCCAGAGACTGGTTTACGTCAGTCGATCTGAAAGACGCATATTTTCACATTGGCGTTTACCCGCCACACAGAAAATTCCTAAGGTTTGCTTATCAGGGAGTAGCCTAAGAATTTTTGATGGTGCCTTTCAGTCTGTCATTAGTACCGAGAGTGTTCAGCAAGTGTGTGGAAGCAGCGCTAACGGCACTGAGATTAACGGGTCTCAGAGTGTCTGCTTACCTAGACGAGCTACTGCTCTGTTTTCCTTTGCGGCAGTGAGCAGGGATAGATACGAGAGCGCTGGTGTCTCATTTAGAGAACATAGTTTTCAAAATAAAGAGCTAAGAGCTGTCTGGTGCCATCGCAGGAAAAATATATATGGGTCTCAGATTAAACTCCATTCTGCATCGAGCGTTTCTGTCAGAGGAGTGCATCGGATCGATTCGCAGCTGTTTGTCCCTTTTTCAGAAAGGGAAAAAAGTCTCATTCAGACTGTGTCTATGCCTATTGGGTCTGATGGCCTCAACGGTGTCGGTCATTCCATTGGGACTATTGCGAATGAGCACTGGATAGCAGTGCAGCACTTCTGTCCTCGCCGTCACTTAAATCGCAGGGTGACAGTGACGTCAGAGAGGATGCTTGCTGCTGGCGGAGGAGCAGTTGAGGACCGGGCAACAGCATGTCCAGGAACCGGTGGGCAAGTTTTCTCTCTTTCTCTCCTCTCTCTCTCTCTCTCTCTGTGTGTCTTTCGCTCGCCCTTTCCCTCTCCCCATGCCTCCCCTCGTCTCTCCCCCAGGTTCCCAGGAGGCGGGGTGGACCACCGGCTGACAGAACAGCCGGAAGGGCAGCATCTCCCCTCCATAGATGATGGGGGTGGGGGGGGGAGTAGGTCAGTCCGGGGTGCCCCGAGGAGGAAGGTGTGGCCGGGCCGTGAGGGTGCACAGCTGGCGCTGAATCAGCTGATCAGCAGAAGAACAAGATAAAGGGGATCCGGGATGCCAGTTCGAGAGAAAGACGCACGCAGCCGCGTTGTGTGTGTCTTTGTTCATGTTTGTTTTATGTTGTTTTAAGTTTAGTTTTACCATTAAACTTTATGTTTATTGTTCAGCCGGTTCCCGCCTCCTCCTTGACCATCCTTATACTGTTACAGTGGTGCCGAAATCCAGGAGGGAGGAGGGCGTGGCTGGGCCGTGAGGCTTCACGGCTGGCTGATCAGCGGGAGAGCGAGATAAAGGGGAGCTGGAGACACCAGTTCGAGAGAGACACACGCAGCTGCGTTGCGTGTGTCTGTGTTCATGTTTGTTTTATGTTGTTTTAAGTTGAGTTTTACCATTAAAATTTATGTTTACAGTTCAGCCGGTTCCTGCCTCCTCCTTGCCCATCCTTATACTGTTACACGCGCAAATAAACTTTCTGGAGTTACTGACAGTGTTTCTAGCATTGAAGCATTTTGCACTGTTCCTTCAAAGCCACCATGTCCTAGTAAGATCGGAAAACATGACAGTGGCATACATGTACAGACAAGGGGGCCTGCGTTCACAGTGACTTCACAGCTTGGCACAAAATCTAAAAATATTTGTTGATTGTAAATTACTGTATGCTGACTTCAATTACAAGTTAATTGAATAAAGAAAATACACTATTTATGGTCACTATTTTATTTTATTTAGTCTGACGAAGAATATGGAGCTAACTAAAAACTACTCAGTCTTTTGGAGTTATCTCTACTTAATTAAATTTAGGAAAACAAGTAACTGTATTAAGTAACTCATATTTCACATTAAAGAGTCTTTGAAATGTTATGGCAGTTCATTTATGTCAGTTCAGTTTATTTAAGAAGTTCATATAATGCGATTTTACCATTGTTACAGGTGTTTTAGGCACTCTATAAGTACTATGAAGAATATCGCACACATTTAAAGGAATAGTTCACCCACAAATTCTCTCATCATTTACTCACCCTCATGCTATCCCAGATGTGTATGACTTTCTTTCTTCTGCTGAACACAAACAAATATTTTTAGATTTTAGAATATTAGAATATTTCAGCTGTGTAGGTCCATATAAAGCAGGTTAATAGGTACCAACATTTTTAAAGGTGCAGTATGTAAGATTCAGAAACCCTTGTTATTAATGACACCTGTGGCCGTTAAGTGAACTGCAGCAAGCTACCTGTTGCTCGTGCTCGTGCACACACTCCATAGGGACGGGAGCATCGGACAAAACAATGACATAACCTACAAAGAGACAACGTGATTCACCGGCATCATGCTGACAAATGAGGTAGCATAATTAAAATTACACAGTTATGATTGTTTTACTACAAACTTTGAGATATTATATTTGACTCTCCAGTGCTGGAACAGGGCTAAAACAAAGTGTGGATATAGGTCTGACTATGCCAGACTGTAGTTTGAAGTAATCACTTTTCTTTGCATGTTACATTGACTGCATTTATTCGATAGCCTATGTCGGCGTTAGCTAGCTAGCCAGTTTTATCAATAGCTGTTAGCTAAATTTGGTGGATGATGACAGTAGCTGTTTATAAAATAAACTGTACATTATAAATATGTTGACACAATTCAGTATTGAAGTGATTCCATCACAACTGACATTTTGATATATCGATGCGCTATTGTTTTATAATAACAGAATGTATATATTTTCTGTATAACCAAGTTACGTTACACTAATGAATGGGTCTTTTTGCATTATTTTGAACATTGTCTATTCATTTCATGTGTTATTGTAGTTTACCTTGCTGAATAATTACAGATTAACATTGATTATGACAGTTACTGTGAGGGCAAGATCAAGTTAGCTAAAATTACACAGATCAATCCTTATGGCACTATATTTCACATGCTTTGCAGTTATGTAATCTTACCTGTCCAATAAGAAGAATGCCAATTCAGGGTCGGTTGAATTTAAGGTCCCTCCAGGAATCAAATGCCCTGCCGATGTTCACTGTAGTTTTCGCTCAACCACGATCACGTTCCCGCTTATCCAGACGGGATTCAGTAGATTCAGTTTTTTTTTTTTTTTGGCTTACTCTGAGTTTGTGTAGGAGTCGGTGTTGTGCTGGGAGCTGGCCGTTTGCTGGATTCCATCTCTAAGATAACGTTACTTATTTTTGCAGTTTGTTGTCGCTGTTGAATAGTGGAAGAGAAGCTATTACTGTCTGAGGCAAGGCTCTCAGGAGTGCGCATAAATGTCACATCCTTTGGATTTTCCCGGCAAAAGCGACCCGCTCCCTTCACATGAAAATCATTCTACAGGCATTAATAGGCAACATAGGAAGTCCGGGAAGTGCTCATTTTTTAAGTTGCGTTACAAGCCGTTCACACATTGGCAAAAAAAAGACAAATATTACATGAACATTTTTAAATATTGCACCTTTATGTTTCAAAAGCACACACACACACACACACACAAAAGGCAGCATAAAAGTAATCCATATGACTCCAGTATTTAAATCTATATCTTTGCTGAAAAACGTTTATATTATTTCTTATATTTTAAAATGAGTATTGGTTGAATTGAAGAAACTTGGTTAAAATTCTGTATAGGATTTTATGGAAAAATCAAGTTGAAATGTCTGTATCAAATATCATACAACAGGCTTTTTCATGCCCACTACAATAAAAAACAAAGAGCTTTGAAAATACTGACAAATAACTTTTATAAGATGTATTTAAAGTGGGAACTAATATTTATATTTATCTGTATATATGCAGCCTGCTCTGTCATTATAAAGATCTCATTGTTTTACATTACGAGCTATTATGATGCTATCTTACTATAAACTCCTTCTGAGACCCCACTGTGACGAGGAGGAGGATGTGGCCGGGCTGTGATGGAGCACGGCTGGCGCTGAATCAGCTGATCAGCGGGAGAGCGAGATAAAAGGCAGCCGGAGACGCCGGTTCGAGAGAGAGACACGCACGTGGCCACGTTGCATATGTGACTGTATTTGTTTACATTTGTTTTAAGTTAAGTTTGATATTAAAACTTTGTTTACTGTTCAGCCAGTTCCCGCCTCCTTGCCCGTCCTTGAACTGTTACACCAACAAAAAAGGTTTTTACAGTTTTGCTTTTTGAAACATCAATATAGTGTTTGATGCATAAAAAGCATATGATAATAATTGGTTTATTTTTATTTTAAAGAAGTCCTCTTAAGATACTCCAACATTTACTACTATGGCATGTATGGGCTAAGAGAAACCTAACATAACAAAAGTCCTATACAAAAAAGAATAATGATCTTTAAAGCCTAAAATATCAAAAATTATATATATATATATATTAAGATTTTGTCAATAGTTTCAAAAACAGCTCCATTAAAAAAACTGTTCAACAAAAGTATTTTCTGACACTTATTTCATAGTATGTCAGGCTTTATAGGGTTAAACAAGATCCAAGTGCCCCAAAAAAAGGAAAACTAATCGCTATAATGGTAAATCAACATCAATGCTTTGCAAGCTCTGATCTGATGCATGATCTGAATTCTTCATCACCTCCAAACCCTTTGTTCTGTGTGGCACTGAGTATGTGCACTGTGCACCGGGGGAAACCCTTGGTTCTACTCACTTGATGCACTTTTGTAAAGTTTAGTAAAGTTGTTAAGCTTGACAATTTTCTCCATCCAAAAGCTGACATTGCCAAAATCAGTTAACCTACTGATTACTAATATCTTTTTACAGTGCATTAAATCCACTCTTTTAAATTAAGTTCACTCAATTACACAATTTCTTTTGAGTGACAGAAAATGAAGAATTCAGTAAAATTAACTTTTTTTGATTTATAGAATGGAATAGAATAGAATAGACAATGGTTAGTTCCGGTCTTTGAATTTCATTGGCCAAGGCGTTCCAAGAGTGCTGATAATTAGTAAATAACAGTACTGCAAAGCTTCACTGTTTGTATCAGTCCACTTGTCTGTGTTTGCGGAATTCCAAACAGTGATGTGGATTTTGATTTATCGATCATTTAGAATTGTTTGATTTGTTCAGTTACCACAAACAAAAGTCATTTGTGTTATGAGTGAGTCATTGAGTCATTGATTCAACTGATTCAATAAAAAACACAGAGTTTCGCTGACTACCACCCCTACTAACCTCCTCGTGGTCGCGATTAGTGGGGCATGTGGTAAGTTGTGCGTGGATCGCGGAGAGTAGCATGAGTCTCCACATGTTGTGAGTCTCCGCGGTGTCATGCACAATGAGCCACATGATAAGATGTGCTGATTGACTGTCTCAGAAGCGGAGACAACTGAGACTTGTCCTCCGCCATCTGGATTGAGGTGAGTAACCGCGCCACCACGAGGACCTAATAAGTAGTGGGAATTGGGCATTCCAAATTGGGAGAAAAGGGGATAAAAAAAAAAAAAAAAACACAGAGTTGTTCTCCACCAAAATAATGCAAGTGTATGAAAACAATTTTTTACCGAAAATATTAATTCAAAACACAGATTTGTATTGAAAACGTAAGACCACTTGTTTAAAACTAGAGCAGAAGCTAGGGGCAGACTGGCCATCGGGAGAACTGGGACTTTTCCTTTTGCAACATGGTGAACATTACACTGCCATGTCAGAATATAACTGAAGGTGAAACTGAAGTAAATAAGACAGAAATATATTATTACTGTCTATGAAAAATCCTCAAAGTAATAATAATAATACTGTATTACACAATAATGACAAACTGGACAACAGTAAATAATTGTTGGGTTATAATATTAATAAATAACTGAATTCCAAAATGTCACTGGGTAAGTTTTGCACACCCACTAAAAAAGAAAAGTGTTTTGTAAAAATATATGTAGTTAAATATTGCTTTTTTAATCACTGTATTGTGGAAAAACTAGAAAACATGCATTACTTTAACTAGATTTTTATTTCATTAAACATTTTGAATGAAGGCTACTTGGTTACAACATCTGATAGGATGAATTTTAAATTATAATTTAAAAATACATTTTATGTAATCTTTTAAACAACTATTTTTGAAATGGGGCCCCGGGTTGGTTGTTTGCTTGGGGCCTCAGAAATCGTAAACCGGCCCCTGAGAGCATCGAAGAGAGCGAGTTGTGCGTGATTCTTTGGCTTCTTTGGAACTACGCTGGTGGAGACGAACTTACTGGCCAATTTTGTCGGAAACGTAAGTTGTTTGGTATTATTTACTTTTGTTGAACAGTTGTATGATAGCAACATTACTCTCCCAATTGTGCTATTGGCCTGCAGTCGAATCACAGCTGTGCTGATATTCAGAACTAACAGCACTGCTTAACAAAGAGGTGATGCACCCAGTAAATAAATTACAATTACTTTTTTTGTAATGGGCAGATGTGTAGCTCTCTAAAAAAAAATACATCATTGCAGGCATGAAAGATATGGAATTATTATATTCTTGTTCAGAATTATACAAATATAGATTTATTTTCTTTGTGATGTAAATGCATCAGATGTATTAGACACTCCATCTCAATATTATAAAGGAATGGCGAAGAGCTGTTGTATTGTGACTGGTTCTTGTCTCGTAATGTGTGCAGTGGTCGTGTTGTGTTTTGAACCGAGGGGGAGGAGACAGAGACTGGCATGAGCAGCACATCAGCATCTGAATGAAGCATGTAACCCGAGTGAAAGGAGTGCAAGCGTGGGCATACAGGGTAAACAACACCGCCACCATCTTACTACAGTTTATATGCTTTTATTCTTCAATGGACGGATTATTGTTCAACCCCCAAATGATGGCGGACGTAAATGGCAACAGTAAAATAATGAGCGCAGAGCTGGAGGTGAAAAAGCTTAAAGAACTCGTAAGAAAATTGGAAAGGCAAAACGAACAGCTGAGGACAAGAGCGAACGCTACGAACAATTGTACCTCCAGTGCCCGTCTGTTATCATCACCATCTTCGGCCTGTTTTGGAGGTCCGGCTGGCCCAGACGCCAGTCCATTTTACACCGGGAATTATTGCGTTTCACCCCGAATACCGACCCTCCCGTGTTCTCCGTCTTTTGGACTATGCACATCAGATGAGCACTATCCATATTTCCATCCGCAGTCAGTAAATGATGTTGATGTGGATGATGGTACTGTACTGGATGAGCTTGAAATTCTTGACCTGAATGTTGTTCTTCCCGTCGATGGAGATTCAGATTATAACTGGTACTGATGCTGTTTATTTATCCAGCATAACATTACAGTGGTGTGATTCATTCCAATAAGGATTTATTTTCAGTGTTGCAAACTTAAATTCAGTTCAGTTTCTAGAAATGTCACAATAACAGAATCGGAAGTAGACTATTTGTCCAGGTCCATTGTTAGTTTAGTGCATGTCTGAAATCTAGTGTAACAGATTGGCCTGCTATATCTTGTGAAAATATGCCATACATGTGAAAAATGCACATATTTTTTTCTTGAGCCAATTTGTCTTTTGCTTGTAAGACACACAAAGTACACTCATCTTTTACAGTTCTGTTTCGATTATTCCATAGATTTTGTTTTAAGTATTCTATGCACTACAGGAAGAAATAAAAGCAAAACCAAATCTGTCCATCCTCTCTTTGTGATGGGACATTAGTTAACTTACCTCTTGTATACAACATTCTTATGCATTCAGAGAACGAAAGAAATACGGTTTCAAAAAGAACATAACCTCTGACATTTATTTGCTGACACTTTAAACCTTATGTCTGTTATCCATCTTCAAGACTGTCAGAGATGAGAAGGAAATGACTTTGAATAATAACTGAAAATGGCTTTCACATACATTTTCCACTCAATTAAACATCATTCACATCCTGAAAAAAAAATGTGTCCATCATTTATCATTTCCTCTTGCAAAATGGGCCTTTTTTGGGTTTTACATTGATTGAAATAAAGCAGCCAGTGGTCATTTTGTGAAGTAAACTGATATTTCACCTGCTCTCATGATTTAAGCATTGTTCCAAATCTCAATAAGTTAAACTAGCATGCATATATACATTTATATAATGGTACAGTACAGGGGGCGTCCAAAAAAGAATACAAAAATAACTTTGAAATAGTACAAAGAGGATTGTTTTTTGGGTTTTTTAAATCAAGTTTCTGTTTTATGTCACCAGGTTGTATGTGTCTCCAAAAGCCAAGCTGTTTCCTCATCTTCTCTTTAGCCCTCTTCAGTGGTGTAGACATGTGCTGGACAACCCCAGACCAGAGGTGGAATTAGCCAAACGCTCATTGTGTTACAAACTGGACCAAGGTACCTATTTATAGGGAGAAGTGTGGCTGATGACTGATATAATGGCAACATTTATTATATAATTTAAAAATAGCAAATAAAATATACATAGAATTACTGAATTTAAAGGTAAAATGTGTCATTTTTGTGCCAGCAGCAACACCAAAAAAAATTGCAATCTATTTTTGTCGGAAATAACAAAATTGGCTAAACCAATGGTGAGAGTTTGGGATGGGACTGTTTGTCCAAGCATGGCAGATGGGGGGAGTGTTTGAAACTTGTTGGACAACATTGGTGCCAATCAGTGGCGGGGGGTTGTCTGTTACTCTAGATTGTACTTTACTGTTACTGTAGACTGCGTAATCTGCATATAGAGAGCGGTGGAACTGCAACTCTGTACATATCGTAAATGGGTCATTCCTACAATTCGCTGACATTCCGGCTTTGAAACTTTTGAAAAATAAAACATACTTTTACAAGTTTCTTCATGTTTCATCATTACAGGGACATATTAAAGATTGTATTAGTCCTACTGGTCAAGCTAAATTACTAAAAAAATTCAGATGTCCATCCAGTTAAATGGACAGCATCAGGGTGGACAATAACAGGGTGGACATTCAGTGGATAAATTAGCCACTACATGGTCTGTGATTGATATCTAGGAAACATATTTAATTATTATAATCTAATATTTATGATTTTATTTCTGTTAACATAAATACTGTATATTGAAATTGTAAAATTATTTTATTTTCCCATATATCTTCCCATAATAGGGTGGACATGCTATGCTTGACCACATATGACTAGCACCACAAAATAAAGGAAAACATAAATAAAACAATAGAGTTATAATCTTCAAATAACTCGAAGTTATTTTGCAGAATGGCTGATGTAAACCTCTAGTGTGTGTGATGTAATTTCCTAACATATATCTTCAATGAAAGGTCATGGTGTCATGACATAACAGGGTGTGCAATAAATCAAGGGACACACAAAAAACCTCCACTATCAGTGTTAAAATTACACATATATCACAAATGAATACATGTTAGTGAGAGAATGTAACACTAAACTCTTAACTGTATGTGGGGAAGAAATAGAAATCCAATGATTTAGCATTTATTTTTGTCAAAGATGTTTGACATGCAGTTTTTGGGACATGAGGAAGTGACACAGTGCAATAGAAATGGATTTCAGTTATTTAAAATTTAACTTTTAAGCCCAAAGAAGTGTGTAACATTATCAAAAGACTTTATTCTTTTTAACAAGCCTATCAAAATGTAATCAGGTGAAATTAAACAATAAAAATAACACACAAACTTGTAATGGGGACTTAAATGACACAGAATTGTAGGAATGACCCACAGGCGATCCTGCGTGAGACGCTGCTTTACATTGAATAACAGCTCGGACGGACGCAAAAACCTGTTCAGTGTGAACGTCTCCTACTAAACTTAAAATGAAAAAATAATTCTCATTGGATCAGTCACATTGTTTCGAAAGTAAATAGTGTTTATCATAAGAGAAATGTAAGAAAATCACATTAAGTGTTTTAATTAAACCTGTTCTACTGTACTTTTATTTTGAATTAATGCAGTAATGCAGTTTTTCATACCTCTCTCTCTCTCTCTCTTCCAGAACGAGCTCTGACATATGCAATAAAATGTAATGGCATGTCATGAGTAGATGCATTTACTGGGGTTTTAAAATCCCAATGGTGGGAAACAATTAACATGCGCTCGAATGCTATATGATTTTGAAAAATGATCTTGCTTCTGACAGAAAACACGACAGAAGACGTGCGCTGTCATTGATATTTCCCCCAGCCGTTTCTGTCAAGTGTAGCCTCTGTGTAAAGCAACATCCGATATCTCATACAACTCACACGAAAGGTGTGTGTTTCAGGTCCATTTCTCTCGATTTGTGAAACATTCTCAGCAGTTTGGGTGTGTGACGCTAAAATACCGGACAAACAACATCGCGTATGGATTTCATACGGAACGCAATTTTTTCCCTTAATTACGGGACGATTCCTTATTTTACAGGACGTTTGGAATATTTTGTTAATTCATTTTACCTGATACTGCTTCAGCGTGAGGGTGACTCTCTCCCTCCACTCACTGTCATTAATTCCCTCAGTCGATCATGGTGGCGACAACGGTTGTCAGGGACGGGGAACGGTAGAATTCAAGTGATAATGCACCAATTACAACAAAGAATCTCCAGTTTCACAAAACAGCATCCAATACAGTTAAAGGGAAACTAACACAACAGTAGATTATGGACTTCTGAAGCAGCAAAACAAGTGGTTATACTGAGGGTATACACAAATATTGATCCTTAGAAGTCGTTATATGCAAACAGCCCTGGGAACAAAGTAAGCATATGGCATATACGTGCGTATGGCCCCAACTACACCATTGGTGCCATTAGTGGCACAGAAAGTACACACTTTAAATGAACAGTGATTTTACACTTCACAATATTCACTCAAAAAATTTGCAAACTCACTAAAAATATTGAAAAAATGTGCACTATCCATTCACAAGGCTGTCTGAAGTTTTTGGAATGGATTCTAGGTGGAATATCCTTTTCTTGAAAGGTTTCCTGAAGGACGTGGAGTGTAATTGTACCATTAAGATAAGCTTGTGAGCCAACATCATTGCACAAATTAAGACCTTGAATAAATTGAAAGTTAGAATTGCAGTGTTTTGTTGGCAGTACAGGGTGAATAAATAGCTGCATGTATTCTGCACTTTAGATGTTCAGTTCTGTGCCAGAGAGAATGGTAACCATAGAAACAATTCCTATATAAAGCGCTCTGTAGAATCTGCACTTATCTATGAGCAGCAAAGCTTCTTGACTAGTGCAGAAGTATTTGTCCAGGACATTGGGAATTGTTTTGTATTAATTATTCCTTCGGATTACTCCTACATAAGTGATGTATATGGGGGGAAATAGAGATGTGTGTTGTGGAGTGTCAAGCTCTCTGTTCTTTTGAAAGGGCAGATTCAGTTTGGTTGGCTCTGTGCAAACGGGGACATGAATGCCACTTTGTTCCGGCAGCCTCTGAAAACCTTTGTTTTTTTGGGCTGTTGTGAATGTGTGATTTGTGTACTCTTGGAAAGGCTAATTGTTGAGGTTCGCAAAAGTATCATGCTCTGTTTGATTACCAATAACACAAATTCAACCCATTTTCACAATTTTAACTGTGTAAAGGGTTTATGCACAGTATATGGGTCCATTTAAGAGTTTAAGATGAAATCATCTTAAACCTTCTAGTATTAAACATGGCCTTGGGTAGATTTAAAGGAATATTCTGGGTTTAATACAAGTGAAGCTCAATCGACAGCATTTGTGGCATAAAGTTGATAACCACAAAAATGTATTTTGACTCGTCCGTCCTTTTCTGTAAAAAAAAAAACAAAAAACAATAACCAAAATTGACATTACAGGGAGGCACTTACAATGGAAGTGAATGGGGTCAATTTTTGGTGGGTTTAAAGACAGAAATGTGAAGTTTATAATTTTATAAAAGCACACATTCATTCTTTTGTTAAAACTTGTGTATTATTCGAGCTGTAATGTTGTTGAAATCATTTTTACAGTTGTTTTAGGGTTTGTTGACATTACATCGTCATGGTATGTTGTAAAATTGGCTTTAACTTTACACAGAAAAGGTTAATAAGTGATTTTATAACACTAAAATCATATTAACACACATATTGTTTACGTCTTGTGGCTATACTTTTGAAATTGTAAGTATTTTAACGTTTACAGATTGGCCCCATTCACTTCTATTGTAAGTTTCTAACTGTAACCTTGTTTTTTTCCTTTTTTTTTAAATAAAAGTAGGGGCAAGTCTAAATTAATTTTTGTGGTTATCAATACTATACCACAAGTGCTGTTGTTTGAGCTTAACTTGTATTGAAGCCGGAATATTCTATTAAATTGAGGTTTTAGGAATTCAGCCTCATCTTTAAAAACTTGAAGACCCAAATGGTGCTTCAGTTTATGCATTTATTCACATTAGCCCTGTTTAAAAATATATTTTGGAATATATCCACTAACCATACTAGTATTGTATTAATGTTGGTGTGTGCATGATGTTTTTTTTATGTTTATGTTAATTGCACTTCCCTTTTCCCATTAGCCAAAAGATGGAGAGGGGTCCTCTCAGGCTGTGTGTCTTCAAGCATTCCTTACTGCCCTGTAGAAGGAGTCTCTTCTTTAAGCAGCTGTTCTAAACCCTTTACTAAACCTGCACTAACTGAGCAAACAGGTAACACATTTGCCTCAGTCAGACTAAAT
This sequence comes from Myxocyprinus asiaticus, assembly GCF_019703515.2. NCBI lineage: Eukaryota > Metazoa > Chordata > Actinopteri > Cypriniformes > Catostomidae > Myxocyprinus > Myxocyprinus asiaticus. The sequence goes on from NC_059353.1 coordinate 9,896,102, forward strand.
CCAGTCACACATAGCTTTTCACGGCAAAATTCCGCGGGCGAAGATGGCGTGGGCGGAAGTCGAGCGTGCGTGAAACCAGCAAAAATATATTGTCAAGCAGCCTCTTTTTAATGCTGCACTTTATACTCTGTTAGACTTACAGTAAGTTAAAAAGAAACTCACCACTTGTCCATTGTGAATAGTTAGTGTAGTTGTGTTGTTCTGGGCAGGTTAATAAGCTACATTGTTCATAACTGTGTATTATAAGTATATAATCTAGAACTGTCGTTTTTTGTTGAAATATGCCAAGGGAGTCAAAAGAACGTAACATAGTACAAGGATAGCTGAGAAAGCAGATTGATTGTTGTTTTTTTTTTTCAGGCATCAGGTATCATTTCCTTCAATCAGCTTTTTTTCAAACTTTGTGAAATTTGAGACATTATTGATTAGTTGATGACCTCATGGAGTCTGGAAAAGACCATTGCAGCATATGTTCTACGAGCCATAGCTTTTGATTGTGATACTCTGTCACAGAAGGTCAACATATGGTCCTGGTTGGATGAATCAGATAGCTTTAAGTGCATTAGATGCTTTGTCAGTGTTAATGGCAACTGGTATTACCAGCATAATAGATGTCCCAAAACATGTTCTTCCTCCGTAGGCAGCAAAATCATGCTAATCAAATTATCCAATGATACCATGTTTTGGCCAAATTTGTATTTGAATTTTTTAGCAAAACAAGCTAACATCAAACTATTGATTCTATTGAAATCAATTGCCTAGAATCCCATATGCTTTTCATAAGGAGCACTAATTGTGTGGTGGCAAAGTTGCAGCGTATGTATAGCGTTCCTAATTGGTCATTTATGAGGTTTCGATTTCAGTAAGTATGCAGCCTTGATTGGTATATAAGCAGTAGGCAGAGAAGCAGCTCACTAGGTTTTTAAAACAGAGCTCGAGACATCAATCAAAGTGGCTGCATAGACCTTTTTACTCTCCTCTTAATACTTTCCTCATTGTGAGTGATGTATCATCTCTCTTCTGACTCAGATCCATCTTCACCAAACCAGCATCAGTCTCTCACAGGGAGGAACTGCTCAAGCCTCACAGAGAGATCTCCCACATTCCTCTATCACACGGCACAACACAGTAAGCCTCACTACCATCTCCCAAAATGCGCCACAAGCCACACATGCCACTTCATGTGCTGTCTGAAAAATTGTGTGATACATGTTTACTCATCTATTCAAGCATGTATTTATTATTGTTACAGTGTATATTGTTTACTGACTATACATATTGTTTAGAGTGCATAAGTTACAAGAGTATTGTTTATTGTGTATGTGTATGTTCAGATTGAACTTTCCATTTCTCTTTTTCAGGTAATAGTCATCGGCCGCAGCCTGTCAGTCCTCAGTCCTCCATTGACAGTGAGCTGAGCATCTCTGAACTGGAGGACGACTCTATCTCTATGAGCTATAAGCTTCAGGACATGACTGATGTGGAGGTCATGGCCCGACTGCAGGAGGAGAGTATGTCTACTTCAGTGCAATTACACAATAGTGTATTTTAGTTTCACAGTATTAACTTTGCATGTTGTAAATGTGGACAGCAGAATCACAGAGTGCTGTGTTTTTTGAGACCATCAACACCAGTGGTTCCCAACTGGTTTTGCTTCACAATCCAAACTGTGCAATGGACATTGCCCTTAAAATCAAACATATATTACCATGAACTGCATAGGCCCAACAATAAGCATTATTAGTAACATAACATAGTAGAAGTGTGATATACATGCCTAACACACTTGGCCAAATATTGTATTAATATTAGCTTTATTACCAAGTGACAGATTAATTTGCGGCAAAATACCAAAGACATTGATTGGATGTACATTCTTTCACATCAGCTACAAAAGATATACAAAGTTTTAAAAGTTGATAAGCACATGAATATCAATAACTAAGCACGGTTATATGGTTTTAATATTTCAAACATCATTGGAATATTAGTATTTTGTTAGTAGCATTTAGCTTTGTTTTCTCCCTGCTGTTAGTGACCTGATCAGAACAGACCTGCAACACTGATTTAGATTAGATTTTGCTACATTGGAGTACTAAAAGTGCTTCTTGGAGCTAAAACTGTTTTTTGGACTCAAATTGATGGAAACTCATGGAAACACATTGACATATACTGTATGTATGTGTGTGTTTAGGTCTACGGCAGGAGTATGCAACCACAGCAGCCACAGCCACGCGCCGTAGTGCCAGTTTTTCGGTACACACAGGTGTGCGCAGAGGCATAAGAAGTGAGGCGGAGCTGGAGGAAGAGGAAGAGTATGATCAGCTGTCGGCTCCACAGCCACGACTCTTCCGCACAGCTTCCATGCAGCGCAGCGTGTCCCACTCACAGAACCTCTCCAGCGCAAAAGACTGTCGGCTCAGCCCATCCACCCCTCAGTACCTTAACAGCCTGTCCTATCAGCAGCTCCATATCCCCAACCACAGCACAGCAGAACCCCAGAGTTACAGAGCCAACACAGGTCAGACAACCTAGGCTGTATTTGTAGACTGAAAACATACTGATAACACTGATCATTCAACAAGACAGAATTCTGTTTTTATGCCAAATTAATTATTTAACCCTTCCATTGCTTTCCCTGTCCTGTCCTTATCATATATTATATCATATTTTATACATACAGTAATATCCATTATTCTTATGATGTCAAATGTTTATTTGATTTATTGGCATCTAAATATGTATTTAGTTACTTAATAACCAAGCTATTAAAATCTCATAAGTGGTAGAAAATCCTTGCAGCCAATTTATCTGATTTTACAGTAAATGCTTCATTGGTAATGTTGTGGGAGCCGTCTGCAATATAGAATCGTGTGTGAGAGAGAGAGAGAGAGAGAGAGAGAGAGAGAGAGAGACAGAGAATTTACTGAAAGTGATTGAAACTCCAAAGAAGGACATCAATGAATCAGTGGATCGTTTTTTGAACTGGTTCTTTTAAATGAACTATTCAAAAGAAATTAATCAGACATCCCAATGCTTCCTATGAGAGAAAAGGGAAAGAGTGAGAATGGACATGCAAGCATATTTGATTGTTATCTTTAAAGGGATAGTTCACAGAAAAATGAAAATTCTCTCATCATTTACTCACCCTCATGCCATCCCAGATGTGTATGACTTTCTTTCTTCTGCTGAATGCAAACAAAGATTTTTAGAAGAATATCTCAGCTCTTTAGGTCCTTACAATGCAAGTAAATGGTGGCCAAAACTTTGAAGCACAGAAAGGCAGCATAAAAGTAATCCGCACGACTCCACTGGTTAAATTCAAATCTTCAGAAGTGATATGATAGGTGTGGGTGAGAAACAGATCAATATTTAAGTCCTTTTTTTTTACTATAAATCTCCACTTTCACTTTCACATTCTTCTTCTTTTGTTTTTGGCTATTTACTTTCTTTGTGCATATTGCCACCTACTGGGCAGGGAGGAGAATTTATAGTAAAAAAAAGGACTTTATTGACTCAATATTGATCTGTTTCTCACCCACACCTATCATATCTCTTCTGAAGACATGGATTTTACCACTTGAGTCTTATGGATTACTTTTATGCTGCCTTTATGTGCTTTTTATAGCTAGAATAGCGTCACTATTTTATGATAGTTACTCCCTGCACAGTTATTGATGTTATTATTATATAGTAAAACAAAGATACAGTATCTGGCAACACTGCTTAAACACCACAGAAATATCACAATTAATGTTTAGTGTCAATTTCTGTGGCAGTAATGGCTTGCTATTTGGCAAGGCAATAATAATTATACGTTTTATTACATTATCACAATATTGGGGTGTATTTTATAAATACTTTTCCTATATACACCACCTAATATTACTATTTTAGATTGCAGGTTTTAACAACTGATGTCTTTTCTTTTTTTCAGATAAGCTTCGAAGGAGCATGCCAAACCTAATTCGAGCTCCCAGCATTCCCAGCGTACTTAATGTGCCTAATTTTTCTGCTCCGACTGGTCACATTGCCACATCATCCTCATCATTGTCCTTACTGCGAAACAGTCAGAGTTTTGATTCCCACAGTGGTCTCACCAAGATACAGTCTGCAAGTAAGTCTAGCATCATCAAAACATTACATTAAACATGATGAAAATTTTGTTGTTACAGACTGATCTCACTGTGAATTCGGCGACCGTATGTCGAAAGTTCTGCTCATGAAATCAGTCTGTGCTTACTGAAATCCAAACCACTGCCCCCAGTGGCAGAAGCTGGAAGTGTTGTTGAACATATAGGCATGTGTGAGCTCCAGTTAATGGGTGAAATGTCCACAGGGTGGTGCCAAAAGCAAATTGTATTTTTATTTGTAAATCATGTTATGCAGTCAACAGGAATGCATATTTTACTAACCATACAACCTAACCCAAACCCCAAACCTAAACCTAACCATCAGTGGAGTAAAAATGAAATTTTAGATTGAAAATTCAACCTTCGACTCGTGCTCACCATTGTTTATGTGAACACAGTTACTTCCTGGTTCCCATGGGACCAGAACCCGTGTCTCAGAGGTTGCTCGTGTGTTACACTATCAGTAGCGCTAAAGGAACATTTTTACACTTCGACTGATGCAAAAACGTATAATGGGGATTGACGGTTGTCTATAATTCAGCAGAATGGGTTCGATTTAAGGGAACATGAACATTCGTTAACAACATGTCAATTTCCTGTGTGATCATGTTGGTTGTTGCATATTGCCGTATATGTTACAGTTTGTCATGGCCCTCATTAATGTCCCAGATCAAAGCTTATTACTCTCTTTTCAATTGCAGTTCCTTCTCCTGGTCAGCTACAACAGCGAGTTCAAAGTGTGGGCAGCTTCTCTGTGACAACACGGCCAACTCTGAAAGCCACAGCTTATGTGAGCCCTACAATACAGAGTGCCACCACAATGCCTTCTTCTGTTAGTCTAAACTGTATTCCCAGCAGTAGCATCCCTCTGCCCAGTAAACCCAGCACCCCCTCCTCCATGAGTCGTAGTGCTCTACCTCGACCGGCTTCCTTTGTTGGGACAAGTGGGGCCTCACGCAGTAAAATTGCCCAACCAGTACGCAGGTAATCATTCACAATTCTCTCTCCTCTCTACTTATTCAAATTTACTACTTCACAGTTTGGATTTTTCATTGCTGTTTTTTTTGTACTTATTAAATCCAAAGAATGGGCTATTTATTGTTAATCTTTAACTTGGCAAATTTCATATTCACAGAAGCAAGTTTAAAAACCTGAACCCTGTGTTTAATTTTTTTTTTAAATATAGAAATGAATAGCACATTTAAAAAATCTGTTTAAATTTCCACAACTCCCTTTATCCAAATAATCCCCCTTGGTCATTTTCATGGCAGACCGAAAATGTTTGCGATGTTGCATCCACTCCATTAGGTGTCAGTATAAAGTCCAAGTCCACTCTCAAATTGGTCAGCGCTACATAAAAAAAATAAATAAAAATGTTTAAAATTACTTTACATATATATTTATTTTTTATGTTTTTATATTTGACACTCAGATTAAATACATTTTATCATTAATCACACAAGCCTCTTTCATGCAGTTTACTGACACCTCCGAAGAGTGTATCTGCTCTGAGCGCTCTGCGTGATGGAAGTTGGAGAGATGGCTGCTATTAACCTGAGGAAACCCTGCTGTGCACTCTGTCCTAAACATGTTTCATACCCAGCTGGCTGGGTGAACCTTTTGCTTGTAGACCTTAAATGGAAAAAAACAATATCAAAGTGATATAAAGTTCAAAAGAACTGTTAAGGAATGCAATACATGATCATTGCAGTATGCCTGTTGACTAAAATCCAGGCATTATGCATACAATTGTTAACGTGGAAATCATTTCCCTAACTGCAGCACAATTTTTGAACAACTGAAACAAATCATCGAATGATAATATTAATTTAAAAAAGACATTAGGATTTTTTTCTTGATGTTATGATTTATAGGCAAAAATAATTTGCTGTCTACTACATAGCACTTTTATTGTTGACTTGCATTGTTACATTAGAAACCCATTGTGCCAGAGTTGTACCAGATCAGTTTCTGTAGAAAATGTTGCATTCCTTTTATTATGTTGAAAGTTATTTTGCAAGAAGAAAATTAAGTGATTAAAAGCTTGCTACTGAGAATTATACAGGGGACTAATGCATTTGTAAAAGCAGTCTAAATGTTACATGATCAGTAAAACACTGTATACAGTCATTTACAAAAGTACAAGTACAACCTCTCTAGATTGTATGTTTACATGATGCTCATAATGTAGAGCACTGTGGATAAAAAATTTGCACATTAAATGGTAACATTGTTTGTCTTTTATGATGAACAGGTTTATGATGGAAGGAAATGTTGCCAATGTTACAATAAAGGCTTTTGAACTTTGCTAGGAAATGCTTTCGAATTGGAGAAGATGATGTCAATAAAAGGGAACTGAAATATACAAGTTGATTGGACAGCATTACAGCATAAAACACTATAAATGTTAATTTTGCACTGTAGCTGAAAAATCCTTGTAACAGACTTTTACCAAAGCATGAATAGCCAAATCAACACATAATAAGCAATACATCGTAAATGCAAAATTTAAACCCATCTTAATGGTTTATGACCCAATAAAATAGTTAATAGTCCAATGCTCAGCTGTTTTTTGTTTTTGTTTTTTTAAGAATACACATTACATTAATGTAAAACCTGGTGAGCAAACTATGTGAAGTCTTAATTTTTAACCAGGCACATTTGTGTTGGACAGTCTCTATGACAACCATGGACCATGCACTCTAATTGTTTTAACCTCTACAGTATATGCAACAACTTGAAATATTTGGACTGAGAATTAAATTAAAATTTGAATATTTATCTAAATCTTTTACAAGAAAATACATTTTGGTACTGTATTGACATTCTTTGCATTGTAGCTCTTGTTACTTTCTTAAGGAATCAGTCAACAACTACAATCCTTTTGTATGTAGACAAAATGCCAAACAAGGCACAAGAGGTGAGTCATCTCTGAAATAAATGGTTTAAATAAGTAAATCGTTTTTTCACTAAATGAATGGTTTTGTTCATCCCTCCATGTTGTACTTTGTCCTTTAGGATGCTGTGATCAATATGAAATCTGTGCAGGAGATCGCTAAGCAGTTAGGCTTTGAGTGGACCGTTCTGGCATTTGAACTTGGATTCACCAGGAATGAAGTCAGACAGTTTCACGCCACATCCAAAGAGAAGAGGGTTCAGGCTCAGAGAATGCTGGAATCATGGTATGTGAATTTAATCTTGTACTGTCTTGACTGTTTTTTATTTTTATTAATGTGTTGGATTATATGATTAAAGAGTGTTTATGCCATTGTGCCTGGTCAGTAAAATTAGGAAATCCAGAAATCCCAAATCTCAAGCAGTTGATGTAGAGCATATTCTCACACTGTCGTAGCCCTGCAGTTCCATAGGCATACAATGAGTGTAATAATAACTTAATAACATAACATATAATTAATTAATTAATTAACACATAACCATGGAAATTGGAGGCTGTTGTTTAGCCTTTTCATAGGCAAACTGCATTTATAACATGTTTTGTGTAAAACAAATAACATATGTAAATGCAACTACAACCAATAAATGTTACAGTAGTCACTAGTGGTTAACTGATATTGTAATGGCCGATAACGATGTTTAGAAAGCAGAGTGGCCTTTGCAATGTCAATATATATAATTTAATGATAGCAAGATGTTCACATAATTGCTTAAATGAAACATTTATTTTACACAATATTTCCTCACAATTTCCTTGAAAAAGATTTCAAAACAGAAAATGTGCACTGACATGGCTGTTGACCATTAGATGACCACTTCAGACTAATCATCCACACTATTACTTAATTGACCATTTTACCAATATATTGGTCTATCTTTATATTCACTTTGGCTGAGTTGTGACGATACTATGACCTTTAAAAAGTGGTACTCCAAATAATTTATGTTTTTTGATGGATAGGTATGAGCGCTCATGGGACAAACCAAACAAAACCAAGCTGCTGCAGGATGGTCTAGAGCGAGCAGGCCGTCGTGACCTGGCTGAGAAACTGCGCTGCCTGCACTGGGGCCACCAGAAACTCAGCCGCAGAGTGGAACTGCCCTCTGCTTTCCCCTTCATCATTACAGTTCATAAGACCATTGACAACAAAGATGCCTTGAGCAGGATAAATGTGCTTAATTGCAGTTATAACTAAGACCATTTGGCAAAGACGATAATGAGCGATAGAATGGGGTCCAAAAGTTTGAGAACACTAATGAAAGTGCTTCTTTATTGACTTCTTGACTAATTTAATACATTTTTTGCATTACAAATTATATGATCAGAATAACAATTTGAGGGGAAAAAATTTACTTACAAATTTTCATGAATTTTAGAATTTCTTGGTATTTGGTATATTCCTCTTTTGCTTTAATACACACAAGCTAGTATGGTCTCCAGAAGCTTATAAAATTATCCAGCATGATTTGAGAAATTTCCAAAGATAATCTTTTGTGAAAATCAGGAAATCTGACCTTTTGTACAAAGGAGCTAACAATTTGCTTACATTTGATGAGTGACATAGAAATAGTGCAAAATTTCTTCTTTGTTTTACGTCATACATTTTATTTTGAATTTTCCAAAAACTTTCTGTTTATTTCCATGCTTTAATTTAAAAAATGTGTTCTTTTGGACCCCACTGTATGTACAATAATATTCACAATATATATATATATATATATATATATATATTCAAATAGATGCCTCACAAAACCATTCTTCCTGTAATAAATTAAATAAATAAATATTTTCAGTGTGGTCTCAGAGATTTGGACCCCACCGTGCATACAATAATATAAAAAATACCTTCTTTTTTTCCCTTTTTGTTTTTAATAGACACACCTCACAAACCATTTTACCTGTTATCAATTACATGTGACAAACTGATTCAATTCACTACTCTCGTTTATTAAAATTCTTATAGATGGTACAAAGGATATTCATATTGCGTTTACTTGTGTCAAAGTCATAAATATATCTGTCCCAGTCTATGTTGTAACCACTATCTCCCAATGTATTCAGGCCAAACTTCAGTGCTGCCATATTGACCCTAATCCCCTTAAATCTGTTAAATCTCTTCAAATTGATTTCCCAAATAACTTACCACTGTCTTCTCCATTTGGACCAAGCATCATATTTTAAATGTTAATAAATACTACCTGAGCATTTTAACTGATAATAAATAATAAAAAAACAAAACATGGTCATATATTGCAATACTTCAATCTACAGTATGTCAGCTTGACAGAATTTCTACCTTGAAACAAATATAACTGAATGTATATTCTCAATAACTATAACACATGGAAGCCTGTTTCCACCACATGAAAAAGACAGTGCTTTGGTAAGTCTTAATTATGAGATACTAAGTCATATTTATGAGATCAAAAGTCATGATAATGAGAGACTTACATGAACGTCACTTTGTTTTAAAGAGTGGTGGGAACAGTTTGAGGTGGGAGGGGGTGCTGGTTGTGGCATCACTAAACTCATGAATACTAATTAGGTTATGCACAGATAATTTCAAATGACTGATTTGATAAATAGTCACTCTTGATGGCCAGTTTAAGCGCTCCAATAAATATTTTACATAATTATTTGAAAACTTTATCATATTATTTGCAAATGTTGGTCCTGGGATTTTGTTAGTATGTGGATAAATACACGGATCAACAGTTGGTTACATATGTGACTGATTGGTCTCGTGGCAAAGATTTCACGCCTAGTTCAAGGAGTTCCCAGTTCTAATCTGCCCCTAGTATTATTTTGTATTTTTATAAACCAAAACAGGATGAGTGACGCAAATTTCATCATCAGAAGAGTACTCGAGCACTGAACAATGCGTCTCTGAGCATGCAGAATGCACATGCACCTGGAATTATTTGCACTACTGAGTGGGTCCACAAAGTGGCAAAACTCACCTTTAAGCTGTTTCTGTCACAAAAAAGCACAAGAAGAAGAAACAACAGGAGACGATGGTAAAAAAAGAACAACAGTAGATGTGCACGTTAAAAGCGTGTGTGAGGTCAGGACATACCTGCGTTTGTATAACTCGAGTCTGAAGGACTATAAAGACATCTTTTGGATCTAAACTCCTGTATAGTTTGAAAGGTTAGTGTTCAACTGTACACAGACACTGAGCATTCATGTCAAAATCGAAGTATACTTTGGGCTTTACCTGACAAAATCTATTTCAAAAATTGGTAGGGACAAAATTGGCCAAGGCAAAAAGTGGTAGGGACATGTCCCACCTGTCCCATCCACAAATGATGGATACTAAATCATAATTATGAGATCATAAGTCATAACTATGACATTATTACATCAATTATTAGATAAGTTTCTCATAATTATGACTTTTTATGTCATATATATGAATGAATCTAATATTTATGACTCTGAATCTGGTCATTTTCTTAACATCTCAAAATTATGACTTTGCCTCTCAAAAATAGGACTTTAAATCTAATAATAAAGACGTTTTATTTCGTAAATATGACTTAGCATCTCATAATCGTGACTTACAAAAGCATGCTTTTTTTCCCAGTGTGGCGGAAATGTGCTTCCATAATAGCACATATATTTCCCATGTATTTTATTATTGAGGTTATGCTGAACAAAGATTCAGCAGGTCAACTAAACTTCATACAGAGCACTGAGAATGTCTGGGTCTCAGAACCAAGTGGGCTGCCAACTTAGAGAGCATTTGGGGGCCCAAGGGCGCATGCCCAAAAATGCTGTCTTGGTAGGCAGCTATACGCTGCCGATACGACCAATCAGCGCAGTGTGTTGCAGCTCGCGCTGAAAGCAAGTTTGAGTGAGACCTGCAACATTGACGCTTCTAGATTTAAATGGTTCTGACATCACTGCTGCAGAGTGCCTATAATTTCCCAAACGATGCCCTGAAAATAAATGTACACAGTGAAAAAGGAACGCGTGTTCATTCATGAAACATGGTTGCAGTTTTAGGCAATAAAGAAGCAGTGCCTGCAAGCTTACAGCTTGTTGTTTTCACGAGACGCGATGGGAGATTTGATGCCGGTGTTACGGCGAACTAACGGGAATTAGTTGCGTTTGAACAGAGAAAACGCCGTGTGGTCAATGTCTTTTGGCGCAAAATGGCTTCAGTGAACTTTTTCGATGGTCCGGAGGAGCTGGAGGACTCGAATCACGCTTTAAGTTTGATGAAAGGGCTGAAATTATTCTACGACTCGCAATTATTAGTCGACGTGACTATCGAAGTAGAAGCTGAACGGGAGTCGGAGGACCAAAGTGTTTCCTCTCCTGTTGCAGGAGGAACATTTTTCCAGTGCAACCGCAATATACTGGCTGCAGCGAGCCCTTATTTTAAGAGCATGTTTACAGGAGGTTTGTATGAGAGCACTCAGAGAAAGATAACCATTCATGATGTCGATGCTGACTTAATGGCTGTCATCATCGATTACTGCTACACTGGCAAAGTGACAATCAAAGAAGGCAACGTGCAAAGGCTCTATGCAGCTGCTAATATGCTTCAGCTGGAGTATATAAGGCAGGCTTGTGCTAATTTCATGGCGAGAAGGCTGGACCTTTCTAACTGTGCAGGGATTTTGAAGTTTGCTGACGCCTTTGACAATCTGGAGCTGAAGAGCAAGGCTCAAGCATTCATTGCAAAGAACTTTGTCCAGCTTAGTGCCAGTGTAAAAGAGCTTTGCGAGCTGGACCTGAGGCAAATAAAAGAGATCCTCGCTCTGGATGCTCTCGACGTGGACTGTGAAGGGAAAGTGTGTTCGTTTGCAATACAGTGGATTGAGAATAATCTGCATGCAGATGCTGAAGATGCACTGCAGGTCCTTAGGTGTGTTCGGTGGTCTTTGTTTTCAGAAAAAGACAGGGGTTATCTCGATTGCCTTAAATCGAAGCCTTTTATAAAGAAATATATTTCTAATGTGTTTGATAGGGTCTTCGGTGAACAAAGCATTGTGATTTCAAAGGGTGTAAATGCTACCAAACAAAGAATCGGGAAGAGTGCGAAAGAAGTGGTCCTCTTCTTTGGAAGGCCAAATGAACCTTTCATGTGCTACGATCCCTACACGGAAGAAATCTACTCAATGGCTTCCCCGGTCATTAACCTATCAAATCAGAACTTCAAACACTCTCCTATGGATACGTTTTTGGTCTGTAGCACACCAGAAAACCATTTGTATCTGGCCTCGCACCTGTCAAAGCACTTCTGGGTGTACAACCCATTGTTAAATCGCTGGCAGGAGCTGGCAGAAAGACTGCTTGGACGAATGCACTCGTACATCGGCTACCTCAATGGGCACCTTTACATTCTGGGTGGCAGAAATCTGGTTTCAGATGCCAGGCTCAAGGAAGTAGAGTGCTACAGCATTCAAAGGAACCAGTGGATTTTGGTGGCCCCTTTGCCTCATTCATTGGGGAAGATGCAGGTTGTGACAGTCAGTGAGCGATTCTATGTGGTGAATAAGAGGAGGATGCTCAGCTATGAGCCCAAGAGAAACCACTGGCTCCAGCAAGGCTCTCTCAAACGCAGTAAACTCCACAAAGCCTGTGTCTTTCAGGAGCAGATCATCTGCCTGTGTGACATCCCTGTGGTAAAAGCGTACAACCCAGCTCGTGGAGAATGGAGGCGCATTGGAGACATTCCAATTGATAGCAGTGCTCTCAACTACCAAGTCGTGCAACACAACAACAAACTGCTTCTACTAACGATTGCAATAGTTCATCACAACAAAAATAGGCTTGTTGTACATGAATATGACCCCTCTCAGGACACTTGGCAAAATGTGGCCACCATGTTTGGATCCTTGTTTGGGTCAATAAGTCTCTCCAGCAGGGTGTATACTGCATGTCTGGGTTCTGGTCAGAATTTCATCTCGGAGGAGGATGATGACAGTGGCTCCAGTGCTGACTGGGACTTTGATGGATTGACTGATGCAGACTCTGACTCTGGCAGCTCAAGCTCGTTTTCAGATGAGAACTGGTAGTCAGTGTGTTTCTCAAAGTTTAAACAGTGTAAAATGTGGAACTGTGCATAATACAGCCAAATGTCATAAATGCTGCAAAGTATTTTGAGGTATACAGTGGGGTCCAAAAGTCTCAGGCTACTTTGAAATTCTGGTATTTTTATTTTATGTTTTATTTAAAACTGAAAATAAAATTTCAGGATTAAAAAAAACATCAGTTGTTGGGGGTAATTTTTTGTCATTTTCTTACTATTATTTCATTTTGAATAAATCATTATTTCTGAATGACCATGAAAGGAAACTTTGCTTGTTGTAAGTATTGATTTGTCTACCTTTAATTCATGTATTTTAGGACATCCTAGGATGTAAGGTCACTGAGAAAATCAGGCAAGGTGATCAGTGGGGGACAGATGTAACACGGTGTTACAACTGTACCCGCCACATGGTTGCCAATGCTCTTTCTAGAGTTTTAGAAGTCAGAAAGCATAGATAAATAAGCAAAACAAATTAATGCATTCAGATAGATAGATATAATTATGCAGTGTAAATGATTTTGTAAAGTAGTCCAAACATACAGTATGATTGGAAATGAGTACTGTGGTTTGTTTGCATGTGTGTGCATGTCACAGGGAAACAAAGAGAGTATTTCCAGCTGATGTGTTAGAAACGATACATCTGCAAGCGTTAGACATATTTGAAAACAATCACAGAGTATAAAATGTGTCAGTATGTTTCACTTAAATTAGGCATATGCCTTATTTAGCACATTTACAACTGTTCAGGGGTAGTGTTACAACTGTACCCGGTATGGGGACAGTTGCAACAGAAGCACTCCTTGTCTTTAAACACTAATTATAGAAAATGTTTTGGCATTTATTTTGTTAGTAGACAGATAAAGGTATCTCATGTGAAAAAAAATGGCATGTTTATACTGCTCTGTATTTGTGCAGTACAGGAAAAAGCAAAAAGTGTCTACCCTACATCTTGGAGATACAGTTATGAAGCTATGTTAGTTTAGGGATATTTCATTAATGAAATCATGAATCAGCAAAATGTGGCCATGCATAGTGAATTGTGTTTAAGGTGAGAGCTGGTGGTTTTTATTGCTATTTAGGTTTTGGTAGAAGGCTTGGCTTTAGCCTCGTTGTACCCCACCTAGTTTTGCATGTTTGTGTTTTTGTGTGTTGCTTATTTTCATTTCTTATTATTGTTGTCTACATGTCATAGTCTATTAATATTAAAATGATATTTCTGTAGCCTTTCTAATTTATAGGTTTGGTCCTAATTAAAAAAGTCTGTTTTAACTTTATTGCATATTTACAAGGCTTTTGGTTGTTCGCGGGAGTTCACGTTAAGGGCTTGTTCTCATCCTCTCGCGATATTTTGTCGGCTGTAGAACTATGGCAATAGAAAAGACTACGAATGAATTCGCGACTGTTTATTCAAGTAGAGACAGTCTTGCAAATGACTCGTTTCAAGAATATGACAGTCCTCAGGCAAGGGTGTTTAAAATAATCGTCATCGGGGATTCAAATGTTGGAAAGACGTGCCTGACTTACAGGTTTTGCGGTGGTGAATTTCTCGATAATCCCGAGGCAACAATCGGAGTGGATTTTAGAGAAAAGACCCTGCAACTTGATGGGGATAACATAAAGGTAAAAAAACAGACGAGGATAATCAGTACAGCTAAGTTTGTTTTGTTTACTGTTTCTAAAGCTGTAAATAGCATGCTAACCGTGAATGACTACATATTATTTATATTATTTATTTATATTTCTGCACAATGGATCTAGTCTGTATTGTTGTTGTTTTGAAAAATAAAAGTCCACTCGGTAGTGCACAAACACAAGTGTAAAGATTTTTAACAATTTGTGATTTTGTATAATTTTAATATATTTTTTGTTTATTAAAAATTAATACATAAAAACAAATTATAACTGATATTGTGTGCTGATTTATAAAATATGACACAAAAGAGGCATTTAGGCATTCATTGTTTTGCTTTATAATATGTATTATAGCCTAATTTTATACTTCAAGTTATTTTATTCTGGTGAATATTTCTTGTATGTTTATGGGTATATTTATTTTTGACACACACACACACACACACACACACACACACACACACACTGGTGGCCCACTCTAACCTTTTCTTTTTGTTTTTCTGTTTCAAAAGTGTCTTTTTCTTTGCAATTCTTCCCATAAGGCCTGCACCCCTGAATCTTCTCTTTACTGTTGTACATGAAACTGGTGTTGAGCAGGTAGAATTCAATGAAGCTGTCAGCTGAGGACATGTGAGGCATCTATTTCTCAAACTAGAGACTCTGATGTACTTATCCTCTTGTTTAATTGTACATCTGGCCTTCCACATCTCTTTCTGTCCTTGTTAGAGCCAGTTGTCCTTTGTCTTTGAAGACTGTTGTGTACACCTTTGTATGAAATCTTCAGTTTTTTTGGCAATTTCAAACATTGTATAGCCTTCATTCCTCAAAACAATGATTGACTGATGAGTTTCTAGAGAAAGCTGTTTCTTTTCTGCCATTTTTGACCTAATATTGACCTTAAGACATGCCAGTCTATTGCATACTGTGGCAACTCAAAAACAAACACAAAGACAATGTTAAGCTTCATTTAACCAACCAAATAGCAAATAGTAATTGGACGTTTGACTCGAAACCTTTTAGTTACTGAGATATAGCCCTTGTGACAACTTACCCATGTGACAACTAACCCTGGCCTCCCATATTACTTTTTAATATCTGTGATGATGCAAATCACATCCACTTTCTCAGTTGCAGATATGGGACACAGCAGGACAGGAGCGCTTCAGGAAGAGTATGGTGGAGCATTACTACCGCAACGTCCATGCCATCATCTTTGTGTATGATGTGACCAGTCTGGCTTCATTTGAAAGCCTGCCAGAATGGATTGAGGAGTGCGGCCGTCACTCAGTCCCTGCCATGGCACCCCATATCCTAGTTGGGAACAAATGTGACTTAAGAGGAAGAAGAGAGGTTTCCACTTTCTTAGCTCAGCGACTTGCTGATAGCTACAACTTTCCCTTATTTGAGACATCTGCAAGGGACCCTGGAGAAAAAGAGCATGTAGATGCCATTTTCCTCACTTTGGCCTACAGGCTGAAGAATCAGAAGCCGCTGAGACTGAAACAACCCAGTGAGAGCAGCTTCTTACAACTCTCTGGTGACCAGGAGGTGAAGACACCCTGTTATTGCTAAAAGACTTTGGCCCTTGAAAAATGAGAGGGAGATGTGTTGGTGTCTACATGCAGTTTACAAATGTCTTTGGAAGCATGAAATGGGGATCAAGCAGACTTTGGGGTTTTTTGTTTTGTTAAACCACATTTTCTAAAGCAGATGACATTTGATGTATCAGATGAACCTCCATATAATACATCGTATTATAGCATCTTATTATTAAAGGCCATTGTCAACTGTCTCCATATACAATGACATGAAGACCTCACTCTTTTGGACATGTTATAACATTATCAGTATGTATTATCTTAGCATGTTGTTCCTGTATGATATGGTTTTGAATGTAAAGTGACAATTCCTGGTAGGTTGCTATGATGACATTTCTAAAGGCAATCTTGGGCATTTATGATGATCTGGAAAAAACACTTTGGCACCTCATTACTATGCACCACAACAATGAGCATTCTGCAATGTTAAATCTTTTCATACAGGTATGGATTATTAATTAACATTGAATATTTGAGGCTATGGTTACTTTTTCTCTGTAAATTAGAAATTCCACTTCTCATCTTTAGAAAATAAGTATTGCATGCTGACTCAAACTAAAGACTATAACTGAAAAGCTACTGCTATAAGTGATTCCAGTGTTAACACTAGTGGGCACCACTTTCAAAGCTTTCGAAGGCTGTGTTTTAAAGGGATAGTTCACCCAAAAATTACAATTCTCTCATCATTTACTCACCCTCATGCCATCCAAGATGTGTATGACTTTCTTCTGCTGGATACAATTATTTTTAGAAGAATATTTCAGCTCTGTAGGTCCATACAATGCAAGTGAATGGTGGCCAGAACTTTAAAGCTCAGAAAATGACTCCAGTGGTTAAATTCATATCTTCAGAAGTGATATGATGAGTGTGGATGAGAAACAGATCAATATTTAAGTCCTTGTTTACCTTAAATTCTCCTCCCTGCCCAGTAGGTGGCGATATGCACGAAGAAAGCAAATCACCAAAAGCGAAAGTGAAAGTGGAGATTTATAGTAAAAAAGGACTTAAATATTGATCTTGGGTGGCATGAGGGTTGGTAAATGATTAGAGAATATTCACTTTTGGGTGAACTATCCATTTAAGCACTTATCTGAACCAAATCAGGTTTCAAAACAAGGAAAAACTACACGTTAAGTATATAAAACAAAACAAAGTGACACATTTCATATTGGTTTTTAATGATGTTTGGTGTCTTATGTAAATAAGGTAACAATAAAACTTTAACATGTCTTGAAGGCTTGATTTGACAGGAACATATTTTTTGTGTGTGGATTATGACAACCTTTTTTTGTAAGCAATAGCATTTTGAAAACTGACTGAATTGGTCTTTAAATTGACAAGAATGTGTCATGTCTAAAGATTGTCTTGATTTGAAATCACAAAAAAATTTTTGTACTCGAGATAAATTTGTTGTCATTGTGTAAATAGTTTGAATTGACTCTGGAATGTGTGTTCAAGTGTTGTGAAAGGTTATTTAAGTTTGAAACCAAATAAAATGTAAAATAGAAAGTCATTATTTTAATATATATTTACAATTGTAATCAAGCAGGGTCAAAGAGGTTTTTATTTTATGAAATATAAAAACCAGCATTCCTAGGTCATGAAAAACCTGGAAAAATCAGGCAGTATTAAAATTATAATTTCTAGGCCTGGAAAAGTCATGGAAATCAATAAATCTTAAATTAATTGACTAAATGAATAGAAGAGCAATCTCTTTAAAATATAAATAAAATGTAAAAAAACAAAACAATATACGATTTAAAAAAAAACTTTATTCAGTAATCATGACTGACTAGAAAAGAAAGGTGAAAGACGTGTGTGAACCCTTAAAATCCTTTCTTAAACTTAAGATATATTGTAGACGAAATCCTCAGAATAAGAGAGCAACCCACATCAGTAAACCATCTCATTCAGCAAACTCGTTTTTATTTTATTTTGTGAACTAAACGGATCTCAGCCTCTCAGACAGTAAGTGTCGTATTTGACACCTTCCATGTGCACTTAAACCCTAAAATCAGCAGGCAAGTGCAGCTGCAAACACATGCCTTGTTTTACCATGTGTCTACCTGTTAGCCCAAACACCTAAGGCGTGTAGAATGCTTTCTAAAGTGATAAATTCCACACCCCAACTACAAATAACAACAAGCAGGATTTTGACTGTATGTGATTAAACATTTTAGTTTCAAAAGTCTTCTCATTTTGGCCTGTTGCAAAATTGCCTGTGTGTTGCCAGTGCAAAAAACTTCCCATGTCATATTCAGGCTGATGGTAAAATATTTATAAGCAAAATCTTACATTTAAAGTGCTAATCTGATGGCCATGTTAAAGAATATATGGGTGCAATTACATTAAGTCACCACCAGATGTCTGTACAAACATGTCTGGACCATTTCTGAGTCACGATTCTGTGAATATTGACAGACACGACAACCACATTAACCGATATATCGGTGATATTGAAAAATTGGACAGTCATAAAGAAACAAACAAGCAAAACAAAAATGGTATTTAAGGGGGAAGGATTTTTAGATTCTCCTTTATTTTATAATGATAATTTTAAAGTACAGGCTACTTATACTGTATACATAATGAGTTTGCATTAATACATTTACATATGCATTGCAGAATCTGTAAGATGTTTCGCATTAGAAAAAAGACAGATAAAAAAAATCTGTTATTTTCTCATGGTATATATAGGTAGGCCTATATCGGTTATAGGTAGGCATACCCATCTTCTTTAGTAAAAAGAATATATATATACACTGGCGGCCAAAAGTTTGGAATAATGTACAGATTTTGCTCTTATGGAAAGAAATTAGTACTTTTATTCACTAACGTGGCATTCAACTGATCACAATGTACAGTCAGGACATTAATAACATGAAAAATTACTATTACAATTTGAAAAAAACGTTCAGAACTACTTAAACTACTTCAAAGAGTTCTCATCAAAAAATCCTCCACGTGCAGCAATGACAGCTTTGCAGATCCTTGACATTCTAGCTGTCAGTTTGTCCAGATACTCAGGTGACATTTCACCCCACACTTCCTGTAGCACTTGCCATAGATGTGGCTGTCTTGTCGGGAACTTCTCACGCACCTTACAGTCTAGCTGATCCCACAAAAGCTCAATGGGGTTAAGATCCATAACACTCTTTTCCAATTATCTATTGTCCAATGTCTGTGTTTCTTTGCCCACTCTAACCTTTTCTTTTTGTTTTTCTGTTTCAAAAGTGTCTTTTTCTTTGCAATTCTTCCCATAAGGCCTGCACCCCTGAGTCTTCTCTTTACTTTTGTACATGAAACTAGTGTTGAGCGGGTCGAATTCAATTAAGCTGTCAGCTGAGGACATGTGAGGGGTCTATTTCTCAAACTAGAGACTCTGATGTATTTATCCTCTTGTTTAGTTGTACATCTGGCCTTCCACATCTCTTTCTGTCCTTGTTAGAGCCAGTTGTCCTTTGTCTTTGAAGACTGTAGTGTACACCTTTGTATGAAATCTTCAGTTTTTTGGCAATTTCAAACATTGTATAGCCTTCATTCTTCAAAACAATGATAGACTGATGAGTTTTATAGTTTCTTTTCTGCCATTTTTGACCTAATATCGACCTTAAGACATGCCAGTCTATTGCATACTGTGGCAACTCAAAAACAAACACAAAGACAATGTTAAGCTTCATTTAATGAATCAAATAGCTTTCAACTGTGTTTGATATAATGGCAAGTGATTTTCTAGTACCAAATTAGCAATTTAGCATGATTCCTCAAGGATAAGGTGTTGGAGTGATGGCTGCTGGAAATGGGGCCTGTCTAGATTTGATCAAAAATGACTTTTTTAAAATAGTGATGGTGCTGTTTTTTATATCAGTAATGTCCTGACTATACTTTGTGATCAACTGAATGCCACTTTGGTGAATTAAAGTACCAATTTCCTTCAGAAACAGCTAAATCTGTACATTATTCCAAACTTGTATACACTTTTATAAATTATATATATAATTTATTTATATTTACTAAAGATGTTATATATAAAAACATTGCAATAAATGAAGTCATCACAAATGGGAGGGCAGCCAGGACGGAGTTATGTTTAAAAATAAAGTAGCATTGCACTTATGTCTTGCGTGTGTCATATTAGCTGTTTACAAACACATACTTCAAGGGGAATGACGCCAGTAGATGTAACTCAGACGAAAGACTAAAACAGACGAGAGCGTCTCTTTGGCGACGCGTTTCCCACGTCCCACCCGCCTCCATCAGTCACCGCCCCCACTCATAGCCGGGCAATATTTAACACAACTGCCCCGCAGTGAGCAAGCACAGAAGCCGAGAGCTCACGTAGTGAATAGTGTGTCTACTCAAAAGAAATAATAAGGAGTTCTTTTCTTATATTGGACACTAAAAGACTACCCATCGAAGATGAAGTCTCCAAAGATAAAGTCACAGAGCAAATGTAAGTTTTGAAGTTGTCTTAATTTACCGTTAAAGTTTAAACGATTGCATTTAGCAGGACTGTCTGGTAAATATACACTCTAAACATACTGTAGCTTTAATTAGTTAATATTCCAGTTCTTTCATTCGGTTGCAGTCAATATTGAAAACAAATCTTGCGTTTAATTTCTAGCATATTTTGAGGAAGATGTCGACCTTAATGCCGTGTTATGTGAATTCGACGCTGTCATTGAGGATTTCACGTCCCCCGTGGAGAAGAGACACTTCAGATATGATGAACACTTGAAAACAATGAAGAGACGGAGCAGCGCGAGCGTCAGCGACAGCGGAATCAGCGACTCTGAGAGTGAGTACTAAAAGTGCATTTGACGTGTTATTGTACCAGATAGAAACACATGTGCCCTGATTCATTATCTCACTCTGCGTGACCTCTTAAAGCTCAGTTTAAGAAATTACACTGTAGCCTACATAATCCTATCTAATCTCATCTCTCACACATGCACAAAGTGTAAATAAATGTCAACTTGTCTTTTAAAAGACCCAAAAAACAAGAAATAATTGATTTTTTTTTCCTTTAGGGGTTTTGGAAGATTTGTCAAACATTTGTTTTAGTTTTTCTTTTTTTGTTGTTGTGGGTTTTATGACAGATATTAAGACTGTAGACAAGTGTCAGTTCAAGATATCAACCGATATGGGTTTATGAACAACAACCCATATATAGAGAGCAGGATGGGCAATATATAATAATATTGGGGCTGTGAATTGATTAAAAAATGTTAACTAATTAATCGCGATTAATCATGGTACATGGAACATTAAAACAAACATTGAAATATATTCATAAATATTCTTACTTTATACTTTGTCTCAAATAACTACATTTTTAAGAGTATATATCTTTGATGCATGTACATCAGTGGACATGCTGTAATTAAAAGTAGGACAAAATCTTCTGCCGTTTTCCAGTGGACTTTTTTTTAATAATAGGATCAAATGGTCAGATTAAATTCACATCAAGCTTTATTGGCAATATAAACATAATAGTACATTAACAATGCATTATTACACACTATACATACAGATATAAAACACATTGAATGCTGACTTTGATTTGCTGAAGTTTAAAATCTCAAAACGATTATTTTCTCAGGCTACTATTTTTGGGTTGCAACCCTCTAGTTAAGAACCAGTGATCAGTTGAGAGGATCGCTGTACTTTTATTTTTTTGCTCACACATTTCACCAGCTGATGTGCTGAAGCCTAGAGACAGGAGGATCTAATGACTGAGGTGGTGGAAAAGTTGAGCTTCTGTGTAATGGGACGCCTGCTCTCCCTTTTACTGAGTGCAGGGCTAAGAATGTGTAAACATACAGTTTTTTTTTTTTTAAGCTGGAGTGTGGCAAACGGGCCCAGGTCTTTGACTTAAAATTAACCTGCTTGAGGGCGGGTCACGGTTAAAATAGCTTTGAAAGTGTGCTCGTGAGGGAGTGGAAAGTGAGAGGTTGTTATTAGAGAATGCATTGATTACAAACCCAACCTGCTCTGCTAACACAGATTAATCCCTCCCCAACACCCCCTACCCTCTCTGGTTATGGGTCAGTGCCCATGTTTGACAAGCCTGTGTGCTAGAGATTCTCAATTGGTTTCACTTCAGCATTCAGATTTTACACTGGACATCAAGTGTGACTCAACACCGTACTACTGTGCAAAAGTAAATGAAAATGTCTTTAAATTCATACACTGAAATTCATTAATACTATGCAAAACTATTAACATGATTTAGGCTTAATAGTGGAAAAAATTGGTTTCTATATATTTCTTGAATTTAGATGGTACAGATGCATACAGAAAGCATCAGTTTTTCATTTCTGACTTCATCGGTTTCATTTTCTTTATGTATCAGGTGCAGAGTCCTTGAACAGAAACAGTTTCTGCTTTAGTGATGAGAAGCTCAACTCTCCCACTGTCTTCTCTCCCACATCAAATAATCCCTTGGTCTCTCCTAAACGTGAGTTAAAAGTATTATTTTTATTGCATAAATAACTCTAATCAGTCAGTTTTAGGTTTATTTGCTTTACTGTCTGTGTTGATCAACTGTATATTGTTCCTTTCAGCTAAACTTGGAGACACTAAAGAACTAGAGGACTTCATTGCTGACCTTGACAGAACATTAGCAAGTAAGTGCTAAATTATGTTAATTTAAAGACAATGGGGTTTGTTTTGTGGTCAAGTGTTGGTTTATGCATGATTTATTTACATTGATTATCAGTCGTGGACCAATAGAAAGCAACAGTGGCTGCCCACTTTTACAGCAGCCTTGGTTCTGAACATATTTTTTCAGTCATTTTCACTATAGCGATACTTTTTAAAATTCTAAAATTGAGAAATTCTTTTTAAAGATTTCTGAGCCATGAATCAAACCAACCAGCTCTAAAGGTGCAGTCACACATACCTTTCCACGGCGAAATTCCGGGGGCGAAATTACAGTCATCTCAATGGGAATCTGCGCGATTTGTGAATTTTGCGCGATGGAACCCGTGCGGATTTTGCGTGGAGTTCAAGTTTGGTGAACTTTGCGGCAAACTTTCCCCGTGTTGACCAATAAGAAGTGGTGGTTTGACAGTGACCTCTGAGTGGGCGGTGCTTCAGACACAGCTAAACTGAATATACACAATGGACAAGGCTATCATTTTAGCGGCAAGTTTCTTCTCAAATTCACTCTGCCAGAGTATGAAGTGCAGCATTAAAAAGAGACTGTTTGGCAATTATTTTTTTTTTTGCTGAATTCACACGCGCTCAGCATCCGCCCATGCCATCTTCGCCTATGGAATTTCGCTTGCAAAGGTATGTGTGACCGTCCACACCTTAAGATGAATAACAGCATTGCAACATTTGATTTGTAGTTAAAGTACATACTGAATATTATGGTAAAATAAAAAATAGGGAATTTGATTACATTTTTTTAATCAAATTAATTAATCAAATTAATCGTATACATAAATATTTGCTGAGAAAGCCCTCAAATAACAATTAAATATATAATGATTAAATAATTATACATTTTTTATATATATATATATAAATAATACAGAAAATTAAAATGCATTACATTATTTATGTACACAAGTTAAGCATTAAAAAAGACAATCCAAAAAGTAGCTTTAGAATGCAATATATGGTTTATTTCCATATTATTGAACATTAGCCTATAATTGGCCTACAGTTCACAGCAATCCATTTTGCAATTGAATTCGTCAATCGGTCTGACATTTATTATAAGGGCTAAGGACGCGTCAATGTACACCTCCATCAGACGGTTGCATTTTAGGTCGCTGTGTCAAGTTAAACAAAGTTTGAAACGTAGAAATGCACGTCTGGAGATCCCTGTGTTCAGATTTGCGCAAGCTGTGTTTTAACTTAACACTGTGTTCTCATCTTGTGTGTTGTCTGTTCTTGGTAAGTGTGGTTTGTTCTCTGTTTGTATAAGCTGTGCATTGCTAATACAGCTGGAGTTTTGCTCACTGCCCCCTGTAGAAAACAGGTGGTGCTCCATGCTTGAATTGCGTATATGGAAGGAATATTCCTTATTACAGTCCGGGGACATGATTAATTGTGTTAATTTTTTAAACGCGTAATTTTTTATATAATTAATCGCTCTGAATTGATGCGTTAAATCGACAACCCTAATAAAAACTATTGACTTATAGTCATTGATCATATTGATAAGTCTAAAAACAATTATTTAGCAAAATATTCAGATATATACAAATACGTGTACATAAGTTGTTTGAGAGTATAGGGAGACCGACTCAATTACGTCAGTCAATCACAACAATACTTCATGGGAATGGGCGGTAGCTGCTGAACTCTTCCTATGATTTCTGTTTCCATGGTAGCAGCAACTTCTCTGATTGCTGGATCTCTCTTCGGAATTATGGGTAGTGTAGTTCTTCACTGAAAATAGTTAGCAATTAAAAGCGATTTTCTAAATGAAGTTACTTCTAGAGCCAAACTCTTAGGCATTATATTTTGAGACCATGGGAGAAAACTCTTGTATCAACAGATGAACGGTACCAGGTACTGTTTCAATCACATGGGTAGGTTGATTTGTTTTGGAACGCTCCTTTTACAGCCTAGAGTGCTGTAACTTGCCCCAAAGAGAAAGGTATGCAGCATCTGTGTATACCTACAATGACTCAGACTAGTTCTGTAACAGCCAGAGGCTGAGTAAAACTTATGTTACCTGCCACTGAGAGAGTGGCCATGACATCTTAAAGGAGTCATAAAATATGTTTTTATTTAACTTAATTTTTTCCCCCTGAGGTCCACTTATAATGATAGTAAAGGTTTTTTGAGCCAAAACAGTCATAATTTAGTTTTTATGACCATTTTCCTCCCTCTTTTTTTTTTTTCAATTAAATAGGCCGCTTTTTTCTGCTGTGACTTTAAGACTTAAATGCCCTCTTTGAATGAGAAATAAGATGAGTGCTGTGCTGCGCGTTTACTTGCAAGTTTGCTGTCGAACACAGTATAGTATTTAACTGCTCTGTCCTTCAACAACAGTCTTGTCATAAGGCCTGTACAACATTGCGACAGATTCATAAAACAATCCACACTTAAATGTGCCCAACAGACTGTTAAATTCGGACCTGAAATGATCAGGGACTTTTTTAGAAAAAAGCTGAAATCTTCAGAAGGATATGCTGAGTGGCAGGTGCTACACTTAAGCAAAAAATAGTACAAGGTTTCACAGACATTTCCCTCATTTTAATCTTATATTGTTACAGTATGTTTTCATTGTACAATAAACTCTTCAATCTCAAAAGATCAAGGGAAATTTGATCCCTCATGATATGACCCCTTTAAACATTTCCCCATGGTGTCATTCAAGCTCCTAAATTGTATTTTTTTTTTTTTATACACTGAGACTGCTAATGAAACACATGCTAAATGGGCTGCATTGTTTATTGTGAGGCTGTCCATTAAAAGAGGATCCCACCTACCCCCGCACTGAGAATAGTCTTGACACCCGAGGACCCAAAAATGTACTAACTATGCCCCCTGCTTGCCTCTTTCTTAAGGCATGTGAGTTTGGAGACGAGATGACTGGGGCCCACCACATTGTAGCTCCGCTATGAGAAGACGGCCAGACAGCACCTGACAAACCTGAACTACTGTGAAGATTGAGAAGACATGGTCATGGTTTAACATACGGAATGACGATGGAGTCATTTAAAAACACCTATTGGACACTTGCTCCCATAAACACACAGAAAGAACATAAATGCATTTCACAGTAATGGCTGTGCTCTCTAAAAAACTTGAGCTGTAAGATTATTTAAAAAGCTTTTTACAGAATTATATTTTTAATTTTATAGAGTTGGTTATGTAAATGTATCTGCAATACAATTGTTTTGTGAATATATATATTTTTGTATTTCATGTAAATATTGTTCTCTGTCGCCTTGCTATAAGAAGCCTTTTCTGTATCAAATATTTAATTAATAATTTAGTTTCAAATCATGAACTGAACATGAGCATAAACATTAAGAATTAATAAGCATACATTCTTAATTAAATGGATAAACTGGAAAAGTGATAAAATGTATTTAATACAACGAATGTCCTCAAGAGATTAAAGTTGGAAATAGATGTTTCTTTGTGTTATGTCATGATGTCATGCATGAAAAAGCATCAAAAGGTTTAGTACACTATGTCTTGAAGGATTGTTTACAAAAATAATTTGGAATCGTCCCTCGTTTATTAAATTTTTTTTTTTTTTTATTTAAATCATGAATACATGAAGGTATTTATAATGGAAGTGAATGGGGCCAGGCCATAACCATTAAAATACACATTGTTTTAAAAGTATAGCCACAGAACATTAACATTATACATGTTAACATGATTTCAGTGTGATAAAATAACTTACCTTATCTGTGTAAAGTTAAATCTCTGAATTTATCACACTAAAATCATGTTTACACGTATAATGTTTACTTCTTGTGGCTATACTTTTGAAACCGCAAGTATTTTAAAGTTTATGGATTGGCCCCGTTGACTTCCATTGTAAGGGCCTCACTGTAACCCAAATTTTAAATAAACGGGGAATGAGTCAAAATAATTTGTGAATAATTTTTATGCCACAAATGCTGTCGATTAAGCTAAACTATATTGAACCTGGAATATTTCTTTAACCTGGCGTTACACGATAAAGTAACAGACAATAAAAGTAGTTTAGATTTGCAGATTTTTGGCAACATGTGCGACTGCGACCGCTGGCGATGCGACAGCCGAGGACAGAACAACTACAGTATATTCAAATAAGAAGCGATGTTGTGACTACCAATCGGAGGAGAAATGGTGGAACTAACATGATCTGCTGTCTGAAACATTTAGATACAGCAGTCATGTAGAAATGCCTACTAGAAATTAACAGTACAGCGAATTTGCAACCTGCAACAATTTAACATGTCAGTGTGAGTTTGAGTGTTAACCATTTGTGATGAGCGACAGGAAAACATTACATTAAATATGTACATTAAACTTAAAATATGATATGATTGGCTGTGATTGTACAGACTGATCATACAGTGAATTCAGCTACAGTAGGTCGAAAGTTTTGTTGCAGAAATTGGTCCATGCTTACCGAATGTGATGAGGAGGAGGGCATGGTTGGACCATAACGATGGACGACTGCCGCTGAATCAGCCCGATCAGATGGGAGAGGGATAAAGAGGAGCCGGGGATGCCAGTTCGAGAGAGAGAGAGAGACGCACGCAGGAGTCTTGTGTGTGTGTGTGTGTGTGTGTTTTGTGTTATGTTGGAAAGCAGTTTTATGTTGTGTTTTGTTCATTTGTTTATTAAAGTTTTACGTTGACTGCTCAGCTGGTTCCCGCCTCCTCCTTGCCCATCGTGTGAATCTGTTACATTGGTTCTGAAACAAGGGAAGGAGGAGGGATGTGCTGTTGGAGAGCCCTCGCCGCTGATGGAGGTATGGTCCGGTGGTACTGGAGCAGTTCGCCAGAAGGCGGAGGAGCTCACTGCTGTCTGAAAATGTGCTCACCCAAAAGTTGCTGGTTCATGTTTTGGAGAAGAGTGAAACTGAACTATGTCCAGACAAACTTAAACATGTGCGCTCCTCCTGCACTGGACCTCAGATAGCTTGACGAACACCGATGCTGCTGCACGTGTTGAGTGTTGTTAAACTCACCGCTGAGTTTTGCTCAGAGAGCGCTCGGATGTTTACCTTTTGCTAAATGCAAAATCATTTGGAAGGTCAGATAAAAGTGATTGGTGGGCCACATCAAATCACTGACTTATGAAATAAAGACATTACATCGTACCGGGAGACTCTGAGAAGTTGTGGCACACAAGAAAAACTGCCGGTACTCAGTAGGCTAAATTCTAGAAGTGCAGGTACTGCGTGCACTTCAAGCACTGTTTTAAACCCTTCACCAATCTTTCTGTCCCCACAGGATCAATGTTAGGGAGGACTGATAAAAAGCCTGCAGAGTTTAATGGAATTATATATAAATTTACTTTATAAAACTATATTATCTGCTTTTATCACTATTCTGTTTGAAATACAGAGACCCTTTGAAATACACAGGGTCATGACACATCACCTCTGTAAGCAGGTAAAAAGATTTGTCGGTTGTCAGTTGACATCAAGGGGTCAGGGTCTGGCTAGTTAGTTTCGGCATAACTACTCCATTCTCCAACTGTGTATCATGACAAAATATTTTCTTTGCATGCAACATATTGCAAATATTGTAGTCGATGTGTCACCAGTACACTTTTTTTTTTTTTTTTTGGAGGACTTCTTAAAAGTGTGAAATGGACTTGGGACTGTGCACACTCTTGTGGTGCCACCAGCCAGCACTGTCAGCATGTCATTTTCGTGTGACTCCAGGGTAATTGGTCACATTACATGTACAGCTCAGGTGATTCAAAAACGTTTCTGGAGCTGAGCAAAGATGACAGTAAGCAGGTCACACACTTCTGGGGTAGCATGTGCCAGCTAAGCAACTGCCATTGAGATGAATGGGAATGCTAATGGACAGCTCTCTCCTGGTATTATAGACCTCCTTGGTTGACACTACAGATCTTGGATAATTAACTCTGAACACTTAATGTGAATGCTCTGTGGAGAGAAGATACAACATCACAATACTTATGGATCTATTATATAATGAGTTCTATTTTCATGAAAGCGCAGTGACATGCTCTACGACCGAGCGCTACATCTTATCCAATTGTCAGCAGGTGGTAATATTTCCGGCTGTTGTCACAGAGTGATTTTTAAGTCACTGCAAAAGGGGCCGGTGGAAGAAATTTGAGAGAATAAAATGTTTGGATTTGGTATGATTTTTTTTTACCACCATTATTTTGATTAGATTTTTGTTTAGTTTGAAGTGTAATTTCAATTAAGAAATATTATTGGTTTAATTTTTTCATTTTTCAATAAATTGAATTTTTCAAAATCAAAATCGACGGGTAGAAGTGAAGTCTGTTCCGATACAATCACTTTTAATTCTAGCCATGATTTGTGTCAGATGAAAATAATTAATAATACTTAGATTCTCTATAATTAAATCCAAATCATGACAATTTGGGTTAACTGGAGATTCTCCATGCATATAAAAGGAGCATGTCACTGTCACTAGAAATATGCCTGACTTTCAACAGGGAAGCGTTTAATGCACAAAAGAGAGTAAGTCCATATTTCTATTCTTTTAATTCATTGCATACAGTCCATTTACACTACCAACTTCTTATGAATGTGCTGTCTTTGTTTATATTGCTGGTGCTTCAGAGGGAATTAACTATATAATATCTGGAGAAGAACCTCAGAATTAAATTGCACTTGATTTTCACCAAACCCACTTTCGCCTACACTTGGCACATGCTTGCACAATAATACCAAAACTTCATGGCCATCTCATCCCCATTTACTTTGCGCATATGAATTATGGCATAGCGCTGCACTTAGCACTATCGCACTTAAAGCAAAGCATCAGCAGAGCATTAGTCTACATGAAACGGAAGTTCCCCTTGTTGTTTCTCTAGTACTGTTGGCACATGCTGCAGGTTTACAGCAGCTGTTGTACACCTGTCTTCATTGTTCTGGACAGACACTCTGATGTCCTCATCATCACAGGCCAGCGAGTGCTTGCTAGACGTGCTGACACAACAGCTTAACTCCAATATAAGTTATAAAACACAACTTCCAGTTGGCAGCAGACAGCGGGCACCTCTTGGCAGCTCTAGCTGTGTGGGCAGTGCTCTGGAAGTGTGGGAAAGTGGGAGAAGTGAATTGTAGGTCCGGCTTTGCACCCTTCAGGACATTGAATTGGAATTTTAATTGAAATGACAGGAAGTTCACAAGCAAAACTTAGCTGGTTAAGCTGGCGAAAGGCTTCTTATATAGCTAACCAGCAACACTCCCTTGGTTAACACTTCAGCAGAAGGACCATGCAGGTTGATCAGCTTCACCCGCTAAGTTTTGCTGGTCAACAACATAACTATGGTCGATCCGCTAGACCAGCACTAACCAACAAAAATTAGCCTGGACCAAAAATGGAAAGTCATGCTGGTCTGAGCTGGTCTTTACAAGTTTAGATCTATGCAGCTACTGTGGGACTGTGAGACTCACTCAGTGTAATCAGGTACATTACACATGAAACTGTTAAACCAGAAAATTTCTCCATGAACTTATGTTGTAATTAAAATGGAAATGGAAAATGGACAGCAGGTGGAAGCAAACATGAGTTACAGTTTACCTTGAACGAACCCATGCATGACATGCTGCTTTTGGCAGTAAGTCAGCTTTGACAAAATGAGAGAATTTCACTGATGAAATGTCAGTGAAAGCATGCGCTTGTAAGGACATGATTTCTGTAAACACAAGAAATTAATTTTAAACATTCATGTTTGTAATTGACAGGCCTGTCAAATTGTTCTCTCACAAGAATGTGCACATTTAGGGCACTTGGCCGATGCTCTTATCTGGAGCAACTTATAAAAAATGCTTTAGTTTCACAGTGATCCACATTTCAAAGATATGCAAGGTTTGCATTTTTACCCAAATACTGAACGTTTTTTAACTATAAGAGTGGAAATAATCGTTGATCATTGACTATCTATGACTGATTTTCATTAACAGGCCAAAACAGAATCTGTGGAATTCTGCGGAATAAATTTGAGCATGGTAAAATGTGTTAAAGGGGACATATTATGCCCCTTTTTACACAATGTAATGTAAGTCTCAAGTGTCCCCAGTAGGTGTCTGTCAAATTTCAGCTTAAAATACTTCACAGATAATTTATTCTACCATGCCTTTATACCCCTGTTTTGTAGCACTGTTACATATGGGCTGTTTTAGTGTCTGTAGCTTTAAATGCAAAGGAGCTGCTGCTCCCCACACCCCTTTCTGGAAGTGAGCTGTACCTTTCCTGCTGGTGCGATGGATACCCCAGCGACAACAATGCAGGAGAACTTAAACAGCTAAAAAATTATAAATAACACAGAGAACACACTAAGTCAATCATCTTACTGTATTGTGCATAACAAAGGTCGAGTTATGAAACATGAAAAACAGCTATAGTTGTCGAAAATACCACTATTGTTTCATAATTGTTTCTGAAATAATGACCGGTTTTATTACTCGGAAAATCTTCATTGCATGACCACTCAAGCGGGACTGTGGAGGACGCTAATCAGTTTATATCATAACCAAAAAAGAGCTACAGCTTCATTGTTATGGAATAACGTAGTTAGGGACTAGTTGCTTTGTTACAAAAAGCACAATGTTTTCACAACAAGCGTTTTTTGTGCAACGTGCAAACAAGCAAATTCAGAAAGCTAAATTGCAAACATTAAAAAAGTATAAAGTGCAAAACTTACGAATTGCAAATCCGAAGTTGGGTCATGGAGAGTTGGTATTGATCCATCCTTGATCCTTAGCTTTGAAGCAAATCCAGCCTTGTGTTGACCATCATTGATGAAGCAGTCTGAGTTAGCACAAGTGGCTCTAGCGAGGAGATAAATTTGGCAGACTGTGCGCTGCTCAATCAAGTTTTAATGAGGGTGGATCTAAGCTACTCGGGCAGATCTCTTCGCCAGCCGTGGGTGGTACCTTTCCCCTTTTGACATCATAAGGGGCTGCAAACTTGAAAGGCTCCTTCGGAGACACAGTTTTTCTATTGATGGGGAAAGGAAAGAAATGAGGGGATGGTCTTTTACCATATTTTGTGGTTGTCTACACACAATGGGGACACATAATTATGCTCAAAAAAATTGAAAAAGTGGATTTTGCATAATATGTCCCCTTTAAACAAAACCTTGCGAATGTGTTTTGAGAAGACCATCCTGCTGCAAAACATACGTTTTTTTAAGGACACACTGTTCATTCATGCCCATGAAGAGGCCACGCCTCTAGATGAGTGTACTTTAACACCGATTGGGCAATTCGCACCCTGCGACTCGTAAGCCTGGGGTGACTGTATTAACAATCCAGTGAGAAAGTCTTTGCTTGGAGATGGACATTCCTTTTGTGCATCCTCCATAGCACACAAAGTGTTGGTCAGACAGTCTGAACTAGCATGTGCACTCAACGTATCTGTGTAGCGCTCGCAAAGGGCATAACAAATGCAAGGACTGTTCCTAATCCAAATTAAATGGAGGAGGGATGCAAACCCCTTTTTGGGTTTGGATGCATTTGTGGTCAGCACTTTCCTTCTGAAAACTTGACCCAGCATAACACCCTGTTGGTAGAAGGCTGGCGCTGTCCATGGTGCTAGAGCAGCCAGACAGTGGCGAGTTACCGCGATGCGCATGGAAATGAAATGACTTCAGTGGTAATGTTTTTTCAGTTTGAACTGAAACAGACACTGAAGAATGGTCTGTACGTGCTCGTTCATGAGGTGCGTACGCATGAACTCCTAAAAAGGATATTTATTGGCTGGGTAAAAGTGTGCTTTTGTCAGTTGACATTAGACCAGATTTTCCACATGGCAAAGCAGCAAGTCTCTGTGTTTGCTCAGTAGTGCCTCTGATTGGCTAGTAATAACCAGTCACTGAGGTAATTCAAAACACACACACTGTCCATTTTCAATGGGGCGAGTGCCACATCGATACATTTTGTGAACGTGCGGGGAGCCAGACACAGACTGAAATGAAGGACTTTAAATTGATACGCAGTTCCCTCGGACGCAAACCTAAAATGCCGCCTGTAAAACTCTATTGATGCAAATCAGTCCTGAGGACGGATGTGCGATAAGATTTGTTTCTGAGTTAACATTTTGAATGGGCGTGTCGCGAGCGTGTGATTCAAGCGTCTCAGAATTAGAATGGGCAGAAGCCCACCGTCCTTCTCCAGAACAAGTAAATAACGGCTGTAAATCCCGCTGTGTGTGTCGCCGTCTAAGCGCGTAACATGGCATATCGTTTGGTCAGACCACAGATTGTGCTCGATCGTTGTAAACACCAGCTCTGACAAGCCTGTGAGGACTTGCCACGTATTCGCGCAGCGGGACAGCAGGCTTATTTATTCATATGAATCAACCTCTATCATGTTCTTTGCGAGAAGATTATGTATTTTGGCTCATAACACCGGAGCGTCTTCAGACGGAACCGCATAAGACAGTACACCATTGAAACGGGGTGGCCGACGTGCAAATTGGATCATATAACCATGTTCGATCATTTTTAGCACCCAGTTGGAATGCCAGTAAGAGCTCGCCATGCATCCACATAACGGGACAGAGGGCAATTTGGTATGTTCATAACATGATATAATGTACCGCTCACCATTGGTAAGCGGTTGTGCAAAATGTGTGGGCTTTGAAGTGGGAAATCCCTTTATTGAAAAAGTGTGAGCGTCTCGTGCAAGCGCTGTATTCTTTTTGAAATCTTTGTATGTTCACACATGATATAATGCGGCTCTCACTGTTGGGAAGCGGTTGTGCATAATGTGTGGGCTTTGAAGTGGGAAAGCCCTTATTGAAAATGTGTGAGCATCTCGTGCAAGCGTTGTACTCTTTTTGCAATCTTTGTATGTTCATACATGATATAATGCTCCGCTCACCATTGGGAAACGGTTGTGCATAATGTGCAAACTTTATTGTATGTGATTAATGTGAGACACAGAAAACAACATATTGAACAACATTTTGAACAACAATATTCCTTTCCCGACAAACAGCAGTGGGGAAGAGGGGAACAGTATTGTGTCAGGAGTGCTTTTGTTGCGTGCAGGGGGGATTCCCATCTGTGCGGGGCTTGCACTGAGGCGGCTGCCTTCATTTGGGCATGGCTTTACCAGCTGCTCTGCGGTGACATTTGGCGGCGCTGAGGCAGCTGGTGTGGGGTTTTTAGCCAGGCGCTGGCCCGAGACAGAGTGGGAGCGAGCCGGTTGTGATGAAGTACTTCTCCGTTTTGGCATAACATGTCTCATAGCCTGTGAGTGTTGCTGAGTCGTGACAATGCGCTCAGCAAATCTATCCACAGAGCCTCCGAAAAGGCTGGCTGGAGACACCGGAGCATGAAACAGAGCAGCTTCTCCTGCGTCACGCATTTCCGTGTGGGTCAGCCAGATGTGACGATCCAAAAACATCAGGTTGCTCATTGACTTGCCAATGGCCTGTGCAGTGACTTTCGCGGCTCGCAGCGCTAAGTCCGTAGCGGTGCAGAGCTCTTTGAACGTCTCTGGATCAATGCCTTGCTCATCCATTTGTTTGAGGAGCT
This sequence comes from Myxocyprinus asiaticus, assembly GCF_019703515.2. Classification (NCBI taxonomy): domain Eukaryota; kingdom Metazoa; phylum Chordata; class Actinopteri; order Cypriniformes; family Catostomidae; genus Myxocyprinus; species Myxocyprinus asiaticus. The sequence continues at coordinate 9,930,665 of NC_059353.1, forward strand.
TAGCTTGGAAAACGTGGAGCACTGTCATCGCGTGGAGTGCTGAACCAGTTTGGCCCGCCACTGAGTATGCTTTTCCAGCCAGTGCGGATGTTAGTCGACACGGCTTAAAAGATGAAAAGTTCCACACCCTGCTACTCGCCTCTTTCAGGGGGGGGGTAGTTAGGCATAACTTTTGTCTTCCCCGTGGTCAACTTTGTTGAGAAGAGTGTAATCGCTGTGCGAGCGATCTGAATAGGGCGCGTGCCAGGATTTTGTCAGTTCATTATGAAATTCCGGGAAGAGTGGGGCAGATCTGAGGTACACGGTCACTTAACGGCATCTGGACTGCACAAACCATTCATCAAGGCAAGGTTTTTTTCAGGTTTCTCTGGAGATTACTCGAGACCGAGCATCACCTTTTCAGTGGTGTGTGCACGCTCCTCGCCCTCGCTGTGGGAAGGGGCGGCAGTGTCATCTACTGACCACTCGCCAGATGCAGTGAGAGACATAACATCATCATCCCCAGTGTTAGAACCACCGAACGTGATGAGGCAGCGCGCTCCTACAGAGGGCTGAAGCTCATCACGCAAATACTGTATCGGCAGTACATTGTACATGGAGATTGAGGGGCTCGCGGGGCGTGTGCTGGCACAAGGTCCAACTCAAATTCATCCTGCTGGACCTCGCGGCCCTGCCATGCCTCCTCATGTGATCCCTCGGGAGTCACAGAAGAGGCGGGTGGGAGGGCGCGTGAGGCTGAACCATCCCTCAGAATGAGGGCAATTCGCCCTCACAGTGAGGGCAGTCTGTCTCTATGTGATCTGTCTCTGAGTGGGTGCGGCCCAGACAGTAAATGCAGAACACGTAAGCGGCTCTTTTAGTTTTATATATATATATATATATATATATATATATATATATATACAGTGGTGTGAAAAAGTGTTTGCCCCCTTCCTGATTTCTTATTTTTTTGCATGTTTGTCACACTTAAATGTTTCAGATCATCAAACAAGTTTAAATATTAGTCAAAGATAACACAAGTAAACACAAAATGCAGTTTTTAAATGAAGGTTGTTATTATTAGGGGAAAACAAAATCCAAACCTACATGGCCCTGTGTGAAAAAGTGATTGCCCCCTAAATCTAATAACTGGTTTGGCCACCCTTAGCAGCAACAACTGCAATCAAGCGTTTGCGATAACTTGCAATGAGTCTTTTACAGCACTGTGGAAGAATTTTGGCCCACTCATCTTTGCAGAATTGTTGTAATTCAGCCACATTGGAGGGTTTTCAAGCATGAACTGCCTTTTTAAGGTCATGCCACAGCATCTCAATAGGATTCAGGTCAGGACTTTGACTAGGCCACTCCAAAGTCTTCATTTTGTTTTTCTTCAGCCATTCAGAGATGGACTTGCTGGTGTGTTTTGGATCATTGTCCTGCTGCAGAACCCAAGTTCGCTTCAGCTTGAGGTCACGAACAGATGGCCGGACATTCTCCCTCAGGATTTTTTGGTAGACAGCAGAATTCATGTTTCCATTTATCACAGCAAGTCTTCCAGGTCCTGAAGCAGCAAAACAGCCCCAGACCATCACACTACCACCACCATATTTTACTGTTGGTATGATGTTCTTTTTTTGAAATGCGGTGTTACTTTTATGCCAGATGTAATGGGACACACACCTTCCAAAAAGTTCAACTTTTGTCTCATCAGTCCACAGAGTATTTTCCCAAAAGTCTTGGGGATCATCAAGATGTTTTCTGGCAAAAATAAGACGAGCCTTAATGTTCTTTTTGCTCAGCAGTGGTTTTCGTCTTGGAACTCTGCCATGCAGGCCATTTTTGCCCAGTCTCTTTCTTATGGTGGAGTCATGAACACTGACCTTAACTGAGGCAAGTGAGGCCTGCAGTTCTTTGGATGTTGTTGTGGGGTCTTTTGTGACCTCTTGGATGAGTCGTCGCTGCGCTCTTGGGGTAATTTTGGTCGGCCGGCCACTCCTGGGAAGGTTCACCACTGTTCCATGTTTTCGCCATTTGTGGATAATGGCTCTCACTGTGGTTCTCTGGAGTCCCAAAGCTTTAGAAATGGCTTTATAACCTTTTCCAGACTGATAGATCTCAATTACTTTCTTTCTCATTTGTTCCTGAATTTCTTTGGATCTCGGCATGATGTCTAGCTTTTGAAGATCTTTTGGTCTACTTCACTTTGTCAGGCAGGTCCTATTTAAGTGATTTCTTGATTGAGAACAGGTGTGGCAGTAATCGGGCCTGGGTGTGGCTAGAGAAATTGAACTCAGGTGTGATAAACCACAGTTAAGTTATGTTTTAACAGGTGGGGCAAACACTTTTTCACACAGGGCCATGTAGGTTTGGATTTTGTTTTCCCTTAATAATAACAACCTTCATTTAAAAACTGCATTTTGTGTTTACTTGTGTTATCTTTGACTAATATTTAAACTTGTTTGATGATCTGAAAAATTTAAGTGTGACAAACATGCAAAAAAAGGGGGCAAACATTTTTTCACACCACTGTATATACATATATATATATATATATATATATATATATATATATATATATATATATATATATATATATATACATATACACAAGGTTGGGAAGGTTACTTCTGAAATGTATTCCACTACAGATGACAGAATACATGCTGTAAAATTTAATTTGTAACGTATTCCGTTAGATTACTCAAGGTCAGTAACGTATTCTAAATACTTTGGATTACTTCTTCCGCACTGGTAGATTTTTTTCACTTGTTTTGACTATAAAAACTCTGCCAGTACAGTAAGACAAAATACATTCTCTGAAAAACCTAAATATCTTATGCAGTGTTGTTTCTAAAACAAGATAAATCAAACTGATCTTGTTTTAAGGATTTTTAGATATTTTTACAGGAAAACAATACAAAAATTATTATCAAGAATCCAATTTTTGCCCTAATATCAAAGGTCTTACTAGAAAAAAAAAGAAATTATGATCCAACGTGAATTGTTCTTGATTAAAAAAATATGATTGTGCCTGGTAACATGTGCATGTAAAATGGCTAGAAATAGCATTTTAGCTTAGCGTAAAGCTGACAGTTTACACAAGGTTTATTTCTATGTCTTCTGCTCCAAACTTACTTCATACTTACTTCTCTGTCTGCTCGTATGAATGTAACACATCATAAGAAAGTGTTTCAACGCTGTTCAAATGCACTTTGGATCACATCATTTATATGTATACATTTTTCCATCTAAAAGGACTAAATATTAAATGAAACAAATGACAATAAAATGCAAAGTAATCTCTTCAGTAATCAAAATACTTTTTGAATGTAACTGTATTCTAATTACAAATAATTTAAATTGTAACTGTAGTGGAATACAGTTACTTATATTTTGTATTTTAAATACGTAATCCCGTTACATGTATTCCGTTACTCCCCAACACTGCATATACACAACAACACAATAGCTTATAAGGATACAAAACTCCTGCCGAAGCGTGCGGGGAATCAGGAAGCTGAAGTGGCCCATTCACCAGCGAAATGTCAAGGTGGAGTAAATGTTCGCCGGAACACTGCAGGGGAGCGGAGAGTCTTCTCGTTGCCGTGAAGATCCCACCCGCTGACTCGTTAACACTACCAGTCAAAAGTTTTGAAACACTTACTCATTCTTTTATATAATGTTTTTCATATTTTAGAATAATAGTAAAGTCATTAAAACTATGGAATAACTATGATTTTTATGTTGTGACTAAACAAAATCCAAAATAAATCAAAACTGTGTTATATTTTAGCATCTTCAAAGTAGTCACCCTTTGCCTAGAATTTGCAGACATGTACTCTTGACATTTTCTCAACCAACTTCTTGAGGTATCACCCTGGGATGCTTTTTAAACAGTATTGAAGGAGTTCCCATCTATGTTGGGCACTTATTGGCTGCTTTTCTTAATTATTTGGTCCAAGTCATCAATTTAAAAAAAAATCTTTCATTACATTTTCCGTAAAAAAATAATCTGTAAATGGAAGAAGTTTGGAACCACCAGGACTCTTCCTAGAGCTGGCCACCTGGCCAAACTGAGCGATCGGGGGAGAAGGGCCTTAGTCAGGGATGTGACCAAGAACCCAATGGTCACACTGACAGAGCTCCAGCGTTTCTCTGTGGAGAGAGGAGAACCTTCCAGAAGAACAACCATCTCTGCAGCACTCCACCAATCAGGCCTGTATGGTAGAGTGGCCAGACGGAAGCCACAGCTCGCCTGGAGTTTGCCAAAAGGCACCTGAAGGACTCTCAGACCATGAGAAACAAAATTCTCTGGTCTGATGAAACAAAGATTGAACTCTTCGGCCTGAATGGCAAGCGTCATGTCTGGAGGAAACCAGGCACCGCTCATCACCTGGCCAATACCATCCCTACAGTGAAGCATGGTGGTGGCAGCATCATGCTGTGGGGATGTTTTTCAGCGGCAGGAACTGGGAGACTTGTCAGGATTGAGGGAAAGATGAATGCAGCAATGTACAGAGACATCCTTGATGAAAACCTGCTCCAGAGCACTCTGGACCTCAGACTGGGGTGAAGGTTCATTTTCCAACAGGATGACAACCCTAAGCACACAGCCAAGATAACAAAGGAGTGGCTCTGGGACACTTCTGTGAATGTCCTTGAGTGGCCCAGCCAGAGCCCAGACTTGAACCCGATTGAACATCTCTGCAGAGATATGAAAATGGCTGTGCACCGACGCTCCCCATCTAACCTGATGGAGCTTGAGAGGTCCTGCAAAGAAGAATGGGAGAAACTGTCCATAAATAGGTGTGCCATGTTTGTAGCATTATACTCAAAAAGACTTGAGGCTGTAATTGGTGCCAAAGGTGCTTCAACAAAGTATTGAGCAAAGGCTGTGAATACTTATGTACATGTGATTTTTTTCGTTTTTTATTTTTAATAAATTTGCAAAGATTTCAAACAAACTTCTTTCATGTTGTCATTATGGGGTATTGTTTGTAGAATTGAGGGAAATAATGAATTTAATCCATTTTGGAATAAGGCTGTAACATAACAAAATGTGGAAAAAGTGAAGCGCTGTGAATATTTTCCGGATGCACTATATATTGAAAATACAAAAGGTAGATTAACATGCTGCAATAGTGAAATAAATTACAATAAAAGGTTAAATGCTGTCTCTTCAGACTTTAGTAGAGCACATTAATCCTCTGGGAGTAACAAGTACATCTAAGTTAGTTAGTTAACTTATTTATTTATAAAAACTAGCAATCATCCATAGACAGAATTATGAGCGGATCTTTGATAATGCTACTATTCGGAGCCGAATGTGACAACACGTGGACTGTGAAGGCCTATTAAAAAAGAGGCTGTGCAGGATAGAGGTTCAGTCCATTCAATGGATTTTATATCTAAATATTCTAGAGCACGTCTAATTATGATAACCTATGTGTTCCTGGGGAATTTTGTCAACTGGAAATTTTTTGGCATGACATATTTGTAATGTTTCATCTGAATGAACGACAACAAGCCATTAAAGATATTAGCCAACCAAATAAACAGACTATACAACTCGTTGTACTTGCTTGTTTTGATTATTGGGGGGCTTACCTCCCCTCTATCCCCCCGGAATCTACGCCAGTGCTCATTTCATTCACAAAAAATAAAATATGGTGTCTACCCTGAATAAGACCTTTTAGCTACAGTGCACTGACCACAGTAACGTCATATAAACAGTGTAGGAGAGTTCTGTCGTGATTTACTCGCCCTCATGTTGTTCTAAACCCTCATGACTTTCTTCAGTGGGACACAAAAGGAGATGTTACTGTAGGCAGTCACAAGGCACTTTCAATTACCATTCACTGGAAGAAAGGAAGTCATACTGGTTTGGAACAACACAAGCATGAGTTCCCTATCTGTCACTCACTCGACGTTGTGTCGATGTCGTGACACTAGGGGTCACTCTTGGGAGCCCGAGACACCTCTGGTCTTTGATAAAAGGCCAATGAAAATTGGCGAGTGGTATTTGCATGCCACTTCCCCGGACATATGGGTATAAAAGGAGCTGGTATGCAACCACTCATTCAGATTTTCTCTTCGGAGCCGAACGGTCATGCTCACTGAGCTGAATATAACTGTTCATTCACCTCTGCTGGATCTGACAGCGCATTTCAGCGGCTTCTCCCTCCTCTGCACTGGTGCACTGCAGAGAATGCCCCTAGGCGCTTCGGCAGAAAAACTAGAGAGTATATTTTCTGAAAGAGCCTTTTTCCCCTCTAAAAGAGTATATATTTCTCTAAAAGAGCGCACACACGGAACGTCTTTTTAAAGACGCGTCTTTTCAAAGATGCCTTTCCGATTGTGTGTTATTCCTGGTTGCGGTCGTTACCTCTCAACTTCGGATGGTCATGATCACTGTCTTTCATGTCTGGGCATGACCCACACGGAGGCAGCGTTTGTGAATGGTTCATGTTCTCACTGCGAGAACATGACCATGGCAACGTTGCGGTCGCGGCTTGCTTTCAAAAGAAAGCAAACCACCCCAGCGGCTCCCCGCCTTGGTCCTTCTACCTACAGGTATGAGGTCAGTGCGGCTAGCACTGGAGGACCCTAGTGGGATCGTCTCCACCGGGTATCCCCCCGCGGACCTCCCATTCCCCAGCATGCTCATCTGCCCCAATCGGGCTTCCGGATGAGTTCGCTGGCTCGTCTCACGGCGAGTCTGGCTTCTTGTTCGGAGCCCGCGAAGATGATGAGCTCTCGAGCGCAGCATCGGAGAATGGGCTTGTCCAGTCGGACGCAGAAGACTCAGCTGGGCTTCCCCCTACGGGGACGATCGCCCAGTCACAGGCCGATGCCGAAATGATGGACATGCTTTCCTGGGCGGCCGCGAGCGTCAGGTTAGAGTGGAACCCTCCGCTCTCCCCTGAACCCTCGTGGCTTGATGATTGGTTTCTGGGCTCGCGGCGGCGCTCAAAGCAGCCACGCCCCGCTCCAGTGCCATTCTTCCCGGAAGTGCATGAGGAGCTGATGAAGTCGTGGGAGGCACCTTTCACTGCCCGGCCCCGACTCCGCAGTTCCCCCACTCTCACTACCCTCGATGGCGGGGCGGCCAAGGGCTGTACGGCGATTCCCCCAGTGGATAAGGCGCTCGTGGTGCACCTATGCCCGCAGAGCACCGCCACCTGCCGTAGACGCCCTAAGCTCCCATCCAAGCCCTGTAGGCTCACGTCGCCCCTGACGGCTAAAGCCTACAGTGCTGCTGGACAAGCCGCCTCTGCCCTGCACGCCATGGCTCTCCTGCAGGTCCACCAAGCCAAGGCGCTGAAAGAACTGCACGAGGGTAGTTCCGCCCCAGATTTGATGCAGGAACTGTGCTCAGCGACCAACCTCGCCCTCCGGGCGACGAAGGTCACGGCGCGGTCTCTCGGGCGGACAATGGCCACACTAGTGGTCCAGAAGCGCCACCTTTGGCTCAACCTGGTCGAGATGGGCGAGGCCGACAAGACACGGTTCCTTGCTGCCCCTATTTCCCAGGCGGGCCTATTCGGCGACACTGTCGAGGACTTTGCCCAGCAGTTCTCGATGGTGAAGCAGCAGACGGAGGCAATCCGGCACATCCTACCCTGGCGCAGCTCAAGATCCCGCATTCCGTCTGCTCATTGCCAAGGGCGTCCTCCTGCGGTGACTGCACTTGCTTCGCCGCAGCCCGCCCCTTCGGCCTGGCCCCGGCGTGGAGCCCACCGCAGGAAGCCGACGTCACCCGTCTCACAGCCGGCACTGAAGAACCCACGGAGGTCCTCGAAGTGCCCCTGAGACGGGCAACCCAGGGACGAGGGAACACACTCACATGGAGCTGGTAGGAAGACCACTCCATCCCCCGGTGGAGGGCCAGGTGGAAAATCTTTTGTTGCCTTTTTGTTTGATTTCGCCGCACGCCCAAGTGGCTGTGGTACCCAACAGTTCAGCAAAAGAGCGGCTTCCTTCCTCCCTGGGTCACATACCCGGTGCGTACGGTCATCACCACGACTACCGTCCACGGGCTTTTTCTGTACAAAGTCCTCCCTTTTGGCCTGTCCCTGTCTCCTCGCGTCTTTACGAAGATCATAGAGGCTGCCCTTGCCCCGCTAAGGGAGGTAGGAATTCGCATTCTCAACTATCTCGATGACTGGCTAATCCTAGCTCACTCTCGAGACGTGTTGTGCGCACACAGGGACCTGGTGCTCTCACACCTCAGCCGAATAGGGCTTCGGGTCAACTGGGAAAAGAGCAAGCTCCTCCCGGTTCAGAGCATCTCTTTTCTCGGTTTGGAGTTGGACTCAGTCTCCTTGACGGCGTGCCTTACGAACGAGCGCGCCCAGTCAGTGGTGGCCTGTTTGAAGGCGTTCAAACAGGGAACAGTGGTTCCACTGAAACTTTTTCAGAGGCTCCTGGGGCATATGGCGTCCTCGGCGGTGGCCACCCTGCTCGGGTTGATGCATATGAGGCCGCTTCAGCACTGGCTCCAGACTTGAGTCCCAAGACGGGCATGGTGCCACGGGACACACCGCATGGCCATCACGTCGGCCTGTCACCGTCTTTTCAGCCCTTGGACTGACCTCTCGTTTCTACGAGCAGGTGTTCCTCTAGAACTGGTCTCCAGGCGCGTTGTGGTCACGACAGACGCCTCCAAAATGGGCTGGGGCGCTGTTTGCAATGGGCACGCAGCCGCTGGCCTCTGGACGGGCCCGCGACTGCATTGGCATATCAACTGCCTCGAGTTGTTGGCAATTCTGCTCGCCCTGCAGAGGTTCCGGCCGTTAATCCAGGGCAAGCACGTGTTAGTTCTAACAGACAGCACGGCAGCGGTAGCATATGTCAACTGCCAAGGCGGTCTGCGCTCTCGTTGTATGTCACAACTCGCCCGCCGTCTCCTCCTCCAGAGTCAGCAGCACTTCAAGTTGCTGCGAGCCACTCACATCCCGGGCAACCTCAACACTACAGCGGATGCGCTGTCACGGCAGGTTTCCCTCAGGGGAGAGTGGAGACTCCACCCTCAGGTAGTCCAGCTGATTTGGAGTCGATTCGGACGGGCACAGGTGGACCTGTTCACCTCCCAAGAATCCTCCCACTGCCCGCTCTGATACGCCCTCACCGAGGCTCCCCTCAGCATAGACGCGCTGGCACACAGCTGGCCCCCTGGCCTACGCAAATATGCGTTTCCCCCAGTGAGCCTGCTTGCACAGACCCTGTGCAAGGTCAGGGAGGATGAGGAGCAGGTCGTCCTGGTAGCACTCTACTGGCCCACCCAGATGTGGTTCTCGGACCACACGCTCCTCGTGACAGCTCCCCCCTGGTGAATTCCCCTGAGGAAGGACCTTCTTTCTCAGGGACGGGGCATCCTCTGGCACCCGCGCCCAGACCTCTGGAATCTCCATGTCTGGCCCCTGGATGGGACACGGAAGACCTAAGTGGTGGTAGACACGATCACTCAGGCTAGGGCCCCCTCTATGAGGCGCCTGTATGCCTTTAAGTGGCACCTATTCGCTAAGTGGTGTTCTTCCCGACGTGAAGACCCCCAGAGATGCGCAGTGGGATCAGTGCTTTCCTTCCTGCAGGAGAGGCTGGGGGGGCAGCTGTCCCCCTCCACCTTGAAGGTGTACATTGCTGCCATAGCAGCACACCACGACGCAGTCGACGGTAAGTCCTTAGGGAAGCACGACCTGATCATCAGGTTCCTAAGAGGCACCAGGAGACTGAATCCCTCCAGACCGCGCCTTGTTCCCTCATGGGATCTCTCCATAGTTCTTCAGGGTCTACAGAGAGCCCCCTTTGAGACTTTGCAGTCAGCCGAGCTTAAGGCACTCTCCTTGAAGACTGCCCTCCTGAATGCGCTCACTTCCATCAAGAGGGTAGGTGACCTGCAAGCATTCTCTGTCAGTGAAACGTGCCTGGGGTTCGGTCCGGGTTACTCTCACGTGATCCTGAGCCCCCGACTGGGCTATGTGCCCAGGTGGTGAACCTGCAAGCGCTGCCCCAGGAGGAGGCAGACCCAGCCCTCTCGTTGCTGTGTTTGGTGCGCACTTTACGCATCTATTTGGGTTGCACGCAGAGCTTTAGAATCTCTGAGCAGCTCTTTGTCTGCTTTGGTGCACAGTGGAAAGGAAGCGCTGTCTCCAAGCAGAGGATCATCCACTGGCTCATAACTATGGCATATCTCGCACAGAACATGCCACCCCCGGTAGGGCTATGAGCCCATTCTACCAGAGGTGTAGCGGCTTCCTGGGCCCTGGCCAGAGGTGCCTCTCTAACAGACATTTGCAGAGCAGCGGGCTGGGCAACACCCAACACCTTTGCAAGGTTCTACAACCTTCGGGTGGAACCGGTTTCGCCCCAGGTAGTGGCACGCAACACAAGCGGATAAGCCCGGGATAGCCGGCCGGGTGTATCGCTTGCACATAGCGCCTTCCACCTCCCTTGGAGCTGAAGACGTGCGCCATTAATTCCCAGTAGTGTTCACAAACTTTGTTCCCTGGTTGACTTCCTCCGAGCCCTGTGGCAGTTGAGTTTTCGGAGAGACTCGCTGCCGGCCCAGTACACGCGCTTACTAAGAGCCCCGTTCTGGGGTAGGTGCTCCGCATGTGGCGGTTCCCTGTAAGGCTAACCCCATGCGATTATATATCTTCCGCTAATTCGTTTCCCTGTTGGCAAACTGCGTCTTTCTTGGGCAGAGCCCCTCTGCCCCAGTCTCCATGTTTGTAGTAACTCCTCCCCCATTGGGCAGGATCTACCTTGAAGACTCCCCACATGGTTGGAAAGACCATGTGATGTATTTTTCCACTTAAATATCCCCCCCTCTCTTTGGGTGAGGTGTGGTCTCTGTGGTGTCTTCCCCTTGGGAGGGACACCCCCCGACTAGACCTGGCGGCCCAGTCAGATAATCCCCCTTCTTTTTTAGGGAGTGGAAAAAAGAAGGGGAAAAGAGGCCACGACTGGGTTAAGCCTGTCTCCATCTTTGGGTAGTCGACTTGTCCCCGTAAAGAGCCGTTTGACTTTCATAACTATGTTGGGGGAGCTTACGTGTCGACCTGGTGTGCTGGCTATGAGGCACACAGCAGTCTGCCCACCACACACCGCCAGTTCACGTAACACAGTTCAGCCAGTTGTGGCGTTTTGTATAGGGACCCTTGGTGTCACTACATTGACACAACGTCAAGTGAGTGACAGATAGGGAACGTCATGGTTACTTGTGTAACCTCCGTTCCCTGATGGAGGGAACGAGACGTTGTGTCCTTCCTGCCACAACACTGAACTACCCGCTGAAATGGCCGGACCTTATATCGGCTCCTCAGCATAAAACCTGTATGAATGGTTTCATACTAGCTCCTTTTATACCCGTATGTCCGGGGGAGTGGCATGCAAATACCACTCGCCAATTTTCGTTGGCCTTTTATCAAAGACCAGAGGTGTCTCGGGCTCCCAAGAGTGACCCCTAGTGTTACTACATCGACACAACGTCTCGTTCCCTCCATCAGGGAACGGAGGTTACACAAGTAACCATGACGTTTTCATCTCAGAATGTTCATTTTTTGGGTGAACTATCTCATTAAATCAATTTGGTTATTTAGCTGGGAAGCATTTCTGTTTAGTTGGCTCTTTTCTAAATGTGATGTTTGGTTGGTTGACCTCAAGCAGAGCAGGATCTGATGTCTGAGGAGGTGGCATACTCCATCACACAAAACGAGATGAGGATGAGCTCTCACATCACATTTAAAATGGACTCATTCATTTGAGTTCTCTGTTAAGAAAAATGGAATTCACAAATGAATCTACCAGCAAAAATGGCACAAATCTTTGCGATTCCAGTATTGCATGGACAATGGAATTCAGAAGAACCCAAACACTATTAATCTATAACCCTTACTCGCATACGCAGAACTCAGATGCTGGGATGTGTGAAAGTGGTATGGCCGGCGAGGCACATTGATTTAAAGTAATGGAACTCCCAGGCTGTGCACTCTTCATCTCAAACTCTGCTCCACCATTGTGTCTGGCCTTCCCCTGACCTCTGAGTCACCAGCCACCTTTCACCCAAACACACTGCAAAAAGAGCCCAGGTCAAAGGTCACCCAAAAAGACACTGGGGTTCCAGAGGGAGAATGGAGAGAGGAAAGCCTGGCAGTGAATTTCTCTCTTTGAACAGCTTAACAGCAGAAAATAGTGCTTAATCTGGTATGACGTAATCTCTAGAAGACCGCTGGAGCTCAATGGAACATACTTGTCTAAATGATTCAGGGATAAAAACTCCCCGCAAAAGAAAATAAAAATGGTTGGGATTGGTCTGTTGGTGCTTTAAAGGATCTAATGGATGAATGGAATGGATAACACAAGATCTTAAATGGCACTTTCCATTAAAATGGAGCCCCATTACATTTTTTTAAGCAGTAAAGGCACAAATGCCACATTCATTAGAAAAATAACAATTAATTATGTTATATAAACTTAAATCTGACATAAAATTGACATGGCGTGACAAGTATTAAGTTTTAATCACATAAAATGCCTGTAAAATATATAATCTCAATCCATTTAATCAATTGTTACTAACATTTTTGACATGATTGATTATTGACTGCATTCGTCAGGCCCCATAAACCATGTTACCAATGTTATAAGAAAAAAATATCTTAGAAATATGTTTTCTTTAATATATTGTACTTACTTTCCTATAGTGGTTGGTCATTTTTCACCGAAATCACTTTTTTCCTATGTAATAAAAATGGTTTACTTAATCTGAGCAGTACATAACTTGGTGACTTTTCCTCCATTTGCCATGTAAACATGTTCGATAAGTCTACGTAGTGGAAAACAAAAAGCGACACCTGTTCGCGGTCAAAATTGACCGACCATAGGAAATATATGGGAAAGACTATAAAACAGATTTTAGACATTGTAGTTTGTTGACTGCGTTCAAAAATTATTTAAGAAATATGTTTTTTTTTTTTTTTTGTTTTTTTAATTTATGTTAAAAATAAGTTCATCAGTAACTGCAAACTTTGTTCCCAAACTATGTAAACTCAATGAAGTGAAATTTAGGCTCTGTTAACAATTTTGCCATTCAAATCAGTGTTTTAAACTGTATCAATACATGTCCCACATTTTGGCAAGAGAGTTGCGAAAACTCCAAACCTTGTATAAAATAAATGTAAAATAAAACAGCTAATATATCAATTTAGTTTGGCCTTCTGAGGTTGACGATCAATATTTTATGAAGGTTAAGCACATCCTTTCACTAAAAGTGGACAGTCCCAACCCAGAAACTGATTTTAGCACTGCAGAACAAAAAGTTTTGCCATGGCTCCTCATTATAATACTAATGCTAGTAGGGAAATACAGTGGTGGGTGTGAAATACAGATGGTTTGTCGTAATTCAGACAACTCCTCCTCCATTGTTATCTGTCAGTTGTCCATCTGCTGTCAGGTGTTTAGAGGTAAGCTGAAATATCCTCATACCAACAGGAATACTATTTCATGTCTATTTAAGAGTAATAGGGCCTGGACAAGCCTTTTGCTCAAGCCTTCTGCTTCTCATATTTTTTTCTTGAATCTTACATCACACTCTAGAGTTTTTTTTCTCTTCTACCTAACATTTTCTTTGGTGTTTCACAGAATATATGGGTATTTGGCAACTTGTGCGGCGCTCTTGCACAGCGACTTTGTTAATGGATGGATGTCATCATTGGTGATCCCAACTCTCTCGACATAAAAAAAACAAAACATAAAGGAACCATTAAAGACATATTGTAATTTCAATCGACAGCATTTGTGGCATAATGTTGATTACCATTAAAAAAAAAAAAATTTATTTAAAAAAAGCAAAAATCTGTGTTACAGTGAGGCACTTACAATGGAAGTCAGTGGGGATAACTACATGGTTGTGGAGTCACATGCAAGTGAGAAAATAAAAATTTTCATATTAGGATGAACTATTCTATTAGAATTACGCAAACAGCATTCATAGGCATGGCTGTAGTAATGCTGGGAGGGAATGAGGCCCCTAGTGAAAGATTAAGAGAGAGGGAAAGATTGTCTCACTATAATCCATAGTGCTAAGCAAATTGTTCCTATTCATTCTTCTTGGATCTCTCAGCACAGCTCACTTATCTGCTTGTAGCAGGCCACTGTCTGCCAGCAAAGAAAAGAAAGGCCACTTTGAGAGCTTATGAATGAGTATTAGGCAGGGGTCTGCCAGTGACATAGAGGGGCTCAATTTAGCAGTCATGAGAGACAAGCTGTCTCCTGCAGATGGCTTTTTTCTCCAGCATGGTTTCAATCTCCATGCACCACGATAGCTGATTTAGAGTAATAGTTTACCCTAAAATTTCAATTCTGTCATTATTTACCCTCAGATTATTTCAACCTTGCATGCTTTTTGTCGAACACCTCTTTTTTGTCCTTTTTTTCTACAAAAGAAAGTAATAGGGATATGAAACAACACGAGGGAGAGTAAATGATTAGAAAGAACTATTCGTTTCATTTTTAAACCACAAACTCAATACATTTTATAGGCTGGTTTGGCCAACTTCTGAGTATGTCAAGTAATACATTAAAATATGAAACCTTAACCACAGTAAAATTCAAACAAACATAGTTCCTTTTGATTAATGGCAATTTTAATTTTGCAATCAAAACCACTGAGCAACAATTTTGGGCAGAAACTGTAACCCCCCCATCTCTCACTCCCTATCACTTTATTTTCTCCTCCTCCTTAGTCGTGATGTGGAGGTGGGTGGGTGGGTGGGTGTTTCATTTGGAATCAACACTTTGTCATTTTGACAAGTGTGTGACTATCTCTGAAGCCTTGAGGGTAAAAGAGTATCTGTTTACTCTGACCACACCTTCACTGGACACTGCATTTTCACAACACTCACAGCTCAAATACTTCTTTTATGCTTTTACTCCATATGGTTCTGATGTTGTTGTTTTCTGTCAGATAAGTGATATATGTATAAAGAAAGTAACACCCAGCAAGCCAAATATGTTACAGAATCAAATAATAAAAAATAAAAAAAATCTTAATTTCTATTTTTATTTTATTAATACAATGATTCATCTTTATTATTTTGTAATCTCATTGTAACAAGGGTTCAAATGGGAAAGGAGGACGTGGGAACCAGCTGAACAGTCAACATAATATTTTAATAAGAACTTAAACAAAAAGACACAAAAACATAAACGCACACATGGCAGCTGCATGTGGCTCTCTCTCTCCCGAACTGCCGCATTCCGCTGCACTTATCCCTCTCCTCGGCTCATTAGCCCAATTGGGGGCCGGGTGTGCTGAGTAACTGGACCGTGACTAATGGCTCAGAAGTTTTATTAACTTACATGTGAGTGCAGGATTAAAAGAGGGTGTTTCAGATAGAGCAGTCCTGTAGCCTGAGGCATTGTGATCTTGTGAATGATCATCTGTCAATTACAACATCTAAAATTAAGTAATACATTTTTATTTTATTTTATTATATGCCATTAACATCACTAAACTGAACAAGTTTTATTTTTTTCAACATCTAATATTAAGTAATACATGTTATTTTATTTTATGCCACTCGAGATGCCAGCATCTAATATTAAGACATAAAATATTATTTTTAATTTAATTTAATTTGTTACTTTCCCTATCTGCCGCTGGCCGGCTTAACTCATGCCACTGGTTGAGCCAATGTTGCTCTGTCAGGCTGAAAAAATACATATTTCACCTTTAGATTATAATAATATAAAACATGGGCTTAAGTCACATTGGAGACTCGCATCAAATGGTCTTTTTCAGTTGCTGTCTGTGTCGGGATTCCCAAGGCTACAACATCTGCACAGAGCCTGCAGGGGTGGGAGGAAAATGACCTTGTCTAATTACTGTCCACAGCCATGCAGTGAATAACAGCCATGCAGAGTGCTGGCTCTTCTCAAACTAAAGAGACAGATGCTCCATGTTTCCCTGTGGTTTTACCTCTGCCACGTGCCCTGTTCCAACTCGCCCAGATTTATGAGCTGCGCATAATGTTTTCCACCACACAAATGATGACACATGTACACAAGTTGGATGGAGGATTATTAATGGAGTACTGCAGTGATTTCAACTTCAAAGGAAAGACAGCTAAACCAGTGATGATACCCTAAGACTTGGAGGCAGTTACAGGAAAAAAAACAAAAACAATGATGGTTCTTTGACGTGAGTATTGAAATCAAGAGAATTAAAAAAGATGCACAGATATCAGCACTTCAACTTTGAAGTATGTCTAGAGATTTTTTTATGACCTTTTAAAAACAGTCAATATTACATGCACAAAATCGTTCAATTTAGATGCATATTCTTTATTCCAAAAAAGGAATGCTTCACAGCTATTGGAATATTCCTTTATATAATCAGCATATTCCGAATATACTTAGGCTAAGTCCACGCTAATATGTTTTCGTTTGAAAACACGTTGATTGTGATATGTTTACTTATCCACACAAGAACGGATATTTTGAATAAGGTAGACATAACCAATACAGACATATGCCAACTGTCGTATTAGGATTTCTAGAAGTCAGACTATTGGTTAAAGGATTTGGCTTAACCGGTTTTGATGCATGCTGCACATAATTGCAATATGACCACATTCCGATATTAATCAGAATTTAAATCTGCATGTAAACACGATCAGTTTTATATTTCTGCCTTAAAGAAAATGTAGCATAATCTAGTCCAGCCAATTCTACACATGGTGGGGACATGGCGTCCCTGTTTTCATCACTATCTCAACTGGCACATTCAGCAAAGTAATTTTCAGAGCTGGAGCAGCAGTCACCATTTGAAATGATATAGTAAGATAGCAAGTTGTTTTTGTTCATCATATGATGCTGTGATCTGCGCCACATGCACTGTAGGCATCCAGAGCGTGCAGTCCAGGGTTAACATGGGACCAGTGTTTTCCAGCCAATAATACTAAAGTTACTCAGGACATGCAGACTTTATTTTAGTTGGTATCACTAGAGTAAATAAGGAGTCGCTCATGTTATATTTACCCTAGGCTAACTGGAAAGTGTATGGGCAAGGCAGTAGAGCTTTGGAGTTTTTTTCGAACATACAGGTGCATCTCAATAAATTAGAATGTCGTGGAAAAGTTCATTTATTTCAGTAATTCAACTCAAATTGTGAAACTTGTGTATTAAATAAATTCAATGCACACAGACTGAGGTAGTTTAAGTCTTTGGTTCTTTTAATTGTGATGATTTTGGCTCACATTTAACAAAAACCCACCAATTCACTATCTCAAAAAATTAGAATACATCATAAGACCAATAAAAAAAATCATTTTTAGTGAATTGTTGGCCTTCTGGAAAGTATGTTCATTTACTGTATATGTACTCAATACTTGGTAGGGGCTCCTTTTGCTTTAATTACTGCCTCAATTCGGCATGGCATGGAGGTGATCAGTTTGTGGCACTGCTGAGGTGGTATGGAAGCCCAGGTTTCTTTGACAGTGCCCTTCAGCTCATCTGCATTTTTTGGTCTCTTGTTTCTCATTTTTCTCTTGATAATACCCCATAGATTCTCTATGGGGTTCAGGTCTGGTGAGTTTGCTGGCCAGTCAAGCACACCAACACCATGGTCATTTAACCAACTTTTGGTGCTTTTGGCAGTGTGGGCAGGTGCCAAATCCTGCTGGAAAATGAAATCAGCATCTTTAAAAAGCTGGTCAGCAGAAGGAAGCATGAAGTGCTCCAAAATTTCTTGGTAAACGGGTGCAGTGACTTTGGTTTTCAAAAAACACAATGGACCAACACCAGCAGATGACATTGCACACCAAATCATCACAGACTGTGGAAACTTAACACTGGACTTCAAGCAACTTGGGCTATGAGCTTCTCCACCCTTCCTCCAGACTCTAGGACCTTGATTTCTAAATGAGATACAAAACTTGCTCTCATCTGAAAAGAGGACTTTGGACCACTGGGCAACAGTCCAGTTCTTCTTCTCCTTAGCCCAGGTAAGACGCCTCTGACGTTGTCTGTTGTTCAGGAGTGGCTTAACAAGAGGAATATGACAACTGTAGCCAAATTCCTTGACATGTCTGTGTGTGGTGGCTCTTGATGCCTTGACCCCAGCCTCAGTCCATTCCTTGTGAAGTTCACCCAAATTCTTGAATCGATTTTGCTTGACAATCGTAAGGCTGCGGTTCTCTCGGTTGGTTGTGCATCTTTTTCTTCCACACTTTTCCCTTCCACTCAACTTTCTGTTAACATGCTTGGATACAGCACTCTGTGAACAGCCAGCTTCTTTGGCAATGAATGTTTGTGGCTTACCCTCCTTGTGAAGGGTGTCAGTGATTGTCTTCTGGACAACTGTCAGATCAGCAGTCTTCCCCATGATTGTGTAGCCTAGTGAACCAAACTGAGAGACCATTTTGAAGGCTCAGGAAACCTTTGCAGTTGTTTTGAGTTGATTAGCTGATTGGCATGTCACCATATTCTAATTTTTTGAGATAGTAAATTGGTGGGTTTTTGTTAAATGTGAGCCAAAATCATCACAATTAAAAGAACCAAAGACTTAAACTACTTCAGTCTGTGTGCATTGAATTTATTTAATACACGAGTTTCACAATTTGAGTTGAATTACTGAAATAAATGAACTTTTCCACGACATTCTAATTTATTGAGATGCACCTGTATTATAATGCAAACAGCCAAATTTCCACACTTGATTTATCCTTAAATAATTGGATACAAACTCCAACATCATGCTAAAATCTCTTTAACCACCTGAGACCTGAGTGTAACTGATGTGTGCATTTTCCATTTCCCTTTTTGATTTTTGTAACTAGTACCTAATAAACAAGCAAAAAAATAAAAATAAATAATTTCTAGAGCAAATAGTTTTCCTAAAAATTGATGGCAGCATATGTGGACAGCGGGAAAAAGTATTGATTTTTTTTCTTTTTTATCAAATTGTTTATTATGTTTCCTGGAGTGCTGTTTATTCATGTCTTTGAGACATTACATACATTACATCAGAAATTAGCATAATTAAATCTGATTTAAAGTAATGGCCATCATCAACCAATCACTGCCAACCATGTTAAAATAAAATTATACATTATAAATTCTGAATCTATGTACTGATTGTCATTGTCCCATGTCTGCCAAACATGTTGAGTGGTCCAAACATCATCTGCAGCCTGAAACTGAACCTTTTGTCAGATTTTAAGAGTGAACACACTTAGCTGCATAGAGAGCTATAGGATGCTCCCTTGCTCCCTATTTAGTGAATGATTTAATCTCCAGTGTGCTGTCTGTCCGCACTGGTCTCAGAACAGTTTGAAATGCACCTTATTTTTATCCTAACTCCATATAAAGCCTCTGAAAGCAAAATTTTTCAGCTTTTGGATGAACCTATTGATTCTCAATGTGATAATGCACAGTAAATATAGGAATGCATTTACTAATGTTAATGAATAGAACAGTACTGTACAGTGATAACAACATAAAATATAACAACACTTGAAATGACCCACAGATGTCTTAATGTTGAATGTCCCAAAATCCACGTATCATGTTTATCAGTGTGTAGACGCACGAAAAATGTATTAATGTTTTAAAGCTGCATATCAAACGAAACTAGAGATGCTACTCTTTACACCCAAACAGGTTTCAATGAAAATCCCCAAAGAGGTTTCTTACCAGAGGCACTTTTGTTGGCTCTGCGCCCTTAGAGACGCTTTACGGAAATCAATGTCATGTTGTTGTGCTACGTGACTTGGTGCGCCACAAGTTTAACCCTTAAATGTCAGACTAGAGTCTTGTGAACAGTTTTCAGTCAGTTTAAATTTATTTTAATTATGTGCTGCGTAAAGCGAAGCCAAAATACAACATCCACGCATGTGGACGTGGGGTCGCATGAGGTTAAAAAGTCAACATAAAATCCAAATCATGTTCCTGGTCTTACAGTGCATGATTCATAAGTGCATCTTACATCTAAATTCAAAACAAGCAAACCAGAATGTTCCAGACTGCAAGTTTTTGCATAATTATACACACTAAAACACCAAGACTAACGAGGCCTTTTACACACCGTGCCACTGTATGAAAGGCCTACATTCAGTGTTTCGCTGCCCATTTAACATTGATATATATTTGCCCTCAGTTTCCAATAAAACAGCAATGCTTAATCATTTATGGTGAATCATAAACTGATGACAATTCATACAATTCATTGAACAAACATAATATAGGCCTATTGATTTCCAACTGCATGGTACCAAGTACTACAATTATGGTGGGAGGTGAAATGTGTATGTTCTGCAAAATACTGTATTTAGGTTAATGAGTTCTTCCAGGTCAAGGGTCATGACACACAAGTGGGTGAGGAATGCATGATGGCAGAGTGTGTGTGAGTGTGTCTTGCAGTGAAAGATAGTAACAAAGATAGTTAAATTGTCTCTACAAGAAGGCTTGTTAAAATACTGCTTGTTATGGAACAATCTAGCATAATGCATAATTAATTTTCTCCTTGGAGAAAGGCAATAATTTAGGGAAAAATTGTGGTGGCGGATGTTACTAGGCAAACCCAGTTACTTCAACTGACATACATCAATTCAGCTGTAAAAAAAATAGGACACCAGAGAAGTGGCGTGCACAGAGGGGGTGCATGCAACTCAGCCAAAGCCAGTATACTTTTTATTTAAACTAATAAGCCATTAGACTAATCACTTTCAAACATTTACCATGGTATTACCAGTTTTTGAACATGTAAGCTACCATGGTAGCCATTCAGAACTATGGTATTACTATCTTGACACCATCATTGTACTATGGTTCTGCCACATTATTGGTGCAAGTTCCTTTTGGAGTGAAAGAGATGTCACAGAAGATAGTATATTGAGTGCTGTCAGATCCCCCTTTATTTAAATTTGGCTGCAGAGAAAGGCCGGTATGCAGCTGTAGACAGAGTCTGGAACTCTGGGCTGGGAAAATGAGAGGAGCCAGTCAGCCTGAGCCAGCTGGCTGCACGGGTGTGTGTGAAAGACACGCACATACAGGCAATTCATGTTATGCTAAACTAATCAGCATCCCTCACACACTGTAGAGTACAACATGTCTTCCAAGCACAGCAAGTCACACCCATCTGATATAATCCAGAGATGAAAGACCACAAAAAGAGGAAAGATGAAAGAATACATTATGATGAATAAATAAAACACAGCACTTTCATTTATGTGAAAACATAAGATATAGGCAAATACCTTTAAAGGATCAGTTCACCCAAAAATGAAATTTCTCTCATTATTTTTGCAACCTCATATTGTACCAGACCCATTTGAATTTCTTTCTTCTGTGGACACAAAAAGAAAATATTCTTAATATTCTGTGATGTCTTTTTTTTCTTTTGGATTTTTCCCCTTTTTCTCCCAATTTGGAATGCCCAATTCCCAATGTGCTTTTTTTAAGTCCTCGTGGTTGTGTAGTGATTCGCCTCAGTCTGAGTGGTGGAGGACGAATCCCAGTTGCCTCCGCGTCTGAGGCCGTCAACCCGTGCATCTTATCACGTGGCTTGTTGAGCGCGTTGCCACGGAGACATAGCGCGTGTTGAGGCTTCACGCCATCCACCGTGGCAACCATGCTCAACTCACCATGTGCCCCATAGAGAACGAACCACATTATGGCGACCACGAGGAGGTTACCCTCCCTAGCAACCGGGCCAATTTGGTTGCTTAGGAGACCTGGCTGGAGTCACTCAGCACACCCTGGGATTCGAACTAGCGAACCAGTGAACTAGCGAACTCCAGGGGTGATAGCCACCGTCTTTACCACTGAGCTACCCAGGCCCCCCCCCCCATATTCTTTGATGTAATGAAATAACAAAAAATTTATTTAATGAAATAAATAATGAGTAAATAATGACATAAATTAAATTTTAGGTTATCTTTCCCTTCAACAGTCACATTCAGAATGCAGACAGTGGCCTGCTACAAGCAGATAAGTGAGCTGTGCTGAGAGATCCAAGAAGAATGAATAGGAACAATTTGCTTAGCACTATGGATTATAGTGAGACAATCTTTCCCTCTCTCTTAATCTTTCACTAGGGGCCTCATTCCCTCCCAGCATTACTACAGCCATGCCTATGAATGCTGTTTGCGCCTTTACCACTGAGCTACCCAGGCCCCCCCCCCATATTCTTTGATGTAATGAAATAACAAAAAAATTATTTAATGAAATAAATAATGAGTAAATAATGACATAAATTTAATTTTAGGTTATATTTCCCTTCAACAGTCACATTCAGAACAAAAAGTAAATTAAAAAGAACACACAAGGCTGATGGAATGTTGCTAAGAAGATTTAGAGACAAAGTTAAATTCAGTCCAAGACATCTGGACACATTTGCATCCTATGTAACACTATAACACCTTGTGGAAGATGTAATGTTTGGCAGAGTAAAGGAGCAGTTTAGAGTGGGAATTGTTGGGCTGGAATCTACTATCTCTCACTACTAGTACCAAACTGAAAAATACACTAAAGCAAGAAAGATCGAACGTCTGATCTCATCCATCATAGCTTGACACTGACCCCTTGTAGGACTTAATGGATAGGGTCAGTTGGACCCTGAATGTTCATGGGGCTAGACAGGACAGATCCAGTCTTGAGACCAAAGAGAATGGCATTCCTACATGGACTTGGATTGGAAGAGTGATAAAAACAGTTCAAAAACAGACTCACAAAACTAGTGACTCATTGCTTTCAATGAAATTACCAAACATTTGAGGCAATAACTTATGAGAGGCTGTGCTATATTGAGAACATAGTCACAGTCAGGGGTGACTGCAGGATTTCATCTCGGGATAGGCACAACTAACTGATCAAGTAAAGAAGTGTAGCTTGCGGCGGGTGGTAAGGGCGGCAGAGCGTGTCATTGGTACGGCACTACCTCCCCTCAGAGTTATTTACGCTGGCCGACTCCAAAAGAAAGCCAGTTGCATTGCAATGGACCACAATCACCCCGGACATCACCTGTACTCCCCTCTGCCCTCTGGGAAGAGATACAGATTATTCAGGACCAAAACCAACAGATTAAAGAACAGTATCTTCCCACAGGCAATTAAATGCATAAATCCTCCTCCCCTACCTAAGACTGAGGTGCAATAAACCGTGCAATACCACCCCCCCCCCCCCAATTACTGTGGCATGCAAAAGTTTGATCACCCCTGATCAAAATTTCTATTGCTGTGAATAGCTAAGTGAGCAAAAGATGGCCTGATTTCCAAAAGGCTTAATGTTAAAGATGACACATTTCTTTAATATTTTAAGCAATTTAACTTTTTTATATTAATCTTTTACAGTTTCAAAATAACAAAAAAGGAAAAGGGCCGAAGCAAACGTTTGGGCACCCTGCATGGTCAGTACTTATTAACACCCCCTGGCAAGTATCACAACTTGTAAAAGCTTTTTGTAGCCAGCTAAGTGTCTTTCAATTTTTGTTTGGGGGATTTTCGGCCATTCTTCCTGCAACAGGCTTCTAGTTCTGTGAGATTCTTGGGCCGTCTTGCATACACTGCTCTTTTGAGGTCTATCCACAGATTTTCAATGATGTTTAGGTTGGGGGACTGTGAGGGCCATGGCAAAACCTTCAGCTTGCGCCTCTTGAGGTAGTCCATTGTGGATTTTGAGGTGTGTTTAGGATCATTATCCTGTTGTAGAAGCATTCCTCTTTTCATCTTCAGCGTTTTTACAGATGGTGTGATGTTTGCTTCCAGGCATTTCATTTAATCCATTCTTTCCTCTACCAGTGAAATGTTCCCCTGTGCCACTGGCATCAACACAAGCCCAAAGCATGATCAATCCACCCCCCGTGCTTAATAGTTGGAGAGGTGTTCTTTTCATGAAATTCTGCACCACTTTTTCTCCAAACATACCTTTGCTCATTGTGGCCAAAAAGTTATATTTTAACTTCATCAGTCCACAGGACTTGTTTCTAAAATGCATCAGCTTGTTTAGATGTTCATTTGCAAACTTCTGATGCTGAAATTTGTGGTGAGGACGCAGGAAAGGTTTTCTTCTCATGACTCTTCCATGAAGGTCATATTTGTGCAGGTGTCGCTGCACAGTAGAACAGTGCGCCACTACTCCAGAGTCTGCTAAATCTTCCTTACGGTCTTTTGCAGTCAAACAGGGGTTTTGATTTGCCTTTCTATCAATCCAACGAGGAGTTCTCTCTGAAACTTTTCTTGGTCTTCCAGACCTCAACTTGAACTCCACCGTTCCTGTTAACTGCCATTTCTTAATTACATTATGAACTGAGGAAACAGCTACCTGAAAACGCTTTGCTATCTTCTTATAACCTTCTCCTGCTTTGTCGGCATCAGTTATTTTAATTTTCAGAGTGCTAGGCAGCTGCTTAGAGGAGCCCATGGCTGCTGATTGTTGGGACAAGATTTTAGGAGTCAGAGTATGTAGAAAGTTTGAAATTTGCATCACCTTTCCAAATGATGATTGTGAACAAGCCATAGCCCTAACAAGCTAATTAAGGTCTGAGAGCTCAAATCTCTTGGGGTGCCCAAACGTTTGCATGGTGCTCCTTTCCTTTTTTTCACTCTAAAATTGTACAAAATAAAAATAATACACTAATATTGCTTAAAATGTTGAAAAGAATGTTTCATCTTTAACTTTATGCCTTTTGGAGATCAGTTCATCTTCTACTCACTTAACTATTCACAGCAACAGAAATTTTGACCAGGGATGCCCAAACCTTTGCATGCCACTGTACCTTCATTTTGCACTGTTGTGTAAATATCACCTCACTGTGGTTATCTTTATTGTTATTTATGTTTTGCTATTATATGTCTACTGCCAATCCTTAAGAGCTTCTAAACTGTTTTTCGTTGTTTTTAAAACAAACAAAACTGCGGCCAACAAAATCTGTCAAACAAGTCCAGCAGCAAGCGCCCACTTCCATGACGCACTGTGAATGACGCTATCCACAGGGTCTACCTACACGTTCAAACTACATATATATTTGTATATATCTGAATATTCTGCAGTAAACTTAAAATATATTGTTTCTATACTTATGATCAACAACCTAAAATCAATAGTTTCACATATTCCTATCATTTTTTATTCAATTACGTCATTTGTAATGCTTTATGGGATTGTAGTTTATACCCTCATGAAAGATGTTTAGTACAGTACCTTTGTCTTTTTGTCTGATTTTCAAATACTTTTTTGCTTCAAATCAAAGTTTGTAATGTTTTCCTGAATGGCATGATTTACACTTGTATCGGTGTATGATCTTAGTGGATGATCTGATGTTTAGCATCTTAAATCCGTGAAAAGTTGCCTAAAAAGAATGTGGCTCCATAGTGCTGATACTTTACAATTTGCGATAACCATCTTTTAAAAGTGCCACACCCATCAAAAGAAACTACTCAAGAGTAGTTATGACAGCCAACAACTACAAGTTGAGACTGAACAAATTTTTACTCCAACTAACACTTAACAATTATGTTCTTTGCATCACTCGTTTTGGTAGTTTTTACCTTGCTTCTTATGGAGAACTGAACCAGAAAACAGTCCAGCGGCAATCAGAATCATTGTGGCAGCACCCAGTGGTTGGTCAGAAAAACTGTGGATAATATAGATATTTTTGAATGCTTACCCCAATGCCTAAACCTAGCCAATAATAGAACTATAATACAACCAACCATCAATAAAAGAGACGTAACAGGAGGTCACGTGACACCATGTGAGAAGCAGACATGTGAGCGACTGGCTCTGCGCACTTTGCTAGTTTTTAATTATTTTCATGTTTAATCCGGTGATTCGATACACCCAGTTACATATATGCTCTTTGAGGTAAACATGGCAAAGAAGTCAAAATCCTCAGACTCTGGAGACATTAAAAGACACTTACGTGTTCGAGCTGAGGCCTCTGGCGGCCCTGCGGACCAGGGACTCGATTTAGAAGGCACGTCAGGAGAAGAAATTCAGCGCCAACTGTCCAACATCTCGGTGATGCTGACGAAGGTTGTTGCTGACTTGGAGGATCTCGCTGTAATACGGTGATCGATTACGGCGATGGAAACAAAATTCTCTGAGTTGGTCACAACAGTGACAGATGTTGAGAGACGGATCGATTATCTGGATCTGGATTATCCGCTAATCCACCCACATCCAAAACAGACTTGGAATACGTTTTGGAAAAATTGGAAGATCTTGAAAATAGGAATCGAAGGAACAATATTCGAATTGTTGGAATTCCTGAGCATGAAGAGGGCAGAGATATGGTGAAGTTCCTGGACGAGCTCTTCCCGAGTCTTCTCGACATAACAGGTCATAAACTGGAAATCGAGCGAGCTCACAGAGTCCCTGCTCGCAGATCTGCTGAGGGAGACAGGCCCCGATCAATTCTGGCCAAATTTCTGAGATCATCCGATAAAGATCTTGTGTTGCGCCAGGCGAGGAGCAAAGGAAAGCTTTCTTGGAAGAATCACAATATTTTCTTGTACCCGGACTTTGCGAATGCGATGAGAGTGAAACGCGATCGGTTCAAGGAATGCAAGAAACTCTTACATCAACGGAAGATCGCTTTTGCACTGATGTTTCCAGCCAAACTGAGAATAGAAACGAAGGATGGTTGCAGGGTATTTACGTGTCCAAAGCAAGCAATGTCTTTTATAGAAACAATGGGTGAGTAAGTCATTTGGGGTTTTTCATGTAGCTCCAGAGTGGATTAACTCGCTGTACTTACTCAGGCTGTCCGAGGAAGCTGGGCGCTATTTTTGTTTCTGTTTGTGTTGGTTCCGCCTAGTGGCTGGAGTTTGTTTTGTGAAATAACACTCCTTCAAGAAACTTTTGCATTGACGGAAGATCGCTTGTACACTGAAGTTCCCGGCCAGTTTGAAAATAGATACTAAGAATGACTGCAAAATATCTACATGCCTACACAAAGGATGTCTTTTATAAAGTTGATGGACTGAGTAAGCTATGGTGTATTGTCTTTATGCGGCCTCCGAGTGATTAATACACACTTGACCATTCGAGAAACCGGGACGCCTGTTTTTTTTTTGTGCTGGTTCCGCCTAGCGGCTGGAGTTTGTTTTGTGGAATAACACTCCTTCGGGACAATCGTGAATGAATCTGTTCGTTCTTTGTGCTTAAGCCTCCTGTTGGCTGGAGTTTGTTTTTGTGGCATATTTTTGTAGGACATTGGAATGATTAAATCATCTGCTGCACTCATAACAGCCAGCTCACTGAACACCTGTTTGTCTGTCCGAGGAAACTAAACGGCTTTATATCAGCTGGAATTTGTTTTGTGGAGGAACACACCTTCGAGACAGTTCTGTGAATGAATCTACACATTCTTTGTGTTTATTCTGCCTGTTGGCTGGGGTTTGTTTTACAAAGTATTTCTGTTATGTAATTTTGCCTCACAAAATTTGTGCAGAAGCACCGGACTTGAGCAATCTGATGGCAAATGTGTCGCGGGGACTCTCGAATGCGTACATGGACCTTTTGAGTTTAGAGGGATTGACGCCGGTTGGCGCCGTTGTGCATGGGGTTAATGCGCATGTTTTTCATTTTTCTGTTTTGTTCGGGGGGAAGTTTGGGGTTTGACTGTTGCACTTATGGGGAATGCGGTTTGTGTAATTTTGTTTTTGACACACAATTTTTTTTTAATCAATATGTCAAATGTTAATATGAGTGGATTGTCTCTTTCCACGTGGAATGTGAATGGGTTGGGGCACCCCATAAAAAGAAGAAAGGTTATTTCTTTTCTTAAGCGTAAGAAATATGATATAGTGTTTCTTCAAGAAACACATCTTTCCCCACAGGAAGCTGAAAAATTTGGGAAGATGGACATGTTTTCTTTAGTGTTGGTTCAAGTAGTAGGGGAGTCATTATACTGATAATAAATATCTACAATTCAAATGTCTCAAACAGATTAAAGATAAATTAGGGAGAATCATTATTGTTTTAGGAGAAATTCAGGGGCAAAGGTTGATTTTGGCTAATATTTACGCACCTAATGCTGATGATCAGGGTTTTTTTATAGATCTCAAAGGGATGCTGCAAGCCGCTGGCACCCCTCATGATATAATATTGAGAGGAGACTTTAATCTTTTGATGGACTCAGTTCTTGATCATAGTGAAGCAAAAGTGTGCAAGCCCCTTAGAGCAACATTGACGCTTCACAGGATGTGTAAAAATCTTGGTCTTGCTGATATCTGGCGACTTTGGAACCCATCTAGTAGGGACTATAAATTTTTTTCATCAGTTCTAAGTCCCTCATTTCATCTGTTGTTGATTGTTCAATTGGAAACATTTTAGTCTCAGATCACGCCCTGGTGTGTTTAGCGATGTTGCCACATACAGAGAAAAAGAAATCATACAGCTGGCGCTTTAATGTAAACCTTTTGCAAAATCCTGATTTCCAACAAATGTCAAAGACTGAAATCAATGTTTATATGGAGACCAACTGGTCCTTAGTATCCTCTAAGGCGTGGCCTGGGAGGCACTTAAGGCGGTTCTTAGGGGTTGGATCGTACAGTATGCCTCATTCACCAAAAAATCCAAAGCACGAGAACTCGTGGAGTTGGAAGGGAATATTAAAAGTGCAGAGGCAGAGCTGAAGCACCGAATATCATCTGATGGCCTCAGAGAATTTACTCGACTGAAATACAGATATAGTGCTATTTTGTTGCGGAAAGTAGAGTTTTGGTTATTCAGGGCAAGACAGTCATATTTTGAGTCGGGGGACAAAGCAGGGAAGCTTTTGGCTAGATATATAAAGCAGAGAGTGTCTATTTCTATCATTCCCTCAGTGAAATCTGCTGGTGGTGCAATATTTACCTCGTACATTGATATTAATAATACTTTTAAAGAATGCTATCTTGATCTCTATAGTTCCACGTCTTCATCTACTGATGAGGATATTAGAGACTTTGTGGAACCATTAAAACTCCCTAAACTGACGACAGAGCAAAAAAATTCTCTTGATTCAATTTTTTGGAATTCCTAGATCCCAGTTCTATAAGTATTTACAGCTGCACCACCTGCTCTGTACTGTTTTTGGAGTGGTTTACACCCCCCTAAAGCAGCAGATACTCTGGGAGTGGTGATAACTGCTTTTGGAAAAGGTCATGAGGCATCAGTGTATTACTCCCTGTTAATTCAGAGTCTGGTGGACGGAGCTTTAACTTCTATCAAGAGATTATGGGAGAAAGATTTCAACTTGGTATTGGATGAGGGAGTGTGGGCTAGTATTCTAAAAACATAAAATCTGCATCTAGAGATGCAAGGGTTCACCTTATGCAATTTAAGATTTTACATAGAGTCCATTGGACCCCCTCTAGATTGCATAGGCTTGGTCTTAAAGACCCACCCACCTGCTAGCGATGTCAATCAGAAGATGGAGACACAACCCATGTCTTTTGGGGATGTGTTAAAATTCAAGAATTTTGGTTGAGGGTCCAGAGTTTTATGGGCAATGTATTAGGTACTCAAATTTCATTTAGCCCCAGACTCTGTATTTTAGGTGAAGGGGCGGTCATTGATGTAGGGGATAAGTACATGGATTGGACAGAATTGGATCCTGGCTGGTGTTATGGTAGGCAGACAGGTTATCCTTAGAGGATGGAAGTCAGCTGGAGCCCCCATCGTTTCGTGAGTGGTACAAGGAGATGGGCAGGGTAGCGGCTTTAGAAGAGTTGTCATATAGAAGGCTAGGCAACATGGATATGTTCATCAGGAGGTGGGGTGGCTATTTGGCCTTTTTGGAGGGCTCTCTGGGAGGGGCAGTGGAGGGAGACGTGTTGTTTTAAATGTGTGTGTTGTAGTCTTTTTGTTTTTGAATGTATACTTTCCATTATGTATTTCTAAATATTTTCTACTGTTTTATTGTCTTTTTGTGTGTCTTTGTCAATTACGTTTGACCACTGGGGTATCTGTTCGTGTTGGGTGGGGGGGTTAATGTTCGGGAGGAAGGGTTGTAAATAATATAATGTGATTCTAAATATTTTGTTATTTTTTATTATTATCATTTTTATATATTTTATATGGAATCAATAAAACTGTTAATAATAATAATAATAATAATAAAAAAAGATGTAAGCTATAAGTACAGTCACAATAATTTATTCCAAAAAAAAAAAAAAAAGGACTATAAAAGTATTACGAATGACTCATGCTGCATTTAAAGTCTTTTAAATGCTGAAAATCTTCCTCCCAATGAAGGCAGTTGCATCAATTAAAAAATATACATCAAAACATTAGAATGTCGCAATCAGTCACATGACACACGAGAGCCAATGGCATTTGACATCACTGACATCAAAGCTGTCCTCATGCTTGATGAGGCAGCAATTTTGAATGTTTAATGAGCGCGGGTCAGGATCTGACTGTAACGGTAGATGGGGATGCTAACTGTTGCATATATTTAAATTTGGATCTGTTACTCACACAAAGCCATCACACATGGCATCAGAAGATCCAAGAACAGCGTACAAAGAGCATATATTATTTTTATGATAAGTTTTATGGTGCTTGTCTCATTTTTTTTGTCTTTTTTTTTCTGCAATTCTGACATTCTGAAAGTCACTTTGTGTCCCACAGAAACAAAACAATGAGCAATAAGTAAATAAGAATAGACCGTTTTAGTGGGGTATGCAAAAAAGTGATGTTTTGTCATAAGAGTCTGTTGGATTAGCCGACCCCTAAACAACAACAAACAAAGGTCCTGCTATGCAAGACTAAACACTGAATGATAGGACTTAATACCAAAGACATTTTAAGGCGTGTACTTCAGAGTGTCTGATCATAATAGACATTTTATTCTCCTGTCTTCTGTTGGCAGATTATGATTAGGTAGTAATGACAGTTTATAGCCCACATTATGAGCACCTGTGGCCATCCATGGCTTTTCCAGTGCCTGCAACACCCCTGATCCCACACACACACACACACACACACACACACGTTGGTATGGCTATCCTTATGAGGACTCTCCATAGACATAATGATTTTTATACTGTACGAGCTATAGATTCTATCCCCTAACCATAACCCTAAACCTACCCCTCACAAAAAACTTTCTGCATTTTTACATTTTCAAAAAAACATAGTTTAGTATGTTTTTTAAGTTATTTGAATTATGGAGACACTAGCAATGTCCTCATAAACCACATTTATAGAATAACACCCTTGTAATTACCAGTTTGTAACCTAAAAAAAATGTCCTCGTAAACCACCCAAACCCGCCCACACACACACACACACACACACACCAGCAGGCTGTCGTAACCCTGACCAGATAGACATAATAGACAGAGTCAGCACTGACACATCTCCCCTATTCCCAGACATCTGGCCTCCTATACATTCTAATGGAAAATCCCCCTTACATGACCCTTTCCTAAGAATCCCCATTGTCTGATAATGAAAAAAATGAGTGAGAAAATGACAGACTGTTATGTAAAACAAAGGCCTCATACTACACAAAGAAATAGTTCAGCCCAAAATAAAAATACTGTCATCATTTATTCACTCTTATGTCGCTTCAAACTTGTATGATTTTATTTTTCCATGGAATACAGGAGAAATTTTGAGAAATCTTTATGCAGCTCTTTATGAATGACAAGCCCTACAGTTCTACAGAGTTCTAAAGGTGTACAGTAGATTCCATGTGGGACTGCTAATTAGCTACTTCCTCTTTCCATCACTCTGTCCAATATCAGCGGCATCAGGAAGTTTGTTAGTACAGGCACACGTGACCTGGACTAGCCTCGTCAAAATACTGCCAAACAAAGGGGACAAGCACGCTTGCACATGTCTGTATGTAAAGCGTGATTTGTGTAAATAGAACACAGTGTTCATTCAGCGGTCACATTCCTCAAGGCATAAGGGAGTGCAGACAATCACTCGTGTGATGAGTTCCACTATAACCCTGTAACAGGTCATTACACAACTATTACAGTATATTAAACTGTGTCACTGCAAATTCAGCTTAGATCAGCCCACACTCCTATCCACGGCATCCTTGTCAATGCCAAAACTTTGTCTTATCCCTTTTGGAAAAAAATAAATAAAATTAAACCAGCCTAAGATGGTTTACTGGTTTTAGCCTGGTTATCCTTGCCTAATTTGCTAGTTTAAGAGGGGTTTTGGTGACTTCTCAGCTGGTCAGGCTTAAAGACCAGCTGGTTGACTGGCTAAACCAGCTAACAACCAGCTTGGCCAGGCTGGGAGACCAGCTCAACCAGCTAAAGACCAGCTTGGCCGGGCTTGGAGACCAGTTCGACCAGCTTGGAGACCAGCAGAAGACCAACTTGGCCAGGCTTGGAGAACAGTAAGACCAGCTTGACTAGAAGAAGACCAGCTTGGCCAGCCTACAATACCATCTAAAGACCAGCTTGGCAAGGCTTGGATACCTGTTAGGCCAGCTTGCCCAGCCTGGGAGACCAGCTTGACTAGCAGAAGACTAGTTTGGCCAGCCTGCGAGACCAGCTAAATCAGCTAAAGAAAAGTTTTTATGGGCTTAGAAATCAGCTACACCAGCTGAAAACCAGCTTTGCCAGGCTTGGAGACTAGCTAAAGACTAGCTTGGAAAGGTTTGGAGATCAGCTAAATGAGCTAAAGACAAGCTTGTCCGAGCTTTAAAGACTAGTTAGACCAGCTTGACCAGGCTCGGAGACCAGCTGAAGACCAGCTTAAGACCAGTTAGACCAGCTTGACCAGGCCCAGAGGCCAGGTGAAGACTAGTTTAAGACCAGCTTGGACAGTTTGGAAGACTATTTAGACCACTTGAAGACCAGCTTGGCCAGGCTTGGAAACCAGATAAAAACCAGCTTTGAACAGATAGGAGATCAACTATACCTGCTACAGACCAGCTTGGCCAGGTCTGGAAACCAGTTAGACCAGGTAGGGAGACCAGCTTGACCAGCAGAAGACCAGCTAAACCAGCCTGGGAGACCAGTTAAACCAGCTAAAGACAACCTTGGTTGGGCTTGAAGACCAGTTAGGCCAGCTTGGCCAGGCTCGGAGATCATCTGAAGACCAGCTTGCCCTGGATTGGAGGCCAGCTGAAGACCAGCTTGGCCGGCCTGAAGACCAGTTAGACCAGCTTGGAGATGAGCTAGACCAGTTGAAGACCAGTATGGTCAGGCTGTGAGACCAGACGTAAACCAGCAAAGATCAGCAAACTTAGGCTGGTTTAAGCTTTTATTTTTTCATCAGGGATACATGAAAAAAAAAAGTGCCTGAAGAAAAGAATGTGTTATATGTTCAAAAAAAATCACTGGTGGATCAAACAAGCAGAGATCACACTCATTGTAGTTATGTTTCAAAATTACTGTGTTCTACTGTGAAAAACCAAAAAACACGTGACATCACAAATATTGTTAACACTTAAAGGTGGTTATTTATTGCACAGATATTTTGAGGTGTGGATGTTTGACATCAGCTTGGGGAGCCTGAGATACATGAAAGAAAGAAATACTTCATGTTGTTGCTTGAACAAAGCTCCTGCATCTATCTCGACACTGACATATAATAGAGGAAATAAACATCTATCAGCACACTTGTGAGCAGTCTAGACATTTAATCTGGCCATTGTTTCAATACAGAAGATAAAAATGGCACAAGCAGGTGTGCTAGAAATGAATTCATCACATTTAGTCAGTCATTGCACCAGCAGAGCACTGCAGTCAATGGGCAAACTTGAAAAAGTCTATGTAAACACATAATGGAAATCATTAACAGCCTAAATATAAAATGTTGATATGTCCAACTGCTTTAGCACTGATTTGATTGCGTGGTTCAGACTAAGGGTATTTCTGCAATGGTCTGCTTAAACTAATAAAAATAAGAAATTACTAATACATTAAAACATGTTAAAAGGTTCATTGACCTACATTGACCTTAGGGAGGGAAATACGTTTTTAAAAAGTATTATTTTTAAAAATGTATTTCCCTCCCTAAGATCAGTGTAGGTCAATAGGTAAATACAGCACTTTGCTGTGCTTGCACACAAGCTGTGGGTTTGCGTTGCGTCAAATGTAGTTTACACTGCCTCAACCTTCAATAACAGCCTCTTTGCAAAGCCTAAATAATATTATGACAGATTCCTAAAACAATTTACTCTAAAATTTGCTGCATATGCCGGCATTAAAGTCAGACTAAAATGTTTAGGGACCATGTTACTTAAGCCACACGTTTCTAACGCTGGAATCATTCAGAAGAATATGCAGTGTCAGGTACTACACACAGCCAGGAACAACACAATATTTAACATTTTTATAATTCTTTCCTCATTATACACCTATAGAATTAGTTCTTCTGCTGTTTAGGAATAATACTGTCTAACCTGCTTTCTTCATATTTCCTCAGTTTATTGATAGAGCAAGGCCTCAGAGATAATGGAGGGCTGAGTAGAGTAAAAGAACAGCATGTAATTTTTTATTGCAAACATCCAAGAGGTGAGTTGCTCCAGTTTCAAAGAACCAGTGGCCATCCCTCTGATCCAGAGGCCTAAAACAGTCAGCAGCAGCACTTTTCAAACATGTTCCAGACAAATATAGATTGTCTTTGTTTATTTAATCTTTTTACACGTATTCATCACACAATTTAAGATCAAACATCAAAAGTTAAAAGGAAGACAATGATAATATACACATTCAGCAACAATTAACAACTTCAAAACTATCCTCACAGCTACACTTGATTTAATGACTGTAATTGTTAGTCATTACATAGTTTTTACAAGACATCTCAGCAGTTTAAAATTCAATTAGTCTTGACAAGTAGAAAATGAGTACAGAGCCAAAGCCTGTGTGGTTGACTGAAGTGTGATGATTCATTTACTCACAATGACAAGTTATGGTGTAGTCTTGGCATGCCACTCAAGTGCACTATGTGAGGCAGCACGTATGTTTTCAGGCTACCACAGACTGGGCCAAGTGAACACCATGTGCATATATGCGTGTTCACACACTTTGAGGATTTGCACTTGAAGGCACCGTGGATCATCTCAAGTTATGTATTCAAATTCTTTTTTTTGCTTCAAATCAAAGTTTGATTAATGGCTTGGAACTCTTTCTTTTAAGGATTTTATGGAATCCCTATGGAAGCAATAGCCCCTTTCACACATACAGCATTTTCCAGAAAATGGACTGCAATTTTCAAGTTACAGGTCATGCGTGAACACAACCCTTTTGAAAATACTGGTAAATTTGCTCTGACAATTTCCCTTAATGCGATGTTGTATCATTAGTACCTTTAAATGTTAATTTTGTGTGAACAGCACATGTGGTACATTAACCAGTAAAGGCAAACCAAGGATTTTCCTGTAATTAACCTGTTTGCATGTGTGAAAGGAGCTACTGAATGGGAAAAATCAACATGATCACATGTGAAGTCGGCATGATGTTTCCGATAGTTTCTGTACCCTACGATCGGTGACTGTATGCTGACGTGCTGACATGCAGCATTCTTATCAGACAAGTTCGATTCGCAGCGCGTTGCATCAGCTGCGTGGGAGACTAGGGTTCAAAGCCAGGCAGTAACCACGTTTGAATAATCAATGACGAGCATGATTTGGAGGTTTCACTTTTCCCTCTAACATTACTTTTTTACTCCACTAATCGTTAAGGTAAGGTTTGGGTTTGGGTATGGGGATAGAATCTATAAATATATGCTTTTCTCTTCATTGTATAACGTCCTGTAAAGCTGAAAACAACTTGCTTCACTACTAGCTTTTGGCGACCTCTCCTGGACATAAATGGAGCTCACACGTGCCCATATGCCCTACAACACTTACCACTTTGGCCACTGGGGGCAGCGATTCGAGATTTTGGTCAAAGTGTACCAATTTTGACGAAAGAAAAGTCGATCTACTCTTTCCGATTTCACTGTGAGATCAGGCTGGGAAAAATACCTCCAGAATCAAGAGGGCTGAAAAGTGCGCAGGCGATGTTGCACACAATAGCACTCCTCACGTAAAGCGAACACATAATTGATTTCAATAGAGTTTGTTGTTAGCATGTTGCTAAGCTAACAACGCACTATTTTAATGAATACTTTTGGTATTGAATGAATTGAATTTAGAATCAACATTTTTCTCGTTTTGTTTGCCATTTATTTAATACTGAACTCATCACAATGCATTACAGATTGCCTTCTCTGTGAAGGATACATGCACTGCTTTACAGAAGTGGGCCAAATAAAGGTATCAAACTTTTAGAACAGACTTTGTGCCTATGATGCCTTAAATTGCTCTCTATGTATGCAGCTTACAAGTTTTTGGAACAGAGTAGAGATTTTAGAAGAAACTGAATATTTTGGAAGGCCAGTTCAACTCTCTTGTGCTCTTGATACCTGCTGGCTCTCCAAAGCTCAACTCATGAAGCTTGCCAGATTCTATAAATTACAGCCCCGCTTTCTCCTCAGCAACACCTCGAGAGTGTTGGGTAACTGGATTCCTCAGCTCAGTGTAAGGGGTATGGTGGCAGGGCCGGGCGTCAACATGTCCAGCAGGACAGGAATGAAAAAGACTGTACTGTTGACATAGATGGAGTACTTGGAAAACATGCATCTCGAAGGGGCTGGGGGGATTGCGTAAGCAGTGAAGAAGCGCATACTGTCAGGTGGACAACATTTCAAACTCAGCACTGCTAACATTGGCCTGGTACAGACCAGAGGTCAAATATGAGAGGAAGTCCAGAAAAAAAAAAAAAAAAAACGTCTCCCTCAAGTTCACTCACAAACACAGGATACACAGAAGGCCATAATCTTCTGTGGTAAAAATATCCACATCTTTGTGTGCTGAAAATGAACCTTTTCTGGCATTTTGAATTCTTGACTTTTTATGAGTTGTTGTTTTTCCTTTAAAGGACAAGTTCACCTAAAAATGGAATTTCTGTCATTGTTTACTTACCCAAATATTTGTTTCCAATCCATATGCTGTTGTTTTTTTCCTGGGAACACAAAAGGTGAATTTTGGAGGAAATGTTTTACGATGCTCCTAAAAGGAAAAAGAGGCATTATAAAAGTAGTCCATACAACTTGTGTGCTATATTTTAAGTCCTCTGAAGCCATACGATAGCTTTGTGTGAGGAAGAGGCTGAAATTTAAGTCATAAATCACTGAAAACCTTCCCCTAAACTGCAGCTTAAAAGAAATATGGCTCATATGGCACAGGTTTGACATCATGATGTTCGTCATGGGAGCTGGTCTAACACTCGAGAATCAGTGACATTTAAAGTTACTGATGCAAGCTATCGTATGATTTCAGAAGACTTCGAGTCATATTAACTACTTTTATGGTGCTTTTTGTCCTTTTGGAGCTCCACAGACTAACTATAAAAAAGAGCTGTGTGAATATTCTTTAAAATCTTTTTTTTTTTTTGTGCTCCATAGAAAAAAATAACAGCATATGGGTTTGGAGCAACATGAATAAATAACTAGGTGAATAAATAACAACATAATTTAAATTTTTGTGTGAACTATTCCTTTAAAGTGACGTGCATTTTGGACAGCTCTGTGTCAGTACAGTGAAGTGTCAAGTATATCAGAGATCAGGAATACATTTTCATTTGCAATCATTTGGTTAAAATGTGATGAGTGTGTAATGGTATGGCTGAGGAATGTGGTGTTGACTTGCTCTTGAGGTTCTGGTTTCTCAGGATGGAAAGATATTTACGAGGAAGCCTTTGGTAATGGAGGCGGTGGTGGTGGGTGACTAAATCTCTTTCTCTATCGCTTCTGTCTCCATCTCTCCCATAAGTTACAGGATGTGTGCACACTTTTAGGAGGACACTGGGAAAATCCCAACAAACATAACGAGAGAGAGCCAATTCTTACACAAAATAAGTGTTTTACAAACAAATCAGCAGGTTACACTCAGACACGCCTTGTGTTCTAATTATATAGTCTTAACGACTATAGGACTGGGTGATTTATTTTTGAATTTTCACAATATTTCTGCAATGATTTTGCTTGCGAAAATTTAAGCAGTATTGTGAATATCGCAATAATTGTAATACACTTTTTATTGGTCATTACTTTTCACGTCATCAAACTAGTTTTGCAATTCTTATTTGTCTTGCGACACAAGTATTCAAGTGTTGAGACAAATGTTTTAGTAGCATCTCTGATTTAAACTTCAGTACCAAAATGCAGTTAGAAGTGGTATATGTTCAATTAATTCTAAGAATCAGTTCAAACTGTCCTTTTTAATGAATCAAAACTCTCCACATGGCATTTTTCATTAATGCATGAGATACATTTGAAATGTTTAACACACATATATATATATATATATATATATATATATATATATATATATATATATATATATATATATATATATATTTTACGCAATTAACACATTTACCAGTTTTCACATTAGATTCTAACATTTAATTTCTAAACACTGGTTGGAATAGGGCGTAACCTTTGCGATGTGTCCGGAGTCAACTGCTGTTGCCGCTGACCTTTCAGACCGTGTCTGGTATGGCATACTAACATCCTAGCTACTGCTACTATTTCTGCCATGCATAGATATAGCAGAAGTAGTATGAGTCGTATGCCATTCCAACTCAGCCATTCTCCGCAGAGCTTTTCATGCGGAGTTAAAACTTGAATTGTTGCTATTTTAGTGCATTTCTATCTTTATACTATACTGTAAAAGGCCTTGTTTGGAAAATGTTAATAAAACATTATTGTTACATATTGTTTTGTTTTCTTTCCTGAGAAGGATCGAAATGCATTTTGACAAAGGCAATCTGAGTAAACACAAAATACAGTTTTTAAATGATAATGTTATTTATTGAAGCAAAAAAGTTATCCAATTCCAACTGGGCCTGTGTGCAAAAGTATTACTAGTTACTAAATCCCTAAATCTATGAAACTGCATTCATAATGGGGTTCAGCTGGACTAGACACATCCAAGCCTGATTACTGCCAGCCTTGTTCAATCAAATCAACACCTAACTAGAACTTTTTCTGCATCATAAAGATGGCTAAAAGGTCTCACCCAGTAGCACACTATGCCAAAGTCAAAAGAAATCCCAGAAATTATGAGGAAAAAGGTGATTGAAATATATCAGTCTGGGAAGGGTTACAAAGCTATTTCAAAGGCTCTGGGACTCCAAAGAACCACAGTGAGAGTCATTATCTCCAAATGGAGAAAACTTGGCACAGTAGTGAACCTTCCCAGAAGTGGCTGACCTTCCAAAATTCCTCCAAGAGCACAGTAACAACACATCCAGGACGTCACAAAAAAGCCAAGGACAACATCCAAGGAACTGCAGGGCTCTCTCACATCAATAAAGGTCACTGTTCATGACTCCACTATCAGAAAGACACTGGGCAAAAATGCCATCCATGGAAGAGTGACGAGGCGAAAAACCACTGCCAACCCAGAAGAACATTAAGGCTTGTATGAATTTTGCCAAAATACACCCTGATGATCCCCAAATCAATTGGGAGAATGTTCTGTGGACTGATGAGTCGAAAGTGGAACTGTTTAGAAGACATGGCTCCCATTACATCAGGAATAAATGAAACACAGAATTCCACAAAAAGAACATCATACCTACGGTCAAGCATGGTGGTGGTAGTGTGATGGTGTGGGGATGCCTTGTTGCTTCAGGGCCAGGGCGACTTGCAATAATTGAGGGAAACATGAATTTTGCTCTTTACCAAAAATACTAAAGGAGAACGTCCGGTCATCAGTCCATGAGTTGAAGCTCAAGCGCAGCTGGATTATGCAGCAAGACAATGATCCAAAGCATAGGAGTAAGTCCACCTCTGAATGGCTCAAAAGAAGCTAAATTAAAGTTTTGGAGTGGCCTAGTCAATGTCCTGACATAAACCCAAATGAGATGCTGTGGCAGGACCTTAAACGGGCAGTGCATGTTCGAAAACCCTCCAATGTGGCTGAACTAAAGCAGTTCTGCAAAGACTGGGCCAAAATTCCACCACAGCATTGTGAAAGACTGCTCTCCAGTTATCGGAAGCATTTGGTTGCAATTGTTGCTGCTAAAGGTGGCACAACCAACTATTAAGTTGAAGGGGGCAGTTAGTTTTTCACATAGGTGATATAGGTGTTGGATAACAATTTTTGCTTCAATAAAAAAACAAAAAAACAAAAAATATTTGAAACTGTATTTTACTCAGGTTACCTTTGTTTTATGTTATTTCTCATTTGAAGATCTAAAACAATTTAGCATGAAAAATACACAAAAACAGAATAAATCAGGATGGGGGCAAATACTTTTCCACAGCACTGTAGAAAGTAAATTTTCTGCACTTTCAAAATAAGTGATTAATTGCAATTAACTCATGAAATAAAACTTCTGTCGACTGATAGCACTCTCTCTCTATATATATAGGTAAATATTGCTGTTTATTACGGTATATATGTATACTGTATATATGTATTTTATTTTTATATTGTTGCATGTAAAGAAAAATGATTAAATATCATTCTTCCTTGTGTGCATTTAGTAAAAAGCATATGGAAAAGATGCATTGATTATTTTTACATCAATTTTTATTATATTTTAGTTCTTGCATCAAATGTTCTGAATCTACTTGGTTACAATGGCTGTTTGGTTGACATTTTGCTTCCTCTGTCTGAAAAAAACAACAACAACAACCTATGAACCCTTTTCAGAGCAAATACATACATATTGAGATTTATATTAAATATCACCAAAAAATTAAGATATAATTTATTTGTATTGCCCAGCCCTATTAAGCATACAATCAAACAAATGCACTCACCTGAGAGGGCACTTTTATCATAAGTATAGATGATGTTTAAACATAGAGCATTGAACATATGAACTTTTGACATTATCTACATGCATACATTTCTATGCATGCATGTAGATAATGTCAAAAGTTAATATGTTCAATGCTCTATGTTTAAACATCATCTATAATTGCACACTTCATGTACAAATATTCTAGTCTCATACACTTGGCTCTTGACATATAAAACTACTATGTATTTATATGAGAGATATCCCATACACAAAGCTGTGGCTCTTGTGAATTGTGACTGAAGGTGTATTGAGGGCAGACAGGTCTCTGGGATTGTTGGTAAAGATTATAATGGAATCTCTTTTGTTTCAGAAATAGAAGCTCCATTCACACAAACCAAAATCAAAATCAAAAATGGATATGGTAATGAAAATTTGGGGTGAAAATGTGCTTATTTTGTCAGTAAATCAATGTCAGAATGCAAAAAGTCCTACAAACAGGCTTAATTTACTGAATGCAAGATTTAATTTATTTTTCTTTTGATTTTAAAGTGAAATGTGACCTGGACGTGTTTTTTGCGAGATTCCCACGGTTACTACTGGATGCAGTGATCACCGTTGGTTTACCAGTGACCAGCATGTTTCTTGAGATTCACCCGACTGCTGGAGTTCTCTCAGGCACTAGACAGCATGGTGGATGTGAAAATCTGCTGAAGGATTTGAGGGATCTGCTTGGTGTCCATGGCGACAAAAGAACGTCCAGCCGGCAAAGTTTTCTGGAGCCTGTATTTCGAAGAGAGAGAAAAGAGCCCCCACCATCCCACATCAAACATTAGCAATGCAAATGAGCTTTTCCTAGCAAGTTCCTATTACTGCATGGGGGGGACGATGACAATGGCTGTCATTCATGGTGAGGCTCTGATAAGATACAGGGTCTTGGGAAAAGCCTGTTGGTTAAGAAAAGCTGAAAGAAAAGTGCCGCCTATCTCCTTTCACTCAACTGCTGCCCCTCCCTCCTCACTAATCATTCATTACTGTCATTTTGTCCCCTTTAAAGAAGGCACATGTTCAGAGCCGATTGCTCTTTAAATCACAGTGGTCATGAAAAGACAAGTGTATTTGACCACCACAGTGGTGCCTTATGTGCCCTCTGTGAGTCCAGACCCACAAAACCCAGCAAATAATGCAAACAATACACCAAAGAGAGCTGTACATAAGCCTATTGACTCTTTTTTTATATGAACCACAAAACTTAAGGGGCATGCCAATTATACATGCCACTGCAAAGATTATATGGATAATGCTAATATTAGCATAAGGAATGATAATTACATTTCAAAGTCATTATGCTTTATTGTGGTCTCCTAAACATTTTACTGCAATCAGCACTGAAATGGGCTTTATTTTTGTTTAAGAGGGACTTTTGGGCTTTGTTCACACTGCACGCAAATGCAATTTGGTTTCCAAACCCGATCTATCAGACTGACTTTTAGAGGTAGACCGATAATCTGTTTGACTGATATTTTAAACTGATATTTACACTTTTCCACTTAATCGAATATTGGTTCTTTAATATTGGGTTTATTGATCAATTTTAAAGACAGCACAACACGTGGACACGTTCTTGCGTTCACCACACAGCTAGATGGAGCACAAATCCAAACTTAGGGATCTCAAGGTGTGTTTTTCTAAGTATACTACGTTCAAATTTACACAGCTACCTAAAAATGGTATTTTTATGATGCGACGGTACCAAAGTGTGTCCAAAAACCTCCTTCTGACGCAGGTTACATTGACGGGTCCTTAGATAAGCCCTCATAATAAATCTCTGACTGATTGACAAATTCCATTGTAAAATGGATTGCTGTGAACTGTAGGCCAATGATTGGCTTATGTTCAATAATATGCAAATAAACAGCACGTTGGATTCTAAAGCAACTTTTTGTATTGTCTTAACAATGCTTAACTCCTCTGCCATGATAATGTAATGCATTTTAATTATCTGAATATATTTTATAATTTTATTATATAAAAGAATATTACAATATATTATATATATATATATATATATATATATATATATATATATATATATATATATATATTCAATATATTTGTATTTTGTAATTATATAAATATAACTATTTATAATTATTACATCATTATATATTGAATTATTGTTATTTGAGGGACTTTCTCAGCAAATATTTATATATGTGATTAATTTGATTAATTAATCGGCACACCATGTAATTCATTCAATTAAAAAAATTAATTGATTGACAGAACTAATTTCAACTAAAACTAGTCAAATAAAATCTTTGCAGACTTTACGCAATATTAGTTTTGTAAAGGAGTCCACCATGGGTTAGTGATAAATTATTCAGTTCTTATTGGGCCTAAAAGCATAAATAAAACAAGAATTAAAAATTGGTTATGCATATCGGTTATCTGACACTTAAAAACTAAAATAATCAATATCGTATCGGTTATTAAAAACCAAAACTTTTCAAGCAGTCGTTTTGCAACTGATGAAATTGTTTGTTCAGACAACAGTACAGGCAATATTGAGTATACTATATAATGATTTTTTTTTCTACAAAAAAAATGAGTAGATGTCAGCGTGGAAAGAGAAGATGGAATACAAAAAAATTTAACCTCTGCTCAGGTCTATCATGACATCTCACTGTTTTGCTGAATTAACAAGGTGCATGACAGAACATAAGCAACAGAGGCATTACTGTATTACACATTTCATGCACTTGCTGTGTCCAAAAAAAAAAAAAAAATCACTGTCATAGTTTACTATATAAGAAAAGAGTGAGTGAACAAATAATTTGAAGCAACAAATAAATGTGATTTTGATCAGGTTTGTAAAGAAATCTTTGGCTTTTCGGGCAACACAAAACTTAACTGATTTGAGTCGGATATGTTAGAAATGCAGATTTTTACTGCCATTTCATCACAGCAATTTTCCTAAAATGCTACTGCTGACACAACCCCATGGCTCTAATCCAGGCTTAACATTTAACCTAGCATGCTAATGTTTAACACATGACTGGAAGAGTTAGTGGCAGACCGAGTCAGCCTGCTGTGGGACATTAAACTCACCTGTCCGCCTGGTCTCCTAGGGAACCAATAAAGATGGCAAAGGCATTGACCTGCGGGTTACTTGTGAGGGCACGTGCGAATCGATCGGGACTGATACCGTAGCGCTCCAGGTTGGCATCACTCAACACAATGACAAAATGCTCATCGGCTTCTTCATGTGCCAGTTCCTTTACAGCGTGTTCGGTGCCCTCCAGTGTGTAGTCTCCACTCATACAGAACTGAGAGTGGGCATGCATGGTC
This sequence comes from Myxocyprinus asiaticus, assembly GCF_019703515.2. Lineage (NCBI taxonomy): Eukaryota > Metazoa > Chordata > Actinopteri > Cypriniformes > Catostomidae > Myxocyprinus > Myxocyprinus asiaticus. Next base: position 9,974,770 of record NC_059353.1, read on the forward strand.
TGGGAAAGTGGCATACATATAAAGAAGAGGTTTTAATGCATATTCAGCTGCCTGAGAGAACCTAGAGTCTCACTTGTTGGGTACTATATGCACTATATAGACACATACTGTATATGTTCTGTATGTATGGACATGTAGACATTTGCTAAACATTTTGTTTTCAGGGCATTTTCTGGGGCTGCTGAGACAGACATAGCCGTATGTTTGGGGGGTGTATTATCAAAGTCGCTTTAAGGCAAGAGACCCAATTTTTCAGTGGCCTACACTTCCTATTCATTTTCTCCATAGGGATTTAAAAAGTCAAACCAACCAACTCCAAATATATTTGAAGTTTATTGCATAATCATGAAATATATGCAAATATATAAGTAGTTTCAGATTGTATAGGGAGAATGACTCAAATGGAGAAATTGAATGGTATTTTTATTTTCAGAACCCAACTGGTGTGCTCAATAGGCATGCAAGTACAGCTGCAAGAGCAAATAAAGCATCCTCGAGGTATACCATTAAGTGGTCTGTCTTGTCCTCCATACACTGTCTCTGGTACAGTATGGTCCTGTTCAAACAATCAGTAACAAACACCAGAGCTGAAATGTAACTAATAGCATCTTGCTTTGAAAAGAAAGGAGACTGTTTATTTTAAAGGCCCCAATCAGGTTGCAATTGTGCATCAGTTCATCTCAGTCACCCAATCCCTGAAGTCATATGTCTGAGAATTTATTCTTGGCTTTTTTCCTGACATGGTCACATAAGACAACAGAAGGAATGCTAGGAGAAATACTGCTATTATGTCAGCAGAAGTTAATTCATAAGAGCATAGATTTCAAAACAAAAAGGGGAAATTAGGTCACGCCTGCAGCAGAGGCACACGCTCAGTACTGTACCTTCAAAACCTTTAGCCTCTCCTTGTTGTTCTTGGGCACTTTGTCACATCTGACCAGTTCTATGTCAAAACCGTCTCCTGAGTGTCCCATAATGTCATACTACAGAGGAAAAATAACAGGAAAGAGGAGAGGGGTTAGCCCACGCTGCCAGGAAAATAACAAGCAGACAAACAATGATATGCCCAATGCTGAAATAAACACACTTGAAGAAAATATTATTAGAAGTGCACCTTTGGGTAATTTTTTTCATAATAGAGTCCAAGTCTGAATCAAAAGTTTGGACACACCTTACTTATTCTTTATTATTGCTTTTTGTCTACATTCTAGAATAATAGTCAGTCACTAAACTGTGGAAAAACAAAAATGGAAGTATTTAAATTATTTAATGAACTAAAATGTTAAACAAATCATAACTATCTTATATTTTAGATTATTCAAAGTAGTCTAGATTACAGCTCTGCACACTCTGAACATACTCTCAAACCAACTTCATGAGATGATATCTAGGATGCATTTCCGTAACTATCCATTTCAATTTGTTCTTCTAATTCAAATTTTAGTTTTGACAAAAAGGTTTATGCAGGCACAATTGATATTTGTCTACAAAACTAACTTAAAACATTTTATCACATAGTATTTAGATAAAAGGTTTTTTAAGATCATGAAAAACATACATTCAGTCAAGTGTTCAAACTTCTGACTTGTCTGAGATATGCTGATAAAGCAGAACAAGAGCATGAAAATATAAAGGATGAGATAAAAGTGTTAAATTATTAAATAAAAGCTGGACAGCACATAGATGCTGGACATAGATGGTTGATGGTATTTTGAGTTGCATTCATGAATACTTAAAGTCAATCAAAGGAAGTTCCTTCACAACAGTCTTTGCAAAATATGAAACAGTTGATTCTACTGAAAGTCATTATTTTCCATTAAAGAAAGCAATAGGTCTACAGTATAACATGCTTTTTGGCTGGTCGCATCTGTATTATAGAGGGGACCAGGGCCGCCGATAAGGGGGTACACCGATATGATAACCGATAATTCATTCCGTGTTCCTGATTCAACATTTTGTGTGCCTGATTACAAAAACAAAAGGCTCATCTTATAAAGCCAGAAAACAAAGGAACCTGCAAGGAAGCATCTAAACTTTTCTTTTCCCACAATCATTTTCCAAATGTAGCCTTCTTTTAACCAGTTAAATATAGAAATTATATAAGGAATGCAAACAAGTCTCAAAATCACTGTAAACATGCCAATATGCTTAAAGAAACAAAATGCATGTGTTGCATAGATAAGTAAAATGGAGTGTTTACTCTGATCCAGTATGATCTTCTGAAGCAAAGTTTGCTGTGTGCTGACATGTCACATCATGCAGAATGCACCAATCAAAACCCTTATGGTGAGTAGTGTATACCTGAAAATTTATCGCAGGGGTTGGCAACCAAATCTATGTAAAATCTTGAATTGCATAAGGCGCACCCTTGCATCTCTAGAAACAGACGTTTTTTACAATCCTAGCCCACAATCCTTATTTGACTTATTAATACATAATTTTGGGTTCAGCCATATGCACGAGGCAACATTTAAAATAAATATCCGAATTTAACACTCTGGACACTTTTGTCCATACCAAGTGCAAATGCGAGATAACGGGGTGTAACTCAACTTCTCCGATTAGTTTGACAGAAAGGCTTTGCAATGGTGAAATAGGGGCAAGAACTTCCTGTTCAATACAAAACCAGGGAAGAACTCTTTCAGGTGGAAGTGACCAATGGGCCAAATGTCTAAGACTGAATGCATAATAATAAAAACAAATCTTGGGTAGGCCTAGCCCACCTTTGTCAATCGGCCTATGTAACTTATTAAAATGTAATCTGCGACGCTTACCATTCCAAATGATGGACTTCGCTATGCTATCAAATTGCTTGAAATAAGAGAGAGGGACATCTACAGGGAGAGACTGTAGCAGGTAGTTGAACTTTGGAATACAATTCATTTTAATAACATTAACCTTCCCAATCATAGATACATTTAATGAAGCCCACCTGCCCACATCGCTCGAAATTTTTTTATTAAGGGGTCAAAATTAACTCTAACTAAATCACTCAAAATTGCTGGGAATAAAATACCCAAATAATTAATGCCCTGTTTGGGCCACTGGAAGACAACCGGCTGAAAAGCCATCGCTGGGCAGTACGCTGTCACAGACAAAGCTTTGGATTTAGACCAATTGACTCTGTATCCTGAGAACTTAGAAAAGAAATTCATAATTCTGTGGAGGCAAGGCATAGATCTATAAGGGTCGGAGACGAATAATAAAATACCATCTGCGTAGAGCAAAAGCTGGAAAATCATCTTCCTTTCTTATCGCTGCTGCTAATGTTCCAGGGCAAGACAGAACAGAACCTGCCGGTTGCCCCTATCCAGAGTAAAATACTCTGATAAAAATGGAATAAATTAATCCATTTGTTTGTACCGCCGCTACCGGGTGTCTATAAAGTAACTTAATCCATCCAACAAAAGTATTCCCAAACCCGTATATTTCCAAAATCTTAAAAAGATAATCCCATTCTACCATATCAAATGCCTTTTTGGCATCAATATATAGGCAAGGCCTTAATTACCTCACCAAGCTCCTTCAAGGTTATCTCAGAATCAAGAAAATTTGTTTTGCTCAGTTGTGAGTTTAGGGAGTTCTAATGGTTCCACAAAGTTTCTAATATCTTCATCAGTAGACAAAGATGTGGAACTATAGAGATCAAAATAGAATTCTTTAAAAGTATTATTAATATCAATGGCCAAGGTAAATATTTTACCACCAGCAGATTTCACTGAGGGAATGGTAGAAAAAGACTCTCTGCTTTATATATCTAGCCAAAAGCTTCCCTGCTTTGTGCCCCGACTCAAAGTATGACTGTCTTGCCCTGAATAGCCAAAACTCCAACTTCCATGACAAAATAGTATTATATCTGTATTTCAATCAGGTCAATTATCTGAGGGCATCAGACGACATACAACCTCAACACTTTTAATATTCCCTTCCAACTCCACGAGTTCTCGTGCTTTGGAATTTTTGATGAATGAGGCATACTGTATGATCCGACCCCTAAGAACCGCCTTAAGTGCCTCCTAAGCCACGCCCACAGAGGATACTGAGGACCAGTTGGTCTCCATATAAACACTGATTTCAGCCTTTAACATTTGTTGGAATTCAGGATTTTGCAAAAGGGCAACTATTTGATTTAAAGCGCCAACTATATGATTTCTTTTTTTCCATATGTGGCAACATCTCTAAACTCACCAGGGCGTGATCTGAGACTAAGATGTTTCCAATTGAGCAATCAACAACAGATGAAATGAGGGACTTAGATACAGAAAATATCTATTCTAGAATAAATCTTATGGACTGATGAATAAAATTTATAGTCCCTACTAGATGGGTTCAAAAGTCTCCAAATATCTGTAAGACCAAGTTTTTTACACATCCTGTGAAGCATCAATGTTGCTCTAGGGGGCTTACACACTTTTGCTTCACTATGATCAAGGATTGAGTCCATCAACAGATTAAAGTCTTCTCCCAATATTATATCATGAGGGGTGCCAGCGGCTTGCAACTTCCCTTCAAGATCTATAAAAAAGCCCTGATCATCAGCGTTAGGTGCATAAATATTAGCCAAAATCATCCTTTGCCCCTGAATTTCTGCTAAAACAATAATGACTCTTCCTAATTTATTTTTAATCTGTTTGAGACATTTGAATTGTAGATGCTTACTTATCAGTGTAATGACTCCTTTGCTCTTACTTGAGCCAGCACTAAAGAAAACATGTCCACCCCATATCTTCCCGAATTTTCCATCTTCCTGCGGGGAAAGATGCATTTCTTGAAGAAAGACTACATCATATTTCTTATGTTTAAGAAAAGAAATAACCTTCCTTCTTTTTATGGGGTGCCCCAACCCATTCATATTCCACGTGGAGAGAGACAATTCACTCATATTAACATTTGACATTTTGAAATATTAGAAAAAATAGATTGTGTGTCAAAAAAAAATTATAAAGACCACATTCCAACATTAGTGCAACAATCAAACCCCAAACTTCCCCCCAAACCAAACAATCAGAAAAAAAGAAAAACGTGTGCATTAAACCCGTCCATCCCTCTAAATTCAAATAGTCCATGTACGCTTACGAGAGCCCCCGTGACAACTTTGCTGCCGGATTGCTCGAGTCCGGTGTTTCTATAAAAATTTTGTGAGACAGAATTACACAACAGAAGATAATCTATAAAACAAACTCCAGCCAATAGGCAGAATAAACACACAGAAAGTGTAGATTCATCCACATAACTGTCCCGAAGGTGTGTTCCTCCACAAAACATGCTCCAGCTGCTAGCAGATCCAGCACAAAAAACAAACAAAAAAAAGCCGTTCAGTTTCCTCGGGCATTGAAACGAATGTTCAGTGAGCCGGCCCACTCGACTGCTACATGAGTGCAACAAATGACCCAATCACTCCAATGTCCTGCAAGAAATACTCCACAAAACTCATAAGCACAAAGAACATGCAGATTCATCCACAACACTGTCCCGAAGGAGTTATATTCCACAAAACAAACTCCAGCCGCTAGGCCGAACAGCACAAAAAGAAACAAAAAAGCAGCCAGACTCCTCGGACGGTCAGGTGAATGCTAAGTGAGTCAGGCTCACTTGGCTGCAACGTGAGAACCACAAAATAACTTACTCAGTCCATTGACTTTATGAAGGACATGGGTTGTTGGGGACATGTAAATATTTTGTGGCCATCCTTAGCATTTATTCTCAATTTGGACCTTCCACTGATGTAAGAGTTTCTTGCATTCTTTGAATCTATCACGTTTCTCTCTTCTCGAATTCGCAAAGTCTGGGAACAAGAAAATGCTGTGATTCTTTCAAGAAAGTCTTCCTTTACTCCTCGCCTCACGTAAAACGGGATCTTTATCGGATGATCTCAGAAATTTGGCCAGAATTGATCAGGGCCTGTCTCCCTCAGTGGATCGCCGAGCCGGAACCCTGTGAGCTCGCTTGATTTCCAGCTTATGGCTTGTTATGTCGAGCAGATTCGGAAAGAGCCCGTCCAGGAATTCCACCATATTCTGACCCTCTGCTCCATCAGGAATTCCAACAATTCTGACCTTATTCTGTCGGTCACGGTTCTCCATATCTTCCAGCTTCTCCCAGACACACTCCAAATCTGCCTTGGTCGCTAGAGGATTAGCAGCTAATTCCCTGACTCCAAATAGTCAATCCGTTTCTCGACATCCCCCACTCTTGTAACCATCTCAGTAAATTTCATCTCCATGGCAGTGATCGATCTACGTATTAAAGCAACCTCATTCCAAGTCAGCAACGACCTTCGGCAGCATTGCCGACATGTTCATCAATTGTCGCTGAATTTCCTTCACCTCACTGGCCAAATCGGCTCCCAGGCTTGCTGCTCGGGGGCTTCAGCTTGAGCACATAAGTGTCTTTTAATGTCTCCAGAGCCCGAGGATTTTGAATTCTTTGATATATTGTCTTCCTAGAACAGTTAAGAATCAGAATCAGCGCAGAGCTCGCTGTTCACACGTCCGAACCGCACATGGCGCCATGCAACATTTTTATTTCCTGGTCAATGGTTGTGCATGTATGTGATTGTATCCAAAATTTCGGTTTCTATTTTGCATTTTTGCATATGCAAAACCCAATGATTATGATATAATCATGATCCTGCATGTGAATTTTCACAGAGCATCCTGTGAAAGTGCTTTAATGAAAGAAAATATGTCCTTTTGTACAAAATGAGTTAACACAGTTAATGTCACTGTAAGACTGTCACAAAAATATCAGCAGTAATTCAGATCTCACCAAAGATGCTCAGTCTAATTTGATCTCTGAAACTAAATTTGCATTAGACATTGTAATGGTACATGTTTTTGTAAAGCAAAATGCATCGTCCCCCTGATGGCACAATCCATACAGTATGAGACTAAAGCTGTCTGTATACAGTTTGGCTTTGACCATCAGAGGAAAATAAAGAAAGTACCATATGTCTAAATGCAAATTAATTAAAGGTTCAACATTAACTGTTTTCTCTCTGTGGTTATTCCCATTTCAGGTTGCAATCTCGTGAGGGACAGATGCCAAAAGGTTTCTGATCCCCCTGCATCAAGCCATGACAACAAATTGACCATGCAGGAAATGGGTGCAAGGGCAATCTAAAGGGGCCATTTACACCTCACAGCACTACAAAAAAATAAAATAAAATTAGCTATACGGCCTCCCGGTTTAGCGCCGGAACCAAATTGATTACTGATCACATTGTGTGGAATCTTAAATATTTCTTATATAATGTCAAACATTTTTCAAAATCACGCAGATGGATAATCATAGCACGCAAGCAACAGTGAGAGAGGAGTAGGCTATTTTATTTATATGAAGTTTTCGCACTTACATTCCAATCTACATCTTGATGTAATCCTTCCTCATGTTCACGCAGCATGTTTTCATCAGCTAAATGGGAAACTAAACACTATTACAGTGTGACGAGACTCGCGCTGCACATGCAAGCCATTCGCGCGTTACAAGACGATCAACTATTTAGCCTTTTTCGGTGAATCGCACCTGCACAATCCTAAAACTTTATTTCCAGGCTTAATGTGTATTTTGAATAGACTGGGTTTATATTTTCTTATGATTTCTTTCTTTTAGTCTTTTAATGTAATTTTAAGTGTGACCATGGTTTAAGGAGGGTGTACCTGTATGCTGGGTTGGAAATCTCAAAGAATAATAGTGGTGTTTTCCTTATTACATCACGTGTTGTTCTGAAAGCAAAAAGAAACAAATGAAACACTGGCTGTCATCCGTAGGCTATCAGCCGCGCAGCCTGACCAAAGCAAAGCGGGGGCGTTTACTCGCGCGATTAACCGAAAGTGAAGCGCTGCCGGCTCGTGATGCACGAATGGCGAATGGAGTCTGTTGGGTCTACTGCAGACTCGTCACATTTGAACTTTTTGTTTAGCCTCCCATTAAGCTCATGAAAACACGCTGCGTGATCATGAGGAAGGATTACATCAAGACGTAGATTGGAATGCAGCTGCGGAATTTATATAAATAGTCTACTCCTCTCTTGCCATTGCCGGAGTGCCAGTGATTACCCCTCCCACGTGCCAATGCTGGCATGCGTGCCATAGGTTGCCGACCCCTGATTATCGGCTTTCATATATCGGCCGATAACGATATGGCCGCCAATATACTGTGCATCCTTAAATTTTATATTATTATAATGATTTTTATAACAATGTAATTAATAAAAAATAAAAAAATGATAAAAATGGGTTTATATATTAAATAACCAAATTGTAATGCCTATTTTTGTATAATCCAGTCACTGAATTAAATTTATAAATGAAAAGTACTTCCTCTTATATAATTTTCTCTTAATTTGGAACTTTACAAACATAGTCAAATTCATAGTCAATTTTGTTTTAAATTAACATAACCATAATGCTAAATATCACATTATTCCACATTTCAATCTGATGTTGTTGAATAATATTATTATTATTAATATTATTAAGTTTCCTCAAGGAACTCAACACCTTCTCAAAGCAAGGCAACAAAGGAAATAATCCCTTATAAAAAAATTAAAAAAAACATTTCATTAGGCTCTTAATGATTTAAGTCATCCCTGTAGAAAATATTTGAATATCTGAAAGCAAACATGGCCGGTTTGTTTCCTAATATCTAACATCATTCGAATAGAATTTTATTAAGGGTGATGATGTGTAGCTTAAAAAACCCGCATGACACATAGTTGTTGCCACATTACAGTGTTTTAGCTGTTTTCCTCATCAGTGATGGTTAGAACTTTGGGCTCTCTAGCTGTTTGAGATGTTTGACTTCCTCCATAGTGCTTTAAGGTAGAAAAAACTCAATAGGAATTCAAATGGGTCATGTATGTTTGTTTTTTTTTCTACCATGATAGAGAGAAACCAGATTGAGTAGTGCAAATGATTCCGCTCTGCCCTCTCCTGTCTCTGGAGTACAATTAGTAAGCCTGCTGGACTCGTGTGCACTTGCATGATCCAGAGATAGCGCACGCGAAAATCACGTGAGACACAGCTGCGTGTGTCAGATGATAAGCATATTTAGAACGTGAAATGAATGTCATTGAATTGAAAGTGCATGCCAGTGAAACTGGTCAGTGCCAGTCTCAGTGAAGCCGCTCTGCTCTCATCCTCCATTTCTCTGACAGAATGTGTACCGCGTATGTGTTATGTGATTAGAATGATGTGCACATTTTAAGTAACCGCGATAGAGACGATAATCCAAAATTAATACTTTTCAAATTTGTCAAATTTCTACCAGTTTATCGTGTCTACTGGTATATCGCCCACCTGCAATCAGAGATACTGTATGTCTAATATTAGATTTAACCATAAAAATCATTTGAAAAAACGATAGTGTGGATAGTCACTTTTCATGTTAGCCTGACGGCCATATGTTGTCTAAGAGGGTAGTTCGTGGTCATAAAAAGCAGTTATGTGGGCCAGACTTTCTGCTGATAGTCTTTGATTTTTAACATAAAAAAAACTTCAAATACACACTTCATCTTCAATGGCCAAATAGAAAGGGTTTAAATCATCACAACATTCATGATATTCAGTGATTTTGTATTGTCAATATATTGAGTAAATATTCAATATATCACCCATCCCTAGATCTGACCCCACACATTCAAAAGTTTGGTGCACATCAGAGGAGAGCAGTATAATGTCCGCCATTGACTCTCACGACTGCATATCTTCTGCTGCTCTCCTCCCACAGATAGCCCAGGATGGAGATTACAGATCATCTTTTGTGTGGCTGCTACAAATCTGCAAGCAGCACCCAACAAGAGCCGTGATTCACTGCTGCCAGAGCATCTGCCAACAGCTCAGCCAAGCAGTACAGAGAGAGAGAGAGAGAGAAAGTGAGAGATGGAGAGAGACAGAGACATCAAGTAAAAGAGAGAAAGACAGAGAGAGAGAGAGAGAGAGAGAGAGAGAGAGAGAGAGAGAGAGAGAGAGAGAGAGAGGCCTCCCTGAGAGCTGCTAACCACTAATCAACCTTAACCAGCATGACCATCCCTAAGGCAACTGCTCTGCACTGACTATGTGGCAGCTTCTGGGCATATTTCACAGAATCCTATTCCATCATTCCTATTTCCATGGCAACCTCCATTACAGTGTGTCAGTATGTGTCATGGGGATACCCCCATTACTCATCAGAACATTTTCACCCTTTGAGGAAGTAAACAGAAGGGCTGTTTCCATAGTGTGTTGCCTTGGAGATGGTTTATTGTGAACCAATTGCTGGGTTTATTTAGTTATGAAAGTGTTTGTGGTGAAAAGATCGTGCTAGATGATATAGCATCTATGTTAGAACTCTGTGTTCTACTGAAGCCATGGGATGACCATCAAAATTAGATTCACAGATGTGTGAATTTGCTTGAGTATAAAATCAATGGTTCACAAAGCACATGACTTGACTCACAATTGATCTCTGTAGAGTTTGACGTTAGCATGTTGCTAGAATAACAACATAATATGCATCAAGATAATAAGCATAAAGATAGCATAGCACAAACAAATATTTGGTAAAATGGTCAATGTAAATACTTGTAAATAGTACAATTTATGCATGTAAAGAATAAACATGTAGTAAAACTTATGTATGCAATATGCAAAGCATAACTATTATTATCTCACATACTTATTCTTCTGTACAAAACTCTGGCACCTAACTCGTCCCACACAGTTTGTCGTACACACACGAATGAGGTGTCAAATCGAATGGCCTACTGAGGAGACGTGTGATATGACTTTTATAAGAGATCAGGCATACCATGTTTTCACGGCCGGTGAAAAATCACCCCAAAAAATCCCACAGACTTTACATTGACGGAAAATTTGTAGGATCATATCTCCAGATCAGAAAGACATAGAGACATGGGGGCAGGCTATTTTGACTCGGGCTAGCAAGCAGACTTTGTATATCACCTTGGGAACTTCTTAGCCATGCCCTAGCAACTATCCAGAGCACCCTAGAAACCAACCCCATTGACTTCCATTCAAAATTGCTCTTTGGATATCTTCGGCTCAGAATGTCATATAGACTTCAGGGTTGGCTCTTTTGTCTCAGGCTACCAAGAAGCCTTTTTTGTATCACCCTGGCAACTGCCTAACAACCAGATGGAACACCCTCGCAACCATAAATCAACAACGATATCTCTGCACCAGAACATCATACAGACATGGGGTTGGCCTCTTTTAACTTGCGGCAGTTGGTGGGAAATTGTGGTGACGAGACTTGCCACGGCAAGCACCACTCACATTTTATTTAGAAAATTTACGTATCTAGTTATTGGAAAACTTGGAATTTGTAAATTTTTAAAAAGCTAGAATGTGACCAAAATTATGAAAACCTAATGATAAAATAAAATGTGTAAAATGTATATTTTGTAATGTACCAAATTAGAAGGTCCCCTGTATAATTAACAGCATTAGCTAAGTGACAATTTCTTTCCTATGTTAGGAAAATGGACATTTAACTAAAATATACCTGAAATATTATTGATTATTATCATTAATAATAATCAATATTATTGAAAATGTTAAATTATATAGTCTTTGGTACACATCTTTGGTTTTGTGTCGGTGAAGGGGTACTTCAGCCTTACTGAAGGAGCTGTGGGGGTACTTATGGCAAAAAAAAAGTTGGGAAACACTGTCTTAGAAGGCAGCATAATTATGTTGCCTACTTTTGGAACAGCCTTTGTGTCGGGAGCACGCCTGTGATGCCTTAAACTGCTGCTTACGTAAGAAGCTCACTAGGTGTGGGAACAGAGCCAATGACTGATTGTCAACATCTCACTTTAAACTTGTGCTCATAGCTTTCGAGCGCCTCCATCACCATACACACAGCCTCCATGGAGCGCTCCAGACGTCCGTCCACACCGTTAAAGCGGTACATGCTGCCAGAGACGTCTGCAAGCAGACGTAAGCGCTTCGGCTTCTGCTGAGGAGACCCAAGCTGCAACCAGACCAAAAGAAAAATACATAAGTCATCCACACTTGGGACCAGACTGACATACTATATTTTTTTAAGAAAATAATTTTAATACATTCACTATGTGGTTCTCTTAATTGCAGCCTTGTATTTGCCCAGGCTCTTCTTCTGAAGGGTTTTATAGAGAAATGTTTTCAAAGAGGTTTCTAATGGCTTATACAGGAGCCACATAATGTATTGTGGCACCACACTCTGACAGTCAATCTAGAAAGCAGACTTTACTATGGTAAAACAGTAAATATAACATGCCCATCTTTCCCTGCTGTCTGCTAAATTGCAATTTAACTGATACCAGTAGTAAGATTATTTTGAAGAAACAACTGGAACAGAGGCCCCATTTACACCTGGTATTAAAATGCATTTTGGGTGATCCGCTTATGGGATGAAGCTAATTGTGTGAAAGGGGTCCAAAACATTTTAAGATTTGTCCACTTTATTACTACATTCGTAGGTGGTTGAATTTGCTAGAAAATGCATGTGACCATACTGAGCTCATGCGTTCGAATCTGCCAGCTGCTCACCTGTATATCGACTGCAGCGCTAAAACAAGAGTTTGAATCTTTGCCCTCTAATCGGAAAACTTAAAAGTACGTATCCATATACATGCACAAGAACTTCACGGAAATTCTTCAGTGTGTCAAATATCAGCATGCAGTGACACAGATGAGAAGCGCACACATGTGAAGCTCAATTAATACACGTACTTTACTACAATAACTGATAATTCTGCTCTAATCATTATGTTTGCACTTAAAGTATAATTGGAAGTTTTCTTTATGCTTTCTTTTTGTTCTTTTACTTTTTTGGACTTTATTATTATGCAGTCATACACTAACACATTGCTTGACATATATATTCATGAATTCAGACAACCTCCCCTCGAAATTCGAACACTAGTGATCAAAAGAGACGCATATAATGACCAGGTGTAAACGGTGACATCTCACCTGAAATCTTATGATCAGATCACCAGAATCACATCTTAAAACCAGGTGTAAACAGGGCCAGAAAGAAATGAAAAAAATTAAATATGACTTGTGCATTATATTCCTATATTTTAAGGAATGTTTTAAAGAGGTTTGATGTTATTGAAGTAGCCGTCATATTTAATTTAGGTGCTTTATTAATGATTTGATTTGAGAGTGAATTACAACTTAATTTTGTTTGGTTAATTTCACAAAGTTTGCTTCAGAAGACTTGGAATGCAGTGCATGGTATTGAGACAGAGTGATCAGGACCCTGACGCGAAGGCGTGTAATAACTAATGTTAACATATAAACCTTTTGATTTTAAGAATTTATTAGTATATGTTCAAATTAATATTAAACAAGATTAATAAGTGCTGTAAAAGTATTGTTCATTGTTAGTTTATGTTAACTTATGTTGTTAACTAATGTCAACAACTGGAACCTTATTGTAAAGTGTTACAGATTTTTCTTTTTTGGAGCTTGACAGACCAGTCACTCTTGGATTATGGCAAATAAACCCTGTGAAGACTTTTTAAAAATTACTCTTTTGTATTTCAAGGAAGAAAGTATGTTATTTTGGGCTGAACTATTCCTTTTAGAATATAACTTTGGATCAAAAGGTTTTTATAATGACAATAATGAAAAACATAAATTCAGTCAAGTGTACCCACATTTTTGATAATGCATTAATAAAATGTCAAGGTATTGCCACATGTCCAAATATGCAAGCCATTGTTATGATGATACTTTTTTGCTAGTGTATATAATCATGTTTAATTAACAAAACAATAAATGGAATGCAATAAATGGATACCACTAGATAGAGAGATAAATTAGTGCTTAAATCAGATAAATTAGTTTAAATGTTGCCGATAATTTTTAATTTCAATATTTCTTTGAACAGCATGCTCTGTGGATTTTTCTCTGTTTTTCTGAGTGTTTCTCTCTCACCTCAGGTTCCAGCTCTCCTCTGCGTTTATAAATGGCTTTCTCTCCTGTCAGACCATCAATGATCTTTGCATCATCCAGCTCACCGAGAGCCTGATTCCTCAGCCACTGCCTCTCCTTCCCTTTAGCCTGAAACACAAAGACAATTCACATCATATGCTTTTGCAAAACAATCATCTGCAATAGTGAAGATCAAAACTGAAGGGTTTTACATAAAGTAGGTGTGAGTGCTGTAATTAAAATCTTATATCCCAGTCAAACTCTTGCATCACATATGGACATTTTATATCATGGTAATGGAATATCTCACAATATACTTTTTAATTTTTAATTTTTTGCTATAAATTAAACAAAAAATAGTTTACATACTAAATAACCATGTGGTAATGCCCATTTTTAGAACATCCAGTAAATAAAAAATAAAAAAAGCCTTTACATTAAGTAACACTTAAATAAAAAACAAAAGACTCAAAAAACTACTATTATAAAACAGATATTTCTGACTCTAAATTTTGATAGGTTGAGCCACATTGAAAGCCGTTTTAAAATAGTTGATAAATGCGCAAAAGGACACATGATATATTGTGGCAAGAAAAGTATGTGAACCCTTTGAAATTAGCTGGTTTTCTGCATTAATTGGTTATAAAATGTGATCTCATCTTCATCAAAGTCACAAGTATAGACAAACACGATGTGCTTAAGCTAACAACATACAAACAATTATAATCTTTCATGTCTTTCTTGAACACATCCCATTAAATATTCACAGTGATGTGGAAAAAGTAAGTGAACCCTTGGATTTCATAACTGCTCGATCCGTCTTTGGCAGCAATAACCTCAATCAAGTATTTCCATTAGCTGTGGATTAGACCTGCACAATGTTCAGAAGGAATTTTGGACAACTCTTCCTTACAGAACTGCTTCAGCTCAGCCATATTCTTAGGATGTCTGGTGTTAACGGCTCTCTTGAGGTCATTCCACAGCATCTCTATTAGATTAAGGTCTGAGCTCTGACTGGGCCACTCCAAAAGGTGGATTTTCTTTTTTTGAACCCATTCTGTAGTGGATTTACTTCAGTGTTTAGGGTCATTGTCCTGCTGCATCACCCAACTTCTACTGAGCTTCAGCTGGTGTACAGCCACCCTGACATTATCCTTTAGGATTTCGTGACAAACTTGGGAATTCATTTTTCCCTCGATGATGGCAAGCAGTTCAGGCCCCGTAGCAGCAAAGCAAACTTTGTTGTTCTTTTTTAGTTCTTTTTTACCTCATTGAGCATTCTGCAGTGTGCCCTTTGAATCATCTTGGCTGTACAGCCACTTCTAGGGAGAGTAGCCACAGTACTTAATTGTCTCCATTTATAGACAATTTTTCTAACTGTGGACAGATGAATATCAAAGCTCTTTGAGATAACTTTGTAACCCTTTCCAGCTTTTTGCAAAGCAACAAGTCTTGATCGTAAGTCTTCTGAGATCTTTTCTTCCAGGCATGGTCCATGTCAGCAGATACTTCTTGTGAATAGCAAACTCAAAATTTTCGAGTTCTTGTTATAAGTCAAAGAAGCTCTAACCC
Organism: Myxocyprinus asiaticus; assembly: GCF_019703515.2. Lineage (NCBI taxonomy): Eukaryota > Metazoa > Chordata > Actinopteri > Cypriniformes > Catostomidae > Myxocyprinus > Myxocyprinus asiaticus. The sequence goes on from NC_059353.1 coordinate 9,990,270, forward strand.
ACACCCCCAATCTCATTTCATTAACTGGATGTCAGGTTTGCCAACTCCTGACTCTAATTAGCTTTTGTTGATGTATTAGCCTAGGGGTTCATATACTTTTCCCAACCTACACAGTGAATGTTTGAATGATGTATTCAATATGTAAAAGAACCATACAATTATTTGTGTGTTATGAGTTAAAACAGATTGTGTTTGTTCATTATTGTAACTTCAAGATCAAACCGGATTTTAAGACAAATATATACTGTACATAAATGTAGGTAATTCCAAAGGGTTCACATACTTTTTCTTGCCACTGTATACCAGCCTTTGTTCCATACTTAATATTTAAAGGAAATAACGATAAACAACTTGCAATACGTGACTATATAGAAACAGTAACATACAGCAATATCATTCTGAGCTATATCATGTATATCACAGTTGTGACCAAGACCCCCAGCGGGTCCTTGACATGGATCCAAATATAAACAAAGACCAATGGAGGCACTTCCACATGTGGCTCTCATTATGAGTGAATGTGTCGGGTCTCTGTGAAGAACAATGAACGAACACTTCACTTTACTGCACATCACTCCACAAGCGAACCCAAGCACGTACACACAGAGGCATGCAAGCACACTCAAGTACACACAGATTTACTGACAAACACTAACGTCATACATAATTGGCATCCTGGTAAAAAGGAAAGCATTGCATACACTATTGCAAATGTCTCTCAGAGTGACTGAGACAGACAAAAGTGTAAATTCACACTGTAATAAGTGTGGCAGGGTGAGCAAGAGACAGACACAGTGGGTGTGGCGTCAAGCCTCAGAGAGGTATTTATTGGAAACAATAATAAATGTAAAAATGTCCAAAAGGGGTAATAAAGTGTCCAAGGGGGAATCGTTTTCATAATAAAGGGGCAATCTGGCATCCTCGCGGTGAACGGGGTAGTGTTCATAGGAAAGCCCAGGCATGGGCTGGGTCAGTCGGCTGCTCACGCTCCCCTCCAAAGTCCACAGCGCGTGGGGCGGCGGCGTCAGTGGCGGCCTGTCTTCCCAGGCCCACGGCAAGTGTGAGGGGAAGGCGGCCCGGCATCTAGCCCGTCGGCGGCAACGTGAGCTGTTCACCCCCGGCGACTCATTACGGCGTCCAGGGGTCCGAAGAACGGGTCCGGCAGCGCGTCCACTCATCCGATCCCTCCCAGCTCTGGTCCTGGCCGTGCGAGGATGCCAGTGTGTGCACACATGGAGATTTGAAGCTGGCTCCCCAAGAAGAGGTGCGCACTGCGTTTTAAAGACAGCGGTGATGAAGCATTATCCCCATCAGGTGTGCTCCATTCACCACTGACCAAACGAGGCATATTAATTATGCACCTCTTCTCGCTCTTCCACCCAACTCCTGTCGTGAGCCTGGCTGAAGGGCGGCCCTAAGAAGCAGGGCGATGATGACGAGCCAGAGAATTTTAAAAAAAATTAGTGGGGTTTGTGCTTAAAACAAGGAAAAAAAATATATAATTAGCCAATGGAGTAAGTAAAATAAGCTTGTTTTTCCTTTGAATCATAGTTTTTTGTTGAAATAAGCATTAACTTTACTAAATTGTGCTAGATTGTTTCTGAAAACAAGACAAAATATCTGTTATTTTTGCTTCTCAAGTAAATTAATCTTGTTTTAAGAATGTTTAGATATGTTTACTGGAAAGCAAGACAAAAATACTGATATTTTTTACAAAAATACAGTGCAGGTTTTGCACAGTTGTTTAGAGAAGAAATTCTCAAATTCTTTCCAATTATTCATACTTCTGACTCAAAGTGTTAGGCTGATAACATTATATGTTATGAAAAATTCTCTATTAATCTAGAAAAGAATGCAACATTTTTTACATTTTCACTAGTGGTCTCAGATTTTTGGACCCAGCTGTATGCGTCAACATCTTCACAGAAGCAAATGAACAGACACTGGACAAATTACTATCTGGAAACGGCCCAAACGAAAAACACATGCTCAGGGTGATACAGAGGTTAATTTCTTCCCAGGACACGACCTGTCCAGAACGATGCCAATGTGTTCATCTGGACCACACACACATGCCAATGGAGCCGCCATCTCTATTTATAATGCCATTGCAGATGAAAGCAGATAGCACTGCTTTAGAGAACTGCACTATGAGCGAGAGAATGAAAGGATAATCCTTGTCACCATGTTTTCACATAAACACATCTGTCTTTGAGCAGAGCTCCTCATGGAGGCTGCCAAAGAGGAACCTGATCCTCCCTTTGGCTGGAGCCAGAGCTCTGTTCACACAGTGAAGGGAATCCCCAAGAGCACTTAGCAAAAACCAGCCACAGATCTCAGATCAGATGAAGCTGCCACCGCTCGTTCTGTTGAACATGGATGAGGAAATGAAGCTGGTCTTCAATCAGCGCTTTTGGAGAAACTCCACCAATGTTCCAGCGCTGTCCACCCACACGCAAACACAAAAGATCAGACGAGCTACCGGACATCCTTCTATACAGAATGACGACCCCCGGGGTCCATATCGACAGACCAATCAGAGGTCAGGGAGCATAATAATAATAATAATAATGCGCATGTTCTCTTGAAGTCACAGGAAGGCCCTCTCGTGAGTTGGCTGAGAAACTTAAGGAAAACCATGGTTGCATGCAGGCCGACACAGCAGAGGTTAATTCTCTTACTGTCTCTGTAGCAGATGTAAACCGATCTCTCAAACCGGTGAACATTCACAAGGCCGCAGGTCCAGACGGCATCCCGGGTCGAGTCCTCAGAACATGCGTGGGCCAACTAGCGGGTGTTTTCACAGACATTTTCAACCTCTCCCTCTCCCTCTCCCTGTTTATAGTTCCCACATGCTTCAAAACGTCCACCATTGTGCCTGTACCGAAGCAAACTAAAATGACCTGCTTAAATGTCTGGCGTCCTGTTGCTCTGACTCCCATAATCAGCAAATTCTTTGAGAGACTAATCAGAGATCACATTTGCTCTTTGCTGCCTACCTCTCTGGATCCACTACAGTTTGCATACCGTGGCAACCGCTCCACTGATGATGCCATCGCTTTCACTTTACATACTGCTCTCTCCCACCTGGACAAATGAACTCATATGTGAGAATGCTGTTTGTAGACTACAGTTCAGCATTCAACACCATAGTGTCCTCATAGGGCTCTAGGCTTGAACAGCTCACTGTGCATCTGGATTCTGGACTTCCTGTCAGGCAGACGCTAGGTGGTCAGAATGGGCAGCAACATCTCTACGCCACTGACCCTCAACACTGGAGCTCCGCAGGGCTGTGTTCTCAGCCCACTCCTGTACTCACTCTACACCTACGATTGTGTGGCTAAACACAGCTCCAACGTCAGCGGCGGTTTGCCTGATCACAGATGACGACGAGACGGCCTATAAAGAGGAGGTGCATTCCCTTACATGCTGGTGCCAGGAGAACAACCTCTCTCTCAACGTCAGCAAGACAAGGAGCTTGTGGTGGACTACAGGGGACAGCACAAAGAACACAGCCCTATCACTATCGACGGAGCACCGGTGGAGAGGGTCTGCAGCTTCAAATTCCTCAGAGTTCACATCTCTGAAGACTTCACATGGTCAGTCCACACAGAGGCTGTAGTGAAGAAGGCGCACCAGCAGCTCTTCTTCCTGAGAACACTGAGGAAGTTTGTGATGAGTCACAACATCCTAAGATCGTTCTACATGTGCACTGTGGAGAGTATTCTGGTTGGCTGCATCACCATCAGGTACGGGAACAGTTCTGCTCTCAACAGCAAAATGCTGCAGTGGGGAGTACGAACATCCCAACACATCATTGGAGGTGTGCTTCCCTCCCTCCAGGACATCTATACCAGGCAATGTGTAAGGAAAGCACAGAGGATCATCAGAGACTCCAGCCATCCAAGCCACGGACTGCTCTCGCTGCTACCATCTGGCAGACGGTACCACAGCATCAGAGCCCACACCAGCAGGCTGTGGGACAGCTTTTTCCCTCAGGCCATCAGACTGCTGAACTGCTAACAACACCATACCCTAGGACCTTAACACTAAATTCACTGGATTTTACTGAACTCAATATAAACAGTATATATATATATATATATACACACAAACCGATCAGCCACAACATTAAAACCACCTGCCTAATTTTGTGTAGGTCCCCCTCGTGCCGCCAAAACAGCTCCAACCCGTATCTCAGAATAGCATTCTGAGATTATATTCTTCTCACCACAATTATACAGAGCGGTTATCTGAGTTACCATAGACTTCGTCAGTTCGAACCAGTCTGGCCATTCTCTGGCCACCTCTCTCATCAACAAGGGATTTCCGTCCACAGAACTGCTGCTCACTGGATGTCTTTTGTTTTTGGCACCATTCTGAGAAAATTCGCACTGTTGTGCGTGAAAATCCCAGGAGATCATCAGTTACAGAAATACTCAAACCAGCCTATCTGGCACCAACAATCATGCAACGGTCTGAATCATTGAGATCACATTTTTCCCCCATTCTGATGGTTGATGTGAACATTAACTGAAGCTCCTGACCCGTATCTGCAAGATTTTATGCACTGCACTGCTGCCACACGATTGGCTGATTAGATAATCGCATGGATGATTGTTGGTGCCAGACGGGCTGGTTTGAATAATTCTGTAACTGCTGATCTCCTGGGATTTTTATGCACAACATTCTCTAGAATTTACTACAAATGGTGTCAAAAACAAAAAACATCCAGTGAGCGGCAGTTCTGTGGACGGAAATCCCTTGTTGATGAGAGAGGTCAACAGAGAATGGCCAGACTGGTTCGAACTGATAAAGTCTACGGTCACTCAGATAACCGCTCTGTACAATTGTGGGGAGAAGAATAGCATCTCAGAATGCACAACACATCAAATCTTGAGGAGAATTGGCTACAACAGTAGAAGACCACGTCGGGCATTTTATTAGGACCATTAGTTCCAAATAAAGTGCTCAGTAAGTGTATATACAACGGGACGCCGCACTTGCAATGTGCTGGTTAAGCATTCTTGTCTGCATTTGGGTTGTGCCAGGGTGGTCAGTTATCGACTAGTCATTCAACAACCTCCATTTGCAAGAATACTGGCTTGAATAGAAACAGTCCAAATAAACCGAAACCATCTCAGATGTCTGCAGTGCTGGCGTCGTTCGCTTCTATCATGTTCTGCATGTTCAAGTTCACTTCCTTCTCTTACGCGTAATTTCAAATATACTTAGCCATTACAGATTATTAAAAAAAGCTAATGACATGCAGCAATTGTAGTCATTGTATAGAACAAGAGCAATTGGCGTCATATGATCCGCAACTAGTAAACACCGACCCGACGTGTCAAGTGGCAGAACTAATCGACTAGTTGCTGCAACCCCTAGTGCATAAAGCAGAAAACAGTAGGATATCTTCAGTCCATTAAAGGCATAGTCACATATAACTTTGCATGGCGAAATTCCGCGGGCATGGGCGGATGTTGAGCGCGTGTGAGAACAGCAAAAAACAAATTGCCAAGCAGCCTTTTTTTTTAATGCTGCACTTTAAACTCTGTGAGACTTAATTTAAAAAGAAACTCACCACTTAAATTATATTTCATTGTGTTCATTGTGAATATTCAGTGTAGCTATATACAAAGCACCGCCCACAAAGAGGTCACTGTCAAACCAAGAAACCTCCTATTGGTCAACGTGGTGAATCCACGTGAAATCCACGAGTGGAAATTCCATCCAGAAGTCCATCAAGTGATATTCACGATTGCGCGGATTTACATCTAGTATTTTGTCTGCGGAATCTTGCTGTGCGAAGGTAAATGTGAATGCACCTTAAAGGAATAGTCCATCCAAAAATGAAATCCAGAAATTGCGTTTAATAGCGCAAGTGAACATGCCACTGAAAACGAGCTTCTGTAGCGCTTATGAACACGTTATGAATATCAAGATTTCACGGAAAAATTAATATCATATGCCTTCAGCTGGAGTAGGAAATATATTACACGAGTCATACGGACTACTTTTATTATACTTTTGGGTGTTTTTTGAAGCTTTAAAGTGAAGCTTTAAAGTGAAGTCCCTATCAACTGCAATTGTATTCAAAAGACGGACTGGGATATTCATTAAAGGTGCACTCAGTAATTTTTTCCTCATTAAAAAGTTTAATTTAGCAATATATGCAGGAAATAATGGCCACTCACATTAGAATGAAGACTCCAGTCATATCAGTAACCTTATAAAAGCTGTTTATTCTACATGGAGAGGGTCCGCACATGGGGGCTGCCATGTTAGAATCACATGACCAGCCGAATACTACTCACTTAATCTCAGTAACCGTCCTGTTATTTGACACTTTCACTCATTGATTAAAGTAATCATGGCTGACTGTGAATACTAAACTTCACTTGATTGAATAACGAACTCCTATGATTACACTTTCACAATGTTAAAACACTAAGCATGATCAGTAAGTGCGTGAATCCTTTGGCTGAGAGCAGATTTGTTTTTAAACGTGGCACTCCTGAATTAAATGTTTTTAAATTCAAATCGAATGGTAGAATCATGGCTGACTGTGTATACTACATTTCTACTATGACATCTGAAACTGAAAACTATTGATTTTAAATGATGCTGTATCCAAGCCGCTAGATGTCAGTATAAGTCCAAGATGACACAAAGACAAAAGTTACTGAGTGCACCTTTAATCATCTCCCTTTTTGTGTTCTGCAAAAGAAAGAATGTCATACGGGTTTAATTGATGGCTGGATTTGATAAGGATAGGTAAATTGTGACAGAATTGTAATTTTTGGCTGACCTATCCCTTTAACACCCCTGGAATGGGATTAGTGGGCTTGTTTACCTGCAGGCTATCCAGGATGATGCGGAGTGACTGGACTTGTCGTCTGACTGCTCCTGAGAAACGGTCGTATGTGGAGGCATCGTACTCACTCATCTCAATCTCCTTGAGCCTGAAAACAAAAAAAACACATTAGAAAAGCAAACACAATCTGCAGCATTTATGATCACAAATGCATAATAACGTATAATCCACATATAGCACTAATTAATGGTGTTTGTTAAGGCAAGCATCACTATTATATTTGCTCATACTTAGGGTTAGGGATTTGAACAAACCCCAAGAATTTGGCATGCACCATTAGTGCTACGAACATGACATAATAGCTCAAATCGTGCAGCTTGTTGAAGAGAGGTGTGCTGTTACTTTCTCTTGGCGGACAATAAAACAGGCAAAAAAATCCCTCAGATTTATGAACCATATCTAGAGATCAGAATGTCATCTAGTTTGATATACCATTTTGCCTTGCAAAGTTAAACCATGTAAAGAATTTTAAGTAAGCCTTAAAGGAAAGTTCTGGCGTTTGACCTAAGATTTCTTTTAAAAGAAGGATTTGAGATGACACTGATTCAACAAAGGTTCTGTTAAGTCACACATTAAGTGCAACTGTCAAGAGAGACAATGGTGCACACTTGAGTGTAGGAGGAGTTGGATAAACATTGCTCTACAGGCAAGTCCCTACAGCTCCACGACAAGCACCCACACACATGCAATACCAGGTGCTCAAACCCAAGTCAGCCATGTCAATGTGGGTGTACAAGGGATGGAGGCTAGAGATCTTGCATGTCCATCTTACCCCAAAATCAACTGAAAAACAAAAAGATATGACATTGTGTCTATTTAAGGAACATCAAGATTTTTTGCATTGCGACATTAAAGCTGAAGCGTGTAACTTTTTCAATGTTAAAATAATTTCTATTCCAGTTTAAAATGCAGAGACAACTGCAAGGTCATGTCCACACTAATATGTTTGAGACAGAGTTTTTTGAAAATGCTCTCCCAAGTGGATACATTTGAAAGACGCAGTCTTTGCGTTGTAGTGTAAACAGGGGAAACGGAGATATCTTAAAATGATGATGTATTTTTTGACACGTGTCGCAGTCATGTGATCCATTTAACCCAAAACAATCAAGATGGCGGCACATGTTGTAGCGGCATTGTTGTGCCTGCTATTCACTTTGATAGCGTTGTTAAAGATAAATGTTACTTTATACAACCTTCACACTGCATTCCTTCAAAGGCGATGGAAAGTTTACTTAGTATTGCTGTTCGGCAACGGTACACAAGGACAACAGTGTTTAAGACCATACATGGAATGGCGATTTTTCGCATGCGCAGTAATGTGATTTAAGAGTTTACATATGTTTCAATGTGGACGAGCAACTTTTGGTAAATGCTTGAAAACGGCAGTGTGAACAGAGAGCTTTCTGAAAACAAAAACGCCATTTTTAAATGTATCCGGATTAATGTAGACGTAGTCTAAGTTAGACATTAGTAGGTTGATTTCCTTAAAAACTGTAAACATTGCGGCTCTGTGGCACTATACTGCTCTTTTTTTTGAGAGTCTCGACCACCAAACATATCAACACTAACTCAACCAATGGTATGAGTTCGTTTGATCAACAGTAGACAGGTGGATTATTCAGGAATACTGTTTATTTTGTTTAGTGGTGCAGAAATTACACACTTCAGCTTTAATTTCATGACAATTTAGCTTTTAATATTTTAATAGTGCCACAGAGCCATAGTGTTAATTTTTTTTTTGGAGGAATCAACCTACACATGTCTTACTTATAGTTGTCTCTGCATAAAGAATTGGATTAGAAGAAAATATTTTAACAACAAAAAACACATCACCTTAACGCAAAATATAATTTCTGATTTCTTGCTTAAATATGACCTGGGCATGTTCTGGAGAGATTTTGTGAGAATTACCCAGCCCTGAGCAGGTGGGTTCTGTTGTCCAGGTGGGGTGAAGCCAATAATCCCTAAACCGATTCAATGGTTAATCCCACTCCTAAACATCCAGGTAAAGCACACACGAGAAATATGTGTGTGTGAGAGGCGTTTGATGTTATGCAGGGGAATCAGAGTGTGAAGTGTGTCTAGACTGTAGCGCTCCATAGACCTCAGGTGTGCTCTATCAGACATGAGATCAGACCAGACCAGACATTGTGATATAAACCCTTATCTCCAAAAACTGTGACACACTGTTTCTTTTCAAAATAAATGACCTTTCTCCTTTCCAGTGCCACCTGGACCAAACATGTCTAGAAACAGCCACAAAAAAGTGCTGCTTAGTGGTTTTTGCTATCTGAAGGTGGAAAAGATCACCTAACGTGTAAAAAGTACTTTCTTACTCGTGATATTATCGTTGCCTTTCCTCCTGCTTTGCTTTTGTCTCTCTTTCACACACACACACACACACACACGCTGTGGGTTTCCTGCTTGGCTTCTGAAGCTCACATTCTTTGCGCAGTGTTATTGGAGAGAGGACAGACTGCTACTATTTTCTTCTAAATTCCAAACTTGTCCACAGCGAGAAGTGGCCAGCGTGGCCATGCAGCAGTGGGAGAAGAGAGAGAAATCGAGGCAGAGAGAGTATATGGAAGCAAATGTTCTGCTTCACTTGATTGAATAACGAACTCCTATGATTACACTTTCACAACGTTAAAACACTAAGCATGATCAGTAAGAGCGTGAATCCTTTGGCTGAGAGCAGATTTGTTTTTAAACGTGGCACTCCTGAATTAAATGTTTTTAAATTCAAATCAAATGGTAAAAGTGAAGTGCATTGCAATACAATCACTGTTAATACTAGCCATGATTTTTGTGTCAGTAGATGAAAATGATTAATACAACGTACATTTTCTATAATTTAACAGAGCATAAATCCAAATCCTGACAAGTACCACATTTTCCAGTTGCTGGTGCTTGACAAGGAATGAACTATATAATAACTGGAGAAGAACCTCAGAATTAAATTGCACTTGACCCAGTCCATTAGCACTTTGCGCATGCAATTTTGCCAAACCCACTTGCACCTAGACTTAGCACGTGTTTGTACGAAAATCCCAAAACTTAATGGTCATGCCCAGTGACTTTGCATGTACGACTTATGTCATAGTGCTGTGCTTTGCACAAGCACTCTTAAAATAGGGCCCTCTGTCTAATGCGGAACAAAAATTAGATGTTTCAAGAATATTGCGTGCATGAGAGAAGCTTGTTCACAGTGGCACACTTTCACGCAAGAACTTCATTGTTTTTAGCGCTACAAACACTAGTTCTCACATGAACACTCAAGCCACTGTGAACAAGCTTGTCTCACAGAACTCATGAACACACTTCAGGTGTCCAGATTTTCACTATTGCCACACTGCCTCATTGCCACACTTCACTCATTTAACTTAAATTTAGATATGTCTAATTTAACGTTCCTATTGTCATAGGGTCATTTTTGACCCTGGAAAGGTAAAGAAGGCGTTATAAATACAGCATAGTTTTTGGTACTAGAACCATGGAATCATTTTCACTTTTATATATAATTGTTTAAGAGAAATAACATTTAAAAACAAATTGTTCCTTCTATGTCTAACCGGGTCCATTTTGACCCCTATGGGAAGAACCAGTTGTGACCTTTCACCTTCTGACTTTCTGGATGTTATGCAGCTTTAAATTATGTATTAATGTTTTTGCACATCTATGAATCAAAACTGACCTAAAAACATTTAAAATTTTCTTACATTTAGCCTGTACTGTTCTTTAGCTCCACCACATGCTTCACAGGGTACTGCATCTTTCCCACAAATTGCAGACTTTCCTCTCAGTTACACATACACACTTTTTTTTTTTTTTTTGACATTTTAGTAAATAGCTTTATATGATACAATGGGGCTAAAGGCAAATGGTAAAATACCTATTGGATGTTATTTTCTCCTAAAACATTAGATGGAAGAAATAACTTTAATGGCACCATCCTAAAACCCTGTAACACTGCAGCACTGTAACACAGTTGCACTGGTGCAAAGTGGGCCCATTTAAACTGCTGGAAAAGGCAATAGAGTTTCATTTGTGAAATAGAGATGTACGAAAATTTTAACTCTAAAATGTACACTGTTGATTTTCTACAAGCAGAATAAATCAGAAATTGCTTTTTATTGTTTTAGATATTATAAAATGCTGAAAGAGATAATTTTTTAAAAACATTACACCAGACATCCTTTGCCAATGTTTGTTAAGTTTTTACATTTTCTTTTAACAATTTTTAAAAATGTTTTCAATGCAGTTCAAGCATGCCTTAAAGGACAATAGAAGGGTGCATTTTCATTAGACAATAGTAGGGTTGAATATCATACATTTTTTAACGAATTGTAAAATTAATTGAAACTTTATCAGTGTAGATTTAATATTGACCAACACCAAAAATGCAGCAAAAGGAATTAATTGTTCAACCACTAATTACAATCATGTCTAAGACTGACAAATGTTATTTTACAGCATTTCCTCCATCATAGCACATCAAAGTAATGCTCACAAAGTAATGGTATGTGGGTTGTTGGAGTATGTAACAAACAAATTTGCGAATAAGACAGACAAAATCCCACTTCCTGTGGAAACACCTGACATAACCCATCTCTACTGAGATTAAATTATTGTGAACGTGACAGACAGCATGCAGATTACACCAATGTGCAAACACAAAGGCCATCTGAGAGACTATGGTTTGTTTTAAGTATTAAACATCTGCAAATCATCTAGCCTGAATCATTTAATATAGAGACTACATTAAAACTTTGTAAAATATATATATATATATATATATATTTTTTTTTTTTTTATTATTTTTTTTTTTTTTCCCTTTTTCACCTAACTTGGAATGCCCAATTCCCAATGTGTTTTTAAGTCCTCATGGTCGTGTAGTGATTTGCCTCAATCCGGGTGTTGGAGGACGAATCCCAGTTGCCTCCGTGTCTGAGACCGTGAACTCACGCATCTTATCACGTGGCTTGTTGAGCGCATTGCCACGGAGACATAGCGCGTGTGGAGGCTTCACGCCATCCACTGAGGCATCCATGCTCAACTCACCAAGCGCCCCACTGAGAATGAACCACATTATAGCGACCATGAGGAGGTTACCCCATGTGACTCTACCCTCCCTAGCAACCGGGCCAATTTGGTTGCTTAGGAGACCTGGCTGGAGTCACTCAGCATGCCCTGGATTTGAACTCGTGACTCCAGGGGTGGTAGCCAGCGTAGTTTACCACTGAGCTACCCAGGCCCCCTACTTTGTAAAATATTTTTTATTATTTTATAATTTAGGTGTGCGATCTATTAAAAAAAAATAAAAAATTATACTTTTTTAGGAAAAGTAGGATTACAGTTTGAAAATCACCCCTTGATTTACATAGATACAATGTCCAGCATTTAAAATCTAATCTGACAGTGTCTATGTAATATTTGCATAATGAACTTTCTTACATCTATACTGCATAGTGATCGGTCTTGTCTACTTTGCACACATTTAACCATTTATGCATGTTGCTTCCTGTGTACAGCCAACAGAAAACAAAGACTGCCTTGCAAGTACTGATATTTTCTTCAGAAAATGCAAATCTAGCACCTTCTTTAGACTCTTATGAGTGTAGTAGCATGGAGAGTGTGTGAAAATTGGACATGAAGCACGATAGAGGGCAGAGGAAGCTTGATGCAGTGCACTGGATAGAACAGAGGCCTCCTTCATGATGATTCACTCTCATGCTGCTTCATAAGGCTCTGTACACACATACAGTACACACACAGCCTCATGAATCGAAGCATTCATGAGGTGAATATTTGAGATAGCTGGGCCTGCTGAAGACCTCTGTGGCTCCGTAGTGTCCATTCTGTGATCTGGAGCCTGCTGTTTTACGTGTTCCATGCCAAAGTTTTGTATCGAAGAAGAATTGGGTTAGAGACTTCAAAAAATCCCTAAACGAAGGTCAGAGCAATAGTAATGGTGGCGTCTTGGTAAAGCAAGCACTACTAAAAATACACAGGCCTACAGTAGCACAAACAAATATTGGGATAAACAGATAATTTTAAATTCGATTGAATATTTTTTATTGTTACTTTCGGGATTAAATAAAATATAAGGATATTTATCATCAACACTGCTCTCGCTTCGTCCGGCATCTTGGATGGATTTTTTTTTTGAGCTTGTTGCGATACATTCTTATGTTAGAATACAGCATTCTTGTGTTAGAATTTACCTAAAACAAGGCAGCATAGAAAGAAGCATAATCATCTTTTGAAACAGCCTTAGCACCGGAAGCGTGCCTTTAATGCCTATAATGCTGCGTACACGGAGCTTACAAGAATTTGAAACAGTGCCTCTGCATACCTGTATTACACACACACACACACACACACACATACACACACACACACAGATACACTCAAGAGCTTTGACAAACACAAAGGGTTTTTAATGGGAGAAGGTCTTTTCTACAGTCCTGAGCTTCACCATGAAATATTTGGAAAGATTAACAGGCACTCAGAGCACAGTGTAAAGGTCAGTCAGGATCAAGTGTAGGTGTTTTTGGAGAAATCTGTGAGTGTTTGAACTGAGGGTGTGAAGAGAGAGAGTGATGAATGAGAGGCAGACGGATGAGTGCACCTCTGCTTGAAAGCTTTCTCCGCCATATCCCGTGCCGCTCTCTTTACTTCGTCGGGCACACTGTCTTTCTCCGCCTGGGAGATCTGGTAAACTTTGTGTCCGGCGTCCAGACGGTAGGGGCCTCCCTTTCCCCCAAGACCTGCCGTATCTCTGCCACCTACATGAACATAAAGGCACAATTAATATAGATTTTCTGATGTTTTTGCAAGCAAAGGGAAAGAAATAGCCATATTGACATGACACGTGAAGACTTTAAGGAATATTTCACCCAAAGATGAAAATTCTGTCATCATTTACTCACCCTCAAGTTGCTCCAAACTTGTATTACTTTCTTTCTTCCATAAAACATAAAAGGAAATGTGAGGTACTGTTACATACTGAGATGTTAGGGACTGGCAGCCTCAATCACCATTCACTTTCATTGCACTATTTTGCCATACAATATTCTGCCTTACATCTCTTTTTGTGTTCCAAGTAAGAAATAAAGTCTTATGGGTTTAGAATGACATCTATCCCATGAACTATTCTTTCAGAACTAATGTATGATAAAGGAGGGGTCATATAAACTTTCATTAAGGAGGACATTAATTCATTTTCTGATTTACAGGGCTTGCTTTGGCGTTAGAGATGCATTTACATTTACACTTAATCATTTAGCAGGAGCTTTTATCTGAAGTGACTTAAAAATGAACATCAGCAGGAATGTACCATACAAGAGTCAACCACATTTGCAGTATTGCAATGAAAAATTTCACAAGTAGTTAAATGAGTACAGAAGCTACAGCAGAAATGACAATGCAGAAAAGTAGATGTGCCACTTTTTAAATTTCAGCGATTTATTGCAAAATGGCACACTGTTAAACACAATGACCACATTCATGGACTGTACACTCTGTTTCATTTAAAATATCCTATTCACTGTGCATTATCACAATGAGAATCAATGGGCTCATCCAAAAGCTGAATAATGTTGCTTTCAGAGGCTGTATACAGAGTTAGGATGAAAATAAGGTGCATTTCGGACTGTTCTGAGACCAGTGCAGACAGACAGCACACTGGAGGTTAAGTAATTTACTAAATAGGGAGCAAGAGAGCATCCTATAGCTCTCTATGCAGCTAAGTGCATTAAATCCATTATAAATAAATCCAAAATAAATTATGCTGGATCAACATAAGAAAATTAATGAAATTAATTTTAAACCTTATAAAGTTGAGTTAAAACTACTATAGTAAATTGATTTGACCTAATCCAACTATGTTGGCTGAATGAAACTGACTTAATTTGAATGAAAAACATTTTTAATTTCTTGTAAAAACTTATTTCTTTTGATTGTGTGGTGAGGTATGGCTTAGACAAGCACTTGTCACCTTATAACTTTGATAGAGTTGATTGTGCCATAATGCAATAGGGTGTCACATACCTGTGCCCCCAGCCCACTGGTTCCCCCCTACATGAGGGGCGTTTTTGGGGTCAATCTTGCCATGTTTCGGGGAGCTAATGTCTAGCCCACTGTCTCTCTGAATGGTGATCTGAAACAAACACAACAGACACTTACTACACCTCATTTATGTCTACATATTTGACCTGAATTCACAATCATCTTGTCAAATTAGTGGTATACATCCCGGCTCTATCTAGAGCTGCAGATACACTGCAGAGCAAATCCCATCTGAAGCAGCATACAATTCATACAACAACAAAAAAAAGGTGTTTTTACACTGACACTATCACTATCACACAGTCCTGATGTGGAGTGGTGGCTGTCTAAATCAGGTCTATTTATCTATGTAGTGGCATTCTCTTGCTCTACTCTGATCTTTCTTCACACAGTCCATTAATATCATAAGGTACTGGGCCTCTCTTTAATACCCATGCACACATGCAGAGGGTTGTGGCTTTCTCATCTCCATACACTCCATACATTCTGCACAGCCCCTGCAGTTTGAACAGAATTGCTAGAACCTATGAATGCTTCATATAGTTTTCATAGTAGCACTTTTTCATAGGTTGTGTCTTTGGAAGAGACATCACCACAGTTGGGCTCTTTTAATGTTGGACTGTGAGAGACAGACACTTCCAGAGTACTCTTTTCAATCTTATTAAAGGGACAGTTCACCCCCCCCCCCCCAACCCCCCCCCAAAAAAAAATTCTGTCATCATTTAGTAGGAGTAGATGTTAGGGAGAATGTCACCTTTAGTCACCATTCACTTTCATTGTATGGAAAAAAAGATTTGGCATTCTGCCTACCATCTCCTTTTGTGTTCACTGAAGAAATAAAGTCAAATAGGTTTGGGTGAGTGAATCATGACAGAATTTTCACTTTTAGATTAAGGGCAATCCCCATTATGCAATGCTCATGCACACTTTGACCACACAAGGTCACATAAGGTCACTGAACATGATGTTAGTGAGTTTTTGACACTTCCCTTTCTAAACTAAAAAGGAACGCTAAAATGAAGAACACTTGTTGGGGATGAGCAAAAATGTTTTTGCCAAGTCATATAGAAAGGAACTCACAGACCGCTTCAAGGGTCAAGAGGGAAATAACCTTAACCGCAAAAATAAAAATTCTGTCATTCACCCTCATGTCTTTCCAATCCAATGTGAACAGAATCTTCAAACAACTCTTTTCCATACAATGAAAGTATATAGTGACCACCAAGAGCTGTCAAGCTCCAAAAGGGACAAAAAAGCACAATAAAAGTAGTCTACATTTGGGCTGGGTGACAGAACAATGTAATCAGATATCGATGATATCTGACAAATATCCCGCTGCCGAACGCAACGCTAAATGTAATTGACGATAGACAATTACATTTATACATTTGGCAGATGTTTTATCTTAAGTAACTTACAGTGCACTTATTACAGGGACAATCCCCCTGGAGCAACCTGGAGTTAAGTCCACAAGGACACAATGGTGGCGGCTGTGTGGATCAAACCGGCAACCTTCTGCTTTCCAGTTCTATGCTTTAGCCCACTACGCTGCCACCACCACTCCATAATGATCGACAATATAAAAACCATGGAGCTGGGAAGTCGACAGATTATATTAAATAGTAGCCTAGGGCATGAAATTAGCACCCACCACCCAGCAAATGCAGATGTTTCATGCGCAGTAGCGGGTAATTTTGCTCATCTACCCACCACTGTGGCGGGTGACCTGTAAGAAGCTCGGAGTGGCACATGACATGAAATTCTGCTAGGCACAATGATATGGCTCGAAAAAACTAATTTTATTATATTCTGAAGAACAGATGAAATAAAAGCCGTCGATACACGTGTCTGATTCGCTATTTGTTCAGAGGTTAATGGCGCTCTGCCATCTCGTGGAACACACGCATGTAGAGTTATCACTTTCTTTTCTTTTTTAGTCGTCTGAAAACAGTTTGCAAGAATAGTGTCGTCTATGAGAATGCTGCAAATGAGTTTAGTTTGCTTTATTTCCACAGAGCAGTTTGTGCTTAACATTCATTGTTAATGCAACTCTGCAGGTTCACTTTATATACTGTGTACTGGTATACATTGCACATTTTGTATTTAAGAAACAAAGATGAAATAATACAAAAACATGTTCATCTTGAACCTAACATTGAGTTCTGTTTCATTTATTTAGGTAGCATTAACTGCATTAACAAAACCTAATACAAACACAAATTCGATAAGAACACAGTGGCAACATTTTTTAAATTGCTTTTTCATTTTGTTTGAAGTGCAATTTGAATTTAGCAATATCTTTAAGTTTTTTTGTGTTTCAATAAATTAATTCAAATCAAATAAAGCAAAATCAAATAAAGCAAAAATATTCACAGATCCCTTGGCAGTGGGGTTGATGATGTAATATCGCAAAAAAAAATTTAAACAAATATTGTGAAAATATTTCTTGCACATCGACCAGTCCTAGTCTATATGACTTGTTTTACTAAAATGTAAAACTTGTAAAATGAAATGTGCACATCTGTAAATGAGACTTGACAATTCCAGAGGGGAAGATTATCTGACTATCATTAGAATATCATTTAATGACTTAACTTTCAGTCTGTTCCTAAGAGAAAGCTATCGTAAGGTTTCAGAAGGCTTGGAATATAACATACAAAATGATTGGACTACTTTTATGACATATTTTTGGAGACAGAGAGCCACAGGTCCATTGTATGTAAAAGAGCAGTGTAAACCTTCTGCTAAATTTCTCCTTTTAAATTTCACAGAGGATAGAAGACAGAACGTCATACAGGTTTAGAATGACATGAGGGTGAGTAAATGATGACAGAATTTTCATTTGTGGGTAAACTATCCTGTTTAATCCTCAACTTTAAATGTATGTCTATTAGCCTTCCCATCTAAATAAACTAGAGAGATTATCTCAATGAAGGATTAGTTCAAAAAATTGTAATTAAAAACTAAAACAATCCCTCTTCAAGCTAAATATTAAAAGAAAAATCATAATTCCAAACAGATTGCTATGCTAACTCGGAGTCTGGTGTCCACACCATATGTCTGAGTCAGTGCTCATGAGTGTGATTACTGTTTTTGTACAGGATGTTAAGAAACAGTACAGCAACTCTGTGGGTGAAAGATTATCCTCAAAACACATTTGACCCCTACACACACCTGATATGAGGTCATGCACTTTCGACATTTAAGGATGGATAGCATGTGACAATGTGTCTGTGTGTGTGTGAGTGTGATGTGTATACATATGTGTATTAGGGAGAGAGAGGGCTTACAGATGCTCAGGATGAACTTGTCTCAGAGATTAACAATGTTTGGCAATGACATGCACAGAAATGCCATACCAGCAAGACAGATCTTAGGACTGGTGACAAAAAACTGCCACATAACAAACCGTTTAGGACGTGCACGCTACAAACACCGTCAAATAGTTGCATTTCCTGTGTTTAGTCTGAGGGAGGGGTGGTGCAGGGACAGTATGGTGGGAAAAAGAACAGTTGTTTCCCATCTGTGTGGAAGATCAGTGACAGTTGTGTTTATGATAAGGAGATTTGTGTGTGTGCAACGTGGCATCAGATTTGCCAGGATTTAAC
This sequence comes from Myxocyprinus asiaticus, assembly GCF_019703515.2. Lineage (NCBI taxonomy): Eukaryota > Metazoa > Chordata > Actinopteri > Cypriniformes > Catostomidae > Myxocyprinus > Myxocyprinus asiaticus. The sequence continues at coordinate 10,008,825 of NC_059353.1, forward strand.
AGCATAAATATGAGACAGCTTCATCAGCCTCCAACTCACATACGCAAAATCACAAGACTCCACAGATATCACTGAAGCAGACTGGAGAACAATAGCTATGTTTCCATCCAGGTTGTGAATTTAATTCATGCGAAAAACCATAATCTTGCAAAATCAATATGCGAATAAAGCCGCATTTCCATCCCATGTGTTCAAAAGAACAAAGTCGTAACTTCCTGAGAAATTGTAGCCACTGTGACACTTTTATTAATAAAATACTTGCGGTTTAGAGCACACAAACAACACAGTGTAAAGAACTTGGTCTCATGTCTGGGAGTGTGTCACACAGTTCTGGAAGCATGCGTGTGTCGCATCTTGGTGTTTCCAACTAGCAGTTTTTATATGATATCCCAAAATCCCCCAGCTAATGAGTGTGTTTACATGCACTTTAAAAGTCTGATTTCAGTTGGACTAAAGCAATAATTCGTCTTTTTAAAATGTCATGTAAACGGAATCCTACCAGTCCAGTTTTTACTAAATCAAACTAACAGACTTACTGTAGATAATGAGATTGTAGATCGGTTCAGTCAAGCATTTAAACGCGTCAATCGGACCGCAACTGGCCTCGCCGTTATGCGCATGCTCTGAGAAAAAAAGGTACCGTGCAACCTGTATTTAACCCAGATGTCGAACGCAACACAAAACAGAGAACATTACATTCAAAAGTGATGATCCCTATGCCCTATTACCTACAAAAACTTTACCATCCACTGTGAGAGCTTTGGAGGGCTTTTTTCAAAATCCCTACACCAAAACGTTTCCTAGAGCTTTCAAGCTGCGTTCACCAAACTTGGTACAGATCTTCAGACTGTTCTGAAATAGTGTGATATGTATTTTCTAACTGATCTGAGTTACGGTTTTCGCATAGCAGATGATAAAAAATCGAAAAATCCAATAGACTTAAATTGACGGAATGTTTAAATGGGCCAACAGCATGCTTATTAATTCAAACTCCAACTGTCAAAAATTAAAATGAAAACAAACACACAAGGTGCTGTAGTTTTATGGAATGGTATGCAGAAAATGTTCCTACTCCCTGAATATTACCAAAGTCTAGCAAGTCAGTCCACTGTCGGCCATGTTTGGAACGCTCTCGGGAGGCTATTTCCAGTTATGCCAGTGCAGCTTCTATCTACTTGAATGGAGAAAGATTGCGATAAAAGAACATATTTCAAATCAGCAATAAAATCTGACAATACTGGGATCATAAATTGATTCTTTACCTCATATTACGCTAAAAAAATTCCATTTTCCCATCTTGTATATCTAAGGCGTATGTGCGTTCTAGAGTTGATTGACAGGCGATGTCTGCATATAAAAGGTGATTGGCTCTTTTAACTGTAAGGCGGGACTTCCTTTCTACATCCGTTGACAGTTGGGCACTCAGAGCTCTTTGGTTGAGTGTTCCAATTTCTCCCATTCATTTTAATAGAAGTGGTCCATCTCTGCTAAATAATCTCTGATATTACTGAAATAAGTGGCCTGAGAGTGTCCTGCGCGTTCTGCCCGTCAATCATTTTGTACGTTCTCGTAGTGTAGTAGTTGAAGCGTATCATTCAGGTTTAATGGCATATTCAGATTCATTCATTCAAAGGGAGCCATTTTGCTACTGTTGTGTTTGACATCCATGAGAAGATGCACTGCTGCTCAATGTCGGCCTCAACGGTATCTTTGGAAGGCGGGGTTTTGGAAAGAGGAGGCGTGTCAAATTCAACTGCTCAATATCGTGGAACTCTCAGAATGGCTAAAATAGCTTAATTCGGCTTTAAGTTGCCCATGGATGGATGGATGGATGGATGGATGGATTTTAAATGTTCAACTGCTGGGTCAACATTCCCATCAGCCTGAAGATTGTTTTCCCTCTCTGTCTGTCTGACACCTCAAAAGACACTTTTGTCTGAGTCACAGCAGTGCAGTGCTTGTTAAAAAACAGCTCTCTGTAAAGAGGCCAAACCCCTGTTTAAGTTTTACCCTGTGAGCTTTATTAAAGTCAGCCAGCCTTTCACAGCATTGTTAATGATTACACATCTGTAAATCATGACATACTGACCACAAATTTACATACATTTACTAATACATTGCTGATATGTACACAATGCTACACGTACAGTACAGTAGCCCCCAAAGTATGTAAACTAAGCCTTACTGTATGAATGTCGATGCATTACATAACAAAATCTAAAAAGAAGTATCTGCAAACAAATGATACTAGACCTTTCCTAACTAATTTCCCTTTTTTAGCCATTTTTATTTTTAACCAGTAGCCTAAGTAACTTATTGTTGTGAAAAGTTTTGCTTGAAAAGTATTCTTGTGCTATTATTCTTTAAAATAAATGCAACTGGGTTATATTTTGTAATCTAATGACATACATATAGTTTGAGTGTTTCTTAAGTGACCAGATATTTTTTGGGGCCACTGTGTGCAGATGAGCATCAAATTATGGAACACTCTCAAACTTGACATATAAAGCACGACCCAGGCCAAAACAATTGGGTCATCATTGCTAACTAAAGATGTGGGGCATGCCTCTAAATTAAGCCTTTTATCTAGTTTCATTTACAGTTTGTGAATGTAGAACAATTACAGCTAGCACCTATATTCACGCATGTTTAAGCAAAATTAAACAATAGAACTGCAATTGTACTTTCATAGTTTATTTCCCTCCCATAAAGGGATAGTTCACCCAAAAATTAATATTCTCTCATCATTTACTCACCCTCATGTCATCCTAGATGTGTAAGACTTTCTTTCTTCTGCAGAACACAAATGAATATTTTTAGAAGAATATCTCAGCTCTGTTGGTCCTTACAATGCCAGTGAATAGTGACCAGACCTTTCAAGCTCCAAAAACCACATAAAGGCAGCATAAAAGTACTCCATAAGACTCCAGTGGTTGAATACATGTCTTCTGAAGCAATGCAATCACTTTGGGTGAGAAACAGATCAATATTTCAATCCTTATTTTACTACAAATCTCCACTTTCGCTTTCAGAATGTGAAAGTAAAAGTGGAGATTTATGGAAAGAAAGGACTAAAATATTGATCTGTTTCTCACCCAAACCTATCATATCACTTCAGAAGATGTATTTAACCACTGAAGTCTTATGGAGTACTTTTATGCTGCCTTTATGTGGTTTTTGGAGCTTGAAAGGTCTGGTCACCATTCACTTGCATTATATGGACCTACAGAGCTGAGAAATTCTTCTAAAAATCTGTGTTTGTGTTCTGCAGAGGAAAGAAAGTCATACACATCTGGGATGGTAAATGATGAGGTAATTTTCATTTTTGGGTGAACAATCCCTTTAAGATCCCACCAGAATCCTTCAGTCACTCAGGATCATTTTGAAGATCACATAACCAATAAAAATTAACCCATGGCATAAACATTAAGAATTTCTGGAAAAGGAAGTGATCTCAAGTGGATGGAATAATTCCAAGCACCTGAAGCTCTTTGGCTTATTAGATAACACTTTATCAATAAATGTGTGGGTTTGTTTCAAGCCCAACAAACAAATTTCCTAAAAGTGTAACTGACATCATGATTGTGCAACTCTGAAACATGATCACTCTTACTGCTCTGATCATCTGATATAGGACATGCTACTACAGCCTTCTAATCCTCCAGGGAAGTTCCTTCATAAGAGTTTTGATGTTGTAATTACAAGAAATTACAATATGATCAATAATATGGACGTGTGAGACAATTAAACATTTTTCTTTGGCTTTGTGCGATTTCAATGACTGCGTCTAAAATCTGAAAAATGCTGTGTTACAAATCCAATGTTTGCGTTATACGACACTATTTAAACGATGCTACTACTGTATACTTACAGTATACTATATCTACAATGCAGGTTGATGTATATATGCTGATATATGCATGCTACATTTAACGGCCGCAAATGAGATCTACACTAAATTGAAATAGAAATTATTCATTGACAAGGCCATCGACAAGTTTGAACCGGACAATTCATTTAATCAGCTAAGTGGACACTGTTACTGATAATCTCAAAATAGGCCAACTAGTTAATATAATTATATATTGTCTATCACTATTTATAAATGTCAGTTTTTTAACACATGATTCAATTTCTACCAAGAACTAAGGATTGTAGTCATTACAAATATTTGCTTGGTTATCTCTAAGCTCACTTGAAATTGTCCTAGGCCCAGTTATGGTGCCTAGGATGGTGGTCTGAAACCATTTTCCTTCCAGGTACAAGTCAATGCTGTTTGGGCAGCGAGGCAGCTGCCTTCAGTTTCGGACACGGCCAATGTCCTTGAATGTGTTGATGTGTTCGTCTCCAGACAGAAGTGTTTGACAACTTCTTAGAGCAGTGCCACACTGCCCATTCTAGCAGCCCAGTGGGCAGAGCAGGAGCCAGGGCTGGAATGAGAGGAATGCCTGAGTTTTGAGGTTGTTTCCCTGAAATTAAATGTGCCGGCCTGGTTGCTGAGAGGTTTACCAGTCCCACACAGAAAGTAGGACAATGCAGTGAGACACACTGTACCAGCTGCTGACCAAAGGAGGCCCACCAAACCTGCAAACCCTTTAATTACATCAGCGCCAAGTTTATACTTGGATTTATTGGTTGACAATGCTGCTCAACACATCCTACAGTTTCACAACAACAACAACAACAACAACAACAACGACATGGGGTGAAACCAGGGGTGGACGGTATGACCAAAACCTCATATCACGCTAAAGTAATTTTATATCACAATAAGAGTATATATCACAACAGTGGGGGCTGCTTTTCTTTTTGTTCTGTTCAAACTCATAAAATTACCATTCTGTGACATTAACTGCAACGCTTTCCATGTGGAGGTCAAATAGGTGCTTGACGCTGGCATTGAGCGGTGTGTTGTCTTTCTTAAGAATGTTCTTATGAATGTTCTTCATGACTTGCACTTACAAACATTCTTTGAACTTATTATTATTTATTTAGTTATTTACTTCTTAATAAGATTTTCGTGAATACAGCCCCAGGAGAGGAAGAAGTCCCAAGAAGATAATTTTCCCATTAAATATCAGAGACTGAGGAGCACTAAAATCCTCTTGTAAATTCAAGCAGTAATTGCAAAGAAAACTGTGCCATTGCTTCCTTCATATACTGAGGTGCGTAAATTCCTCAGGCTACATAAAAGACTGGTATTCCAGGTCAGATTCAGCCTGGACAGATGAGGGGATTGACAGGTGATGACACGGTCTGTGTCACAGAGATGAGCTTTGCAACAGCAATGACACAGAGGCACCTGTGTCAACATGAGGTGACTCCTGATCACATGACTAGCTCCAGTTGCCACACCTCACACAAACATGCATGCCTACGCCACACTCCTTATATGGTGAACATAGATCAAGAGTTCTGGATGTGGGTAGCTGACATTAAATACTTTGGGGAAGATGGTGAAAAATAAATGAATAAATAAAAATAAAAATATATACATATAAACTATTTTAACCTGAGGCAGATGGGCTACAACAGCAGAAGACCACGTCGGGCACTTTATTAGGACTACGGTGTTCCTAATAAAGTGCTTAGTGTGTGTATATTGTCATTTCACATTATTATTTTCCACCCTTAGAATTAAACTGACTGTTTATCTATTCTACCTTTAAGACTTCTATATGTAAATGACCTCTGTTATGATTGGATGACATTTTAGCACAAGAAAACTACAGGACTTGTTACACACGGTTGTTTATCAGGGTTGCTGATGTTGCGAAATACTGAATAGGTGTTGATATGTGAACGTGGGTGGTCTTATGTTAATGTGATTGCTGTGATGTTAAAATATTGACGATTCCTAAATGACCTATTTTTGCAGCTTAGTTTGAATAAATGGAGCTTTTGAGCATTCCCACTGGTAATCGCTGTATTGCTTCACTGCTCATTCTAACGGCTGCTGTCACTCATGTCACCAGAAATCGGCAACTCGAATTGAAAATAAATGACCCGAGGTCGCTTTGTCGTTGTGAATGGCTCTTAAGTAGTCTCATGAGCTATATAAATAAATAGTCTTTAAAGACCAGGATCTGTCTCAGGTTTCAGACAGCATTAGATCATACTTTTTTAAGCTGCAATGGGTCTTTTTTCTCATCATGAGTGTATCTTTTCTTAGTGATGTGTGTCTGTGAAAGAATCTGTAAGGGGTGAGTCAAAGCATCCACTCATTTCCCATCTGACACACCTCATATCTTTATCCTGCATCACCACTGACGTGCTCAAACAGACATCTGTTACACTGATCACTGTATAAATATATACATACTGGTGGACATGTATGGAGCAGGCTATGAGTGAGGTGAGCTGACGTAAGGGTTAGGCATTCCACGCTTGACTGTACTGTGTCCCAATGCTGCCAGGTACATATGTCATGCTGCGACTGTGGTATGTATATGGTCATAAGGGGTCAGAATTATGTATATCCAATCTAGTGGACAGGACCTCATAGCATGCCAAGAGAAATGTTCATATCAATAAATGAAAGGTCTCCATGTGCATTAGTGCAGTAAAAACCACTATATGCAGATTTACTAATTTACTGCGCTAAATTTCAAAGTACAAAAGAGAAATACAGTGACAAGAAAAAATGTGCGAACATTTTGGAATTGGGAACTGGAACTGGTTTTCTGCATTAATTGGTCATAAAATGTGATCTCATCTTCATCAAAGTCACAAGTATAGACAAACACGATGTGCTTCGGCTAACAACACACAAACAATTATAATCTTTTATGTCTTTATTGAACACATTCCATTAAACATTCACAGTGCTGTGGAAACAGTAAGTGAACCCATGAATTTAATAACTGAACGATCCTTCTTTGGCAGCAGAAACCTCAACCAAGCATTTCCAGTAGCTGCGGATTAGACCTGCACAACATTCAGAAGGAATTTTGGACAACTCTTCCTTACAGAGCTGCTTCAGCTCAGCCATATTCTTAGGATGTCTGGTGTGAATGGCTCTCTTGAAATCATTCCACAGCATCTCTATTGGGTTAAGGTCTGGGCTCTGACTGGGCCACTCCAAAAAGTGGATTTTCTTTTTTTGAAGTCATTCTGTAGTGGATTTACTTCGATGTTTAGGGTCATTGTCCTGCTGCATCCCCCAACTTCTACTGAGCTTCAGATGGCACACAGACACCCTGACATTATTCTGTAGGATATCTTGACAAACTTGGGAATTAATTTTTCCCTCTGATCAAGATGCTCCCTCCACTGTACTTCACCATTGGGATGATGATTTCATGTTGGTATGCGGTGCCATTTTTACGCCATACTTGTGTGCATGTTCTTCCCAAACAATTCAACCTTAGTTTCATCAGTTCACAAAACATTTTCCCAGTAGAGTTGTAGAGCGTCACGGTGGTCTTTGGCAAATTCAAGCGTGAAGCAATATTTTTGTTGGAAAGCAGCGACTTCCTTCGTGGTGTCAGCAGATGCTTCTTGTGAATAGCAAACTCAAAATGTTTGAGTGCTTTTTATAAGTCAAAGTAGCTCTAACCCACACTTCCAATCACATTTAATTAATTGGATGCCAGGTTTACCAACTCCTGACTCTAATTAGTTTTTGTTGAGGGGTTCAACTAGGGGTTCACATAATTTTTCCAACCTACACTGTGAATGTTTGAATGTTGTATTCAATATGTACAAGAACAATACAATAATTTGTGTGTTATTAGTTAAAACAGATTGTGTTTCTTTATTATTGTAAATTAGATGAAGATCAAACCAGATTTTAAGACAAATTTATACATAAATGCAGGCATTTAAAAAGGATTTACATACTTTTTCTTGCCACTGTGCAAATGCAAGTGCTACTGGGAAAGAATAGTTATGCATCTGTTGATTCATATTCAAACTACACTCCTGCAGAAACCAATAGCTACTTTGATTGCAATCCTCAAGAGTTGTCTGTTCAGTGGAATATGAGAGTATTTGTAATATTTATCAAAGTTGAGGTTTATAATATCTGTTTATACAATGACTGTTTTCAAACAGGTTTCTCAAACACTCTCCCCATCTTCCATTGGTAGGAAACACAGATAGTTCTGCCACAAACTCATGACATTGGTTGTGTCAAGGTTGCTCTGTCGGGCTGGTTGGGAAGTTTAAACAAACAGAGGAATTAGATTAAAATACAGATCCAGTGTTTACACATTTTGGGAAAATCAACATATATGGCTTACTTATAGTTGTCTTAGCATATTAAACTAGGAGTGAAGAAATAATTTTAACATCAACAAATATTACACACTTCACCTTTAATGTTTACTTGATGTTTATTGTATTTTTTTTTTTATTTTTTTTTTTTACAACCATTACTGGAGTTTAATTTTTTCTGTTACTTTTTCTTTGTGTATTGATAAAATGGCAATATTGTATGTAAAGCAATCAAACCAATAAAGTACTTTGAAATTGATATATTTAAATGGCTTCACTACAGTCGTGTGTGTGTATACTGTATATAGTCTATGGATTTAACACATTGTACAGGGACAAAAACAAAATTCCAGATCTCTGACCTAATAGTGGAAAAAACAGAAGTTGGCTCTATTCCAGAGCATCTACTTATGGAAAGAAGTGATGTGCTTTTCTTAGACATTGGGGTAGGATGACTGACAGCTCAGTATGTCTTTGTGTCTTAATAGACTCTTTCAAAAAGTTTGGGAGATGTTTCCCATTACACAATGAGTGCACTGAGTGACTGAGGTTTCATTTATTTGTAGCGGGGTTCTCAGTGTGAAACCCTCTCACGACAATAAGTCCACATCAGGATATTGTCTTGTGGATGAGGTCTTTTTGACAGACTGACCTTCATTTAGCCACATTAAAGTACTATGAGAAATGATGCTATCAGGGGGCACAAGTCATTTTTAGTAATGCCCAGTGTTCCCAATGTCTCAATTTAAAAGTTGTGCCACTTTTGCATTTGATATTTCAGTGCAATATCTTCAGTGACTAATTATCCGCAATCTTGGGTGCTAAACAACATGTACAAATAACCAGCGCTTTTACAGGGTGCAATTCCTTCTTAGTGAATTTCCCCCTAAGAGTCTACTGATCCAGTAGAGGTAATTAATTCCATAATACTCTAGTTTCAAATATTTTCCAGTCCACAGGGTGAAAACTTTCATGTGTAAGTTACATTTACAGCATGAAGCATTTACATGTTTCCATTGATCATGGTATAAATAATACCCCCCCGGAATCTACGCCCCTGAGCGCAACAGCAAACAAAATCAGGCTTAGCACATGTGTGAAGGTCAGTGTTGCTCTTCTAATCCAGGATGTCCTGCTTGACTAAACCCACACTGGATCCCACTCCAGATTTACCCGCAGAGCCAGAATACAGCTGCTTCAACATGGCCTGCCAGCACTGTGGGGCTGAGTGGGTGTGGAGCGGGGGAAGAGGTGAAGATGTGGAGAAAGTGTGTTTGTTTGTGTGTGTGTGTGTGTGTGTGTGTGTGTGTGTGTGTGTGTGTGGTGAGTAGATTGAAAGGGAAAGTTCACCCAAAAAAGACAATTCTGTCTTCATTCTGTCTGTCTTTCATGAAATATAAAATGAGATGATATGCAGAATGTCCGAACATCTGTTTTCTCAAATCTTCAGAGTAGAGGTCATATTGCTGTAACATGTCAAATATGTCGTAATACGAGAATCAATGGCATGTGGTGTCAATGATGTCAAACCTGGCGTAACATGTCCAAATGCACTATTTTTTAATTGAATACTAGCGCAAATGAGATGTGTGAGCCCAGATGAAGAGGAAGATTATCAATGAATAACGCCTTATATTTCGATTTGTTTCTCACACAATGCATTATACTTTTATGGTGCTTTTTTTTTTTTTTTTTATAGTATCACCATTCACTTTTATTATATGGAAACAGAAGCTCAGACATCATGCCAAACATCTAATTCAGTGTTTCACAGAGAGGAAAATAATACGGTGTAAAAATGACATGAGGGTATCAGAGGTAAACAAAACAAAAAGTTGGGGCGGTCTTAAAAGAACATGATTTTTAAAATAAAAAATAGGCTATTTATTTTACTATACAGTATAACAAAAAAATTAAAATAAGCTTGAGTTTTGTTTAAAAGGTCTTTAAAGGAATAGTTCACCCAAAAATGATAATTATCTTATCATCCATGTCTTCTAAACTGGCACAATCCATTTTGGGTTAGATACCAAAAAGTAACTCCTTTTTCACTTTAAATCTTCCCATTAGCAGTCTTATAGGCACAATCATGATTTGAAGCTCTGTCCATGTAATTGAGCTTCAAATCATGATCATGATTCAAACCATGCTGAGCTTCAAATTACTGGTCTGTTCTCACTCAAAACCGATTAGATCGCTTCAGAAGACATGGATTAAACCTCTTCAGTCATCTGGATTACCTTTATGTCCTTTTTGGAGCTTGAAAGTGTTGGACCCCATTAACTTGCATTTTATATTGACAAATAGACATCATATATCCATTAAAATATCTTTGTGATCCGCAGGAGAAATTGATATGAGTTTGGAATGGGAAAATTATCATTTTTGGATGAAGACTATGCTGCGCTCAAAAAATGTCATTTAGAATTCCTTATATCATATAATTAACCCACTGGAGTGAATGAAGACAATATTTTTTATTTCTGGGTGAACTGTTTCTTGAATGGTGGGTGGAGGGCTGTTCTTGTTCAGTCTGTAACCGTTAAGGAACCCCAGACCAAGAGCATGATAGCACAGTCTTGAGCTCCTTGATAAACCTTCATCTCAGTGTTAGTATTGAGATTGTATGAGCTCTAGTCCTGCTTTTCTTTTCTTGTAGTTTTTTTTAAAGCTACCTCTCTCCTTCAGTAGGGCCTACACTGAGCAAACTACCCCATGGGTAATATTCAACTGAACGAACTTACACATGCTACACAAAGAACTCCAGTGAAAAGACGAGAGCGCAAGCCATTTGAGCAAATATTTGATGTAAAAATAAGGAGGCTGGTGTTATGAGCCTGTAAGATGTGCTCAAAGAGAACCAATGAGGGAGGAATGACCTGGTTAAGGGGCTCTTTGTTTACATCTTGCTTACAGAGAACAGGACATGTGTGAGCTTAATAGTGATAACTATAGCAGCATTTGTCATTTCATCGAAACCTATTAATAACATTTATCAAATGTACATTATAAGTACATGCATATCAATCTAAAAAGGTAGTACATGTATGTACATGGTTCTCATGTTTCAAAGGAACATAAGAGTGTTAGAATGCACAGATCTCTTGCAATGAATGAATATTCTCTCATCCTTTGTGCAATGAGGGTATTCATATGAACTCTCCTCCTGTGAACAGTAGAGCTCTGCTATAGGTCAGCTCTCACCACAGTATGTCCTTGTGACAGAATATATTGAGCAGCTTACATCACTACAGCGATTAATAGTGAGTCACAGAGAGGAGCACTGGACCACTGCCATGAAGGAGCCTCCTATTCACAATGCTGAACGTTAGCAGCAAGTATCTCCAAACAAGCTTCTGAGAACAAAAATATCTCAAAGCTAAATGTGGACAGAACAGACTGCTGCAATCCGTCTATTTAAACTTCAAAGACATTTTGTCTCAAGTGTATTGTATGATCACTGACAGTAAATGGCAAAATTACTGCAGATACTTGATACTTGAGTAAACACAAGCACATTTCTGTTGTAACCCTGCCACCACATGGTAAGATACAGAACTGCAAGTTTTAAACTGCCATAGGCCAAAATGTGTTTGCAAGTAAGATACTGTATATGATTTAGTTTCAGTAGATCATAAAACACATTACAGTGTAATGTGCATGTAAAACGCATTTATTTAAGGCAACTGAGTCAATGCTGCAGTGTTGGGTTGGTCCAGATGCTCAAACAAACACAGCAATGTTTTGATAGCGTCACATCACAACAGTGTTGACACTTTTTTGACCTATATATGGATTAAGACCTTCAGTATTCTGATGGGATTCATTTTATAAGGGGATTTGGGGTAATGTAATAATAACTAGAGCTTCTTTAAAAAATATATATAATAATTTTAAAGGTGCACAGTAATTTTTTCCTCATTAAAAAAGTTTAACTCCTAAAGGCATGAATTGTAATTTTGCAAAATATGTATAAAATCATGAGCACTCACATTAAAATGAAGACTCCAGTCATATCAGTAACCTTATAAAAGCTGTTTATTCTACATGGAGAGGGTCCGCACATGGGGGCTGCCATGTTAGAATCACATGATCAGCCAAATACTACTCACTTAATCTCAATAACCGTCCTGTTATTTGACACTTTCACTCATTGATTAAAGTAATCATGGCTGACTGTGAATACTAAATTTCTACTATGACATCTGAAACTGAAAACTATTGATTTTAAATTATGCTGCATCCAAGCCACTAGATGTCAGTATACGTCCAAAAAGACACAAAGACAAAAATTACTGAGTGAACCGTTAATACTGTGCGAATCTGTCATATCAGTAATTTTTACTGACTTTTCCTGGATTGCCCACACTGGTAAAGGTTACGGCGTTTTTACCTTCTATAATACACCTGGTCAAAATAATCCCAGGTTATACTAATTCTGTGAAAACTGGTGCAAGGGTAAATATTGCCCATTCTCCAGTGAGAAATTAGTTTTCCTGGTTTTTCCACACTTTTTTTTTTAGTATGGAGGTGCCCTTGGATGCTGTTTTTATTTATTTATAGAGGTCGACCGATAGTGGATTTTGCCGATACCGATAACTAAGGTGGTGGGAAAGGCCGATATCCGATTAATTGGCCGATAATTTTTAAAACTGATTTATAGAATGTCAAAAAATGTATTCTTTTTTGTTTACTATGACGGGCACAGACAAAGAGTCCTAAATAAATAAAATCCCAGATGCAGTTTATTGTTCAACTAAAATCCCAAAAATAACCAGAAAAAATTAAGATTCGGTGCATAACGCGGGACTTTTAAGTATAAACAAGTCTGAAACACACCAGCGACTCTTATTTTGAAATGACAAAATGATGAAAAAACTATCTGCAACTATCACCAATGATTTCTGCCTATAATGATAGTTCCAAAAAGCAACTATCGGCACCGATTAATCGGTAAAATCGATATATCGGTCTACCTCTATTTATTTATTTATTTTTACTGACCTTGTACCTGAAGTGTGCTAGTATCATGTGGAGGTGCAGAGCCCGAAGACGCAATATGAAAACACCAAGAAATGCAGGCTTGCGGCAACTTAAGGTAAGATTTATTCTGCAGTAGCTAACCTAGCATATGCATCTCCTAAATGACCCATAACGATAATATTTAAAAAAAAAAATGTTGCCAGAGAAATCAGTTTTGACATCACGACAGCGCATAAATGACGAAGACACGCCCACCTCAGCAATTTTTACAGACATCCTGTGCAAATTGACAATAAACATTCCAGACACCCACAGTAACCATTACTTAACAGACCTATATCTGGAAAACTAATCTCATCTGAATAGGACTAAACTGGGACATTTAATATGGGCCTTTAATAATTTTTTGCATTATGACAGTATTTTAATGACAATTAAACACATTATCCCCCCAATTTCTCATAACTGTAATGGGTTTTTATGTAATTCCAATTATTCTCAAAGGTGATCCTCAATACTGTAGTATAGTGATATTATAATGCATTACAATAAAAAAAATCTGTAATACAATGATTTTTTAATTTACACCAGCAAAGATACAACAAATACTGTACTACAATGATGTAAAAATCCTTAAAGGTGCACTCAGTAAGTTTCGTCTTTGTGTCATCTTGGACTTACACTGACACCTAGTGGCTTGGATGCAGCATAATTTAAAATCAATAGTTTTCAGTTTCAGATGCCATTGTAGAAATTTAGTATTCACAGTCAGCCATGTTTACTTTAATCAATGAGTGAAAGTGTCAAGTAACAGGACGGTTATTGAGATTAAGTGAGTAGTATTCGGCTGATCATGTGATTCTTACATGGCAGCCCCTATGTGCGGACCCTCTCAATGTAGAATAAAACAGCTTTTATAAGGTTACCGATATGACTGGAGTCTTCATTTTAATGTGAGTGCTCATGATTTCCTACATACATTGCAAAATGACAATTCCTGTCTTAAGAAGTTAAACTTTTTTAATGAGGAAAAAATGACTGAGAGCACCATTAAAGCTGAAGTGTGTCATTTCTGCACCACTAATGTCACCAAGCGGAATTGCTCAAATAATCATGAATTTCAAACAGATTTTAGAAAATTCTGCCCGATTCCATTGGTTGTAAAAACAGATAGTCCCACCCCAAACTCACACCGTTGTTTGAGCCAATGTTGCTGGGTCGGGAAGTCAGGATGCTCAAACAAACAGAACTATGGTCTGGAAGGCCCATAGAGCCACAGCGTTTCATTTTTAGGTGAAATCAACCAATATATTTGACTGCATTATGGATATGAGAATGATTTATTATAAATCAATTTTAAAATTCTATTACAAATACTCAATTAATAATAAAAAATTATAACGTATACAAATATATAGCCTATACACTGGCAGCCAAAAGTTTGGAATAATGTACAGATTTTGCTATTATGGAAAGAAATTGGTACTTTTGTTCACCAAAGTGGCATTCAACTGATCACAATGTACAGTCAGGACATTAATAATGTGAAAAATTACTATTACAATTTGAAAAAATGTTCAGAACTTCTTAAACTACTTCAAAGAGTTCTCATCAAAACTCAGAGTGTCCAGATACTCAGGAGACATTTCACCCCACGCTTCCTACAGTGCTACTGTCATAGATGTGACTGTCTTGTCGGGCACTTCTCACGCACCTTACAGTCTAGATGATCCCACAAAAGCTTAATGGGTTTAAGATCCATAACACTCTTTTCCAATTATCTGTTGTCCAATGTCTGTGTTTCTTTGCCCACTCTAACCTTTTCTTTTTGTTTTTCTGTTTCAAAAGTGGCTTTTTCTTTGCAATTCTTCCCATAAGGCCTGCACCCCTGAGTCTTCTCTTTACTGTTGTACATGAAACTGTTGTTGAGCGGGTAGAATTCAATGAAGCTGTCAGCTGAGGACATGTGAGGCATCTATTTCTCAAACTAGAGACTCTGATGTACTTATCCTCTTGTTTAGTTGTACATCTGGCCTTCCACATCTCTTTCTGTCCTTGTTAGAGCCAGTTGTCCTTTGTCTTTGAAGACTGTAGTGTACACCTTTGTATGAAATCTTCAGTTTTTTGGCAGTTTCAAACATTGTATATCCTTCATTACTCAAAACAATGATTGACTGATGAGTTTATAGAGAAAGCTGTTTCTTTTTTGCCATTTTTGACCTAATATCGACCTTAAGACATGCCAGTCTATTGCATAATGTGGCAACTCAAAAACAAACACAAAGACAATGTTAAGCTTCATTTAACGAACCAAATAGCTTTCAGCAGTGTTTGATATAATGGCAAGTGATTTTCTAGTACCAAATTAGCAATTTAGCATGATTACTCAAGGATAAGGTGTTGGAGTGATGGCTGCTGGAAATGGGGCCTGTCTAGATTTGATCAAAAATGACTTTTTTCAAATAGTGATGGTGCTGTTTTTTACATCAGTAATGTACTGACTATACTTTGTGAGCAGCTGAATGTCACTTTGGTGAATTAAAGTACCAATTTTCTTTCCGAAACAGCAAAATCTGTACCGCCAGTGTATATATATATATATATATATATACCCAATTACAGTAATAAATATGAGATTGTTTTTCTTTTCTTTTTTTCTTGAATTATAGTAAGAATAGAAGGAAAATTTTCTTCATTGTCTTTCAAATAATGTCACAATGCAAAAAATCTTAATGGTCCTAAAGTAAGCTTCATTTCTTTAAAAACAAATTTTTTTTTTTTTACATTTCTTATGATTTGGAGGTGAAATATTACCCAGACATGTTCTTAACATGGTCTCAAAGCACCTACAGTACCTGTAAAGGCCTGCCATCCTCCGCTCCAATCATGTTCCTCCACTCCATCAAAGAGCGCTGCAGGCTGTCAAGTCCTGTTTCCCATAGCCTGACGTAACCTCCCATGTCCACAGTCACCACCCCACCAGAGCCCAGAGGAGCCATCACTACATCTGTGTCTGACACCTTTGAGATCCACACAGTATAGGGAGACATGGAGCTGCTCCTGAGGACAACAGTATAATAGACACTACTCAGACCCAGTGGAACATTTTCAAATCCCTTACACCAAAATTCATATCACATTTATGACACATGAAACAGACTGGGGAAATGTCCAACATGTTTTAAAAGCTCTACCACTCTTAGGTAAAGCAAACCCCATCAGCTATTCAACTGAACAGAAGAGGGAGCTGCAGAGCTGCAGTTTTATATGAAAGAGTCTGATGCTGTACCTTGGAACCGGAATGTATTTGAGTTTCTTAGAATTCAGGTCAGTCACTTCCAGGTAAGCAGCGGCCATGGGTGGTGTGATATCTGTTGGTGAATCCATACAACCATTATCATAACTAAAGAGTTTGATGATTTCACATATTTCACATACAGTGGTCCCAAAAGCATTTACAAATTTTGAACACTTAACTCACACTTAAAAATGTATGAATTTCCTGCTTTCATGATAGAACTTTTATCAGAACTGACACCAAACCACACACTTCTGCACTACTCTACATCATTTTGTAGTGTAAGTAGTGCGAGTACTATGTTAACTCTGAAATTACAACTAAAAGAAGTGCCAGATGATGCACTCCTTATTCCGTCAAAATGGAGTGAGGAAAGTTGGACACTTCCTGCTAGGGATGGGCGGATTGATCCTAAAGTATCGATACTTCCGATACTGATGTTGTATCAAAACTATTGATCCTCACACAAAAATATTGATTCTAAATGTATTTATTTTTTTAACTAGGGATATCAATATTTGGTTACTATGAACATGAACAATAATCATAAGCTTCAAAGTGAAATAAAAAGGATTAGGCTATATTAGAAAATACTTGTGCAGGATGGGAACTATTTCTTCTTCCGTTCATCTTAACATGCATGCTGAAAGACACAAGCAGACAAGCGCTTGCTCCATCACAAGACTCGTTCAAACAAGAGGGATCAGTGCCGGGGGGCCTGGGTAGCTCAGCAAGTAAAGATGCTGACTACCACACCTGGAGTCACAAGTTCGAATCCAGGGCGTGCTGAGTGACACCAGTCAGGCATCCTAAGGAACCAATTGGCCCGGTTGCTAGGGTGGGTAGAGTCACATTGGGGTAACCTCCTCCTGGTCGCTATAATGTGGTTCTCGCTCTCGGTGTGGTGCGTGGTGAGCTGTGCGTGGATGCCCCGGAGAATAGCGTGAGCCTCCACACGTGCTAGGTCTCCGCGGTAACGCGCTCAACAAGCCACGTGATAAGATGCGCGGGTTGACGGTCTCAAAGAGGAAGCAATTGAGATTTGTCCTCCGCCACCCGGATTGAGGCGAGTCACTACGCCACCACGAGGACCTAGAGCGCATTGGGAATTGGGCATTCCAAATTGGGGAGAAAAGGGTAGAAACCATTAAAAAAAAAAAGAGGGATCAGTGCCTTGTAGAGGTAATGAAAGAAAATCAGAGAAACAGCTTCTGGATAGTAGTGTAGTCTAGGCCACGCAGGCATACACCATATGCCCACCTATCTTTCTTAGGATTTTGCGCATGCCCATTTGAAATAAGTGATGATACGTATGACTGCCAGAACAATGAGTAGTCTTTTGACCCGGAACTTTTCAATCTACTAACTTGATGCCGCAGCACCGTTGAGTGAATTGACAGACAGTCCGACTAAGCTGATCCACCAATCAGAACGTTCATTTCAGACGTGATTGGATATTTGCTAACAAATAATATTTTCTGTTTCAGTAAAGGGCGGGACATTTCCAGGGTCTGATGCACAAGCATCCCTAAGTAACCAGAATTTACCTTTTTCACACTCCGGGTTTTGGATCGCGGAAGTAAACGTTTGCAGGGTAAACTTCAACAGCAGTGAATGGGAGTGAATGGGAGACCACAGCAAATAATATTTTCACTTACCCATTTGCTCCAAGAGCAAAAGAAAAAGTCCACTATTACATTTGAATTACTTTCCAGGAGAGGAAAAAAATAGAGAGCGGTGGATTAAGTCAGATGGGAGAAGATGCCAAATTTACTGTCACTCTCTTTGCAGTTGTAATAGAAACCCCCTCACAGCTGTGGTAATTCATTTTTTAAAATGAATTCCAGGGTAATATAACAAAGAATAATGTTATAAACTTACACTCTAATTCCAAAATTATCATGTAAAAAGTTTGCTAGATTTACGCATCATCACAGTCTATGAGAAAGGTCTATTTGCACTGTAAATGTATTTCCTTGCTAAATAATATTTAGGACATTTATTACATATTATGAATTAGTTTATTAGTTAGAGTAATAATAAAGTATTAACAATTTTCATTGCAGCCTAATAAAAGGAACATTAATGACACCTATTAATTTAAATACTTATTTAACATCAAGTTACCATACCATAGTTCTTAGTAGTGTACACTACACCATGCCAGCAAGAAACTTACCCTGATATACATTTTGTAAGTTTATGTGGGACTATAATTAAAAGTACATATATATATATATATATATATATATATATATATATATATATATATATATATTTTAAATGGAAAAAAGTAATAATTTCTCACACATTTTACTGTATTGTACTGTATATAAATGTAAATTGGGGGGGAGGGGTCTTTCATAAATTCACAGTATGCCCACCTCTTCAGACACTACTACACCACTGCTTCTGGAGTAAATTCACGCTAAAATAACAACATATCTAAAGGTGACATTTCTTATTTCTTATAGTTGTGTGTAATTGTTTTTAATAAGTAATACAAAAAATAGTTAACCATGATTTTACTAAAGTAATTTTGTAGTAACCATTGTTTTTTGTGTGTGTGTGTGTGGTGGAGGGGTTATGGTTTAGTTATGGTTTAACTAAATCCCATGGTTAAACTATAGGTACTGAAGTGAAACCATGCTTATTTTTTGTAAGGGTAAACAAAACAGAAGTCTAATAATTTTCTGTTTAGGCTCACAAATGTAAAAAAATAAATACAAATAATGACTTAAATTATGACTAAATATTATTTTAAATTACCCATTTTATCCCAAGAAATCGCAAAAAAATCAATTTAATGGAAGTATCAGTATTGGTATCGGTATCGGGAGCGTATCTATTTTCCCAGGGTCCTTTGTTTCCCAGATTTATATGGTACATACTGAACACATGAAAAAGGGTCCAACATGGACCAGTATTGATGCATAACTTGGCCGAGCGAGGTCGGATCGGCCTCAGACTCGGGTCGATGGTAGTCCTGGTGGTACCAGAGCGGATGATGGCGGTACATCCGGCAGGGGAGCCACGGTCACACCCCCCCGCGGCCGAACGTCCATCACGGACCCGTATAGATTCCATATAAATCTGGGGAACATAGGACCCTGGGAACATAGGAATGACCCCTCGGTATAGACGATATTGGATTTGAAATGATCAGTATCGGATCGAAAAGAAAATAAGTGGTATTACCCATCCCTACTTCCTGCACTCAGTAGTCGCAGCTTGCCGTACTTAGCGGAAGGGGCAGAGTTACCTGGCCATGTTGCTGGTCTGACAAAACAATTGTAAATAATGAAGAATGTAGCAACTAGCAAAACTTAAATGAAGACAACCCTTTACAAACGTGAGTTGAATACTTTACCATCAACCCACATTGTGTGAATATGTACATTGTTTGAGATACAAGTGTGTTGAACTGAGGTCGGCTAACGCGCTAAAGCTAACAAGTGCAATCGCGTGAGTTTGAAACGTTACTTCCGTCAGCTGTGAAACAGCGAATGCTTCTGTATAGTAAAAAAAGTGTTCCATTTAGGAGGATAGTACTGAAAATTTGTTTCAGTGTGCATAGTGTATATTGTAAGTAGTGTATAGTGCATCATTTGAGACACAGATTTACACTTTTCTTAGCCATTGTTGTAATGACTCTAACCAACTGGTGTCAAGGGGATTTTTTTAGTGAAAGTGTGAAGTTAGTTCCTCTCAAGTTCACACAGTTGTCCTAGCAAAGTAACCACAGGTGTAGGTTATCACAATAACTATGGACTAACTATATATCACAATGTTTGATAACCAGAAAGTGTCCAAATACTTATTATCATTTGAAACCTAAACAACTTCTTTTTGTGCTATATTTCTTTAAAATAAATGGTACTTGTTTTTATATTTTGTTATGTAATACAAATATTCACGCATTTTTAAGTGTGGTGTAAGTGTACAAATACTTTTTGAGGCCACTGTATATTTGTATAAGATATACAGTATGAATGCTTCAACGCTTTACCTTTAGGGTAAATATCAGACAGCGGTACTTGTGTTGGGGGAAGTGCTCGGACCACTTGATTGGCACTTAATAGACAGACACAGTTAACTCTCTTTGCAGGCCCTGTTTGTTTACTTGACCCAAAAAACATATCAGGTCCCCGCCCCTCTGTTATGGGTGACTGTCTCTTAAAGGTGTACACTTCATTTGGGGACTGTGGGGAAACAATACAAAAAATGTTACAGAATTAAACTCAAGTCTACCTATAGATGTGCCACATGATACTACAGGGTACTGAAAGAATGACTGACATATCATAATTGTTACCCACCATGAGATCAGGGAAGCCCACAATAACATTAGCATAGGTGTTTGTGTCGCAGATGATGCGGTTGGGAGAGACGATTTTCTGTCCCAGGGCAGAACTCAGGTTCTCATTGGGCAGCTGCTCACTTGAGACCTCCTGAGGAGCAGTGGCTTCCATCCCTGAAGCACAGGACAAATTTGTGCTTTTCAGTCCACAACATCACTCAAAAATGTATTATAAATATTGACAAATCTATCAATGAATGAATGAATGAGACTACAGCATGGTTTCAAACCCTAAAAAAATTCAAGCTTCAATTTCTTAGTTGTTTGAGTTGAGTTGACATAAGTGAGCTGCTCCATCATTTTGAGTCACTTCGACCCCGAAACACATTTTGAGTTTTATGCACTAAAGTAAAAAAGAAAGTCTCAGCTTTGTAATGACATAATTTAGGACTGTCAATTTAACGTGTTAATTTAGTGCGATTACTTCTATGAAAAATAACACGTTAAAAAAATTACGCAATTAATCATACCCCCTAAATTCTGAAATAAGCCTAGATGTATTTGCATTCTGCACTCAGCAAGGGGCAGCCTCAGCTGGCTTGTACAGGCAGTGCGCCTCGTCAAACCAGCAGGCAATGAGTACGGAGCCTTTCACAGATGCCTCGCTTTTGCGTTCAAATATAGTTGGGCAGAGCACAGTACAATGCAGGGACCTTGACACACATTTTTCAAAGTTTCAATCTACTTTTAGCTCGACACAGTCTTAAAATGTCTGTTTATGGTGCAAGACACAGAAACGTGACACAACCAAAGTGAGACGAGACTCATGAGAGATTCTTTTATACTTAGATACTGACCTCCGTAGCTTTACCATAGGAGAGAGCATACTGGTCAATTAGCATGTTACGACCGTATGTCAGCGTTTGCGGGTACAATACAAATAAATGGGGAGAGGTGTAAACTGACACCTACCAATCACAAAATTGTCTGTGTCTTCTCATATAAAATAGCAATTTTATCATAGTAATCTCCGCATTTAGCTCACTTCAAATTGATTATTTTGTGTAAAACATATTGAAGATTAGCGGACAGGCGGTCAATTCATTAAGTGATGAGCTGTTATCTCACAAAAGCAGTTTATTCAGCGCAGGGCCGTTTCTGAGCATATGGGGGCCCCAAGCGAAATTTTTCCAATGAATTGCAGTTATATTCTCACTTCCCTCTCGGGGCATGGGGGGCACCTATAACTGTCTAAATGACCCATAATAGCTGCCTGAGTCTTACTCGCAGCTTTTAGTATTTAAAAAAATAAAAAATAAAAAAACGACCTTGCTTTGCAGGGCCCCCTGGTGGTTCAGGTTCCCTAAGCGGCTGCTTATACCGCTTATATCTAGAAATGGCCCAGATTCAGCGTACTGAAGAGTCTCCTTCATTAACACCCATTCAAAAAGAACGGCCTCTGGTCTCCTCCCCAGTGTAGGGTAGATGGGATCTAGTGACGCATGTGTACATACCTGCACAGACAAACATTTTAAATCGTACAGAAGGAGAGCGTCCTGTGAGAGATTGACTAACTCAAATGAAAACGGATTACAGTCTAGAAAAGGCCAAAAATAGGCTTATGGAAATAGGCTTAAATATATGTACAATATGTATACATTATATAATATTTACAATTATTTAAATGATTATATATTTAATTATTAAATTATATTATTTTGGGGCCTTTCTCAGCAAATACTGATATATGCGATTAATTGCGTTATTAGTTAAATAGTTATTACGTTTCTAATCCAAACTGTTGTCGAGATATAATCATTGAAATGTTGACTAAGCATTTTTATGTTAGAGCACAAAACTCAGAATGTGTTTCTGAGTCAAAGTGACTCAAAATGATGGAGCAAGCCACATTTCATGGTTATGAAAATATATGCACAATTATTTCAAAGTATAAAACAGAAAACCCTATAAAACTCACCAGAGCATATGCGACCTTGAACTCATAGCAGGTGAAATATGGAAAGATGAAGGTCGACTTTGATATTTCCTAATTTTGTAAATGTTTTCATAAATATCTGATGGTGTTATAAAAGCTCTTCCTTCTGTCAGGACATAGTAGTAATGTTTCTAATAAATATGCATAATTATATTTCTTTAATACACATTTTAAACTATATGAAGTTAATGGTCAGATGATAGGTGGTTTTATGGGTAGTGAGTGTATATATAATGTCATTATGAAATAAACCAAAATGAAATTGTACATTTGTGTTCAGAACATTCTAGTTATTATCTCTGATTAATTTCAAAGTGGAAATGTTGCTATTTTCAAAACTAATGACAGGTGGGACACGTATTCAGAGCGTCCCTCTAAAATGACCTCACACAGAGATGATAATGTGTCCTTCACTGCTAAACTCATAAAAGGGTTCAAAGCATTTCTACCATGACTCTACATTTATGACATCTTTATACTCCAATTTAATTGGTCGTTAGATCTTCTAGTGACACCCTGCCATGCTCGATTTGATTAAGACCTCAATCCTGCTGATGTCATCAAAAACACGCTCATTTTTCAGAGCAAAAGTGGAAAAACTGAAGCGTGTCTGACACTTTAGATGTATGATGCCCACTAAGTACTGACATTAGTCTATCTGTATGACACTGACATTCATCTCAATAACTGATACAATGAGTTATGAAGCTTCTTTCTGCTCTTCACGCATCATAAACTGATGCATTGGATGGCGAAATGGCATGTAACCTCAGTGCTGAAGAAATGACAAGGGGTAGTTCATCAAGAGATAGTGTTGTGAAGATGTTGATCTTCCATAAACAACATTCCATGGCCTTTACAAACAAAGGGGCAGCAATTAATTTCTCTTGCTATTTCAGGCATTCAAAAACAAACAGTGAGTGGTGCTTGCCTATTCTAAAGTTGCCAACACGATCCCAGGGCATTCTCAGTGGTTGTTAGCATACTCCTGTGCAGTTCCTAGGGTGTTCCTAGGTGGTTGCTAACAGGCCCAAGTCAAAAGAGTCCACCAACCCAACTCTCTATGATATTCTTGCCTAGATGTAATACCAAGTCCTGAACTTGACACAAGTCAGATTAAAAAAATTCCCTGAGCTTTATGTCAGTCAAGCAGATGTGGAACAGATATACATTTGCCAAAGCAAGACAAAAGGAGACTGATAATTGTAAAAGGCTCTAAAGGGCCCTGATTGGATAAAAAGGCAATGCAGATTCATTTCTGATTTGTAGTTGTGGCCAAAGAGCGACAAGTACTTTGAAGATAACTGGGTAAGAAGCAGGGTACATTGAAATATTCAAGATGAGGAGTTCTTTACCCGAGTTGGTGCCAAAGCCGGTGTTAACAGCATCTTCAGTGATGGTGTGCAGCTGGCACACTCCTGTCTCCTCTGAGCCCATGTGCATAGGCTTTGTCAGCAGGAACTTCCTGCATACGATGATAGCAGGTTTAGTTTAAGACGTCAAAGTAACATTGGTTAAGACTAATTATCTTATATAAATTTTGAAAACACCCTTTTCAAAGTCTGAGAAATGTGCGGAAACTATATTGTTTCCGTACATTTTGGCTCAGACTGATGAGCCAAAACATTATGACCACGGCCTAAAATGCTGTTGGTCCTCCGCTTGCCGCCAAAACAGAGCCGACTCACTGAGGCGTGGATTCTACAAGACCCCCAAAGGTGTCCTGTGGTATCTGGCACCAAGACATTAGCAGCAGATCCTACAAATGTCCTGTAAGTTGCCATGGATGGAGGTGGAGCCACCATGGATCGTACTTGTTGGTCAAGCACATCCTGCAGATGCTCAATCGGATTGAGATCTGGGGAATTTGGAGGCCAGGGCAACACCTTGAACTCTTCATCAGGTTCCTCAAACCATTCCCGAACAATGTGTGAAGTGCGGTAGGGTGCATTATTCTGCTGAAAGAGGCCACTGCCATCAGGGAATACCACTGCCATGAAGGGGTGTACCTGGTCTAAAACGATGTTTAGGTAGGTGGCATGTGTCAAATTGACGTCCACATGAATGGCCAGACCCAGGGTTTCCCAGCAGAACATTGCCTAGAGCATCACACTCCCTCCACCGGCTTGTCGTCTTCCCACAGTGCGTCCTGGTACCATCACTTCCCCAGGTAAACGGCGCACATGTAAACGGCCGTCCACGTGGTGTAAAAGAAAATGGGACTCATCAGACCAGGCGACCTTCTTCCACTGCTCCAAGGTCCATTTCCGATGCTCACGTGCCAGTCTGTGGCTATGCAGCCTCATACGCAGCAGGGTGTGATGCACTGTGTGTTGTGACACATTCCTCCCATAACCATCATTAAAATTTTCTCTGACTTGTGCACAAGTAGGCCTTCTGTCGGTTCGGACCAGACGGGATAGCCTTCGTTGCCCTTGCACATCGATGAGCCTTCGGCACCCAACATCCTGTCGCCAGTTTGTGGCTTGTCCCTCCTCGGACCACTGTTGGTAGCTACTCACCACTGCTGACCGGAAGGAACAGAAGGAACGTCTGGCAACAATTTGGCCCTTGTCAAAGTCACACAGGTCTTTACTCCTGCCCATTTCTCCTGCATTCAACACGTTGGCTACGAGAACTGATTGTTCGCTTACCATCTAATCTACCTAGACGTTGACATGTGGCCTTGTTGATCAACATTATTTGCTTCACCTGTGAGTAGTCATTATGTTTTGGCTCATTGTGTATATATATATATATATATACAAATTCTGTCATCATTTACTCACCCTCATGTTTTTCCAAACCCATATGACTTACTTTCTTCCACTGAGAAATTTTGAAGAATGTACAGGTCACTCTTTTCCATGCAATTTCAATAAATGGGGACTGGAACTTGGAGGATGCAAAATCACTATAAAAGTATCATAAAAGTAGCCCATACGACTCATGCGCTATATTCCAAGTGTTCTAAAGCCACATGATAGCTGTGGAGCAGAAGGAAATCTTTATTTAAATCTTGACATCTGCACTAGCTCTCCATGGCATTCATAAGAGAAGTAACAATATCCGTGTACGAATTTAATATATATTTTTTTTTATCCGGTTCATCAAACCAGTCTGGGGTGCATTTCCCAAAAGCATCGTTATCCAAAAATGGTTGTAAGTTCCATCGTTACCAACACGGTTCAACAATTTGGTGTTTCCCAAAACCAAAGTAACGAACATTCGCAAACAGCATTGCAAAGTTGTGAGGTTGGAACTACAGCTCTTTTCCTGTGGTTAGAAGCATAGTTCCCAGTTAGTTTACTGTGTGGACATCATTTCTCTTTGCTAATGCATCTATATATTTTATTTCATATAATAAAAAGAACTTTAATTTTCTTAAGAATTTGACAACGTTTACATGCACTTAAGAAAACGACTTATTCCGACGTCATGTAAACACGAATGCAGCCGTTTAAGGGATTAAAGGCTGTTTTGAGATAGCGCTTTAAAGCACATGGTTTCTGTCAGAGAACACGGCTTATGTGTCCGTGTTAATGCATAAGTGAAGTTCTTGTATGTTTTTGAAGAGTCTGCATGTGCGTATGTTTTCAAGTGCGTTGGGGGAACCCCAAAGTCTAATATAAAGGGAAACCCCACTATCTGTCACATTACACAGTGAACAGCACTTTCGTGTCTTCAGCAGCTTTTGTGCATAAAACAGCTATCTGGAGTACGTGTAAATGAGCTTTTACAATTTAATATCCGCACATATTTTAACTCCACCTCCTGCGTAATGTCATTAACGTCAGCTCAATATTGTTGAAACAACATGGTTTGAATGATGTGTGACTTAGCTACTACGGTTTCGGAAAACAGTCGTGACTAGCTTGTCAGTTTCTCCAACAATGCATCGTAGTATGGTGGTTAAGCAGTGAGTTACGTTGTTGTATGGAAAAATTACCTCTGAATGATTTGCTCACGGTTCTCAGATGTTCAACTCACTGACTCATGATCCAGTTTTAAGGGTTCTCAACTTTACAGCTCACTGGATAGCAAGATTAACAGTAAATAGCAACATAAATTTCCATCTATTCCTCAAACAAAGCTGTCATATGGCTTCAAAAGATTTGGAATACAGCACACAAGTCATATGGACCCCTTTTATGATAACTGCATCCTATTCAAAGCAGGAAAGCTCCAGTCCCCAAACATTCCACCAGCATGTGAAAGAGCAATCTGTACAGTCTTCAAAAACAAGACGAGCATCACTAAATGAAGACAGAATTTTCATTTTGGGTGAACTATCCTTTTAAGATATGACTTCGTGAATCTGTAGAATGAAGTTCTTTGGCACCTGTCAGTCTTGCTCTCAATAAGTAGCCAGCGGTCTTCAGCCACCAGGAATACAGCCTTGAGGTTGATGGGGAGGGAGATGGTGTGAACCTGACCTTCTAGAACATCAACAACATCCAGCTGACTCCTGTCCAAGTACAGCATAGTGGAAATCATTACACCATGCCTGAACAGGACACTAGAACTCTGTTTCAGAACCTAATGAGCTGCCAACTGCCTACATAGGCAACTGCCTTGGAACAGCCTTCATGTTGGGAGTGCAGCTATGATGCCTGATACTGCTTACGTAGATAGCTCACTAGATTTTGGAACAAAGCGTAGGAGTGACATGCCTCATATAGGATGGAACGATGAAACCTACCCATTTTCCTTGTAGAACAGAAGCCAGTTCTTGTGGGCAAACTCCTTGCACATTTTGTATCCTGGCTAATGACAATAATGCAAAAGCTGAAGATAATTTTCAAGATAATGCGAGATGTGGTTGTATGACATAATAGTTAACAACAGATAATAGCATGGTTTTTACCTGACTCTCTTTATTGCTCCACCAGTTTGAAGTCTTGCGCACTGGTTCCTCCTCTTTGTCCTGAGACAGAACCAGTCTCCTGACAGCACCAGTAACCAAGTCCAGATGCAGAACTGTGTTACCCTATAGAACAGAGACAGGGATGTCCACCTAACTACATTTTTGTTAAGGAGGTCATGTCATTTTCTTTTTTCCCCTTAGTCCACTTATAATATTAGTAAAGGATTTATGTGCCAAGAACAGGTATAATGTAGTCTAACATCACCGTTTCCCACCCAGTCTCTCACCCTTTTAATTAAATGGGCCGTTTTTTCCTGCTGTGCCTTGTGAAATAAATAAGGCTAGACACATATTCAAACAAATTTTGGAACAGAGCTACAGTACGTTGTGGACACTTGGCCAGTCTAGCCTTCATTGACAATGCATCTTACAATAAAATAAAAGTTGACTTTTATAAGAAAGGTTTGTGAGGAGTTACAGGCCCTCACCAATGAATCTGCGGCATTATGACTTTCTTATGCCACAGACTTGCATACACTCGTGCTGTCTGTGTTATTTATAGATGGCTTGCATCACTTCTGGAAAGATGGTTGTTTTGGCTGAGATGGACTGTTATGGTCACGGGCCGCACTGTTCCATTCAGCCTTTACTTTTTCTCCACTGGGAAAGCCACGACCCCTGGACAACCCCCAGTTATGTCTGGAATTGTGTATTTTTAGATTTTTATTAGCAACAAGTAATCATGTTCTCCATGCCACATTTTTTCACTGTTACACAGAGGTGTTTTAAGGTTTCCACCATGCTCAACTCTAATATGCAACAGCTGTATTTTGTAAATGTGAATTCCCTTCCTATTTGCTTCTTGTTGTTTGGTTTGGTACCTTATTAGGAAAGTAAAGTAATGAAAAGGGCTATGGAATACCTACAAATATGCCCATTAAAGGGGACATATCATGGAAAACAGAATTTTCCTTGTAGACATACTCGAATGAACACAAAGCAAAGCTCTCTACCCAGGCTACCCAGACCAGAAAATTCAGCAAAAATGGGTAAGGTCATCATGAGCACATTAACATATGACCACCCATTTTTACATATCAAAGCCTAGTCAGTATTTAGCTACTTGCTCCGCCTAGACAACCATGCTGTTACGCAATTGTTCACCAATCATAACAGAGGTAATTTACATACAGAAGTCTTAATGTTGGGTAGATTATTTATGCAATCTGGCACGGATTACAAATGACACAACAAAAATTGTAACCAGTAACGTAATCTTTTAGATTAGGTAATGTAATATGATTACTTTTGGATTAGTGCATGTTTTGATGAAAATCATACATTTTAAATGTAATAAAAAAATGTAATAACCAATTTACTCTCGTTTCATTAAACACTAGTAAACATGAAATCAAATAGCAATTTGCTATTTGTCATTCCCTGAGAAACAACTGTAACTGTAATCTACTTACACGTTTAGTGTAATGTAATCTATGTCATTACAAGTACTTGGTTTTTGTAATCTGATTACACAATCCAGATTACATGTAGTCCATTGCTACCCAAAACTGAAGGTACAGTAGCTAAAACCACCAAAGTGTATAATTTCTGCGCCTTTAGCATATTTTGCAAAAATAATGATTGTTTTCAAACTGGTTTACCAACGGGTTCTTTTTTTCACTGGTCACCCAAACAGATTGTCCCGTCCAAAATTAGCTGATCCAATGTTGCTGTGTCAGGTTGGTCGGGAACCTACAAATGGATTACTTATAATTTTCTCTGCATATTAAGATAATTTATTTTAATATCTCAAAAATTACACACATCACCTCCTCAGACCCGAGCATGACTACTGTGTGCCTTTTCAATTTCCCTTTTTGATTTGTAACTAGTAGCGCCTAATAAACATGCAAAAAAACAAATTTTAGAGCAAATAGTTTTCCTAAAAATTGATGTCCACATATGTGTACAATGAACCTAAGCTGTGAAATTTTAAATAATACCAAGGTACTCTATAGAAAGTCAGATTTTTTTTTTTTTTTTATTGTTTATGTTTCCAGGAGTGTTGGTTATTCATGTTTTTGAGATGTTACAGACACTACAACTGATCTTCTGTAAAGCTGCTTTGGAACAATGTTTTCTAGATTTAAGAAACAATTATTTTCAAACTAACTCCATATAAAGCCTCTGAAAGCAAAATTTTTTTTTTCTCAATGTGAAAATGTACAGTAAATATAGGATTTCTAAAGAAAACCTAGTGCTATTGTACACTATAGTGTATATTGTATTTAGCAGCTTGGTGTTTCGCGATAAATCACTCAAATTTTAAAAATGGCATATCGGATGAAATTAGAGACTCTAATCTTTTGTCTCAAACGGGTTTCAATGTAAAAACTTAATTAGGTTTGTTGGCGTTTCTCCCAAAGACAAACTCCGCTGTGGTCGGCGCCATGTTGTTTTGTCACATGACTCTGTATGTCGAAATTTAACCCTTTAATGACAGCTCAGAATTTCCTGAACTGAGATCAGTTGGTTAAAATGAAATAATGTGTTACGTAGAGCGAAGCCAAGCCATGTGTATTCGTGGCCGCATGAGGATAAAGGTACAGTGCCAAAAACATCTTCCTTAATCTTGACAATAATATAAAAGTTGAGTCTGTTAAATTTTAATAGTTTGAGAGAGGATAGAAATTGGTGGTGTAATGCTAAATTAGGTCTGTTCTTGGTGCAAGAAAACTTGAATAAAAATTATAAGTAGACTTCAGGGAAAAATCTAAATCCTATGAAAGTGCACAATGTGGCCCTTTAAATTTCAACCAGGGATAAAATAAAGCCTCTAAAATAGTTCCAATAACATCCATTAAAGTACAGTGGAAAACAATGAATGCTTCAGTCTACCTTAAGGGACTGTAAAACACTTTTTATGAAACATTAACTTCAAATGGTATCACTGCACAAACAACACATCTCATCATTTCCAGAGACTATGGTAAATCTGTTAGCTCACAACTCCAGCTCAAATTTGTTTTGATCTCTGCCCATTTACTATATCTATCCACTATTATTAGAAACTGTTTTTCCCTTTTGGGTTTAATGGAAATATATTGATAATCTTCTGTTTCCATGCTCAGATAATAACAGCATGTGTCTCAGATAAACATCAGGGCAGGAATCGTAAATTAAACGTTAATGGCACCTAGTGGACAGCAGTGCTTTTATGTGTAGTGCCAGTGTGGAGGGGGTGGGTTACAGGTCACACACTCACACACACCTGTTCTTCGTGCAGCACCACCTGGTCCTGCAGCAGGCTGCCCAGTGCTGCCACAGAGACGAAGGGCTGCCAAACTCCACTGATGGTACGAGGGAAGATGTCATTGAGCTCAATGCACTGTACTGAGCCCCCTTTCTCCTTCATCGCATACAGTGATACAGGGTTACATGTGGCAACATAAATTGAACCTATGGGACAAAAAAAAAAAAAAAAAAAATAATAAAAATTAACTTTCTGTTTTAGCATTCAAGATGAATGTAACATGATTTAATAGATACGTATTAAAGGAAAAGTTCACCCCCAAGTTATTTACACTGTCATTGTTTACAGTAATCACTCTATTGTCATTCCAAACTGACATACTGATATTTTTGGTGGAATACAAATAGGTGAACTTTTGAAGAATGTTCATGCTGCTCTATTCCATACAACAACAGTTCACACTGACCATGTCTGTCAAGCTCCAAAAAAAAAAAAAAAGAAACACCATAAAAATCTAAGACTTGTGTGCTATATTTTTAATAGTCTGAGGTCCTACAACAGCACTGTGTAAGCTGTGAACTAACCCTAACCAACCAAAATATAACCAAAAGTTGTTACTCTTTGATAACATTCCAAAAAGCTCTACCATCTTTTTGGGTTCAGATTAAAAAATACCGCCTAACAACTTGAGGGTGAGTGAATCATGACAGAATTTAATTTTTTTGAGAACTTTGCCTTTAATGCACTAGTCCTGGCCTACCGTTAGCAGTGGTGACATCACAGACGATGTTAACCTCGTTCATGGGGATCTGCCAGTGAGCCTGTTCCTCTGTGAAGCTCATAGCTCTGGACTCGTGTCTCTCAGAGGGATAACTCTGAACTCGCAGAAACACTGGGCCCTGAGCAGCACCACACATATCACAGTACTGTCACAGTGTAGTTTGCTTATAAAGACTTTGAAATATTGTTTCATTGGAACAGAGGTAGCATGCATGGGCAATGAGAGGTTTATGATACCTTGATTTCTATGCGATGGGACTCTGCTGGACACAGCAGCTTTCGGCGTGCATTGCCACCCTGATTGATGGTCCAGTACCCTGCCATCTTATAGTCTGGTAATGGCAACCTGGGAAGAGGGCATGGGGTTT
Source organism: Myxocyprinus asiaticus (assembly GCF_019703515.2). Lineage (NCBI taxonomy): Eukaryota > Metazoa > Chordata > Actinopteri > Cypriniformes > Catostomidae > Myxocyprinus > Myxocyprinus asiaticus. The sequence continues at coordinate 10,040,887 of NC_059353.1, forward strand.
TTGGCTTTATTTCAGTGAAAAATATGTTTAAAAAAAAAATCATTCTCTACATCTTTAAAGGTGGAGTGTGTAATTTGTGTACCGCCAGCAGCACAAACAGAATTGCAAAAACTATGTACAGTAAATGTCGAAACGGTAAGTCCCACCCATACTCACGGCATTGGTTGAACAAATTTAGCTAAGCTGGGCTGGTCTGGATGCTCAAACAAACAGAGCAATGTTTTGATAGTGCCAGTGTGTTTAAACCTTTTGAGGAAAAGGCTCACTACGAATGGCTCACTTACTAGGAGAAAGTATTTTAACATAAAAAAACGCACACCAACTATAAACACTTGTTTGCGAATGAAAATCAAGTACGAGACACTTAAGTGATGTTTAAATAAACCTCACTGTCAATCAATTAATCAACACTATAATCTAATACAACTAAAAAGGTTAGTATCTGTTTTAGGAACATTGTTTAATTAAAAATGTTAACAGTCAAAAGTTTGGACACACCTACAGGACACATTTTAGTACAATAATAGTTGTTAAAAGTTATAAAAGTTTTCAAAACTGCGAAATAACATTAGGAGGTCCGGGAATTATGTAGTAGTCAAAATAAATGTTAAACAAATCTAAACTACCTTATATTTGAGCTTCTTCAAAGTAGTCTAGATAGTTCTCAAAAAAAAAAAAAAAAAAAAAATTATTTAAAATTTTAGTTTAGTAAAGAAATGTATACATTGGCATACAGTAATTTATATTTGTCTACAAAACTCATTTCAAGAATTTTAGCATAAGGCTTTAGATCTTTATGAGACACAAAAATTCATTCAAATGTGTCCAAACTTTTGACTGGTAGTGTAGTTGCCCTAGCTCTGATGTCAGATTGCTTTCTTTGTAGTGCGGCTGAACTTCATTGGCATTTATGAAGGTTATAGTTATCATACTCATCTGACTATTGTGCACTTACTATTTCCATGCAGAGGAAACATTACACAACTACTGCAATTCAATCAGGTGATATATCAAGAAAAACATTAACATATTTTTTGCAATAAAACACTGCTATGAACAGATAATAATTTTTTTTAAATGTGTACATACTGTTGGTCCTCCATGTGCCACCAAAACAGCATCGACCCACTGAGGCATGGATTCTACAAGACCCTTGAAGGTGTCCTGTGGTATCTGGCACCAAGACATTAGCAGCATATCCTTCAAGTCCTGTACGTTGCGAGGTGGAGCCACCGCGGATCAGACTTGTTGGTCAAGCACATACCACAGATGCTCAATCGGATTGAGATCTGGAGAATTTGGAGGACAGGTCAACACCCTGAACTCTTCATCATGTTCCTCAAACCATTCCCAAACAATGTGTGCAGTGTGGCAGGGCGCATTATCCTGCTGAAAGAGGTCAGTGCCATCAGGGAATACCATTGCCATGAAGGAGTGTACCTGGTCTGCAACGATGTTTAGGTAGGTGGCACATGTCAAATAGACGTGCAAATGAATGGTTGGACCCAGGGTTTCCCAGCAGAACATTGCCCAGAGCATCACACTCCCTCCACCGGCTCGTCGTCTTCCCACAGTGCATCCTGGTGCCATCTCTTCCCCAGGTAAATGACGAACACGTACACAGCCGTCCATGTGATGTAAAAGAAAACGGACTCATTGGACCAGGCGACCTTCTTCCAGGTCCAGTTCCAACGCTCACGTGCCCATTTTTAGGCACTTTCGACGGTGGACAGGGGTCATCTTGGGCACTCTGACTGGTCTGCAGCTACGCAGCCCCATACACAGCAGGGTGCGATGCACTGTGTGTTGTGACATTCTTCCCTTAACCATCAGTAGACCTTCTGTTGGTTCGGGCCAGACGGGATAGCCTTCGTTGCTGTCGTGCATCGATGAGCTGGTTTGTCCCTCCTTGGACAACTGTAGGTAGGTACTCACCACCGCTAACTGGGAGCACCCCACAAGCCTTGCCGTTTCAGAGATGCTTTACCCAGTCATCTGGCCATAACAATTTGGCCCTTGTCAACATGTTGACTACGAGAACTGATTGTTCACTTACCATCTAATCTACACAGACCTCGACACGTGGCCTTGTTAGGAGATGATCAATGTTATTCACTTCACCTGAGAGTGTTCATAATGTTTTAACTCATCGGTGTAGTTTTCAATTTTATTCTTTCGAAAATCATCTTTCAGAGAATCTTTGAAAGATCAAAGGGAAATATTTGTTTCTTCAGAACATTTAAAATTTTTGTATATACTGTTACAGAGTCTAGATTTAAGGTTTTGATGTCAGATGTCAGAAAATTTGCACTCATGAACAAGTGGAATAAGACAAATATGAGACGGAAGAAACAAATATTTCCTTTATTGAAAGTGAATCAATTACAATACTAAGCACATTAAATAATCTTTACTAAAGAGAGATTATTTATTATTATATAATGTTGATGTCTAGCACTTAAAAAAAAAAAAACAATCTTAATAATTAGGCCAAATGTTTTACAATGACAACGAAACGGGGGTCTGGGTATCTCAGCGAGTAAAGATGCTGACTACCTCTCCTGGAGTCGCAAGTTCGAATCCAGGGCGTGCTGAGTGACTCCAGTCAGGCTTCCCAAGCAACCAATTGGCCTGGTTGCTAGGGTGGGTAGAGTCACGTTGGGTTAACCTCCTCGTGGTCGCTATAATGTGGTTCTCGCTCTCGGTGGGGCGTGTGATGAGTTGTGCGTGGATGGCGCGGACAATAGCGTGAGCCTCCACACGCACTAGGTCTCCGTGGTAACACGCTCAACAAGCCACGGGATAAGATGCACGGACTGACTGTCTCAGACGTGGAAGCAACTGAGATTTGTCCTCCGCCACCCTGATTGAGGTGAGTCACTACACCACCACGAGGACCTAGAGCGCATTGGGTATTGGGTGTACCGAAAAGGGGAGAAAATAAAATTAAAAAAAAGTATTAATTTTTAGTTATTTCTGAGTACAGTTGGGTCCAAAAGTCTGAGACCACTAGCAAAAATGCTTATGTTTTAGTTTTTAAATGTAACAAAAAAATAAAAATAAAAATCCTAACATATCATATATAGCATAATAATTTGAGTGAAAAGATTAGTTGAAAAATTAACATTTCAGAATTTCTTAGTATTTGGCATGTCCCCCTTTTGCTTTAGTGACAGCATGCACTCAAGTTTGTGCAAAACCCGATGATCCATGTTATTCAGCATGATTTGAGATGGTTCCAAAGAGCATCTTGTGTGCTTCAATGTAAGCAAGGAATTCTGACCTTTCGCACAAAGGAGTTGTTACATTTTTCAAAGTTCTAAAATCTTATTTATTCCCAGGTTTAAATTATCTTTTGAATATCAGATTTTTAATATGGTCTCAGACCTTTAGACCCCACTTTGTGTTCTGTGTAAGTTTTATCTTTCATTCATGTATATGTTTAGGGTTTGTCTTTTGTATCTTCATTGAAATTAGCAGCTTATGAATTAAATGCATTAGTTAAAGGTAAAGTGTGTTATTTCTGATCCACTACCGGAAATCTAATTGTTTGAGTGGTCTGAATGAGACATACTAACAACATTGGGTCAACCAATGCTTTGAGTTTGAGATGGGGCTACCTGTTTGTCAGACCAATGCAGAGAGGGGGAGCATTTGAAAATTGCTAATACGTTTTGCAATTCTATTGAGTGCCGCTGGTGGCGCAGAAATTGCACACTTCCCAAAGTGTTCAAGTGTGCGCTTTTGAGGACCATAGAGCAGGTCCTCTCTAGAGGTATTCTTTATTTGTGACAGTTAGATAACTTTCACAAGGTTGTCCATGATGTATTGGAGCGTTCATAGACAGTAAAGGTTGAGCTGAGCTCTTACTCCTTAGCCAGGTGCACGCTGGTGGGTTTGGCTCCGATCGGAATGCCGTGCTTGTGCAGAGCTGTGATCAGAACCTCTCGCATGTCCTTGTTATAGGAGTCAAAGTCAAACACATTCCTCACCACGTTGGCCAGTCCCTCGTCTGGAAATTTCTGGAAAAAATGAGGGTAAGACAAAAAGCATTTAGTCATTATAATACTTAACCTAAATTTAAAAGCTTCCTGATCTTAGTTTTCCATCATTACAAATAAGACAGTGAGTAGGTATACTGTAGGTAATATTAATATTATTAAATACAATTCCAGAGAGAAGCGTTGGGTAAAAAATTCAGAATTTAGGAGTATGCTTCCCTTAACTCATGAGTTGGAAATTAAATTTGAATTGGACTGACAGGAAGAGGAATTTACAGAATTGCAAGTCAAGGAAATTGAACAGTCACTTAACAGAGGAATTTCTTTAGTACAACACAAGAGACAAAAATTAAATAATTACATAAACTCAGCAAAAAAAGAAAGGTCCTCTCACTTTCAACTGCTTTTATTTTAAGCAAACTTAACATGGGTAAATAGTTGTATGAACATAAAAAGATTCAACAACTAAGACATAAACTGAACAAGTTTCACAGATATGTGACTAACAGAAATGGAATAATGTGTCCCTGAACAAAGTGGGGGGGTCAAAATCAAAAGTAACAGTCAATATCTGGTGTGACCACCAGCTGCATTAAGTACTGCAGTGCATCTCCTCCTCATGGACTGCACCAGATTTGCCAGTTCTTGCTGTGAGATGTTACCCCACTCTTCCAACAAGGCACTTGCAATTTCCCAGACATTTCTGGGGGGAATGGCCCTAGCCCTCCAATCCAACAGGTCCCAGACGTGCTCAATGGGATTGAGATCCGGGCTCTTCGCTGGCCATGGCAGAACACTGACATTCCTGTCTTGAAGGAAATCACGCACAGAATGAGCAGTATGGCTGGTGGCATTGTCATGCTGGAGGGTCATGTCAGGATGAGCCTGCAGGAAGGGTACCACATGAGGGAGGAGAATGTCTTCCCTGTAACGCACAGCGTTGAGATTGCCTGCAATGACAACAAGCTCAGTCCGATGATGCTGTGACACACCGCCCCAGACCATGACGGACCCTCCACCTCCAAATCGATCCCGCTCCAGAGTACAGGCCTCGGTGTAACGCTCATTCCTTCGACGATAAACGTGGGTCCGACCATCACCCCTGGTGAGACAAAACCGCGACTCGTAAGTGAAGAGCACTTTTTGCCAGTCCTGTCTGGTCCAGCGAAGGTGGGTTTGTGCCTATAGGTGACGTTGTTGCCGGTGATGTCTGGTAAGGACCTGCCTTACAACAGGCCTACAAGCCCTCAGTCCAGCCTCTCTCAGCCTATTGCGGACAGTCTGAGCACTGATGGAGGGATTGTGCATTCCTGGTGTAACTCGGGCAGTTGTTGTTGCCATCCTGTACCTGTCCCGCAGGTGTGATATTCGGATGTACCGATCCTGTGCAGGTGTTGTTACACATGTTCTGCCACTAAGAGGACAATCAGCTCTCCTTCCTGTCTCCCTGTAGCACAGTCTTAGGCGTCTCACAGTACGGACATTGCAATTTATTGCCCTGGCCACATCTGCAGTCCTCATGCCTCCATGCAGCATGCCTAAGGCACGTTCACGCAGATGAGCAGGGACCCTGGGCATCCTTCTTTTGGTGTTTTTCCAGAGTCAGTAGAAAGGTCTCTTTAGTGTCCTAAGTTTTTCTAACTGTGACCTTAATTGTCTACTATCTGTAAGCTGTTAGTGTCTTAACGACTGTTCCACAGGTGCATGTTCATTAATTGTTTATGGTTCACTGAACAAGCATGGAAAACATTGTTTAAACCCTTTACAATAAAGATCTATAAAGTTATTTGGATTTTTACAAAATTATCTTTAAAATACAGTGCCCTGAAAAAGGAACGTTTCTTTTTTTGCTGAGTTCATTTTTAGTAGTTCAATACTGTCAAAACAATTAACACAGTCATACATTTTAATTTTGCATACAGCATGTCACATTGTTTTCTGATAACTTTATAATAATAAATATTAATAATATGTAATACCTATACGTAAATATTGACATCAGAATTTGGGGTTAATAAGAACATTCTGGGGAGTTTTGTTCCACCATGGTCCATAAAATTATTTAATAAATGTAATGAACTATTGAAAATTGTATTTAATTTATTTATAGGTGGCATTTTATTATTTGAATATGTATTATTATCTAATGTTTCTGGAAATACCACATATGTTGTGTTTATAATCAAATGTTTATAGGTAAGTCACACTGAAACATGAAATGTACACTTACTGTACAGCAGTTCAACAAAGTTTTTTGAATTTCGTTTCATTTCACTTCTGCTTTCTTATATTTAAATTTGAATTCCAATTTTGCATCCTGTGTGCTACTTTATTGAAATGCTGGACTTGAATTGGAATTTAAAAAGCATTTGCAACTCAGTTCTGTGGTGAATCCAGGCAAAAACAGTGTGTTAGAGCTGTGGGAAGGGTTTGCTGCTGTCACCACTGCCTCTGTTGGCTTTAATAGTGATTAGTGTCTCTTACTCTAAGATGCATTTCTGTTACTATGGTGACCGACGAGTTTGATTGAAGTCTCACATTATTGCAGCTCATTTGCCGACCTTTATCAGTCCTGGCCCAGAAAATAACCTGCTATCCACAAACACAAGCCTGAGGATAAACAACAAATCCGGCTCTTGCAGAAAGACGCATCATTATACCAAAACACCAGTTTAATAGATGCTAATAAAAGCTAGTTGTAAAACGGGCAGTTTTCCTGAAAGACCAATCACCCACATTCATCAATGTGAAATCACATTCGATCAACTCAGGTTTAATAGGCTACCTGCTACATGACTCAAGTAGATGTTCAATGCAGAGTCTATACCATGAGTGATTGTGCAGCCACCCATGACAAGAAAATCGGTTTCTTCTGGCCCAGCTGACCTGTACATTGCACTTCATTTATTGTGATCTCCCGTGAGTGAGGAGCAGTTACATGTGTTGATTAAGATGCTTTTGGCACAGTGATGGACGATCCACTCAAACAAGTCTATTTCATATCCTCTGCATGTGTGTTGTACGAGGCAGGCAAGAGACATGGCAGGCCTGATTAGTGGGGACCTATTCCTTACCAATTGCTGTTATTGATCAGAGGTTCCTGTGTGACCCAGATAGAGCTGAGCTAATACTAGACTGAGTGAAGGAGTTGTGGCCTAGCGTTTAATGCACATGCTCCTGACAAGTTGAGCCTTGATGTTCACGTGGGTAATGCAGGTTCAATATCCTTACCTGTTAAAGCATCATGCCCATCTACAGGACACATACTGTATGGCCTTGGATATTTTATTTTAATTGGATTTGAATTTAACAAAAAATAAAATGTGCATCTTTGATAATTAAGTTGCATGATTATTGCAGGTAAATAAAAGTGTTTGCCTAAAACGCTGTGGCAGAAATTACCCATGTCCCCTGTCTGGGTCCACTTGCGCACCAAAGAAAATGTCACTGTACCACTGACTAAATTAACACGTCTCACACTTATATGAAGAACTAGGCCTGCCAAGTAATTAAAAAGTTACATTTAAATTTACACATTTGGCAGATGCTTTTAACCAAAGTGACAACACACAAAACAACATAGAAAAACAAAACAAAGCACACAAAACAACACACAACATAAAACAAAACACACAGCACAACAAAACAGCACACAACACCAAACGAAACAAAACAAAACACACAAAACAACATACAAAACACAACATAAAATGACACAAAACACACAAAACAAAAAACACAACACAACACACAAAACAGAACAAAACACAAAACAACATAGAAAAATACAACACAAAACAAAACACACAACATAAAACACAACAAAACAAAACAGTACACAACACCAAACGAAACAAAACAAAACACACAAAACAACACAAAACACAACATAAAATGACACAAAACACACAAAACAAAAAACACAACAACACACAAAACAGAACAAAACACCATAGAAAAATACAACACAAAATGAAACAAAACACACAAAACAACAAAACAAAAAACACAACAGACAAAACAGAACAAAACACACAACAACACAGAAAAACACAACACAAAATGAAACAAAACACACAACATAAAACAAAAAAACACAACAAAACAGCACACAACACAAAATGAGAAAAAAAACACAAAACAACATACAAAACACAACATAAAACAAAACACACAAAGCAATATAAAACAAAATACACAACACACAAAACAGAACAAAACACACAAAACAACATAGAAAAACTCAACACAAAAGAAACATAACACACAAAACAACATAGCACACAACAAAACAGCACACAACACAATACAAAACAAAAACAACACGCAACACAAAACACAAAACAACATAAAAAAATAAAAACTCAACAAAAAAAATAACACAACAGAAAACAGAAAAACAAAACACAAAACAAAACATTGCAAAAGAGGACAAGAAATTACGTGGAGGGGGGATGATATAAGTCACACTTGAGGTGTGTTTCAATCGACCGATAGTGCCCTGCGAAGTGGACTTCACATGATATCCAGCCATCTTAAGGCTGTTGGTGTTTGTCTGAGCAGTTTGACAATCAATAATATTTTTATTTTTATTTTTTATAATCAATAAAACCTTTTTTTTTTTTTAACAGTTATGCTTCTCAACATTCTAAATCCAACAGCCAACTTTAGAATGTTGGTGTTAGTTAGAGTTTTTTGGAGTTTGTTATGTGCTATTCCAATAAAAGGGAGCGTATTTGTTCAGCTGGAAACTTATTAATCATTAATTCACCTAAGGTGTGCATTCTATGCAGTTGTGCACGAGTGTAAAGTGCACGAGATGCCACTGTTACATCCATTATAATGACAACTGGTTCCAAATCAGTTAAGAGACACAAATATTATAAAATAACCAAACATTTATTTTTATATTAAAGAGAAACAGTCATTTTACTTACGGGTTACGAGTCTGGAGAAATATATTTAAATATATAAAAATGTATATTTTATAAGAATACATGTTGATGTATTACATACAGTAAATGTTTATACTGTATATGGAAGTAATTTATATGCATTTACACAAGTACTATGTCATCGTACTTGAAATTGTAATCTGCGTGACAAGCGTTGTCTGTGTTTTGATGACGTTGCAGGTTATTCCAAATGAACAAATTTTGTCAAATGAAGTGAACTTCAACAGATATCCCATGCTCAGTCAATAGGAAGCAGTGAAAACTGCGTAGGGACCCTAAGAATCGGAATGCAGCTCTAAACTCTTGTCGCCCACATGAGCATCATGACTCAATGTGAGAGAGCATGTGTATTAACTGCGATGCCAAAGCTCTTTTGCTTAACATTCAGTCCCTTTAATACTACAGAGGAAAAAGAGGAAACTGCTTACTATATTTTTCTGTATGGAGGTAGACCTACTGTATGTGCTTCAAACACTTACACTACCAGTCAAAACAACTTACTTTAGATTAAAGCTCTGCACACTCTCTCAACCAACTTCATGAGGTGACTCATGGGACGTTATTTAAACAATATTAAAGGAGTTCCCATGTATGCTGGACACATGTCGGCAGCTTTTCATTCACCAAGAAAACTACCTTTTAGCTTTGAAACAAAACTAATTTCAATTATTTCAGCATAGGCCTTTAGATCAAAAGAAGATCACGAGAAACATAAATTCAGACATGTGTGCATTAACTTTTCACAGGCAGTCTAGCCCACTGATTTCTGCTTGCTTTCCTTGATGCTCAGGGGGGCAGATGAGTCTAACAACTGATTCCTTATCCAATATAACAGATGAATTACATCCAACGATCTGTATCTCTCTCACTCCTAAGAGCGGTATGAGAAGCAGGGACAAGAGGAGGTGACTGGTAAGTTGTGCATCTGTGAGCAGAGTTAAACCCCAGAGACAGGTTGCCCAGAATGGCAGTGTGGCCTGTATGTGTCAGATCAGTCTGTGAGTGGGTTGAGTGAAGAGACACAGTATCTCTCTCTCTAAAGGCACCTTTGTACTCACAGATAGGGTCACACGCCCTCATCTACTAAACATAACTCAGTTCATCAACGAAGACATACACACAAAAATCTGAACTATTAAAATGGGGAACACCCTCAGACCAAGGTTTGATGTACCGTGGGCATTTGGTGCAGAGTGTATTGCCTGACGAGTAGTCTTGTATAGGAGCGGGTTTATCTGATACAGATGATAGAAGTGTGGATTTTGAAGCTATTGCAATTTTTTGTTTCTCTGAATCTGAGTAGAGATGAGTCAAACTTATCCATCACAGGAGAAACTATAGTCTAAGAGACACGATTTAGAAACTCAATTTTGACAAAATGTGTACAGAATTTTTGCTGTGTTTTACCTTTGTATAACATTGTGTAGAATTTGTGATCAGAATTTCTGTCCTTCCAAATGTAATAAGTACTAATTATTTCGCAGACAGAAAACAAAGTGGAATATACAGATCTGCTTGTTAAAGGAATATTCTGGGTTCAATACAAGTTAAGTTAATTGACAACATTTATGGCATAATGTTGATTACAAAAAAATATATAATTCTGACTCGGCCCTCGTTTTCTTTAACACTTTAAGCTCGGGCCCCCGGGCTACAGTCTACAACCCCAACTACAGTCTTGACCAACACAAAATAGGTATCGAATGAAAGATTAGAAGCTGTAATTTACAATGCATGTAGGCATTATGACCAAAACTGAACAAGTGCTTTGAAATTTGCAGACAAATCAGAAGTTTTCCTTTTTGATAATTTATAAAGCAGTTTGCACTGTTCAGATTATTATGACAATTATGTTGGTGTTGCTTGTATGCCATGTTTTCATTTACAGGTGCATCTCAATAAATTAGAATGTCGTGGAAAAGTTCATTTATTTCAGTAATTCAACTCAAATTGTGAAACTCGTGTATTAAATAAATTCAGTGCACACAGACTGAAGTATTTTAAGTCTTTGGTTCTTTTAATTGTGATGATTTTGGCTCACATTTAACAAAAACCCACCAATTCACTATCTCAAAAAATTAGAATACATTATAAGACCAATAAAAAAAACATTTTTAGTGAATTGTTGGCCTTCTGGAAAGTATGTTCATTTACTGTATATGTACTCAATACTTGGTAGGGGCTCCTTTTGCTTTAATTACTGCCTCAATTCGGCATGGCATGGAGGTGATCAGTTTGTGGCACTGCTGAGGTGGTATGGAAGCCCAGGTTTCTTTGACAGTGGCCTTCAGCTCATCTGCATTTTTTTGGTCTCTTGTTTCTCATTTTCCTCTTGACAATACCCCATAGATTCTCTATGGGGTTCAGGTCTGGTGAGTTTGCTGGCCAGTCAAGCACACCAACACCATGGTCATTTAACCAACTTTTGGTGCTTTTGGCAGTGTGGGCAGGTGCCAAATCCTGCTGGAAAATGAAATCAGCATCTTTAAAAAGCTGGTCAGCAGAAGGAAGCATGAAGTGCTCCAAAATTTCTTGGTAAACGGGTGCAGTGACTTTGGTTTTCAAAAAACACAATGGACCAACACCAGCAGATGACATTGCACCCCAAATCATCACAGACTGTGGAAACTTAACACTGGTTTTCAAGCAACTTGGGCTATGAGCTTCTCCACCCTTCCTCCAGACTCTAGGACCTTGGTTTCCAAATGAAATACAAAACTTGCTCTCATCTGAAAAGAAGACTTTGGACCACTGGGCAACAGTCCAGTTCTTCTTCTTCTTAGCCCAGGTAAGACGCCTCTGACGTTGTCTGTGGTTCAGGAGTGGCTTAACAAGAGGAATACGACAACTGTAGCCAAATTCCTTGACATGTCTGTGTGTGGTGGCTCTTAATGCCTTGACCCCAGCCTCAGTCCATTCCTTGTGAAGTTCACCCAAATTCTTGAATCGATTTTGCTTGACAATCGTAAGGCTGCGGTTCTCTCGGTTGGTTGTGCATCTTTTTCTTCCACACTTTTTCCTTCCACTCAACTTTCTGTTAACATGCTTAGATACAGCACTCTGTGAACAGCCAGCTTCTTTGGCAATGAATGTTTGTGGCTTACCCTCCTTGTGAAGGGTGTCAATGATTGTCTTCTGGACAACTGTCAGATCAGCAGTCTTCCCCATGATTGTGTAGCCTAGTGAACCAAACTGAGAGACCATTTTGAAGGCTCAGGAAACCTTTGCAGGTGTTTTGAGTTGATTAGCTGATTGGCATGTCACCATATTCTAATTTTTTGAGATAGTGAATTGGTGGGTTTTTGTTAAATGTGAGCCAAAATCATCACAATTAAAAGAACCAAAGACTTAAACTACTTCAGTCTGTGTGCATTGAATTTATTTAATACACGAGTTTCACAATTTGAGTTGAATTACTGAAATAAATGAACTTTTCCATGACATTCTAATTTATTGAGATGCACCTGTATAACTTCACGGAAAATAAACTGAACATAAAATTTAGAGGAGGTGATTCTCTTTCAAACGAGCCCACACACAAGGTAATCGAATGCATAGATCATTAGATAATCCACACAAAGCACAATGTTACATATGGCCACCACGAGATGGCGCCATGTAAATTCAGTTAGATATGCTATTACATTCAGCCATGTAATTTTGTCTCAGTGAGCCAAAAGGCACTCATTCTGTGAAATCTCATTACTAAAATCATGTCTTCATGCTATGCATACCTTTAGTTGTTGTGTTTGCATGTGTAATTCGTTTTTTATGTACAATTATTATGTTTTATTTGTTTGGAGCTGCTTTTGGACGCATGGAGACGTTTTTGGACACTAGGATAAATTATATTTGTAATGCTACAACTTTTGATTGCTTTTGATTGCTTTGATTGGTTTAACACAAAATGTTTCTCCATTACAGTTGACATGACTGGGAACAAAAGCAGTTTTTCAGAGCCACCTTATTTACACCCAGAGATATATAATGTCAAATAAGAAAAATAAGAAAAAAAGTACATTTTTTGTCAGCCGTTTCTTAAGATGAGAGTCTCAGAATGTACCATAATCTATATAATTAAAAAAATTGGAAAAGTTTTCTTTACAATGATACCAAACACACCCTCCATTTTATTATTATTATTTTTTTTTTTTTGAGGAAATCTTTAAAAACCCCCTCAGAGCTTATAGGGTAAAAAAAAAAAAAGAAGCAAAAATCGAGGTTACAGTGAGGCACTTACAATGAAAGTGAATGGGGCCAATTTTGGAGGCTTTAAACAAAAGTGTGAAGCTTATAATTTTATAAAAGCACTTACATTCACTTACATATCATAGCTGTTATTTAAATTTTTGTTCTAACAGTTGTTTAAGGTTTTAGAATTGATGGCATCAAGTCGTCATGGCAACAAAGTTGTAAAATTGGCTATAACTTTACATAGAAAAGTTAAGTGATTTTATCACACTAAAATCATGTTAACACACATATTGTTTATGTCTTGTGGCAATACTTTTGAAATAGTGAGCATTTTAATGTTTATGGATTGGCCCCCATTCACTTCCATTGTAAGTGGCTCACTGTAACCTCGATGTTTGCTTTTTTTTTAAAGAAAAGGAGAGACAAGTCAAAATAAATATTTGTGAAAATCAACATTACGGCACAAATGCTGACAATTGAGCTTAACTTGTACTGAATCCGGAACATTCCTTTAAAATTTAGTTTACTTGCTACAAAGTGTCTCAAACAAAACAAACAAATATTTTAGAAATGTAATACCAATAAACTGCCAAACTTTGTCAAATCCAGTGATTATTTCTTCCCAAAAGCGCTCACAATACTGGTACATGTTTAACACAATTTTGTTTCCCGACAGACTGATAAAATCATTTTCACCTGACTCCAAGAGGCTGCACTGCAGATCTGCAATTTGACTAGAGCTTGTAAACTGCGCAAATGCTTTCCAGTTTTATGTGCAGTATGCATCAGATGGTCAGTGAACGGACTGTGGGTGGTCCATGGGTGTGCTGTCTAAGGGTGAGACTACTTGACAAGTACCTGCAGGTGTTTGACGATGTTGACCACTTCTCGTGTAGAGTACGGGTATGTGATGGTTCCTTGGTCTGCCATGGACCGGAGCTCTCCGAATGCAGCCACAAGTTTCTGGAGAATAGCGTCAGGAACGTCCGGCCCATATTGCTTCAGCATGGCAAACTCCTGCTGCGGCTTGGGGTTGTCCACTGCATGGCAGCTAAATATGTCCCCTGACAGAGTGAATCATGAATTGAGTATTAGAAAAAAACGAAAATAAGGACATAATGCCTGTAATTGTAATAATATGATAAGTAGGGCTTTCAATAAAAAAAGATTTCTCAAATGAATTACATGATACATTGATTAATTCATCAAATATATCGCAAAAAAATCTCAGATAAATATTTGCTGAGAAAAGATAATGAAGATAATTTAAAGACATTATTGAGGCATACGATCAATGCATTTTGCAATTGAGTTTGTCAATCTGTCTGAGGCAGGGCTTTTTCCCCTTCAGTTTTTCAGTGTTTCACAGCATAAGTGCTGCATTTTTAAGACTTATTAAAACATGTCTTGAGACTTCCACATTCGCTTACATTCTGTTGCACTTTGAGCCCCTTATTCATTCTGAGAGTACTGCTTGCTCTTGTATTATTGTGTGCGAGTCAAAACGTTTCTTTTACACTTTTTTTTTAATAAAGTGACTTACAGTGCAACCCCAGGAGCAACCTGGAGATAGTGCCTTCCTCAAGGACACAATGGTGGTGCCTGTAGGGATCGAACCGGCAACCTTCTGCTTACCAGTTCTGTGCTTTAGCCCATATGCCACATTCACTCTATCAGTCATAAATAGTAATATTTTGTGCTGTGTGTATAATTGTGACGTTTGCAATAGAGTCTCCTTTTAGGGATCAATAAAGTACATTGATACATCTAACTATAGAAGTCTTACCAAGTGCTCCAAAGAAGTCATTTCCCAGGAAAGGAAAACCAGGTCGGTTAGCTAAAACAATCATGCGAAAGTCTGGATGCATGGGAATGGCATTAGGCCGTCCTGCTGCATCCAATAGATCTGTGGAAAACATAAACAATCCCTGTGTTTTTAAGACTGTCAGTGATGGTTCTATGATATGGAATATGTTGGATGCTCTCTGCTTGTTTCACCTGACACTATTCTCCTTCCGTCAGCCAGGATCATCTCTCCACTCTCCACCAGTGTCTTCAGAATACACGTCACATTTGTGGGAGCTTTGTCAGCTTCATCTATAACAAGGATGTATCCCATCTTCACAGCTTTCACCTTCAAATCAATACACACATAGGCACAGATGACTCCATTTTTATTCCATTAAAGGGTGATATCCTCACTTCTGTAGAGTTTGATTTGAAGTCCACTTAAAATGTTAATCAAGCTTTTATGTATTTCCTATCTGAACATTAGAATTAAACAGACTGTTGCTGTACCTTTAGGACTTCAACATGTAAAGGACCTCTGTTCTGATTGGCTCTTTGCACATGAGAACTGTAGGTGTTGTTCATCAGGGTGCTGAATATATACACGTGGATGGTAATTTGTTTATGCGCTCATGGTTGTGACGCCATAACCATGACAATTTATGAATGACCTGTTTTTGCATTTTAGCTTCCAAGCTTTCCTGTTGCCTTTGGCTGGTAAGGTTTTAACTGTTATACCTTATCCTTGTTATATCTTGTCGGCATGTCGTGACAAAGTCGTGACAGTGATAAGCAACTCATAATTTTATCAATTACTTGGTGTCTATTTCTGCAACGCCACACTGGCTAGCCCCGCCCACACTGAAATCTCATTGGACCATAGTCTCACGCCTCGTGTTTTATTAAACATATTAAACTTGAAACACAGACAAGGGGACACTGACTGTAGAAGTTAAGAAACATCAGATATTATATGATAAATACCACAACTTCTCCAAGGACAATTGAAAAATGTATGAAAACACAATGTACAGTATAAGTTCCCTTTCACTACGATGCTATGTCAGCAGCTGGTGTAATGGGAACTCCTCCCAGGAGTGACGATCTCTGAAGCCTGTATGGAATTATGGCAATCTCATTGGCAGATGGGGCTCGGCACTCCGCCCCTTATGCGCGCGTCATTGCGAGCATATTAACTGGAGCACAGCACCATTTCATTAGAATTTTCTCTTCAGGGTCATGATTTCATCTCTTGTACTCTCCAAAGCCCGACTCATCCCTTTGTTGTCTGAGCTTGCACACCTGAACAGCGAGTGGATTATTTTATTTTCCCTGTTGTGCTTCCAATGATTAGCATATCCTTTACACTTCAGTGTATTGCAAATTGTAGATCTATTGTGTATGTTTCTTCTAGAAAAGAAACTAAAAAAGCCTTTTTCTAAACAACGTCTTTTTCAGGATGACGTTTCGCAAATGTTCCCTTCTGTGTGAGTGATACATCTCTCTTTCCGACAGAGTCTGACTGCGTTCACTGTGAGCGCATGAAACTTAAGACACTTCACCCTTGGCTTGCTATCTTTATGAGTCAATGCCAGTCCCCTCTTCTCTCAATATCTAACCTCTGCGACTCCAGAGGGACGGCATAAGGAAGGTAAGCGAGGACGGGATGTAGAGCGCAGAGATTTTGAGGATGAATTGTCGCCGGCACAGGCCTCGCGTCTCTCTTCTCCTCCATTTCAAGCAGCTTCGCTTGTTCGGTTTACCAACTACGATCTGCACCCCACTATTGGCGCCCATGATCCGATCATGTTTGGTGGAAATGATGATGCCAATGTTATTTCGCTGGAGGCCTCTGAAGGTGAGACCTGGGGCCTCGTATAAAATTCTGCTTAGATTTCTTCCTAAAAGTGTGCATATGCACAAAAGTCAGATTTTGCGTACGCACAAAGAAAACTCAAATTTATAAAACCGTACGTACACCAGAACCTGCGCATAGTTCCCTTCATAAATCCCAGCTAGCAGAAGATTGTGCATACATACAAGTGATTCATTCCCCACACCATCTCGTCCCCAAAATAACCATACACCAATCAGCCACAACATTAAAACCACCTGCCTAATATTGTGTAGATCCCCCTTGTGCCTGCAAAACAGTGCCAACCCGCATCTCAGAATAGCATTCTGAGATGCTATTAATCTCACCACTATTGTGCAGAGTGGTTTTCTGAGTTACTGTGGACTTTGTCAGTTCAAACCAGTCTGACCATTCTCTGTTGACCTCTCTCATCAACAAGGGATTTCCGTCCACAGAACTGCCGCTCACTGGATGTTTTTTGTTTTTGGCAATATTCTGAGTAAATTCTAGAGACTGTTGTGCATGAAAATCCCAGGAGATCAGCAGTTACAGAAAAACTCAAACCAGCCCATCTGGCACCAACGATCATGCCACGGTCCAAATCACTGAGATCACATTTTTTCCCCATTCTGATGGTTGATGTGAACATTAACTGAAGCTCTTGACCCATGTCTTCATGATTTTATGCACTGCACATGGATCACATGGAGGATTGTTGGTACCAGATGGGCTGGTTTGAGTATTTCTGTAACTGCTGATCTCCTAGGATTTTCACACACAACAGTCTCTAGAATTTACTCAAAATGGTGCCAAAAACATCCAGTGAGCGGCAGTTCTGCGGGTGGAAACACCTTGTTGATGAGAGAGGTCAACAGAGAATGGCCAGACTGGTTTGAACAGACAAAGTCTACAGTAACTCAGATAACCGCTCTGTACAATTGTGGTGAGAACAATGGTATCTCAGAATGCTATTCTGGGATGCAGGTTGGCGCTGTTTTGGCGGCACAAGGGGGACCTACACAATATTAGGCAGGTGGTTTTAATGTTGTGGTTGATCGGTGAATATGAAGTGTATAACACCTATTTTTCAATGCATATCCTCATTTACATACAATTACCATATGCATTTCACCATCCAGACACGTGATTACTGCATTTAACAGTACGAGAAACTGTATTATAAGAGATAATATAGACTGTAAATGTCACATGTACCCAAAGGTTAGATGCTGCACCATGGAGAAACATTATTTAATGAGATATTAACTTGTTTTCAGAGAATATATCTTGAATATCCCTTGGCAAAATGTTTTTATTGTTGCAGACTAAATCTAACCTAAGCAATTTTGCTTCTCAGAAAACCTTTTAAATCGTTTTAAGGGTGTTTTTATTGAGAAGTTAAATATTTAATACTGGAAACAAAACTAATATTATTAAAATTCTTTGTGCAGCATTGTCTGATATCATCAGATTACTAAGATTTTATATCTGACTGGTATTTTATATTCAAAAAACAGCTGAACGGCAAATTAAATTTTCATGATGTTTTTATTAGACTAGAAAGGGGGTTTCATTGCGATAAGGGATGAAGTGGAGCAGGCAGCACATTTAATGTGCATTTTATGTGCATTGCTGTACAATACTGTTTCTGATGAGACATGTCTCTCCAATGGTCCGTTCGACTACCAAATGTGGCCAGCAGTGCTGCCTGTCCTATACTGTCTGTTTTACTAAGCCATTTCACGTCAGTCAGAGTCAAGTGCGCTTCACAGATAATCTTTATTCAAATGCTGATCTTATCTCAGTACATGATTTCTGTAATAGCCTTTGGGAACAGAAAATATCTCAAACTAAGAAATCTTCACTGTCATTTTTAGTTACTGTATGCTCCTTCTCTATGATGACACGGGAAAGTCCTCCAAACACAGCGCATCTAAAACCAATATTTCCCTTTTAAATTAGTTACATCAAATTAATATAGCTTACTGTTGGCCAGATAACAATTACTTCTGATTCAAGTGCTTAACTACATACTTTTTTTAAATTATAAATATGGTGAATTAAATGAAAATCAGAGTTTATAATCAGCCTGTTCAGGTCATTATTTGTCCAGCTGAAGTTGCCAATTCACATACACCAGTAAAAAAGTGCGTACACACAGTGAAGAGTGTCCGGACGGTGCGCACATATTTACGGCAAGTTTATTTTTTTATAAATCACGGTATGTTCGTGGGAAATTGTGTACGCACATTTCAATGCCCATTTTGTGCATATGCAACTTTTATACATCAGCCCCCTGGTCACACTCGTCTGACGAGCACGCTGGAGTTTACCCCTGCGGGATGGAAAACCAAGCGAGGAAGGCTTGCGATGTGGAGTTGTTAGAGGTTCTCGCTCGGTCACGGTCAAGAAGCTCAAGCTCTAATGGCCTATGTCTGATGTGCCCGAGCGTTCTCGACTCAATGAATTGTTTTTACCGAGTCGGCACAACTCTGAGTCCCGTAGCCCAGTGCTGTTCTTTCCAGAGCTGCACAAACATCTGGTTAAGACATGGTGTTCTGCCTACTCAGCAAGAGTGCATGTCTCCAGTGCAGCATCCTTACGTGACAAGGACAAGGCCTTTCTGCTCAATGCACTGGTGTCGCAGCAGGGACTCTTTGGTGATGCCATGAATGCTTTCACTGAGGGATTCCAGTTGGCTAAGAAGCAATTTGTTGCATAGAAGGACATCTTTCTGAGGCAAGGTGGAGTTGTAGTGCAGCAGTTCGCTTACGCCCTTCTTCTGGGCAACGTCCCACAAAGCAAATATCTGCGCTAGCTATTTGGACAACACCCTCATTCTAACAGAAGGGTGTTGTGCTCAGCCAAGTGGCCAGACACAAAGTTGTCACAACGGACACCTCCAACTCAGGCTGGGGCGCCCTGGACGATGGTTGTCCAGCCTTTGGCACCTGGACAGGTGTGTGAATTACCTGGCACATAAATCACATAGAACATGTGGTAGTCCTCTTTGCTCTGTGAGTTTTTTAGGCAGATGTGTCGGGGTTTTACATGTTCTGATCCGCACAGAGAGTACATTCACACCTAATGTTGGCTCTGGTGTGTCGAATTCTCTTATGGAGCAGGTCTAATCTCCTGTTAATAAGTGCGATGCCTGTCCTCGGTCACCTGAACTGCTGGGCAGACTTGCTCTTGCATCAGGGGGTCAGACAAGGGGAATAGAGACTTCATTCTCAGACAGTTAAGAGGATTTGGGAGGTATTTGGGGAAGCTGAGGTGGACCTCAGGTGGAGACGACGCACAGCTTTTTGGAAGAGCGTTTGGATGTAGGTCTCTCTCCTCTATGCTTAAAGAGGAGAGAGGCACAACACTCTGGGAGATTTGTCAGTGGGCAAACACCCTCTGGTCAGTATGTTTTTTGCGAGGAGCTAAATGGCGCTAAGAGGCCCTCTCACCCTGCTACCGTCCCGGTCTGGGACTTATCGCTGGTGTTAAATGTGCTTATGGGTTCCCTGTTTGAGCCATTAGATATGGTGAGCTTACACATACTCTCCTTGAAGACTGTGCTGCTAGTCACTTTGGCTTCAGTCAAACATGTTAGGGATCTTCAGGCACTGTCTGTCAAAGAATCTTGAGAAGAGTCTTGACCGGACTTGCCTAAAGTGGTTCTCAAGCCTAGGGAATGTTGCGTACCTAAAGTATTGACCAATTTCAGAGCTCAGGTTGTCACCTTAAAAGTGTTCTCTCCTCCTCAGTTCGAGTTGAACTAGGCAAAGAGACTGCACATGCTCTGTCCTGTGAGGATACTGTGCATGTATATTGACCGAATGAGTCAATTCAGGCTGTCAGATCAGCACTTTGTCTGATTTGGAGGCCACTCAAATGTTTTGACCATCTCCAAGCAAAGAGTTTCTCACTTCGCAGTTAAGGCCATTACACTCACAATTTATAAGAAATACAGTGCCCCATGGATGTTAAAGCTCATTCCACCAGGAGCATGGCTTCCTTCTAGGCTTGGGCTAAAGGCGTTTCCTTGGAGGACATCTGCCTGGTAGCAGGCTGGGCTTCACCTACAACTTGGATGTTTCCTCCCTCTCTTCCCAGATTTTAACTGTGAAAGAGGGTTGATCTGTCAATGTTTCACTACCCAGTTGGCTAGTGTTACTGTATATAGTGAAGATCTTTAACCTTGGTGTTTCTCTCACTTCCCACTGTGATGCGAAAGAGTTTCTTCTCAATGTTTCACTACCCGGACAGGCTAATGGGCATTGCTCTAGTTCATGTGAATCAGTAGCACAGCATTATGGTATACGATTCCCATGGTTTCAGCTTCTGACGCAGCATCAAAGTGATTGACTTTAAAGGGAAGAGCTCGGTTGCAACTGTAAACTTGGTTTCCTGAAAGGAGGGAACGAGGCGCTGTGTACGCTTGCTGCACTACTGATTTCTCGCTGTTAAAGGACCAAGAGATGGCTCCTCTTCCCTTCAGATGAAAATCCTGTGCTTCGTTTAGTTGCTCGTGATGGTGCTTGCATAAGGGCCAGAGCACCAATTGCTATCTGCCAATGAGACTGGCATGATTCCAAACAGGCTTCAGAGATTGTCACTCCTGGGAGGAGTTTCCATATTGTCAGCTACTGATGCAGCGTCTTGTTCCCTACTTTCAAGAAACCAAATTTATTGACGTAACCAAGATGTTTTTCAGTTATTCGCAGTGTAGAAAAGAGTTCACAAAACAGTTTTATGCTCAGTGTGGACAGACATATTGCTTGTTGCTGGTTACTTATCGTGTTGTGCCTGGTTAGAACACAGTGTTTCTCTGGATGTTGCTCTAGATCATCTTCATTCCAAAAAAGCAAAGAAGATTGTAAGAGTAAATGGAGAGGGCTACAGTCCTATATATAAGAAGATTACAATTGTATTCAGCTTGTTTTCATTACCTTTGACATGTAGGTGACATTAACACCTTTTATTTACACCCCTGAACTGAAAGGTGGTTTGCGGAAAACAAGGTGTGTTTTCTTGTTGCTTTTATCTGTCGCGCCGGCACAATGCAAGCCCATTTTGAAGCATTGATATCAGATAAGGCATCAGAAGGGGCTTCAAAGCCTCAAGGTTTTTAATACCCTGAGAGCTGCCGCTGGGTGCTAATTGAGGGGTAAATCTCAGAGTCACAACCTGCTTTTCATCTTCCTCTACCTTGTATTGAGCAGGAACATCATTAAAAGCCATTTGTAGAGAACACCTGTGACCCTGCTTCACAAACAACATGTCTAAATGGCACCATCATGCTAACAAAACAACACATAGACTTCAGAAACAAGCAACATGGAGGCTTATAACACACTGTCCTCGAGGTCATTCATTAATTTTTAACGCCATTTCACTCATCTGCGTCCTCCGGGTGTTGGCTGGCAATGTGTTTGTCCTTGCTGGAGCAGTGGTCTGGACCATCTGCTGATAGATGTATAAATATCACTATGCAAAGTTTATACTTCACACAGCTGGTTTTTAGGAGATCACAGGACAGACAGAACCACTGAGGTGGTGAATCTTGCTTACACATACACAAATCCTGATAAGTGATAGAGGTGTGCACAGAAAAACCTAGTTAGCTGCATTGCTCTCTACTGCCTACCTAATGAGCATGTCTACTCCTTTTAACTGAAATGGAACATCATAAGTGACCAAAGTAACACTTTCTATGAAGCCCATATTCAGGGTTGGGGAGTAACGGAATACATGTAACAGGATTACGTATTCAAAATACAAAATATAAGTAACTCTATTCCACTACTGTTACAATTTAAAGCATTGGTATTTAGAATACAGTTACATTCAAAAAGTATTTTGATTACTGAAGAGATTACTTTGCATTTTATTGTCATTTGTTTCATTTAATATTTAGTCCTTTCAGATGGAAAACATTTATACATATATATGATGTGATCCAAAGTGCATTTGAACAGCGGTGAAACACTTTCTTATGATGTGTTACATTCATACGAGCAGACAGAGAAGTAAGTTTGAAGTAAGTTTGGAGCAGAATAGAAATAGAAATAAACCTTGTGTAAATTGTCAGCTTTACGCTAAGCTAAAATGCTATTTCTAGCCATTTTACATGCACATGTTACCAGGCAAGATCATATTTATTTTATCAAGAAAATTCAAGTTGGGGGCTTGGGTAGCTCAGCAAGTACTGATGCTGACTATCACCCATGGAGTCACGAGTTCAAATCCAGGGCGTGCTGAGTGACCCCAGCCAGGTATCCTAAGCAACCAAATTAGCCCAGTTACTAGGGAGGGTAGAGTCACATTGGGTAACCTCCTCGTGGTCGCTATAAAGTATGGTTCTCACTCTCTGTGGGGTGCGTGGTGAGTTGTGTGTGGATGCCGCTTAGAATAGCGTGAAGCCTCCACACAAGCTATGTCTCCGCGGTAACGCGCTCAACAAGCCACATGACAAGATATGTGGATTGACGGTCTCAGACACGGAGGCAATTGAGATTCGTCCTCCGCCACCCGGATTGAGGCGAGTCACTACGCCACCACGAGGACTTAGAGCGCATTGGGAATTGGGCATTCCAAATTGGGGAGAAAAAAAATTAAAAAAGAAAATTCACGTTGGATCATAATTTCTTTTTTTTTAGTAAGACCTTTGATATTAGGGCTAAAATTGTATTCTTGATAATAATTTTTTTATTGTTTTCCTGTAAAAATATCTAAAAATCCTTAAAACAAGATCAATTAGATTCATCTTGTTTTAGTAACAACACTGCATAATATGTTTAGGTTTTTCAGAGAATGTATTTTTAACATGTATTTTGTCTTACTGTACTGGCAGAGTTTTTATAGTCAAAACAAGTGAAAAAATCTGCCAGTGCTGAAGAAGTAATCCAAAGTATTTAGATTATGTTACTGACCTTGAGTAATCTAACGAAATACGTTACAAATTACATTTTGCAGCATGTATTCTGTAATCTGTAGTGGAATACATTTTAAAAGTAACCCTCCCAACCCTGTGTATATTTATAATGCATTGTAAAGGCATTATAATGCATCAGTAACGTCTCATAATACACATTATAATATGTTATAACTTCTCATAAATAATAGTAACGTCAATTATAATATATTATAATAATTACCTATTCATAGTTATACCATAGATTATAATGCATAATAACACAAGCAACATCAAATTTTATCTGCAGAATTTATAATATATAATATAGTTACAACAAATATAATATATTATAATAATTACCTATTATTGTTATAAGTTATAATATATAATAGGTATACTTTAAGTGACAAAAGCAATATCTTTTTATAAACATCCATAAGATTATTTTTTATTTTTTTCCTTTTTCACCCAATTTGGAATGCCCAATTCCCAGTGCGCTTTTTAAGTCCTCGTGGTTGCGTAGTTGCGCACCTCAATCCGGGTGGCGGAGGATGAATCCCAGTTGCCTCCGCGTCTGAGACCATCAACCCGTGCATCTTATCACATGGCTTGTTGAGCGCGTTGCCACGGAGACATAGCACGTGTGGAGGCTTCACACCATCCACCGCGGCATCCGCGCTCAACTCACCACGCGCCCCACCGAGAACGAACCACATTATAGCGACCACAAGGAGGTTACCCCATGTGACTCTACCCTCCCTAGCAACCGGGCCAATTTGGTTGCTTAGGAGACCTGGCTGAAGTCACTCAGCACGCCCTGGGATTCGAACTCCAGGGGTGGTAGCCAGCGTCTTTTACCACTGAGCTACCCAGGCTGGTTGGAATGCTCAAAAGCACAAAGCAATGTTATTTGTATTAACACAAATCAGCCTTAAAATGTTGCCTACATAAGCAGCTGACTAGGTTTTGGAAGAGAGCTATGATGTCAGAGGGGAATACTGACCAGTGGAGAGTCTTCATAAACAATGATTCCATCTCTCACAGAGGGCTGCAGTGTTAACGTCTGGACTGTAGTATCTCTGTAGGAGGATCAGATCACAGCTTTAGACTGTTTTCATCATGAAACCTCATCCATGTAAATAGTGATGCCGTTTACTGTTAAATCGCAGCTAATATCTCTAGTGGCTGAGATCATTCATACAGTAGATTCAAATGTATGGTTCCTACATATAACGTAAATTGACCTAAATTGAGCTTGATAGACAGAGCGCTCTCTAGTTCTTGTGTAGATTTGACATGTGAGACTTGTCTCTGTGGGAGAATCCCTAAAGTGATTACTTTGCTCTAATTTAAGATTTCCATAATTGCTAACCAGGCCACAATGCATGAAAGTTTGACTTTGGTTTAACTTTCACGAAGAAACTTTTAAGATTACATCAACCAATACACTGCATAGTTGGGTTAGACACAGTGAAATCTAACTGCATCTCTTACATTCTGTTAGGCAGAATGTTAGGGACTGAATACCTCAGTTACCATTCACTTTCATTGCATCTTTTTTCTCGAAACAATGAAAGTGAATGGTGACTGAGACTAACTTCCTGCCAAACATCTCCTTTTATGTTCCACAGAAGATTTGGAACAATTTGTACCATTAATGTGGGAACAAAGTTATGGCATCTTATACCTTTTCTACAAACCGATATATCAGATGGAATATCAGATGGAATATCAGATGGAATATCAAATGGCCAACTGACTGGATATTTATCACTGTGACAAACAGCTCCATGTTTGGTATATAAAGCACACAAAAAATATTGACTACTTCTAAGTTACTTTTATGGTGCTTTTTGTCCATTTTAGAGCTTGGCAGTATAAATCACCTATTTTCCTTGTAAGGAAAAAACTAGCTTGAACATTATGCGTAACATGTCCTTGTGTGCTTCACAGAAAAAAAATAACAACATAAGAGTGAGTAAACGATGACAAAATTCATTTTTAGGTGCACTATTCCTTTAATAGCAGTTCTTCAAAGGCAAAAGTACAACTTAAGAGTTGCAGTTTCCTCTGATGACAAGTGTCCTAATTTATCAGGGATTAAAATAGTGTACTCGGGCCTCAGAGAGGAGACCTTTATTTCATTTCAGGCCCTCAGTGAGTCTGCAAAAAGAAAGATCACCTTCTAATGGAACACACTCCTATGATGCATCTGTGACCACATGTTTATCTTTCTGATAAACAAAGAGAGCTGTAAATGAAAGTGTCCTCTCTTTTTTCCTGTTCCATTCATGTTGTACAAGCGGAAAGGTTACATTACTTAATTATTCACTAACAACAAAAAGCTCTATGCACACGCAAGAACACATGATGTCAGTGTGATATGGGTCATCCCCGGTGTGGCCATGTAACCAGGTTCTAAATGCGACTACAGGAGAGTAGTTGCTTATAATAAGTGTTGTTCCCATAGACGGCTTTATTTCAGGAGAACTCAAAGGACTTTTTTTTTTTTTTTTTTACCTATGAAGCTGAAGATATTCTCTCGGTCTGTTCATGAGATGCAAGAATCGATCAACGATTTTGTTTTTCCCAACACCCTGTGAACAAAGAAAGAACAAGTTAAAAATATAAATCTTTTGTCGTCATTTACGCATCCTAGAGTCATTCTGCTCCCCATTTTATTTTCTAAATAGTGATTTATGCTGCCAAGCTCCAAAAAGCCCCATTAAAGTATCATAAAGTATTCTGTAAAACTCCATATTCCAAGTCTTTTAAGCCATATGATAGCTTTGTGTGTGGGACAGACTGAAATTTAAGGCGCTGTTCGCTGATAATCTTCCCCTTCGCTGGAGCTCTCAAATCTCATTGGCACTTGTGTTCAATTAAAAATTTCAACTTTAGATGTGTTGCAGTGCTAGGTTTCGTATGGCTTCAAAAGACTTGGACTATAGAGTAGGGCTGCACAATTAATCTAAATAAAATCAGAATCACGATATGACCTTGTGCGATTATTTAACCGCAAAGGGCTGTGATTTAATTAAATAAATAAATAGTCTGCTTGCGCTGCTCACTTAAAAGTTTGTGCATGCTACTCTGTCCTGTCTGTACTGTATTTGTGCATTATTACAGTGTTTTCAGAGCTGTTCTGAGCTCCACAGCCCTCTGAGTTTGGTTCTGTTTGCTTACCTGTGCTGAGTGCATTATATTTAAAGCCATCCAGATTCACTTTAAATTTACTTTAGCTTCATTCCAAATATGATTGCCACTTCAAGTAAATAAACAAAAACAAATAATACAGCCCATGACACCAGGTATTTGTGGACAGAGGAGATGTTAAAATGAGGAGCACATAATACAGCAGTTGTAAATGTGAACTCAGCTACACACAAACTCTTTATGCAGATGTCGCCAAAATAAAAGCTTGATGGTTTAAAACTCATTGGTTTAACTGAACCATTGCTTAACTTGCACAAAATTTTATGACAGTAATGCTACATAATATTACAAAAATATATTACTATTGTATAATAATAATAAAAATAATAATAATGATACTAATAATCAGTATCATATAATAATACTATATTCAAGTTGACTGAATTCCAAAAATAATGATGATAAATAGTGGGCCTCCTAAAGTCTCAACCTAACACAAAGTGGAAAAAAACAGGTACACAACAGACAAGTAATGTGAATATGAAGAATCCAGTGTTTTTTCCTTTTTTTTTTCTTCACTGTTTAACTTATTTAATTATTCAAATTGGTCAAAAGGAATCACTTACTAATATTTTGTTTATCATATCTCATTTCAAATTGCAATCGCGATATTTTTCAATAATTACAAAATGACTATGTCTAAATCATGCAGCCCTACTATAGAGTCTTCTAGACTACTTTTATGATGCTTCAATGGTGCTTTTTGTCATTTTTGGAGCTGGGCAGTATAAACCACCATTTACTTTACTTATATGGAAAACAGAAGCTCAGACATTCTTTCTAACATCTCCTTTTGTGTTTCACAGAGGAAAGTAAAAAAAACAGAGTTGGAATGACACGAGTGTGCAAAATGATTATTATTACATTTCTATTTTAGGTAAACTACTCCTTTAAATGTCAAAAACATGCTTTGTTTTCAACTGGGAACATGTTAACATTATCCAAAATATAAAGCATGTCAATTTTATCATTTCTGGTTATAAAACGTACACTATATTGCCAAAAGTATTCGCTCACCCATCCAAATAATTGAATTCAGGTGTTCCAATCACTTCCATGGCCACAGGTGTATAAAATGAAGCACCTAGGCATGCAGACTGCTTCTACAAACATTTGTGAAAGAATGGGCCGCTCTCAGGAGCTCAGTGAATTCCAGCGTGGTACTGTGATAGGATGCCACCTGTGCAACAAGTCCAGTCGTGAAATTTCCTCGCTACTAAATATTCCACAGTCAACTGTCAGTGGTATTATAACAAAGTGGAAGTGATTGGGAATGACAGCAACTCAGCCACGAAGTGGTAGGCCACGTAAAATGACAGAGCGGAGTCAGCGGATGCTGAGGCACATAGTGCGCAGAGGTCGCCAACTTTCTGCAGAGTCAATCGCTACAGACCTCCAAAGTTCATGTGGCCTTCAGATTAGCTCAAGAACAGTGCGTAGAGAGCTTCATGGAATGGGTTTCCATGGCCGAGCAGCTACATCCAAGCCATACATCACCAAGTGCAATGCAAAGCGTCGGATGCAGTGGTGTAAAGCACGCCGCCACTGGACTCTAGAGCAGTGGAGACGCTTTCTCTGGAGTGACGAATCACACTTCTTCATCTGGCAATCTGATGGACGAGTCTGGGTTTGGCGGTTGCCAGGAGAACGGTACTTGTCTGACTGCATTGTGCCAACTGTGAAGTTTGGTGGAGGGGGGGTTAAGGTGTGGGGTTGTTTTTCAGGAGCTGGGCTTGGCCCCTTAGTTCCAGTGAAAGGAACTCTGAATGCTTCAGCATACCAAGAGATTTTGGACAATTCCATGCTCCCAACTTTGTAGGAACAGTTTGGGGATGGCCCCTTCCTGTTCCAACGTGACTGCGCACCAGTGCACAAAGCAAGGTCCATAAAGACATGGATGAGCGAGTTTGGTGTGGAAGAACTTGACTGACCTGCACAGAGTCCTGACCTCAACCCGATAAAGCACCTTTGGGATGAATTAGAGCGAAGACTGCGAGCCAGGCCTTCTCATCCAACATCAGTGTCTGACCTCACAAATGCGCTTCTGGAAGAATGGTCAAAAATTCCCATAAACACACTCCTAAACCTTGTGGAAAGCCTTCCCAGAAGAGTTGAAGCTGTTATAGCTGCAAAGGGTGGGCCGACGTCATATTAAACCCTATGGATTAAGAATGGGATGTCACTTAAGTTCATATGCGTCTAAAGGCAGATGAGTGAATACTTTTGGCAATATAGTGTATGTCACATTACAGAAGTAAAATGGGTTGCGAATGGGGTTTTATGTTGATTTTAAAGGGATAGTTCAGCCAAAACTGAAAATTCTCTCATCATTTACTCACACTCATGCCATCAACTCATATGACTTTCTCTCTTCTGCTGAACACGAACAAAGACATTTTGAAGGATGTATGATGTGTTTTTGTTTTGTGACTTGAGTGGTTTAATCCATGACTTCTGAAGCAATAAAATAGCTTTGGGTGAGAAACAGACCAAAATATAAGGCCTTATTCACAGCATGAGGCAAGAGGGTGAGTAAATGACACAATAATTATCACCCTTTTAAATGTAAAAACAAGAAAGCATTTATTCACATGTCTACTATTTCCAGTGGTATTTCAGTTGTATCTCCAGCACATGTTTACGTGTCAATCAATCAACTTCTCTAAACTAAAGTGACAGCAGTCAGCATGCCCACTCTCTTTCCATACACAAATCCAGAACACCCTCAGGTGTTGAATAAAGTGAGTAGGCGAGCGCCTGGGTGCTGTAGGGCAAACTGAGTTCTTGTTCACTCTGTCCTTTAGATGGTGTGCAGATACTTTACAAGCACAGCTGTGCTTCATGGCGTGACGCCACTGCTCTGGGCAAGTTTACTGTACATCTCATTAATGGAGTAGACAGACCTCTCTGCAGACTGCAGTGCTAGCCATGGGAATCCTCAATTACCTGGTTCCCCACCAGAAGCAGGTGTTCCCCCAACAGGAAGTCCTTCAGCATGTCCTGCATTACCATCATGTGCTGCGAACGAACAGACAAAGTGCATTTTACAATCAGAACAGCATCCAGGACTTTTCTCTTTCATTTAAGCCTGGAAATATACTTTAAGTGTTAGGATTTATAAAACATTTAGAACAAAGAAATATTACGCAGTAAAATGAAGAATAAATATTTGATGGGGCCTGGGTAGCTCAGCGAGTATTGACGCTGACTACCACCCCTGGAGTCGAATCCAGGGCGCGCTGAGTGACTCCAGCCAGGTCTCCTAAGCAACCAAATTGGCCCGGTTGCTAGGGAGGGTAGAGTCACACGGGGTAACCTCCTTGTGTTTCCTATAATGTGGTTCGCTCTCGGTGGGGCGCATGGTGAGTTGTGCGTGGATGCCGCGGAGAACTGCGTGGGCGTCCACACGTGCTACATCTCCGCGGTAACGCGCTCAACAAGCCACGTGATAAGATGCGTGGATTGACGGTCTCAGACGCAGAGGCAACTGAGATTCATCCTCTGCCACCCGAAATGTGGCAAGTCACTACGCCACCACGAGGATTTAGAGTGCATTGGGAATTGGGCATTCCAAATTGGGGAGAAAAGGGGAGAAAAAAAAAAGGAATAAATATTTGAAGTAAGCTGTCAGAATAACACGTAAACCCATGTGATTAATTTAGTTTAATGCGTTGTTTTTTCTTAATCACGATTAAGGCATTTACCGTTAATAGAGCATAAATCCACATAAACACTGGTTGGAAGGGCGAACCTTTGTGATGTGTCCACCTGGAGTCTTTACAACGATGCACACACCTGTGATAAAGTGATGAGGAAAGGAGCTCTTAACGCTATTTGTTGTACAAAACAAGCCTAGATGGAACTAGTATCAGAAATCATGTATTTTTCAGCCTAAATAAGGTGCATTTTAATTAGCAAAGAGGCACGCCAAGTCTTAACTATCACCAACATGTAGAATGAGGTGTTTTTGCCATTAAGTGCTTTTCATTTGGAGTTCAAAGCGGCGCTTGACGCTGGTGCTGACGCCACTCATGAATGCGACTTTACGATTGCTGTAACAAAGCGGACAGCCACTGTCTGCCGGCTGATTAATATTGCGGAGGATGAGAGTTTAAGAGATTTAATGCCTATTGCAATGAATATGCACCCACTTAGATTTTGGGAAATGTTTAATGTTACTTGAATTGGTGCAATTTTAGTGCATTTCTATCTTTATACTGTGGAAGGCTTTGTTATCGTTACATATTGTTTTGAAGGAAATAAATAAGAGTATGTTTAGTCAAATTTAAACACTTTCAAAACCTGCAATTAACTACAAAAAATTATGCGATTAATCGCGATAAAAATTTTTTTTATTTGATTTAATTTGACTGACAGCACTAATTTAAGTTTTCTTTTTTATGTAAGTAATTTTTTCTATGTTATAATACTTTAAATACCCCTTTATTATCACAAAATATTTATTATATCAAAATATTCTTTAAATCATGCTGGAATCATTTGGATCATGAGGTTCTGAACAAACTTTAAGAGCTCATGCCAGCTCACGAGCAAGCTGTTATTAAAGCAAAAGAGTGATGAAATACCAATAACTATTTTGTGACTTTTCATTGAGATTGTTATAGTGATAAAATCATTTGTAATGATACAATTTACATTACATTAGAAAAGATTGCAAATTAGAAGCATTTTCAAGCCTGATCTCATGACCAAGGCAACATTTTTGCAAAATGATATTACGTGGTTTATCATGCAGTTCCGAGGTGAAATGTCCACTGAGTGGTGCTAAAAGAGAGTTAAATTTTTTCTCTTAAACAGATGAGGTTTTTAAGGTTACTGCTCTATCGAGTTTTAAAAACAACAAAACCGACCTCCCTACCCTAAACCTAACCGATAATGTTATAAAAAGCAAAAGTGGTGCTAATGACACTTTCGGCTCACGTGTCGATTCGCGTGCTCTGCTGGAGTCGTTCACCAGTTCTTCAGTTGAGTTAATGTGCAATTTGTTCTTGCCTGAACAAGCTTGTAAATGTAGTCGATTATGAAGTGCAAATGTTAAAAATGTACAAGTCATCCACTATAGTAAACTAATTTTGATGTGATAAGACAGCATTGTGTGAGGAACAGGGCGAAAAGTAAATGTTTATGTACTGATAATCTGCAGTTTTACTTGTGATTTGTATGTTTTAAGGGAATAAAAGTAATTGTTGTTGTAGTGCCTCTTGTGTTGATTTCACCAAGAAACTACCGCAACACGTACAATGACTTTTGGACCCCACTGTACTGTACTGTATGTCATGTGGTCTGATTTATATTAAATTTTTCCTGTAGCACACAAAAATTTTGTCAATTATGTTGAGAAGGTCATGTGTGTTACGAGCAGAAATGGACTTCTGGTCTGCTTATATGACAGGAATTTGTCTATTTATGAGGCTGCAAAGGCACAAAGTGCTTTTTCAATTACACTGGACAAATAAGGATAATGCTGTTTACTGCACAGGCACATTATACCATACAATAGATGTGCACAAATACAAGAGTTTGCCTTATCGGGGGGACGTGTCCTCATTTCCGCCTCAGTGGACTACTGCACTTCTCCTTCTAGTCCTCGAAAGGTAAAAAAGCAGGTCAGAGAAAAGTAGGACAAGAGGAACTTTATTTTCCTCCACCTCTTTCTGGGCCTCTGAAGGGAGGGACAGATGGCAGTGAGGGTGGAGTATCTGGGTCATCCCTCGTTCTCTGCTCACATGAAGGCGACTACATATCTCAGCAGCTCTAGCAAGAGACCTAATGCCATTCATGCTGTAATATTGAATTTTACTATTGGCAACAATTTATATTTAATCTATAACATTAACATTATTACATGATATAATGCTTAAAGCAATGGTTTGGCAAAAAATAAAATTCTGTCATCATTTACTCATCTTCATGTCGTTATAAACCTGTGTGACTTTCTTTATTCCGTTGAACATAAAAGGAGATTTTAGAGAGCCGTGGTCACCATTAGGGTTGTCAACAAATTTTTGAATTTTTCACTGAAACATTACCAAAATTCTAATTATATTCTAATTTTAAAGACATTATTTCAGGTAGGGGTAAAAATCTACAAGACATCTTAATTTTTAAATCAATGTCATCCCTTACGTCCACAAGAGGGCACAACAATATAAACTAATCAGCGCCATGTAATAGCGATTGTTTTTTGCAAAGAACATATTTGGCTGTTAAAAAAAAATTACGTCTAAAGATTTGGCCAGTTCACATTTTCCAATATTGAGTAAAAAAGTCAAACGAGAAAAGAAACGCTTCAATAGACGGTTCTATGTTGCACACACCGGTGTCATAGTACTCCCACAGACTCAAGCTTCATTATACCGGCACTACCACAATGTTTTTCATTAAATACAGTTGTATGTACGTATCTAATTCTCATACAGTGAATCGCTGATAAGAGAGCAAGCCTGCCAAAAACCTCCACCTCTGGTGTCTGTTCATTCTGAACGCGTCTGTCTTTATCTATGTAAGCATGTGCTAGACAGATGTCTAGTTGCGTCGTGTCTGGCTGTTTTTTCAGTGTCTCGTGCAGTAACATTGCATTTTTTAAACGCTGTATCAATTCAAAAGGAAATTCTGGAAAGTCTTGGGACACCAGCATTCTATTTTATTCATTGCACTGCGCCTGTTTTAGTGCAAGAATGCAAGTCATCATCAGTGCCAAAATTCGAATGCTCATTTAAGCATTTGAATTTCAAATTTTAATTTGACAGCCTTAGTCACCATTCACTTTCATTGTATGGAAAAAATGCAATGAAAGTGAATGGTGACTAAGACTTGTATACCGGCTTACATCTCATTTTGTGTTCCGAAGAGGAAGGAAAGTCATTCATTTTCATTTCTGGGTGAATAATCCTTTAAGACTTAACTTGACATTGGTTAATTAACTGGATACTGAAAATGCCTCAATGAGAAGACCTTCAATTCCCTAACAATTAAATATTATTACACCCTATTTCACTGTGGACCTGGCAATATCCGGATATACTTAGTGTGGATGTGCATGCCCAAGCGGCAATGCTCCTTTGTGGCCAGTCTCTGAGATCTGACCTTTGAGCAAAAGAGCCTGTAGATTTAAAGGCTTAGACAGAAAGAAAGAGACAAGAGGGAAAGAGTTATCTTATCTTCACTGTCGGACCGGTGATAATATCAGCATGAGCCAGTGAAGCCCTGCACTCCCTCTAGGCCAGGGGTGGACAACCTTTTTGACATGACTATAAGTTTGAGTGTCACTGTTATTGTGTATGGAATGTTAAGAACTGTGTGTGCCATGCTGAAACACTTTATTATAAATTGCTACACGGCTCTTGACTGGTCAATTGCTACATTCTGTGGTCAAATATGCTTCGTGACAGCCTCTGACCATCCTGCTGGGGTTAATTTTGCAATAATGACTGCCTGACAGTACATTTCTCTTGTATTGTTTGTGTAAATTGTGTAAACGTGATGATAGAGCAAGTAAAGCATTATTCTGAGAGCAAAAAGCAGCAAAAAAAGCACATCAGTGCCATGGGCACAAGTGGCACTGTGGGCTCAATGAAAAGCACAGAGCAGACAGTTTCCTCATGCGACAGTTTACTTGTCCAGTGGATAGCTTAAAACTAAAACTAAACTAATAAAATAAGCAAAATTCAATGAATACATATAATTTTAATCTCACATTTCCGCCTTAATCCCAAAGTATTCTTTGGTTTTGATGCAAATGCTAAGCATCTGCGTACAGTCGAACACTAGCCTTTCAAATTATAATTAATTTGACAGAGCATGCATACACAGGTGGTTGGCCCATGCACACTTCGACTGCTTTGAGAGACTGGTCTATTTATCTGGTCAAGATTAACCAGTTTGTGGACCCACTAATTAGTGGAAATAATTCCATGCGTGGTTAGAAAAATCGGCCCGCACTCATTCAGTGCCTGAGCGCTCTGCTGATGACGAAGCTTGTGTCACGTGTCCTGTACGCAGATGCCTAGCGTTCATGTCTGACCAAAGCATTCTTTGAGCTTTAATTTAGCAGGGTAAATCGGCTTAATGTAATAAAAAATGTTCTTTATTTAAAATGTTTTAATTAATTATTGTACATTTATAAGACTACTTTATAGGGATGTCATAAAATATTGATATATATCGATAATTGATCGGCACGTTATTTTATCTATATATTTCTGAGGCACTGATATATTCAAATTAGCCGATATTAGAAGCCTAATTTGCTTGCTTTCCAATTCACTCAATTGGCCTTCTGTTTAATAGTGTGGTGTAACAGCGTTAGGAGATTTTGGAAATGTGCATAAGAAATCCTGAATGGAAACGCTTGATATGCAAATAAACTCTCAAAATTCGCAAAAAATGTAATGCGCTAGGAGGAGGTGGATTTTCTAGAGTTTCGCATTAGATAAAATGCACATTAAAGTGAAGGAAATGGCTTTTTTACTAATTCCAAGCAGGCTTTCATGTGTCTTGCACTGAGTAGAGTTGCCTACGCTTCCGTCTGGCCACTCTGCTATAAAGCCCAGATCGGTGGAGTGTTGCAGCGATGGTTGTCCTTCAAGTTTCTCCCATCTCCACAAATGATCTCTGGAACTCAACCAGAGTGACCATCGGGTTCTTGATCACCTCTCTTACCAAGGACCTTCTCCACCGATTGGTCAGTTTGGCCAGGCGGCCAGCATTAGGAAGATTCCTGGTTCCTTCTTCCATTTACGAATTATGGAGGCCACTGTGCTCTTGGGAACCTTCAATGCAGCCAAACTTTTTTGTAGCCTTCCCCAGATCTGTGCCTCGGCACAATACTGTCTCTGAGCTCTGCAAGCAGTTCCTTTGACCTCATGGCTTGGTTTTTGCTCTGATATGCATTTTCAGCTGTGAGACCTTATATAGAGAGGTGTGTGCCTTTCCAAATAATTTCCAATCAATTGAATTTGCCACAGGAGGACTCCAATCAAAAGTGTAGAAACATCTCAAAGATGATCCAGAGAAATTGTTTCAAGTGTCAGAGAAAAGGGTCTTGATACTTATGTCAATGTGATATTTCAGTTTTTTCTTTTCAATGAATTTGCAAAGTTATCAAAAATCTAGTTTTTGCTTTGTCATTATGGGCTATGTAGTGTAGATTTATGTGATTCTTTTTTTTTTTTTTTAAAGCAATTTAGCATAAGGCTGCAACATAACAAAATGTGAAAAAATGAAGGGGTCTGAATAATTTCTGAATGCACTATATATCGATAATCATCTGGAAAATCTTCCGATTATCTATGTGTGAAAAAGGCATCGATCCCAAGCCTATTACTTTGTGTTATAATACCCTGGTATCAATAAATAAGGGGGGGGGGGAAAACCTGGTCAGCACTGCTATGATGAGATTTCAGATACAGCTGCTGAGAGAGTGATGGTAAATTTGTACCATCCTCTCTTTCTGACTGCCGTGATCCATCTCTCTCTATTTTTTTTCCTCTTTTGGAAAG
Organism: Myxocyprinus asiaticus; assembly: GCF_019703515.2. Lineage (NCBI taxonomy): Eukaryota > Metazoa > Chordata > Actinopteri > Cypriniformes > Catostomidae > Myxocyprinus > Myxocyprinus asiaticus. The sequence goes on from NC_059353.1 coordinate 10,077,324, forward strand.
TAGTGGAAACTTAAAGGTTTAATTTAGTTTGATCTTTTGCTGTTGGAGCAAATGTGAATGCAAAAATAATATTTTCTATGGTCTCCCATTCACTGCTATAGAAATGTGAAAATGGTCCATTGCTGGGGTGCCAGTGATTACCTCTCCAATGCTGGCAATGCCTGTATGCGTGTCTAAGATTGCTGACTCCCTGCTCTAGACTGTAGGCTGCAGAGAAGGCAAAAATGTTACCAGCTTTAATGGTCAGATAATGAGCTCACCTGAACATTCTCATAAAAGAGCACATCTGGGACCTTCATCTTCTCATCAGGACTGTACACAGGAGCTGAAATGTTCCCAATGGTTAGAAGTCCATCTTTTACAGTGCCTAAAAAGGTGAGGGTAGAAATGGAAAGAAAAAGAGAAAGAGTGAGTTAGAGAAAGAGATTTCACCGGACAGAAAGACTGCCAATTCAGCCATGTCACTGACCACCTCCTGAGGATACAGCTTCTTTTCATCACAAAAACAGTCTATTTCTACCCATCTACACTTTTCAGACACCACACAATGCACCTGAAACTATTACTTCTTGTACTGATAGTGGGGGAAAATTGGACAAAAATATCAGGGCAGGCTAAAATGACTGAGGATCCACTGGAGTCATGTGAGCCGGGTATCATGTGCTGGTTGGCTTGAAACTCACAAGTGTATTGGTGGTTTTGTTCTGCTGCTGTGTCAGGCTGCTCCTCTATTGAGACGTTCACCAGACTCTTCTGAAGAGACAAGCGAGCCAGGCTGGGGAGGAACCTACAAATCCAAGAGAATGTGTTCATGCTTTCCAAATCAACTTTTAATCAGTAAGTAATCAAGCAGGAAATCAAGATGCATTTGAAAGTGAAGTGAGTGATTTCTTTGCCACTAGCTGCACCAAACAGAACTGCAAAACTAATGACTATCCGACTGTCCAAACCTGAATTTTCGGCATGCAATACATCACTATGAACTCAATTAAACAAACCTGAAATATCGTACTGCAATGATCCAGCATTTTTCTAAATCCAAGGTTACATTTTAAATGTATAGAATGCTGAACGTGAGAATGAAAAATTCAATATTTAACTTGCCGTGAATAGTTTTAGCACAAAAAAAAAAAAAGAAAAAGGATTGTGAATACTTTTTTTGATGTTGCTCAGTCACATTGTACTTGAAGTAAATAGGCATTAAAGGTTAAGTGCATTTTGTAATGTTAAAATACTTTCCAGAGACAACTATATATGATCCATTTGTAAAATTGATTTCTCCCAAAAGCGTAAACATTGTGGCACTATCAAAACATTGACCTGGGCCCCGTTTCCCAATAACAATCGATCTTAGTGGTTAAGAGCGTTTTCTACAAGCAATTTTATGAACATTTGGTATTTTTTATGCACGTTTCCCAAAACTGCACTTAACATGAACGTGCGAAGAAGCGCTTTAAGTGCTACTTAAGAGAATGGCTGTCCGTGTGACAGTGCTGAAATGTGACTGTATAGAGCTCTTCATCATTGTAACTTTATATTATATTATAACATTATATTTGTGCGTAAATTTACAATAATTTGTAATTTACCTCAATAACATTTGTTTTAAAATATTTTCTGAAATATTTAGTTTTCAAACATTTCTCTTGATATGAAAGCTTCCAGGATTAGTGAAGACAGTGGAGGCCCCGTGTATGACAAGCATTCAATGAATATTACGAGGTTCAACGTGTTATCACGCAGCGCAAAATAAGGAGACGTTTAGAAGATGTGCTTTAGGGACATTCACTAATAAAGCGGAGGTCTGCTCTTTTCTCCCAAAAGTGATAACAGTGACAGCAATGCAGCATGTGCGGTGCTACACAACTTGTAGTGCTGGTGAGAGCGCCTTTGGTGTCAGAGAGGAAGAGGAGTCGAGGATAAAAGCGTCTGCCAAATGAATAAATGTAAATGTAGTACGATGAGCAAATATATACGGGTGATTTTCATGCATGGCATCAATTTAATACATTTCTTTTTCTCTCTAATCTTAATTTATACAGTTGTCTGCATCAATCATGCCACCACTTTGTTGTTACCAACTAGTCCACACAAATAACTTTATTTGTTTCCTAATTAATCTATTCATACATTTAGACTATTTTATGCATTTCATTATTATTATTATTACTATTATTAATAATATTATTAGACTTGTCTGTTAAAATAAAAATAAAACATAGGTATCCTGATATTAAAGTGTAGCTATAGGTGTTTAAATTGTATCAGGTGTAATTTGGCGATTGTCCTGCAGGTGTCTGCATAAGTCTATTTGCTTATGATGCTCTTAGAGCTGTACGATTACTCTAAAGCACTCGTAAATCTACGAGCATTTTCAAGTACTACTTAAGTTACAATGCTTTTGGGAAACGGGCTGCAAAACTAAGATGAATCGTATGTTGGATTATATGAACAATTTAGGCATAAGATGCTTTTGGGATACGAGGCCCTGTTTGTTTGAGAATCCTAACCTGCTCAACATAGCAACATTAGCTCAGGCAGGATTATCTGTTTTTTTTTTTCTTACCAATGGAAGATGGAGGGAGTATTCAGAAAACCAGTTTGGAAACAATCATTATTTTTGCCATTTTGTTTGGTGGTGCAGAAATTACACACATTGAGTCTTCTATGAATGTGTTTGCATTGGTCTACCTGGACAGACAGGCTTTGTTGACAGCGTGAGAAACGCTCTCCTGTGGATATTGAGAAAGACGCCGACAGATTCTCAACAGCTGCCTGGTGGACAATGAAGACGCAAGGGACAGGGCCTGGATATAACACAATTTATTTTTTACCTCACATAATTAGAATGGAAATATTCATATACATATAAAAGACAATTTTGGACACTCCAATTTTGATTAATCTCTAAAACAGAGTGAAAACTTTAAGCTGTGCTTAAAGCCAAAGCAGGGTACCTGATCTATTAGTGGGAGCTGCCAATGTGAAGATAAAACTGTAGTGTTATGCAAGTCAAAATTTCATTCATTTTCAACTAAAGAATTGATTTTGAACTACAGCAAGACACAACTAGCTCTGATATTGTTAAGCGATAGCATGTGCTTCTGTAGAAGCCATAAGTCAGTGTTATTTCAGAACTACACTACCCATCATTGTAAAGAGAGATCCACCAATCAGAGTCGCTGTTGCTAGGGCTGCACAATTAACTGAAAAACTAATCGTGATTACGATTACATATTGAGTCTGCACATGATGCGTCAATGGTTTCTATTTACAAAGTGTTTTTGCAGCGGTCAAGTATTCTAACCAATCACAGACATGAAACGGCAATAGCCAATCAGAGACGCTTAAATTAGTCCTCCATCATATCAGTAATGACAACTGATCCTAATGTGCAAGTTTTAATGCCCAGATACTTGCTTTATGTTTCAACTCTGTTCGTGGTGGCACATGAAAATGAATACTGATGAAACACCACCTGACACTCGAAAAGAAGCTGTAGAACAAGAGCGAAATGCACTTTAGAAGTATTTTGGATTTATTGCATGTTGCGCCGCTCACTTGCAACGTAGATGTTAAATACACTGCAAATGAGGGGGCCTGGGTAGCTCAGCGAGTAAAGATGCTGACTACAACCCCTGGAGTCGTGAGTTCGAATCCAGGGCATGCTGAGTGACTCCAGCCAGGTCTCCTAAGCAACCAAATTGGCTTGGTTGCTAGGGAGGGTAGAGTCACATTGGGTAACCTCCTCATGGTCGCTATAATGTGGTTCTCGCTCTCGGTGGGGCGCATGGTGAGTTGTGCGTGGATGTCGTGGAGAATAGTGTGAAACCTCCACACGTGCCATGTCTCCGCGGTAACGTACTCAACAAGCCATGTGATAAAATGCGTGCGGAGATTCGTCCTCTGCCACCTGGATTGAGGCGATTCACTACGCCACCAAGAGGGCTTAAAGCACATTGGGAATTGGGCATTCCAAATTGGGGAGAAAACGGGAGGAAAAAACAAATACACTGCAAATGAGCAATCCGACAAAACTAAAATGCTCCCGTTCTAATCGAGGCATAGGCGCGGTGTAAATAATTGATTTGTTGTGCTGTTTAGTCAGCTTTGTTTTTAATGAGTGCATTCAGCTCACACTGAACTGTTTATAAACCTGCAGTAACTGAGTAACAGCAGTCATTGTAACGAGAGAGTTCGTCTCGTTTGCTCGATTTCTGTTTACAATTTATTAAACAATTTAATAACAGTTTAGTTTTGTCATGTTAATAAGTAGGCCAATGTGACTTTGATTTGTATAGCAATAAAGGAATTCAGCTTAACTGTTCTAAGTTTGTCTTGGAGGTGTAGCCAACATAAAGAATATGGCATGATTTGCATATTTCACAAATAACCATCATTATTATTGCGTCTGATAATAAGACCCTTTTGCCCCGAAGCTGCTATTGGTAGATGGAATGGAGTTTTTCATTCCCAAAATGCAACCGCTGAGGCCAAATATGATCTAACAATGATTTTACGTGAACAAGATCACCATTGAAGATCTAAGGGGATGAATGGGTAGTCTCGCCACCACAGCGCTAACTGAACGCAGTAAGTAACTTGGTCAATTTAACTTGGTTGGTTGTTAATAAGTTTGAATATTGAATATGTCATGTTAATTACTGTATGTGAACCAATAATTTAAGCAGTACAGACACATATTGCATGTCCGATGGTAGTTTTTGTTTTTATTTCTCAGGCTTTAGAGGTGTGTTAAATGTGTGAGGAGGTGTATTTATCAACCTGTTACATGTCACACAGGCATATTGAATCAAGTAAACACTGGTTTTGTCAACAGTTCAGAAAGAAAAAACGATATATATTTCTTCTATAGATATCCCTTTAAAATAACTTTTATTAGGCCTATCATTAACAAATATTATTATAATATTTAATGCATAAAAGATGTTTTAAAAAAAAAAACTGGAGCGCAGTTCATATCCACCATTAAAATCTGCTACTCTGAAGAACCTTGTGGTAGCCTACTTTGTGATGTCATTGTAATTTAATATTTTAATCGACATTAAAAATCACAATTACAATATCAAGGGCAATAATCGACAAGTATGATTTTTGTCAGAATCTTGCAGCCCCAGCTGTTACCATGGAAATTGTGGCAAAAGAACTTAGCAGCGACCACCTGCTTCCAGAACCAAGACTGTTGAATAAGTGGGCAGTCACTGATGTGCTCTTGTACAAATGCAAATTTAGGGTTTCTGGGACAAAACTCAATAAAAAGAATCATGAATAAACATCTGAGTAAGCATTTTCTAAGCAAGGAGTCATATGTTGGACTATATAAACAGAAACAGATGGTATAAACTTTACAAAGGTTCTTGTAAGGTACAGTATGTGAAGAATCTCCCTATTCAAGTCTGCTCTTTGACCACTGTGACGGAATGAAATCCGGCCTCTGCCTTTGTTCTTTGAAAGCTTCAGGGATCTAACATTAGAAAGCTCACCGTTGGATCATTGGATTTTCTCAGGCTGTGAGTCAAGTGTAGCAGCTGCTCAATGGCCTCACTGGGAACATTTGGGACCTGTAAAAACACACTGGGTACATTAAAGCAGGCTCAGTATAAATCCAGTACATGGAGCATGAGAATGAATAAATCTGGGGGCATGTCCCCCCCTACATTTAGACATTTTTATCATTTCCCACTTTATGGGAATAATTATTATATTCTGAGAGTTTTGTTTAGCTTGGCTGTGGTGTGTAGTAAAAATAATGTAGCCGTATAAAACTATGATTTTAAAGGGGTAGTTCACCAAAAATGAAAATTCTGTCATAATTTACTCAGTCCCATGCTGTTCCAAAACCTTTGACGTTTGTTCTTGTGTTGAACACAAAAAGAGATGTTTTAAGTCAGCATTCACTTTCATTATATGGAGAAAAAAATATGCCAAGAAAGTGAATGGTGACTGAGGCTGTCTTTCTGCCTAACATCTCCTCTTATGTTCCACGTTTATGGAACAACATGAGCGTAAATAAATGAGGTAACACTTTACTATAAGGGTGTATTTGTAAACAGTAGTTAACTTAAACTCACAACTCTTATTAATCTTGGTTAATGTTAATTTTAACATACAGTACTGTGCAAAAGTCTTAGGCACATAAGATGCTTCACAAAAACATTTGTCTTAAGATGGTTATTTATATCTTCAGCTTTAGTGTGTCAATAGGAAATATAAATGTTAGACTCCCAAACATTACTTTTGCAAATAGAAAAGATTAGAATAGAAGAACAGGGAGCCCTGCAGCAGATGTCATGGCCCCCACAGAGCCCCCCACTGAACATCGAGTCAGTCTGAGATTACATAAAGAGACAGAAGCAATTAGAGAGCCTGAATAGATAGAAGAACTGTGGCGAATTCTCCAAGAAGCTTGGAACATCCTATCTGCCAACAACCAAGAAAAACTGTGTCCAGGTGTACCTAGGAGAATTGGTGCTGTTTTAAAGGCAATGGTGGTCACACTGAATATTGATTTAGCTTTTTTATGTTTACTGGACTTTGTATGACATTAAATGATAAATGAAAACTATTTATGGCATTATTTTTGAAGACATCCTCACTATGCAACATTTTTCACAAGTGCCTAAAACTTTTGCACAGTACTGTATATTAATATATATTTTTTAAACTAAACGTTGTGTGTTAGTAAATGCATTATGAACTAACATGAACTAACAATGAACAATTGTATTTTTATAAATGGACAATGACAAAGATTAATAAATGATGTAAAAATATATTGTTTGTTGTTAGTTCATGATCCCTAATGCATTAATTAATGTTAACAAATACAACCTTATTGTGAAGTGTTACCGTAAATAATGACAAAATTGTAATTTGTGAAGTATTTAATTTACTGGATTATGCAAAGATTGTTAACATGGTTATATATACAGTATGTCATTGAAATTCACACAAAAATAACTTTATGAAATACATCTTTCCCATGATATAATATTACATATACCCTGATATAAGATTTTGGTCATACCGCCTGCCCCTAAAACACATTATTGAATTAGACATCCAAGATAAGCCTGAAGGCATTGTGACTGACCATGCCCTGTAGAACAGCCATCTCCTCAGCCTTGGCCAGTGGTTTGATGGTGTGAAAGAGAAACATTGTGAGAATCTCCGGGCCGAGCCACTGCTGCATGGTGCTGCTGACCTGTGGGGGCTCTGCTAGAGCGATGACACGGAATGAAGGGTGGATTGGGAAAATGGATCTGTGGTGGTGGAAACCAGTGTAAAATTGGTTATTCATTTCCATCAAGCACAGCCTCTTTGCCGATTCATCTACAGGCTTGAACCATAATGGAGTAATAGTCCAAAAACTTCAGAAAGCTATTTTAAAGGATAGTATACCCAAAAAAATCTGCCATCAATCACTCACACTCATGTAGCTTGGAACCCATATGACTTTTTATCTTGGAACAAGATATTTTGAAGAATAGATTGGACAATTACCTTTTTTTGTAATATAGCATGATATACAGTGCATCCGGAAAGTATTCACAGCGCTTCACTTTTTCCACATTTTGTTATGTTACAGCCTTATTCCAAACTGGATTAAATTCATTATTTCCCTCAAAATTCTACAAACAATACCCCATAATGACAACATGAAAGAAGTTTGTTTGAAATCTTTGCAAATTTATTAAAAATAAAAAACGAAAAATATCACATGTACATAAGTATTCACAGCCTTTGCCATGACACTCAGAATTGAGCTCAGGTGCATCCTGTTTCCACTGATCATCCTTGAGATGTTTCTACAACTTGATTGGAGACCACCTGTGGTAAATTCAGTTGATTGGACATGATTTGGAAAGGCACACACCTGTCTAAATAAGGTCCCACAGTTAACACAGAGCACAAACCAAGCCATGAAGTCCAAAGAATTGTCTGTAGACCTCCGAGACAGGATTGTATCGAGGCACAGATCTGGGAAAGGGTACAGAAACATTTCTGCAGCACTGAAGGTCCCAATGAGCACAGTGGCCTCCATCATCCGTAAATGGAAGAAGTTTGGAACCACCAGGATTCTTCCTAGAGCTGGCCGCCTGGCCAAACTGAGCGATCGGGGGAGAAGGGCCTTAGTCAGGGAGGTGACCAAGAACCCGATGGTCACTCTGACAGAGCTCCAGCGTTTCTCTGTGGAGAGAGGAGAACCTTCCAGAAGAACAACCATCTCTGCAGCACTCCACCAATTAGGCCTGTATGGTAGAGTGGCCAGACGGAAGCCACTCCTCAGTAAAAGGCACATGACAGCCCGCCTGGAGTTTGCCAAAAGGCACCTGAAGGACTCTCAGACCATGAGAAACAAAGATTTGGCCTGAATGGCAAGCGTCATGTCTGGAGGAAACCAGGCACCGCTCATCACCTGGCCAATACCATCCCTACAGTGAAGCATGGTGGTGGCAGCATCATGCTGTGGGGATGTTTTTCAGCGGCAGGTACTGGGAGACTAGTCAGGATCGAGGGAAAGACGAATGCAGCAATGTACAGAGACATCCTTGATGAAAACCTGCTCCAGAGCACTCTGGACCTCAGACAGGGGCGAAGGTTCATCTTCCAACAGGACAACGACCCTAAGCACACAGCCAAGATAACAAAGGAGTGGCTCTGGGACAACTCTGTGAATGTCCTTGAGTGGCCCAGCCAGAGTCCAGACTTGAACCCGATTAAACATCTCTGGAGAGATCTGAAAATGGCTGTGCACCGACGCTCCCTATCCAACCTGATGGAGCAAAGAAGAATGGGAGAAACTGCCCAAAAATAGGTGTGCCAAGCTTGTAGCATCATACTCAAAAAGACTTGAGGCTGTAATTGGTGCCAAAGGTGCTTCAACAGAGTATTGAGCAAAGGCTGTGAATACTTATGTACATGTGATTTGTTTCATTTTTTTATTTTTAATACATTTGCAAAGATTTCAAACAAACTTCTTTCACATTGTCATTATGGGGTATTGTTTGCAGAATTTTGAGGAAAATAATTAATTTAATCCATTTTGGAATAAGGCTGTAACATAACAAAATGTGGAAAAAGTGAAGTGCTGTGAATACTTTCCGGATGCACTGTAGTATGGACAACTTTTATAATGCTTTTATGGTGCTTTATGGTAGCTTTTGTGCTTGACAGCCATCCCCAATCACTTTCATTAAATGGAGAATATATTTTAGAGTCAGGATATTCTTCAAAAAAAAAATAAAATAAATAAATAAATAATATATATATATATATATATATATATATATATATATATATATATATATATATATATATATATATATTTTCAAAAGAAAGAAAGTCAAACAGTTTATAATGCTTAAACATGTTTTTACTGTAGCTGCAAATTCTCCCTACATATTTCGCCTAACTTCCCTGGTGATGAGAGAGTACATGCTTTTGAGTATGTATTAAGACAGTAGGCCAGTATCATGACAGACTACTACATCTTAAAACTGTCTCTGGCTTGTTTGTCACTCAGGGACACATTCACTACAGTTGCAGCACTTTTGTGCCTGGTATTTAAATCTAGTTTAAGCCGGCACATTAAAGAGATAGTTCACCCAAAAAATATTTTTTTCATAATTTACTCACCATCATGCCATCCCAGATGTGTATGACTTTCTTTCTTCTGCTGTACACAAATGATGATTTTTAGAAGAATATTTCAGCTCTGTAGGTCCATACAATGCAAGTGAATGGTGACCAGACCTTTCAAGCCCCAAAAATCACATAAAGGCAGCATAAAAGTAATCCATACGACTCCAGTGGTTTAATCAATGTCTTCAGAACATTGATAGGTGTGGATGAAAAACAGATTCATATTTAAGTCTTTTTCTACTATACATCTCCACATTCACTTTCAGAATGTGAAAGTGCAAGTAGATTTATAGTAAAAAATTACTGAAATATTGTTCTGTTTCTCATCCACACCAATCATATTGCTTCTGATGTAAGATTTAACCACTGGAGTCGTATGGATTACTGTTATGCATTGTATGGACCTACAGAGCTGAAATATTCTTCTAAAAATCAATAGTTTGTGTACAGCAGAAGAAGGATGGCATGAAAGTGAACAAATAATGAGAGAATTTTCATTTTTGGGTGAACTATTCCTTACTAAGCCTGACAAAGAACTTAGTAGTCAAAATGCTTTTTAATCTTTAAAATTACATGGAAGCATATATAGCAGTGTGCCAAGCTCCTTCTTCATTATGAACTATCCCTTAAAGCACTGAAATATCACTGCAACTTGTTTATTTAAATTAAATGATTGTCATTCCTTTCCACGCACACATGCCTCCTTTCTATGTAAATTAGGCTAATTATTGATTGCGCTTCCCAAAAATTGCCCTGTGCTACTGACATCATGCTATTACCTCCCGAGGAAAGAGATGTTTGTGTACATTTTCTATTGATCATGACAGCAGTAATTCATCAAATAATGATCAAACGATGTTGAAGACTGTTATAAACTTGCATGTATCCATATGCGCAGTGTGGTCAAGCACACTTTCGGCACGTTAAAAGAGATGATTCAGGTGTCTGGATCAGGATAGTCATTGAAGCTGTATAGTACCGGCAAAGTGAACCAGATCGCACTGGTCTGCGTCATCCTCTAATATATAGCGCTCTGAATCGGTCCACAAAATCAGAATTGCACGGTGCAAAATGTGTTCAGCACAGATTTTGTGTCCGCGTTTGCACCATTGCCTGTTCTGTGTAATTCCTTTAGGAAATTGAGTACTAAACCAGTGCAGACAGTGTGTGCAAAACAGTGCTTTCACAGTGCGTAGTTCATTCTTCATGAATTCTCCCACTCAGTGTTTACTGTGCAGTATTTAGTAAGTAGTAAATTAGTTTACCATTCTGAACACAGCAAATTCGTTTTCTAACAGAATAAAAAGACAATGGACGAAGAGTATGATCAGGTGACCTGAAAACAGGATTACAGTCAAAGCGACTGTCAACCTTTGTTATTATGATAATGATATGTTTCAGGCAGTTGGCATAACCAAAGGCACTGCATCACTGATGACTATATGAGAATGAGGGGAGGTGAAGCTAGTCCATTTATCTTTCAAAGTGAACAGGATATACCCATGTCAAGATCCATGCTCTCGCTGATGTCTGGCACAGCTGATGCTGGATCGCTGACAATAGCTCATATACTTGCCGCATCTTCACCTAATCCCACTAGACAGTTATGTTTATTTCTAAACAATGAAGCCCCCTCCATGAAATACATAGACACACCCACTGACACACAGAGAGGATAGAGATTCTTCATTATCACACCATTTTTGATCTTCATCAGATCAGCTGTCTCCTGTTGCCTAGCAACACCTGCATACCTTCCAAGTCCTCCAAGCTCCCCTTTCTTACATTTACCCAACATTACCGAATGTAGAAATAATCATACACAGGTGCATTTTATTATCATCTTTACCCATAACACTGAAGCCCAATGTTTAAACTCATTATCACAAACAACATTGAAGGAATATTCTACCCAAAAATAACAATTTAAAACTATAGAAAGAAAGTCATATACAGTAGGTTTGGAATGACATTAGGGTGAGTAAATCATGTCATAATGTACATTTTTGGGAAAACAATTAGAGAGAGATCATGTTTTGTGGTGGTTAAATTGTTCTTGCAAGTAGGCGTTACACAATGGAACAGGCAAGTCTAATGCAGAGAAAGAGACCAGGATATTAAGAATAGTACAAACAGACACCATTTACTGCAAGGGCACCAATATTCTGCTCTCAGGCATAGTGTTGACCTCAGATCAAAGACAGGACCCCTTGCCACATAGCCAAGTGAAGTGAGACTTTTATAGGTGTCATTAATAGGGCTGTGAGGAGTCTGAGGCAGACAGGAATAGGGGCTGGCTAATTAAGAGCAGCGTTGAAACCACATGAAGAGAGCGCACAAGTGTAGCCTGAGACATCGGCTGGAAACACAGGAAGAGGAAGTGGCTTTATTTCAACCTCAGACGTGCCACCACAAACATCCTTCCTACCCGTCTAGGTATGGCTCCAAATATACGTCCAACAGCACTGATTTGTGAGGAATTCCGATTCGGATTTGACATTTTAATTCAATTCTGGTTTCTTTAATACCTATAAACGTATGGAATTTCACCATTATGGTTCCTTAATGGTTTTATTAGCAACTACTAATGCAAGGAATTTTACGTGTCTGGTTCCAATTCTGATTCCATGTAACTATTTTAACAAATCTGGCTCTGAGTATGTTCCACTTCATGGTTATATTAACATATTATCCTACTTAAGTAAGGAATGTAACATATCTGGTTCCGAATCCAATTCCATCTAAAGATTTTAATGATCATGGCTCTGATTCCGATTACTACAAACATAAGAAATTTTACGTTTCTAGTTCCAATTTCACATAACAATTAAGCCTAAATGATTGTGGCTTTGATTGAATTCCACATAAAGTTTCTTATAACAACTACTAACATAAGGAATTTAACAGGTTTTTTCTTTTTCTTTTCAGATTCCAATCCCATGTAATGATTTTAACAATAATGGCTCTGATTAGGGTTCCACTTAACGTTTCTATTAAGAACTACTAATGTAAGGGATTTAATCTTTCTGGTTCTGATTCCAATTCCATCTACAGATCTGAATGATTTTGGCTCTGATTCCGATTCCACATAATGTTTCTTATAACAACTATTTAGAAAATAATTAAAAGCTTCTGGTTCCAATTCCATGAAATGATTTTAACAATTGTGTCTCTGATTCTGATTCCACTTAACATTTCTATTAACATCTACAAACGTAAGGAATGTATCATGGAAAGTTATGCAAAAACTTTTCATACTCCCTGAAAGATATTAATGAAATAAGGGTCATGAGATATCTCACTAGTCTCTGTGACAGCTCTAGACTTTGTAAACAGCAAACAAAAAAATTGTCTGCGGCCCGTGGTCTCTGATGCTTTCTGCCCGTCGATCATTTGTAGTTGCAGCGAATTATTGAGGCTTAATACCATTTTTATGCCATGTTGTTCATTAAAGTTGTCAGTTGAGGGCACTATTTTGCTGCTGTTGATTTTCACATCCGCATCTGCTCGTGTTGGTCTCAATAAAGCTCATTTGGTCTCTTTCTAAAATTGCTTACAGCATCTCTAATGTTTCTGGTTCCAATTCCATATAACAATTTAGCCTAAACGATTGTGGCTCTGATTCCGATTCCACATAGCATTTCTTATAACATCTACTAATGAAAGGAATTTATTGTTTTTGGTTCTGATTCCAAATCCACATTAATGATTTGATGATTGTGGCTCTGATTCCGATTGCACTTAACATTTCTATTAACAACTACTAACATAGGGAATTAAATGTTTCTGATTTCGATTCTGATTCCATGTAACGAATTTAATGGTTGTGGCTGTGATTCTGATTCCACATGACATTTCTTATAACAACTACTACCTTCAGGAATTTAACATTCATATTTTCAGTTCCACATAATGATTTTAATGATTGCAGCTTTAATTCAGGTAATGTTTCTTATAACAACAACTAACACAAGGAATTTAATGTTTCTTTTTCAAATTCCAATTCCACGTAATGATTTTAACAACTGTGGCTCTGATTACGATTACACTTAACATTTCTATTAAGAAATAAAAACGTAAAGAATGCTACTGGTTTAGAGTCGTCATGTGGCGCCATGCGAGGTTCGGACGTTTGAACGGCGAGCTCAGTGCACTTTGCTAGTTTTAATACTTTTTGTGTCATAAACCGGTGAGATTCGATACACCCTGATTCTTTACTGTTCTAGGAAGACAATATGTCAAAGAATTCAAAATCCTAGGACTCTGGAGACATTAAAAGACACTTACGTGCTCAAGCTTAAGCCCCCGAGCAGCAGGCTGCGAGCCAGGGAGTCGATTTGGCCGGTGAGGTGAAGGAAATTCAGTGACAACTGATGGATGTGTTGGCAATGCTGATGAAGTTTGTTGCTAACTTGGAGGAGCTTGCTGTAAAACGTCGATCGATCACTGCCATGGAGATTAAATTCACAGAGATGGTTACAAGAGTGGCGGATATTGAGAAATGGATTGATTATCTGGATTCATCGGAGTGAGAATTAGCTTCGAATCCACTAGCGACCAAGGTGGATTCGGAGCGCGTCTGGGAAAAGTTGGACGATATGGAGAACCGCAACCGGAATAACATCCAAATTGTTGGAATTCATGAGGGAGCAGAGGGTCAGAATATGGTGGAATTCCTGGACGGACTCTTTCCGAGTCTGCTCCACATAACAGGCCATAAGCTGGAAATTGAGCGAGCTCACAGGGTTCCGGCTCGGCGATCCGCAGAGGGAGACAGGCCCCGATCAATTCTGGCCAAATTTCTGAGATCATCCGATAAAGACCTTGTGTTACACGAGGCGAGGAGTAAAGGAAGGCTTTCTTGGAAGAACCACAACATTTTCTTGTTCCCAGACCTTGCAAATTCGACAAGAGAGAAACGTGAACGATTCAAGGAATGCAAGAAACTCTTACATCAATGGAAGGTCACTTTTGCACTGATGTTCCCGGCCAAATTGAGAATAGATGCTAAGGACGGCCGCAAAATATTTGCATGTCCCCAGCAAGCCATGTCCTTCATAAAGTCCATGGAGTAAGTTATTTTGTGGAACTCACGATGCAGCCGAGTGGGCCTGACTCACTGAACATTCACTTGACTGTCCGAGGAAACTGGGGGCCTTTTTTGTTTCTTTTTGTGCTGGTTCCGCCAAGCAGCTGAAGTTTGTTTTGTGGAATAGCACTCCTTCAGGACAGTGTTGTGGATGAATCTGCACGTTCTTTGTGCTTATGCCTCCTATTGGTTGGAGTTTGTTTTGTGGAGTATTTCTTGCAGGACATTGGAGTGATTGGGTCATTTGTTGCACTCATAAAGCAATTGAATGGGCCGGCTCACTGAACATTCGCTTGACTGCCTGAGGAAACTGAACGGCATTTTTCTTTTTCTTTTAATTGTGCTGGTTCCACAACAGCTGGAGCTTGTTTTGTGGAGGAACACACATTTGGGACAGTAATGTGGATGAACCTACATGTTCTGTGTGTTTATTCCGCCTATTGGCTGGAGTTTGTTTTATAGATTATCTTCTGTTGTGCAATTCTGTCTCACAAAATTTTTATAGAAACACCAGACTTGAGCAATCCAATGGCAATGTTGTCGCGGGGGCTCTCGTAGGTGTACATGGACTGTTTGTGTTTAGAGGGATGGACACTGGTTGGCGCTGTCGTGTGTGGGGTTAATGCGCACGTTTTCCTTTTTTCCTGTTTGTTTGGTCCGGGGGGAAGTTTGGGGTTTGATTGTTGCACTAACGTTAGAATGTGGTCTTTATAATCTATAAAGACCACAATCTATTTTTTCTAATATGTCAAAATGTCATGTTAATATGAGTGGATTGTGAATGGGTCTCTCCACGTGGAATGTGAATGGGTTGGGGCACCCCATAAAAAGATGGAAGGTTATTTATTTTCTTAAACGTAAGAAATATGATATAGTGTTTCTTCAAGAAATGCATCTTTCCCCGCAGGAAGCTGAAAAATTTGGGAAGATATGGGGTGGACATGATTTCTTTAGTGCTGGCTCAAGTAAGAGCAGGGAAGTCATTACACTGATATGTAAGCATCTACAATTCAAATGTCTCAAACAGACTAAAGATAAATTAGGAAGAGTCATTACTGTTTTAGCAGAAATTCAGGGGCAAAGGTTGATTTTGGCTAATATTTACACAACTAACGCTGATGATCAGGGCTTTTTTATAGATCTTGAAGGGATGTTAAAAGCCGCTGGCACCCCTCATGATATAATATTGGCTCAATCCTTGATCACAGTGAAGCAAAAGTGAGAAAGCCCCCTAGAGCAACATTGACGCTTCACAGGATGTGTAAAAATCTTGGTCTTACAGATATTTGGAGACTTTTGAACCCATCTGGTAGGGACTATACATTCTTTCCATCAGTCCATAAGATTTATTTATGGATAAGTTCCTCATTTCATCTGTTGCTGATTGCTCAATTGGAAACATCTAAGTTTCAGATCACGCCCTGGTGAGTTTAGAGATGTTGCCACATACGGAGAAAAATAAATCATATAGTTGCCGCTTTAATGTATCCCTTTTGCAAAATCCTGAATTCCAACAAATGTTAAAGGCTGAAATCAACGTTAATATGGAGACCAACTGCTCCTCAGTATCCTCTGTGGGTGTGGCTTGGGAGGCACTTAAGGTGGTTCTTAGGGGTCGGATCATACAGTATGCCTCATTCATCAAAAAATCCAAAGCACAAGAACTCGTAGAGTTGGAAGGGAATATTAAAAATGCAGAGGCAGAGCTGAAGTGCCGAATGTTGTCTGATGGCCTCAGAGAATTGACCCGATTGAAATACAGATATAATACTATTTTGTCGCGGAAGGTGGAGTTTTGGCTATTCAGGGCAAGACAGTCATATTTTGAGTCGGGGCACAAAGCAGGGAAGCTTTTGGCTAGATATATAAAGCAGAGAGAGTCTTTTTCTGCCATTCCCTCAGTGAAATCTGCTGGTGGTAAAATATTTACCTCGGCCATTGATATTAATAATGCTTTTAAAGAATTCTATCTTGATCTCTATTGTTCTACGTCTTTGTCTACTGATGAAGATATTAGAAACTTTGTGGAACCATTAGAACTCCATAAACTGACGACTGAGCAAATGTTTTTTCTTGATTCTGAGATAGCCTTTGAAGAGCTTGGTGAGGTAATTAAGGCCTTGCCTTCAGGCAAGACTCCAGGGACAGATGGCTTTGCCGCTGAATTTTTTAGATCTTATGCTACAGAATTGGCTCCATTTTTGTTAGAAGTTTATATAGAATCATTAAAGAATGGAAAGCTTCCGTCAACCATGACAAGCCCGGATCAGTCTGATTCTTAAAAAGGACAAAGATCCAAGCGAGTGTAAGAGTTACCGTCCAATTTCCCTGATCCAGCTAGACGTAAAAATATTGTCAGAAATTCTGGCTAACCGATTAAGTTATGACATCTCTTCATTTTTTTTTTATCCCCTTTTCTCCCAATTTGGAATGCCCAATTCCCGCTACTTAGTAGGTCCTTAGCAGAGGTACAAACAAATGGATTAATTTCAGATTATTTTACTCTGGATAGGGGCACCCGGCAGGGTTGCCCTCTTTCCCCATTATTGTTCTATCTTGCCCTAGATCCATTAGCAGCTGCGATAAGAAAGGAAGATGATTATCCAGGGGTGGTGGCGGGAGATATGGTGCATAAGCTTTTGCTCTACGCAGATGATATTTTATTATTCATCTTCAACCCCACTAGATCTATGCCTTGCCTCCACAGAATTATTAATTCCTTTTCTAAGTTCTCAGGATACAGAGTCAGTTGGTCTAAATCCGAAGCTTCGGCTCTGACAGAGTACTGCCCAGTGATGGCTTTTCAGCCAGGCATCTTCCAGTGGCTCAAACAGGGCATTAAATATTTGGGCATTTTATTCCCAGCAAATTTGTGTGATTTAGTTAGAGTAAATTTTGACCCCTTTATAAAAAGTTTTTCGAGCGATGTGGGCAGGTGGGCTTCATTACATTTATCTATGATTGGGAAGGTTAATGTTATTAAAATGATTTGTATTCCAAAATTCAACTACCTGCTACAATCTCTCGCTGTAGATGTCCCCCTCTCTTATTTCAAGCAATTTGATAGCATAGCGAAGTCCTTCATTTGGAATGGTAAGCATCCCAGATTACATTTCAATAAGTTACAGAGGCCGACTGACAAAGGTGGGCTAGGCCTACCCAAGATTTTGTTTTATTATTATGCATTCGGTCTCAGACATATGGCTCATTAATCACTTCCACCTGAGTGAGCCCCCCCTGGTTTTGTATTGAACAGGAAGTTCTTGCCCCTATTTCACCATTGCAAAGCCTTTCTATCAAACTAATCGGAGAAGTTAAGTTACACCCGTTATCTCGCATTTGCACTCGGTATGGACAAAAGTGTCCAGAGTGTTTAATTCGGACATTTATTTAAATGTTGCTTTGAGTATATGGCTGAAAGCAAAATTATGCATTAATAAGTCCCCTTTCTGCTGGTCAGAGTGGATTGTGAGGGAGGTTAATATGCTCGGTGACCTATATGAGAGTAGAGTGTTGAGATCCTTTGAAAATTTGGTTCAACATTTTGGGATTCCCAGATCTCAGTTCTTCAGGTATTTATAGCTGTGCCATCTGCTCTGTACTATTTTTGGGAGTAGCATACACCCCCCTAAATCGGCAGATACTCTGGGAGTGGTGATTACTGCTTTTGAAAAAGGTCATGAGGCTTCAGTGTATTACTCCCTGCTATTTCAGAGTCTGGGGGACGGAGCTTTAACTTCTATCAAGAGATTATGGGAGAAAGATTTAAACTTGGTATTGGAGGAGGGAGTGTGGGCTAGGTTTCTAAAAAATATCAACTCTGTATCTAGAGATGTAATGGTGCGCCTTATGCAATTCAAAATTTTACATAGATTCTATTGGACCCCCTCTAGATTGTATAGGCTTGGTCTTAAAGACACAACCACCCGCTAGCGATGCCAATCGGAAGATGGAGACACAACCCATGTTTTTTGGGGGGGTGTTAAGATCCAATAATTTGATTGAAGGTTCAGAGTTTTGTGTGTGACGTGTTGGGCGTTCGTGTTTTGTTTTTCCCCTGACTCTGTATTTTAGATGATGGGGCAGTCATCTAAATAGGGGATAAACACATAAAAAATTGGGTTCTGACCAGTGTTATGACAGGCAGACAGATTGTTTTAAGGGGATGGATGTCGTTTCGGGAGTGGTGTGCGGAGATGGGGAGGGTGGCTGCTTTCGAGGAGGTGTCATATAGAAGGATGGGGATCTGGGATTCATTTGATGGGAAATGGGGCAGTTATTTTGAGTTTTTGGGGGACTCTCGGGGAGGGGCTGTGGAGAGAGAGGCGTAGATTTAGATGTGTATGATTATTATATATTTTTTTTTATTATTATTTTGTGTGTGTGTGTATATGTGTGTGTGTGTGTGTTTGTGTTTGAACTTATGTGTGACCACGGGGATGTTTGTTGGATTGGTGATTGGGGAGGGGGAGGGGTAGTAGAGGGAGTTAAATGTTGATTCAATGTATATTTGTTTTGTTTTTCTTTGTCAACTATTGAATTAATAAAAAATGTTAATAGGAAAAAAGGATGCTACTGGTTTCGATTCCAATTCCACCTAACGATTTTAATGATTGTGGCTCTGATTCTGATTCCACACAACATTTCTTATAACAACTACTGACATAAAGAATTTAACGTTTGTGGTTCTGATTCCAATTCAACGTAACAATTTTAAAGATTGTGGCTTCGATTCCAAATCCACTTAACGTTTCTAATAACATCTATTAACTTAAGGAATTTAATGTTGATGGTTCCGATTCCAATTCCATGTATCGCTTTTAACGAAAGTCACTCTGATTTCAAATTCCAATTAAAGTTTCTATTAACAACTACTAAGGTAAGGAATTTAAAGTTTCTGGTTCCAATTCCACATAAAGATTTTAGCGATTGTGACTCTAATTCTGATTCCATTTAACATTTCTATTACCACAAGGGCTAGGCGATATGGCTTCAAAAATTATATCTTGATATTTTTCAGCCTATTGACGATATCAATATTATCAATATCATATCCTGATAATTTAGTATTTGCTCTGTAACGGCTCAAAAGAACCATAATTTCATCTAAACAGCCATTGTAGCCAATTCAGTATTTCACAGGCATTAAGTAAAAATCTATTTAAAAAGAAGGAAGGCATGTTTACAACAGCTTTTCACTAAATAAACACAAGGGAGAATGAGGGGGAATCGCCCAGCCCAATTAACAACTAATGTAAGGAATTTAACATTTCTGTTTCAGATTCTGATTTCACTAAAATCCAATTCATTAATGATCCTATTAACGAATTTTAACATTAAAAATTCTATTAATGATTTGTTTGAGTATTTTTGAGGAAGAATGACAATGGAAAACGTTTGGAAAATCATTTATTTTTACATTCAGCACCCTAAGAAGCCTGTTGTCAAATGATGAGATTATTTTAAATTTCAACAAAAATTTTTAAATTAAGAAAACAAATCTAGCAACTTCTTAGTTATCTCTCTTAAACCCATTCACTGCAAACAAGCATTCATACTATAATAAGGTGCATTTACAAAGACATTTCAATTTAACGAAACAATGAATCACAAAATTTAAAGTTGATTACTGATTCTTGTGGACAGCTGAAAGAGAAACTAAAATATGCACTGATTTTAATGACAACGGCAAAGTCTAAAGTGGCTCTAATGCATGTGTATTGTAAAATGTATTATGGTATTCCACCAGCGTCGACAGAAGAATGCAGATGTTCCATGAAGTTCACTCAGTGCAGTATTTATTTAACCAGTTTCCAAACAAAAATTTAACTCGATTCCAAACACTATTGCTCGCTGTCAGTGCTTGAACATAGTTGTAAAACAATGTGTATCAAGAGCATTTCGCTGCCTTTTTCAAGCCTACAGAACTAGAACGATTACTAACTACTCCATGAACAAGTCACACAAATAGTGCTAAAACAATACTGGACTCTATATAAAAACTTTTTACAGCAGTCATACTTACATGTCAAATTATTATAAAAATAATACTGGAACTATTAAAAACGTCAGTCTATTAACTCTTAAACAGGATGCGTCTCCTTAGTAATAGAATGTTGTGGTATAACATTTCACAGACATTTTTAAATTATACATCTTTAGGCAAGTAAGGACAGACTGAAATAAACAGCAAGTGTCATAGTGATAACTGACAAAATCTATAAAATCAGCCTTGGGATTCATTTGAGCTGGACAGTCTGGTAGGCAGTTTCCTGTTATTGCACTATTCAGATGAAAGCATCTATTGTCATGGGCTGAAATGCATCTCATCATACAGTCTAGACTCCTTGCCACAAGGGTTCTTTGTTTTTAATTGTTAGTCTGAGACAGAGTCTCTCTATAGAGATAAAGGTTCTGTTCCAAAACACAGTGAGCTGCCTCGCTGTCTCCTGCCTACATAGACAGCTGTCTTCAATGGCAGCATCCTAACTGAAATGGAACCTCATAAGAGAGCGATTTGGAATGCACTACAAAGGCGGCAGCTCCACACGTCATTCAAATAACACTTCATATGCGCAGCGCACGGGAGACTCGACTCGCAACTGATTTCAAAACAGGTGATGCGAGAGGAACGACGCAATACGCTAATGAGTATAAATATGCATAGCGCACACACATGTTGGGTAAAATAGTCAGTTTAGTATCAGATTAAACTATTTTTTATCTATATTTTTCAGTATTGAATATACAGTATTTTAAAGAGGTCATGTTATGAGGAATCAAATTTTCCTTGATATTTTGACATATAAGAGTTCTTTCAACTGTAAACATACTGTAAATTTCAGAACTCAAAACTTAATTCCCAATGCAGTAAAAGCATTTATTGAAACAAAGCTGCAAAAATGCCTCGTTCTCTACTTCTGCGACTACCCTACGTCACTTGGGGTACTTTAATTCATGGCCGCCTCTACAGCTTAAAAGCTTTAACGTCTACTTAAAATCATCGCATCCTTGGCCACTGGTGCTCAGTTCATACTCAGAGAGAGAGAGCAGGATCTACTGTGGCCTCACTATTCCTGAACACCAAAGGTATTGAAACATCCACAGACAAACATCTCTGACCGCTTGATACATACACTACCAAAAGTTTAGGGTCACTTACTCATTCTTTATTATTTATTTTATATTAATAGTAAAGTCATCAGAACTATGGAATAACAGAAATGGAAATATGGGAATTATGTTGTGACTAAAAAAATCCAAAATAAATCAAAACTGTGTTATATTTTAGCATCTTCAAAGTAGTCACCCTTTGCCTAGAATTTGCAGAAATGTACTCTTGACATTTTCTCAACCAACTTCTTGAGGTATCACCCTGAGATGCTTTTTAAACAATACTGAAGGAGTTCCCATCTATAGGTTGGGCACTAAGTGGCTGCTTTTCTTAATTTTTCAGTCCAAGTCATCAATTTCAAAAACTTTTTTTTTTAATAAAATTTAAGTTTTGTAATTAAATTAATTAATATGTTGGCACAAATATATTTTTGTCTACAAAACTAATTTCAAACATTTAAGCACACACCTTCAGATCAAAAGGTTTTTAAGATCATGAGAAACATTTCAGTCAAGTGTTTCAAAACTTTTGAACGGTAGTGTATCTCGGGCCGCTTTTAAAAGATGTGGTGTCAAGTTACAACTCTGAAGAGGAGAAACTATTCTCTGTCATTTAGCTGCTGCCTCTTGCTGTTTGAGCACAAACGCATCATGGATGCATCCTTTCACCCATCTGCACTATTAATAATTGTTGGTGTATGATATCATGCGCTAAATGGACATCTTTGACTGTTTAGATGCGTTTCCGGCAATGTGCATTTCAATGCAGGATGGTACTGGAAGCTGAATGTGGATGTGTCTTCAGCGTATTTCAGCGTGGATTGCTTGTAACCCAGTCATAAAACGATTCAAGCTTTGCAAAGGAACTGTTATTGAAGGATGGGGCAGTTAAAAACACTTGGACCTGATCAAAAACAGTAAGTAAACAGGTCCATTCATGAATATTTCAAATGTCATGACTGTTTGATCGTTTATGGTGCTGACATCCTGTTTACACTGGGCACGTCCATTGATGCAACACAACAGCTTGAGACTGTCTACACTGGGCACGTCAACACAAACTTTCTAAACCATTTATTTGTGTTATTGGCAGTAGTATCGCCAGCTTGTGCAGTGCAAAATGGAACTGTCTACACAACGCGATGCACCGCACCAGACGCTTCTCTGATAGACAGCATCACTGATTATAATGCGTTCTATTGCTTTTGACACAACACGATTCTTGTGTCCGGTTTAGACAGGGTGTGAGTGTTAACAGTTGTGCTTGAGATGAACAGTTTAATATATGCAGATGCAATGGATGTGCATTATGTGTAAACCCTGAAATTTAGTTTTATAATGTTGTGGAGCTTGTTCATTCTCTTCAGATTGAGTAAAAAACAAATGGCTGAATTTGAGGGGCTGCACGATGTTAGCCAGTCATAACAGTGGGCATTTAAGTTGAAGTTTGAAGGAGGCGCTTATGCCAAAACCAAGCATTTCAGACAGAGGGCCAGAGATAGGGTGGAAAATGAACATATATTACTAAATTATGAATGTTTTAATGCAAAAAACATCACTAACATTATCAGTGGAACTCAAGGAAGATAATAAAAAAAAAAAAAAAAAGAGCATTTCATGATCCCTTTAAGTTTAATCAAAATTTATCTCACTTCGTCTGCCCATCTTGGATTTATTTTCCACCGAGCTCATCACCAGTGGTGCATTAACGTACGGGCTTATACAGGCTGAAGCCCACGGGCCTACAACTCCCATGGGGCCCAGCGGGAGGAGCGTGTTTAAACGCTTTCAGCGGGTGATGTGGTTGTTGACATGGTGACAGTGCGCAACCGTCTGTGTAGTGCTTGTTCAATGCACAGCAGTTGCATACAGGTGTAGATTAGCACAAGCTTCTGGTTCTGTTACATGATCATGGTACATTGCCGATACACAGCATTTGGTTATATCTAACATTTACCTCAGCAACAGCTCCCACTTCATAAATGCTATTGGTACTGGGATGTAGGGCTGTCAATTTTTGCAGTTACAGAATTCGAAGGAATAGTTCACCCAAAAATGGGACGTCTATTACCATTAGTCACCCTCGTGTTGTTCCAAAAACCCATATGACTTAGATTTAATCAAAAAAGGAGATATTAGGCAGAATGTTAGCTATCCCTTTAAGGCTTTGTAAGCAAATATTTATAACAGCCAAAAATATTTGCAATTAGGCCAACTTGGAAAAAGTAAAACCAGAGCACTGGGATAGGGTTAGTTTGGGTTTTAAGTGACTGATCAGACCATTACCTGTCTTGTAGCTGCTGGTCAGTGAACTGTAGTTCCTCTTTTAGAGTTTGGTAACGGTCCCACCGGAGTAGCCGAGTCCCGTCGTACAGAGCCAACTCTCTGTCATGCAGCAACCTGAGACAGTAGACAGTACAGATTACTGAAAAAGCAAATCAAGCACTACAGCAATGAGAGCCATGACCAGCAGTCTGCTCGAAAGTGAAAATCACTACCACAGACACCATTGCTGGTATTTTTACAACAACAGCGGGTTTAACCAGTGTAAGGTCTGTTCATAGAGTTGACACTGCACACAAAAAAAATACTTTCTTAATCAATAGTTTTGTCGTTTTCCAGTAAAATATCAAACAACCTTTACAACAAGATAAATGTACTTTAGAAGCAAAACTATATATAGTATATAAGACTTGTTTTCAGAGAATACATGGTAACACTTTACAATAAGGTTGCATTTGTTAACAAAATTTAGTGACAATGAACAATATTTTTACAGCACTTTATACTTGTTAATTACAAGTATAATCTACAATATATTTAACATTTATTGTAAAATTGTCAAACTATAGCATTCATAATGCTAATGTATCTCATTTCCGAGGCAATTGCGACTCCTCTGATTGGTGGATCTCTCTTCAGGGTTAAGGGTAGTCTAGTTCTACCCAAAGATAAAAATATGGGGAAACAAATGTTATGCGTGTATTTTGTTCTGAAGATTCTGTGTGAATAGGCCTTTATGAAGAGATGTCTCCACGACAGAGGCTAAGCACAGTAAAGTGCAGTATGGATTGAGACTGACCTGGATAGCACAGCTAGAGTGCCCAGGTTGACACGGTGGATGCCGTCCAGCAGCACCAGCTTTCCCTCCTGAGCAGCAGTGACCAGCGGGGACGCCCTCCAGGCTGTGTCTCCATTAGGCAGGGTGTACCGCTGCTGGAGGAGGTCCCGCGCTGTCATGTCCTACACACATACACAGAGGCAACGGCTGTCATTCTGAGTATCCTGTGGTGTACTGACAGAGGGAGGAAGGGTGTAAGGACGACAGAGGAGTGAGTGGGCAGGAGGACAAGAGAGCAGGACAGAGGTGAGCCGTTCTCACTCTATACAAACTCAAGGGCAATGCATTGATGGGGAAGTGTATGGGCTGTGATTGACCCTTTGCAAAAACACATCCACTGTGACTTAAGTTTAAATCAAAAGGACCGTACCATGATCTCAAGTAGTGAAAGATTTATGCTGGCCTAAACTGCCCTACAAAGCCAAAACGCAGCAATGATGCCAACACTAAAACTGAGAAAATGGCTTCAAAGTGTTTTGATTGTCCAACCAAATGTAGATTCTAAAATAATCTCCAATTCCATTTTCTCTGAGCATGAACCAAACCTGACTGTCACAGGACAGATCATACAGACCCAATTTTGGTCATAATAACTCTAGATTAGTTACTGCATTTTGCCTTTGCAGGGCAGTGTACACGCACCGAGCACTTTATTAGGAACACTATGGTCCTAATAAAGTGCCCAACGTGGTCTTCTACTGTTGTAGCCCATCCACCTCAAGGTTCGACGTGTTGTGTATTCTGAGATGCTATTCTGCTCACCACAATTGTACAGAGGGGTTATCTGAGTTACCATAGCCTTTCTGTCAGCTCGAACCAATCTGGCCATTCTCCGTTGACCTCTCTCATCAACAAGGCATTTCCGTCCACAGAACTGCCCCTCACTAGATGTTTTCAGTTTTTGGCATCATTTTGAGTAAACTCTAGAGACTGTTGTGTGTGAAAATCCCAGGAGATCAGCAGTTACAAAAAAAACTCAAAACAGCCCGTCTGGCACCAACAATCATGCCATGGTTGAAATCATTGAGATCACATTTTTCCCCATTCTGATGGTTGATGTGAACATTAACCGAAGCTCCTGACCTGTATCTGAATGATTTTATGCATTGCACTGCTGCCACACGATTGGCTGATTAGATAATCACACAAATAAGTAGGTGTACAGGTGTTCCATAGCAATAAATATGCAGCCTATGTGGGGACAAATTCTTTCAATTAGTAAAACTCCCACTTAGACTTTGGGAAATGTTTAATGTTACTTGAATTGGTGATATATTTGTGCATTTCTATCTTTATACTGTGGAAGGCTTTGTTTAGAAAATGTTAAGAAAGCATTATATTGTTACATTTTGTTTTGTTTTCTTTCCTAAGATGGAAATAAATCCATGTTGACAGGAAAATAAATATATATAGTGTCAAATTTGAGCACTTTCTAAATGTGCGATTAATCGCGATTAACTAAAAAAAAGTTATCGCGATTAAAAAATGTAATCTACTGACAGCATTAATATTTAATACTGTATATCTTTATACATATATATATATATATATATATATATATATATATATATATATATATATATATATATATATATATACACATATTATACATATGTACCACAGCCCATATGAATTCATAAAAGGGCTTCAGTGGGATAACACGATGAAGTGCGCTGCACTATTCCTCTTTTCCCCATATGCTGTAACCTCTCGCTCTCAACAGGCAAAAATAACTGAAGCGTAATGCACGGGCAGTTTCCTTTTCCTGCTCTGTCCGAATTGAGCCAACAGAATTCCCGGCATTCCAGAACTAACACACAAACACACACTCACACCATTTTACTACCTGCTGCGCTAAAGTTTCCACTCCGCTCTGAGTGGCTCTTCACAGACTGTCTGAGGTTCAGCAAAACACAAACACACTGTGATCAGATCCAGATGCTAATGGTACTAAAATACACATTTTAATAAGCTCCCAAAAATAAATGCTACACACAAATATTGCAAAAAATAGTCGATTTCTAATGAGATTTAACTATTTTCCCGATTACTGTATGAATTACAAGCATATTTATACTAAATAATTTTCTCAGATCATCTGCCATCTTGGATGGATGAGCTTGTTGCAATGCATTCTGAGATTGCCTTCTTCGAGCAGGATACAGGCGATGCTGTCTTAGAATTTGGCCACAATCGTACAAGTTATCGAAATATCTTCCTATTGCCTTCATTTGGGGAGCGTGCCTATGATGCCTCAAAATTCTGCTTATGTAGGCAGCTCACAAGGTTCTGGAACAAAGCCGTTGTGTTCCGACAGCAGAAATGGGCCAGTGCAGTTAATGATACTGGGGGAGATCAAGGACAGGGCATGACTCTAATCCCAAAATAGAAGCCACTCAAGATCACATAGAAGAGCATGTCTATTTAAGGATTTAAGTACCAAAAAATATGTAGTGCTGTAATATCACAGATATTAAAAACACCAATCACTGCTGATAGAAAACACTGGGAGAAGTGTGACCTCTGTGGTGTGTAAACTGGCTCTGTGTGCTGATGTTCAGGACAGCACTGAGTTTTCCCCTTAAACCTAAACACTGTGTCTTTAAAAGTCAATATATTTGTTTAATTTCTGTATCATTAAACATATATTTTTCACCTGCCTACATTCCACAGCAATCCCTTTAGTAATTGTTTGTCCATCTGTCTGGGGATGCGTTCTAACATTCCATCTGCAATATTTTATAATTGTTGGTCTATGTACACATGCATCACACGGACATATTTGCCATTGCATCTCATTTTAATGTTTTAAGTGTTGCGTAACATGAGTGCAGTGCTGTTAAGATACCATGTAAAGTTAAAAGTAGCTTAACTTTAAAAAAACATGTCTCAGGATCTGCATTCTGCCCATTCTATTTTTAACACAAAACACATCCTACAGCAGGGCTATTCAACTTCATTGGCAAGAGGGCCAGATGGAAAACATCTCTGGGGCATGAGGGCCCAGCCAGAAAAGTTTGTTAACAAAAACCTGCTATCAGATATTGTGTTAATCTAGGCCTATAATATTTGTTCACTATGTAAATAAAACATCAAGAGCACAAATTAAAAAAGATAACTTGCAAAGTGCTTTAAATGGGTCCATAACTGAGAAAGTAAATAAAATTGATAATTAAAAATGTTATTGAACAATAACAGTAAAGTCTGTTATAGATGCAATAATTTTAACTTTACAAATTGAATGTTTTCTTGACCAAATTAATGAATAGAACTTTTCTGCCTCTCCGAACTCATGCTTGTCAAGTAATCCATAATTTTAGTTCTTTAATCTTTCCATTTTGTCTAAATTATGGATAATGATTATTTGTAATGCAACCTCTGAAAGCCTTTAAAAATGCGGCGCTCCTGCATGAGACACTGTAAAAAAATTGAGACGTAGCACGACTTCCGTCTAGCGCAAATTTCCATAGGAAAACAACTGAAAACAGCGCGATCAGACAAAAAACGCGTTTGGTATGAACCGCCCCTAAGACAACTGACAACCTCACTTGGGCCACTGAAAATTTCAAACGGGCCAGATTTGGCCCACGGGCCGCCAGTTGAATAGGCCTGTCCTACAGAGAGCATGGTTAAATGTTTTATTTTTTCATGGTACTATTTTAAAAAAATAATTGTACTTCATTAGTGTCTTAAAAAACTTACCACTAAAAACATGTGTACATAAATGCACTTATAATAGAAGTCTATGGGGCAACGATTGTACGCTTGCCCTATAGACTTCCACTGTAAGTACATAACACACTCAAATAAATAATTTTAAGATTTACGCATTTCAATTTCATAATAAAATTGCAACAAATTTATATGAGTAATCTTTCATAAAATAACAATTAAAAAAAATATTTAAAGTTTTATTCATTTACATTTTTTAAACATTAGACAATTAAATTTGATGGAATTTTGTTTTGAAATTAAAATGCGTAAATCTTAAAAAAGGCTCAAAATTTTTTTTGTGCATTTTTTGTTTGTTGTAACAAACAAACGTATTATTTTCTGTGGTAACAGGCAGCATCTGATCTTGAAATTAACCTGGGATATACCTTCAAAAATTTAAACTTAGCACAGGTACCAATGATACACTTTTTATATCTCCACTTATCAGTCTATACAGTTTTCTTGTGAAGTTTTGACATTACCTGATAAAGCATAATTGGTTCAGTGCTGTAGCCCAGCATTTCAGCGAACTCTCGGGCAATCAGGGACTTGCCACAACCCTGAAAAAACAACAACAAATAGCATTGGCACACCCCAAGGTACTATTACTAAGTTGAATATGATTTACTTTGTTTAGTTAATCTAATCTAACGGCACCTCAGAACATCTAACAAGAACACAATCCCTGACGCACACATTAGTTGGGCCTGGTGATCTTCCAGCATTACCTTAACAGACAGTATGGAAACTTGAGCTACTGTTCTTGTTCAACACACGTCAACTTTCTAATTCAAAGTGCTTTAAAGAGGGTTGCTGCAGGAAGCTGCCTGTGTACCTTGGCTCCGATCAGACAAATGTCTTTGACGAGGTGGGACTGCATCATCTCAGCCAGCAGGCGGTCATGGGAGGGGGTGCCAATGAATGCAGGGCTGCTGTTGTGTGGGCGAATCGGCCTTGTTCCTGAAGGAACCTGCGAAGAAAACACAGCTTTTCCTTTAGAGGGAAGTAGTAGTTTGGTTCACTCACATTTCCAAACAAGCATTATCTTCAAAGTGTGCTTGTGATGTTAGTTCTCAGCTACAGAGACTTGTGGCTGACCCTGGGGTTTTTCATCAATTTGGTTACAACCTGGATCTAAACTGAACACTTTGTCAAGAGCCAAATGAAAGTAAGAAATTGGCTGTATTAGGAACAGCAGCATTATATGTTCAAGTCGAACTGCAAAAACAATAGAATGCAACAGACTGGTTCCAGAAGTTAAAATCACATTAATTTCTTACATAGACATTGATTTTTAACGCTAACTTGTAAATCTTTAAAGACAGACCTACTGTGAGCTCTGAGGTTATTCATCGATGGTATATACTTCCGTTGAAGCCATCCGTCTGCGTTATTTCAACTTCTGTGTGATTTCAATCATATTTAATAGTGGAATTCCTGTTGAACAACTACATCAGTGTTTCCCAGTGTTTACCTTTTTTCTGCCACGGCACACTTTTTACGAATAAAAAATACCATGGCACACCACTATCAAGTCACGTAGGTATGCTGTGTAATCAGAATCTGAATCAGAATCAGAATGAGCTTTATTGCCAAGTATGCTTATACATACAAGGAATTTATCTTGGTGATACGAGATTCCAGAACACAACTATACAAAAAACAGCAACAAGACTTTTAAAAAATAATTAAAATTGAATAAAAAATAGATAAATACACAATAGACAATATATATATATATATATATATATATATATATATATATATATATATATATATATATATATATATATGTGTATATATATACACACACACACACACACACACACACACACACACATACCCTGCATTCGGAAAGTATTCACAGCACTTTTCCACATTTTGTTATGTTACAGCCTTATTCCAAAATTGATTAAATTCATTATTTTCCTCAAAATTCTACAAACAATACCCCATAATGACATCGTGAAAGAAGTTTGTTTGAAATTTTTGCAAATTTATTAAAAATAAATAATGAAAAAAAAATCACATGTACATAAGTATTCACAACCTTTGCTCAATACTCTGCTGAAGCACCTTTGGCACCAATTACAGCCTCAAGTCTTTTTGTGTATGATGCTACAAGCTTGGCACACCTATTTTTGGGCAGTTTCTCCCATTCTTCTTTGCAGGACCTCTCAAGCTCCATCAGGTTGGATGGGGAGCGTCGGTGCACAGCCATTTTCAGATCTCTCCAGAGATGTTCAATCGGGTTCAAGTCTGGGCTCTGGCTGGGCCACTCAAGGACATTCACAGAGTTGTCCCGGAGCCACTCCTTTGTTATCTTGGCTGTGTGCTTAGGGTCGTTGTCCTGTTGGAAGATGAACCTTCGCCCCAGTCTGAGGTCCAGAGTGCTCTGGAGCAGGTTTTCATTAAGGATATCTCTGTACATTGCTGCACTCATCTTTCCCTATATCCTGACTAGTCTCCCAGTTCCTGCCGCTGAAAAACATCCCCAAAGCATGATGCTGCCACCACCATGCTTCACTGTAGGGATGGTATTGGCCAGGTGATGAGCAGTGCCTGGTTTCCTCCAGACATGACGCTTGCCATTCAGGCCAAAGAGTTCAATATTTGTTTCTCATGGTCTGAGAGTCCTTCAGGTGCCTTTTGGCAAACTCCAGACGGGCTGTCATGTGCCTTTTACTGAGGAGTGGCTTCCGTCTGGCCACTCTACCATACAGGCCTGATTGGTGGAGTGCTGCAGAGATGGTTGTTCTTCTGGAAGGTTCTCCTCTCTCCAAAGAGAAATGCTGGAGCTCTGTCAGAGTGACCATCAGGTTCTTGGTCACCTCCCTGACTAAGGCCCTTCTCCCCCAATCGCTCAGTTTGGCCAGGCAGCCAGCTCTAGGAAGAATCCTGGTGGTTCCAAACTTCTTCCATTTAAGGATGATGGAGGCCACTGTGCTCATTGGGACCTTCAATGCTGCAGAAATTTTTATGTACCCTTCCCCAGATCTGTGCCTCGATACAATCCTGTCTCGGAGGTGTACAGACAATTCCTTGGACTTCATGGCTTGGTTTGTGCTCTGACATGCACTGTTAACTGTGGGACCTTATACAGACAGGTGTGTGGGCTCTGCTGGGCCTTTTTCGCAATGGAGTCAATGTGTCTCCCACTTCAGGTGTTGTGAGATGGTAGTGCCCAGGAACCTGAATGACTCCACTGCTGCCACAGTGCTGTTTAGAATGGTGAGGGGGGACAGTGTTGGGGGGTTCCTCCTAAAGTCCACAATCATCTCCACCGTTTTGAGCATGTTCAGCTCAAGAGTGTTTTGACTGCACCAGATAGCCAGCTTTTTAACCTCCCTTCTGTATGCAGACTCATCGTCATGAGGCCGATGACAGTGGTGTCATCTGCAAACTTCAGGAGCTTGACAGAGGGGTCCTTGGCGATGCAGTCATTGGTGTAGAGGGAGAAGAGTAGTGGGGAGAGCACACATCCCTGGGGGGCACCAGTGCTGATTGTACAGGTGCTGGAAGTGAATTTCCCCTGTCTCACAAGCTGCTGCCTGTCTGTCAGAAAGCTGGTAATCCACTGACAGATAGACGTTGGAACAGAGAGTTGATGTAATTTAGTCCGGAGAATAGCTGGGATGATGGTGTTGAAAGCCGAACTGAAGTCCACAAAAAGGATCCTTGCATATGTCCCTGGTCTGTCCAGATGTTGCAGGATATGATGCAATCCCATGTTGACTGCATAATCCACAGACCTGTTTGCTCGATAATCAAATTGAAGGGGATCTAGAAAGGGTCCAGCGATGTCCTTCAGGTGGGGCAACACCAGTCTCTCAAATGACTTCATGACCACAGACATCAGGGCGACATCAGAGTCATTAAGTCCTGTGATTTTTGGTTTCTTTGGGATGGGGATGATTGTGGAACGTTTGAAACAGCATGGGACCTCACACAGCTCCAGTTATCTATTGAAGATCTGTGTGAAGATGGGGGCCAGCTGGTTAGCACAGGATCTAGGACATGCAGGTGAAACGCCATCTGGGCCCTGTGCTTTCCTTAACCTTTGTTTTCGAAAGACATGGCTCACATCATCTTCACAGATCTTAAGTGCAGGTTGAGTAGCAGGAGGGGTAGTAGAACACATTCAGGTCGTTAGCCAGTTGTTGGTCCACCACAGGGTTGGGGGTAGGAGTCCTGAAATTCATAAGTTGTTTCATGCCACTCCACACTGATGCAGGTTCGTTAGCTGAAAACTTGTTTTTCAGCTTCTCAGAGTATCTTCTTTTAGCCACTCTGATTCCCTTATTCAGTGTGTTCCCGGCCTGACTGTACAAGACTTTATCCCCAAATCTGTAAGCATCCTCTTTGGCCTGACGAAGCTGCCTGAGTTCTGCTGTAAACCATGGTTTGTCGTTGTTAAATGTTAAATGGGTCCTAGTAGGAATGCACATATCCTCACAGAAACTGATATATGATGTAACAGTATCTGTGAGCTCGTCCAGATCTGTGGCTGCAGCCTCAAAAACACTCCAATCTGTGCAGTCAAAGCAGGCTTGTAGTTCTAGCTCTGCTTCATTGGTCCATCTCTTTACAGTCCTTACTACAGGCTTAGCAGATTTTAATTTCTGTCTGTAGGTTGGAAGAAGATGAACCAGACAGTGATCAGATAGTCCCAAAGCTGTTCTAGGGACAGAGCGATATGCATCCTTTATTGTTGTGTAGCAGTGATCCAGTATATTTCTGTCTCTGGTTGGGCATGTAATGTGCTGTTTATATTTAGGCAGTTCACGTGTGAGGTTTGCTTTGTTAAAATCCCCAAGATAAATAATAACTGAGTCCGGGTATTGTTGTTCCGTGTCTGTGATTTGATCAGCCAGCTGTTGCAGCGCTGTGTTCACACGCGTTTGGCGCGATATACACACTCACCAGAATAAACGAGGAAAACTCCCGCGGCGAGTAGAAAGGCTTACAGTTAATAAAGAGCGCTTCCAAATTAGGACAGCACATCTTCTTTAATGTTGTTACATCTGTACACCAACTTTCACTGATGTAAAAGCATGTTCCACCACCTCTCCTTTTCCCCGTTAACTCCGCGATGTGATCCGCTCTGAACAACTGAAAGCCCGGCAGATGTAACACGCTGTCCGGAATGGCTTCACTCAGCCAGGTTTCTGTGAAGCACAAGTCAGCAGAGGTTGAAAAGTCCTTGTTTGTGTGGGTGAGGAGATGTAGTTCGTCAGTTTTGTTAGGGAGAGAGCGGAGATTCGCTAGATGAATGCTCGGCAGTGTTGTTCAAAAGCCCCACCGACGGAGTTTGACCAGCGCATCTGCTCAACATCAACATACAGAAGGCTAGGCAACCTGGGTCTATTTAATAAAAAATGGCGCAGCTATTTAGCCTACTTAGAAGGCGCTTGGGGAGGGGCAGTGGATAGTGATGCGTAGTTTTAAATGTGTGTGTACAACCTTATTGTTTTTTTGGAAGTATACTTTTTATGTTTGTGTGTCATTGTCAATTTAACTTTTGACCACTGGGGTGTGTGTTTATGTTGAGTGGGGGAGGCGGATTGTTTGGGGGGAGGGTTATAATTTTATATTATTTGATTCCACATTTTCTGTTATGTTTATTTAAATTGTTGTATGGAATCAAGAAAAATTGTTAATAAAAAAAATTAATTAAAAAACAAATGGAGAATTTTCTGAAAAGTCTATGGAAGAAATGAATGGGAAAAATACTTCTGGAATCCAGACGGCTTAAAAAGTGGGTGGGCACTGTTGCACTCTATTCTCTGACCCTCACGGTGTTGTGATGTGATACGTGTCATACAAAGTAAAGACATACAAACCACTAGCGAAAACATTTGTCACGACTAACACAACTTTTAGCTCAGTGTAAAATTTAAGGAACAGAAGAAGCTTTTTCGCAGTGGCTCACACGTTCACTCGAAAACTTGCGTGAGCATGCGACATGAACAACAGACATTACGATTTTTACTGAAAAATGACTTTGTTTTCTGACAGAAATTCCGGAAGACACAATGAACTGCACTGTTTGTCACAAAAATGCAAGTAATACAGCTGAAAAACAATAATATCAATGTCATAAGGACAAAAATAAATTCTTTGAATGAAAATAAAACAAAATACAGTTTCATGGCTGGTAAGAAATATTTATGGCTGGTAAATTTTCTCAATTCACCCACCAAGCTCATTTTGAACCCTGGTTACAACTGTATTAAATCTTTATTAACGAGATATTACTCTAAAGCAGAACTTTTTTTGCCACATTCGCTGTGTCCTCACCTGAAAGCTGATGTTGTGGTCAGCAATGCTGACGGTGACCGATGCCTGTCCTGGGTGATCTCCAATTACAGGCTCAACATTCATCACTGCAGTCGGAGAAGGCTTCTTGCTACCATCAGTCAACTTAAACCTCTGAGAAGAGAGAGGATATTGAATATTCATGACATATTCACAATAATTTTGCTGGTTCAGGAGTACGAGAGCTTTAAAACAGAGATGTTCAAATGCTGTCTTTGGTTTAAACCTCAATAGCAAAAATGGCTTAAGAGTTGGTAAGTTTGATTTATTTCCATGCAAATTAAACCATCTATTTCAGTTCGACACTGATCAAATATTGTGTGGAAACATGCCTTGATTATTTTTAATTACTGTATTTTATTGTATCACAGTTTAAACCATTTCAGAGCAAATACATAAAGTGAGATATATTATTGAATTTTTTCAAAAGGCTGAAAAATATAAGGAATTACCACCCCTTTATGACTTTATAAAGATTAGAAGACAGGACGAGTGGGGTTCTTACACCGAGTACCCCCTCCACTGCTGTGCGGCCCTCCTTTCCCAACATGGCCTCGTATGGGTAAAGCCTCTGGACCAGCTGCTGTGCTGACAGCATGGGGAACAGGTTCTGCAACAGGTACAATTGGTCTTTAACAATAGCTACACTGAATAAACGATACTAGAATCCCTTAACTGTGAAAGAAAATCTCATGCAATCTGTAACTCACCAGAACTGTGAGAGCAGATGGTAGATTGTCCACAGGGAAGTCAGGCAGGCTTAAGCTTGCAGACTCTTGAGAGCAAAGAGTAGTGGCAAAAGACAAGAGCTGGGACACCCTAAGAAGAAAATAAATACATTTGAGCATGCAGTCTGCATCTGGCCAATGAAAATCCATCTTTGAAAACTGTTGTACCTTTCAGCTGGCACGTTTGGTCCAATTGTATACAGATGTTCTAGCTGGTCCTTCAAAAAACAGATTGTTTGATGTTAGATACATTTGACATTACACGTTTATCAGTACACTCTACATATGTTATAGATGTTGCTTCTGTGTGTCTGGAGGCACCTTGAAGGGAAGATAGTAGATGTCTCTGGCCTGAAAGCGAGATCGGAGCGGCGGATCCAGCGGGTTTCCTTTGTATCGGGGGACGGGCAGACCGAGAGCAATGACCCGAAAATCCTCACTCACCCGAACTATCTTCCATGCGTCCAGCTCTTCTTTGCTATGCTCCTTTCAGACCAACACAACACAAGCCCATGATAAATAGGTTTTACCCTACCAAAGAGAATACTATTAATCTTTTATAATAATATCATTAATAAGCTATTAACTAGGCTACAGTGGCAAGAAAAAGTATGTGAACCCTTTGTAATTACCTGCATTTATGTATAAATTTGTCTTAAAATCTGGTTTGATCTTCATCTAAGTTACAATAATAAACAAACACAATCTGTTTTAACTAATAACACACAAATTATTGTATTGTTCTTTTACATATTGAAAACATCATTCAAACATTCAAAGTGTAAGATGGAAAATGAATGTGAACCCCTAGGCTAATGACGTCAATAAAAGCTTATTAGAGTCAGGAGTTGGCAAACCTGGCATCCAATTAATGAAATGAGATTGGAGGTGTGGGTTAGAGCTACTTTGACTTTTAAAAAAAACACTCAAACATTTTTAGTTTGCTATTTACAAGAAGCATCTGCTGATGTGAACCATGCCTCGCAAAAAAAGAGATCTCAGAAGGCCTACGATCAAGAATTGTTGCTTTGCATAAAGCTGGAAAGGGTTACAAAGTTATCTCTAAGAGCTTAGATATTCATCTGTCCACAGTTAGATACATTTTCTATAAATGGAGATGATTTAGTACTGTGGCTACTCTCCCTAGAAGCAGCCATTCAGCCAAGATGACTCAAAGGACACCCCACAGAATGCTCAATGAGGTAAAAAAAGAACTCTAAAGTGACAGCTAAAGACAACAAGGAATCATTGAAACTGGTTAACATCTTTGTTCATGAGTCTACTATATGAAAAAGCTTAAACAGGCATGGTGTCCATAGCAGGACACCACAAAGGAAGCCGCTGCTTTCCCACAAAAAACATTGCTGTGCACCTGAAGTTGGCCAAATAATTTTTAATGGGATGTGTTCAATAAAGACATGAAAAATTATAATTGTTTGTGTGTTGTTAGCTTAAGCACATTTTGTTTGTCTATACTTGTGACTTTGATAAAGATGAGATGACCAATTAATGCAGAAAACCAGCTAATTCCAAAGGGTTAACATATTTTCTCTTGCCACTATATCATTAGTTTATATGTATTCAGATATGAAAGTGGAAAACAGAAAAGGATATAATTCAAATGCACATTACAGAGGGTCCAAAAATAACACTTGCAAAGCACTAAAACAGGGCATTTTCAAACTTGGCTCGTTTGAAGTATTGGTTTCGAAACCTGATGTGTTTTCTCCCTTAGTTCTTTGGTTTAGGCATATATGAACACGACAATCGCACTCAGATCTGCACCAAAACAATCGGTCCAAGACCGATTCATAATAAAAACGTGGATATAGCTTTTGCCGACTACAGTATATTAAATAGAATTGCACATTTAAAATAGGAGATGTTTAAAAATTCCTGATTTAATTTTAGTACAATCGCTGGCAATGGCGTTAGCAACTTTTTGACAGATAAAAACCATCTTTACGGGGCTTTCCTCTTTACTCAAAAATTTGTAGCGGTTGTCAAATTATTACATGTATATAACTTTAACCGGTATATTGATGTATGAGCTAAATCCTTGAACAGCGCTGTGATGAGGAGGAAGGCATGGCTGGGCCATGAGGCATCAGGTGATCAGCGGGAGAGCGAGATAAACAGGGAGCCGGAGATGCCAGTTCGAGAGAGAGAGAGACGCACGCGGCCGCGCTGCATGTGTGTCCTTATGTTTATTGTTTGTTTTATGTTGAGTTTCTGATTAAACTTTACGTTGACTGTTCAGCCAGTTCCCGCCTCCTCCTTGCCCGTCCTTATACTGTTACAGTGGTGCTGAAACCCGGGAGGGAGGAGGGATGCGCTGTCGTGGAGTCCTCGCCGCTGCCATCTACCAGGGGGAGCAGCCGCGGCCATCTGCCTGGGGACGGAGGGGTCTCTGCCGGCCACCGAGAGCCGCCGAAGAAGGAGAGGAGTGGTTCTGTCCGCCAGGGGACGGAGGGCTTGCTGCTGTCACCGGGGGAGGAACAAGCTGTCGTCCGCCAGAGGGCAGTAGGTTAGTCTGGTGGCGCCCAAGCCTGAATCGAGCAGGGGAGGAGTGTGACGAGGAGGAGGGCATGGCCAGGGAGTGACGCTGCACTGCCGGCGCGGAATCAGGTGATCAGCGGGAGAGCGAGATAAAGGGGAGCCAGAGACACCAGTTCAAGTGAGAGAGACGCACACGGCCGCATGTGTGTCCTTATGTTTATGTTTGTTTTATTTTTCTGATTAAACTTTACGTTGACTGTTCAGCCTGTTCCCACCTCCTCCTTGCCCGTCCTTATACTGTTACAAGAGATTAAACAGTCTGACCAATGAGTGGATAGTTTGCTCACATGCATCTTTTATTAACACAGTTTTGGTCATTTTGAAATGTTGCCTTGTGAAAGCAAACCAAACCAAGACGAAAAAAATTTTAGCCCCTGTTTCAGAATGAATAAAATGAGCTACAGGTCTGAAAACCAGAGTACAAATTGGCAGTTGGCAGGTAACTTTATTAGAAAAAAAGCAATGTTAAAGATGCTATATGTAATATTTTAACTGTACTAAATCATAAAATGACCATAATATGTAATTAGGAGAATTAGGAAACATGCTAAATTTTGCTTCTCCGATTGCAATGCTACAACCAGTATATTCTACTTTGAAGTTTCCATTCCGGGCCGGAATTTCTGTTTATGTTTTGGCCTGTGTGATCCCACCCAATGCCCACTCACCAATAGCATTTAGACACCGCCGGATTGCCATTTTTGAACAAGTTTTCAGGCAAACAACACTGCGTGCTTCAGCCATGGAAGCCAGCAAACGAACTGGATCAGAGATAACAGATTCCACCCAACCTAAAAAGCCTCGCCATCCGTCTAAAAACCACCATGACCAGAGGCGTAGTAAAACAAGGATAAATACTGGAGATGCCTTTGGAAGATGCAGACAGCTTAAAGCCCAGAAATCCCTTAAAAGGATGCTGAGTTGGCTAATTCTGGCAACCTGCATGAGCTTCGAGTCTGGGGTGGGGCAGGCAACTCTCCAATATTTTGAATTTGGACTGCAGTACCCATTTCAAACACTTGTTGTCAATCTTACATATAGCACCTTTAATGTTATTAGTAAGCTATTAAAAAATGTTCTCAACATCTCTATGATAAAGCATCAGTTAAAGAAGTGCCTTTGACAGAGCTCTGATTGTTCAGTCTGCTTATGGATCTGTAGAGAGGGCTGCAGGGCTACCTCCAGCAGTTTATCATAGCGCTGTGCTGACATGAGAAAGCGGCCGTCTTCCAGCTGCATCTCTCGATTCTCCAGCAGGTTATTGAGAACTGGCAACACATTCCTCTCTGCCTTCTCCAGTCCCTCTAGGACCAGAATCCGACCCTCGGTTGCAGCTCGGACAGCGCACTGAAAGACAGAGAAGGACAGAACACACTGAAATATAAAGAGTCACCTTGCAGGAAGAGATATGAACGTGATATTTGGGTTAGGGTTTAGTAGAACAGTGCCAGGATGATGGCTACTTCTTGGGCAAATTGCCTGTTTTGGCAAGGTATTAGTGTAAACACAATCCATTATTCTTCCATCTACGTAAACAGATGAGAGATCTGATTTATGTCAAAATATGGGATCTGTGGATTAGACATTGCAGTGCAGCCTAAAACACCTGCCGCTGTCTGTTATGTCATTAATATTAATTAACATATTAACATAATATTAAGTAGGAGTGCCCTGAAACACTGAAGAACCAGACAGGCTCTTTGTTGCACCTTTCTCTCTCGTCGGAATTCCCATCCACACTGTTTATAAGAAAGCGTTCATTTGTTTCTTCCCCCACTGCAAAGATCAGTTCACTTCTATTCTAGACAAACACTGTTATATTAGATCCTGCCCCAGTTGTGGGCTGAATCTCCAAATCTTGTCTGTTATGAAGATACAGTCATGCAAGCATATGTGTACAAGAATCAAGAATCAAACAGCACTGACGTCAAAGGCAGGAAATTCGGGGCTACTCCAGCGACCATAAAACAAGTGGCCATATAATTAGGTTAACATGTAAATACATGCCTGATTGTGTGGGAACAGGGCCTATAAATATGTAGCCAGATGGTCCAAATTTAGCTGAAGACCCATTTCTATTCTGGATACTATAATCACATAATTACTAGAAATGTTTGTGACGCAGACTAGAGAGACTAGTTAAAACCACACACCAGTGCATTTGTCAATGAGTCAGCAAATTGTAAACAGCCAAATTAAATTCTTCTTGAACTGCTTGACCTCATGCTTCTCGAATCATGCCAAGAGACTAAAAGTTAAGGAGGAAAAAGCCTTCTGACCTGCACATTAATATTCTGATGTTATTCAGAATTTGGTTATATTCTGATTATTAAGTGTCATGTAAACACATCAAAGGAATATTCCGGGTTCAATTCATTTTATGTTTAATCTACAGCATTTGTAGCATAATGTTGATTACCCAAAAAAAAAAAAAAAAAAAAAATTCGACTCGTTCCTACTTCTTTTTTATCCCCAATTTTGGAATGCCCAATTACTACTACTTAGTAGGTCCTCGTGGTAGCGCGGTCACTCACCTCACTACGGGTGGTGGAGGACAAGTCTCAGTTGCCTCCGCTTCTGAGACAGTCAATCCACGCATCTTATCACGTGGTTCGCTGTGCATGACACCGTGGAGCCTCACAACATTTGGGGGCTCATGCTACTCTCCGCGATCTACGCACAACTTACCACGCACCCCACTGAGAGCGAGAACCACTTAATCGTGACCACGAGGAGGTTACCCCATGTGACTCTACCCTCCCTAGCAACTGGGCCAATTTGGTTGTTTAGGAGACCTGGCTGGAGTCACTCAGCACAGTCCCTACTTTTCTTTAAAATTAAAAATTAAAGTTACAGTGAGGCAATTACAATGGAAGTGAATGGGGCCAATTTTTGGAGAGTTAAGAGTCAGAAATGTGAAGCTTATCATTTTATACAAGCACATACAGTACATAAACTCGTCTGTTAAAACTAAAACTGTATTATTTGAGCTGTAAAGTTGTTTAAATCGACATTTTTACAGTCATTTTAGTGTTTGTTGACATTACATCATCATGGCAACGAAGTTGTAAAATTAGGTTAGTAAGGGATTTTATCACACATTAAAATCATGTTAACACACATATTGTTTACATCTTGTGGCTATACTTTTGAAACAGTGAGTAGTTTAATGTTTACGGATTGGCCCCATTCACTTCCATTGCAAGTGAGAAAGAAAGTTGCCATATGCCTATATAAATCAGAATTGTCTTCATATTACAATAAATGTAAGCTTCATGTAAACCCATTAACCTAATTTCCATAACCCAATTAAGACAAAATCACAGTTTCTAAAAATCCAAATAATATAGATGGCATACGCCTGTATTAATCAGAATATTGGGTCATGTAAACATCTTATTCAGAATATCCACTTTAACTGACGTCTGGGTAATATTAGATATAAACAGTTCTGAAAAGTCAGTTTATTAAAGAAACACATTATTGGAGTATGGTTTCTTTTTATTTATTTATTTTTTACTTTTTACGAACATTACAACATACATCATGGCCTACATCTGTCACAGTCTAGTGGGTTACAGTTTGCAATTCATTGCACTCTTGTAGCCTATGTTATTAATATTTTATTATGTAGTTTTATATTGTGAACATAGTCATGAATGAAGGGGTTGCAGAAATGATGCACAGACACAACACCCTTTAGCGGAGACAATAGTCACAATATAGTACAGCCCCACATACCTTATTGATTCAAACACACATGCAGCCAGATAGAGAAAACCTCTATACATAGTTGATCATTCAGACACAAACATTTCCCATTCACACAATAAACACTGAACAGAAAGTAATTTCGCCTAACACACAAAGCTTGTTATATAGGTCTGAAAATGAGCGCAGGGCCCAAGAGAGCAGTGAGATGCTCTAGTTTAACACCCAGCCCCCATACACATCCCACCTTTTAAACAAGTAGCTCAAGCCCGCTGCCTGTCCATCATTCCAGACAGCCAATACTAGCATAAGTGATGGAACCTGAAGCAGAACTATAGCTTAGACTGCATTAAAGCAAAAAGCTAATTAATAAACCATCTTCTTAAGGCACAATTCCTAATAAAAAGCTTTAAAATTAGGTGCAATGTGCCTAATGACTCTGATCCCAAAGGTTATGACCCCACTTAAGCAGAACAGCTTCAAAGACGGTTTCCATGGTAACATGTCACCATTTCCTCACTGAAACTTACGATCCGAGTGTTTCATTACACAAATGAGCAGAACAGAAGAGCTGTGGATGGTAATTAAAGGCCTGGTAAGAGAAGTGAATTTAATTTATCATTTGGAATTTAGAAGAAAAGAGAAACATTTTCCTGGTCCGGAAGGAATTCACACCCATTTACCACCAGACTAAGTAAAAGGTGGTCTCTTTGTTGATCTGGATGATTCCCTATAGCACAAGTAGAGCCATGAGAGTTTTGTTCCCAAAAGTGCATTAAATGTATAGGGGTCCATGAGTATTAGGGTGTCCAAGGCCTCTTTTCCACCATAGGGCCAAACAGTTCTGAACACGGTGGGGAATATTTCCTGTAGCATTTCCACTTTAGCATGGTTCGGCCCCGATTTCTCGGCAGTGGAAAAAGAAACCGTGCTGGTGGAGGAGTCATGCGACGCCATGAGAGGAGCATACGTTTAAACGGTAATTATTTTTATGTTATAATATGGTGAGATTTGATACACCCTGCTACATATCTGTTCTTTGAAGTCAACATGGCAAAGAATTCAAAATCCTCAGGCTCTGGAGATATTAAAAGACACTTACGTGCTCAAGCTGAAACCTCGGACAGGCCTGCAGACCAGGGACTCAGTTTGGACGGTGCGGCAGGAGAAATCCAGCGTCAACTACCGAGCATGTCTGTGATGCTGATGAAAGTTGTTGCTGACTTATGCCTCCTACACACTACGCAACTTTCAAAGATGTCGGATTGCGGTATCGTTCATATTACACAACTGTCTGTCTTTTCATAGAAGTCGTAGGGTTTTCAAATTAGACGAGGAATCGGCAACAGGGGTGAACACATTACAAAACATTTCACTATTGACAAATCCCCGACGACTCTGCCTGGAAATTACGTTTCACAATGGAGTACACGTGAGAAGTGATACGAGATACAAAAACAAATGCATGATAATTTGTTATGCATTTCAGATTATGATGTGTATGTTTTTAATCGCCTTTACATAATGTGTAAAGGCATCATATATTTTATTGGTTACAATATGAAAAAGTACCTCCTACTGAAAAATCTACCTATTTTCTTACCTGGCTGTCCAAGATAATTGGCAATTTCTCTCCAACTCTTCCCTTTTTCCACCCGGTTGTGGTGCAGTTCAAAGGAAATATCAAACTGCCACTGGTGCTCCTGCCAATGTTCCACAAATTTTTCCTCCATTTCATCAGTCCAGTGAGACTTTCTTGATACTGCAGCCATGCTAGTTGATGTTCTGTTGCAGGTACATCAGGACTCCTCCAACTGAAACTTCCCGTGCCCTGTTTCTTGCTCTCTCATTGGCTGTAGGTCAACGCTGCACTTGTTTTCAGTCAAAACACATTTCACATTGCGCGATTTGGAATCGCAGACAGGTCCAGATATTTAACATGCTAGATATCTCACTGACATCGGCGATGCGTTGGCGCTTCTCTCAGATCGCGTCTTTGATAATTCATCCATTGCGTTCATCACTCACGGGAGAGAGAGCTCTGATTTGCCTATGATTTCGGGCTTTTGTCGGCGATCTCCACTGAACTGTCGGCGAGTGAAAAATCGGGCCTAAAATTGTGTAGTATAAACTCTGCATTAGAAGATCTCGCTGTAATACATCGATCGATTACGGCAATGGAAATGAAATTCTCCAAGTTGGTTACAAGATTGTCGGAGGTCGAGAGACGGATCGATTATCTGGCGTCATCGGAGAGGGAATTAGCTGCTAA
This sequence comes from Myxocyprinus asiaticus, assembly GCF_019703515.2. Lineage (NCBI taxonomy): Eukaryota > Metazoa > Chordata > Actinopteri > Cypriniformes > Catostomidae > Myxocyprinus > Myxocyprinus asiaticus. The sequence goes on from NC_059353.1 coordinate 10,121,615, forward strand.
TCTGCTAGCGACCAAGATAGACGTGGAAAGCATTTTGGAAAAACTGGAAGACCTTGAGAATCGTAGCCGGCGAAACAACGTCCGAATTGTTGGAATTCCTGAGCATGAAGAAGGCCGAGATATGGTGAAATTCCTAGATGAGCTCTTCCTGAGTCTGCTCGACATAACAGGCCACAAGCTGAAAATTGAGCAAGCTCACAGGGTCCCGGCTCGGAGATCGGCTGAGGGAGACATGCCCTGATCAATTCTGGCCAAATTTCTGAGATCATCCAATAAAGATCTTGTGTTATGCGAGGGCGAGGAGCAAAGGAAATATTTCTTGGAAGAATCACAACATTTTCTTGTTCCCAGAATTTGCGAATTCGACAAGAGAGAAACGTGATCCATACAAGGAATGCAAGAATCTCTTACATCAATGGAAGATTGCTTTTGCACTAATGTTTCCGGTCAAGCTGAGAATATATACTAAGGATGGCCGCAAAGTATTTAAATGTCCCAAGCAAGCATTGTCCTACATAGAAACAATGGGGTGAGTAAACCATTTGGTGTTTCTCATGTGGCCCCCGAGTCTCGCTGTATGTACATTTGACTGTCCGAAGAAGCTGGGCGCCATTTTTTGTTTCTGTTTGTGTTGGTTCCGCCTAGCGGCTGGAGTTTGTTTTGTGGAATAACACTCCTTCGGGACAGTTGTGGATAAATCTGCTCGTTCTCTGTGCTTATGCCTCCTATTGGCTGGAGATAGTTTTGTGGAATATTTTTTGCAGGACATTGCAAGGATTAAGTCACATGCTGCACTCAGGAACAGCCGGCTCACTGAACACTCGTTTGACTGCCTGAAGAAACTGAACAGTTTTTTTTTTTTTGTGCTGGTCACTACACACCTTCGAGACAGTTCTGTGAATGAATCTACACTTTCTTAGTGTTTATTCTGCCTGTTGGCTGGAGTTTTTTTCTACAAAATATTTTCTGTTATGTAATTTTGCCTCACAGAATTTGTACAGAAGCACCGGACTTGAGCAATCCAACGGCAAAGTTGTCGCGGGGCTTCTCGTAAGCGTACATGGACTTTTTGAGTTTAGAGGGATGGATGCTGGTTGGCGCTGTCGTGCGCGGGGTTAATGTGCACACGTTTCTTTTTTCTGTTTGTTTCGTTTGATTGTTGCACTAATGGGGAATGTGGTCTTTATAATCTTGTTTTTGACACACAATCTATTTTTTCTAATATGTCAAAATGTCAAATGTTAATATGAGTGGATTGTCTCTCTCCACGTGGAATGTGAATGGGTTGGGGCACCCCATAAAAAGAAGGAAGGTTATTTCTTTTCTTAAGCGTAAGAAATATGAAATAGTGTTTCTTCAAGAAACGCATCTTTCCCAGCCGGAAACTGAAAAATTTGGGAAGATATGGGATGGACTTTTTTTCTTTAGTGCTGGCTCAAGTAATAACAGGGGAGTCATTATATTGATAAATAAACATCTACAATTCAAATGTCTCAAACAGATTAAAGATAAATTAGGAAGAGTCATTATTGTTTTAGCAGAAATTCAGGGGCAAAGGTTGATTTTGGCTAATATTTACACACCTAACGCTGATAATCAGGGCTTTTTTATATAGATCTTGAAGGGATGTTGCAAGCTGCTGGCACCCCTCATGATATAATATTGGGAGGAGACTTTAATATTTTGATGGACTCAGTCCTTGATCATAGTGAAGCAAAAGTGTGTAAGCCCCCTAGAGCAACACTGATGCTTCACAGGATGTGTAAAAATCTTGGTTTTACAGATATTTGTAGACTTTTGAACCCATCTGGGAGGTACTATAAATTTTTTTTTATCAGTCCATAAGATTTATTCTAGAATAGATTTTTATATATATATATATATATATATATATATATATCTAAGTCTCTCATTTCAACTGTTGTTGACTGCTCAATTGGAAACATCTTAGTCTCAGATCATGCCCCGGTGAGTTTATAGGTGTTGCCACATACGGAGAAAAATAAATCATATAGTTGCCGCTTTAAAGTATCCCTTTTGCAAAATCCTGATTTCCAACAAATATTAAAGGCTAAAATAAATGTTTAGACCAACTGGTCCTCAGTATTTTCTGTGAGCGTGGCTTGGGAGGCACTTAAGGAAGTTCATAGGGGTTGGTATGCCTCATTCAACAAAAAATCCAAAGCAAGAGAACTCGTGGAGTTGGAAGGAAATATTAAAAGTGCCGGGGCAGAGCTGAAGTTTCGAATGTCGTTTGATGGCCTCAGAGAATTGACCCGATTGAAATACAGATATAATACTATTTTGTCACAGAAGGTGGAGTTTTGGCTATTCAGGGCAAGACAGACATACTGTGAGATGGGGGACAAAGCAGAGAAGCTTTTTGCTACATATATATAAAGCAGAGAGAGTCTTTTTCTACCATTCCATCAGTGAAATCTGCTGGTGGTAAAATATTAACCTCGGCCAGTAATATTAATGATGCTTTTAAAGAATTCTATCTTGATCCCTATAGTTCCATGTCCTTGTCTACTGATGAAGATATTAGAAATTTTGTGGAACCATTAGAACTCCCTAAACTGACGACGGAGCAAAAAAATTGTCTTGATTCTGAGATAACCTTGGAGGAGCTTAGCGAGGTAATTAAGGCCTTGCCTACAGGCAAGACTCCGGGCCAGATGGCTTTGCCACCAAATTTTTTTAGATCTTATGTTACAGAGCTGACTCCACTTTTGTTAGAAGTTTATCCGGAGTCATTAAAGAATGGAAAGCTTCCGCCTACTCCCTAAACTGATTTTTTTATTTATTTTTTTTTTGGGATTTATTTCCCTTTTTCACCCAATTTGGAATGCACAATTCCCAGTGCACTTTTTAAGTCCTCGTGGTCGCGTAGTGATTCGCCTCAATCCGGGTGGCAGAGGACTAATCCCAGTTGCCTCTACATCTGAGACCATCAACCCGCGCATTTTATCATGTGGCTTGTTGAGCGCATTGCCACGGAGACATAGCGCGTGTGGAGGCTTCACGCCATCCACTGCGGCATCTGTGCTCAACTCACCACGTGCCCCACCGAGAACAAACCCCATTAACTCTACCCTCCCTAGTAACTGGGCCAATTTGGTTGCTTAGGAGACCTGGCTGGAGTCACTCAGCACGCCCTGGGATTTGAACTAGCGAACTCCAGGGGTGGTAGCCAGCGTCTTTTACCACTGAACTACCCAGGCCCCCCGGATCAGTCTGATTCTTAAAAAAGACAAAGATCCAAGTGAGTGTAAGAGTTATCATCCAATTTCCCTGATCCAGCTAGATGTTAAAATATTGTCAAAGATTAAGTAAAGTTATGACTTCTCTTATACATATAGATCAGGTGGGGTTCATTCTGGGTCATAGCTCTTCTGATAATATTAGGCATTTCATAAATATTGTCAGGAATTACACCAGGAGAGTAGGATGCAAGTGCAGTTTGGAGTTTTAATGAAGATAGGCAACAGTACAATTCAAACGACAGGCAGAATCCAATAGTCAGTACAGGCAGGAGGTCAGGTGATTGGCAGACAGGGATAATCAGGCTAGAAGCAAATTCGTGGTCAAAACAGGCAAGGTATATCAACAAGGAATCAGACAGAACTATGAAGGATTGGTAACGTCTTATTCACAAGGAATAGAGCGTATAATTCACAGTGAGTGAATGTGACAGAGTCTATTATAAAGGGTGCAATGATAGCTGAGGTGATGATGTGCAGGTGAGGCCAATTAGAACTCCGGTGATTGGGATCGAGGTGGTGCATGGGAAATGGAGTCCGGGGTGGCCATATTTGGATGCTGCTGTGACTGATGGGAATCGGAGTTCATGACAGAACCCTCCCCCAATGGGCTCACTCTGGAAGCACTATTTCTCTTAGGTCTCTCCCTAGGATGAGGACCAGGGCATTCAGGATCAGGAGGCCTAGGAGGTGACCACAGGGCAGAGACAGGGTCAGAAGGCCTGGGAGGCGGCCACAGAGCAGAGATAGGGTCAGGAGGCCTGGGAGGCGGCCACAGAGCAGGGTCAGGAGGCCTGTGAGGCGGCCAAAGGGTAGGAACAGGGTCAGAAGGCCTCAGAGGCGGCCACAGGGCAGGAACAATGTCAGGAAGTGGGGCAACAGGAATAGGAGCAGGTGGAGTCGTAGGAGGTGGAGTTTCTGGTATTAAAGGCGGAGCCGTGGAAGACTCTGAGGGCGTAGCCGTGGAGGGTTTGATGAAGGCAAGTGGAGCCAGGAGAGGTTCAATGAAGGCAGGGGAGCCATGAAGGCAGGTGGAGCCAGAAGAGGCTCAACAGGTGGAACCATGGAGGGTGGAGCCATGGGAGGCTTGAGAAGTGGAGCCAGGGTAGGCAGAGCATTGTAAGGCTCAAGGGATGAAGCCGCAGAAGACTCAAGAGGCGGAGCCGTGGCAGGCGGAGCCATGGGAGGCTTGAGGGGTGGAGCCAGGGAAGGCGGAGGCACGAGAGGCTCAGGGGGGCGGAGCCGTGGAAGGCTTAGAGTAGAGAGCCGTGGAAGGCTTGGAGTAGGGAGCCGTGGAAGGCTTGGAGCAAGGAGCCGTGGAAGGCTTGGAGCAAGGAGCTGTGGAAGGCTTGGAGCAAGGAGCCGTGGAAGGTGGAGCCAGGGAAGGCTCGAGAGGCAAAGCCGTGGAAGACTCCGAGGGTGGAGTCATCGTGGTCAGGAATGCCGGCAGCGACTGGGGAATGAACTCTGTGGTCATGAGCACTGGCACTGACTGGGGAACAAACTCCATGGTCGTGAGCATTGGCAGTGACAAGAGAACGACCTCTGTGGTCGTGAGTATGGGCAGAGACAGGGGAACAATCTCCGTGGTCGTTAGCATGGGCAGAGACTGAGGAATGACCTCCGTGGTCGTGAGCATGGGCAGAGACTGGGGAATGACCTCCGTGGTCGTGAGCATGGGCAGAGACAGGGGAACAACCTCCGTGGTCGTGAGCATGGGCAGAGACTGTGGAATGACCTCCGTGGTCGTGAGCATGGGCAGTGACAAGGGAACAGTCGAGGCTACAGGCGCTGGCTCTGGGATGGTCGAGGCTAAAGGCGCTGGCTCTGGGATGGTCGAGGCTACAGGTGCTGGCTCTGGGACGGTCAAGGCTACAGGCATTGGCTCTGGCTCGTTGACCGTGGCAGGCATTGGCTCTGGCTCGTTGACCATGGCAGGCACTGGCTCTGGCTCGTTGACCGTGGCAGGCATGGGCGCTGGTTCGTTAACCGTGGCAGACATGGGCCCTGGCTTGTTAACCGTGGCAGGCATGGGTGCTGGCTCATTTACCATGGCAGGCACGGGCGCTGGCTCGTTCACCGTGGCAGGCGCGGGCGCTGGCTCATTTACCGTGGCAGGCGTGGGTGCTGGCTCATTTACCGTGGCTGATACCCCATGAGGAATGGCCTTCATGGCCAAATGCACCGACATCAGTGGGGAATCATTCACTTTGGAAGATAGTGCTGAAAACAACAAGGTACGCTCCGTGGTCGTTACCGCTGACTGCGATGGGGAATCAACCACCGGAGCTTGGCTAGTGTTAGCCCCCCCCAAAAAATTTATTTAGTCTTGCATATCCAATTTTCAAGGGTTCTGTGGTTTCATTAGGGGGTTGCAGTGTTTTCTTGACAATAGGCAAGGAACGATGTAACAGCAGAAGCTCAAGATGGATTGATAGATCTATGAATGAGTTGAGGGTAAGATGTTCATCCATGTATGCCAGCTCGGATCTTTGGGTTTAAACCTCGATGAAATATGGACTTGAATGCAACATCATTAAAACCACTTCCAGCTGCGATTGTTATGAACTCCAGGGCATAATCAGACACACAACGATTTCCTTGAGTGAGGTCTAAGAGTTTCTCTCCCATTTTTCTGCCATCAGGTGAATTAATAGCGATAGTCCGTGTAAGAGGAGGTGATGCAGAGATAGCTTGTGTGATGGGATCAACCTTTGCATTGAGACCAGTAAAGTATTTTTGTTGGTGTTCCATTAACTGTCCATGATGAGTAATAGCTTGTTTCCACTCCATGTTGTCTGCTGCATCCATGAGAATCGGCGAAGTATTCTGTCAGGAATTACACCAGGAGAGTAGGATGCAAGTGCAGTTTGGAGTTTTAATGAAGATAGGCAACAGTACAATACAAACGACAGGCAGAATCCAACAGTCAGTACATGCAGGAGGCCAGGCGATTGGCAGACAGGGATAATCAGGCAAGAAGCAAACTCGTGGTCAAAACAGGCAAGGTATATCAACAAGGAATCAGACAGAACTATGAAGGCTTGGTAACATCTTAGACACAAGGAATAGAGCGTATACTTCGCAGTGAGTGAACGTGACAGTGATAGCTGAGGTGATGATGTGCAGGTGAGGCTGATTAGAACTCTGGTGATTGGGATTGAGGTGGTGCATGGGAAATGGAGTCTGGGGTGGCCATATTTGGATGCTGCTGTGACTGATGGGAATCGGAGTTCATGACAAATATCATGAGGTCAGCGGCAAATGATCAGACTCTGGTTGCGGCCATCTCACTTTCGAGCGATGTGGGCAGGTGGGCTTCATTATATTTATCTATTATTGGGAAGGTTAATGCTATTATAATGAATTGTATTCCAAAATTTAACTACTTGTTACAATCTCTCCCTGTAGATGTCACCCTCTCTTATTTCAAGCAATTTGAAAGTATAGCGAAGTCCTTCATATGGAATGGTAAATGTCCCATATTACATTGTAACAAGTTACATAGGCCAATTGACAAAGGTGGGCTAGGCCTACCCAAGATTTGTTTTTATTATTATGCATTTGGTCTCAGATATTTGGCTCATTGGTCACTTCCACCTGAGAGAGCCCCTCCCTGGTTTTGTATTGAACAGGAATTTCTTGCCCCTATTTTGCCATTACAAAGCCTTTCTATTAAACAAACCGGAGTAGTTAAGTCACACCCCGTTATCTGCATTTGCACTCAGTATGGACAAAAGTGTCCAGAGTGTTTAATTCGGACATTTATTTAAATGTTGCATCGAGCATATAGCTGAACCCTAAATTATGTATTGAATGGTCCCCTTTCTGCTGGTCAGAGTGGATTGTGAGGGGGTTTACTACACTCGGTGACCTATATGAGAGTGGAATGTTTAGATCTTTTGAAAATCTGGTTCAACACTTTGATATTCCCAGATCTCAGTTCTTTATGTATTTACAGCTGCACCACCTGCTTTGTAATATTTTTGGGAGTAGCTCACACCCCCCTAGTGGGTGTGAGCTACTAGATAATGAAAAGGTCAAATCTTTTACAAAAATCTACTTTGGAATGCATGTGCCAGTGGCAGATACTCTGGGAGAGGTGATAACTGCTTTTGGAAAAGGTCATGAGGCATCAGTGTATTACTCCCTGTTAATTCAGGGTCTTGGGGATGGAGCTTTAACTTCTATTAAGAGATTATGGGAGAAAGATTTAAACTTGGTATTGGAGGAGGAAATGTGGGCTAGGATTCTAAAAAATGTCAAGTCTGCATCTAGAGATGCAAGGGTTCACCTTATGCAATTTAGGATTTTACATAGATTCTATTGGACCCCCTCTAGATTATACAGGCTTGGTCTTAAAGACACACCTACCTGCTGGCGATGCCAATCAGATGATGGAGACACAATCCATGTTTTTTGGGGGTGTGCTAAGATTCAAGAATTTTGGTTGAAAGTTCAGAGTTGTATGTGTGACATTTTGAGCACTCAAATTTTACTTTGTCCCAGACTCTGTATTTTCAGTGATGGGGCAGTCATAAATTTGTGGGACAATCACATTAAAAATTGGGTTCTGACCAGTCTCACGATCGGCAGACAATTTTAAGGGGTTGGAAGTCGGATGGAGAGCCCTCATTTTTGGAGTGGTGTGTGGAAATGGGGAGGGTGGCTACATTTGAGGAAGTGGTAAGTAGAAGGCTGGGGTTTTGGGATCTATTTGTTAAAAATGGGGCAATTATTTCGTTTTTTTGAGGGACTCTCAGGGAGGGGAAGTGGAGAGTGTAGTTTAATTATGTTTATTATTATTATTATTATTATTATTTTCTGGTTGTGTGTGTGTGTGTTATTATGTGGGACCGCAGGTGTGTTCGTTGGGGGTCAGGGTGAGATTGTATTAGTGGGGTTTGAATGTAAAATGTTGATTCCTTGTATATGTGTTGGGTTTTTCTTTGTCTTGTATATATGAATCAATAAAAAATGTTAATTACAAAAAAAAGAAGAAACCGTGCTTGTGGAATGGCTTTAGTAAGTGGTGAATCACGATTGTCAATTTGTCAATGACCAAGTAACTCATTTGTTTTAAGGCATCTGTCAAAGTTCACTACAGTGAGGTTAATAAAATGAAATAAAAAGTGTTTGTTTGCTGTATTTGTATGATTTTAGGATGATGGTTTAACTAGTACATTATTTTTCTACACTCCTTTTTCATCAGGGATGTACAATATGCTAGCGAGCTCATTAAAACTAATATAATATATCATTATATTACTTATAATATTTTGTCAATACATTTCCTTTTTAGCTAGTCTAGGAACTTTTTACCTTTCTGTGTGTTCATGTCCGGTGGCATACACAACTCCTCAGCAAATGATAATTAACTTCATTTTTAGAGGAGTTTTAAAGGGAAATTTAAAATAAACAAATGCTGCTCGTTGCTGTTGAATTCTTTTTTATGTTATATATACTTTGGCGGCCAAAAGTTTGTAATAATGTACAGATTGTGCTGTTTTGGAAGGAAATTGGTACTTTAATTCACCAAAGCGGCATTCAAACTGATCACAAAGTATAGTCAGGACATTACTGATGTAAAAACAGCACCATCACTATTTTAAAAAATAAGTCATTTTTGATCAAATCTAGACAGGCCCCATTTCCAGCAGCCATCACTCCAACACCTTATCCTTGAGTAATCATGGTAAATTGCTCATTTGGTACTAGAAAATCACTTGCCATTATATCAAACACATCTGAAAGCTATTTGGTTCATTAAATGAAGCTTAACATTGTCATTGTGTTTGTTTTTGAGTTTCCACAGTATGCAGTAGACTGGCATGTCTTAAAGTCAATATTAGGTCAAAAATGGCAGAAAAGAAACAGCTTTCTCTAGAAACTCATCAGTCAATCATTGGTTTGAAGATTGAAGGCTATACAATGCTTGAAATTGCCAAAAAACTGAAGATTTCATACAAAGGTGTACACTACAGTCTTCAAAGACAAAGGACAACTGGCTCTAACAAGCACAGAAAGAGATGTGGAAGGCCAGATGTATACAACTAAACAAGAGGATAAGTACATCAGAGTCTCTAGTTTGAGAAATAGATGCCTCACATGTCCTCAGCTGACAGCTTCATTGAATTCTACCCGCTCAACACCAGTTTCATGTACAACAGTAAAGAGAAGACTCAGGGGTGCAGGCGTTATGGGAAGAATTGCAACGAAAAAGCCGCTTTTGAAACAGAAAAACAAAAAGAAAAGGTTAGAGTGGGCAAAGAAACACAGACTGGACAACAGATAATTGGAAAAGAGTGTAATGGAAGCATGGGGTGAAATGTCACCTGAGGATCTAGACAAACTGACAGCTAGAATGCCAAAGATCTGCAAAGCTGTCATTGCTGCACGTGGAGGATTTTTTGATGAGAATGCTTTGAAGTAGTTTAAGAAGTTCTGAAAAATGTTTCAAATTGTAATAGTAATTTGTCAAATTATTAATGTCCTGACTATACATTGTGATCAGTTGAATGCCACTGTGGTGAATAAAAGTACCAATTTCTTTCCATATGTCATATATTCCCTGTTTTCTTTATTGACTTTTATGTTGAAATTCTTGTTTAGTTCCCATGTTTCTCTTACCTGTTAGCTTGTAGTCCTTTTGTAGTTTCATTTTATGACTGGTTTTCCCCTGATTGTTTCCACAGGTGTTCCTCGTTCCATTGTTTGTCCTTGTGTATTTAAACCCTTGTTTTCTCTGTTTCCTTTGTCAGCCTTCACATGTATTGTCATGTTCTGTACCGGGTTCCCTGTGTTTTGGTTTCTTTCTTATTCTGAGTTACTTTGTTCATCTTATGTTTCTATTAAAGGCTGCACTTAGATCCACCATCCTAGCCTGCCGTGTTGCAGAAAGAGGACTGATGCCTCTGGCTGATCCTCACTGGACGCTCTGCAAATATGTGGAGAAGGCTCTGGAACTTTGCAATTCCCTTTATATAGTAGATTATGGCGGGAACCCCGGGCCAAAACCTGTGTCTTCGGCTCCCTTGTCGAAGCCCTCCATGGCCCCTGTCTCGAAGCCCTCCACGGCCCCTGTCTCCAAGTTGTATGATCTGCCACTAATGTCAGTGCATAGGTCCATGAAGACCCAACCTCAAAAATTGTCTGCGCCCACACCTGCCACGGTCAACGAGCCAGCGCCCACGCCTGCCATGGCCAACACCCATGCCTGCCATGGCCAATGAGTTGCAAGCCTCCACCGTCCCAGAGCCAGCGTTGCCAACTTTGGCCATCTAGAGGAGGAGGAAGAGAAGAAAAGTTTCCGTTCCCAAGTCCCTTCCCATGTACACAAACACGGAGGTCATATCCAAGTCTCTGCCCATGCCCACGACTACAGAGGTCGTTCCCAAGCCCTGCGGCCGCCTCCCAGGCCTCCCGACCCAGTCCCCACCTTGAGGTCATCTCCTTGGTCTCCTGGCCATCCACCTGATCTGCTCTGGTCTCCTGGCCATCTGCCTGATCTGCTCTGGTCTCCTGGCAGTCCGCCTGATCTGCTCTGGTCTCCTGGCCATCCACCTGATCTGCTCTGGTCTCCTGGCCGTCCGCCTGATATGCTCTGGTCTCCCTGGTCTCCTGGCCATCCGCCTGATCTGCTCTGGTCTCCTTGGTCTCCTGGCCGTCTGCCTGATCTGCTGTGGTCTCCTGGCCATCCACCTGATCTGCTCTGTTCAACTGGCCATCCGCCTGAACTGCTCTGGTCTCCCTGGTCTCCTGGTTTAGTTCCCATGTTTCTGTTTCCTGTTAGTTTGTAGTCCTTTTATAGTTTAATTTTATGATTGGTTTTCCCCTGATTGTTTCCACAGGTGTTCCTTGTTTGTCCCTGTGTATTTAAGCCCTTGTTTTCCCTGTTTCCTTTGTCAGTCTTCACATGTATTGTCATGTTCTGTACCGGGTTCCCTGTGTTTTGGTTTCTTTCTTATTCTGAGTTAATTTGTTCATCTTTTGTTTCTATTAAAGGCTGCACTTTGATCCTCCATCCTAGCCTGCCGTGTTACACCATAAGAGCAAAATCTGTACATTATTCCAAACTTTTGGCCGCCAGTGTACATTATTCTGAATATATACAGTGGTGTGAAAAAGTGTTTGCCCCCTTCCTGATTTCTTATTTTTTTTGCATGTTTGTCACACTTAAATGTTTCAGATCATCAAACAAGTTTAAATATTAGTCAAAGATAACACAAGTAAACACAAAATGCAGTTTTTAAATGAAGGTTGTTATTATTAAGGGAAAACAAAATCCAAACCTACATGGCCCTGTGTGAAAAAGTGTTTGCCCCACCTTTTAAAACATAACTTAACTGTGGTTTATCACACCTGAGTTCAATTTCTCTAGCCACACCCAGGCCTGATTACTGCCACACCTGTTCTCAATCAAGAAATCATTTAAATAGGACCTGCCTGACAAAGTGAAGAAGACCAAAAGATCTTCAAAAGCTAGACATCATGCTGAGATCCAAAGAAATTCAGGAACAAATGAGAAAGAAAGTAATTGAGATCTATCAGTCTGGAAAATGTTATAAAGCCATTTCTAAAGCTTTGGGACTCCAGAGAACCACAGTGAGAGCCATTATCCACAAATGGCAAAAACATGGAACAGTGGTGAACCTTCCCAGGAGTGGCCGGCCGACCAAAATTACCCCAAGAGCGCAGCTACGACTCATCCAAGAGGTCACAAAAGACCCCACAACAACATCCAAAGAACTGCAGGCCTCACTTGCCTCAGTTAAGGTCAGTGTTCATGACTCCACCATAAGAAAGAGACTGGGCAAAAATGGCCTGCATGGCAGAGTTCCAAGACGAAAACCACTGCTGAGCAAAAAGAACATTAATGCTTGTCTCATTTTTGCCAGAAAACATCTTGATGATCCCCAAGACTTTTGGGAAAATACTCTGTGGACTGACGAGACAAAAGTTGAACATTTTGGAAGGTGTGTGTCCCATTACATCTGGCGTAAAAGTAACACCACATTTCAGAAAAAGAACATCATACCAACAGTAAAATATAGTGGTGGTAGTGTGATGGTCTGGGGCTGTTTTGCTGCTTCAGGACCTGGAAGACTTGCTGTGATAAATGGAACCATGAATTCTGCTGTCTACCAAAAAATCCCGAAGGAGAATGTCCGGCCATCTGTTCGTGACCTCAAGCTGAAGCGAACTTGGGTTCTGCAGCAGGACAATGATCCAAAACACACCAGCAAGTCCACCTCTGAATGGCTGAAGAAAAACAAAATGAAGACTTTGGAGTGGCCTAGTCAAAGTCCTGACCTGAATCCTATTGAGATGCTGTGGCATGACCTTAAAAAGGCAGTTCATGCTCGAAACCCTCCAATGTGGCTGAATTACAACAATTCTGCAAAGATGAGTGGGTCAAAATTCCTCCACAGCGCTGTAAAAGACTCATTGCAAGTTATCGCAAACGCTTGATTGCAGTTGTTGCTGCTAAGGGTGGCCCAACCAGTTATTAGGTTTAGGGGGCAATCACTTTTTCACACAGGGCCATGTAGGTTTGGATTTTGTTTTCCCTTAATAATAACAACCTTCATTTAAAAACTGCATTTTGTGTTTACTTTTGTTATCTTTGACTAATATTTAAACTTGTTTGATAATCTGAAACATTTAAGTGTGACAAACATGCAAAAAAATAAGAAATCGGGAAGGGGGCAAACACTTTTTCACACCACTGTATGGAATATTATTCTGCATTAAATATTAACTATTATTATGATGGCAGATGGGGGGGGGCCAGTGGGTTGGCTAGTGTTTATTGGGGTGGGGGAGAGGACTGATCAGTGGAGACACCACTGATCAGCACAGAACTGTGCGGTTTCACATCAAGCACAGGCCGGCCCGATGGTGGAAAAGCGGCTCAAGATAATGAAAAGGTAAAATCTTTTACAAAAATCTACTTTGGAATGCATGTGCCAGGTTCTTAGAAATTAGAGTACATTTGTATTAATGATGGTTTCATATGATTTTGAAAATACCATTTACCACAAAAGTTTTAATTTAACTTTTACAATGTCAGATGGTCCAACCACCAATAAAAAGTAATTTATAATGCATCTTGAATATATGTTAGTGTCCACATTTTAATAATTATTTATAAACACATTTTCATTATCATTCATCACTTTTTAATTAATATACATACATTTTTTGGTAGTTGCACCACATTATGCAACTTGAACTTAACTTACCTTGTCATAAAAAGGTCCAACAATCATTTTAAGAAACGTACAGACCTTGACAGACAGTCATGAGGGTTTAGAGTCCTCTTTGTGATATAATTTCCTGTTTTGTGATTTTCTCGTAACATGACATCAAAATTACTTTCTGCATGTTGGTTGCACCACCATTATCTTTGACACCCTTATTTGTCACTGAGTCATCAATTTAATACTAAGTAAGGGATGCAATACAGTCACCTGGTTAATATCACAAAAAAGGGTGATCAGAATTCTTCTATTGCCCTGAAGGCAACTCTTAATAATACTGTATTATACTGAGACATGTCGCCACTTGATGTCCAATGTAAAAAAAAAAAAAAAACAGTTAAAAAACACTGGTTTAGCGGTCATTATGCAAAAATATTGCTCAGAAATAAGCAAGGGCGTAGATTTGGTTTGAACATTGGGGGGTTGTATTGTGAAGCGTGGGGTGGGGGGTCTTGATTATGGAAATATTAATTTGAAACAATGGTGAGGTGAGCACTAATTATAGTGAAAGATGTCAACTTGCCTGGTCTATGTAAAAGGCTGTCCCAGAGCGAATCTCTCTGCGCTGTTTGAGGTCAGTCTCAGTAGTGTCTCTGGACAGAGCAACATATTCAACTTCTCGCTTTGTTAACTCCTAAAAAACAAGAAAAATAATTTGAGGATATAGTTCAGTATAGTTCATGTGAAATCCTCACAGACTGCACTGCTTTGCAGTTCATCAAGTATTGGTGAGTCTTAATGTGTCATGTTGTGTAAGTGTGTGATTGGGAGTGGTAATGTTTGAAATTACCAGGTACTGCATTGCAATTGAACGCCGCAGAGGACCAGGAGGGCCAATGAGGAACACATCCTGTCCAAGCAGGTCCTTCTGCATTATCCAGCGAAGGTGCTGGGTGATAGTTTGTGGTACAGCCTCCATCACTGCCAGAGAAAATGTATTATTGCAAAATGCTGACAATGTACTGTATCAAGCATCAAACTAAATAAGAGTTTGCTTAATACTTGGAATGATTTCCACTCATATTAATTAATTTTTGTACACTTGCATTTTAATTCTACAAAAATGTCAAGCCAGTGGAGTGATTATTAGTATTGTTTATTTGCTTGAACACTGGTGTAAATCATCACATGTTCCACTAATGTTTAACAACCAGAAGGTTTCCAGAAATACAACCAGAATACTTTTTGTCTTCATTTTGAATAATATATCTGTTGTTTGTATCATTTTAAACAAATGTATTTTTGTGAAATGTCTTGTGTGAAAAGTGTGCCTCAGTGATTTTTTTTTTTCTTTTCTCCCCAATTTGGAATGCCCAGTTTTCAATGCACTCTAAGTCCTTGTGGTGGCTTAGTGACTCGCCTCAATCCGGGTGGTGGAGAACGAACCTCAGTTGCCTCCATGTCTGAGACATCAATCCGTGCATCTTATCACATTACCGCGGAGACGTAGCGCGTGTGGAGGCTCACGCTATTCTCCACGGCATCCACGCACAACTCACCACACGCCTCACGGAGAGTGAAAACCACATTATAGCGACCACGAGGAGGTTACCCCATGTGACTCTACCCACCCTAACAACCGGGCCAACTTGGTTGCTTAGGAGACCTGGCTGGAGTCACTCAGCACACCCTGGATTTGAACTCTTGACTCCAGGGGTGGTAGTCAGCATCTTTACTCGCTGAGCTACCCAGTTTGTTGTTGTTGTTATCTAATGCAATGAAATTCATGCATTTAAGTGCCTAAATACATTTTGGGGCCACTTTATACAGTATGTGCATGCAGAGCACAAAACATTTGTGTACATGTGTATTGTATTACATTGTAACATTGCATTGTCTGCCTATTTGTATTGTTGCATGCAAAAAATTACTTTCATTATTCTATTATACAAACAGTTATTGCAGTTATTGTATTAGGACATTGCATACATGCACAGAAACACAAAACAATAATATGTCTTAAATGGCACAACACCAGCCATTTAACTCTATGATTTCACTATCATCAATAAACAACAAATGTTCATAACTAGCACATACTATGATTTACGGGCACAAGTTCTGGATTTCTGGGGGTTTTGAGGTGATATGAGATCTCGCCTATTTTTACTGTGTCACCTGTGGAGAAAAAAAAAAGTATGATTTAATAGCAAAACATGAAACAAATACATAAAAGAAAAACAAAAACAAACATACACTGTATACGAAGCTTATTTACAACCCTCACTTGTCAACAGAGCATATTATTTTAACATGTAAATAAGGAAATCTTTATAGAAGCTTGTTTAAGTTCACAGCCACTCAAAAGTTTGGACACATCTACTCAGTGTTAATTGTTACTATTTTCCTTATTTTAAAAAAATAAAAAAAAATAAAACATTGATATGTATTTACAAATGATATTAAGATCACAAGAAACATTCAAACTTAAGTCAAGTGTGTCCAAAAGTTTGACTGGTAGTGTATCTAAACCCCCAACATATTAAAAAAGAGGGACTTTAAGATATGAAGGAGTTGATGGTGTACTTTGGACCTGTCAGTGAATCACAACATAATACTACGCCACTTGAGTGACAGGTTAACCTCCAAACCTGCTGAAGCACAGGATATAAAATCAAGGAGATGTTTATTCTCGCTAATAAACAGACTGAGTACCTGAGGAGGTGTTGAGGAGTTTGACCTCATGAGCGCTGCACTTCCAACCTTCCTTTGACACCACAGGTCCCAAAATATGACGAATTCTCCTCGCAGCGACAGCTGCTGCTGTTCCTTTCATTAACATCCGCGAATGCATCCTGAATCTTTGAGATGAGCGGTTTAATTCAAGTTCTAAAGGTTATATTATTATAAATCTACTGTTATTTATTCATGCTTATGTCATGTGTGTTTATGCAAGGCACTAGACAGCTCTAGACGGAGTGCATTCAGTGATGGACAGACTCTGTCCGTTTCATAAATCTTCCGTGTGGAACCAGATGCCGCGCGTGCTATGGGTTCCGATTACAGAGCACTTCTGTATTACATGAGTAAATTTGTAGTCAGTAATGTAAACTACTAAATTACATTTTAAGTTAATTTAAAGTGATTGATTTTAGATTACTTTTGGATTACTTAAATTCGGACCTAATTCTTGTTTATTTCTTGTTTCTTTCTTGTTAATTCTTGTAATTCTTGTTTAATTCTTGTGCATTTGAGTAGAAAAATATGATTTGATTTATGATTTATGATTTGTGATTGTGATGATTTTTAGGTTACAAACTGGTAATTACAAGGGTATTATGCTATAAATGTGGTTTATGAGGACATTTCAAATGTCTCCATAATTGAAATCGCTTAAAAAAAAACATACTAAACGATGTTTTTTTTGAAAATGTAACAAAGTTTTTGTGAGGGTTAGGTTTAGGGGTAGGGTTAGGGTTAGAGGACAGAATCTATAGTTTGTACAGTTTAAAAATCATTATGTCTATGGAGAGTCCTCATAATGATAGCTGCACCAACATGTGTGTGTGTGTGTGTGTGTGTGTGTGTGTGTGTGTGTATGTGTGTGCGGGGAGAGATAACCCCTCTAATAATCAAAACATGTAAGTAAAACATTTAGTATGTTTTTTAAGTAATTTGAATTAAGTGGGACACTAGAAATGTCCTCATAAACCACATTTATAGCATAATACCCTTGTAATTACCAGTTTGTAACCTAAAAAAATCCACCTTTATACCATGATCAATGGAAACATGTAGATGCTTCACGCTGCAACCCCCACAATATTCAAGCCAAATCTACGCCCTTGTGTGTGTGTGTGTTTTACTCACCTGTGTGTGTGTTTTTAGGTCACCTGGAAACAAGCCACTACAGATGATCAGCACTTGAATGTGTGTCACTGGCTATTGCCACAATGTGAAGTAAATGAAGAAATGAGAAATGTCATCTGTTCCTGGCATATCCTCAGCACTAACTGTGCCTTCTGAACACCTTCTTGCAGCTTTGATGTTGTATACTAGTTCGTTGTGGTACATTGTTGACTATTGATTGTGACAGTATACTGCAAAAAAGGCTTTGTCCTTCGGATGAGACGGTAAACCGAGTTCCTGACTCTCTGTGGTCATTAAGAATCACAGGACACATTTCGTAAAGAGTTTTGTGTACTGGCGCACTAGTGGCATGAAAGTACAACTCCTATCTACTTGAATGGGGAAAGACAGAAATCTCCAGAACGGTTGGTCAAGATTATGATCAAATAACATTTCAAATCAACAGTAAACTAATGTACCAAATTGTGCTTCTTTAGCTCCTATCACACTATTTTTCAGGGTGGTCCAGCTAATGCGAATGTGCGTACTCGAGTTAACTAACAGGTAATGTCTGTATGCAGGGCAGTAGCAAGGTATTCTGGGACCCCGATTGTATATTGGTCAAGGCCCCTTTTCCAATTAAAAAAATACAGTTTAGAATTTGTTGTGGTGCCCCCCTGGACCTGTGGGCCCCTAGAATCGTTATTACCTTTCACCCCACTAGCTACGGCCCTGTCTGTATCTGAAATATGATTGGCTTTTTTACCTGTAAGGCGGGAATTCCTTTTCTACATCCACCATATTGAGTGTTCCACATTTCCCCATTTATTTTAATTCAAGTGGTCTGTCTTAGGCTCAATAGTCTCTGTTATAGTGTGTTCGTTCTTGTAATCGGAACTTTGCAAATTTACTGTATATCTCACTATTGATAAGAAAATAATTAGTTACTGTTACCATAGATAAGAGTAACACATAGTATTAATTGTGTAACATGTTACATTTTAAATTTGTGTTATCATATTGCAGTTGACTTTCAATTAAGTGTATTACTTTTCAGTAAATTACTTGGGTTTCACATTTCCAAAATAATATTATTTATGTAGAATATGTTTAAAATATGAACTATGTTCATACCCAGATAGCACACGTACATCTCTGAGATGTCTGTTTTAGATCTATTTATCTGGAAAGCATCGCAATCTAAATAACATCTGCTAAACATCTTAAAAAGATCAGATTTACAAACATTCTAAATCATAAACGTCTCAAAGACATCCGCTGAATGTCTTACTGACATCCGAGAGGAAACATCTTATAGACGTATTGCCGATGAGCAAACAACCTAAAAAATGCGTCTTCCATATGGGGGGCCTGGGTAGCTCAGCGAGTAAAGATGCTGACTACCACCCTGGAGTTCGCAAGTTCGAATCACAGGGCGTGTTGAGTGACTCCAGAGGGGTCTCCTAAGCAACCAAATTAGCCCGGTTTCTAGGAAGGGTAGATACACATGGGGTAACCTCCTCGTAATCGCTATAATGTGTGGTTCTTGCTCTCGGTGGGGCGTGTAGTGAGTTGTGCGTGGATGCTGCAGAGAATAGCGTTAAGCCTCCACACGCGCTACATCTCCACTGTAACGTGCTCAACAAGCTACGTGATCAAATGCGCGGATTGAGATCTCAGACGCAGCGGCAACTGAGATTCGTCCTCCGCCACCCGGATTGAGGCGAGTCACTACGCCACCATGAGGACTTAGAGCGCATTGGGAATTCCAAATTGGGGAGAAAAAGGGGAGACATTTTTTTTTTCATATGTAGGTGTGTTTGTGTTTCTGTGACAGTTGAGAAGTGTAATCTGATTACAATTTCAGAGAGTAGTAATTTGTAGTGGATTATTTTTGAGTAATTTACCCACACAGCACACATGCGACAAATGGTCCTCCAAAATCTGTCCTTGAGCTATTTGTAATTGAAACACTAAATTGTTGGTTCATTTTACAAAATTAAACATCATGCACGCACAAAAAGAATAAAATAAAAGAAAGCTATTTGAAACATCATGATGCTTATGTTGCAAACGTAAGTCTTTCTAAACTACAAACGTGTCAACATCACAGCTTGGTTTGTAAATGGAGGAATGGTCCATAGAGATTATTTAAAAATCATATAATGTGGGATTATGTGTGATAAACAGGTTCGATGACGTTATGGTTACGGGCTTCAATTCCTTATAGGGATTTGACATTTATCACGTGGAGAGAAGGAGGCTCAGCCTCTGGAAGACCCTCGTAGAGTAGGGAGGAGGAGTGGAGAAAGGGAAATAACACTCATTGTGAAAGACCGAAACCATATGTCCGACTGCACGATTTAAAAGTCGTTTTAATTGAAAACGAGTACGGAGAGATCCCGACCACAGGGACTAGGAGAATATGGAAGATGACTGCCAATATACTCGCAGCCCTGCCTGGGAAGAACTGGTCAGTGTTTCACATTTTTCTGTTCGGTTAAACATCAAAAAGACTCATAATCACAGATAGAGATGATCGCTGATTTGATAGGGCAGTAAGAGCTTGGTTTTATCGTGGCAGATCGCGATGTGAGAAAGATCGATACACTGATACACGAGGGATCATTTTCTCTCTTCTGTTGTGCTGATTAGACGACTTTACATTCCTCTACAAACTCACTTCAACTTTTTGAAGGGAATTGGTTAGTGATAGGCTATCAGATGTATCAAACTAATTAATGATCTTTTCTTTCTTGTTCCTCTGAGTCGGTCAGGCTTTTTAAGAGTACAGCTTATTTTACATGATGTATTATTATGCCACGGCTTAGTTAAATGAGCTACTCTTAGTAATTCGTTTAACATTGAATGGGAGGGATGTGCAATTATATGGTGCATTCTTAGTGGAAGCACAATTATATTTGGAAATGTGTTGTTTGGTGCTGTGTCCTATCCACATATAGCTGTGAATTGGTTTTTGATGAGACAGTGAAGAGCACTGTAAACATTGTCTGTAATTTTAAATGTAAAAGAGTGTAAACATTCTGTTTCAGATGTTAAAATTATGATTTTACCATCTAATTAATGGTCAAATTGTATATTGTAAGAGAATGCATGTATTTTTATGGTAAACTTTTGTTAAAATTACAATGAAAAAATTGAGTGTTCACTGAAGTCCATGCCTGACCTATCACATTTCATTATGTTTTATGGGAATTGTTCCGTTTCTTATTTTTAATAGCCTTTAAATGTACATTGGGGTGTTCTGTGTTGTTTTGTTTTTTAATGTAATTTAATCAGGGGCGTAGATTCCGGGGAGAGAAATATTTCACGCTATTCCACTGTGCACGCTTATACACATATGCTTACATAATCACTTAGCCAAGCCAGGTGTCAGATATCTAGCACAAAGATTTAGATCTCGGTCCAGATTGAAGTGTCATTTGGTCCAGATCCGGACCGGAGTCCGCCTATTGAGTACCCCTGCCCTAAAGCCAGAAACGTGCTCACCGTATTTTTTACACTAAATTTCTATGAAACACATGCAGCTGCCGGAATTTTTACTGTAAATTTAATGGATGTTTTTTTTTTTGTTTTTTTTTTATAAATATTTGGAAAGCAGATAAATAAAATCAATGGTTAGTTAAGGTCTACTTTTGCTTTATGTCACAAAACCCCAGATAAACAAAACTGCTCTACAGAGATGATCAGTGTTTTTTTGTTTTTTTTTAACCTCGAGAATATTTATTTTAATCTGTAATCTGAATGTTTTATCTACATTTTGAATGCATTTTATCATTGTGCATGGATTAAGTTTGTGTGCTGGTGTGAATAAATATATTAGAAAGAGCATTGATTAAACTGCACTCTTGGTCAAAGCCAATCCTAACTGAATTACTAATGAAATGTTGAAAAAAAATAATGATAGCCTATTAATAATGATTAGAAATATACACTACCGTTCAAAAGTTTGGGGTCACTTGCCTGAAAAGTTTCTCATGATCTTAAAAATGTTTTGATCTGAAGGCGTATGCTTAAATGTTTGAAATTAGTTTTGTAGACAAAAATATAATTGTGCCACCATATTAATTTATTTCATTATAAATCTAAAATGTTATTTAAAAACGTTTTTGAAATGGTTGACTTGGACCGAATAATAAAGAAAAGCAGCCAATAAGTGCCCAACATAGATAGAAACTCCTTCAATACTGTTTAAAAAGCATCTCAGGGTGATACCTCAAGAAGTTGGTTGAGAAAATGTCAAGAGTACATGTCTGCAAATTCTAGGCAAAGGGTGACTACTTTGAAGATGCTAAAATATAACACGGTATTGATTTATTTCGGATTTTGTTTAGTCACAACATAATTCCCATAGTTCCATTTATGTTATTCCATAGTTTTGATGACTTTACTATTATTCTAAAATGTGAAAAATGAGAGAATGAGTAAGTGACCCTAAACTTTTGAATGGTAGTGTATATTTTTAAAAACCTGCACGTTAGTTTATGGCTGTAAAAACATAAAACCTAAAAGGAACATTTTTAGAACGTTATGAGTTGGTTCCCCAATAATAATAATAATAGGAAGCTTACACTAATGTTGGGAGAACATTCTGTGTTTGCTGGGTAAAAGCTGCTATTTTGTATTAATTTATTTTATCTTAAATAAATTGTAACTTTATAACATTAACATTTGGTTAACATTATAGTGCTATTCTTGTTTCACCCAATCTGTTTAGTATACTGAGTCATTGGCCTTAAAAACACTGTAGTCTATGTTGAAAGGATGTGTTTGATACAGTATGTTGCTGTTTTCAAACCAATTGAGCTACCTAGGCAGCAATTTCCAATCTGACTCGGAAGGTGCCAATGATGCCCAGAAATGCTGTCTAGGTTGGCAGCTCACTAGGTTTTGATGCTCAGCCAGTTTTGTGGCTTAGTACTGTATCAGGCGGAGAAACATCTGTTGCTGGATCCTCGCCTCGCCATAGTTTCTAAGATGCCCGTCCGCCGCTAGGGTTTGCTACAGAGATTCCCTCCCAGTCCGAGTGTCTCAGCCCTCCATCTACCTACAAAATAACCGCCGCTTAAATCCTCAGGACATCCAGCAGGCAGACGTGTTTAAAAAAAGAAAAGAAAATGCACGGTACCCGGGCAGGAAAGTTTTACAGCAGCTCAGTTACAATGTTGGAATAAGTTTTGTCTTGAGGTGAGCGTTTGGGCAGAAAACCGCAAAAGCATGACGGCCAAAAAAGCCGCTTTCAAGCCGCTGTCCACCTCTCGCATACCGGCGGCTGAGCGCGTTCATAACCCGCAGTACTCTGACTGCTCTTCCCCGCAGGAGCCGGAGAAACCAGCGGCGACCGCATCAGGGCTTCACCATTCCGGCATGGGGGCTGTCGGGGGCTCGGGCTCGGTGGTTGACGAGTCCTCCGACAGCGAGGGAGAACAAGAAGGGCCGCAGAAACTCATCAGGAAAGTGTCAACCTCCGGGCAAATACGAAGCAAGGTAAGACACGCTGTAACATATTTGAAGCCGACGTATTTTGCTGTTCAAATCAAGGCCAGTAGAAGTAGCTGCTACTGTAGACCTGCACACATGCTAGAGATCTGTGAGCTCAAACACTGATCTGTTCCAGCTTCAAACATCTGGAAGGATTGGAAATTGATTCGTAGTGTTGCATTGCTTGTGCCATAATACAGTTTCTCATATTGATAATGCAGTAAATGCAACTCAGTAAAATGTGTTTCCTGACTTTACAAAGTCTTCAACCTGTTGATATGTAGTCAGGGCCACTTGTTGAAGAATCAGTTTTTGTGGAACGCAGACATTCTTTTCTTTTCCAATTAAGTCTTTTGGTTGCCTTGATCACTCATCATTTTAATAGCCATAAAAGCCTGTCTGTTTTGCTTTTTCAAGATTTTTGTAGTGTAAAATCAGTGGTTTTAAATGTATGGCATTTGTCATTTTTAATTTAAAGGTATGGTCTTTTTTCATGAATGAAGATGGGGCTGATTTTAACACGCATTTTAATATTTCCAAGCCCTCGTAAACCCATTAAATGCTAACGTGGTCTTTGATGGGTAAGGTAATGAATGGTAATTGAAGCCTCTTGATTCTGCACTCCTGACTCACTTGGCAAGACGACACCTCAGTCGCCTTGGCCCACCTTAACCATGTGAACTCTGTGAAAGGAACTGTGAAAAGTTCCTTTTTTCTGACCAGAACAAATCCACTTAATTATTGAGTGCTGCTCTCCACCCCCGCTGCGTTATTTAAAAAGGCTATATTTAGAGGCTGCCTGTTCTGTATGTGGAAGGGACCGATCTTTTGTGATGCTAATGATCTGACAGTTTAAATCACAGCACATGTGTAAATAAAGGCTCAATTTACAAGTATCTTTTTGAAACATAATTTCTGCTGTCATTAGTCAATGTGTACAGCTATTAACGAATGCAATTGCACATCCATGTCACTAATTCAGTTTTTTTCTAGACAAATATTTTTAATTTAAATTGAATTGTTTGAGATCTTTGCTGGACAGGGTATTTCTTTTGACACAAGTCTGGTATGTTTAAATAGAAAGATTATAGTGAACGTTTTAATGCCAAATTAAATAGTTTTGAATCTTAAGGTTTGAAAGTCCTAGTGATAGACCGATATAATGGCTCGGCCGATAATTCGGCAAAATATATATAAAGATTATGGGAAAATTCTGTCAAATGTGTCCAAACTCTTCACTGGTGTTTATGTCGGCCACCCTGCTCTCGAGATATCATTATCAGTAGGGATGCCCCGATACCATTTTTTTGAGGAGTATGAGTACCAATACTTTCTTTTTTAAATTTTTGCCGATACAGATTTATTTTTTCTGAACTCCATATCAACAGTTTATTTCAGTTTATTTCATCAAAATGGAAATGATTAATTGAAATTTAATGAAATGAAAATAAATCACTTAATTTTCAACATAATATTGTAGTATTTTTATCAAATTGAGTGCTTCTATACAGAACCTCTCAGCACAATCCAAAAAAACATTTTTTTTTTATTTTTATATATGAGTTATAAAAAAAATTTTTTTGTCAAATAACGTGCTGCATAACAGCACCACAGATGTGAGATATTTCTTAAATATAATACAATATCTATTTATTTATTTATTATTATTATTATTAGTAGTAGTAGTAGTAGTAGTTGAATTAGTAGTAGTTTTACAGTAAATATTATATAACTATACAGTAGTGATATATTTTTGTCATACTTTTTTCCATTTAAATTTAGCTTTTAGTTTGGCGGAAGCTTTTATTTGAGTAAAGCTCTTTCCGTTTCTGTGTGTTTTTGACAGTAGCTTCTCACCTCTGGAAAAGCAGGTTGCTATGTGACCCATTGTGATTGTTAAACCGCAAAAGGCTGCTATTTCATTTTAAATAAATATGTAGTCTGGAATTGCTGCGTGCTACATATTGAATTAGCGCTCTGCTCGCTGTCATCTGCTACAAACAGAGCGCTTGATGCTCATTATGGTGTTTTTCATGTATGGGCCATGGAGCTCTAAAAGGTATGAGCACTTTGTTTCTTTATGTCGGCACAACATCGGCTCCACACATTCGCTTTGAAGAGCGCAACACATTCAAACTATATATTTATCTAATTTAATCGCAGCCTTTGCTGTTTAATAATCACACTAGGACATAGCATGATTTCATTTGTGCACTAAATGTTTACGGAATGAGTGGAGTCTCTACCTTTCAATGTCAGTTCTGGCACTGTGTCGTGTGACTGATCACTCGTCAATGGCAACAGTTTTTGAATGACCAGCAAAGGGGAAACATGCTTTTTGGAACCACATGGAGTAGTTCCACATGGTTGATACTAACCAGCCAATTCCTGACTCCCCGCTCCCTTTGCCCTGGTAACCCTTTGCAGCTTACAATCAGGCCATCTGCAATCTCAGCGGGAAGTGCAGGCACATACATCTCAGTACGGAACAGGCGTTGGGGGTGACAGAGATGTGTGAAAGACAGTTAGCTGGTAGGTACTGTGGGCAGTGGGCTGTGATGTGTGCAGATCAGTGCTAATGGAGCATGCAGGTGCTCACTGCTGTTCCACCTTATTGTTTGCTTAACCTTGCATCCCATCATGTGTCCTGCTTGTACTGTGGCCACTCTCTCTCACTTACATACTTTAATCACACCAAGAAAAACACACCAGAGCTCTGTTTAAAACCTAGTGCTGCCTTGCTAACTACTGCCTAGTTTGGCAGCTGGCTTAAAGGCATCCTTACCAGCATATCACAATCACAGAGGGACAGATCACTCCAGATGATGTGGATCTACTATTGTTGGAGTGCACTGACATTTTTCCAACCGAGATTAGTTGATACCATAGTAACTACCCACTCCATCTTCATCAAGTTAATTGCCTGAGGGAGCAGAGTGCTGGATATGACAGCTTTGGCTTTGAGTAAAACCTCAGGCCATGATATCAAACTAAATGAGTGGTTATTTTCAAAAGTTAAACAACAACAAAAAAACAACAACAACAACAAACAAACTGTGCTATTTTGTGTCTTGTAAGTGTTAGGGTTATGGTTTCCGTAGCAATTGCGCTATTTTCCAGCTGGTTTTTTTTACGCAACAGCCTGTCTGTATGTGAACCAGTTTTACAAACTGACAGAATTGGAAGTTTAAAAAATGATGCTACAAGGTGTTTTTATTGGGCTTAGATGAGGGTCAGATATTAAACAGGGCTTTGGACAAAAATGCCACAGAAATGAAAAAAAAAAAAAAAAAATATATATATATATATTTTTTTTTTATTTTTTTTTAATCATACAATTACATTATTATTATATAAAAATGCCACAGAAATGAAAAAAAAAAAAGATATATATATATATTTTATTTTTTTTAATTTTTTTTTTCATTTCTGTGGCATTTTTATATAATAATAATGTAATTGTAGACCACTATATACAGGACAAAGTGGAATGTGGTGACATGGCCTGTGTCTCTGAGTGGCTGTACAGAGCTCAGTGAAGCTCTGTGGGCCGATGCCTTGTAATTTAGTGGGAGAGCTCAAGTGTATCAGAGCATTAGAACCTCTCGTTTCCCCACAGACATCAATAGAGAATATTGTGCACCAGATGCTTTACGCATACCAGCATCTCAGAGCATTCCCATTCCTTCACACACATGCAAACACCAGGAGGTGACAGCAGCTACCCTGCCCTCTGCAGCAGCTTATTTAGAGCTTACAGACAAGATGAAACATATACCGGTATTAATATGGGCTCTATTTTCATGAGCGTGCAAAGCGCAACGCTATGCACAGCGATCGTGCGCTACGTCTTATCCAATTTAATCCAATAATTGTAAGCACAATTTTCATGCCAGCGCAAAGTGGAAGTGGGTGTGTATGAGAGGGTTTGCCCTCTCTGTGGGTGTACGTGCGCAAACTGTGGGTGTATTTTATGTTAATAAAGTGGCGCAAGGCGCAATTAGCTATTTTTCTGAGAAATAGGTCATTGCGCTAAGACGTTTCAAAAGCACGTCTCTTTGCAGCGAAGTCCAAATTCAGTTCTTGCATTTGCAGTTTTGAGATTTCACCAGCAGGTAGTAATGAAGTTCATGTCCAAACTCTGAAAATATAGTGAAACATCAAATTATGACAATCTCCATTGCAGCAGTTTTATGAAACAAAAATGTATGAGATTTTTGTTAAACTATATTTAGGCCAAGGTTTATTTTTCAAATGTATTATTTTGTTTATATTTACAATTGTATTTATGATCTAATTTGTATGGGTACTTTTACACCTGTTGTCGTAGAGTGATTTTTAAGTCACTGCAAAAGAGGCCAGTGGAAGAAGTTGGAGAGGATAACATTTTTGGATTTAGAGAGATGATTACATTAGATTTTTTTTACGACTTCATTATTTTAATTAAAAGTGTATTCAGTAATTTGGGGCTAATTTAAAAAGTTTAACGAATGAATTGTATTTTTGTGAAGAGTGATCTGAATTGTGTACACTCACAAGAGATGAAGACTGTACTCATAATAGTTTTCTATAAAAAGTGTTTTTATTATACATGGTGCGGGTCACCCCCTTCAATATGTTTCGCCATGTTGAAATAACATGGTCCGCTGTGTTTCATTAAACATCGAAGAAGAAAATCCTCACACACATTGGCTGCCGCCTATGTAGCTACACGTGTCTATGCTTAGCACAGTGTTGTTTGGTGATGCGAAGAGCGAAAAGAACACAATGGAACATACTTTTATCATGCTTTAGCAGCGGAGACAACAGGAAATTCAGTAGCTGTACTGCCGAAGAAGTACCAAAAAGTTCCATAGCAAGAAGACAGAAAGATCGGTACGGCATACACAAGGTTTAAAGATCACAGCTATAGTAAGGGGGCCCATATACCTCCACCTCTATGAAATGGCATATGTCTTCATTCGTTTAGTGCAAAGTAGCTTGGCACAGTGATTGTTTTGGATTTTGAGTAAACCATGACATTGGTTTGCTTGGAAAACCAAAACAATTCTAAACTTTCCTTTACCTTGACATTCTGTATCGCTTGATAATTGAGGTTTATTTCACGCTAAGCAGTTCTCTAATAAAGGTAATAACTGTCTTTAGTAATAACGTGAAATGTAGATAGTCTCCAAAGATTATTGAGATGAGGGACAATAATAATCTGTCCTTAACTGTAGAAGTTCGTTCACTTGAATTCTGATGTTTGTTTTTAGGCAAAGCAGTTATATTATAGTAGTAATAAATAACTTCAGAAATTACCTCAAACTCTGACATTTTCCAGATGCAAATGATATTCCAGATCTGGAGGGGGCAGCAGAATTGATCATGCTGATCCACGTCGATAGATGGCAGTACAGTGTCTAACACCACTGTCGTATCAGTACTTAAAGTACACGAAGAAGAGCAATGCTAGCACTAGCTAGAGAACTACTGAATGCCCCTTTAATTTTTTGTTTAGTTTGAAATGTTATTTGAATTTAGATATATTTTTGGTTTAAGTTTTTCGTGTTTCAAATAATTAATTTAATTTTTAAAGCAAAATCGACCGGTAGAAGTGACGTGAGTGCAAAAATCCACAGCCTAACCTGGAAGGCCAATACAATCACTGTTAATAGCCATGATTTGTGTGTTAGTAGATGAAACTGCTTACATTACTTACATTCTCTTACATGGACTATATAATAACTGGGGAAGAACCTTACCTTTAGAATTAAATTACACTTGACCCAGCCCATTAGCACTTTGAGCAAGCGATTTCGCCAAACCCATTTGCGCCTAGACTTAGCGCATGCTTGCACGAAAATACCAAAACTTCATGGCCTTGCACATTGATCTTGCACTTATGACTTATTGCATAGCGCTGCTCTTAGTGCTAGCGCTCTTAAAATAGGGCCCCATGTCTTATATCCAAGTAAAACAGAATATGTTGCAGAAAATTATGTAGGACGGGACATGATTTTATCAAATTGGGATTTGATCCATTGAATCAGATTTTATATTATTGGAGGTGGAGAAAGTTATTATCGCAAATTAATTTATGAAATGTTTATGAAAGCAAACATTTTCTTTCTTTAGAATAATGCCCACTGATGCATCAGGTGCAATGAGACATTTATTAAGAAACTAAACAGGGTTACACAGCTCTTCCAGAAATATAGTGATTCATATTTATCAGTTGAACGTGGTGAATCCTGTGAAATCATCATGCACAAAAAGCTGGACTGTTCTGTTTTTTTATGACTTCTTAACCACAATAATGTAAGTTTTAGGCATCTATTCTCCTATTTCATATTGACTGATGTAATTTATGATAACTAGATGCATTAAATGACACAGTTTAACTGAGCAGAACAGAACAGATATTGTGTTTAGAGCTCAAGTGATGCGTAGGCTGACAATGACCTTTATGTCCATCACAACCTTATGGCACAGTGAAATATTGTAGTATATTGCATTGGTTACAAGATTGATGTCTGATTTATGGACAATTCATTCTTTTATGTGTACTAAAAAAGAATAAATTATGCAAACTTTCCCCTTGTTATGGTCCTGTAGGTAAGAGCAATCTAAAATATATATATATATATAGTTAAATAAAATAAAATATATGATCTTAATGACAAATGTAAACTTTTTGAAACAAACAAAAACATTATGATATCTTAAAGGTTACCTCTATAACCCCCATCCATTTATTATTTTTGTGCACAAAGAACAGAACCGAGGCAATTTTAGGTGTGGTGCTTCAGCAGGAGGTGGTGACCCTCTCATCATGAGATCCAGGTGCACAGATAGACGAGGGGAAATCCAAGATAGCATCAGCAGCAAAACTCTGCCCTGATGTTTGACAGGTTGTGTGATTGAGTTAGGAGGGGCTGCTGCGGTGGGCCTGAGTGTCCTGTGCTTTAATTCATGAATGTAAAGCATTACTGATTCAATTGAGGAGCTATGGGATGGGATTTGCCACAGGCATGGAGCATGCACTTACCCCATGGAGAATCCCACACCCACTTTCTCTTCAACAGTGACTGTGGCTTTCACATGTTTTAGAGAGTGCCGTATGTAACTGTGTCCTGTGCACATGTGCCACTGTTGTTTGCCTTGCAATTTACCTTACAGGCCCTGGTATTAAAGGGACAGTTGACCAAAAAATGAAAATTCACCCTCCTATTGTTCCAAACTGGAATTGCTTTCTTTCTTCCGTGTAGCACAGAAGAGATGTTAGGCAGAATTAGAGCTGGGCAAAATGGCTTCATAATTGATAATATTCAATATATATTGATAATTATGATAATTAATATGATAATTATGTTTTTGCTCTGAAACAGCATACAAGTGTTTTTGTTTTTTTTAATCAGAGGAACCATCATTTCAACTAAACAGCCAGAATTAATATTTCAAAGGTATTGAATAAAAATCTATTTAAAAATGATGAAGGCATCTTTCCCACAGTTTTTCACTAAATTAAAACAAGGGAGAGTAAATGTAATCATTTTCACTGATTTGCACATTTATACTTATATTTAACATACAATCATATATTGAAGCTTAATAAAAATCTTCTTTACCTTCATATATTTTTACTAAAACATTTTTCTTTGTGAATGAACAAGGTATACAAAAACTACTTCACTTATTTTTTGGAAACCAGATGAATATCGCATAGTACTAAATTATTACTGCGGAACCCAGTCAAGTTTATTATTATTATATAATACTGAATTATTATTATTTTCAGGATAAGATTTGTTAAAGATAAATTAATATATTTCTGTCCTATTTACTTTACCCTGAACTGGGGCTTTTATTTTGACACTGTCAGTGCTGTTGTGTTTATTTCACCTTCACCAGGAGCTTTTATTTTGAAACGGAAAATGCAATGTGTGAGTTTCGCATCTTGTGAACCACTGTCAAACTGTCCTGTACTGTTCCGCGTTTGTAGATTTGTGTAATAACTTTATAGCGGTTACTAATGTTTGGAATTGCGTGAATGATTGAACCTGCAGTACTTCACAAAAACATGAGCCCCTGTCGTCCCCGCGCATGCACAGATCAGCACGTCGCCGGTTCATTCTGAAGCGCACACAGACCATGTTTATCTGTCTTTAATCGCAGCCTTTGGCAGTTAAATAATCACATATGATCAGTGGCGGTTCTAGCTTGTATGGTGCCCTGGGCGAACCATCCCTTCAGCAATCCCCCTCCCGCCCCAAGAAAGATGCCGCCCTGGGTGGCTGCCCATATCGGCCATGCATAAATCCACAAACTGCATATGATCATATCTCCATTTTGATTTTGTTTTGATTAATTACACAGCCCTGAAGGATCGTGAAATTAGTCTACCGATGCACTCTGTGAAACTTAATGGCCAAATAAAAGGCTCATTAAAATCATTACGATATTCACGATGTTGTTGTATTTGACATTGTCAGCAACATCATCACGATTATATTGCAGGTATTCGATGTATCGCCCAGCCCTAGGCAGAATCTTCACAATTCAGAATTTTAAAATTTGGGTGAACAAATTTAACATCTTTAACATCTATCTTAGATGATCCAATCACAAGTGGGCAGCACTAAATACAGGTTTAAACGGGGTCTAAACTTTGTGATCCCATCACTGAAATTACATTCAGAGGTAGTCAGAAATCATCAGACACCTTAAGCGTCCTTACGCATCCCGGACAGCAGCAAAGATCCACCTTCATCAATCATTGTGCTAAAACGATGGTTTGAAAATAGGGCTGGGTAAAAATATCGATTTTCCAATGCATTACGATCTTCCTTTGAACGATAGCGAGATCGATGTTTCACTCTATGTGGCAACCCTCTATAATGTAAGTAAATCACTCGCAATTACAACCAAATCTCATGCTATGTGTCTAAAAATGTCTAAGGTTAGCCACTGGCTAGTACATTTTCATATTTCACTCAACAGTGATTGAGCAGTACAGCAGAGAAGAAGTTATTAGCACAGAGGTCTTTTCACTGCTTGTTGAAAGTAAAGTTTGGTGTTATTCGTTCTCTGTGTCCAAAGACGAGATCCACACAATCCATGTCATTTAGTAATGTTTCTTTTAATACCATTTCTGTTTTTTTACAGTCAGTTGATTAAAAACAACGAAAAAAGATACATTTAATTCTAATCACACATGGATGCGTTAAAGAAACCACACTGAAAAAAATGTTTTGTTAGTTCAACTTAGAAAATGTACTTCATGTGGTAACATCTTAATTAACTCGTTTTGTTGAAATGAAAGAAAGTGTTTAAGATGCTGAATATAACTGAATTTAACCAACCTGAAATACCAAAGTTTTACTAAGGCATAACTTTCAGTAGATACAACTGGATTTGCCCTGTAAGGTCAAATCACATTTTAACATTGATGTATAACCTGATATGTATTTTAAGCTCGAATCACATTTTCAGTTTAATGTAAGTTAATTTCTTTATTCAGGTCAAATCACATTTTCACTTTAATGTAAGTTCATGTGCCCATTGAACACTTTTCTTCTGTAGGCTGCATCAGGAAGGTTGAAAACAAGCTCTCCCCATTCATTTGTATGGCATCTGCAAATGGGACTAAGGGCACTTGTACACTAGAATTAACTGATCAGAGCAAGCTGCAAATGCATTGATTTCAAAGGGTATGGTGCATCGGCAGGACAGATATGTCACGATATGTGAATGAACCCAGATTCGGACAGTCATATAAACCAAAAATCCTTTATTAAGGAGAAAATAAAATACAAAAAACTAACACAAAAGGCCCAGTCTTAGCCAAACACAGCAGAGAAATGAAATTACCCCTAAGAGGGAAAAACTGAGAAAAGAAAACAATCTAGTACAAACTGACAAAAACCAGACTGACCAGGAAACACAAGACAAGAGGAATGAACCAGAATAAATAGGGAAGCAAATAAGAAGGGGAACAAGGGAAGGCAGGTGTAACTGATAAACTGATAACAAGACAAATGAGGGGGCGGGGTTTCACTCAAGACTGAACTGACACATTGGCTGCGTCCGAAACCAAAGGTAGCTGTAAGCATTTGCATATGAAGGTACCTCCAGGAACTGGTTTCGAACAGGCTACTGAGGCAACATAACGTCACATTGTTGCGAGGACACCAGCAACTGATTAATGTCATCTGGTGTCCACTAAAGGTAACGTGTCTGCTTCATTCAGTCCAACCGAACCACAATGGACTAATAATCTAAAACAAAATCAAGAGAGTTTTGGCGATAACCAAGTGTATAGTTAATAACTACAATACTACTTTCTCGCTAGAAATGGAATCAAAAGTACATTTATACACAAACATACATTTATACACAAATTGGCTATCAACTGCCTCTTCAGCTGCCATTTGTTTTCTTCAGCTCAACCGCTGTTGATCCGTGTGCACAAGATTGTGGGATTTCATTGGCAGTGAAGGATACATCTATGCTGCCTTCAAAAATCGATCAGATGAAGGTACATGTCTAAGTAGACAGGATGTGACGCAAACATTGGATTCGGACATGCCTTGATCCCTTCCTACCTCCTTATACAGCCTCTGGAGGCAGCATTTTCCTGGTTTTGGATGCAGCCATTGAGTTCACATGTATGGCAATGAAAATCCAACAAAGCCATGTGCACTCATACAACAAGGGAGAGACATTTGTGTCAGGATCCAGCCACAAAAACTATAAACAAAGTCAACAGAAGTGACAGGATCTTGACAGGACAGGGAAAATGCAAGGGTTTCCAAAAGTGAAATTTCAATGTTTACTGGTACATTGTCAAAAATATATATTTTAAATAGTCATCTCTATCCGTATAATTGATTTATACAACAAATAAATAGTTTGGTATTTAAAATAATTATAAAACAGTAATCATAAAAAGGCCAACTTATATATGAAGGTCTAAATATTCTCCAAAAATTCAGATCTTTTTATTCCAAGATATTGTAGACAACCATGAAAAATATATGACAAATACAAGGCAGTAAATAATTTCCAATACATTGTGTCATTGTATCTGCTTTTGGCTCATCTTCTCATTGCATTTACACGCCTGTGACCTGCAGCTGTCCTCAGCGTGTGGTGTTTCAAGCACTTCAAAACAATGAATCATTTTCCAAAGCAACTGGTTCAATTGACTCAAAGTTTCGGAAAGCTATATTTCTGCCATCACTACTGTCGTGACACGCTAGTTGATCTTTAAGCTCTCTCCTGTGGTTAAAACATGAAGCTGTTATCCCAGTATGACTTCCATCATAACATTTTTCGTATGTACTTAAGAGCAGATCTCCTATAGATGTCACAACTCTGTACTGCCCTCTACAGGTCTGGTGGAGTATGACACAACAGTCGTAGTGCGCATGCGTCGAACGCGTCTGTTGGTTCAAAGTAACTCAATAAAGTTAATGCAACAATTCCTTGTTTTAGGTTACATAAACCTGACTACATTAGGTTACACCAACAAAATCCGTTTTTATAGTTTAATTCAGGTAGAAATAGCTCTTTCAAACAACTGCATATGTTCATTTGTTACAGTGCACGCACATCTTCTCTTGTTATATTAGCTTACTGGCTGATGCTGCTAGCCTTAAAGAGATGGTACCGATTAAGCACGTGTTCTTCATATCAAAGTAAATACTTGTAAATAGCACAATTTATGCAAGGTAACAATACAAATTTTACAAAAATATATGCAACATAATATATGCAATTTCAAAACATTAATTGATGGAATACACTGAATTTGAACATTTTTCAAAATCTAAATGATAAAATATAATTTATAAAATTTATATTTTCAAATTGTACCAAGGGTTGCCTAGAAGGTTCCTTTATAATTAAGGGCATTAGCTGACAGAGGATTTCTTTTAAATGTAAGGAAAATGGACATGAAAACTCCACTGACAATGAGAATCATTCACATTGTTTGAGAGGTGACAACAGAGCACTAATCCACTCTGATGCATTATTTTGATATATTTTATATAATTAAATCACAGTATTTGCACTTTAACGATCACACTGGGCCACGTAGCAAACTGTTTATCTGGAGAAGTTAAACTTCCACCAAAAATACAAGTCAAAATAAAAGCATGATTCATAATAAAAGCTAAATGCCTGAAACTGAAGAAATGGCAAAATAAATATATTATAACTGTATAGTAAAATGTAATTCTCACTGTAGAAATAATAATAATTATTATTATTATTTCTACAGTTAAATAATAATAATAATGAATAATGATTAATGAATAATGATTGTAATAATAATAAATATTAAGCAATATATCACAAGCAAGATTGCTTTTGTACTGAATAAAAGTTTGTTAAAAAATGCAATGGTATGTTGATATGTAATTGTTCTATTTTTTACTTGTTAAAAGTTTTTAAAAGTTTAAGGAAACATGTTTGATTGGATACACTTTTGATAATGAAATGAAATTAAACTTTAAAACATGGAATTCTGGAAAAATGATTTTTTAAAAAACAGATTTCAATAGGGCCCTGCTTAAAACCAAAAAAAGTGTTAGAAACACTTGTAGAAAACATGCATATCTTTTCATTTATTTATTGTTCAATAGCACATTATCATATTAGCACATTATTTCTGTGGTATCGAAATTGGTATCGAGAACCATGAAATTTCACTGGTATCGACTACTGAAATTTTTTGTACCGTGACAACACTACCCAGCCTTATTTGAAAAAGTCGTAAACTTGATCAAATGATGGGGAAGAGTATTATAACCCGGTATACTGTATATCCAGACATGTGAAAGCACACTTATGGCACAACTACACAAAACCAGATTATTAAGAAAATCCGACAACACAAGAAAACTGTGTTTACAGGAAATTTGAAACAATCAGATTATTCTCTGCGTTTGCCATCAAAATGTTAACAGTCATGCGCACAAATTGGCAAATTGGATAAGCCAGTTAGAACGCTTGTAAAGGTGTTTACATGCAGAGGAAAATCTGGATAATTTGCCAAAAATTGACCTGTGTTGATTGGTTTTTGCTTAAACTGTTTATAACCTTACCCAATGAAGGAACGCAGTCTACGCCGTTTACATGACCACACACATTGTCGGCTTATTAAGCATAATTGGTGTAAGATCGTACATGTTTTTAATTATTATACATGAGCTGAAAGTTATAATGACGGTGATTGTAGTAGTTAAATTAAATTCTTAAAGCCTTGTGACTCCGAACACTGTTGGAGATTCTACATTGGACAGTTTATTTTTTCACGAGACGTCAGTAAGTAAACCATTATGAAGAAAGACATATTCTTTTCCTCATTAAGTAGTAAATCTTATTTTCATTGTAATTGGCTCTTTTTGTATTTCCTGTCTCAAATGACCTTGTTTAACAGTGACTGATTGACTGGTTTGTTTTGTGAATGACCTACTCACTCAGCCCATCATACCCAGCATTCAATCTTTCAATAGACGCTCATAATGGGGCTACTTGTAGAATGCAATGGTACATGGAGATATCACCAAACATTGTTTGGAGGAAACAGGGCGGTATTCATAGTCATTAGCTGCCTATAAAGAAGGCAGGCAGTGTGTGGGGAGAGGGGGAGGGAAGAGTGTGTGGGGGTACTAGACAGCTTTGAAAAGGGGTGTTAATGATGTCCCCCCCACCTCCCCCTCTCCAACTGTATAGCAATGTTTCACTGTCTGTCAGCCACTTCCCCTCCCCATGTCTGACCGCCCTGACCAGTGTAATTGTTACCTTGTGCTCTGCCTCATCTGTACACAATGACTCTGTGTCATTAGAGATGAGAAAATGATGTGCCAACAACTGACAAGGTGTAATTGCTGGACCAGTTTAAGCTGTGCTGCAAAGTTTCTGTGAAAGTGGTATTTTTAACTTTGCAGAATGGAGCGACCTGTTCGTGATAACTCTGTGTGTTATTCAAACATTGCTTATAGAAGAGTCACAGGTCTTTAGTAATCTTTATGGCAAATATGATATGACGGATGAAAATTCTGTAATTATTTACTCACCATCATGCTGTTTCAAACCTATATGCTTTTATTTTTTGTGGAACACAAGATGAGAACGCAGCTTCATGCAGCTCTTTTCCATAAAGTGATAGTTTATAGTGACCAAATCTGTAAAACTCCAAAAAGAATGCCAAATAATTACTTTGTGTGAGGAATAGGAATGTGACAATTATATTTGTCAAATAAAGTGCTGCACAACAGAGCATCACATTATAAATGAAAATATTGATGAAAACTTCTATTCAGTACAGCAGCACTCTTGCTTATGAGATACAGATTCAATAATAATAATAATAAAATACATTTAACTAAACACACTAGTAATATATTTTTGTCGCAATTTCTTACATTTTATGCGTCAAGCTTTTATTTTGAATCAAACTTTTATGTTGACATGAAAGCTTTTTGTTCTGTGTTATTAAAGTGTGGTGTTCTGAGCTTCACACATGTACTTTGCAGCACGCCGATTGTATATTTATTTAATTAAATCACATCCGTTTGAGTTTTAATAATCACACTAGAACATATCACAATTTTAATTTGATTAACTGTCCATTTCTGTGTAAAAGGAGTGTCAGAACATGTGCTTAAATGAGCGTGTGAGCATTTAAAAGCAGCCAGGTGTCAGTCAGGTAGCACGTTTCACTTTCAATCACTTTATTTGTCCTTTTAGAGGAAAACAGTTCACCGAATGGAAAAGAGCTGCTTAAAGACACAAATGTCTGACTTTGTGTTCCACAGAAAAAAATAACAGCATATTCTCTGAAGTGACTTGTTGACTTGATAATTTACACTAAATTTGTGACTAAAATACATCTGGCCTCTAAATACAGCAGAACCATCTGTCACCACACATCCCATGTCATATAAACCGAGGCTTTGAAGATTTCAGATGGGCAAAGGAAGAGCTCTCATTTATCCATACTTAGACAGTCTGATCTTAACCACAACTTCTGTTTTCACCAGCATGAATTAATTTGATCTCAGCATAGAATGATCAGATATTTAGATGATTGTTAAGCAAAATGTTCTTGTTTTGTCCTTAATTTGCTTGTATTTTCGGCCATTTATGGCGGCAGTAGACTGATAATGGGATCATCTTTGGTCACTGCAGTTGGAAACATTTTCTTTGCATTGGCCATTAGCAGATGCCTGAGGGTGACAAGCAGCAGTGAAAAGGTTTGCCTGTCCAACTTACAGTATAGTGCATGTGGCGCCTTTGCCACAAAATGCCCTGTAGACCTTGTTTTCTTTGTAGAGAAAAGATTTCTAGCCTGATATCATGAAATTTACTTGACAATTGCAAAAGTTTTTTACACATTTGTCTGCAGTTTCCCAGTGAAATGTCCAGCAGGGGGCGCCAAAAAGCAAGTAAAATGATGTTGTAATCAGATGAGGTTTTTAAGGTGGATATTTAATGGATGTTTTAATGAGTAAAACATAACTCCCTAACTTGAAACTTTAACCTAAACCTCACTTTGTGGAACTGATTGGGGTACTTTATTAATATGTAAATTAGAGATGCTCCGATCGATCGGCCACCGATCAGTTTCGGACGATATTCATGTACTATGACTCGATCGGTGATCTATAATTTGGCCAATCCCATAAACCGATCGCTCATTTAGAGAAAGAAACGCCTCCTTTAAGTCATCAGCAGCACTGTCATGACATCACGGAGTGTGGGTAATACTGGCATAGTGTTGTTGTCACGGTATATTAGCAGGAAGAATGACCCAAGTGCAGGAATGAGTGAAAAAATAAATATACTTTATTAAACAACTGAAAAAAACAGGCAACACAAAACTCTCACGAGGAAGAGAAAACAAACTAAACATAAACCAGAATACAGTCAATAACTAGGACCGACTGGGAAACAGGAATGGGATGGTCTGTGCCAGTTAGTAGGTGGAATAGAAGGCCATGGTTGAACCGGAGGAGAAACCGGAGACCTGGATGGACCGGGACACCAGGGCGGAGCCGGAGAAGGACACGGAGGCAAGGGCTGAACAGGAGGGGAACCTGGAGACCAAGACTGAGTGAGTGGTACCCGCTGGGGACTGAACAGACTGAGCAAGACACTGATAGCAGGTGTCTGATGGGTGATGTTTACTGGGCTGAGCAAAAGACTGGTCACTGGTGTCTGATGGGTGCTGGTTGCTAGGCTGAGCAACAGACTGGGGGCTGGTTTCTGATGGGTGCTGGCCACTGGACTGAGAAACAGACTGGTTGATTGTGTCTGACAGATGCTGGCCACTTGACTGAGCAAAAGGCTGGTCGACAGCTGCTGGGGAATGGATAGGATTGTTGATGGTCACAGGGGACTGAACAGGGTCGTCGACGGCCACAGGAAACTAGAAAGGCTCGTCAAGGGCCACAGGAAACAGGACAGGCTCGTCGAAGGTCACCGGGGGAACTGGACAGGCTTGTCGACAGCCACGGGGAACTGGATGGGCTCGTCGACAGCCACGAGGAACTGGACAGGCTCATCAACAGCCTCGGGGAACTGGAAAGGCTCATCGACAGCCTCAGGGAACTGGATGGACTCGTCGACAGCCTCAGATGTGATAACCACAGGGAACTGGACAGGCTATGTGGCGACCACTGTGGCCGGGAGCACTGGCAGTGACTGGTAAATGGCCTCTGTGGCCGGAAGCACTGGCAGCAACAGGGAATGGCTTCTGTGGCCAGGAACACTGGCAGCGACTTTGGATTGGTGGTCGGCAGCGGGAACAGCCGGTGCCTCCCGGCGGCTTTGGCAGCTCTTGGGTGAACCGGAGAATCAGAATTTAAAAAAAAAAAAATTCCTGCTGGGTCCACTTGTGGTCGAATCGTTCTGTCAGCAGGAATGTTTGAAAAAATAAATATACTTTATTATACAACTTAAAATATACAGGCAACACAAAACTCACACGATGGAGAGAAAACCAACTAAACATAAACCTGAATACAGACAATAACTACGACTGACTGGGAAACAGGAACAAGACAGGAACAGATTGACTTTCTAACAAAACGATTTTACAAAGACAAGAGAAAAGAAGGCGCAATATATAGAGGAACATACATGAGGGACAGGTGCAGACAATCAACAAGCATGCAGGGTAAGGAGAGAACATGGCAAACAGAAAA
Source organism: Myxocyprinus asiaticus (assembly GCF_019703515.2). NCBI lineage: Eukaryota > Metazoa > Chordata > Actinopteri > Cypriniformes > Catostomidae > Myxocyprinus > Myxocyprinus asiaticus. The sequence goes on from NC_059353.1 coordinate 10,161,632, forward strand.
CACAACAGAGCCATGCGCTCAAACACAAAACAGAAACAAACACATGCACAGACAACAGAAATGAGAGGGTTGTCAGACCGAGGTTGTGACAGTTGTAAGACAACACACTTGATTCAGCAGTTAAGAACAATGCGGTAGGAGAGGTATAGTGAATATGAAAAGTTTGTGTACTGTACTGTTACGGCAGCTTCTCAGTCTCCGTTGGGTATGTGCATCTCAGTAATAATGCGAGTTACAAGCTGTGGTGTAATTCAAATATTTAAACTGCATTAACAATAGTAGCACCCGTAGAGTCCAGAAACATGCACTCTCTCATGAGGGCAAGAGATGAATGGAAACAGGAGAAAGAGCGCATGTTTCTGGACTCTACGGGTGCTACTATTGTAGCGACATGTTCCCCTCATTGAATAGGCAGGGAAGGACTTTATAAAATATTAAGATACCATAATACACTGTAATGTATTAATTAAAAATAATGCAAAAATAAAATAGAAATAAAATAAGTAATAAAAATAATCATATGAAACAGTGACGATGAATCAATAACCAAAAATGTCACATAAAGTTTAATTGCACCTATGGGTGATCAGTTTGTCTTCAGTTTGACATTAACCTTCATTTATAGGGCTATCTATCTTAGGATAGAGAATATATATTTTTCAGCCTATACTTGATTTAAAGTTTTTAAAAAAAAGCTTTTTTAAGCCTTCTAAACTTTTATAACTTTTTTTGTCAGCAAAAACTAAGCAAAGTGATATTACTGGGAAGAGGAAAATTCAGTTAAAGGTGCACTCAGCGAATCCTGAGAAACACTGTTGATATTCGAAATCAGCTGCCAAAACAAACACACCCCTCCCTTCAGTGCTCCTTTGGAAGATCCGCCCTCGACTTATCATAATCCTTCTTTTTTAGTTTATTTTCGTCTGACATTTTTCTCTTGGTCTGTTTCTTGGCTATTTGTCCTCCTTGGATTTTAGAAAGTTCACATCAGCCAGATTTGCCGTCGCTCTTCTAATGAATTTCCCTCTCGCTCTGCCCCCACCCCCCATCCCGTGCACACGCAAGAACCACCCCCTGTTGCTCACTGGCTGGAGTAGTGTTGTGCGGATCGGTCCGATCCACTGTGTTTTTGTCCCATTTACAGAGCCAGGGCTGCGTACAAATACTCAGAATTAACAGCTAGCAGACTGTGAGGAGATATTTGCAGAATTTGACAAAAAGTGTATTGGATTAGAATTACTGAGTGCACCTTTAATAGTGACAGTGTGCAGAAAGCTTACATATAGCCAGTTATGACAGAGATCCTGATAAAGGTGAAATGATCAGTATCAGGATCGGTATCAGTATTGGGCGATCAGGTGACAAAAAGTTCATAGATCACGTGATGCACTTTTATTTTGAAGATTTGCGCTCCATCAAGCTGTGTTTGAATGCAAGAACGCGTCCTCATGTTGTGTTGTCTGCTGAAGGGTTGGTTTGTTTTCTGTATAAGCTGCACATGGTCTATACAGCTGGAGTTTCACTTACTGCCCCCTGGAGAAAACACGTGGTACTTCAAGCTTGAATTGCTCAGGAATCTTCCTTATTAAGGTCTGAGACAGAATTAATTGCATGCATTTTCTTGAATGCATTATTTTTTATATAATTAATTGCACTGAATTAAATCGACAGTCCAAGTAAAAACAACGTCTGTTTGCAACATTAACATCGTGTGTCTGTCGCGGCTCTGATATGCAGACCTTTTAAATGAGACTGTGCTGCACACTGGCCTATTGTTGTAGTAACACGATGGCATGTAATAACAGTGAACTGTGATTGGTCACTTACATGTCTCAGACGGCTCCTTCACGTGCAAGCAGGCAGTTCTCGGTGCTGTCATGGCTAAAGAAACTAATCCGGCCAAATGGGAAAATGTATTTAAAAATGTCAATATCGGCTAATTTATCAGCCTCGCCGATATAATGGTCGACCACCAATGCTTTTCATTCAAGATCTGGTGAATTGCTCATCCGGTTTTGATCTCAGTGCATGTTATAAGCGAACTGAACTTTCGAGCATCTACATCTGAGATATAGTTTGTGTGGAGTGCTCACATATTGCGTGCCCCTCTGAGTGCTGAAAATAGTGTGTCGTCAGCCCGCGCATGCTATGTGTGTGTGACACAAAAGAGCACCGCATATTTACTGAAGTGCGCTAAACATGCAGACTATTTTTTATTTATTTTTTTTAAACTTAGCCTTTTGATATTCACAAAGCTGTCGTATGTCTTCAAGAGACTTTTAATAAAATGCACAAGTCATATGGACTACTTTAATGGTGCTTTTATGGTTCTTTTATGCCATATTTGGATGGCTTGACAGTAACAACCATGACTAACACACAGTATCAGATTTGGATGGGGCTCGTCAGACTGATACCCAATCCGGTTAAAAATGTCAATATTGGAGGCGATATCCAGTCATCGGATCGGTTCATCCCTAGTATATAATCCCTGGCAGAGGAAGCGAGGCTCTGCAATTATCCTGTCATGCCACAAGTTGTGTTTTTTGATTTCTGCCTCATTTAGTGATTTACTCTCCCAGCCTTAAGAAAATAAGCTACAACAGTCATCATGATACAGGCCATTAAATTTATTCTACACCGATCGGGAAAAAGAGAATACAAACTATTATCAATGTAATTCAGTCTAATTCTGCTCTTTTTACATTTCTTTGCCTGCCTCTATGAATCCTCAAATGAGATTTTTCAGTAATTAGTACATTCAAGACATTGAATTAGATCTCAAATAAATTTCAGAGAACCATTTGACCGTTAATAGAGTACATTCTTTACGTATGTCCTAACCAGGCCCAACGCTTGTGTGTCGTGATTGTTTAGGACATGTTGTCGGGAGTTCTTCCCTCATTGGCCTTGAAAAGATGCTGAATGAAGTAGTGAGTGTGTTTTTGGCCTTGTATTATTGTAGGTGTTTGGAGGGGTTACTCAGTTCATTTTTGAGCCCCTCTGAAAGGAACACATGTTGCTGAAAGCATCTTTTTACAAGGTCAACACACCCCGCAGGAGAGGTGAAGTGCTTCTCCTCCAGCACCGACTCAGACTGACCTTTAAAGTCTGTAAAGAGTGTGCAAAATGGCATACATTGAGGATCTGATCAGCATATAGTAAAACTGTGGTTCTCAACATGTTTTCCTTCAGGACCTTTTACATTGGACATCAAGTGGTGATGGTACAGCACAGTACCACAATTGCTTATCATACAAAAGTAAAAAAAGAAAAAAGTACTTACAATCAAACATAATTTTTTTTTTTTTAATTATTCTAATATTACAATTATTATGAACTGCATTGGCACAACAATACATCAAATAACAATAATGTGTAATTGAAGATGTTGTGGCATTAGCTGAATAGGAAAATTTACCATTTTAAATACATAAACAACAGCAAAAATCTGTCTGTTATAACACTCACTTTCTCAACAAACTTTGCTCTTGTTCTCTCAGAAGAAAAGCAGTGATTATTGTATCAGCCTCTAGTGCATGTACTGTGTATGTGTCATGGTGTGGTGTATGGTTACAGTGAGTCGTGGTTGAGTTGCTTACTGGTGTCTGGTGTAAGAGCATGTAACTGTGTGTGTGTGTGTTGAGAGATGTGTGGGTGTACAGTATACCGCAGTGTGGTTAGTCATTTGTGTCTGGCACTGAGCCATTCTCCCTCTTACAGTTTCATGAAGAAACATTCTATTAATAGACCATTCTTATCCCACTTGGCAACAGAATTGGAACTGAAGACAAGAAAAGGAACTATAGTGGTCAAAAAGACCAACAAAAAGGAACATTAAAGAAGAGCATTAAAACTGTCATGTACGTAATCAGAAAAGACAGCTTAACAAAGTTCTGTAAAAAGTCCTTTATTAATGTAGAACACACTGAAATGGTCCTTTCCTCAGTCAGAAATATTAAAGGAATAGTTCATCCCAAAAATAACAATTCTCTCATTAGTTACTCAACCTTATGTCATCTCAAACTCTTTCCTTCTTCTACGGAACACAAGTGAAAATATCTGTATAGAAGTATGATGTATTTATATACATTCAATGCAAGTCAATGGGGTCCAAAACTTTCAAGCTCGAAAAAAAGATAGCATAAAGGTAATCCATACCCCTCAAGTGGCTTAATCCATGTCTTCTGAAGCAATAAAAAAATTGGGTTAGAAAAAGACCAAAATGTAGCTCCTTTTTCACTATAAATCTTGACACCTGCAGTCTCCTAGTCACGATCATGATTTCAAGCTCAATTACAATTCCTTGCGCTTGACACATACGCAGAGCACTGTACACTTGTTACATTTCTCATTTAAAAACAATCGTATTGCTTCAGAAGACATGGATTAAACCCTTTGAGTCATATGGAATACTTCTATGCTGTGTTGGACCCCATTGACTTGCATTATATGGATATAAACACATCATATCTCCATCAAAATATCTTTGTTTCTGTTCCACAGAAAAAATAAAGTCAAATGAGTTTGAGACAGCATAAGGGTGAGTAAATGATGAGAGAATGATCATTTTTGGGTGAACTATTTCATTTTTGGGTGAACTAAGTGTAATGCTGTAATATAGTGTAGTGTAGTACAGTATGCTATAGTATAGTTTAGTATTGCCTAGTATAGTGTCATGTTAAATGGCATGGTATAGTATAGTGTAGTTAGTATAGTGTTGATGTTTATGTATGAAAAGTTGGCTCAAAAATGCTCTGGACAATTTTACAATTTAATAACATTTTTTCTACTCAATTTCACAGTACTGGTCACCCCTTTGGCTTTTGACTTCATAAATGCATAGTTTATCCAGATATTATGTAATAGCTCCTGAGATAATTTACTTCTCTCCATTTTTGCCAGAGGCAGAACAAGCACTAGCAGGCAAGCTTGACAGAGTTAGCAACAGGAGTTAAGGGGGTGTGGCTTAATTCCACACATATTGTGGAGAACAAATTGCCCAACACAAGTCCTGCATCAGAATATATCTTAAATATTAAGGCCCTGTAGTATAATAGAATAGAATAGAATGTAGCCTTTGGGTTTTCTGGGTGAGGGAGACGGAAAGGAAAACCAGTGAGCACTACTTTTTACATTACATTTACATTTGTATTCTTGGCTGGCACTGTTTTACCAAAGTGACTCATGAGAAAAGTGGTGGTGAAATTGGATTAGGTAACACACACATCCATTTGATGTGGCATCATGAGTGTGGACTCCATATTTAGCTTAAAAGATATTAGCTGAACTGAAGTCTTAAGATGCAAGTTCATCTACCACATTCATGCATGTTTAGTGGCTTGACTCATATTCTGCAGTAACCTGCTATTCTAGCTTTGTGCCCACAAATACAGTCAGTCTTGCATGTTTAGGAAGTGACGAGTGTGAGAGCCAGATGTAAACCCAGACTTTGAGGCCACTTTTAGAAAATGCTGGGTGACATATATGTCAGTGAACTAAATGACTCAATAATAGTAATTATAGATGGCAAAAAAAAAAAAGAAAAAAAAAATACAACTGTTGCGTGTGAAAATCCCAGGAGATAAGCAGTTACAGAAATACTCAAACCAGCCCATCTGGAACCAACAATCATGTCATGGTCCAAATCACTGAGATCACATTTTTTCCCCATTCTGATGGTTGATGTGAACATTAACTGAAGCTCCTGACCCGTATCTGCATGATTTTATGCACTGCACTGCTGCCACATGATTGGCTGATTAGATAATCGCATGGATGATTATTGATGCCAGACGGGCTGGTTTGAGTATTTCTGTAACTGCTGATCTCCTGGGATTTTCACACACAACAGTCTCTAGAATTTACTCCGAATGGTGCCAAAAACAACAAAACATCCAGTGAGGGGCAGTTCTGTGGATGGAAACGCCTTGTTGATGAGAGAGGTCAACAGAGAATGGCCAGACTGGTTCGAACTGACAAAGTCTACGGTATCTCAGATAACCGCTCTGTACAATAGTGGTGAGAAGAATATAATCTCAGAATGCTTAGGGTTGGCGCTGTTTTGGCAGCACGATATGGACCTACACAATATTTGGCTTTCTCCCCTTTTTCTCCCCAATTTGGAATGCCCAATTCCCAATGCGCTCTAAGTCCTCGTGGTGGCGAAGTGGCTCGCCTCAATCCGGTGGCGGAGGATGAATCTCAGTTGCCTCCATGTCTGAGACCGTCAATCCACGCACCTTATCACGTGGCTTGTTGAGCGCGTTACCGTGGAGACATAGCGCGTGTGGAGGCTTCACATTATTCTCTGTGGCATCCACACATAACTCACCATGCGCCCCACTGAGAGCGAACCACATTATAGTGACCACGAGGAGGTTACCCCATGTGACTTTACCCTCTCTAGCAACCGGGCAAATTTTGTTGCTTAGGAGACCTGGCTGGAGTCACTCAGCACGCCCTGGATTCGAATTCGCACTCCAGGGGTGGTAGTCTGCATCTTTACTCGCTAAGCTACCCAGGCCCCAGGCAGGTGGTTTTAATGTTGTGGCTGATTAGTGCATATAAACATTAGGGCAGTCAGTTGATTAAAATTTGAATAGCGATTAATCGCATATTTTTTGGTAGTTAATCGTGATTAATCTCAGATTTTGAAAATGCTGAAATCTGACACCATGTATACTTATTTTCCTGTCAAAATGCATGTATTTCCATCTTAGGAAAGAAATCAAAACAATATGTAACAATATAATGCTTTATTAACATTTTCCAAACAAAGCCTTCCACAATATAAACATAGAAACGCACTAAAATATGATCTATTCAAGTAACATTAAACGTGTCTTAAAGTCTAATTGGGAGGTTGACTAATTGAAAGAATTAGTCCCCATAGGTTGAGTATTCATTCATATTTTCATTCATTTCATATTTCTATATTCATACTTTTTAATTTAAAATATTAATCTCATAACATTATTTATGCATTTGCAACTGCTGTGTAAATGCATTTATTCCTGCTCTGTGAAAATACTAACTAAATGCCGCTTCAGATGCAGCTTCTGTGCCACTTTTCTGTGTAAAGATGACTTTAGTCCCCATAGGTATAGTACTCATTGCAATGGGCATTAAATCTCTTAAACTCTCATCATCCACAATATTACTCTGCTGGTAGACTGTGGCTATTCACTATCTTACAGCAATCGTGAAGCTGCGATCATGGTTGGCATCATAGCGTCAATGCCAGCGTCCAAGGAAACTCCACTGGAAAGGTGGAGTGAGAGTTAAGACTTCATGTGCTTCAGAGGTAATTAAAATGTGCTGAAAATACATGATTTCTATCACAAGTCCCATCTGGGCTTGTTTTGTACATCAAATAATAGCGCTAAGAGCTCCTTTCTCCATCATTTTATCACTGACAGGGAAGTGCTGTTGTGAAGTGTACGTCACTGTAATGACTCCATGCAGACTCATTACAAAGGTTCCGCCCTCCCAACAAGTGTTTATGCTGGTTTATGCTGTAAATGCGTTGAACTTTTTAAATAAATCGCATATATAGTAAACATACATTAGATGGACATCTTTGACCATTTCGATGTGTTTCCGGTGATGTGCGCCTCAGTGTACTGATGTGTGTGCATCATTTCACCATGCTATGGACTATGTATGTGCGTTTTTTTTCTGCTCATATCAGCATGGATTGTTTGTGAATCAGTTTGTGGTTCATAAGATTGTGGAGCTTGTTCATTCTCTTCAGACTGAGTTCCAAACATGGCTGTATTTGAGGGGCTGTATGATGTTAGCTAATCATGACAGTGGGTGTTTACATTGAAGCTTAAAGGAGACGCTAAAGCCAAAACCGAGCGTTTCAGACAGAGGGCCAGAGATACGATAAAAAATGAATATAAATTACTAAATTATGACTGTTTTGGTGCAAATAAACTTTATTAACATTTTCAGTGGACCTCAGGGAAGATAATACAATTATTTAAAAAAATAGCATTTCATGACCCTTTTAAGTATACCTGCATTAGATTCTACAGCAGTGAGTTTTATGTTACTGTATGTTTGCTCCATTTCTATAGTGGTGTTTCAGATCATTATTTATTGTTCAACAGCCTCTTTTTTATTGCATTGAATGTCACATCGGCAAAAAGTGCTGAGGTATTTAGCAAATGGCAGAGTGAGTTCAGTTTTTTGTAGTTGAGTAAAGGGGGTTGTTTAACATCTATGTAGTGTTACCGAGTGCGCTAGCGGATGGATTCGCTGTTTAAGTTGACACAGCTGTGCACCAGGATGTCAGACCGAACCTTGCGTCTCTGTTTGTAATTTTCCCCTCTGAGAGTATATTTCCTCTGCTATAAATAGCCATCCTCCCCTATATGCCTGTGGAGTTGTGTTTGTTTTTATGCCTTCCATGTTCCTGCTGCATTTATAGATGAATGGACAGGATGGAGAGTGACTGTTTGCATGTCTATGGCCGTGTTTTGTTGTTGGTAGGGTCCGGAATGATATAGAATGACAGTGCAGCCAATGCGACTGGCTGAAAGGATGACACTCGGTGACACTTGGGCCCCCATCCCATCGCTTTTGCTCACCTGCATGGTATCTTGCATATGCTGTCTGGAGTGTCACTTTCACTGGTGACTGTTGGTTTTCTGGCTCTGCAAAATTTATGATGTTTTCTTTATCTCAAGTGTACAGTTGTTTGCATACAAGCTCAGACTGAAGGTGTAGATCTCAGGTTTGCTTCGATCTATATGAAAATTAAGTTGATGTCTAGCGTTTGGCAGATTGCTATGGTTAATTATCTATCTTTTGCTTCCCTTTATCTGGTTTGTGTAACCAGATGTTACCGCATCCATGCTATGTGAAATTAGTTTTAAATGTTTTTTTTGTTGTAGTTGTTGTTGATCAAAAACTGACTGTAAATAACAGAAAGGGTAAAACCAAACAGAGGCATTATTCAATGACAAATTGATTGTGTGTCTCATCTTTGGATACACATTACACAGTATGAGTCAAACCAAACTTTACTCTCAACACGCAGTGAAAGGATCTCCGTGCTGAACTTCTTCCCCACTATACTACTCAATCATTGGCCAGTAAAAATTATATTTACCATACATTGGCTAATCATAGACATTCTTAGTTGCACAGTGCAAAATTAAGTCACATATGGTAGTGATTTACTTGCATTGTAGAGGGCTGCAGCATAGAGTAACAGATCGATCTTATGATTTAAGAATCAAAAAATGAAGATTGTGATGCATCATAAAATCGATATTTTTACTAAGTCCTATAGTTCACCAATTTTTCTTTCTTTTCTAATTATATCAGAATTTACTCACCATTTTAAACCTAAATGACTGTCTTCCCTGGAACAAAAAAGGAGAAATTTTGAAGAATGTACTGGCCGCTCTTTTCCATATACAGGTGCATCTCAATAATTTAGAATGTCATGGAAAAGTTCATTTATTTCAGTAATTCAACTCAAATTGTGAAACTCGTGTATTAAATAAATTCAGTGCACACAGACTGAAGTAGTTTAAGTCTTTGGTTCTTTTAATTGTGATGATTTTGGCTCACATTTAACAAAAACCCACCAATTCACTATCTCAAAAAATGAGAATACATCATAAGACCAATAAAAAAAACATTTTTAGTGAATTGTTGGCCTTCTGGAAAGTATGTTCATTTACTGTATATGTACTCAATACTTGGTAGGGGCTCCTTTTGCTTTAATTACTGCCTCAATTCGGCATGGCATGGAGGTGATCAGTTTGTGGCACTGCTGAGGTGGTATGGAAGCCCAGGTTTCTTTGGCAGTGGCCTTCAGCTCATCTGCATTTTTTGGTCTCTTGTTTCTCATTTTCCTCTTGACAATACCCCATAGATTCTCTATGGGGTTCAGGTCTGGTGAGTTTGCTGGCCAGTCAAGCACACCAACACCATGGTCATTTAACCAACTTTTGGTGCTTTTGGCAGTGTGGGCAGGTGCCAAATCCTGCTGGAAAATGAAATCAGCATCTTTAAAAAGCTGGTCAGCAGAAGGAAGCATGAAGTGCTCCAAAATTTCTTGGTAAACGGGTGCAGTGACTTTGGTTTTCAAAAAACACAATGGACCAACACCAGCAGATGACATTGCACCCCAAATCATCACAGACTGTGGAAACTTAACACTGGACTTCAAGCAACTTGGGCTATGAGCTTCTCCACCCTTCCTCCAGACTCTAGGACCTTGGTTTCCAAATGAAATACAAAACTTGCTCTCATCTGAAAAGAGGACTTTGGAACATTGGGCAACAGTCCAGTTCTTCTTCTCCTTAGCCCAGGTAAGATGCCTCTGACGTTGTCTGTGGTTCAGGAGTGGCTTAACAAGAGGAATACGACAACTGTAGCCAAATTCCTTGACACGTCTGTGTGTGGTGGCTCTTGATGCCTTGACCCCAGCCTCAGTCCATTCCTTGTGAAGTTCACCCAAATTCTTGAATCGATTTTGCTTGACAATCCTCATAAGGCTGCGGTTCTCTCGGTTGGTTGTGCATCTTTTTCTTCCACGCTTTTTCCTTCCACTCAACTTTCTGTTAACATGCTTAGATACAGCACTCTGTGAACAGCCAGCTTCTTTGGCAATGAATGTTTGTGGCTTACCCTCCTTGTGAAGGGTGTCAATGATTGTCTTCTGGACAACTGTCAGATCAGCAGTCTTCCCCATGATTGTGTAGCCTAGTGAACCAAACTGAGAGACCATTTTGAAGGCTCAGGAAACCTTTGCAGGTGTTTTGAGTTGATTAGCTGATTGGCATGTCACCATATTCTAATTTTTTGAGATAGTGAATTAGTGGGTTTTTGTTAAATGTGAGCCAAAATCATCACAATTAAAAGAACCAAAGACTTAAACTACTTCAGTCTGTGTGCATTGAATTTATTTAATACACGAGTTTCACAATTTGAGTTGAATTACTGAAATAAATGAACTTTTCCACGACATTCTAATTTATTGAGATGCACCTGTAATGAAAGTGAATGGGAAGTTGGGCTGTCAAGCCTTAAAAGCACAATAAAAGTATCTTAAAAGTAGTCCATAAGACTTGTGCATTATAGTCCAAGTCCTCTGAAGACATAAGATAGCTTTGTGTGAGGAACACACTAAAATGTAAGTAGAAAAAATAAGGCCCTATTACATTTCTTTTGTTTTTCCCAAATGCAGTGTTTTCTATTTTATTTTTTCTGAATTCCATGTTTTAAAGTGTAATTCCATTTTATCATCAAAAGGGTGTCTAATTAAATGAATTCATAAAAAATGAATCAAAAGAAATTCAACTTATTTTTTAATATAACCTTTAATTATTTTTAGTAAAATTTTAAATAAAATAAAAAATAAGTGCATATACTGTAGATCCTCACAGCATAATCCAAAACAAAATGTCTTTTTGTTATATTTGTAATAACAGAGTTATAATAATAATAATTATTATTATTATTAATTATTACTATATTATTATGTATTACTACTACTACTACAAAATATTATATTTTTCTATGCAGAAGTAATATATTTCTGTCGTTATTTCTTCAATTTCACACATCCAGTTTGTAATTTTGTCACTTGACAGCATCGGTCCCCTTTCACTTTAATTATGTGGAAAAGAGAGGCCAGTGCCCAGTTGAATAAAGCACCTTAAGTGTAATTTTCCCTTAAGAACACACTAAAGTTTCCCTTAAATTTAAGGGAGTTGCAGGAAATAACCGTTAAGTGTTATTTGAGGGGTTTTTATAAGTAAAACGTCATAATCCCTTACGGTTTCCCTAAAGTATTTATTTTTAAATTAAGAACGCCCTTAAAACACGTTATTTGTTGCATAGAGCCCCTTAAGTGCCATTTTTCGAAGTAAACCTTAAGGTTGGGAAAACTTCATCTTAAGTGTACGTTAAGAGTTAAAGGGTTTCTAAAAAACAAGATGGCTTAGTTTATAGAACCAATTGAAGAGTACAATTTTTTTTTTTTTTTTTTCTCACAATAGAAAAACTGTTGCTGGAGTACATATTTGAACATCACATAATATGAGATATCACCAACAAGCTGGAGGGCGATCTAATAAGAACACACAGAAATGTGCCTAGTATTTTCTGCTCTCTGCATCTTTATAAACTGTATAAATGGATGCATTAAAATCATGCCAAAGGTTCATTTGCGATATATCGTGAAAATGTATATAGGCTATATATCTTACAGTCTTACTGACCACCATTAATATTCATAATTTAGGATGGGAATCAGTTCTCTGCACAGTTATACAAGCATCTAAACATCTTGCACCACCATGCACCCCTTGCCTGGCACTGTCATTCCAATTCAAAAGTGTCTTTCTCAAGAGGGCTCTTACCAGCTGTAAAAGCAGAATCCTTCTTTAATTGGTCTGCATGCAAAACTCGGGACGTTTTTTTTTACTTACACTGGAAAGATTTGACCTTAAAAAGTGTTTGAATGTATTAATTTCAAGGATTTAACATCATAAAAATGGAAATCCACCCGTGTTTCCTTCAGAAATTAGTTTTAAAAAAAAATCTTTATGTAGTAATCACAAACGATTGGTGCAGCCTGAAAAGCGATGAGAAAAGTAACAGCTGTCACGTGACAACGCTCCCCTCGTGCATGTATTTGCCGCTTCAGAAGAGGTCGGACAATAATTTACACATTAATAATGATACTGAGGAAGTACCGGGGCCTGGGTAGCTCAGTGGTAAAATACGCTGGCTACCACCCCTGGAGTTCGCTAGTTCGCTAGTTCGAATCCCAGGGCGTGCTGAGTGACTCCAGCCAGGTCTCCTAAGCAACCAAATTGGCTCAGTTGCTAGGGAGGGTAGAGTTACATGGGGTAACCTCCTCGTGGACGCTATAATGTGGTTTGTTCTCGGTGGGGCGCGTGGTGAATTGAGCGTGGTTGCCGCGGTGGATGGCGTGAAGCCTCCACACGTGCTATGTCTCCGTGGCAACGCGCTCAACGTGATAAGATGCGCGGGTTGACTGTCTCAGACGTGGAGGCAACTGAGATTTGTCTATCACTATGCGACCATGAGGACTTAGAGCGCATTGGGAATTGGGCATTCCAAATTGGGAGAAAAAGGGGAAAAACCCCCCCCCCAAAAAAAAGATACTGAGGAAGTGTAATAGTCATTTAAATGAAAATAAAAACATAGTATAAAGTATTTTCTATGTAGTAAAATTGCCCAAATATTGGTCGGGATATTTCCGATCTTCTAAAAGTAGGTAGGGACATGTCGTATCCATGGTAACAGTAGAATTTTATTAGGATAAAATCTGGCTCACTATAGTAAATCCCTTAACAGTTTCCCTTAGCTGAGAGAAGTGTCTAAGGGATTATATGCAACGCCCTCATGTCATTTCCTTAGGTAAGGGAAAATCACACTTTAAGTGTTATACTTGAGGAAAAAACTAAGGTGTTTTAAGCAGCCGGGCACGGGATTTTTTATTCTTTTTGTATTTGAGCATTATCATTTTTTTCCACTGAGGAAATAAAGTCATATAGGTTTGGAACGACATGAGGTTGAGTAAATAATGAAATAATTTACATTTTTGGGTAAACTATCCCTTTACATAGTTGCAGTACTAAACTCAAGCCTGTTCTCTGGTTTCTGAATTTGTGTTTATGTAATTCATGCAGGACAGGATCTTTGAGTAATGGGCTTCCTTTATTCTCTGCCATGTGCCTTGTGTGTCCCCTCCCAAGCATGAAATTGGTGTTGGAGCGCACTTGATCTTGGCAAAGTTTCCTGTTGCTTCCTCTGCTGGGCAGACCCTCGCTGTGCACATGTCCCTGTGGACGTCCATTGTGTTTCCTTATAATATGTCTCACACACTGTTGCTTTAATAGGTTCACTACAACATTGTTTAGATAACTGGTATATAATTAGATGGTGTGTATCTAGGAACACTGCACATTTAAAGATGTAATTTAGCTTACTTGACTAGCTAGTGAGACAGAGGTATTTTATTACTGTTTCATGTCAGCTCTAGTCTGAACATATCCAATGGACTGGGGAGGAAAAATCCATTTGACCAGAGTTAAAGGCAGTTTAAAAGTGAGACATGCGCTATAAGAAGAGTATTTTTTTTTAATTTTTTTTTTTTTTATGTTGTAGTTTTGTTAAAGGTGATGTTTGTAATTTTTTTGGACATTAAAATACTTTATTCTATCCCAGGTTAATATGCAGAGTCAACTTAAATGAAGCCATTGGCAGGATAATTTCCTCAAAACTGTAAACACTTGGTGCTTAGCTTCTTCAAAACATTCCACAGTTTGTTTGAGCATCTCAGCCAGCTCATCCAATGGCATTATTCTGGGGCGGGGCTATTTCTTTGAAGGTATCGATCCATTGTTGTCAATTTAGAGATTACCATTAACATGTAGCTAAGCTAACAACATGACACTCTAATAAACCTAAAAATTCATCGCTCACACAAATATTGGGTAAAATAGTCAATTTTTAATTCAATTTTAAAGGGGTCATGACATGAGAAATAAAATTTTCCTTAACCTTTGACATTTGCAAGTTAATTATACTATGAAAACATACAGCAAGTTTCAGAACTCAAAACTTCCTTCCCAATGCAAAAAGAGCATTTAATGAAACCAAGCTGCAAAAACGTCTCATGACTTTTCTACGTCACACGGGGACCTTTATTAATGCATGAATGCCTCCACAGCAAGATCCTACTTTTACAACATCGCACCTTTGGCTCGCCCACTGGCACTCAGTTGGTAAGCTGAAGAGAGAGCAGGACAGATAAGCCTACTATTCCTGCACACCAAAGAGGATTACACAGATCACCTTCTTGTGCACATTGGGATTTTTTATTAAAAAATGTTTTTTTAAAACATGCACTAGTCAGATGTCTTTGACCATTGTCAGTGTTCTGCTTTTAAAGTACGCTGTGTGAGGTTATAATTTATAAGGCAACCTCATTCTGTTTCATTATGCTGTGCTATTTTGCTATTTTGAGCATAAATGTGTCCTGGATGCATTCTTGCGGTATTTTTAATTGTTGGTCTATGTAAACATGTACTATATGGTCGTCTTTGACCGTTTTGATGCTTTTCCGGCGATGGCCGCCATGTTTTAAGAGTGGAAGTTCAACTTCAAAAAACGCATCTCATTCTGCTCCATTCCACTGCTGCCGCTGGCTGCAAGAGAAAAGTGACCCATCCTGTCTGTAAATGGACACGGGCAACACAGTCTCACTGAGAAACTGTATGGATTCGTAGAAGTTGGCTAAATCGTATGGAATTGTACGAGTTAGGTTGTACGAATTCGTATGATTTTTACAACTGCCAGTCATGTGACTCTCCCTTGTCTCCTTCTAAAATGTGACAATTACTTTCAATGTGTTGAATGTGCGTTATGTATAAACCCTGAAATATAGTTTTTGATGTTGTGTAGCTGGTTCATTCTCTTCTGATTTAATTTAAAATATATAAATGGCTGTATTCGAGAGGTTGTATAATTTTGGCCAATCATAACAGTGGGCGTTTACAATGAAGTCTTAAAGAGGAACATTGATGAAAACCAAGTGCTTTAGTCAGAGGGCCAGAGACATTTTAAAATGATTATATATTACTAAATTATGGGCCCTGTTTTAAGAGTGCAAGCGTAATACGCAACGCAATGCCTTAAGTCAGTGGGCATGGCCATGAAGCTTTGGTATTTTCGTATAAACGTGCTAAGTCTAGGTGCAAGTGGGTTTGGTGAAATCACCTGCGCAACATGCAAAAGGCATGACCAAGTGCCATTTACTTCTGAGGTTCTTCTCTGGTTACTCAACGTCTGCATCTTATTATATAGTCCATTCCTTCAAGCACCAATGATTTAAACAAAGACAGCACATTCATAAGAAGTTGGTAGTGTAACTGGACTGTATGCAGTGAATTAGAAGAATTGAAAATTACATTCTTCTGTCCGTTAACTGCGTCTTTGATGAATGTCAGGCATATTTCTATGACAGTGACACGCTCCTTTTATACGCATGGAAAATATGATTCTCATCAGAATTTGGATGTATGTGCTATTAAAAGAAAGCTACACTATGTAACTGTTTTTTGTTAAAAAACAACAAAATGTTATTAATGAGAAAGTGCAAAAAAAAATCCATCTTCCAAACCATGTCTTTACTGTACCCAAATACACTTTGATAAACCTATAATAATTATTTATATTTTAGAGCTGTCTGGATGGATTTTGTGGGAAATTACATACATATGTCATTCGCCCGTGCGTGTTGACGTCTTATCCGTACACAGAGAAAATGTCTGTGTGTGTACAGTGAAATACAATAATTATACTGTAATCGGTGCAGAGCTTTTCACTTGCTAGCACACATGTGTATTTTTCTTTATAATGGCAATAATTTATATAAATAAATCCTTTAGTCCTAGGCTTGCCAAGGACATGTGAGTCTTGAAATGATGTTGAGCACTGGTTGGCAACAATGACAATCTATAAATTAGTTACTACCGTGGTCTGTTTGGCCAGAATATCGTGCAGTTATAAAAACTTTACAACGTCTGAGCTTATCAGACTAGCAGTCGTTATGTCTAATGTTAACGAACGTTGCCTAACTTTTGTAACATAATTTATTTCAAAACATCAATGTTTCCAATAAGTAAAAACAACAACATAAGATATGGCACTTACCTGCTCAGATGACATGTTTTCGGATATCTGTCTTTTCCTTTCTTTCGTTATTTATTTGTCCATTCGCTCTGATAAGATGTCTTGTATTCATGTGTACACCGGTGCCTTGAACCACATTCATCTGCACAGAGGAGCAGAGCCGAAGCACAACCAAAACAATGTTCTTCAGCAAGACGCATGCAGTTTTATTTTTTAACCACTTGAGGGCCAAAAGTTACATAGTGTAGCTTTAAGTAATTCATATGAATAATTTTTAATCTACTGACACACAAATCATGGCTAGTATAAACAGTGATTGTATCGGCGCACTTTACTTCTTATTAAATTCATTTATTGAAACACGAAAAAATTAAACCAAACATATATCTCAATTCAAATTACACTTCAAATGAAATGAAATAATAATAAAAATTATGAAGTGGTAAGAAAATTATCCATTTAAATCCAAATATTTAACTCTCTCCTTCTTGTTCCATTGACCCGTTTTGCAGTGACTTAAATTACTAGATTTACTAGATAGACTAAATTACTAGTCAAAATTAAATAATAAATAAAATTGTACATATACAAGAATAATAATACATATAAACATAATAAAAATAAGAAATATATAGCTGTAAGTAGCAATTAACAGCGTTCAAGCTATTAAGGTCCTTTAAGTACATATGCAACCAATATTAATTATTAATTAGACAGTCCATTAGCGCCTAGAACAATGATAAAGTGCCTTCATTTTTCAGAACCATCATGTTAGGTAGCACAGACATATGGCATTTTTTACAGTCATGACTTTTATAGTGCCACCAAGAGGCAGAGGTGCGCAATTTTTTTCACGTGTCCTCAGATTGACGTCCTTCATAAATGTCCAAAATTGAGTGATAATATCTCATTCCGTTCAAGAGTTATAAAATGTGGCCACGGCCACTTTGAACGTTTTGGCGTACTGTTGCAACAAATAATCGAAAGTTCAAACTTTTTTTGGATAATTATTGAAATTGGGACTCCAGAGAATGTTTCTTCACTGGTTTGGTTCCGATCGGGCAAACGGCCTAGTTTGGACTTAGAAGGACTAGTTTGAAATTATTATTATTATTTTTTTTTCATAATCTTAAATATTTAACAAATGATTTGATTCACACCAGTGCTTTTTGAGGCATTGTTCAGAATGAGGAAATCTATCATATGGTATGAATAACGTGTGTCTGGGTGAAACAAAGCGGTATATACAATGATTTACATGCATGAAAAACACGATAGTGCCTCCCGATGGCCAATTTTATTTATTTTTTTCTAATTTTGCACAGACCTCTTGGGCCAAGAGACAAATAGGCCTACCACATTTAGTTCCGATCTGCCTTTTCTAACCCTATCTAAAAAGTGCTAAAAGTTGATTGGTTGATGGCGGCCATGTTTTCAAGACATGAGACTGTCCTCATAGACCTTGATGGCACCTCGGACAAAGACACCGCATGCAAAATATCAAGTTGATTGGATCAAGGGTTCCATAGTTAGAGCCTTTTTAAAGTTTTTAATTATTATAGCACCACCAAGAGGCAGAAGTTATGGTCCAATTATTATTATTATTATTATTATTTTTTTGTTCACTGTAGCAAGCAGCTTTGGCTGATCGGGGCGAGTCCATGCGTATGGCTTGCCAACCGGAGTACTACCATTCCCCAAAGTTTCAAGTCTCTAGGCCTTACGGTTTGGTCTGCACAATCAGTTTTAGGACCTCTAAAAAGTTTAACACAAATCTCATAATTTTTAGT
This sequence comes from Myxocyprinus asiaticus, assembly GCF_019703515.2. Taxonomy (NCBI): domain Eukaryota; kingdom Metazoa; phylum Chordata; class Actinopteri; order Cypriniformes; family Catostomidae; genus Myxocyprinus; species Myxocyprinus asiaticus. The sequence goes on from NC_059353.1 coordinate 10,180,117, forward strand.
TTCAACAAATGGCTTCAACAGCGATTGAAGGGACATAATTTGCTGTTCTTTACTTTCAGAATTTATTACCACCTGCTGATGAAATCTTCAAACTGCAAATGCAGGAACTGAATTTGGACTGTGCGTTGAGTTAAGATGTGGTATTGAAACGTCTTAGCACATCGACCAAATTCTTAGGAAAATAGCTAACTGCACTTTGCGCCGCTTCATTTACATACAATACACCCACAGTTTGCACACCTGCACCCACAGTAGCGCAAACACTCCCACCCGTGGCGAGTTGTGCTTTGTGCTGGCAAAAAAATTGCACCTAGAATTAACACTCTCACAAAAATTGGCGTGCATAGAGCACGGTCGTAGTGTATATACTGTATAAGGGCTGTCAATCGATTAAAATTTGTAATCAAATTAATTACATGATATGCCGATTAAGTAATCAGTTTAATCGCTGTGTCGATGTAGTGACACTAGGGGTCACTCTTGGGAGCCCTAAACACCTCTGATCTTTGAGAAAAGGCCAATGGGAATTGGTTAGTGGAATTTGCATGCCACTCCCCCAGACATACGGGTATAAAAGGAGCTGGCTCGCAACCACTCATTCAGATTTTCTCTTCGGAGTCAAGTGGTTGTATTTCAGCAAGCTGAATTCCTCTGCCGATCCATTCACCTTTACAAAAGCTGTTGGATTTACGGCGCATTACAGCGGCTTCTACCTCTTGCACCGGTGGAGTGCAGAGAATGCCCCTGGGCGCTTCAGCAGACTAAAAGAATATATTATTCCTCTAAAAGAGTATATTTCCCTTCTAAAAGAGTGGCACTCACGGAGAGCGTCTTTTTAAAGATGCCTTTCCGTTTGTGTAAAATTCCTGATTGCGGTCGTTACCTCTCTGCTTCCGACGGCCACGATCGCTGTCTTACATGCTTGGGCGCTGCCCACGTTGAGACAGCATTCGTGGACGGGTCATGTCCTCACTGCGAGAACATGACCATGGCAACGTTGCGGTCACGGCTTTCTTCCGTCAGAAAGGCTTTCCCATTCCCCAGTACGCTCGTTAGCCCCGGTTGAGTTCTGGGATGAGACCACCGGCACGAATCAGGGCGAGTTCACGGTCTCATTCGGGGCTCGTGAAGAGGATGAGCTGTCGATCGCAGCATCGGAGAGCGGGCTTGTCCAGTCTGACGCTAAGGACTCGGCTGGGCTCCCACCTTCGGGTGTGGTTGCCCAGTCACAGGCCGACGTGGAGCTGGCGGCCATGCTAGCTGAACCCTCCACTCCCCCCTGAACCCTCGCGGCTTGACGATTGGTTCCTGGCCCAGAGCACCGCTCACGGCCGCGCCCTGCCCCGGTCCCTTTCTTACCAGAGGTGCATGAGGAGCTTATGAGGTCGTGGAGGCAATTCTCACTGCCTGGACCCGGTCTCTCAGCTCCTCCGCTCTCACTACCCTCGATGGTGGGGCTGCCAGTGGGTACACGGCGATTCCCCAGGTGGATAAGGTGGTTGCGGTGCACCTGTGCTCGCAGAATGCCGCCACCTGGCGGAACCGCCCGAGACTCCCGTCCAGGGCCTGTAGGTTTACGTCGTCTCTGGCGGCTAAGGCCTACGGTGCCGCTGGACAGGCAGCCTCCTCCCTGCACGCCATGGCTCTCCTGCAAGTGCACCAAGCCAAGGTGCTAAAAGAACTGCACGAGGGTAGTTCTGACCCGGGATTGATGCAGGAGCTGCATTCGGTGACCGATCTCGTTCTCCGGGTGATGAAGGTCATGGCGCAGACTCTCGGGCAGGCGATGTCCACCCTCGTGGTCCAGGAACACCACCTTTGGCTCAACCTGATCGAGATGAGGGAAGCTGACAAGGCACGGTTCCTTGACGCCCTCATCTCCCAGGTTGGCCTATTCGGCAACACCGTCGAGGACTTTGCCCAGCAGTTCTTGGCGGTTAAGAAGCAGACGGAGGCTATTCAGCACATCCTGCCCTGGCGCGGATCAAGATCCCACACCCAGTCTGCTCATTGCCAAAGGCATCCCCCTGCGGCAACAACACCAGCTCCGTTGCAGCCCGCTCCGGCGGCCCGGCCCTGGCATGGAGCCACCCGCAGGAAGCACATGCCCCTCGTCTCATGGCCCGCCACCAAGAACCTGAAGAAGGCTTCGAAGCGCCCCTGAGATGGGCAACCCAGGGACAAGGAGACCCGCTGCATTGGAGGTGGTAAACAGACCACTCCATCCCCCGGTGGAGGGCCGGGAGGAGAATCTTTTGTTTCCTTTTCTGTTTATTTTGCCGCATGCCCAGAGGGCTGCAGTACCCACATTGTCAAGAAGAGAGCAGTTTCCTCATTCCCTGGGTCACACACATCATGGCCATCGTTATCACGACCGCCGGACACCGCACATTTACGGCAGGTATGGTCCCCCCACCCCGGCACGCCCAGCTGTGGCACAAACACACCCACACCAGGGCGGTTTTGACGGACTATGGGGACGATTTCCCTCCTCCCTCCTCCCTGACCGGTCCTAGGGTGGGTATCCGGAGCCAGGTAAATGCTTCGACATCCCCAGACTCAGCACGGCCACGAGTTCGGGGCTCTCAACATGGCCTCACCTGCTGGGACGTCCGACGCAATTGTCCCCTTGGTCCCCCTAGCCCGGAGTTTGGAGGCGTGGCATGCGCTCTCCAACCCGTCGCGATGGCTGACCAGGACCGTCTGACTCGGCTATGCGATTCAGTTCGCCAGGCGTCCGCCCAGGTTCAATGGTGTCCTTTTCACCTCAGTGAAGGGCGAGAACGCTGCTGCCCTGTGTACGGAGATTGCGACCCTTCTGCGGAAGGATGTGATAGAGCCTGTCCCTCCAGCCGAGATGAAGAAGGGGTTCTACATCCCCTACTTCATCATACCGAAGAAAGACGGTGGGTTGCGGCCAATCTTGGACCTGCGAGTACTGAATCGGGCCTTGCACAGACTCCCGTTCAAGATGCTGACACAGAAACGCATTTTAGCAAGCGTCCGGCATCAAGATTGGTTCGCGGCGGTAGACCTGAAGGACGCATACTTCCACATCTCGGTTTTACAGGCCCTTCCTGCGGTTTGCTTTCAAGGGCCGTGTGTACCAGTACAAGATCCTCTCCTTCGGTCTGTCCCTGTCGCCTCGCATCTTCACGAAAGTCACAGAGGCAGCCCTTGCCCCACTAAGGGAAGTGGGCATCCGAATCCTCAACTATCTCGATGACTGGCTAATCCTAGCTCACTCTCGGGATTTGTTGTGTACGAACGGCGGATGCGCTGTCATGGCGGGTCATGCTCAGGGGAGAGTGGAGACTCCACCCCCAGGTGGTCCAGCTGATTTGGAGTCGATTCGGTCAAGCGCAGGTAGACCTGTTCACTTCCCGGGAATCCTCCCACTGCCCGCTCTGGTACGCCCTAACTGAGGCTCACCTGGCACAGACGCACTGGCACACAGCTGGCCCCGGGTGGCGTCTGTTCGCTAAGTGGTGTTCTTCCTGATGCGAAGCCGCTATAGCGTTGCACCATGATGCAGTTGACGGTAAGTCTCGGGAAGCACGACCTGATCATCAGGTTCCTTAGAGGCATGAGGAGGCTGAACCCTCCCAGACCGCGCTTCATTCCCTCATGGGATCTCTCCGTGGTCCTACGGGGCCTGCGGGGAGCCCCGTTTGAGCCCCTGGAGTCAGTTGAGCTAAAGGCACTCTTTTTGAAGACTGCCCTCCTGACTGCGCTCACATTCATCAAGAGGGTAGGGGACCTACAGGCATTCTCTGTCAGTGACACGTGCCTGGAGTTCGGTCCGGGATACTCTCATGTGATCCTGAGACCCCGACCGGGATATGTGCCCAAGGTTCCCACGATCCCGTTTCGGGATCAGGTGGTGAACCTGCAAACTCTGCCTCAGGAGGAGGCAGATCCAGCCTTGTCGTTGCTGTGTCCAGTGCACGCTTTGCGCATCTATTTGGACCGCACACAGAGCTTTAGACACTCTGAGCAGCTCTTTGTCTGCTTTGGAGGACAGCGGAAAGGGAGCGCTGTCTCCAAACAGAGGATCGCCCACTTGGTCGTTGATGCCATCGCCTTCGCATATCACTCCCAGGACATGCCGCCCCCCTTGGGGCTACAAGCACACTCTACCAGGAGTGTGGCGGCCTCCTGGGCCCTGACCAATGATGCCTCTATAGCAGACATCTGCAGAGCAGTGGGCTGGGCAACACCCAATACCTTCACGAGGTTCTACAATCACTGGGTTGAGCCGGTTTCGTCCCGTGTATTGTCAGGTATGAACAGGTAAGTGTACAGGACAACTGGCTGGGTGTACCGCTTGCGCATAGCACCTTCCCCCTCCTGGAGGGGGAGACGTGTGCTTTTACCCCCCAGCTGTGTTCACGAAGTCGTGGAACCTGGATGTCCTTCCTCCTTAGCCCTGTGGCAGGCGAGTTGCCGGAGAAACTCGATGCCGGCCCAGCACACATGCTTATAGGCCCTGTGCTGGGGTAGGTGCTCCACATGTGCCGGTTGCCTGTATGTAACCCCATGTGATTTATCTTCCACAAGACGGTTTTCCCGTTGGTAAACCCACGTCTTGCTTGGGCATAGTTCCCTCTGCCACTGGTCACGTGTTGTAGAGCTCCTCCCCTCTGGGTAGGACCTACTACGGGGACTTCTACATGTGCGACACTGCCGACAAGCTCGGTAAGACCATGTGACGTATTTCCACACAATTACCTCCCCTTCGGGTAGGATGTGGTCTCCACGGTGTCTTCCCCTTGGGAAGGGACACCTCCCCGAGGCGGACACTTAATGGCCCCCAGCTGAACAAGATTTCCATTCTTTTTTGGGAGAAAAAAAGAGAAGAGGCCACGGCTGGGGCAGCCTGTCCACATTCTTGGGCAGTCGACTTGTCCCTGAGGTGCAGGGGATCGTACAACGCTCGTAGGAGTGTTGGGGGAGGTTACATGACGACCAGGTGCACTGGCTATGAGGCACGCAATGGCCTGCCCGTCTCGCATCGCCAGTCCATGTAACACAGTTCAGCTAGTTGTGGTGTTTCGTATAGGGACCCCTAGTTTCACTACATCGACACAACGTCGAGTGAGTGACAGATAGGGAACGTCTTGGTTACTTTCGTAACCTCCGTTCCCTGATGGAGAGAATGAGATATTGTGTCTCTCCTGCCACAACATGAACTACACGGTGAAATGGCTGGGACCTTGTCACGGCTTCTCAGCACAAAACCTGAATGAGTGGTTGTGAGCCAGCTCCTTATGTCCGGGGGAGTGGCATGCAAATTCCACTCGCCAATTCCCATTGGCCTTTTCTCAAAGATCAGAGGTGTTTGGGGCTTCCAAGAGTGACCCCTAGTGTCAATACATCGACACAACGTCTCGTTCCCTCCATCAGGGAACGGAGGTTACGAAAGTAACCAAGACTTTTTCTGTACAGCTGGAGTTTCTCTTACTGCCCCCAACTGAAAACAGGTGGTACTTAAAGCTTGAATTGCTCAGATGTTAGGAATATTCCTTATTACGGTCTGGGGACATGATTAATTGTGTTTAGTTTTTTTATATAATTAATCGCTCTGAATTAACACGTTAAACCGAAAGCCATAATATATATTACTTAAATTAATGTATGTTTTATACGCCCCCCCCCCCCCCCCCAATCTGTAAAGTACTTGTAATGCGGCCTTAGAATTTGGCAAAACAAGTATGACAATGCAGCATAATATTGTTTCGAAAAGCCTTCGCATAAGGAGTGCACCTATGATGCTTAAAAATCCTGTCTTGGAAGGCAGCTCACTAGGTGTGGGAATAGACGTGGTGTGTTCACCACTAGCTGTTGCTGTCTGTGTTGTGTGAATAGTTCCTGACTCTCTGTATGACTTGTCTGTGTTTCTACAGACGAGTGTGAAGGAAGGGCTACTTCTCAAACAGACCAGCTCCTTCCAGCGCTGGAAAAAACGCTATTTCAAATTGCGGGGACGGACACTCTACTATGCCAAGGATGCCAAGGTGAGTTTATTACCGTACAGGCTTATCCTTCAATTTAAGGTTTCAGCACACTAAAATTCAAAACTTATGTTCAATCACCTTAAAGGGATAGTTTAGAAAATTCTCTCATAATTTTCTCACCCTCATGTTGTTTCAAACCCGTATGACTTATTTTTTGTTAAGCAGAATGTTAGTCTCAGTCACCATTCACTTTCATTGCATCTTTTTTTTTGTGCAGTGAAAGTTAATGGTGGTTTAGGCTGTCAGTCTCTAACATTCTGCCTCCTTTTGTGTTGCATGGACAAAACAAAGTCATATGAGCTTGGAACAACATGAGAGTGAGTAAATGATGACAGAATTGTGATTTTTAGGTGAGCTAGCTCTTTACATTGTTAAGTAAAATCAAAGTGGTGTAACAGTGACAACCTGCAGTGAAAAGTTTATTGCACTCTTTTGGTGTATTTTAATTTAAAGGGATAGTTCACCCAAAAATTAAAATTCACTCATTTTTTACTCACGCTCATGCCATCCCAGATGTGTTTGACTTTCTTTCTTGTGCTGAACACAAAGATTTTTAGAAGAATATTTCAGCTCTCTAGGTGCATACAATGCAAGTTAATGGTGACCAAACCTTTGAAGCTCCAAAAAGCACATAAAGGCAGCATAAAATTAATCCATCAGACTCCAGTGGTTTATTGTCTTCTGAAGCGATCCAATCGGGTTTGGGTCAGAACAGACCAAAATGCAACTCCTTTTTTACTATAAATCTTGACATCAGCAGTCTCCTTGGCGATCATGATTTCAAGCTCGATTACACTTTCTAGTGCCATCTAGCGCTTTGCGGATGCATCAAGCACTAGGAAGTGTAATCGAGCTTGAAATAATTATCATGCCAAGAGGCTGCAATGACAAGATGTACTATGAATAGGGAGTTACATTTTGGTATGTTCTCATCCAAAATCAATTAGATCACTTCTGAAGACATGGATTAAACCACTGGAGTCTTATGGATTACTTTTATGCTGACTGTATGTGCTTTTTGGAGCTTCAAAGCTTCATCTGGGATGGCATAAGGGTGAGTAAACGATGAGAGAATTTTCATTTTTGGGTGAACTATAATTACTGATGACGAAATAAACAAAATAAAAATTGCATATCAGCTATTGACACTTTAACATAAACATAACTGGAATTTGTGTCGACCGTAAAGGAACAATGTCTTGTCACTGTATGTGTGTGTGGTTGCAATATGGCAGGCGGGTGGTGTTTTGGCCCGCTGGCAATATCGGGTCTCTCGTAGCCGTGTGTGCTGGAGGGTCCTTTCTGTCTGCTGGACCGGAGCACGTCGTTCACCGCCCTCTCTTGGTGCCAGTGGATCAGAGGAAGGCCTGGTGGCAATTCGGGTCAGCAACAGCAGCGACTGTTTTGGTGGCAGCAGACGCCCACCCCTCTTTTTCTATAAAGCCTTCATCATTGACATTAGCGACTTCCCATCACCCTGCCTGGCATTGCTTGTGGTGTCTGTTCTCCTCATTGGGCCTGAATTGGGAACTGCAGTGGGCGAGAACAGTTTGGCTGTCATGCAGCTGACGCAACATCACATCATTGCAGCGTCTGCTTGTCTGTTTAGTTATATGAAGAGGAGGGTGGAGTGTCCCGGAGACGTGCCTTGTATTTCATTGTCCGTGTCTGATGGGAGATGCTTTACCAATGCTTCCAACAGTATGTTTCTGTGTGCCATAAAGCGAGCCTTCCATTGAGTGTGTTAGCCTCCATTCATATGTTCTCCGCCCATTCAGTAGCACTTCCTGTGGTTAAGGATGGCATTCAGACATTTGTTCCATGATTTAAACAAAATAGGAGAGGAAGAGTGGATGCTTAAAGTGTCATGAAATTCCCCAATTCGGTGTGGGTCAGTTTTCACCACAGGGTTGAAAAATGTTGAAACATTAGTTGTGGAAGGTTGTGGACTTTGGAAGGACTTTTTTATTTCCTCCAGTCCTACAGTCAATTTTATTTAACTTTAACGGGGTTAAAAGTATCAAATGCACTTTATATGAATGTGCTTTTGCCTTTTTATTAACTTTTGAGACTGTTATTCTGCAGTGTTGATTCACAAATAAAAGTGGTTTGATCCATTAAATGAGTTATAAGAGTTAAAGTTTACCCAAAAATGAAAATTCTGTTCTTCATTTACTCACCGTAATGTTGCTCCAAACCCATATGAAATATTCTTCCGTGGACACACAGGGAGTTTTTTTGTAAGTCTTCACACAGCTTTTTGCAATACAATGAAAGGGAATTGTGATGGCAGTGAATAGTAATCTGTCACACAAAGTGATGGTATGGTTTAAGAAGACTTGGAATATTGTGCATTGTGAATTGTTTCGCCTATTTTTACTGTGGTTTATGTGTTTTTTTTTACAGCCAAGTCACAATTTACATTCATTATATTGGAAAAAAGCCTTGTGAATACTTAAAATAGTTTTATTCTTTTGTGTTCCACAGAAGAAATAAAGTAATACGGGTTTAGAACAACACCAGGGTGAGTAAATATTGATAGAATTTTCATTTTTGGGTGAACTATTCCTTTAACACACTGAAGCTAAGTCCACACTAATGATTTCCATTTAAAAAAACATATAGATTTTGCCATGTTTATGCGTCTCATCCCCACTGGAACAGCGGTTTCCTCCAACCACAAAGGAAAATTTCGAAAACGCTTTCCATAAACGCATACTTTGGAAAACAATGACATTGAGCTAGTTTACATGGACACCAGAAAGCCATTTATTGCCAGAAAGCTGCTTAAGGCTGGATTTTATTCTCTGTTTCTTCGCTTTACTTCCCGATATACTAGAGTTGTTACTGTGTTTGTTTTTTTAACTTTCAATCTTGACCTGCAGTTGAATTGCACTGCAATAGTGAGGTTTCCCTCTTATGTAAAACTCCGGGATTCTCCCGATGCACTTGAGAGCAAATACGTGGACATGAGGGACAGTAGTCGATATTTTAAATTGGTGTGTATAAATGGGTATGTTTTATAGTGTACGTGCTTTCCCCTTTTCCCACTGTATTCCCAGACATTTTAAATTGTTGAAATGATGTGTGGCTCGATCCTATGACTTTAGTTATCTGGTCTGTTTTATGCAGATGCGCACTATTCAGAAACCTGTAAGAATGCCACTAATACGTTTACATGACCACATAAGCTGCATTCTCCAGGAGAAACCCAGGTGTGTTAAAACGCTTTCTCTTAATCCCTTAAATGACGTAAGGAAACGTCATTCTCATTTACTTGGCGTTTTAGAACCTGCTTTCTGCAAAAACTCTTGAATAAACTGTTTTCTTCAGTGCATGTAAACGTGGTCATTGTAAAACTGAAAACTGAGTTTTCAAATGAAAACTAATTAGTATAGATGTGGCCTAAGAGTAAGGATGGATGGAAGGTGTGTGATGCCGAGACTATCAGTGTCAGACCACATCTTAAGTGAGGCCCTGTCTACATCTCTATAAATCTAGAAACTCTCACATAATAAATGGTTGTTGCACACAAACAATTCAAAGGTGTTGATCATTCATGGAAAAACTATTTCTCTGTCAACATGAACCATGCAAATGAACACTAGTGATTCATGTTTCTATATGGTATCTACTTACTCTTTAAAGCAGTAATGGAGCGCAACTGTGCCTGTCCACTTTTTAGCCGTTTTGGTTTTGGAAGTGTTTTTCCCATTAATTTGTTTCCATAAAAATTTAATAAAATCCTTCATAAAAGAGTTCTAAGCCATAAACCAAACCATCCAGCTCCGATATGAGTCACATCATTACAAACTTTAATCATGCTTTTTATTTATTTATTTTTTAAATTTTTTTTACGACATTGTAATAACCCAAACTGATAGCTTTAACAAGAGCGTATACTATCAACTAAAGTAATTGTTTACCCAAAAATGAAAAGATCTCATCATTTACTCACTCTCATGCCATCCCAGATGTGTATGACATTCTTTCTTCTGCAGAACACAAATGAAGATTTTTAGGAGAATATTTCAGCTCTGTTGGTCCTCACAATGCAAGTGAATGGTGACCAAAAATTTGAAGCTCCAAAAAGCACATAAAGGCAGCATAAAAGTAATCCATAGGACTCCAGTGGTTTAATCTATATCTTCATAAGCGATATGATAGGCGTGGGTGAGAAAGAGATCAATAATTAAGTCATTTTTTACTATAAATGTCAACTTTGACCAGCTCTTCTATGTGCGTTCACAAGAGGGCAGAGTTTTTCTTCTTCTTTTGTTTTTGGCGATTTGCATCACCTACTGGGCAGGGAGGAGAGAGAAAGAAATGGAGGGATAAAGTAAAGGAAAATAATAAATAAATCAAATTTGCACAACAGCCCAGAAGGTGGTGATATGCACAAAGAATGCAAAATCGACAAAAAAAAACAAAACAAAAGAAGAAGACCTCTCGTGAACATGCATAGAAGAGCTGGTGAAAGTGGAGATTTATAGTAAAAATGGACTTAAATATTGATCTGTTTCTCACCCACACCTATCAGATCACTTCAGAAGACATTAATTTAACCACTGGAGTCTTATGGATTACTTTCATGCTGCCTTTATATTCTTTTTGGAGCTTCAAAGTTCTGGCCACCATTCACTTGGATTGTATGGACCAACAGAGGTGAAATATTCTTCTAAAAATCTTTGTTTGTGTTCTGCAGAAGAAAGAAAATCACACATCTGGGATGGCATGAAGGTGAGTAAATGATGAGAGAATTTTCATTTTTGGGTGAACTACTCCTTTATCAACCTCTGTGCTCATTGTAGGTGTGTTTTTGAAGGTTTTATAGTTATATTTAAAAATCAGTTTGCCTATTGAAATTTTTGTTTCCCGAACCAGACTTTTGCACTCTTTTATGTAACAGTGCATTCTCGTTAGATATGGCCATGGAGTCTCATGAATAATTATGAGTCACTGCTGATGAAGAAGAGTACTATACTGCTGTGCAAATTATAACCGAATTCATGTCTCTTAGTCTATGATATGTCCTGTGACAAACAGATTTGACTCAGCTATGCTCAGATCCATGTATATACTCTGTGTATTCAGATTGTTATCATGTCTATTTACAACACATTTGGCTGGATAGCCTGTAGCTTTGGAGCTGCAATACTGTGATGCAAGCTAGTATTTTCTGCATAGCTCCTAAATTAAATTCAAGAGTGGCACAAGCGTGTGGGTGACAGAGAGCGCTGACAGTTTTGGCAGAGACCTCACATGCAGAAACGGGGTAGCTGGTCGCCTTGAGTGCTCAAACAAGGGGGGTTGTGCTTGTATTGGCATGAAACTCTGCTCTGTGACAGACTCCGCAAACCCAGCACAGGGGTCTGTACTTAATGCTGTACACCAGCCATGTCTACAGATCATAAACAAGATGTCACACTGACAGCCATCATTTATTTAACCCAATCACAGATTAAGTACCGTAACCTGGTCGCCTTTATTGATTATACTGAAACTAATCGGAGAGGTCTTGGGAAGCTTTTTTCTTTTTTAATCCTTATGTCTTGTTGTAATTAATTTAATACATGGAAATAATTATGACTTGGGCTGAGTGGTATGACGTACAGTATATACCATGTGGCAGAAGAAATACTGAATGTCAACCAGTAGAGATTTTGCTATACCGTTTATATCACAGTCGATATATTTATGCGCTATCAGTGGACAGGATGGCTTTATGTTATTTACACGAGTGATGAAGAAACCTGGAGTAATGTGAAAACACAGAGCAGGATGGGTCATGTTATGTCTTTGCAAAGTGTTTAGTCACCTTGTTGTGTTTTCTGGTTCTCCTGAAAGAGATCTTTCACTGATCACTGATGTGAACGGCATCACGCCTCAAGCCTTCAGGTCCTGCTTTCTGCATTGATAGTAGGAGGGGGGCCATGATGCACCCAGTTGTCTGCAATTCATTTTGTAATCCATATAATGTACATCAATGCATAGGATAAGGAATATCTCAGTATGCTCATTTTTGTGTCATTTCAATCGAAAATAGTGTGCATAAGATGTTTCTTTTCATCTCCTTTGGTGTAAATAAAAGCAAATGCACTGCAAAAAATCATTTTCTTAATCAGCAGTTTGTCTTGTAAAAGTAGATAAACATCTTTTAAACAAGATATTAAGACTTGTTTTCAGAGAATATATCTTAATTTAAAGGGGTAGTTCACCCAAAAATGAAAAAGAATCTCTCATCATTTATGACTTAATTTCTTCTGCTGAACACAAATTGAGATTTTTAGAAGAATATCTCAGCTCTGTAGGTCCATACAATGCAAGTGAATGGTGACCAAAACTTTCAAGCTCCAAAGAGCATATAAATGGAGCATAAAGTTAATCAATAAGACTCCAGTGGTTTAATCCATGTCTTCTGAAGTGATCTAATCGGTTTTGGATGAGAACACACCAAAATATACCTCCTTTTACACCATAAACCTTGACATCTGCAGTCTACTTGGCTATCGTGATTTCCAGCCCGATTACACTTCCTAGCACCATCTAGCGCTTTGCACAAGCTTCAGGCGCTAGGAAGTGTAAGCGAGCTTTAAATCATGATCGTGCCTAGAGACTGCAATGGCAAGATGTACAGTGAATGAGGAGTTACATTTTGGTCTGTTCTCATCTAAAACCGTTTGGATTACTTCTGAAGACATGGATTAAACCACTGGAGTCTTATGGATTACTTTTATGCTGACTTTATGTGCTTTTTGGAGCTTCAAATTTTTGGTCACCATTCACTTGCATTAGAAGGATCTACAGAGCTGAGATATTCTTTTAAAAATCATCGTTTGTGTTCAGCAGAAGAAAGAAAGTAATACACATCTGGGATGGCATGAGGGTGAGTAAATGATGAAAGAATTTTGATTGTTTGGTGAACTATCCCTTTAAGTTTATTTTTCTCACCTCGTTGGCATAAATCTAACAAAATGAAGAAAGTTTAATGCTTAAACAAGAAATATCAAGAAATATCAATTTGTCAAGGGGTAAAAAAAAGAAAAATAAACTTGATTCAAGTCATATTCTTTGAAAACAAGTTTTAGACAATTTTGCTTCTCAAGTAAATGTATCTTTTTTTAAGGACTTCTTGTTTAAATCCTGATTAAGAAAAATATTTTTAGTGTGCTGTTTTGGCACTGTAATCACCCATGTTTACCGTTCTTCTCTCTCTCTTCCTATTCACAGTCTCTCATTTTCGATGAGGTGGATCTTTCAGATGCCAGTGTTGCCGAATCAAGCACAAAGAATGTCAACAACAGTTTTACGGTAAGAGGCCATTTGGATGGATTACAACATCAACAAAGGGGAAAATACAACAGCAGCTTAGTTTGGGATTCACCCAGCTGTCTTTATATAAATCACAGTTCACGAGTTCACTGGGTTATATCGTCCTGGAGCACATGAAGGTAAATGTATTTGCCGTTCTGTCCATAACGGAGGGGCTCGAGCACAGGACTGGGCTATCTGACTAAAGCAAGATATAGAAAGACAATTTTGAAATAATAATTGGTATAGGTGGTATGAAATATAAATGTGGATATGGGCAGGAGGATCACCAGTGTGAGGGAGACAGCCGCTTGTATGTTCTTGGGATATGATTGACAGGCCTAGATGAACAAGCTCCTCCCAAACTTAGAAACATTTAAAGGAATTGCTCACATAAAAGTGAACATTTTGTCATCATTTACTTACCCTCATGTTGTTCCAAGCCTGTGTTATTTTCCTTAAAGGAATGCTGTAGCTGTGAAATCTCACACACTGTATATTTAAACATGCAACACTGTGATCAGTTATTTGACACGCAATGTTTGCCGTGAATTACTTCAAACCTGGCATGAAATATTGCCGTAATATTGATGTTTAATTTGCCAAATACTGCAGGACCATACTGTATAATGCTCATATAACAACAACAGTTTTCCACAAGTTTTGAATTACAGTCAAATGAAGTCTTATTTTATTCTTCTGATAAACACTATATGCTGTACATAATAATAAAAAGATACAAAGTATACAATGATAATCAATCAAGAAAAGAACCAATGTTGATCATATTGAACTGAATTGATACATTATTAAACTGGGGACAGTAAAAAGGCCAGAACCAGAAGATCTTAGTGTATGGACAGGAGTGTATTGTTGAAGAAGCTCAGTGAGATATCAAAGTGCACTATTATGGAGAGATTTGTAGCTCAAAAGAATTATTTTATACTGAATTCTAGATGAGAGAATGGGAGTGATTTGGAATGCTTGATAATTTTGAGAATTCCTGCTGCAAAGTTTTGTATGTGCTGGAACTGAAGTAGGATCTTGTGACAGCTTAGCCTGTTTACTATTATTAGAGATGGTTATCAATGAAAGTTACTTATTTTCTACACTGAAAAAAGTGGACATACTGTATGCAAATGTTACCTGAAGGGGCTATTTCTACCTGACCTTACTTTGGTTGGTGTAATGTAATGTAGTCAGGTGATTTAGTCATTCTCAAACATATATTTTGCTTGAATTATTAAACCAGTTAACTTAGATGTTACCACATGAAGCACATGTTTAGGTTAACTGATCAGATTTTCCAAAAATCAAAATTCACTTTTCATTTACTCACCCTCACGTCGTTCCAAACCTAAATGACTTTCTCTCTTCTGTGTAGAACAAAAGATGTTAGGGAGAAAGTTAAGGCCCCGATATACTTCCGGAGAAGTTTTTCTGCATTCTTCGTTCATTGGTAAAAGTATGTTTGAAACTGCCGGGCAATGGTATACTGTTTACGAACATTCAGACATCCGCCACACCACTGTAGGAGGTATTTAGAAGTACATTTAAACTAATGTGACATTAGAATGTGTTAATGACTTAATGCCTCATTCTAGGAGTAGAATTCACATGAGGTCATTAAAAGAAGCTGTTTTAACCACACGATGATGATTTAAAGTAATATATATATGCAGTAGAAAATGTTTAATTTGTCTTGTTTACACTGTGAATTCATGATGCTAATGCGCCAACATGCTTTACGCGGCCATAATATGTGCCGATTACACTCTGTTATTGTAATTTATGATGACACTGATACTACTGCAAAGATGAGTGTGTAAAAGTGTTTATGTGTAGAATAAAAATAAAAGAATATCTACCCAAAAATCATCTTTACTTTGGGCAGATGTGTAAATGGCTTTCAATGCATATGGTACATGAGTGAATGGGCACTTGAGAGTATTTGTGTAGATTCCTTTTGTAGACTAATTAAACAACAACAACAACAACAAAAGCATGACTTGTTCTTGGAAAATGTCTCTAGATGTAGGTAAATTTGCACCGGCTCACTAATGACTGCATGCTGGTGTGTTCATGTTGACGGATCTTGATCGAATGAACAACATAAACAAAATGAACTGTTGGCCTCAAGGTAGGTGGAGCTCCATGTCGCACCTACCGATGATGTGGACCAATGGCAGTAAGAAGGTGTTTAGCAGCCAGTAAAAATATTTCCTAAAAGTTCACCCAGGCGAGCTGTTACGAACCACAGAAACAAACCACCTTCTTTTTGGACAGATTTTGTTCTAAATGACGTCACACCCATTCGTTCTTCGATTTCATATGAAGTATACCAGGGCATTTAGTCTCAGTCACCATTCACTTTCATTTAATGGAAAAAACAAAAATGCAATGAAAGTGACTGCCAGAA
Source organism: Myxocyprinus asiaticus (assembly GCF_019703515.2). Taxonomy (NCBI): domain Eukaryota; kingdom Metazoa; phylum Chordata; class Actinopteri; order Cypriniformes; family Catostomidae; genus Myxocyprinus; species Myxocyprinus asiaticus. The sequence continues at coordinate 10,195,864 of NC_059353.1, forward strand.
ATCTCCCTTTGTGTTCCACGGAAGCAACATGAGAGTGAGTAAATGATGGCAGAAGTTTTATTTTTGAGTGAACTATCCCTTTAATATTTGAAACTAAGACACCACACTTAATCAAAACAACTCTAAATGTGCAAACCAATTATTACCTAAATTACACACTGAAAAAAATGAGAACATGCAATTGTTAGCTTAAATATCTTTTTCTACTTGATTTACAGTAACTTTACTTTTGCTGCTGCAACCTAATTGTTCATGTTAAATAATAGGTTTTGACTGGAATTAAACCAGTTAATTTAGATGTTACCACAAGAAGCACATCTTTTAGGTTACGTGCCAATTTTTTTTACAGTGTAGGAAAATTCATAGTAATAATGTTGTTGTGCTTTTCCAAGCTAGAGTCTGAAATGAGCGACTGTGTGCGTTTGTGAGAGCATGTAAACAAGCTGGAGTTGTCAGCTGAGATTAAACCTGCCGAGGAGCAGTCACTGTGCTCATGTCTTTCTATAAACTGCATGCTGTCTCCCCAGGCATGGCTATAAATAGAAAGTGGAGGACAAAGAAAGCTCAGAGGAGAACGTGTGGTTATTTTTAGCAACTCAGATCTTACTGCTCCACTGAGCATGTTTCGGATGATTTGGCATATTGTTTTAACAGTGGAATGGGTGAGCAGACCCATGTGGACTGTGTGTAACGCACGTGCTAGCTGCCACACTCCACCTTGTTTAAGAGACGCTTTTTCCCCTTAAAGAAATCTTCCACTGCTAGAAAACACAACAGATGCTCATTATACTTAGAAAAATAATCACACTGTAAAAAGTGCACTGATTTAAGATAAATCTGACAAAATTGAGTGAATTTTAGACTTAAAACAAGAAAAAAATCTGCCAACGGGGTAAGCCAAATAAACTTTTCCCTTTAAATTATGTTTATTTTTCTAACCCCATTGGCAAACAATTTTTTCTTGTTTCAAGCATAAATCTCACTAAATTTGATTAGATTTCTCTCAAAACAAGACTTGCAATCTTATGCCAGTTTGCTTGTCAAGTAAATAAATCACGTTTTAAGAATATTTAGATATTTTTACTGAAAAAAAAAAAAAAAAAGATTTCATAAATCATTTTTTTGCAGTGTGCAAATGTATAAGGACCTGTTTCTACTGGATCTTACCCTTAAAAATTTGCTTTGTTGGTGTAACCTAATGTATTCAGGTTGATTGAGAGATGTTATATAATAAATCTGACTTGAATAAACCAGTAAATTTACGTTACCACATAAAAAAAACAAACAACATCTTTATTTTTAAGTGTATATATTCTTTTTCTGCAGGCATGTTTTTCAGGAGATCTGCAGATTTTAGTAAAAACACTTCTGATCCTTCAAAACATACGATGCCTACAGTAATTTTGAACCAAATTTGAAAGCGCTGTAATTTTGCACGTTTAAACGTCATTTAAATTTGAATGTGACAGTAATTGTGAACCAAATTTGAATGTCGGTGGGTTTGCAGGTTGGTGTATGAAAAAAATATGTTGCAACTGTGCAAACTGAAAGTTTAAAAAAGGTGACGTTTATTGTGCAATTTCTTTATATGCAGCCTTGAATCTAGGCTTTATTCGAGCTGTCAAACCACAAAAAGACGTACTTGTTACTGAAAAATTGCTTGTACATGATGTAACTTCTAGCCTGGGCTAAAGTCAATAATGTATGTCCCTTGGTAACAATTTCGGTCGAAATTAATGGAAAACTACACACTTCATCTTTTAATTGAATTCTCTGTGGGAGCTTGCTAATTGTTCTTTTAATGTTCTCCTGAGGTTCTTGTATCTTTTTCTGTTGCTCGAAGCTAAATCTGTTGCTTGTAGATTACCCTTTCATGTCTCAGGAGACTAAATTGAGTTCTCAGTTTCATTTAACCCTTGCGCTGTGTTCCTCATTAGCTACAGCTCCTTGTGTTCCCGTGTCCTTTGCTGCATTCATCATATCAAAATCATACCACACTTCAGAGCTTGTCTAGAAAACCAAAGGTTGTGTGTTCATGCATGTGTGTATGGGTTTGTGTATAAGTGTGTCCGAGGACTCTATGGGCTTCATTCATGAAACAAGAGCAGAACGAATTTTTGTGTAAATCGTTTGTAAAACTGTTCTGGCGTAAATTCTAAGATTCATGAAGGTTTTCATATTTTCAAAACATTAGTTGGTACGAACAAACATTTACATCTACTCCTGACCACATTTAAATAGTGCGCAAGACATCCGAACATGTTGTGTTCTTTCAGACAAACTGTAATGACTATGTTTTGATAGAAGTGAAATTAAATAAGTAATGAAAACAGTAACTAATAATCAAATGAGTGAAATTAACCTTAAAAAATAACATAAATTAATAAAAAATAAAAATAGGTTTCTTTTAAACAATACCTATACTTATTTACAAACATTTCTTTACTACTTAAATTCATTTTTTCAAAGTAATTTTTTCCCCAACTCTGCTTATCATTTTTCCAGCAGAAGTGCTCGATATTTCTTGAAAAAATGAACATGACTGGTTGGACATTTTTTTAATGAGCTCTATAATTTAGGTTTCATAATTTTGTATAGGCATCGATAAACTGCATTCAGTTGATAATGTATGGTCAATCCTAATGCTGTTAAATCCATAAATAAACACCGTGGACAGGTGCATACACAATACAACAGGGAACAAAAATAGAAAAGACTGCACACTGTCGTATAGCTTGCAAAACTATATCTTACAGAGTTTCAGTCAAATAACTTCTTCAGGCGTTCTATTAATTTCTCTGAATATTCTTCCAGTTACAAGTATATCACTGTTACCATCATGATGTATCTGAGAAGTTTCACAATGATGCTGGCACACTGTGAACTGAATCAGAGAAGGTTAATGGTGGTGGACATCCTCCTTCTGGCGTTAACTGAATTTTTTTTACACTCATATCAAGCCATTTTTATCGACGTCTTAAACTGTTTGATTCACAAAAGAGCGTCATATGACAGCAAAAACATGCAATGACAGTAAGTCACTTTCTTTGAGACGCTTTTGTGCTTGCTAAATCAAAATTTTACGATGTGAATGCACTTCATTCATAAAAACGATTTCATTACAGTTCCGCATAGATGTTTAAAGCATTTACTAGTGAGTCTGCTGCCTTCCTTATATGGCGTTTTCATGGGTGTGGATTATGATTATTGTGAATGAATGTGTACATGCCCCCTATTTAAGAATGTTTGGAATTCACTAACATACACATGTTTAACTAACAAATCTGGGGAGTACGAAGCATTTGTGAATCCGGCGGAAAGTTTTCGGGAAGACCATTTTACACGCAAATTACTCCAAATTTATTCATATAATTACGAAAGTTTAATGAATGAGGCCCTATGTGTGCGAGAACACATGCACATAAGTGCTCATAAGATGGTTGTACAGGCTTCTGAACACTATTTTTTTTATTTTTCTGTAGCCCTGGCCATTCATTTCCAATGGCCGGTCATTTTTGACCGGGAACACAACAGGTGTAACAAAGTGAAAAACCAACAAACAATAAAATGTAAAGAAAATGGTCAAAATCTTTTTGTGTTTTCAGATACCATCTGTGAACAAAGTCAAGGAATTTTATCCCAATTGTATTAAGCAAAAAAAAAAAAAACAAGGTCAGGAACACAACATAAGGGTTAAGTATCAACTTTGTCTCTGATGTTTCTCCTAAAATCCCTTTGGGGAAATAGATAGAGAAACAAACGAGACAATTGTTGACATCCAAATATAAAATTAGTTCAAATAATTGGTTCTTGGAAGAAATTTCCTTTGAGTTCATATTGAAATCTTTTACTTTTGATTTAAGACTTTAGTATCTTGGGAAACCTAAGCACAGTTTCAGTAAAAGATCTCTTGTGAAACTGTAGAGAAGACCATTTCAGATTACAAATGTCTTTTTCTCAGGAGACAAATTTGAGAAGCTGGAGACCCAAGCAACTTTAATCTCATTTCTGTATAGGAGAAACACTCAAGAATTTAAACAGATCTTTGGGATTTTTCTTTCCAGACTCCTTTTTTATAATGCATAGCCACTTTGGTCTCCATTTTTGCTGCATTTTTCACAGTGTAGAAACCTACTGCTTTGTAGTTGGCTGTATTTTTTTCTGTTGCTAAAAATAGCATTCAGCGCTGTGTGTATCTGGGAAAGAGAGCGAGAGAGGGAGAAGTGATCTGTCTACAGAACAAAAGGAAATCCTCGGAGTGATGTCACTCAGCAAACACCTCCCGGTGAAGGGCGGTATTCAGAGCGAAGGGGGAACGGTAGTTACATTAGGAGAGAGCGTGTGATGAGGCATGACGGGGACGAGGTGAGCACTAGCTGACTCTATTCTCTCTTTATAATGACTCGCTTCTGCTTGACTTGGTCAGTGGTCCTGGTAGAGTGAAAATGTAATGGAGCATGGCATTCAGCATTTAGCAGTACACTTAGACTTCTTTAAGATGTCCACATGGTATGCAGAAACTGTTCTTTGTCATACAGCTTAAAGATTTTCACTTGTGTACATGTGCATGTTTGCCATGTGGAAAAGCTCAGTGTGGCATTACATGTGACATTGCATGTGTGTGTGTCTTTGGTGGGCTGTTCCTTAAGCAGTGGAGGGTTTTGCAGTGGTTTGCAGGGGAGCTTCTGAGAAACAGGCTTAATTATATACACACACAGACAGGCACAGAGAGCACATCAGCTCACGATTATAGAGGCAGCGGTGCAGTTGTGAGAGATTCGCTGGTGAGTTCATGTGTGTTTGTGTTTAACAGCGTTGCTTTACATGCGTGGTTTTCTCTGCCTAGAGGATGGAAACTTGCTTTAGATTATGGATGACCTCTCTGTTAGTCTTTTTTCCTTAACAATGACATTGTCTGCTTTGTTTTCTGCTTTGTTTCCAATTATTATTTGAAGACCGGCAGAGTTCTGCACCTTAAGGTACACGTGACGGAGGCGAAGCGTGAATTCTAGCACCAGGAGCTCTTTGACTGCAGCTCCCGAGAGAAAGATTCCATTATACTCGATTGGCACCGGCTAGAGCTTTTAGGGAGCTGTAAAGACATGGATTTGTCATTTAATATTTATGGCTCTAAGTTTTAATGGTGCAGACTGATGCATTTCAAATGATGAGCTGGAACGAAATTGCCGGAGACATTTAGAAAAGCTTTAATGCCACATTAAAACTGATTAAATTCCATTCTATGTACTGGATGTACATTGGTGTCCAAAAGTCTCAGACAACTAGATTCTGTATTGCATTATATTCTGATTTAATGGAGCATTTTTCATTAGAAAGTAGTATATTATCCGAATAACAATTTGAGTGAAAATGTGAATTGAAAAAATTACATTTTAGCGTTTGGTACAATATGTCGCCGTTTCTTATGCACTCGAATTGGCATGTACTCCACAGGTTTGTGCAAAAATGATGCATGTTGAGAATGTTCCACGGAGCATCTTGTGTGCTTCGGTAGAAGCAAGAAAATCTGATCTTTTGTACAAAGGTGGTAACATTGTCAACTTGTTTTTTTTTTTTTTTACATTTTATAAGTGACTTAGAAATAGGACAGAATCTTAAATATTTCTTCTATATTTTATGATATACTTTTGTTTTAAATGTTAAAAACTTGCTTATTTCCAAGATTAAATAATACAAATACAAAAAATCACAAATTTCCAGTGCGATCTCAGATTTTTGAACTCCACTATACATGATGTATGTCTTAAAGATAACATGAAATAATAAAAACTGACCCTACTTATTTTTGTAATGCATGCTCCTGATATGATTGTGCACAATTCATTGATGCATGGTATTCCAAAAGCTTGTGTTTATCTGCGTGGAAAAGGGCGAATTGAGAATAATGTGGCAGTCGACAGGTTCTTTTTTTAATGCTAAAAATGAATCCGTTTACCTGGTAGTGTTATATCCATGACGTTCTACATTGTCTTAACCTTTTTAATAATTAATGACTTTTTAGATTCAGGTAGCGCAGACCAGATCAATACAGGAAAAATCATAATAAATTCTACATGATAAAACAATAGATTGATATTGGAAATATTATTATAAAATGACTTTGTTGATACGGCCCTAATTATCTTCCATAAGAAAAATGGGCATGACACATCTGAAATTAAAGTCCGTAAATAGAATGAGCTTGATCTAATGAAATAATAATACATTTTGTCCAAAGGGAATATGCAGGCTCACTAATGTGAAATAATGCAGACATCGAGGTCTACGTAGAGAGAGTGCTTAATTAAACGCAATAAGTCTTTCCTGCATTATGAAAACACTGTGTAGCAGTGCAAGCTGACCAAGAAGATTGATTCTGTATTAAGTGTAGTTAACCTTGATGGAGCAGGTGGTCATTAAAGTATTAAGCCATGAGAGGCTGTGTGTTACAGTGATTTTTCCATTGGTAAGCAGTGTTCTTAGGCACAATGCGAAGCCAAGTATTACAGTTTGTTAGCCTAACTGTAGGCTGTTCACAGTTGCCAATCCGCATAGCAGCTTGGCACAGTTATATTGATTGTACAGTCATAGGTGTTGTGCATTTTACAGCAGCTTTGAATGTGGCTCATCCAATCAGAATTTAGAGGAATATGAGTTTTATAAAACATTTAATGAGGGTCAGACAGCTAAATATGCTAGTAAATGGCTAGGATTTATGGTGGATTACCTTATCTGACAATTTATGACTTATTTTGTGCCCTTTGGATATTTGTATTATCTCTCTTGGATTTCACTTGACTCTTAAAAAAATATATGTTTTTTTAAATCCAGTTTTGATTTTATTTCCAACATTGTAGATATCAACGGATACTAATTTATTACAGCTCTAGAAGCTTCTAGACTAGAACATTCTTAAAAGATTACAATAAATGTATTGGATTTCAGTTTTTTTTTTTCTTTTTTTTTTTTTCAATAAATGCTAGGAATGCTAATGGATCGCTATTGAAATTCCCATTATAATTTTAGACCAATCCTAATGGGATCAAATAAGAATCCATAAAGAGCCTACAGGTTAAACTGAAATTCTGAAAAATAAAAATAAAATAAAATAAAAAACTTGAAAATGGAAATCTTGAAAACATGAAATTGGGAATTTTGAGTTTTATTTGATTCTTAGAGAATTCTTGTTTAATCCTTTTTGAATTAGTTCCAAAGTACACTGTAAAAAGTGAAAATGTGCAGTTCCAACCTGACCAGACCCTTACAAATTACCTTTTGTTGGTGTAACCTAATGTTACAGTCAGCTTGATTCAGTCATATTAAATTATATATTTTTGAACATAACATTTTGACAAGTTTTTGTCTTTGCAACTATTGTTATTGAATTAAGACCAAGAACAATTAACTGAAATAGATATACTGGTGATGCTGAGAAGCTTTTGGAGCAGTTTCCATAAAAATAAAGGAATAGTTCACCCCAAAATGAAAATTCTCTCATCATTTACCTACCCTCATGCCATCCCAGATGTGTATGACTTTCTTTCTTCTGCTAGACACAAAAGATTTTTAGAAAAATATTTCAGCTCTGTATGTCCATACAATGCAAGTGAATGGTGAGCAGACATTTGAAGCTCCAAAAAGCACATAAAGGTAGCATAAAAGTAATCCAAAACAGATCAGTGTTTACATCCTTTTTAATGTAAATCTATGACTCCTCCATGACCAGTAGGTGGCGATATGCACGAAGAATGCGAATCGCCAAAAACAAAAGAAGAAGAATGTGAAAGTGAAAGTGGAGATTTATAGTAAAAAGGACTTAAATATTGATCTGTGAATGGGTTATTTATTGGTAAAAATAAATATGTATTGCTGAGGTATTAATATAAACACGGTCAGTTATGTATTAAGTAAACAGACTGTATAAAACTTTAATTTATATCAAATTATCTGATCTGTGCATAGGGATGTTGCTAATATTAATCAAATGACAATATTGAAGGAAGAACCACTGCTCCTAATTTTTTTGCTGTTTACTTGAATAATTACTTGCAGCAATGTTTACTTAATTGAAAATACTTGAAGACTACATGTTAATATTTACATTTATATTTAACTTTTACAATGAAGGAGTGTGTTCAGTGGCATATTAGTTTTTGCTGGGGTTTCACTGGTATTGGTATTGACTCCTGATTTCATGACAACCCTATTTGACATTGAGCAAGCCTCGTGGTGCAGTCTTTTCTTAGCCCCACAGTGTTAAACTCATTGTAATGTAATGATGAACTGCAGCGGCGGAATACAAGAGAAATCACTCAGTGAAGTTGCCGTGTCTTCATTGGGAGCAGTTAAAGAGGCTTTTAGAGTGAGTAGTTGGCAGGAATGCACTGGGAGTCGCCCGCGCTTGATTGTGTAAGCGAGCAAGATGAATTCTAATGTGATTACTGCATCATGGCTGGGCATGGAAATTGATAGGTGTGTGTGTTTTGTTTTTGGCAACAAAAATGAATCAGATAGCTTTACAAGTAAGGAAATAATATGCTTGAAAAAGTCCTGCAGTACTTTCTGCAGTTTAATGGGATGGTTCGCTTTTTTCAATGCAATTATAATGAATGGGGACTTGAGCTTTCAAGCTTTAAAAGCATGCAAATGCACTATTAAAAATATTGCAAAAGTATTCTGTATGACGTGTGTGCTTTATTCCAAGTCTTCTGTAGCCATACAATAGCTTTGATTGAGAAACAGACCAACATTTAAGTCATTATTCACTGAAAATCTTGACATCCATGCTAGTTTTAATTATTTTTAGTTTAATCTTTTAAATGAAACGGTTGATCCAGTTCACAAAACCTTCTGAACAATTCTTTCACGAATCGGACATAACTACTTCTCTCATGAAAGGGCTAAGGAGAGCTAGGGCGTATATCAAGATTTTCGGACTTACATTTCGGGTCTGTTCATCACACAAAGCTTTCATATGGCTTCAGAACCTTGGGATATAGCTCACAAGTCATATTGACTGCTTTTACGATACTTTTATGGTGCTTTTACCTCCTTTTTGAAGTTTGAAAACTCCAGTCCCCATTCATTGTAATTACATGAAAAAGTGCTACCAGTATATTCTTAAAAAATTCTCCTTTTACTGTAAGTTTCACAGAAGAATAAATCACACAGGTTTGGAATGACATGAGGGTGAAATTATGATGACAGAATTTTCATATTTTGGATGAACTATTACTTTAAGCTTTGACTGCGCAGCCTGGACAGTGTGACTTAGGTATTTGTTTTCGAAGAAGATACGCAGTGTAACCGAGCGTCTTGTACTTTCTGTTTAGATCTGCAGTATCTATGGTGAACATATAAATAAACATGAAGCTGTGCATCAGTACGCCACTGCTAAACATGCCTCACAGTGCTGCTAAACATGCCTTGCAGACCACTTGTCATTTACAAGGTAGTAAAGGACAACTAGAGCCTTACATAGCATCTGCTCTGTACACTGGCACAGGATGGTATTTACGAAGGAGGCTTATGAGATTCCATCATCTTTCTGTTGAAGAAACCTCAGATCACCGGACAGTTGCCAAAGATACTCTACGCTTGAAATGACCTTATCTGGTTGACCAAAAGAGTCACCATAAAGGTGCTGTAAGCAATATTTTCATGGAAAGGCATGAACATTTTTTCCTACTCCCTGAAATATATTATTGAAATAAGTGTCATAAGATATCTCACCTGTCTCTGTGACAGCACTAGACTCTGTAAACAGCAAACAAAAATGTGTCCGCGGGCCGCAGACAATTGATTCCGACCTGTCAATCATTTTGCGCGTTCTGATAGTGTTGTAGTTGCAGCGAATTATTGAGGCTTACTGCCATTTTTAAGCCATGTTGTTCATAACAGTTGTCAGTTGAGGGCACTATTTTGCTGCTGTTGTTTTTAAAAACCGTTTCTGCATGATATCCATCTCAATAAAGTGAGTGTGGGGTTTTGGAGAGAGGGGGCGTGGCTAATTCAACGGCTCAGTCTCGAGGAAGTAGAATGTCTGAAATTGCTTACAGCACCTTTAAAGGGGGTTATTTAATAAAATGATGACAGTTGAAAGAAATGCAGACTTGAAAGCTTATTTTGCACTTAAAGAGATAGTTCACCACATTTTTTTTTAATTCTGTCATAATTGACTCTCCTGTTTTTGCAAACCTGTATTACCTTCTTTCTTCCGTGGAACCCAAAAAGAGTTTGGTCGAATGACAGCCTCAGTCACCATTTTTTTTTTTTTTTTATTAAAAGTTGTATATTTAAACATTATTTAATATATTATGAACTAATATTAACAAACAATGAACAACAGTATTTTGATAAATCAACACTAACCAAACTAATAAATTCTGTAAAAAATATTTGTCATTGTTACTGTAGTTCATGATACCTGTTGCTAAAGTTCTACTAAAATAATAACACAAACTTATTTAACAAAAATACAAGCTTCATATTTTTGCTTTTAAACCCTCCAGAATGCAGGCCCAGTGGTCCCATAGACTTCCAACGTAAGTGCATTAATGTAACCACTGTTTCGCTTTTAAAGGATGAGGTGAAATGACTTTCTGTGGTAATCAACATTATGGCACAAATGCTGTTGATAGAAATTCATTTGTATTGAACCCAGAACATTCCCTTTAAGTGCTAGTACTTTGCAGCTTTATGATTTCTCATCAAATGGCAAAGGAAGTTGCTGAAGTGGAGAGAGAAGCCACTAATGAGGTAGTAGTTGTTAGTGGGTGAATATTACCCTGAAAGCAGGATGTTCTGGTTGAAACATTCAGAAGCAACATTACTGTGAAAAGAGAAAAATAACAAGCCGTGAACAGAGCCGTCTTCATCCGCTGTCCAAATGGCAAACATAATGAGCCACCACATTAACATCCATATAGCTTCTTTCTAGGGCTGGACAATATGTTGAATTATCACAATAAACTGTAAAAAATTTATGTATAACTCTTATTAAATGATTGTTGTTTACGGAAGTCTCCGCAGAACATCTGTCATTTATTAAGATGTTTTAGTAAAAATATATGTATAGGTAAATATTGCTGTTTAGGACTATGTATGTTATATTGGTGCATTTGAATGAAAATGATTGATAATGAAAATCATTCTTCATTGTATTTATTTAGTGTAAACCAGTGTGGGAAAACATGCCTTGATTATTTGCTATTTGATTTTTACTGTATTTTACTTATTGTATTTTGAATCAAATTGCCAGTGATTACTTTTTTGTTAAAATGATGGTTGTCTGATTGAAAAAACAACAACAAGCCTTTTAAGCCATTTCACAGCAAATTCATAAATATAACGATATACTGTAAATCGAATATTGTCAAAAGGCTCAAAAATATTGAGATTTAACTGTTTTAGTTATATAGCCCAGTCCTGCTTCTATCAGAGTTGCTTTTGCAATTCTCTCTTAACACCGCAGCTTTTGTTAGTGTGTCTTTCCAGCTGCGCTCACAGTGCATCTCTTCAGCGCATTCCCCATGTAATCCACCTCATGAGCGTATGGCAGGGGGGCTTCACTCCCCACATCACAACACGCCAGCCTCATGCAGCAGCTACAACGAGTGAAATTTCTTGGAGTAAAACTGTATGGCATTGTGTAATATTGATAACGTTGTTTGTTTGGTAACCACACCTCTCTCCATGTCAACATGTAGAGAAAACTGTAGAAGCCAACTAGGCAAAGCCTGTTTACAGACCATTTAAAATATCATAAAAGTACTCCATTCGATAACATAAAGCTGCTGTGTGGCCTCAGAATACTTACTGTACACATGTTGTATGGACTACTTCTATAGAGTCTTTATACTGCACCTTTTATAGTGCTTTTACAGCTCCTGATCACTAAAAACTGTTGTTCTATGGAATAGAGCTGCATAAAATATCTCTTTTTCCAAGAAAGAAATAACAGCATATGGGTTGGAATAACATAAGGGTAAGGAAATAACATAATTATTTTTTTTTTTAGGTGAACTACTCCTTTAACTGGTGGCAAATTTTTTCAGCACAGACCAGACAAGGACATACCCTAAATAAAATTGCAAATAATATTTTCATTAAAAATATATGACACAAGGGGCCTGGGTAGCTCAGCGAGTAAAGATGCTGACTACCACACCTGGAGTCGTGAGTTCGAATCCAGGGCGTGCTGAGTGATTTCAGTCAGGCTTCCTAAGCAACCAGTTGGCCCGGTTGCTAGGGTGGGCAGAGTCACGTTGGGTTATCCTCCTCGTGGTCGCTATAATGTGGTTCTCGCTCTAGCTGGGGCGCGTGGTGAGTTGTGTGTGGATGCTGCGGAGAATAGCATGAGTCTCCGCACGCGCTAGGTCTCCGCGGTAACGTACTCAACAAGCCACGTGATAAGACACAGAGATTTGTCCTCCGCCACCCGGATTGAGGCGAGTCACTACACCACCACGAGGACCTAGAGCGCATTGGGAATTGGGCATTCCAAATTGGGGATAAAAGGGGAGAAAATCCCCCAAAAGATATTAATGTTTGACACTGTCCTTGCAACAACCTAAAAACACAATGGAGTCAAAGCCACAGGTCTTAATATGTTGTAGTTCAGATCTGAGGATGACAACACTACGATGAGTTTTATGGATCATTTTCTAAGACAATGTCAAGTGAATTTTCAAATGCAAGCCAGATAACGACGTTAGTTCAATTCAAAATGGTGAATTTCACCAAAAGGTGAATAGTTTGCATTCTTGGACATTTCTGTCAGTCTATACAACATTTATATCGTAAAATAGTGGACAAATATCACATGTTTAGTTAGATACTTACATCTTACATGGCACTAACACTCTTAATCTGAACAACTTAATTTGTTGGTGTGTCACGCTGGAATAATCTATAAGGTAGAGTCCCACCTTCTTTGATTTGATCTCAAACGACATTGTTGAGCAGTGTTAGACTACTGAGCACGGTTTAAATGAAACTTTTCTAAACCATTATGTAATCCCTGCAACAACTTAATGACAATTAGACATTAAGTTGTTGCATAGTGGACTGCAGCAGAACAGCAACAAGAGTATCAAAGATTAGGTGGGACAATTTGGTCATATTTGATTGTGGGATTGTTAAGAGTCCAGTGGATACGTACTTCAGAATTTCGCCGATTGTAGTAGGTCATCCCCGTATTGTTTGCTTGGTCTTTTATGAATACAGAGGATTCGGACACCCTGTTCCACTGGCATACTGTTTTTAGCATAGATAGTAGGAAAGTGTATATTCAGACGCAGCCTAAATCACTGTATATCTAATCAAGACACCTAATCTTGGCTCTCACACCTTTAAACCTACAGTATTTTGACAACCTGACAAGAAGTGAACAACATCAGAATAAGATTTGTTGGAATCTTTGCTACAGTGTTGTTTCGGTGCAGGTGGTGAGCTTTAATTCCCTGAGGACGGTATCACCTGCTTCACCACGCGTGTTGCAGCGTAAACAGTTGTTGGGCAGCCGAGCACCTCCGCGGCGGCACTAGCACCATGTGGAGATCATAATGATAGGAGTATTAAAAGCGCAGAATTTGACTGGTGCAGAGGCTGCCTCTGTTATGAAATAGGCTTTTAGCATTTTCCGAGGCACTCTGCCTGTCAGCCCAAATCTCGCTCAAGCTTCTGAAACAAGAGGAGAGGAGAAGACCTGAGGGGTGGTGGTGGCAGTTAAAGAGGAGGAGGAGGAGGGCTTGTCCTCAGCTTCGTCTTAAAGAGCGGGGGGGGGGGACACATCGTCAGTCGCAATCCGTCAGGCAAGAGAGTGAGACGCTTTGCACTCATCTCCCTGGATCTGTATCTCCCTGTAGGTAATTACACCGTTCCGAAGGCTCATCCTGTGTGCCGAGAACAGGAAAGAAATGGAGGACTGGATTAGCTCGTTGAAATCTGTTCAGTCCAGAGAGCATTACGAGGTAAGAGCACAGTTTGTTCCACAGTGCTGTGAGTTGCATCCTGAACTCTGATGCTGTAGAAACATCATTTTGCATGTTTGCGTGTTACACTCAAACTCTTTTTTTTTTTTTCAGTAGTTCCTCAATGAATTATCAGCTAAATCTGCATGTCATACAATTAGCTCTCCCCGTTAACTGTTTTCACTCAGGTCCTGTGTACATGCCACATGCTTTAGATGTTCGAATCCAGCTTCTTGACTGTTTTCTCTGATGTCTTCTCGCTGTGTTGCTTGCTTGTAAATGAGATACTTAAAAAGCAAAATACTGAAAAATACTTTTTTAAATTGCTTAGTGCTGTATTCTGTCTTTGCTTTTGTACAATTCACTGACTCTAAAAAGCCAAATGTAAGTGCATGGGACCACTTTCAATGCTGTGTTTTGGATGTTCAAATCCAGCTTCTATACTGACCTGTCATTAATATCATGTAATCTATTTAATTTAGTAGTTCTGGAAGGAGAGAATTTCCCTATTGTACAAATTTGTGTGCGTGCTTTAAACATCTGAAACACTACATTCAAATAGCATAATGGTAAATGAATGTGCATACTGTGCCGTTCCTCGACTAAGTGTTGACTGCACGCTCACTTTGCTGTGAGATGAGGAGCAAGAGAGTTATGTAAGACTCTCAGCCCCCGTGTTCTGCAATACCACACCCAGAACTCCAGTGCTCCTCCAGAACCCCTGACTAGGGGCACAGTGCTCCCTAATCAATCTTTTTGACATTCAAGACCCTTCAAACACGATCGGTCCTATTAAATCATTGTCCTGTTGCATCAGGTGGCTGCAGATAGATGTTCATACCAGTGGGAAGCATGATTACTGGAAGTGTGGTTTTTATGAGGAGAAACTGGATATTAGGTGGTGTGGTGTTGCGTGCTGGAGGGTTGCGTGTTCCATACCTGAGGCCAGGGTCAGACATTAACCAAAGCTTGGGGCAAAATTGTCAATGGAAATTCCTCCGATGTTTAAAATGCCAACAGTATAAGCAGTATATTTCATAATATTTTAGGCATATCTACTCCAAAAAAATTGGTAACTTGCAATTTTTACTAGGAATGCACCGATATGAACATTTTTGGCCGATACAATACCGGTAAAAAAAAAAAAAACACACAAAAAAACTATAGGCCGATAACGACACCGATATTTTGCCACTTAGCTTATTTTGTCATCAGATCACATTTTTACTTAGGAATGCTTAAAAAATGTATATAGAGGTACAAAAGCTTTTTTTACTGTTCTAATTTCCAATATATCTAATTTAATATATCTAATTTAATAATTTCCAGTATCTCAAAAGCCAAAATCTGCCGGTTTCAAAGCATTTTAGATGGTTTCCCTCATCATGTAGCCTATAGGTAAGTGCCGCTTTCACAACGGTCACGTCTGTTTATGCCGTTTTTTCCGCATTAACGTGAGAACGAGAAAGAACAAAAATTAAACATGACATGTTCTTAGGATTGCCAACCCTTCTACATATTGTGGCTATTATTATATCTGGATTGTGTATTTGAATTCACAGGGTTTTTACAAAGTGTGCTATTAAGTAATTATAAATGAACCATCAGTTTTCATGCTTATTACCGATATGCCGATGGTTTTAATTTGGTCAATAATTGGCCGATAAATATCGGCAGCGGATACATCAGTGCTTCCCTAATTTCTACCTTGTGGAGCTATTTTTACTTGATGTAACAAAATGGTTCAGGTTGATTCAGTGATGTTAAATTATATTTTTGACTTGAATCAAAACAATTATTTACCACACAAAGAACACTTCTAGGTTAACATTTTTTTTTTTTTTCAGTGAGTGTACACTGTACAAAGTGGTAACTTTAAAATTGCTACCTTAAGAATTTATATTTCTACTTGATTTAACCCTTTAAATGACTTTTGTTGGTGTAACCTAATGTAGTCTGGTTGAATTAGTCATGGTAAATAATAATAATAAAAAAAAAAAGTTAATTTAGATGTTATCACCTGAAGCAATTTTTTTGGTTACCCAACAAAATATTTTTTACATTGTAATATATTTTAATGCATATACAGACACTGTAGAAGTCAGATTTGTTCTATCTCAGAAGTGAGTGCTATTAAATGTGTAAACAAAAAAACTCAAATCAGCTTTGAAAATACTGAATATGAAGAAAAATTCCCAACAACTTTAAAACATGAAATAGTGAAGGTTAAAATCTACCATCACAGTAGACAGTAGAGAGCTGTATATCTACTGTAGGGATCAGACAACTGTTTAAAATGTATTCTAGTATGTAATACCCATAATTGTCCAGATTTTTTTTTAATTAATTAAACTATTTGACAAATTTACATGCTATGTGTTTTAATTAGGGGGAAAAGCTAGTATAAATGCAAACAATGTCCCTGGAAATCAATTCCTGAGGGCGAAAAACATTAATTTCTTACACTGCCTCAGGTTAATGTACATGTGGCAGTCCTCGTGTTGCATGCGGCGGCTGGCGGACTGCTGTATGTATGTGCGTGTGTGTAAGCATAAAAACATTTTCTAGCCCTCTGTTTGAAGTGCCTTTTTTAAGGGGCACTGAAAAAGTCTTATCCTGGCGCTGCCAATTTGTCTTAACTTCTCCTTTGCTAGACGGCACAGTTTAATGTGGAACATTTCTCAGGGATGCACAACTGGTATGCCTGCTCCCATGCTCGCCCCACCTTCTGTAACGTCTGTCGGGACAGCCTCTCAGGGGTCACCTCTCATGGCCTCTCCTGTGAAGGTAGGTGTCATGTCTACCTCTACCTATGTGTCTCAAATCCATGTCTCATAATCCCACTTTAATTATGAAGCTCCATTGCTCGGCTCTCTGCTGTCCTTCCCCAAAGGTGTCATATTTTCATCAAAGCTGGTCAAGGGTGGTCAGGGTGGCTTTGAGCCATTCAGTGCTGCATTAGCGTGGCTTTGACTGTCAGAGCTACTTAGAGCAGAAACACAGCTAATTGAGGTTAGGGGAAAAAATCTATACGAAAAAGCATAGTAATAATCTTTTAGCAAAATAATAAATCGATACACTGACACCAAGAATCTCTCTTTTAATTGTTTTCATTTTGCATTTCAAGAATTTGTTGTATTAGGTCCTTGTAATACAATGCACTTCTGCTAATGTGGTTCAGAGCGCCCAAGTAACTCTCATAGAGGTATAAAGATCCTCATGGCTAAAGTAATCATTAAGATACCCTGTCTGCGTTCTGATTGGTTGGTTAGGTTCATGTTTGTTTTAAACAAAGAGGTCTAATATAATACCTGGAAAAATCTGTTAGCGTTGCCATTCATCTCAATAGCAGCTTGACTGGCGCAGGAGACCCATTAAGTACACGATTTGGAATCTGCCATATTTGCTCATTGGTGCTCAACTCTGCATAACATTGAATCACTCCCAGACCCTACATTAAATCGAAGGAAGCAGTCAGGAAAAAATATACATAAAGTTCATGCTTTTTGGACCTGTTTTTAAAATTGGACACTCGTAAAACTATTATAATAGAATGAAATATTAGCCATTTATATGTTGCTTGCAAATAAATTTATTTCTTCAGAACACATGGCATCTTTTGAATTTACATCAATGGAGAAAGACACTTTTTGACATTAGAACGGTGTTTCGGTATATACCAGCAGGATCTAAAGGCAAATGTATACTTAGTGAGCTTCTTTTAGTTTGCTTAAAAATTATGACAAAATTCACCAGCATTTTTGTTTGGTGATATTTCTACTGTTTGCGCACATCCCTAACATACTTGACCTAGGAGAACTCGGCTCGTTAATTCAGTGTGATTAATCTGATATATATATATATATATATATATATATATATATATATATATATATATATATAAAAAAACGTTACATTTATTTTAATCATGCCGTATTAAGGTATATTCCTACCATCGGAGCAACTCAAGCTTGAAGTACCACATTCATGTTTTTACGAGTCCCAGTCAGCGGGGGGCAGTATGCGCAACTCCAGGTGTACAGGCAACGCGCAGCTGTATAGACAACAAACCACACTGACAGCAGACAGCAAAAGATGAGAAACCCTGCATCTCAGTGTGTACACTATCCACCCTTAATAGTATATGAGATAAAAATTAGTGTCTCAAATGGTAGTATGTTTAGAAAAAGGGTTCCAAAGTAGCCCGGATTGTCTACTATATCCAGTAGATTTGTGGATCTGTGCACACTTTTTTAGGCTAATATTGCCCACAATCCCTTACTCAACAGAAGATGAGTTTGATGGTTTGCTTCAGAACTACAGCTGTGAAACGTAAAGAACTACAAACATGGCAGTGATGACAGCGCTTCATCAGTCTTTCTTATACATTTTTCACATCTTAAGCATCACGTAAGCTTAATAGTATAAAGCTGTGAAAAGAAACTTCATTCACACTGTAGGACGAGAAGCTGATTCACGCTAGTTAAATTGCAAATGATCGGCTGTTCCATTTTACGCAATGAACAAAAAAGGGTTTGAGTGATTAATAATCATTAAAATCTTAACTGCATGCTTTTATGTCCATCTACTGTATTTGTATTGCTTATGGATGTTCTTGTGCTTTTGCTTGGATTGGATTAAAAATGGAAAAATCTCAAACAGAAACATTAATCAGATGAAAACAATTTATTTTATTTTTGCCACTTATTGTATCACACTGAAATATAGCGGAGATCAGATTCCTTTTCAATGGACTGTTGAATGATGTAACTATATGTGACGCTTTAAAAGACAATAAACAATAAATAAAGTGATCCAGAACAGTGTCATGCAAGTGTTCTGTCTTTCTGAATTGGTTATATCATTAAAGATATGATAGATACAACTACATGTTTTACTTAAGTTGATTATGAATCATAAGATCACATTGTTAATACATTTATTTCATGTTTTACATATTAGATTTAATCTGCAACACATTGTGAACACATATTCACACATTCAGTGGAAATAATGATAGTGAAATATATCCTTTTGGCTTGCTTTAAATACACATTACTACATGCAACATGTTCTGTAAAACATCAGTGGATCTCCGCACGAAAGACCCGCAATCTTCAACGCCACGCTGCTGCTTCTCTCCAGCACAGTAGGAATCATTGTGGGGTAGTGTAAATTACATAAAATAATGAATAAATGATAGTAAAAATGAAATGAGGAACGTGAATGTCATTACAACTGTAACAGGATGATTGACAGGTCGGTGTGGTCGCAGGATGCACCAAGCAACCAAGAGGTCTGTGGTTTCAAGATGCAATTTTATGACTTGATAGTATGTCTCAATACTTGCCCACTCTTTTGATACACACTCAAAAGTAGATCCAAAAAAGTAGATACTTTAAGGGTGTAGTATAAGTCGGCGAATCGAGACACAGCAGACATTGCATTCAAACACAGCTGGACGGAGCACAACTTTGAATGCAGGGTTCTCGAGTCGTGATTTTCTAAGTTTCAAACTAAGTTTAAATTGACACAGCTTGACTGACACTGACACGTGTACATACGTAGATGAATCCTTAGAAAAGCCCTTATAATAAATCTACCTCAGATTGACAAATTCAATTGCAAAATGATGTAATTGTGATGTGATGTATTGCCATCGAAAGCCATTATATTGTCCAATCAATGTTTTACTCGTCTGCCACAGTAATGTATTTTAGTTATCTAAATTATAAGATATATTATATTTATTTAAACATGATTATTTATTATTATTATTTAATAATTATGTATTGAATACTTTTTATTTGGGCGGCATTTTTCAGCAAATATTGATATATGTGATTAATTCGATCAATTAATCGGCATATAACGGTTCCTGGTTCTTTTGGATTTGAGTGCTGCATTCAGTACGGTTGACCATGATATCCTTCTTTCTCAGTTGGAGCATGTTGTGGGCATTAGAGGAACTGCCCTTAGTTGGTTCTAATAATATCTTAAAAATAGAACTTTTACTGTAAACATAGGAAAATTCCACTCGAGTGTAGCTCCCCTGACTTGTGGGGTCCCCCAATGCTCTATTTTGGCCCCCATACTGTTTTCTCTTTATATGCTTCCCTTAGGCTCAATTTTTTGAAAAACATGGCTTGAATTATCACTGCTATGCGGATGATACACAAATGTATCTGCCCCTGAAGCATAAAAATGGCTTAGACTCTCTCATCTGTCTGATGTTAAGGCCTGGATGTCTTTAAGTTTCTTAAATTTAAATGAAAGTAAAACTGAGATCATTGTGTTTGGCTCTTCAGAAGCCCCTAAAATTTCTCATTTAAATGATGGTGTCTTATCGTCTTTGGTTAAAACTTGTGTGAAAAATGTGGGGGTCTTTTTTGATAGTGCCCTTAAATTTGACAAGCAAATTAACTCTTATCAACTAAGAGTACTTGCTAAAGTGACGTCCTTTTTGTCCATCAAGCACTTCGAAACAGTGATACATGCTTTTATCACCTCTAGACTGGACTACTGTAATTCCCTATATTTGGGACTAAACAAGTCTTTCATATCTAGATTACAGAGGGTTCACAATGCAGCTGCGAGACTTTTAATGGGTGTCCGTAAACGTGAACATATTACTCCTGTTTTAGTGTCTTCACATTGGCTTCCTGTCCGTTCTAGAATTGATTTTAAAGTGCTCTTGCTTGTATTTAAATCCTTAAATGGCCGAGCCCCTGCCTACCTCTCCGACTTTTTGTGTGAACACTGTCCAGGAAGAGCTCCTAGGTCCGCCAACCAGAGTTTATTAACTGTTCCTAAGTCGAAGCTAAAATAGGGGTGATTGAGCGTTCGACATAGCAGCACCTAAACTTTGGAACAGCTTACTGACTTCTATCAGAACTGCTCCAACACTACATATTTTAAATCTAAGTTAAAAATGCATCTTTTCTCTCTAGCCTACAACTTGTAATGTTGTCTGTTGTTTATTATTTTATGTCTTTTAGGTACATATTATTATGTTTTATTGTATTTAAAAAAAAAATTTGAACACATTGTACAGCACATTGGTCAACTGTTGTTGTTTTTAAATTGTGCTATATAAATAAAAATTGAATTGAATTGAATATAAAGTTGTTTTTTTTTTTTTTTTTTAATTTTTTTATTAAAATTTTAATCGTTTGATTAAAATCGGTTAAATAATTAAAAGAATTAGGCCGCCCGTAGTATAAACGCAGTGCTTTAGACTGGTCAGGAGAAACAAATTCGACTTCTTCTATTTTATTAATTAGGATTAACAGGGCCATGCTAACTAGCCAAACCCTGATTCCTTGGTTTTACAGTATTTTATGAAAGAACAAGCATGATATGAAATGTGCTATTGGCAGCAATGTCTTGAAAGTCTCACATACTGCTGTCAAATACGGATTAATAAAACCCAATTATAATAGCAGGATTATAATAAAAGGATCCCTGGTGATTCCCACCTCTGAACAGCTAAGCCCTGTGCATTATTATACATGCGGGTTTTATGACCATATATTAATTGAGAGACTACATAGAATTTTTGTACAGTACTTAAAATTTAATTTGTCACACCACAGGACAATTTAAAGTCAACGTGAAATTTTTAATTTCATAATCTAATGCATTTCTGAGTAAAACTCTGAAATACATGTAGGACAGGGCTTCATGTTATCCACCGGAAACTGATTAAACTGTGAAATGTGGACCTTACATTCTAGAAGGGAGTTAAAGGAATATTCCGGAAATATTCATTTTTGGAAGGCAGAAATGTAAAGCTTAGAATTTTATAAAAGCACTTACATTAATTTTTCTGTTAGAAGTTATTATATTTTGATTAAAGATTATGGACATCTGTTTTACTTGGAATAACACACACTACTGAATCATGCACAGTAAGACCAACATTGTACATTTAACATAGGTAAATTATAATTTCATGTTGACATTAAATAAACTGCAAAAACAATAAAAGGTGATTAAAAATGGTGGAAAACAGAAATGATCACCAGATATAACACCTACAATTTTTCCTTATACATTTGAGCCTAAAATATTGATGTTTAAAAAAGGTTGGACTTGTTGTTTATTATCTACCCGCAGATTGAACACCTCAAAAGAATATGCTGGCAGGTTTAAACACTTACACTAAAAATACCATCTCTAGGATCATGCATTATGCATGCTAATGGTGTGACATCATGTGGAAAGAAAGTGCTAATTACTTTCAGAGATACAGATGGTGCTCATTAAACTCTAATGTCATTGGCTCTCACATAACTGGAAGTAAAAAAATGGTAAAAAAAAAAAAAAAGAGTACCACTCGCGCCTCATTTTAATGAGAAACGCTGAAACTCAGACTCCATTGTGAATATTATAATCTTCATCATCATGTTGATTTTCCACCAAAACATTTCAAGATGTCTTTTAGTATGGCAGTCTTATGGGGGAATGTTGCATTAAGCACAAGCAGATTTGTGTGGTTGTGCCTGTGGTCGCAGTGATCTATTGAGCGATAATTAGGGAGCACTTTCTAAAGCTGTTGTTCCAGCAAGCAGACTCACTCCTGAGTATTAATTACTGTATGTGTTACTGTGGAAAGCTGATCTAATTTTTTTCAACAAACCTCTCATTACCATCTTCAAGGCAGAGAGCCGATTTGTGCTTCAGAGCGAGTTCTTTGTATGTGGTGTATTAGCTTTCAGACAATGCAGTTAGCGTTAACTATTCAGAGATCAAGAAATTAGATAGATTATTCAATCGGATAGCTCCGGTCCTGGATGCTAATTGGTCAATACAGCATTCCAGCTGTGCTAAAATACACAACATGACAGCTATGATGCAAGGTCTCCCCCATAAGACGAAACACAAGTGGGAGTGGGTGGGAGTGGGTGGGAGTGTTTGCGCTATCTGTGGATGTATTCACGTAAACTGTGAAAATTCAGTAGAAAATCAAATTACGTCACTGACAATCACAGTTGTAGCCGTTTTATGGAAAAAATTTTTTTATGAGATTCATGTTTCTAGGGGTCATGGTTTATTTTTTCATTATTATTATTATTGTTATGTTCATATTGACAATTGTTATCTGTGTTTTGATATGCATATTTATATACTATATTTGTTTTTTATGCTTTGTATTGTTATATGCTTGTGTTTTTACTGTGTAAAGCGCCTTGAGAAGCTACTTTTAAAGGCGCTACAGTTGAAGTCAGTTTACATACACCTTAGCCAAATACATTTAAACTCACAATTCCTGACATTTAATCGTAGAAAACATTCCCTGTCTTACATCAGTTAAGATCACTACTTTATTTTAAGAATGTGAAATGTCAGAATAATAGAAGAGAGAATTATTTATTTCAGCTTTTATTTCTTTCATCACATTCCCAGTGGGTCAGAAGTTTACATACATGTTGCCAGTATTTGGTAGCATTGCCTTTAAATAGTTTAACTTGGGTCAAACGTTTTGTGTAGCCTTCCACAAGCTTCTTACAAAGAGTTGCTGGATTTTGATCCATTCCTCCAGACAGAACTGGTGTAACTGAGTCAGGTTTGTAGGCCTCCTTTCTCGCACATGCTTTTTCAGTTCTGACCACATATTTTCTATCAGATTGAGGTCAGGGCTTTGTGATGGCCACTCCAGTACCTTGACTTTGTTGTCCTTAAGCCATTTTGCCACAACTTTGCAGGTATGCATTTCCATTTGGAAGACCCATTTGTGACCGAGCTTTAACTTCCTGGTTGTTGTCTTGAGATGTTGCTTCAATATATCCACATAATTTTGCTTCCTCATGATGCCATCAATTTTGAGAAGTGCACCAGTCCCTCCTGCAGCAAAGCACCCCCACAATATGATGCTTCCTACCCCATGCTTCATGGTTGGGATGGTGTTCTTTGGCTTGCAAGCCTCCAAACATAACAATGGTCATTATGGCCAAATAGTTCAATTTTTGTTTCATTAAACCAGAGGACATTTCCCCAAAAAGTAAGATCTTTGTCCCCATGTGCACTTGCAACTGTAGTCTGGCTTTTTTATGGCGGTTTTGGAGCAGTGGCTTCTTCTTTGCTGAGCAGCCTTTCAGGTTATGTCGATATAGAACTTGTTTAACTGTGGATATAGATACTTGTCTGCCTGTTTCCTCCAGCATCTTCACAAGGTCATTTGCTGTTGTTCTGGGATTGATTTGCACTTTTCACACCAAACTACGTTCATCTCTAGGAGACAGAATGCGACTCCTTCCTGAGCGGTATGATGGCTGCGTGGTCTAATGGTGTTTATACTTGCATACTATTGTTTGTACAGATGAACATGGTACCTTCAGGCATTTAGAAACTGCTCCCAAGGATGAACCAGATTTGAGAAGGTTCACTATTTTTTTCTGAGGTCTTGGCTGATTTCTTTTGATTTTCCCATGATGTCAAGCAAAGAGGGCTTAAAATACATCCACAGGTACACCTTCAATTCAGTACACCTCCTATCAGAAGCTAATTGTCTGAAGACTTGACATAATTTTCTGGAATTTTCCAAGCTGCTTAAAGGCACAGTTAACTTAGTATATGTAAACTTCTAACCCACTGAAACTGTGATATAGTCGAAACAATCTGTCTGTAAACAATTGTTGGAAAAATTACTCAAGTAGATGTCCTAAACAACTTGCCAAAACTATAGTTTGCTAATATTAAATCTGTGGAGTGGTTAAAAAATTAGTTTTAATGACTTCAATCTAAGTGAATGTAAACTTCTGACTTCAACTGTATATAAAAATAAAGTTTATTATTATTAATTGTATTTATGATCTAATTTTTATTGGTATGTTTCCACCTGTTGTCGTAGATTGATTTTTAAGTCACTGTAAAAGGGGCTGGTGGAAGAAGTTGGAGAGAGTAAAATGTTTGGATTTTGAGAGGTGGTTATATAAAATCTTTTGACCACCTTGTTATTTTGTTTAGATTTTTGTTTTGTTTGAAGTGTAATTTGAATTTTGAAATATGTTTGATAAAAAAAAATGTTGTTTCAATAAATTAATTACATTTTTCAAAATCAAAATCGACCGGTAGAAGTGAAGTGCATGCCGATAAAATCACTGTTAATAGTAGCCATGATTTGTGTCAGTAGATGAAAAATTAATAATACTTAAATTTTCTTTTAACGGATTTTAATGGAGCCTACATTAAAATCATGATGAGAACCACATTCTACTTGTGTACAAAAGGGGCGTGTCACTCAACAAGGATGCGCACAGTTAATGTAAGTCCATATTTCTATTCAATTAGTTCAGCGCTTCTTAAACTATGGGTCGCATAGCCATACCTGTTGGGTCACGACATATTTTAATATACGTGTAATTATTTCCTTAGTAAAAGTAACTGAAATTCTTAAGAGCATATGCGCTCTGTTCAGTGCAGTCTTTCGTGTTGTTGCGCCTGCCGTGACTGTTTGATAGTCATTTGATAGACTTAGTCTCTCACTGCAATATCAAGCGAGGCGGAGGTGCGGTCAGGTGCGAAGGTGATGCAGCCAACAGGTCATTCCACTTGACATCATGACACAACGCTGTTATCGTGCACACTCGCCAAACAGAAAAATGACAAAAAGTATCAGAAAGAGCGAGGAGCGCCAACAAAACTTTATGTGGGCAAGTTCAAAGTTTTGATACACTCTTAATAAGATGACATCTCCTCACGCGACACCCGCAGGTCAAGAGAAAGCCGTGAAAATTCTGTCAGAACAAGACAAAAAGTTCAAGTCAGTCAGGAAAATAGATAAGAATTGTTGTAGCGGTGAAAATAAGCAGAAATATGCAAGTATTGTATCAAAGTGACATAAGTGAGTAGGTTGCTTACAAACAACCGCTCTGTACTGTGTGTCATGCAGTTTTTTTATAGTCCAATCCTTAAATAGAAAGACATTGTATTACGAATAATGGTCAGCTTGACACAAATTTATTGATCTTATCTGTTCTGTGTAAACTATTATTCACAAATGTATGAACCTTTTATCATGGCAACCATTATTTTTCTGCCAAAATACTATAGTTAGGTAGAACAGTATAAGGACAGGCGAGGAGGAGGCGGGAACCGGCTGAACAGTAAACCTAAACTTTAATGGTAAACTTAAAACCAACATAAAGAAACGTGCAGTGCAGCCGCGTGCATCTCTCTCTCTTTTGAACCGGCGTCTCCGGCCACCCCTTTATCTCGCTCTCCCGCTGATCAGCTGATTCAGCACCGGCCATGCTCCATAACGGCCTGGCCACGCCCTCATCCTCATCACATTAGGCTACTGCAATTATTGTTTCTGTAAAATTTGAAAATCATATATCACTTTCAAACTGTTTAAAATGCTTGCTGAGTCTTTCTGTCTTTTCCCTGACTAAAAGTTCCCACCAGGTTTGTTTATTTACAATACCTGTAGTAACTATGGTATTTTTTGGCAGAACTATGGTTGTCATGGTCAACATGGTCATGTCCAGTTCAAAATGGATGCAATTGATTTTATCAGTATTTTTTTGGAGTCTGTGAAAGAATAATGATTTCTGTAAGAGTCTGTCTATATCACAATTGTTTTATTTATAAAAAGAGTGAGTAAATCATAGAATATAGCAAATACAGCAAATGCCACGGTTTTGTAAGTGTGGGTCCCAGGTAAACACAATTTCTAATTTGGGTCCTGGCCCAAGAAAATTTAAGAACCCCTGTTTCAGTTCAGTGCATACAGCCCATTTACACTACCAAATTCTTATGAATGTGCTGTCTTTGTTTATACTGCTGGTGCTTGAAAGGGAATGTACTATATAATAGGACACAGAAGGTGCCGGAGAAGAACCTCAGAAGTAAATTGCACTTGACCCAGCCAACCCCACTTGCGCTTAGGAAAATACCAAAACTTCATGGCCATGCCCATTGACTTTGACACATACGTGGCGAGACGACTACTGTGACAGATGCAAGTGCAGTTTAGGTGACTTAATGAAGACTGGCAAACAATCCACAGAAAAATAGTGCAAGAATCTAAACAGGAACAGGCAAGGGTCAAGCGATCAGCAAACAAAATACCAGAGGCAAAGATAATTACACTAAAAAACCAGGAACTAAGTCAAAAACCAGTAAATATCAGGCAGAGAATATACAGACTTGGTAACATCTAAGACACAAGGAATAGAGCACATACTTTGTCAAGTGACTGTGGCTGAAATTGTCTTATAAAGGGTGTGTGTAACCACAATTCTGGTGATTGAGAACACTGCATTGTGGGAATTGGAGTCTGGGGTGGCCATGTTTGGAGGCTGTGTTGCTTGCTGGGAAATGGAGTCTCCCGCAATGCTCACTCTGGGAGCACTGCTTCTCCTGGGTCTCCCTCTGGGGCGAGGTCCTTGAGGCATAGCCTGGCGAAACGGGGCATGGAGCATGAGACCAGGACAGAGCCAGTAGCTAGAGAAGTGGCTCCGGGAAGGGAGGAGGGTCTGGCGGTTTAGGGGGTGACCACAGGGCAGGGACAGGAGGCGGCCACAGGGTAGAGGGGATCAGGGTCAGGAGGTCTGGGAGGCAGCCACAGGGCAGAGGGGACAGGGTCAGGAGGCCTGGGAGGTGGCCACAGGGCAGAGGGGAGAGGGTCAGGAGGCCTGGGAGGTGGCCACAGGGGACAGAGTTCTGGGCTGCGGCCGCTGGACAGGGTTCAGGTGGCAGGCTCGGGGCTCATGGCAACTTGGTATGGCGGGATAGGTGTGCCGACTTGAGATGGCGGGCCCGCTTGTCTAGGCATGTCAGGCATAGCGGCGTGGCATAGCAGGTGGGACAGCATGGCATGACAAGGCAGATGTGGATACATGGCATGATAAGGTAGACGTGGCTACATGGCAAGGCCTCTTGACTAGGCATGGCAGGCATGAGATGGCATGACGAGGTAGGAATGGCAGGCGTGGCAACATGGCATGACAACATGGCAAGGCAGGGCCTCTTGACTAGGCATGGCAGGCATGGTAACATGGCATGATGAGGCAGACGTGGCAACATGGCATGACGTGGCTAACATGGCATGACGAGGTAGGAATAGCAGGCTTGGTAACATGGCATGACGAGGCAGACATGGCAGCCGAGGCTTGTCTTGAGGGAGTAGCTGAGTCCCTCATCAGCTACTCCCACAGTAAATGGTGAACCACTTAGACACAGGGCAAAATCAATGTATTGTTCCAGATTCCAAGAAATTCCACCTCCTGGTAACATGGAATATAAAGGCTTGTTTACGCCCACATGAAAAAGGTCTTTCAGAGCCACATCATTAAAATCCTGTGCTCTGGCCAGCAAGGTGAAGTCTTCCACATATTCCTATATGGAATAGTTTCCCTGGTGTAACCACATGAGGCAAACTGCTGCATACATGTTCTGGGTGAAGTATTCTGTCAGAGACAACTACTGAGACAGCTGCAAGTGCAGGTTAGGTGACTTTAATGAAGACTGACGTACAATCCATAGAAACGTAGTGCAAAAATCTGAACAGGCATGGGTCGGGCCATCAGCAAACAAAATATCAGAGCCAAAGATACTTAAACTCAAAAACCAAGAACAAAGTCAGAAACCAGTAAATATCAGGCAGAGAATATACAGGCTTGGTAAAGTGTAAGACACAATGAATAGAGCATATACTTTGCCAAATGACAGTGGCGGAAAGTCTCTTATAAAGGGTGTTTGTAATTGCATGCAGGTGTGTAATCAGAAGTCTTGCGATTGAGAGCATTGCATTGTGTTGTGGGAATTGGAGTCCGGGGCGGCCATGTTTGGAGGCCGTGTTGCTTGCTGGGAAATGGTCACTGGGCTGACCTGACAGAATGAAGTGTGATGCTCTTAAAATAGGGCCCTATACTGTATCTTCTAGCAGAAGGATGTTAGTTAATGAATTTGCTTTTGTTTTTATTTTACTGAAGCTATAAGTCTGTGCTACGTTATGAATATCACTGCCTTTACGCCCTACTTTAGAAGTTTGTATCCTCTTATTTATATAACTATATTTCACTTATTGACAAACAGGAAGATTTTTTAATACTAATGCAACAAATTGAAGAGCAAAGAATGCAAATTAGGTTTGTAAATTATGCTTTTTATATTTTATCCGTATCACGCTGATTTGTGAACTACATTGTAGAATGAACTACAATTTTTCTGGCAAGCTTAATCTCTGTTTTTCATACGTTGCATATAGATTAATTGAAAAGTAAACATTAACAATGAAAACTTAGGATCAATTTGTTGCTGCCTTGATTCTTTAATTGACCCATCCCCAACTCAAAAAGCTTGAGCTTAGAGGAAATCCTGAGTTTGGGGTTGGACAATCTGTTTGTCAGACCAATGACACTGGGCATTGAAGAAAAACAAAAAACTAGAACCAAATGATTTTCATGATGTTTGGTTCTGTTAATGGTTCTGGAACTTCCATGGATCTTCATTTTGGATCTTCATTCATTTTCAGATGTGGACAGAACACTACTAAAATACTTCCTTTGAGTTGGACCTTTTCAGTGAATGAAGCGCGGACAGTGCAGGGTAGTCCAGTTCACAAAGAAATTACTTATCAGCCAGTTAATTTTAATGAATCACTCAAACAACTCTTAAATCAATCTCAAACTCCTCTGTCTAACTGCTCACTCACCCACTGAATCATTTGGTCAGTTAAAGATTTAAGAAAAGATTCGCTCACTGATCAGCAGGTCATTACTTTTGGTCATATACAACTGGAACAGAAAACTGCTGTTGTGCTGTATTGGCTTAATCAATGACAACCAATTGACAATCATTTTTCATTTGGTGATGCTTGTGGGGCAGAAATCACACACTTCATCTTAACTTTACAAAGGCCAGGGTTTAGAGAAAACACTTCCCCAAGTTGAGAGACTTGAAATTTAGAATGCTCAACGCTGCTTATATTTCACTTTGATTTCCTGCGCCAGCCAATCAATAAGGATTGATGTCAGACATAGGCCCCAACAAACGAGGCAAACTCGATATTTCTTACTCTCTAATTTGACGTAGACATCCTGTCCATTAGCAGCACATCGTAAACAGTCTTGTGTTCACTCAACATTACAACATTTTCTGTAAATGGTTTGCTAACAGCCCTGAAAATGATATTAGAGTGATTGATAGATGATTTGTTTTCAGACCCATGTGAAATGGTCTGAGAGTAGACCAGCTCTGATTACAAGGTGAGTGCAGAGCCAACGAGAGATGAAGCGCTCGCTGATTAGCGTTATGAATCCCTGGAGAGGACACTGTCTCTTGTCTACCGTCTGAGACTCTTGTCTCAATAGATGTGTCTCCTCATTCATAATTGAGAGACGCCATTGCAGAAAGTGGAAATTCCCAGCGTCCGACATACCACGAGTGCTAAGCTTCCTTTCCCGGAACAGAGCAAACACTCTCTGGTGGTAAGTCTGTGGCATCCCGGTTGGCTGGCCTTGGCTGCACTTAACGGGCACGGATGCATCGCAGCGCTGCCATGATTAGCCGTGTCACCACAATTCTGTGTAATCCTGTAAGACATTAGAAGCCCAACAGCATATGGTAGATTGGAGGCATAATGTGCTCAGATACTGAGATTGGCTCATTTAACTGGATTTGAGACTTTCTCTAGGGTGTGAACCTTGTACCATGGCCGCTGATTGAGAATTCAGAACTAGAACTGAATTGTTATTATTTTGTTTGATTCTGTTAACATTTCTGGAATATCAGCATTCTTCTACAGATGTGAATGGAGCACCATACTAAAACACTCTCAAGATCACATCCACACTTCCTGTATACATTTGCAGTTGAAAACTCATTGATTTTGCCATGTTTAAGCCTATCATAAATACTGGAATGGCTCTTTAAAATGCTCTCTATAACCACATACTTCAGAAATCTATGACGTTAGGAAACTCAAAACAAAGTGTTCAAATAAAAATGTATTAGTGTGCATGTAGCCTAACTGTGTTTCCTGCTAGTGATGTCTGACTCGTAAACAAATATTTCCTTTGAATTGGACCTTTCAGTGAATGAAGCACAACCCCAGTATTCCAATTCACATACAAATAAGCTATACGGCGGTTCTTTCTAAAGGGATAATTCACTCCAAAATGAACATTTTGACATCATTCACTCACTCTCATATTGTTAAAAACCTGCTTGACTTTCTTTCTTCCGTGGAAGACAAAAAGAGATGTCAGGAAGAATGCTAGCTTCGGTCACTATTCAGTTTCATTGCAAATTTTTTTCCAAGCACAGATGCCACTGCCATATCAAGCCACTTCCTGGTGGTCAACCCTGCAAATTCGTGTGTCAAAGTTCACCAAACTTGAATGGCAGATACATTTCCACTAAGATTAAACTATATTTCATGCGCGGAATTTTGCTGTGCATAGGTAAATGTTTACAGAGCCTAAAGTCATATGGGTTTTGGAACAACATGAGGTTGAATAAATAGAATTTTCAACTTTTTGCATACTATCGCTTTAATGAATCAGTCAAACAACTCTCAAATCAATCTCAAACTCCCCTGTCTATCAACTCACTCACTGAATCAGTTTGGCCAGTTAAAGATTTAACAAAAGACTCACTCAATCTATGAACTGGGCTACAAGCACAAGATGTTTTGTAGTTTTGCAAGTTGTAGCGACATCTGCATAGATTGCGGTCAGTGCCGGTCCTACGCCATTTGGCACCCTAGGCGAGACCCTCTAGTATAAGCACTTCAAACAATTCAGCCCGCACGTTAGACAAATTCTTTGAGAAGAATCGACTCAAAAGAGTGATTATCTCACGCATCGGGCATCTCACCAGTTCACGAACCCTGCGCTCATAAGTCTATGGCCGTGTTCACGATGGCATACTATCCATACTACTCTCACTGTTTTTGCCATACACAGATATATCAGAAACGGTTAGAATAGTATGGTAGTAAGGCATTTAGCACACAGTTTATATGTTCCGTGGAGGGCACTACAACACGTTATCGGAACACACAGGGCACATTTTGTTCGACACAGATTGAACACATGCTGAACTTGGCTCGGTAGATCAGTGCCCCTGAAGCGATGCCACCCTAGGCGGTCGCCTAATGGTTTGACCGGCCCTGATGGCTGAGTGATTTTATATTTGTAGGAATGGAGGTGGCCATGATAATGTGCTGAGGCATACTTTGTAGAGGAGGCAGCCAGCAAACCAATCAATCAGCCACTTAATTCTCCTTCTGGAAATGGCCAGATGAACATAGCTAATCTTATTAAACTTGCAATGCAATTTAATAGAGGAAATTAGTGCAGAACTGTCAGCCACTAGCATATTGGACCTCACCCACACTGGACAGTAGAGCACCTGGGTGGATCTGTGCTTGTTAGATCCATGAGAACTTGTTATTGGACTGTTAAAAAAAAAAAAAAAAATTCTGCACTTTTCAAGTACGTCTTTAATGCTCCCCTTCAGTTGAACAGCCGTATATATTGTGCTGTTTCATTTTGACTTGACTCAGGACGCAATTTCCAGATGTCTTTTATGACCTCATATTTCTTCTGTGAGAATGAAAACACTTGATTGCCATTATTGAAACTGCTCAAGGTTATTGCTTGCCAGACTCATAAACCATTTGCAAATTTCTCTTTTACAGTGTGTAAATTCAAGGCTCACAAAAGATGTGCAGTCAGGGCCACCAACAACTGCAAATGGACAACGTTGGCCTCTATCGGGAAGGACATCATTGAGGACGAGGATGGGGTGAGCATTTTACGACCACAGCTCTGGGCCGTCTTTTTAGCATTCAAAGAGAGCTGTGAGCTACGATCAAAAATGCTGTTATCATAGAGAGAGGTGAAAGGAAGATATTGTAAAGAGAATACCTCAAAAACAGACCAGAGTTGGACCTAACGAGTGATCAGGGATGGGTCACAAGGGTCAACTAATCGACTAGTCGTACAACAGCAAACTAGCTAAATAGTGAGTTCGAATATTTTAACAATTTATTTATTTTTATTTTTTTCAGTTTTTGTATTTTTATCAGTGCTGCTTCAATTAGCGTGAAGACAGCACGAAAAAAATAAATAAAAGACACACTAAGACTGTTAATAAATCTCTCATATTGCATATATTATTAGGAATGCACCGATCCGATACCTGGATCGATACTGTGTGTTAGTCATGTTTGTTACTGTCAAGCTCCAAAAATGACATAAAAGGACCATAAAAACACAATTAAAGTAGTTCATATGACTCATTTGCATTTTATTCAAAGCCACTTGAAGACGTGTGATAGCTCTGTGAATCGCAAAATTCTGTGTTTAATAAGTAAATATATAGTATGTGCAGCGCCAGCGCGTTAGTGAATGGCGCTGCTCTGTTGACACAAACACACACACACACACACACACATAAGCATGCAAACCGCTAGCACTCGCAGCTATTTTTAGCCTTCACGCGTCTGCAATATTTGAGCGCTACTCACGAACAACATCTCAGATGCAGATGCTCGGAAGTTCAGTTCACTTATAATATGCATTCAGAACGGCACCGGAGGTGCATTTTACCAGAATTTGAATTTGAATTTGACTACTGTGAACTTGCCTACAAACAGATACATACAGGACTTCCTGGAGAGTTTAGAATGTCAAAATAAAAGCCCAAGGGTTTTAAAGATAAAGGTGCACGATTGAGATTGAGACTTAAAAAATATTTAAGTTGAATGGGTTCCAAAAAATAACTGTGTGAATGAAAAGTTAGCTGATATCTTACAACTAAATCGAACAAAAAAGAGATCAAAGTCCAGATGCAAGTTGAAAAAATTTTGCCAAAAGAAAAAAAAGGCTTTTCTACTGATGACTTACACTGGAATTACTGTTAATTTTGTTGCTACATTATCCAGTATACTAGTTAATAATAAAGTGTTTCTTAATAAGCTATACATTTATATTGAAATAATGTGTAGTTAGAGGTTTGTGTTTCTTTACATATTAAAGAGCACCCAATTAGTTCCACACAAAAATGTAAAGATATTCTAAACTGATTATGCAAAAAAACAACGCTGATATCTGATCGGATGCCGATACCGAGACTTCCGGTATCGGAATCGGATCGGAAGAGAAAAAGTGGTATCGGTGCATCCCTATATATTATCGCAAGATATCACATTAGATCAACTTCTTATTTAGTAATTATAACAAGTTTTGTACTTCTTTTTTGAAAATATTTTAGAAAAATATTTTTTTATTATTGTTAGAAGGATTCATTGAGCTGAGCATATACTGGGCTAGTGGGGGGCACTCCTTGCAAAAACATTTTTAAATAGTAATAATTATGTAATAAATTAATAACCACTTGCTTGATCTAAACAAAATAGGTGTCATTTTAAAGCTTAGAATCTAGAATTTAAAATGTATATAGCTGATCCTACCAATTCTTAAATAATGCTTTTTAATTTGCTGACAAATTACAGAACTGTTTTGTTCTCAAATTATTCCAAATTTGTAATTGCAAAAATTATATTCAGAATTAGTATAAACATAAAAAAGATGAGCCATGTGTTGTAAAGGTCTCAATTAGTAAAATGCAATGAGCAAATTTGTTTCACTCGGAGGCCAGAGTGCAGTGAGTATTAGTGTATGAAATTCCCACTGACACACATACAGTAAATATAATGAACAGAAGTGTCTTTTTGTAATGTTTTCTCTTATTACTTCCTGAAACATACATATAACATAGACAATGACATATCGTAACTTACAGCAGACTATCCCGATTCAAACGAGCCCAAACAATATGATAAGTAGATTTTGAAATGTTCCTCAAAGAGTCTACATGGAAAGACGATGCACAAAAGGGCGTTCAAGGGCGTGTGTGTGTGTGTGTGTATGTGTGTGTGTGTGTGCACATGTCTGAGGACTTCGAGTATGCAAACACACATCCACATATTGAATGTGCTCATCTAAAGTGATAAACTTTTTTGTTAAACTTCATTCCTATAGATTGCAATGCCACACCAATGGTTGGAAGGCAACCTACCGGTCAGTGCCAAGTGTGCCGTTTGCGACAAAACTTGTGGCAGCGTGCTGCGCTTGCAGGACTGGCGTTGTCTGTGGTGCAAGGCCATGGTAAGGACTACATATCCCAGAATTCCTCATGACTATTTGAGTTCAGATAGATTGTGACGTCTAATAGCCGTCTGTGCTTTGACAGGTGCACACGGCGTGCATGGATCTCTACCCGCGCAAATGTCCCCTGGGCCAGTGCAAAGTGTCCATCATCCCCCCTACTGCCCTCAACAGCATTGACTCAGATGGTAAGACTCTTTAGTTACTGTTTTTTTAGAAATGCTAAAATGATTTGTTGACCTATCCAAGGTTTTAATTTTCAAAAGATTTCATGAGTGATAATCCTATTGGCTTATATAGTGCTTTATACTGTATACACACGTACATATTTTAATCATTTTATTTTTTCCCCAGAAGTCCACTTACAATTTTTTACGTCATAATTTAGGTTTTCATTACCATTTTCCACCTTCTGAACCTCTCTAATGGGCCGTTTTTGGTTGCTGTGCCTTTAAGACTTTTATGTCGCCCCCTTGCATGTGAAATGAGCAACAGCGCTTTGCTGCACATACTCGTGAGTTGCGGGTTTGCTGTTGGATTGAATATAGTTTTTAATAAACCTAAAATAAAAGTTAATAATAAACATACAATCCCTAACAATGGGATCCTTCGAAAAGATGTTGGACTAGGGGAGTTTTGAGTTTAAAAAGTTGCAGTATGTTTTCATAATGCAACGTATGTCAATTTCTAAATGATGAGGGTTGCTAAGGATGGATGATTGCCTGCTTGAATGCATATGCATGTTTCCATTCCAACCTACTCTGGAAATTTTGTATGATTATTAATGCATGTGTTTATGTGAAGTGGTGGGAGGAGCACAGGTGGAGGACTGCTGTAGATGGAGCTTATTATCTTCGCTAATTCCCTGCTTGCATGAAGAGCAATATCTTTTCCATTACACCTCTGACCTCGTGAAATTTAATCACACATATAGGATGTGTTCTCTCCCCTTGAGAAACACTCTGCACTAATGTTCCTTCACTTTCACTCTCTATCTCTCTGGCGTGTGGAAAGTCACTTTCCCCCAGAGCGTTTGTCCCGGCACATGTAAACATAACAGCTTCTGGTGGACCATGGGCTCGGAAAATTCAAAAGGAAAGCAAACAATAACACTCGCCCATCCCCCGTACCCTGTCTGCATTATTAACCTGCTGCTGAGGATTCATACCTTCCCTGTTTGCTCAGTCAACCTGTCTTTGAGCATATGCCACCAGGGAAACTGCCCTGAAATTTTTCCAAGAAATTGCACATTTTCTTTATTGCCACTATATGGAAGCTATTTAGATCCAACTCGTGCTCAACAATATGGAGAAGTTGTAAAAATGGCTTAATGTGTCTGAAATTTGGAAAATGATTGAAGATTGAAAACATGATAAGAGATTCAAATTGGTCAGTTGATAGGAGATTGAATTCAAAACATGGCTTGAAAACATGGCTTGAAAATCCAGCTTAAGATGGTAGCTGTGTTTTGGTACATAGTAGTTGGTTTCATGCTGGTCTAAGCTGTCCATTAGCTGGTTGACCAACCACCATCTTCTAAAACATGATGTTTTATGAATGAGGCCCAATGTGAGTAGCACAGCTTAGATAATTTTGCCTTGGAATAATTTGATGGGAAATGTTTGTGTTCATACTGAAATCTCTGACTTTAAATTGCAGTCTTTGGTATCTTGGCAAATCTGAGACATTGCAGCAAGGCAGCTTTCCACCTAGCCACGTGTCTGTGAAGCCAGACCTTTGTGAGTGCTGAGGACATCCACTTTTGATGAGGACCTTAAAGCCCCTCTACCTTTAATTAGAGGACCACATATAGAGATTAGTTGCGGCCAGGCAGAAATGTCATGAAAATCAATGGCTCTGATATATTTTTGGATTGCTTTGTGGTTCCATTAATTGGCGGTTTAAAATAGATGAAAGTAGTGCTGGTAGAATAACACGAATTGGAGCCTTAGATTAAGCTACTAAAGCAGTAGACAGAGGGATGAGAGGAGAAAGAAAGTGTGAGAATGTGATGGGCAAAGTCCTCTCAGTTCCTCACGTGTAAGGAATCCCTCTGCCTCAGCGCTATGTGGCGGAGAGCGCTGCATCTTATTTGGCTGAGGGCTTCCTTTGGCACGTGCTGGAGCTTCGTGACTCAATCTGCCTCAGCCTGCCTACACGAGAGAAAGGGTAAGGGGAGAAGGGCTTCTGTTCAACCCAAAGGGGTCTACTGAAACACATCCACCCACACATTAGTGTCTGCTTGAAGCCACATGGAGAACACGCAAAACCCTTGCTTGAGGGCAACTGTCAGTTGCACTTACACTCATGCATTCTTACAGCCATGTACATGAGCATAACGCAATATACACAGACACATACAGGTACACAGAGATGAATTGTGTATGCATGTGCACATGCAGAAAAGTGTTCATACAATGAGAGACAGAAATGTGAACATCTAAATCGTGCATATGGTGAATCTCGTAAACACTGCAGGTTACTGCTTGCAGCTACTGGCCTGTTCAGCGACTGTTTACTGCACATGCTGCATGCATACACGTGATCACCCTGATGGCGAGCACGTTTGATGACAGATCTTCACTCAGCTGGACTCTAATGAAGACTAAGTCATAGTGCAGGAGTATTTACACACTATAGTACACATCATCTCCAGTTAAAACATGTTAGATGGTTTGTGTTTCTTTTTCACTCCTTTCTCTGTGATTCAGTCTTGTCAAGAAAACTGTTCCTAAGCAACATGGACTCAACGAAAAATCTCACCATTATCTTTTTTTAGAGTGCATTTGCTGGTATTGGCCATTGTAGTTCCTGTAGCTCAACTACTAGAGCATTGCACTAGCAAAGCAAGGTTTGATTTATTTGTTCGATTCCCAGGGAAGGCATGAACTGGTAAAACCTCTATTCTAAAGTTATGTTACAGTGTTAATTTTCAGTTTTTTTATAGTTGTAATTTTGACGAAAATGTCATTTAAATTTAGTCAGTATTTCAGAATCAGAATGAGCTTTATTGCCAAGTATGCTTACACACACAAGGAATTTGTCATGGTGACAGAAGCTTCCAGTGCAAAGAGAATGCAACCGGGGGTCACGTGACGCCATGCAAGAAGCA
This sequence comes from Myxocyprinus asiaticus, assembly GCF_019703515.2. NCBI lineage: Eukaryota > Metazoa > Chordata > Actinopteri > Cypriniformes > Catostomidae > Myxocyprinus > Myxocyprinus asiaticus. The sequence goes on from NC_059353.1 coordinate 10,234,074, forward strand.
GACGTGTGAGCTACGAGCTCTGCGCACTTTGCTAAATTTTTTATTATTTTCATGTTATAATCTAGTGAAATTTGATACACCCAGTTACACATTTGCTCTTTGAGGCAAAACATGGCAAAGAAGTCAAAATTTTAACATTAAAAGACACTTACATGTTCAGGATGAAAGCCCCGACAGGCCTACCGACCGGGGACTCGATTTGGATGGCGCGGCGGGAGAGGTGATCCAGCATCAGTTGTCCAGTCTGAGACAGTTACAAGAGTGACTGATATTGAGAGACGAATTGATTTTCTGGAATCTTCGGAGAAGGAATTAACCGCTAATCTGCCCGCGACCAAAGTTGATTTGGAACATCTCCTTGAAAAGCTTGAAGATCTTGAGAATAGAAGCCGCAGGAATAACGTTCGAATTGTTGGAATTCCTGAGCATGAGGAGGGCAGAGATATGGTGAAATTCCTGGATGAGCTTTTCCCGAGTCTGCTCGACATAACAGGCCATAAAACTGGAAATCGAGCGAGCTCACAGAGTCCCAGCTCACGGATTTGCTGAGGGAGATAGGCCCCGATCGATTCTGGCCAGATTCTGAGATCATCCGATAAAGAACTTGTGTTGCACCAGGCGAGGAGCAAAGGGAAGCTTTCTTGGAAGAACCATAATATTTTCTTGTTCCCGGACTTTGCGAGTTCGACAAGAGTTAAATGCGATCGGTTCAAGGAATGTAAGAAACTCTTACATCAGCAAAAGATCACTTTTGCTCTGATGTATCCGGCCAAACTGAGAAAAGTATACATGTCCCAATCAGTCAATGTCTTTTATTGAATCAATGGGTGAGTAAACCATTGGGTGTTTCTCATGTGAGTGGGTCGACTCGCTGTACTTACTCTGGCTTTTGAGGAAGCTGGGCGTCATTTTGGTTTCTTTTTTCTTTTTACGTTGGCTCCGCCGAGCGGCTGGAGCTTGTTTTGTGAATAACACTTTTCCTTAAAGAAACTTTTGCATTGACGAAAGATTACTTTTGCATTGAAGTTCCCAGCCAGTTTGAGAGTGGACACTACGGATGACCGCAAAATATCTACATGCTCACACAAAGGATGTCTTTTATAAAGTTGACGGATTGTGTAAATCATGGTATATACTTTTATGCGGCCTCCGAGTGAATTGACTTGATCATCCGGGGAACCGGGATGCCGGTTTTGTTTCTTTTTGTATTGGTTCCGCCTAGCAGCTGGAGCTTGTGCTATTGAATAACACTCCTTTGGAACAGCTGTGGATTAATCTGTTCATTCTTCGTGCTTATTCCTACTGCTGGCTGGAGTTTGTTTTGTTGAGTATTTTTATGGGACATTGGAATGATTACGTCATCTGTTGAACTCATAACAGCCAGCTCACTGAACATATGTTCATTCTTCCTATTGGCTGGGGTTTATTTTACAAAGTATTTTCTGTTATGTAATTTTGCCTCACAAATTTATGAGGCAAAATTGAGCAATCCGATGGCAAAGTTGTCGTGGGGGCTCGTGGTCGTTCATGGACCTTTTGAGTTTGAGGGATTGTCGCAGGTTGGCGCTTTCATGCGCGGGGTTAATGCGCACATTTTTCTTTTTTCTGTTTGTTTTTTTCGGGGGGAAGTTCGGAGTTTGATTGTTTCACTAATGGAGAATGTGGTCTGTATAATTTTGTTTTTGACACACAATTTATTTTTTCTACTATATCAAAATGTCAAATGTTAATATGAGTGTACTATCTCTCGCCACATGGAATGTAAATAGGTTGGGGCACCCCATAAAAAGAAGGAAGGTTATTACTTTTCTTAAACGTAAGAAATATGATATAGTGTTTCTTCAAGAAACACATCTCTCCCCGCAGGAAGCTGAAAAATTTGGGAAGATATGGGGTGGACATGTTTTTTTTAGTGCTGGCTCAAGTAAGAGCAAGGGAGTCATTATATTGATTAATAAACATCTTCAATTCAAATGTCTCAAACAGACTAAAGATAAATTAGGGAGAGTCATTATTGTTTTAGCTGAAATTCAAGGGCAAAGGTTGATTTTGGATAATTTTTACGCACCTAATGCTGATGATCAGGGCTTTTTTATAGATCTTGAAGGGATGCTGCAAACCGCTGGTACCCCTCATGATATAATATTGGGAGGAGACTTTAATCTTTTGATGGACTCGGTCCTTGATCACAGTGAAGCAAAAGTGTGTAAACCCCCTAGAGCAACATTGATGCTTCACAGGATGTGTAAAAATCTTGGTCTTACAGATATTTGGAGACTTTTGAACCCATCTGGTAGGGACTATACTTTTTTTTCATCAGTCCATAAGATTTATTCTAGAATAGATTTTTTTTTAATATCCAAATCCCTCATTTCATCTGTTGTTGATTGTTAAATTTGAAACATCTTAGTCTCAGATCATGCCCTGGTGAGTTTAGAGATGTTGCCATGTACAGAGAAAAAGAAATCATATAGTTGGCGCCTTAATGTGTCCCTTTTGCAAAATCCTGATTTCCAACAAATGTTAAAGACTGAAATCAATGTTTATATGGAGACCAACTGGTCCTCAGTATCCTCTGTGGGCGTGGCTTGGGGGGCACTTAAGGTGGTTCTTAGGGGTCGGATCATACAGTATGCCTCATTCATCCAAAAATCCAAAGCACGAGAACTCGTGGAGTTGGAAGGAAATATTAAAAGTGCAGAGGCAGAGCTGAAGCGTCGTATGTCAGCTGATGACCTCAGAGAATTGACCCAATTGAAATATAGATATAATAAATTTTTTTTGCAGAAAGTGGAGTTTTAGTTATTCAGGGCAAGACAGTCATACTTTGAGTCGGGGGACAAAGACAGGAAGCTTTTGGCTAGATATATAAAGCAGAGAGAGTCTCTTTCTATCATACCCTCAGTGAAATCTGCTGGTGGTGAAATTTTTACCTCAGCCATTGATATTAATAATGCCTTTAAAGAATTCTATCTTGATCTTTATAGTTCCACGTCTTCGTCTACTGATGAAGTGATTAGAAACTTTGTGGAACCATTAGATCTTCCTAAACTGACAGTTGAGCAAAAAAAACTCTCTTGATTCTGAGATAACTCTGGAGGAGCTTGATGAGGTAATTAAGTCCCTACCTACTGGCAATTCTCCGAGGCCAGATGGTTTTGCCACAGAATTTTTTAGATCCTTTGCTACAGAACTGGCTCCACTTTTGTTAGAAGTTTATACTGAATCATTAAAGAATGGAAAGCTTCCTCCAACCATGACACAAGCCCGGATCAGTCTGATTCTTAAAAAGGACAAAGATCCAAGCGAGTGTAAAAGTTACCATCCAATCTCCCTGATCCAACTAGATATAAAAATTTTGGCTAATCGATTAAGTAAAGTTATGACATCTCTTATACATATAGATCATGTGGGGTTTATTTGGGGCCTCAGCTCTTCTGATAACATCAGGCGTCTCATTAATATCATGTGGTCTGTAGCGAATGATCAGTCTCCGGTCGCTGCCATCTCACTTGACGCCGAAAAGGTGTTTGATATGGTAGAATGGGATTATCTTTTTAAGATTTTGGAAATATACGGGTTCGGGAGTACATTTATTGGTTGGATTAAGTCACTTTATAGATACCCTGTAGCAGCGGTACAAACAAATGGATTAATTTTAGATTATTTTACTCTGGATAGGGGCACTCGGCAGGGTTGCCCTCTTTCCCCATTATTGTTCTGTCTTGCCCTGGAACCATTAGCAGCCACGATAAGAAAGGAGGATGATTTTCCAGGGGTGGTGGCGGGAGGTGTGGCACATAAGCTTCTGCTTTACGCAGATAATATTTTATTATTTGTCTCTGAACCTACTAGATCTATGCCTTGCCTCCACAGAATTATTAATTGCTTTTCCAAGTTCTCAGGATACAAAATCAATTGGGCTAAATCCAAAGCTTTGGCTCTGACAGCAAACTGTCCAGTAACAGCTTTCCAGCCGGGCGCCTTCCAGTGGCCCAAACAGGGCATTAAGTATTTGGGGATTTTATTCCCAGCAAATTTGTCTGATTTAGTTAGTGTTGATTTTGACCCTTTAATAAAAAGGTTTTTGAGCAATGTGGGCAGGTGGGCTTCATTACATTTATCGATGATTTGGAAGGTTAATGTTATTAAAATGAATTGTATTCCAAAATTTAACTACCTGCTACAATCTCCCCCTCTCTTATTTCAAGCAATTTTATAGCATAGCAAAGTCCTTCATTTGGAATGGTAAACGTCCCAGATTGCATTTTAATAAGTTACATAGGCCGATAGACAAAGGTGGGCTTGGCCTACCCAAGATTTTGTTTTATTACTATGCGTTCAGTCTCAGACATTTGGCTCATTGGTCACTTCCACCTGAGAGAGCCCCTCCCTGGTTTGTTATTGAACAGGCAGTTCTTGCCCCTATTTTGCCAATACAAAGCATCTCTATCAAACTAATCGGAAAAGTTAAGTTACACCCCGTTATTTCGCATTTACACTCGGTATGGACTAAAGAGTCCAGATTGTTTAAATTGGACACTTATTTGAATGTTGCCTCGAGCACATGGCAGAACCCAAGATTGTGTATTGGCAAGTCCCCTTTCTGCTGGCCAGAGTGGATTGTGAGGGGGGTTGCTACACTCTGTGACCTATATGAAAGTGGTGTGTTGAAATCGTTTGAAAACTTGGTCCAACATTTTGAGATCCCCAGACCTCAGTTTTATAGGTATTTACAACTGCGCCACCTGCTTTGTACTATTTTTGGGAGTAGCACACATCCCCCTAAGTAGGCAGATGCTTTGGGAGAGGTGATTGCGGCTTTTGGAAAAGGTCATGAGGCATCAGTGTACTACTCCCTGCTAATTCAGAGTCTGGGGGATGGAGCCTTAACTTCTCTCAAGAGAGTATGGGAGAAAGATTTCAACTTGGCATTGGAGGAAGGAGTGTGGGCTAAAATTCTTAAAAACGTTAAGTCTGCATCTAGAGATGCAAGGGTGTGTCTTATACAATTCAAAATTTTGCATAGATTTTATTGGACCCCCTCTAGACTGTATAGGCTTGGTCTTAAAGACACACCCACCTGCTGGAGATGCCAATCGGAGGATGGAGACATGGCCCATGTTTTTTGGTGGTGTGTCGAGATCCAGAAATTCTGGTCGATGGTTCAGAACATTGTGTGCGACGTGTTGGGCACTCGGTTTCATTTTGCCCCAGACTTTGTGTTCTGGGCGATGGGGCGGTCATCAATGTGGGGGATGGCCATATTTAGAACTGGGTTCTGACCTGTGTGATGATCTCCAGGCAAGTTATTTTGAGGGGTTGGAGGTCAGCTGGTGCACCCCCATATCCGGAGTGTTGCACGGAGATGGGGAGGGTAGCAACTTACGAGGAGGTGTCATTGGGAAGACGGGTTGATTTAGATTTGTTTGTCCAGAAATGGGGGAGGTATTTGGAATTTCTGGGGGGCTCTCGGGTGTGGAGAGAGTATTGTAGTATAGTTTTTAAGTGAGTATGATTATTATGTGTATATAGGTATGTGTATGTATGTATGTATGTATATATATATATATATGTGTGTGTGTGTGTGTGTGTGTGTGTGTGTGTGTTTTGTTATTATAAGATTTAATAAAAAAAATTTAATTACAAAAAAGAAAATGTAACCATATATACATGCAAACAAACATATACATTTAAACATATATACATATAGTGACAAAAAATAAAATATAACAGATAAATAAAAGAGAAATATACAATAGAGCAATAATGTTGTTCGAATATTTTATATACAGATATACAGATATGTGCAGGTGATGTAATGTATTGAAGAAGAGGTATGATATGTTAAAAAATATAAATGAAAAATAGATAGAAGTAGGAATGGATGGATTGAATATTGCACATGGTTGTATTGACAAAAAGGAAAGTATTTAGGGGCAGTTTTAACTGTTCATGAGGTGGATGGCCTGAGGGAAAAAACTGTTCCTGTGCCTGGCTGTTCAGGTGCTCTGTAGCGCCGGCCATAGGGCAGCAGTTCAAAAAGGAAGTGTGCTGGGTGAGTGGGGTCAAGAGTGATTTTACCAGCCCTTTTAGTCACTCTGGATGTATACAGTTCTAGCAGGGTGGGAAGGGGAGGGCCAATAATCCTCTCAGAAGTTTAAACTGTCCTTTGAAGTCTTCTGATGTCTGACTTAGTAGCTGAACCAAACCAGACAGTTATAGAAGCGCATCATGTCATAATCATTCATTTTAGTCAATTTTTACTGATAGAATTTTAACCGACAATAATAACATTTAGTTGACAATAATGTGCAAAATACAAAAACATGTACCAAACTGTAACAGACCTAACTTGAACCAAATATTCAAATATTTTTAAAAATGGATAAACTACTTACAATTATTTAAACATGTTGTAAACATATTAAAGATTAATATGTTTAAAAATAAGATTACCGAAAACCAGAGCTCCTGAAATAATAGCATATAATTTAGCTCAAGCGTGAAAATTGTTCTTTCTTAAAATAAATAAATAAATAAATAAATATTATATATATATATATATGTATGATATTTTTAAAGAAAGAAAAATCTAGAAAGAATACATTCAAATACAAAATATATACAAATATATACTGTAGCTTCCTCACGCAACACATGCAGCACACTTGAGTTGAGTTGGAGTTTGCCATTAGCATGTTGCTAAGCTAACTAAACATTACTCTAATAAGCATAAAAAATACAGATTGCCAGTTTTCCAATAAATAGATTTTTACAATTGATTGTATTTTTACAATAAGTCAGTTTTATAATAAAACTGTTTTTTACCATTTAATTCAATCACATGAGGTGTCTTAGAAGGCAACATAATTATGAGTGCACCTATTATGCCTTTTTAAAATCCTGCCTATGCTGAAAGCGCATATACTATTTCATAAATGTGCTGTCATTTTCTTTGGAAGAAAGTATAAAGGTAATGTAAAATGTATATTAGACCAAAAAAAAAAAAATCAAAAAAAAGATTATAATCCTTTTCAATATTTTTTGGTGACAGGTTTCTGGAAGGCCAGCTGTCCTCCATCATGCGCTAGTCCACTCCTTGTGTTTGTCAACTCTAAAAGTGGCGATAACCAAGGTGTGAAATTCCTGCGTCGCTTCAAACAGCTGCTCAATCCTGCCCAGGTCTTTGACCTGGTCAACGGTGGACCTCACTTGGGGTAAGAACAGGTCTCAAAGTGGGATCTATTTAAGCAAATCAATGTATTTTGCTTGTTTTGTTGTTTTTACTTTGTGAATACAAAATATGATCTCACATTTTACCCTTATTTTAGTTCTTTGTGACATTTCTGTTCAATTGTATCTTTTTCTGTTTAAGCCTTCGATTGTTCCAGAAGTTCGATAACTTCCGAATTCTCGTATGTGGTGGAGATGGAAGTGTTGGTTGGGTCTTGTCTGAAATCGATAAACTTAATCTTCACAAACAGGTGACTGAAAATCACAGTAATACACCATGTATTTTTTCCTTTCCACACTGAACATGAAAATGCTGTTCCACATGACACAATCACAAATGTTCCAGATATTTTATGGGCCACTATTGCTTTTATTGCTTGTCGTTTTAACACACGTTGCGCCTGGTTAAGACACAATGCTAGAGCATCTCTTTGAACAGACTCTCTCTCTCACTCTCTCTCTGGTTGACAGTGCCAGCTGGGCGTGCTGCCGCTGGGCACTGGGAATGACCTGGCACGGGTGCTCGGTTGGGGCCCGTCATGTGATGACGACACTCAACTCCCTCAGATACTGGAGAAGCTGGAGCGAGCCAGCACCAAGATGCTGGACAGGTAAAGAGTGCATATTAGCATGTGATCATAAGCACGTCATGCGTATAATACTATATGAGTGGCATTGGCTAAAGCTACAGCTGCCCTCTGCTGTTTACAGGTGGAGTATTATGACGTATGAGATAAAAATACCTCCCAAACACAGCTGCCCCACCACACCTGAAGAGGCAGAAGGCCAGGTAGGTTCATTTAGACTCAGATTTTACTCTCCTTTTATTCCCATCCATAATGTGAATATGCCATGTGATATGTATGTGTTTTAGTTTCAGATCTCTTCTTATGAGAATTCAGTGGCTGCTCATCTCACAAAGATCCTGAATTCAGATCAGCACTCAGTGGTCATATCTTCATCTAAGTGAGTCCTCTCACACCATACAGTGTTTATTCCATCACTAAGTAAAAAAAAAAACCCCAAAAAAACAGAAACAGCACTAAAGACACTTGTCCTCTTTTCTCCTGCAGGGTCTTGTGTGAGACAGTGAAGGAGTTTGTAGCTAAAGTGGGGAAGTGTTATGAGAGAAGCACTGACAGCACAGAAGAAGCTGAAGCTCTGGCCCTCAATGTGAGTCTGTGCTGTCTGACCCCATTATATTTACACATTTGTATTTTTGAATTATGACTGTAGAGACATCTGTTATTAAATTATTATAGCAACGATTAGCAATCTTGTTTTTCCCAATTATAGGTGAGGTCAATATCTAGTTTCTCTCAGATATTTTCCATTATTCTGTCATAAGTTTCCTTCATAGTGAATTAAGAAATAATGAGAACATGGCACAGCTAGGGGTGGGTCTGTATATATATCACTGTATGAGTAATTTAAAATCACAGTAACATTATATATCACAGTATATTTATTTTTACTGGAAATTCATTAAATAGTTTATATTAAATAACAATCTGGCCATTTTTGCGTAATCTAGTAAATTACATTACACACATTACCTACATTGTGAATACTTTCCAAATATGTTGTAAAATAGCCAGTGTAAAACATTGTACAAAAGACGATATATGCACACCTGTGACCACATATCAATTGAGTTCATATTTTGCAACATTGCTCAGCTACTGGAAACATCAGCTTCACATTATGCCTAACAACACTGTATAGCTGCCCAGCCCCTAGGAAGTGTCATCAATAAACTTCTCCATTTCCCTCAGATTTAATTTCAGATGCATTTTTATAGTTGCTTGATGAAGCCAACATACTTTGTTTAGGGTTTTTTCAAAATCTCTAAACAGAGATCAATTTTTAACTTCTCCTAGAGCTTTCAAGTTTAGTAAAATCAAACAAACATGCTAGACAAACACACAGCACGTGTCACCATGCTACATCCACCAAACTCGGCACAGACCTGCAGACTGTTCTGGAATACTGTGCTGTTTTTTCGAACTGATCGGACTCACAGTTTTTGCACAGCGGAACAATCGGAAAAATCCCAAAGACTTGCATTGATCTGTCTATCCATCCATCCATCCATCCATCCATCCATCCTTCTGATTATCTATATGACAGTTTGTCTCAACAAACTTTACCTCTCTAGTTTACCTTTATTAGGGCATATGTTTTCTAATCATATAAAAAATAATGACAGACACTTTTTAACATACATTCTCTATCTGAATAATTCAATCTTATGTTTTATGCTACAATTTTCAAACCAAGTCCTATAATAGAATATGAAGAAATGTATCAGATATTACATATAAAAAACAGAAAAACTGAACATATTGAATTTTTGGGGCATTTTTGCCCTGAGCTCCCAATAATTTCACATCTCTAAAGATCCGTTCACACCGCAGGCGGCATGTCGCTAGACTTTGCGATCTGTGTTGCTGGTGAGCGTTTCTACTGCTGCTGCCACTGTAATGTTATTGGTGGATTGTAGTGATGAGAAGTCTGATTCATTTCTGCAAACCTGTTCTTTCAGACAGTTCGTTTCCATCAAAAACCGATTCAGCAGTTCTTTTACGTCATCATGTAATGATGTCTCTAGCATGTAATTCTAACATCCCGGAGTCATGGTTTTCACATTCAAACATTTAAATAAAGCCAAACATGAATGCACATTGCTGAATATTACCTTTTATTTAATTCAAGTAATAATAATAATGGCATTTATTGTCATCAGTGTTTCATTCTGTGATCCTGCATGTCGAATACGACTGATATTGATTACATCTTGGATAAGTTTCCTACATTAAAGTTTTGCACCTAAAGGAACCAATACAGACACTGATGCACAAACGCGGATATGTTTTACGTGTCTTGAATTTTATTTAATAAAACTATTTATATAGTTTCCAGTACGTTTTGGTTGTCGTTAAAGAAACTTACAGTTCACTCCATGCTCGTTCAAGTCCTCAGTACACGCATGCTCATAGGATCAGCAGCTCACTCATCAGACACCTCTGTAATTCTCGGTAAACCTCAACAGTTCGTGGGCCAGCTCTATTGGTTCTTTTTGAGTCGGACACGACCGAAGAGCTGTAGGTTTGATTCCTTCATTTCGAACAGGTTCTTTGGTTCAATAACCGGTCTGGTAACTCGTAAGAGCCGCCTCCCTGTATGAATCCAACTCGTTCATTTTGAAGGGGTTCTTTGTTTCAGTGACCGGTCTGGTAACTCGTAAGAGCCGCCTGCCTGTATGAATCCAACTTGTTCATTTCGAAGGGGTTCTTTGGTTCAGTGACCGGTCTGGTAACTCGTAAAAGCCGCCTGCCTGTATGAATCCAACTCGTTCATTTCGAAGGGGTTCTTTGTTTCAGTGACCGGTCTGGTAACTCGTAAGAGCCGCCTGCCTGTATGAATCCAACTCGTTCATTTTGAAGGGGTTCTTTGATTCAGTAACCGGTCTGGTAACTCGTAAGAGCCGCCTGCCTGTATGAACCCAACTCGTTCATTTTGAAGGGGTTCTTTGGTTCAGTAACCAATCTGGTAACTCGTAAGAGCCGCCTGCCTGTATGAACCCAACTCGTTCATTTTGAAGGGGTTCTTTGGTTCAGTAACCAATCTGGTAACTCGTAAGAGCCGCCAGCCTGTATGAACCCAACTCGTTCATTTTGAAGGGGTTTTTTGGTTCAGTAACCAATCTTGTAACTCGTAAGAGCCGCCTGCCTGTATGAATCCAACTTGTTCATTTCGAAGGGGTTCTTTGGTTCATTTACCGGTCTAGTAACTCATAAGAGCCGCCTGCCTGTATGAATCCAACTCGTTATTTTCGAAGGGGTTCTTTGGTTCAGTGACCGGTCTAGTAACTCGTAAGAGCCGCCTGCCTGTATGAATCCAACTCGTTCATTTCGAACAGGTTCTTTGGTTCAATAACCGGTCTAGTAACTCGTAAGTGCCTCCTGCCTGTATGAATCCAACTCGTTCATTTCGAACAGGTGCTTTGGTTCAATAACCGGTCTAGTAACTTGTAAGAGCCGCCTGCCTGTATGAATCCAACTTGTTCATTTCGAACTCGGTGTCAGGCTACTAGTCATCAACATTTAGTTAATGAAATTCAGTTTCTTGAAAATGTCCATCACAGTTAGCTACAGAATTCTTTAAGTCTAATTAAAAAATACAAATACAACTAGGAAACTAATATGTTATTAATAATTTGTATTAGTAACATAATCGAGTAAAAATACCTACTTAATTCTCGAGACCTTCATTTGCAATTTTTTTTTTTAATGATAAAGAAATAACACAGAAAAAACATCTGTTTTATTTGTTTTATAAATGTTTTATTTGGAACTATTAACGTCTCAACGCATTGCAAGTCCTCGTTAATCCTCGGCAAACTTTGATAGTTCACGGGACTGGCTCTTTTGGTTCTTTTTGAGTCGGACACGACCAAAGAGCTGACTTTCGATTTAGCATGTAGGTTTGATTCCTTCATTTCAAACAGGTTCTTTGGTTCAATAACCGGTCTAATAACTTGTAAGAACCATCTGCCTGTATTAGTAACATCAAGTAAAAATGCCTAGGCTTCTTAAGTCTCAAGACCTTCATTTGCAAATATTTGTAAATAATTAAAAAAGAAACAAACATCTGTAGGTTTTTAAATGTTTTATTCTGCTAATGCCATTATCATCTCAACACATAGCAAGTCCTCTGTAATCCTCAGCAAACTTTGACAGTCAGTGGGACCAGCTCATTCGGTTCGTTTTGAGTCGGACAGTTCGACGTGTTGCGTAGCCAGTATTCACTTCAGCTGTGCGTCTTGCGTCATCAACCCAGAACTAAAGTTCGATTCAGTTTGACGTTGTGTACCGGCTCGACCGGTTACTTGCTGAGAATCAGCTCAAAAGAACGATTAGTTCAGTAATTGGACATCACTAGTGGACTGTACATCTGGCCATAGTAGCGTTTGAAATGATGTTGACAGATGATACTGCCGATAAAACTAAGATATCATACTAATTTGACAAGGAATCAGTTCTTTTGCCTCTAAAAATGCACATTCTGCAGGGGAGAGTGTTTTATATAACCTGCAGCAGTGCTTAATGTATCATATCATTAAACAAGATGAACGTTATATCAATATATTAATCAAACTTACTCAGAATGCTGACACGGTTTTCCACACATCATTTTATTAGGCCATAACTATGTATGTGGTTAAAGACAGATGATATTGAACAGTGAAATAGTTTACAGAAACTTTTAACTTCTCCGTTTTGCCTGCGCTCGAATCGACCAAGTATCTCACCCTGCCTGGAGACAGATGACGTAAGCTCCTCTGTCTTCACTCGCATTGGTAGTCGCTCACAATTGTCGCTCGTCATTTGCATAAAGTTTACATTTTCTCAGCTTGTCGCTCCCCCACGGCGATCTCTGTCGCCAAAGGTCGCGACAACTCGTGTCGCTGGAAGTCGCTGTACTCTCATTGAAAATGAATGGGATGGTGTCGCTGTCTCGCACGGCGGTGTGAACGGGGCTTAATCCTCTGTTCTCTGTCTGCAGTGTGCGATTCTGAACGAGAAGATGGATTTACTCCTGCAGACGCTGAATTTGGAGGCCCAGGCCCTGACCCCCTCCGCCCTCACCACTCCACCCATTGTCGAGGAGGAGGTGGAGGAGGAAGAGCTGGAGGAAGAGGAGGATCTCAGTGAGGAGTCATTAACAGAGTTGAAGGAGAACGAGACAGAGAAGGGCTCTGCTCATAAGCTATTCAGACCCCGCGAGCAGCTGGTGTTGAGAGCCAACAGCTTGAAGAAAGCCCTCAGACAGATAATTGAGCAGGCAGAGAGAAGTACGAATCACATGTGCCCAGTCCACCTAATATAATGTTTAAAAAATAAACACAAGTTTTACACTAACATTTACAAGTTAAAGCTAAAGTGTGTCATTTTTTTTTTCATAAAATACTTTCGCCAATGCCAGCTTAATATACTGAATGTACAACTGTAAGCCATTTTGTATATTGATTTCCTTGAAAAGTGTAAACACTCTGGCACTTTCAAAACATTGCTCTGTGTGTTTGAGCATCCCAACATAGCAACATGACATGAGTATGGGGTAGTACTGTTTTTCCGAGCAATAGAAGACGGTGGAGTGTTTGAAAACAGTCATTATTTTTGCAAATCTGTTTGATGCCACTAGTGGTGCAGAAATTGCACACTTCACCATTAAGACTCATTTAAAATTCAATTCAGTCATAAAATGGAAGACATCTAAAAGATTTGAACCTGCATTTTAACTTCTTGATCTTCTGTCCCTCTAAAAAAAACATGTCCATATCATTGTGACATTCACACTTTTATATCGCCAGCAAAATCGTTGGGAATACATTGTGAATATTCAATAAATCAGCTGTTTCTAGTATGTGGATGTGAATCCTGTGTGTTTTTCTGTCTCATGTAGTGGTGGATGAGCAGAACTCTCACACAGAGGAGCAAGAGCTGCAGTCTCCTACAGATTACAGGAAAGACAGTGAGGACGAAAACAAAGACAATGAGAAGGATGAGGACACCAAAGAACTGGAAGCCCTGCCCTGTAAGTGCACACTTTTATATCTTAGTCAATTAAAGGTTTCACTGGACTATATACTTACAAATTTCTGTGTTGATGCAGTGTTACACAAAGGTTTTCACTCACAAATTCCACTGTAGAAACATCCTATTAACAGGCATATTTGTGATACATTTATTTTTCAAATGACAGTATTCAAGAATAAGGGAGTTGCTGGGATGGGTAGTATAAATCTGTTCATGTGATTTTGACAGGGCGACCAACTGATATGACTGGAGTCTTCATGTGTACATGATTTTAAACATATTTGTCTGGAATACTATTCATTTCTTTAGGTGCAAAACTATGTAATGATGTTTGCCATTACTACCTACAAAAAATGCATCGATTTTTTTACTGTATGAGATTTTGTTAATATTTATAATTTGTATACTGAGCCCACAGCTGAATCCCAATTAAAATTGTCTACCTAAGAATGATGTGAGTCAGTGTGCCAGTGTAGAACACCAGAAATATTTTTGATCTATCCACTTTATTTTGCAACGCGGAAGTAAGCAGCGGCTGCATTTCCGGCGAATGTGAGAAAGTTCGCTGGCACTGACCACAGTGTAAATAACTAGAAGTTTTTAATACCAGAATTTAGTGATATGGGCTTATAAACTCACACATCCACAGGATTTACAGCAGAATTATGTGGCAATGTCAGATGATTTTCTAACGTTTACAGTAAAAGAGTAAGTAAATCATTCACTTGTTGCTGTGTTTTTGTATTGAAGAGACGGTAATAAAATCTGCTTCTTTCTTTACCGAGATCGTAACGACGCAGTCTTTCATGTCTCCATGTAAACCTCCATTCACCTGCATAACTGCCGATGATGCCTTTATTTATTTAAGGCGATGTTTCATAAGCCATGCTGAAAGCGAGATCTGCGTATCTGTTTATTATACACCGCTAAGAAAGAGAGGATGCTCTCTGACAGAACAGAGAGTAAAGGCATTTATTATTTTGCCAAGATTAAGCAAGATGCAGTCTTGGTGCAAAGAAAGTTGAAGCTGCATTTTCCCGGCAGCTTTCTTCCCTCTGCTGGTTGTGTAAAATTTGTGGAGGCGTGACAGATGGTGCGGAGGACTGTCTGTGTCAACGCCTGATTTCATTCATTCTGCCAGTGCAACAGTGTGTGATAAAACTATGGCAAAATGCGATAAAATCGTAAATAATGATAATAATATATCGACATTTATTGACAGCCTGTAATATAGATCAGCATAATGTAATATTTTTGTGTCACTAAAATAGCTGCAAGTGGCTTATACAGGAAGTGGTCCACATTCAAGGTTGATAATGGAAGCGCCCTAGTTTAGCTGAAAAATAAGGTGGATACTGTTTTCATTGTACTATGATTTGGTGTTGTGATCTTGTGTATTACAAAGGGCAGATACAGTAGGATACCAATTAGTTTTCAGGCTTTATGGAATGGAATATTAGTTTACTACTTACTGAATACTGTGCAGTACATGCTGTTAAACAGAGTGCATTATGCAATGTTACACATTTTAAAAAGTACGTGCTACATTATATGACCACACTACGTCTGTCATATGAGTTTGTTGCATGTTTAATTCAGCAAGTGGCGTTCAGTTATATTAGAAATTAAAATGGTTCAGTTGCATTCTAATCCAATTTTGTGTAAAAATGTCTTAACTTTTAAGCACATATCATACTGCAGAAATGTACATCCTGTGCATAGTATACATACTATATACTGCAGCAGTTGTAAAATTAGTATGGAAGTATACTATTATCTATGAGAATTACTCTTTAGCCGACTGCCTTAGTGTGTGCTGCCCTCTAGTGATTCGCTAGTCATAATAAGTGTCAGTTGAATAAAACTTTGTTGACAAATGTAAGGTTAATTTTCTGGAGCACAACTGCCAAATAAAAACACATTGCTATATATATTATGTGTATTTATTGTTTTATAAATTCAGAGTCATATAAAGAAGGGAACAAGCTTCTTTTTTTCTTTTTTTTTTTAAGAATTTCTCAAAAACGCAATCTTTTTCCTTCAGAAGGTCAGTGGTTTCCTTCATAATTGTGACAGAGCGCTTTGTACAGACCGTAAGCATGAGAGTTTATAGCTGTAAATGTTTTTGTAGGTCTCCCAGAGGATTCCTGTGATATATTTCTCTCAAATCTTTGTGTGCTGGACAGTGGTACTTCCTGTTTACACAGAGGCCTGCTCTATGCTCATGTTTGCAGTAGGGCATGAAAGGCTGCTTTTATTCTCTGAGTTGGTTCAGTACTTCTGGAGCTTCTGATCTCACCCAAAAATCTCCATCATCTCACAGATGTTAGGTGCCTTTCATGTTCTATGCTTTATTTTTGTGGCTTACGCTCTGCTGAATATCTCTTGCAGTGGATTTCTCTTGTCATTAAAAGCCAGTGACCAAAATGCAGCAACTTTTTTTTTTTAGAAAAGATTACATTAGGGGTGTCAAACACATGGGCCATAGTGATTTGGGGGGAAAAAAAGTATAATCAAATAATGTAAAAAAAAAAAAATTGCTCACATTTATTATGATAATAAATTATTATTATAGTATGATATATTCATAATATTCCATTTTTTGTTACATCAGGACTTTTAAACTCTTTAATTGGTTGTGTTGCATGTAAAGCTCGCATCTTAAATTTCTAGCACCTTTCTTTTGAAGTATTTATGTTTGGCATTCGACTCTCACGTGTATGTGCATTTTTGCGATTTGACGTCTGAAACTGGATATGTGGATGACACTACTGTTCAAGAGCAACACAGTCCCATTTTCATTCATTAAGTAATGACAACAAGGACAGGTACAAGAAAAACATGTAGGGGTAATTTCTTAATTGTTTTTTTTACTGTTGCTCTAATAAATTGCCCGACGTGGTCTTCTGTTGTTGTAGCCCATCCGCCTCAAGGTTCAACGTGTTGTGCATTCTGAGATGCTGTTCTGCTCACTACAATTGTACAAAGTGGTTATCTGAGTTACCATAGGCTTTCTGTCTGTTCAAAATACACTGGCCATTCACCGTTGACCTCTCTCATCAATAAGGTGTTTCCGTCCTCAGAATTGCAGCCCACTGGATGTTTTTGGCACCATTCTCTTTACACTGTAGAGACTGTTGTGAAAATCCCAGGAAATCAGCAGTTACAGAAATACTCAAACCAGCCTGTCTGGCACCAACAATCATGCCACGGTCGAAATCACTGAGATAAAAAATTTTCCCCATTCTGATGGTTGATGTGAACATTAACTGAAGCTCCTGACCCATATCTGCATGATTTTATGTATTGCACTGCTGCCACCTGATTGGCTGATTAGATAATTGCATGAATAAGTAGGTGAACAGGTGTTCTTTATAAAGTGTTATTGAGTGTATAATCAAAAGGCCACTGATGAATAAAATTAGTAAATAACATGCTCCCTTTTGCTTTAACACAAGTTAATTCAGGACTTTATTTTGCTCCAGAAGAGTATGTATCGCACATGTGGTCTATATCTGTACACCAAGGTTTGACAAATAAAAAAATGGGCCTGCAGAATGTTACGTTTAGTCCAATCCAGTCTGTGACCTAAAGTGACACTTCTGACTTACATGCTGGAAAATGTCTGTTTACAACACAACATTAGATTTTGCAGCTAATGGAGACTGTTGTTGTGATGAATGCGTGTGTTCCTCAAGTGACATCATGTTTTGATGTTTCTGCATCTCCAGTGGTTAAGTCACCATGCTCACCGCCAGAGAGACGTGTCAGTCGCAGCACGCAATCCTGTGGCTCCTTCTCCATTACTCCCTTCACTACAAGCAAAGAGAACCTGCCTGTCCTCAACACACGCATCATCTGTCCCGGTAAGACCACATGACATTACCCCATGTGACCACTGAAACATGGAAAACTTGTTGAAGACTTCATGAAACGGCTCAATGAGCGCAGTTTTCCTACCTGTGTTGATGTATTTTGTATTGAAACAGGAAGCTGGGTTTTTACGGAAGCCCTCAACCGCAAGAAGAAAACAAAATTTTCTTGGAGAATTTTTTTTTAGGTGTCTTCGTGCCTTCCTATGCACTAAAATTTTGTTTTCTGACTATTTTTTTCCCCTCTGAATCTTTTTTCTCTCTGATTTTTTTTTTCCTCTTTGAATTACAATTTTTTTTTTTTCTGAAAATCTTTTTTCTCTTATTTTTTTTTCTCTGATTTTTTTTTTCCTCTATGAATTTATTTCTCACTGAAATTGTTTTTTTCTTATCAAGAGGCAACATGTGAGATTTTTTTTTTCTTGCTAGCTAACAATTAGCATGTAGTACCACCAGGTGCCACTATCAGTTAACATTAAATATTATGCTTACAAGGTGACTGTTGATTTATAGATTTATAGTTATAGTATAATACAATAACAAGAATGTTTTGCAAATGTTAATAAAGAAAAAATCATTTTAGACAGTCTTCTAATACATGAAATCCCACAATTAAATGAACCTCAGGTTACATATGTTTCATATGGCAAAAAAATATATAATTTCAGAGAGAAAAAAATTTGAGAGAAAAAAAATGCCAGAATTGTATTTATTTATTTATTTTTTGGAGAAAACAAAAATTGAGAGAGAAAAAAAAATTGCCAGAGAAAAAAAAACGTAAGGCCACCTAAAAAAAAAATTATCTAGTCATTTTTTCACCTTGCAGTTCAGGGCTTCCTTAAGTTTTAAATGCATATATCTGCTAAAAGCTATTTTTGTCAACTTTAAGAAGTACACCAGCTTATAGATGGTCTCAAAGCAAAAAAAAAAAAAAAAAAAACATGGATTAAAAGCAGTAAAACCAGGTGTAACGTATTCACAGGATGGGCAAGGAGGAGGCGGGAACCAAGTGGACTATCAACATAAACTTTTAATGGTACAACTGAACTTAAACATAACATAAAGTGCTTTACAGCAAAACAAACAGAAGATACACACAGACACACAGCTCGTGCGTCTCTCTCTCTCTCTCTCTCTCTCTCTCTCTCGAACTGGTGTCCCGGCCACTCCTTTTCTCTCTCCCGCTGATTATTCAACTCAGTGCATACATGCTCTCCTTGTCACACTCCTCTATTGCCGGATTCAGGCCAGGGAGACCTCCAGCCTGACTTACTCCCCCTCCACCTTCCTTCCTGGAGGGGAGGTTTTGCCCTTTCAGCCGTCCTTCCTCCGGCCGGCCTTCTCCGCCTCCTTGGAATCAAAGAGAGACGAGGGAAGGGAGCGGGATGAGAGAAAGAGCAAGCGGGAGAGACGGAATGAGAGAGAGAGAGGAGAGAGAGTGAAAAAGTGGCTTGCTGGTCGCCAGACCCACTGTCGCCTGGTCCTCGGCCAGCTGGGCAGCGGTCCTCCGCGATGCCAGGCGATGGCACTGGACATCGCCTCCTGGTGGACGGCAGTAGGCTCCTCCGCCTCCCGGCAGACATCAGCAGCTCCTCCGCCCCTGGCAGCGGCTACTCCGCTCCAGGCAGCCGGCAGTGAGCTCCTCTGCCCCCCTGGCGGACGACAATGGCTTCTCTGCCTCCTGGCAAACCGCTTGAGTACCACCGTACCATACCTCCTTGGCGTTGCGACCCTCCAACAGCGGCGCGGGCTCTCCGACAGTGCATCCCTCCTGTTTCCCGGGTTTCGGCACCAATGTAACATGTAAAGGATGGTCAAGGAGGCGGCGGGAACCGGCAGAACAATCAACATAAACTTTAATTACAAAACTGAACTTAAACATAACATAAAACACACAGACAGTGCAGCCGCGTGCGTCTCTCTCAAACTGGCATCCTACTCTTTATTCCTCTCCTGCTGATTGGGCTGATTCATCGCCGGACGCCCATCGTTACGGCCCGACCATGCCCTCCTCCTCGTCACACCTGGTTTGAGTGTCTTGAAATCTCACATTCATCCTTTGGTTGGTGTTCAGGGCTCCGGGCAGGTCTTGCTGCCTCTATAGCTGGAAGCTCCATCATCAGTAAGATGCTGCTTGCCAACATAGATCCGTTTGGTGCCACACCCTTCATAGATCCTGACCTGGACTCATTGTAAGATCATTTGTTTTATTTTTCTTCTTAAAGCTCATCTTTATAGGGGTTCACAATACTCACACCAGTTCTTTCTCCAACAGAGAGGGCTATTTGGAGAAGTGTGTGATGAATAACTACTTTGGCATTGGGTTAGATGCAAAGATCTCACTGGAGTTCAACAACAAGCGCGAGGAGCACCCAGAGAAGTGCAGGTAGCTCAATATCTTCTTCCATATGATCAGAAGAGTGCTGTCAACAACATGCCATTAACATTGACCGGTTGACTAATATTTATTTGACCGTCCAGAAGTCGCACTAAGAACATGATGTGGTATGGAGTTCTGGGAACCAAAGAGCTTCTGCAACGGACCTATAAGAACTTAGAGCAGAAAGTTCAGTTGGAGGTGAGTAGTCACTGATGACACAGTTAATTAAAGGCAATTTCTACTGATGGGACACAAAGCAGGGCTTGAAACTCTTAAAAAACAAAACAATTGATGGGACACAGAATGTAGGATACAACATATCTAATAGTTCTCACTCTGAAAAATAGGGTATATGTGTTTTATTTAGGGCCGGGAAATGTAACGCGTTCATTTCTGCGAGTAATAGTTTTTGTTTAACGTGTTTAAAAAAAATTTATGCAATTAATGCAGTTTCTTTTTTTTAACTTTCTGAAATTTCACTAATGTTTTTCCCCACTACCTGTTGCTAAAATTGGCATATATAAATTTTCAGGAGGTACATGCTCGACTTGACTGCATATCCTATACAGAAACTGATTGTGTGGAGCAGTGCATGCTTATTACGCGCGATGCGTGTCCCGGGTATAATAAACACGAGCGCGTTTCTCTTAGCATCGCCCGAAAATGCTCAATCTCTTTCTTCTGAACCACTGTCAAATGCTAAACCACCCGAGTGAGCATGTGTGCGATAGAGATTGAGAAGGACCTGGCTATTCAGCAAGCAGCAGCCATGTATAGCCTACTTGTAGAGACTGAACGGCAGCCAGAGAAAATAATATATGTTTAAAAAAAAAATTATAATAATTTATCCCCTTTTCTCCCAATTTGGAATGCCCAATTCCCACTACTTAGTAGGTCCTCGTGGTGGTGCGGTTACTCACCCCAATCCGGGTGGCGGAGGACAAGTCTCAGTTGCCTCCGCTTCTGAGACAGTGGCTCACGTGGCTCGTTGTGCATGACACCTCGGAGACTCCACATGTGGAGGCTCATGCTGCTCTCTGCAATCCACACACAACTTACCACGTGCCCCATTGAGAGCGAGAACCACTAATCGTGACCAGGAGGAGGTTACCCCATGTGACTTTACCCTCCCTAGCAACCAGGCCAATTTGGTTGCTTAGGAGACCTGGCTGGAATCACTGAGAAAATAATATTTTTTAGATTTTAAACTTAAGCAAATTAAACTTCAGCATTCAGTATGTTTTATAGCTGTATGTATAGTGTCTAATAATGCATTGGCAATGTTCACTTACATTACTCTTGCCAATAAAGTTTGATATGAATTGAATCTGACCATTTGATCCTATTATTAAAAAAAAAGTCCACTGGAAAATGGCAGAAGATTTTGCCCAACCTTTAATTACAGCATGTCCACTGATTTTATGGCATGTATACATATACTTGTATCAAAGATTTATACCTAACTCAATTAGAAAAAAAAAAACCTCAGCATTTTAACACGTACATATTTAAATAATTAAAATAAATAATGACTAACTAAGCTCTTGCAAGTTCTTTGAAACAAAGTATAAAGTAAATATATTTATAATTATATTTTAATGTTTGTTTTAATTTACCATGATTAATTGTGATTAATCACAGAAAATGGTGTGATTAGTTAAATTCTTTTAATCGATTCACAGCCCTAGTTTTATTGCTTTAAAATATGTAATTGGACAGTTTGTAACCTATTTGGGGAAAGTGCCAAAATTCACTGCTAGTTTATCTACTGATTTATAAATAATAGCTGCTGCAACTGGACCTCTTTTCATTTATTTTGAAATACTAGGGGTCAAATGGTTTTGTTGGCTGATGACCACTGGCCCTGCTCATGGTTTATGGTTTTGTGATTGATTCTGCAGTGTGATGGGCAGTACATCCCACTCCCCAGTCTCCAGGGAATCGCCGTGCTCAACATCCCCAGCTATGCTGGGGGAACGAACTTCTGGGGCGGGACCAAAGAGGATGATGTAAGTGTCTCTGATTATGCTGGGGGTGACGACCTATGATTTTTTCCTTTAAATGGCATTTTCAACCCTGACTCTGTGCTGTTCAGCCCACTTTGAAGGCAGTGAGAGCTGATATGTGTTATTTTTGGCTTATTTTGGTGGCTTTAGACTGGTTCGTTTCCTACTTGATGAATAGGAAATTTTTAGTGTCTGTTGGAGATGAGATGTCCTCCTCTTCAAAAAAGAATTGTGGTGTTCCACAAGGATCCCTGTTAGGGCCAATTTTCTTTTCACTATATATGCTACCGCTTGGTTTTGTCATTCAAAAATACAACATTAATTTTCATTGCTATACAGATGACCTGCAATTGTATTTGTCATTGAATCCCAGTGATGTGACTCATTTTAATGTTCTTCATGCGTGTATAGTAGATATAAAAATGTGTATGTCATGTAATTTCCTTCTGTTAAATACTGATAAAACAGAGGTTGTTATAACAAGCCATGATTCTAAAAAAAAGTCAGATTGTGTCAGCACTTAATCAGGGGTCCCAACTATTCAGCAGGAGATGAGAAATTTGGGAGTTTATTTTGATACTAATTAAAATTTTGATACCATGTCAGGAAGTTAGTTAAATCTTATTTTTATCAGTTAAGGAACAATTCCAAGGTGAGAAATGTCTTGAGTTTCAAGGATACAGAGAAGCTCATACATGCTTTTATTTTGTCTGGCTTTGACTATTGTAAAGCCCTTTTTTCAGTGTTAAATCAACACACTTTAGCATGGCTACAATCAGTGCAAAATGCTGCAGCTAGACTTTTAACATGAACAAGGTCTTTTAATAATTTTCCTCCAGTTTTAGCTTCTTTGCATTGGTTACCAATTAATTTAAGGGTTGATTTTAAGATTTGATTAATTACACATAAGGCATGGGTTTTAAGACCTTATGAAACAGTTAGACTTCTTAGATATTCTTGTCGTGAACTGTTGATTGTTCCAAGATCTAGATGCAAAACTAAAGGTGATAGAGTGTTTGTAATGAAGGCCCCACTATTATGGAACAGCCTGCCCGGGGATATTAGATCTGCTGAATCTGTAACTTTTTTAAGTAAAGAAATTGCTTTTATTACTATGTGAATATGTTGGGATTTACTCTGTGTGCTTTTTTTATTTTTTATGTTTTGTGAAGCACCTTGTGCTTAATCAATAAATGGTGCTGTATAAATAAAATAATAATTATTATTATTATTTTTAATGTTAAAATCTTATGTCCCAGTTCAATATAAAACTTACAGACAATTATAGGTAAGCCATTTGTAGTTTGATTTCTCAGAAAAGTTTCAACACTGTTGCTCTGTGATGGTATAAAAACATTACTCAATGTGTTTGAGCATCCTGACCAGACCACCATCAACCATCAACATTATCTCAACCAGTGGTGTGAGTTTTATGCCGTACTATCTGTTTGTTCAGGAAAACTGTTTGAAAACCATAATTGTTTTGCAGTTCCATTTGAAGAGACTAGTGGCACAGAAATTACACACTTCAACTTAAAAAGTTGAAATGTGAGACATCATATCAAAAAGAATTGTTTAATAAAGAGTAAATAAGAGTTTAAAGATGAGTAGGCCCTGTGGTGACTAATGTTGCTTAACATGCAGCTGGCACAGAACAAACCTTTTGAACCTGGTGTGACACAGCTCTTTGTTCACAACAAGTGGCCATTTGACAGCTGGTTTGTTTTAGTTTACATGGTCTCATTCTCTCTTCTATCTATAGCCTCAGAAAGAGGTTACCTCTGGACACTGTTTTAAGATCTTTTTACATTAGGGCAGAATGCTTTAGATGTCTGTCTTAGAGAGGACATTCAGAGGACACAGTCCAAAAACTTCATTCAATTCCACTAAGTGTTTTCCAAGCTGGAAGAGTAGTTTATTAGTTTAGAGTAGTTTAGTAAGTTAATTGAATATAAATGTTACAAGAGCCACAGTGTTTAAACTTTTTGGGGGAATAAACCTACTAATCTGGGATTGTATAAGAAAGTGTAAAGTAGAATGCAAATAAATATTTAAATTTTTTTGCTTTTTATTGTTTTTTTTGTTTTTTTTTGCAGATATTTTGTGCCCCTTCATTTGATGATAAAATCTTGGAAGTGGTGGCTGTGTTTGGTAGTATGCAAATGGCTGTTTCAAGGGTGATTAAACTGCAACATCACCGTATTGCACAGGTAAACACGCCTCATACGAATTATTCTGGTTTTGGTGTGGTTTCTGGTTATAGAATGTATTGTCTAAATCCAACCAACCTAATTTAAAGTCTAATCTTTAACTTACCTCAACCCTGCCAGTGTCGTACGGTGAAGATCACCATTTTAGGAGATGAAGGAGTGCCTGTGCAGGTGGATGGAGAGGCCTGGATTCAACCTCCTGGAGTCATCAAGATTCAGCACAAGAATCGTGCTCAGATGCTGACAAGAGACAGGGTAAGTGTTTCTAGAACACAGTCAATATTTATCACCACATGAATAGATAAAGGAATAGTTTACCCCAAAAATTGTCGTTCCAATGCAGTATTATTTTCTTTGGAACACAAAAGGAGATCTTAAGCAGAATGTCCGAGCTTCGGTTTTCCATACATGGGAAGTAGAATCCTACTTAGGAATCCAAATTCCTCATTTATCCTGCCAAGCTCCAAAAAGGACCAAAACACCATAAACGTAGTCTATATGACATATACTCCAAGTACAAAAATCATAAAATAGCATTGTGTGTTGAAAAGTACAAAGTTTAAGTTGTTGTTCACTGATATTCTTCCCCTCTTCCATCAATCTCAAATCTTATTTGTGTTTGTGCGTTTTCAAGCTAGCCACGACTCGAGTGGTCATGAGAAATGCGAGGACCAATGGCATTTGGTGTCAATGACGTAAAACCTGATGCAGTGTGTCTCATGGTGCAGTTTTTTAATTAAACAGAAGCGAAAATGAGATTTTAGAGCTCCAGCAAAAGGGAAGATCAGTCAATGACGACATAAAATTTTGGTCTGTTCCTCACACAAAGCTACCATAGCTTCAAATGACTTGTAATATATATGGCTTTTATGGTGCTTCTTTGTCTTTTTGGAGCTTGACTGTAGGGTTGGTTACAGAGGACCAGTTTTTGTTCAGAATTTTTTTTCATGACTTTCGTTTCCGTTATTGGTTCCTGTACGTGCAATTTTCCTCCGATGTGAACCAAACGCTGTATTATAAAATACTCTGACAGTGTTTCCTGCAGCTCAGTTCAGCAGCAGCGCTGCCCTTTACTGAATCTACAGGGTGAAACACAGCGCTGCCAGATTATTTTCATTCACGAACGAATGACTCTTATGAGCCAGCTTTTTTGAATCTACAATGCAAAACATACAGAGCTTCTGGTATAGTCTGATACCTGAACAAATGACTCTAATGATACAGTTCTTTTGAATCTACAGCATGGAAAATACGTTGCTTCTGGTAAGTCCAGCTCTCGAACTAATTACTCTAATGATTTGGTTCTTTTGAATCTACAGCACGAAACATATGGCGCATCTGGTATAGTCTGATTCCCGAACTAATTATTCTAATGATCTGGTTCTTTTGAATCTACAGCGCAAAACATTCTGTGCTTCTGGTAAGTCCAACTCTCGAACGAATGACTCTATGAGACGGTTCTTTTGAATCTACAGTGCGAAACATATGGTGCTTCTGGTATAGTCTTGATTCCCGAACAAATTACTCTAATGATCCAGTTCTTTTGAATCTACAATAGAAGACATACGGCGCTTCAAGTATAGTCTGATTTCTGAACAAATGACTCTAATGAGCCAGTTCTTTTGGATCTACAGCGCGAAACATACTGCGCTTCTGGTATAGTCTGATTCCTGATCGATTGAATCTAATGAGCCAGTTCTTTTGGATATACAGCATGAAATATATGGTGCTTCTAGTATAGTCTGATTCCTGAATGATTGACTCTAATGATCTGATTCTTTTGAATCTACAGCACTGAAAATACGTTGCTTCTGGTAAGTCCAGCTCTCAAACGAATTACTCTAATGAGCTGGTTCTTTTGAATCTACAGCGCGAAACATACGGCTCTTCTGGTATAGTCTGGTTTCCAAACGACTCTAATGATTTGGTTCTTTTGAATCTATAGCACAAAACATATGGCGCATCTGGTATAGTCTGATTCCCGAACAAATTATTCTAATGATCTGGTTCTTTTGAATCTACAGAGCAAAACATACTGTGCTTCCGGTAAGTCCAACTCTCGAACGAATGACTCTATGAGATGGTTCTTTTGAATCTACAGCGCGAAACATACAGCACTTCCGGTATAGTCCGATTCCCGAACAAATGATTCTTATGAACCGGTTCTTTTGAATCTACAGTGCAGAAAATATGCCGCTTCCGGTAAGTCCTACTCTCAAACAATTGACTCTAATGAGCAGGATATTTTGAATCAGCAGTGCAAAACATACTCCGCTTCCCTTATAGTCCGATTCCCTTATGAGCCGGTACTTTTTAGTGAATCAAAAACACGTATACATCAGTTGGGCGGTTGCTGAATTATTGTTATACTGATGTGCAAGATATGAATGTTTAAATCTTAATAAAATAAGAACTGTTGAAGTCTCACAAGCCTGAAGTATAACATTAGACTACATAACACGCCTGTCTCTGGAACTGTTACTGTCATGTTGTACTTCAGTGTAAATGACTGCTTGTTGAGTAGACAGAACCTGAGTTGTTAAATTCCTTACGATTCCCATTTGAACTTTAGTGTATATTTCACCATCTGCTTTCATTGTATGGAAAACAGAAGCTCTGATTTACGTCAAAGATCCCCCCTTGGGATGTTCAAACCTGCAACCTTTAGGTGACCAGCCCAGATTTTTCACCACTGGGCTGTTTGTGCCTTTAAGTATAAGTGTAGGTGTCCTTTTTAAACGTTGACTGATAAATCTCATTGCCTTTCAATGAGTCTTGTCTTTATTTTTCAAAAAAGGCATTTGAAAACACGTTGAAGTCTTGGGAGGATAAACTGAAGTATGACAAGCCTCCGCTGAGGCCGCACCTGTATCC
Source organism: Myxocyprinus asiaticus (assembly GCF_019703515.2). Classification (NCBI taxonomy): domain Eukaryota; kingdom Metazoa; phylum Chordata; class Actinopteri; order Cypriniformes; family Catostomidae; genus Myxocyprinus; species Myxocyprinus asiaticus. The sequence goes on from NC_059353.1 coordinate 10,261,254, forward strand.
TCAGCAGTCTGTGGATCTGGCCACAGAGGAGGAGGCCACGCTCATCCAGATGTGTGCACGAGCCGCTGAAGATCTCATTACCAGGATTTGTGAGGCTGCTGAGAACTACCAACTTCTTGAGCAGGAGCTCGCCCATGCCGTCAACGCCTCCTCCCATGCCATCAATAAAACACACCCAAAGTTTCCTGAGGTGAGAGTGCTATCACACCTAGTCCGATGCTACTGAAGTTTTTCACACCAAATCTATTCACATATTTGAGTCTGGTGCCCAATTTTCACCACTCTCTGAAAAAAGTTTGGATATCTGAATTTATTGTTTGTCCTACATACCTAGCCTGCAGAAAAGACCAACTTAGACCAGAAAAGACTGGTCTGGTGTCTCTGAACAACAGTATAGCCTCTGAATAAAACAATGATGGATCACAGTACAATATATCAGACTTCACAGGAGTTCACAGAGTTTGCTTTTGTGTGCCAAAGATTTGGTGTAAATAGTCCTCACAATAAAGACCCAATGAAATGGCTCGGCGAATCCAGTTTACTTTACTGTGTTTCTTTATGTTTTTTCTTGTTAAAACAGGACGGTTGGGTGGGGCACATTAAAGGCCTTTTTAAATAGCCAAATGCCTTTAGTTAATTTCACTTATATGAACCATGCTACTTGCTATTGCTAGTCAGAGGCAGGTGGTATTAGTTTGAGGGACATTCTTAATCTAGATAGCATTTTGTTGGGCAAAAATATATGTGCCTGTGAATGCAAGATGAGTCATCCTGAAAAAATGAATGTCTACTAAAAGATAATTTTGTCAACTTTTATGTGTACACTATCATAGATGACCTCAAAGCTAGTAGACACAAAATAGACTAAAAGCCACAAAATTCTAGATTTGATTTCATGTCTCATATTCTGGATGTAGGCTTAAAGCTCTGGTAGGTCATGGATGAATTCTCATACCTATGATTTGCCTATGACTGTTGCTTTAAAATCTGATGTTTAATAGACGACTGATTATTCAGACCATCTGTTCTCCTCAGAGCTTGACAAGAAACACTGCCATCGAGGTTGCCAGCAATGTGAAGGCCCTGCACAATGAGACTGAGTCACTGCTAGTAGGGCGGGTGCCATTGGTGAGTTTGCTGTGAAAATGATCTCGATTCAATGCTTCAATCCATTTATTTTCACCTTTTGAAGAAAGTAAATGTGCATGGTGCTATCCCTTCTGAAATGACCAGCAAACTGTGCATGGTTGGTCACCATTATATGCTGAATTCTGGATTGTGAAAGAAATTTCACAAATGAGCTCTTTTTAGTTCTAATCTGTTTTTGGTTGTGATCAAACATCCCCATTCTTTCTCCTGGACAGCACTGAGTTTAAATGAAGAGCAAATGGAGACTTGCTCTCCTGAGAAACCTTCTCAACAATCTCAAACTGTGCTTAAACTACTGGGCATCTTTGCCAAGATACCAGAGATTTTAATAGGAACTCAAGCATTTCTCATCAAATTCTTCTTTTCGTCTGTTCGTCTGTTATCCAGTATCCACATGAACTTATAGGTCTATAGTCTTACTCTATGTCAATATACATTATCTAATTTGTTTCTATTATTTATTTATTTTTATCCTATGAAATTTTTGAAGAAACTTGTATACTTAATGTATACTTAAATGAAACATAACTTAAATCTCTCTTAAGCTATGAAAGAGCAACCTCTAAGCAATACAATTTTTCATCTGGTTTCTTGACTAGCCAGCAAGACTACCTTAGTCTACCTGAATGACTATGCTGGTCAACCAGCTTCACCAGCTAAGTTTGGCTAGGCTAGTCCACCAACATAAACCTTTGAAATGTATTCTGGTCTTAGCTTGTCTTTTCAGCAGGGTTGGTTTTGATAAAGCACTCTATAAGCTTTGAGTTTCTCTCTGCAGCAGCTGGATCCTCCACATGAAGAGCTGCTGTCCAGTGCACTGCAAAGTGTTGAGGTGGAATTGGGCAAGCTGGCTGAGATCCCCTGGCTCTATCACATCTTACAGCCCAATGACGAGGAGGTGAGCACATCCTACAGAAAATATTAAAATTGTGGCTGAGCGAATGAGTAGTAACAAAAAATAATATATCCCTTAAAATTTAATGAACATAGATATTAGGGCTAAGCAATATTTTTCAGCCTTTTGTCGATATCAATACACATCTTGATATTTATTTATTTATTTGCTGTAAAATGGCTGAAAAGAGTGTTTCTTTTATTTTTTTATTTTTTATTTTTTTTATTTAAAGAACCATTATATTAACCAAACAGTCATTGTTGCTAAGTAGATAAAGGTTATGTAAAATATATAAAGTAATCAAAAATGAGAATAAAATGAAAAATAGGGATGGGAACTTTAACGCATGAATTTCTGCAATTAATAATTGACTGTTTAAAGGTGCACTCAGTAATTTTTTGAAGGATGTTGAAGTGGCTTACATTGGCTTACACTGACACCTAGTGGCCTGAATGCTCCATCATTCAAACACAGTAAAGTTTTCAGTTACCATTGTAGAAATTCACTATGCTCAGTAAACCAGGATTAATTTAATCCATGAATGAAAGTGTCCAGTAACAGGGCAGTGACTGAGATTAAGTAAGTAGTATTCAGCTGGTCATGTGATGCTAACATGGCTGCCCCCATGAGGGGCCCCTGCCATGTAAAATAAAAGAGCTTTTATAAGGTTACTGATATGACTGAACTCTTCATCTCACATGATTGTTCACAATTTCTTTAGAAGTAAAGCTTTCTAAATGAGGGGAAAAATTACTGAGTTAACCTTTAACATGTTAAAAATATCATGCAAATAATGCAGTATCCATTTCTTTTACTTCCTGAAACTTCACTAATGTTTTTCCCCACTTCCTGTGGCTACAATTGGCAAATATAAATTTTCAGGAGGTACTCGTTCGACTCGACTGCACATCCTTGCACAGAAACTGATTGTGTGGAGTAATGCACGCTTATTCATTAAGCGCGACACATGTCCCGGGCATAATACACTCAGGAGTGTATTTACTGTACGGAGAATGGAGACTTCATCCGCATGTGGCAAGCCAGGTGTGGGAGAGATACATGCATGTTGCTGTATCTCTTTGCATCGCCCGAAAACGCTCACTCACTGTCATCTGAACCAGTGTCAAAAGCGAAACTGCGTGAGAGAGACCCAATGTGTGTGCACCAGAGAAAATAATAGTTTTGAGAATTTAAACATCAGCAAATTAAACTTCAGCATTCAATTTGTTTTATATCCGAGTGTATTGTGTCTAATAATGAATTTTTAATGTACTCTAAATTTTCTCTTGCCAATAAAGCTTGACGTGAATTGAATCTATCTGCCATTTGATCCGATTATTAAAAAACTAAAAAAAGATTTTGATCAACTTTTAAATACAGCATGTCCACTGATTTTATGGCATGTAAACATATACTTGTATCAAAGATATACCTGTTAAAATGTGTGTAATAAACTCTGTCTGCAAAAAACAGAACATTTTAATTAATTAAAATAAATATTGACTAATTTCTTGAGTTATTTGAAGTATAAAATAACTATATTTATGATTATATTTTTATTTTAAGCTACCATGTGACATGATTAATTGCGATTAATCACTGAAAATTGTGCGATTAATTAGTTTGAAAAAAAATGATTGATTTGTAGCCCTAATAAAAAATAAATGCGTGAAGTAAAATACAGGTAAAATCGAATTAAAAATAAGCAAGGCATGTGTTCCACTGTTTTTCACTTTTATTTATTTTTAGATTCAGATTACAGACAGACTGCTAAACTGATTCCTGGAAATTAAATGAACTTACCAACTATATTGCTATTTTTGCTACTTCGGTTTAATTCAGACAATAAAGACCATATTAAAACATCTGTCTTAACTCTCCCATACTCTCAAGAGTCAAGACACGAGAAAAGGAAAACTGGCTTAATAAAAGCACATTAAAGCCATTGCAATCTTAACAATGGCTACGTTTACATGCACCCTCATAATGCGATTATAATGTGATTATGGCAATGCTGTGATTAAACTGTAGCTCATGTAAACAGAATATTGCGATTATGATATTGTGATTATGCTTATAAGATGCTTTAATCGCATATCTTCCACTCTGACTAAAGTGCACCTGCAAAAGTGCTGCTGATGGATCATGTTCCACTCAAGCACAGGTTCAAATACATCGCGAAAAAGCTGCACTTACTTTTCGCCTTCATGTAAAACGGCAGTTCCATGCACCGTTTTCCAGCAGTTGTGCTATCCCATTTATAGCCCCACGGCAAAAGAAAAATTTTTCCCGAGTTGTGAATGTCCGTTTGCAGTCTAACTGAGCCCCTAAAGGGTCAAGGTAGTGGGGAAAAAATGTGATGGGTGGGGGAAAAAAATAAGCAAATGCTTTTGCGTTCTCTCGCAAAACTTTGCGTTCCCCCGAGAATTTTTGCATGCTCTTACAAATCTATTGCGTTCTCTTGCAAATTATTTTGCGTTCTCTCTTTACGTCATAATGACAGTCTTCTGCTAGCCCTCCTATATGTATTCCAGCATTATTCCAGCTTTTGAGTTCAACAAGAAGAGAAAGCCAGTGCTTACTTAGGCAATGCACAAATCATAATCTTCAATTTATGAATGTTTCTGCATATCGCAGCACCATTTTGTGGCCCTCTTCAGCCAGTCACGGCCCATTCGGCATAACGCTGTGACCCGTTTCAGTTTATCGCCACCCATTCGGGCCCGTTTTGCGGCCGGCCCACCGGGAAAAGTCCCAGTTCTCCCTATGGCCAGTCTGCCCGTGTCTCAGTGTTGAATGATTGACTCACTCATAATACAATTGTCGCCATCTACTGGCACATGATAAATGGACATATAAACATACATACATATAAAATAATAGTTGATATTTGAGCATATGATATTCAAATTCCATTTAGGAAAACATGCTACAAATGTAAAAACAGTCTTTTAGCATTTTTTTAAATATATTGCATTTTGAATTGCATTAAAATTATATATATTTTCAGTTTTTTTTTATTTTTTTTTATTTTTATTTTTTTTTATATGCCATATATCAGATTTATGTATGATGTAATGAAATGAAATGTAATGCAATACAGAAAGGAGTCACTGTATCTTCTCACTCTTTACATGTTTACAAGATACAGTTCTCCACAAAAGGTATGCACCAGCACCTGTCATCTCGACTTATCTCACATAAATGCAATAGCCTGCAGAGCATTCAGGAGCGGGAATGCATATACAAGAGCACAAGTTTTGCGAGAGAACGCAAAATAATTAGCGAGAGAGCGCATAGCTTCTCGGGGGATCGCTAAGTTGCGAGAGAATGCAAAAGCGTTTGCTTATTTTTTTTATTACGCCACTAATTTTTTCCCCACGACCTTGGCCCTTTAGGGGCTCCGTACAGTCTGAATTGAATGTTTGGGAGATAAAAAGACCATATGCCTCAAAATAATGGGAAGAAAACACGTCTTTGAAACTAGTTTGTGCTCGTGGGCGAAACACAACAACATCCATTGCATGTATTCCGATTCACACACAATTGACTGTTATGAACCGATTCTTTTTAGTGAATCAAAACAGACAGTGCATCCAGTGTAGTCGAAAATGACTCTTATGAAGAGGTTCTTTTAATAAATCGTTCAAAAATACTCACAAACTGACTGACTAATTTTCCTTATGTCAAGCAGCATTTAAAGATACATATTTGCAACAAGTTCTTAATTTATAAAAAAGCATTAAAACTTCACATTTCTCAGCAAATAATCAGAGTAATGGCAAGTAGCATGTAAACGGAATTTAATTGGTTGGCCCAAATCATGTAAACTTCTTAATCGAATTATTCCTTATAGTCTGATTATTGCAATAATCAGAGTATTGGTGTACATGTAAACATAGCCAATGTTGCTTACCGGAAATTTTTATATCACCAGCAAAATCATGACTATATCATGAATATTCAATATATTGCCCAGTTGTACTAGATATACATATTATGTTATCTAATAGAGTCATATAATAATAACACTGATGGTATGTTTGTTTCAAATAGGACCATTCACTGGAGTACGGAAAGAGAAATAGTCGGAGTGGCATGTTCCGTATAGTACCAAAGTTCAAGAAGGAGAAATTCCCCAAGAAATCCAGCCCACAGTCAGGTAAGAGTGTGTGTGGGTTTGTCCTCACATATATTCAAAAATCTTCACATGAGAGGTAGAATAAAATCATGGATGCCTCAGAATTTGTGGCATTCATGATCACGTAAAGTGTTTTAGTTTTACGTTGTTTTGTGGTTTGATTGAGATGGGGACAGGAATGCAGAAGAGTAGGACAAGGAGACTGAGTTCTTCTTTTTTTCTGTAAAAACATGATTGTTCATGATTGTTGACAACATGAGTTGTTAAAGGAAGTGATGTCAGATCTCTGAAGCTCATCAGGGCAGTGACACATAGAATTCCATATAGCATCTACATCCTTTGGGAGTTCTCTCTGTTCTATGATGTCAAACCCAACCATCCATGAGCACCCCTGCCCTTCTCTGGTCATGATGTTGTCCTGTGAGTCAGAAAGAGTCCATGTGTCTACATATGAGCAGCAGGCACAAACCAAGGTGTCCCGTACAGAAGAACAACAACAGTCCCACAGCTGAAGACCCAAACACTTTTATATTACAGATGTGCTACTGTTTTCCTAGTTTAATTATAATGCTTAAAGGTGAAGTGTGTCATTTATGCATTGCTAGTGGCATTGAACGGAATTGCAAAAATAAAAACACTTCCACTGCCCCTTCCGACCCCTTTCATTCCATTGTTTGGGCAAACAGCTTATTAAAGTAAGTCCCACCCCAAACTCACACCATTGGTTGAGCCATAATGTTCGATATATAGTCTGGTCCACATTGCAACTGCCTACTTTGGAAGGATCTGTCTGACACGTAATCTGACCGACCACAGTTCATTCTGTCATTAAGTGCGGTTTAGAGGCGGATTTGTCTGAAATTGTTATAACCACAATAATACACCAGCAAAACATCAATAACTAGATATGTTAAAAATAAAATATGTTTACCCTGACTCCATGGCTTAAGCCGGTTGCACACCAGACAAGAAGCGTGTATGACAAGGCACAGGTATCACACGCAGGACACGTTGCGTTGCAAGTAAAGTTGTGAATCTAGTTAACATACACAAAAAAAGTTACGAAGGTTTTTGTACATTAAAGAATGAAAAATGTGACGTTGATGAGTTTGCGGGTTAGTGTATTAAACTTAACGATTAGAAATAGTGACATATTATGCAATTTCTCTATACAGTATTTAGCCTTAAATAGGTTTCATTCAGGCTGTCAAACTACAAAAAACATACTTGTAACTAAAATACATTGTGTTGGCTCTATGAAAGATACAAATACACAATATATCATTATTTACATAAAGTAAATAATCTTATCCTTTGTTAATGATTTGTGTCAAATTTAATGGAAAAGCAGAATTTTGAGCAGCCTTAGGGGTCATAGGTGGGGGCAGTGTGCATACATTTATAGAAAACAGTTGTTTGGAACGTGCCATGACATCCACCAGACGCATCCAGTGTGCGACCCCCTGTACTTACTTGGTCTTTGCACATTAAGTTAGGATAAGAGAAGTGTATTTTAGCACCAAAAAAATGGCACAATTCACCTTTAATCCTAATTGAAATCCAGAAATTGAGGACTTACTTTCTAGTTCTATTTTTTGACAACCAAGGTAGTTTAATTTAGTACCTACACTCCAAAAATAGAGGATCCCAAGGCAAAACCGGCTCTCTCCACTGTTTTCATGGAAATTTCTTTTAAAGCTAACAGTATTCCATCATATTCTTAGATCATAAATTTTTTTTTCATATTTGCATATCTACACACTTAATGGGTTGGTTCACCCAAAAACAAACATTCTCTCATCATTTACCTTCATGCCATCCCAGGTGTGTATGACTTTCTTTCTTCTGCTGAACACAAATGAAGACTTTTAGAAGAACATCTCAGCTCTGTAGGTCCATACAATGCAAGTGAAAGAGTACCAACATTTTGAAGCTCCAAAAAGCATATAAAGATAGCATAAAAGTAATCCATAAGACTCCAGTGGTTAAATTAATGTCTTCAGAAGTGATCTGATAGGTGTGGGTGAGAAACAGATCAATATTTAAGTCCTTTTCAACTTTAAATCTCCACTTTCACTTCCACATTCTTCTTTTATTTTTGGTGATTTGCATTCTTTGTGCATATCGCCACCTACTGGACAGGAGAAGTTATAGTAAAAAAGGACTTAAATATTGATCTGTTTCTCATCCACACCTATCATATCACTTCTGAAGATATACTGCGTTTATGTGCTATTTGGAGCTTCAAAGTTTTGGTCACCATTCACTTGCTTGGAATAGACCTATAGAGCTGAAATATCCTTCAAAAGATCTTTGTTTGTGTTCAGCAGAAGAAAGAAAGGCATACACATCTGGGATGGCATGAGGGTGAGTAAATGATGAGAAAAGTTTCATTTTTGGGTGAACTATTCCTTTAAAGCAGCAATGTGTAATTTCTGTGCCACTTGTGTCACCACATGGAATAGCAAAATAATGACTATTTTTTTAAACAGGTTTCTCAAACATTCCCCCATCTGCCATTGGTTAGATAGTCTTGCCCCAAACTCACGCCATTGGTTGAGCCAGTGTTGCTGTTTTAGGATGCTCAAAAAAACATAGCAATGTTATGAGAGCATCACAGAGTCACACATTTTTTCAGTTTTCATGGAAATCAACCTACTATATTTTATCATAGGCTGATTTCTAAATTAAATATAGAAAATAATATATAGGGATACAAAAAAGACAGCTTTACATTAAACACAATTTGGCCCTGGTTTTGACATGTATGTCTTATGAGGTTAACACAACAACAACAACAGACTGAAGTGTACACATACAACAGGGCGGCAGCGTTCATGATTACATGATAATGTTTATTATTAAAATTAATTACATTATACAGTAGCCTACAATAGCGTGAGTGTAGTACACAATAGTGTGGAGCATTATTGCTTTTTTCACATTGTATTGCGCACGCTGCAGCCGAGCGAACCGACAATGAGACCCACAATGCATGTAAATAACAAACATGATGTCTGAACATGATTTGTTTTCCTTGCTCCACTCTATTTCCAAAGGTTCTACAGTTGCTGGTGTGTTTGTTGTTTTATTTTCATCACGCCTGCCGCTGCGCTGTGATAGTTGGGGTTCAATCTACGTTATTCTCCGGTGTTGTGGTTTAACTGGGGCTGAGTTCTGAATAAACTTACAACATAATGTTGGCATCCTTGTACAGATGAAAATAAGTGGTATAATTATGGTGTGTTCACGCCATGTCGAAATTACTATAATTATGAGATGGCAACTCGGAGAACCGAGCCGTTCGCGTCCTCAGACCTCATAAGTTATTCATTTCTATGGCAACACTTATAATGCCAAAATGGCTTTGTTGTTGATAACAGTAAAATGTATATCATTCATTAATTCACCTCTATATGTTTTTGCAAAATGTTTAAGAACAAGAAGAAATGCTCCAGGCATCAATGGCATAATAAAATAGCATATTATACAGAAATATGTTCACCATATTGGTTCTTTTCACATGATGTCACGACTTTCTTGTCTGAGTTTTCATAGAGTTCCGAATTTACAACTTGTAATTACGAGCTCTACGAAGACGTGAACACTTTTCACAAGTCGGAATCTCGTAATTACGGTAATTCCGACATGACGTGAACGCACCATTAGCTCGAATGGCATTTTGTTCAAAACAAACATTTTACCAAGGCAGGAGATTCGATCTGGTTCAAAAACATTATGATCAATGCAAATTAACACAGTGTTATCAGTTTGAGCTATTATGCGGCAATATCAGTAGCGAGCATCTTTATGTTCAAATTAGGTCTCTTTATTTGGTGTGAAATGGTGCACATTATCAAGCAATGTTAACGCCATGTTAACTTGTGCTTCACGTTCACAATATGATGTTAACTCGTGCTTCACGTTCACAATATGATGTTAACTCGTGCTTCACGTTCAAAATATGATGCTAACTCGTGCTTCACGTTCACAATATGATGTTAACTTGTGCTTCATGTTCACAATATGATGTTAACTTGTGCTTCATGTTCACAATATGATGTTAACTCGTGCTTCATGTTCACAATATGATGTTAACTCGTGCTTCACGTTCAAAATATGATGCTAACTCGTGCTTCATGTTCACAATATGATGTTAACTTGTGCTTCATGTTCACAATATGATGTTAACTCGTGCTTCATGTTCACAATATGATGTTAACTCGTGCTTCACGTTCACAATATGATGTTAACTCGTGCTTCACGTTCAAAATATGATGCTAACTCGTGCTTCACGTTCACAATATGATGTTAACTCGTGCTTCACGTTCACAATATGATGTTAACTCGTGCTTCGCGTTCACAATATGATGTTAACTCGTGCTTCGCGTTCACAATATGATGCTAACTCGTGCTTCGCGTTCACAATATGATGTTAACTCGTGCTTCGCGTTCACAATATGATGTTAACTCGTGCTTCGCGTTCACAATATGATGTTAACTTGTGCTTCGCGTTCACAATATGATGTTAACTCGTGCTTCACGTTCACAATATGATGTTAACTCGTGCTTCACGTTCACAATATGATGTTAACTCGTGCTTCACGTTCACAATATGATGTTAACTCGTGCTTCACGTTCAAAATATGATGCTAACTCGTGCTTCACGTTCACAATATGATGTTAACTTGTGCTTCATGTTCACAATATGATGTTAACTTGTGCTTCATGTTCACAATATGATGTTAACTCGTGCTTCATGTTCACAATATGATGTTAACTCGTGCTTCACGTTCAAAATATGATGCTAACTCGTGCTTCACGTTCACAATATGATGTTAACTTGTGCTTCATGTTCACAATATGATGTTAACTTGTGCTTCATGTTCACAATATGATGTTAACTCGTGCTTCATGTTCACAATATGATGTTAACTCGTGCTTCATGTTCACAATATGATGTTAACTTGTGCTTCACGTTCACAATATGATGTTAACTTGTGCTTCACGTTCACAATATGATGTTAACTCGTGCTTCACGTTCACAATATGATGTTAACTCGTGCTTCACGTTCACAATATGATGTTAACTCGTGCTTCACGTTCAAAATATGATGCTAACTCGTGCTTCACGTTCACAATATGATGTTAACTCGTGCTTCACGTTCACAATATGATGTTAACTCGTGCTTCGCGTTCACAATATGATGTTAACTCGTGCTTCGCGTTCACAATATGATGCTAACTCGTGCTTCGCGTTCACAATATGATGTTAACTCGTGCTTCGCGTTCACAATATGATGTTAACTCGTGCTTCACGTTCACAATATGATGTTAACTTGTGCTTCACGTTCAGAATATGATGTTAACTTGTGCTTCACGTTCACAATATGATGTTAACTTGTGCTTCGCGTTCACAATATGATGTTAACTTGTGCTTCACGTTCACAATATAATGTTAACTTGTGCTTCACGTTCACAATATGATGTTAACTTGTGCTTCACGTTCACAATATGATGTTAACTCGTGCTTCGCGTTCACAATATGATGTTTTTGTCAAATTATGACATTGTATGAAATCTGAACGTCTTTTTTTTTTTTTTTTAAACGCTTCTCCCAAATATTATGTGACATTATAAAATCAATCAGTAGTTGAATGAACAAAAAACTTGACAGAATTAATAGTTTGTTTGTTTGTTATTTGTGTATAATGTAATCGATCATGTTCTTGCCTGGCAACATGTGGGTCCCCACTGCAACTTTTTCAGCTCAATCAAAAGATTTAAACACCTCCTCCCCCTGTCGAGTTAAGGTGTGAATCGCTGAATCTCTGGGTGTTTAAAGGGTATGTCTGTTGAAAAATGTTACTAGAAAAATTTCTTGATAAAAAGTGTTAAAAGGGTTCTAAAGTCCTAAATAATGCACTAAACCAGTTGGAACACGGTTCTGTCCTGATGTCCTCTACAGACAAAATAATCATAGTATCACCATGGTATTTTCTAGTAAAATAATTGTAACCACAAAATTAAACATGGTTACTATATTAACACCATATTACTGTAGTAACACCATTGTTAATATCATCAAATCTATGTTTTCTGCCAAAAAATCATGGTTACTACAATATTACTATAGTACAACTACTTTTATATTATTTTTTATTTGAAGCCTCCACAAGCACTACGTCTCTGCGGTAACGTGCTCCACAAGACACGTGATAAGATGTGCGGATTGACGGTCTCAGACGCGGAGGCCACTGAGAATTCATTCTCCGCCACCTGGATTGAGGCGAGTCACTACGCCACCACAGGGACTTAGAGCGCATTGGGAATTGGGAATTCCAAACTGGGGTGAAAAGGAGAGAAAAAAAAAAAAAAGATTGGAGTCAAGAAACAGAATGGGAAAAATAATACACCAAATGCAGAACAGAACCCTGGTCGTCCAGACCGAAGTTAAACTCCACACCATTGGAGCGAGACTCTCAACGTACTTTGTTGTGTATTTCTATGTTGCCAATAGACTATTGGGGTTACATTTTTTCATTCATTCAAATAGTCACTCTCTACTACGACAGATAATGAATAACAAAGCTTGTAACCTACAGGTTTGAATTGCATAGCGTTTCTGGTTATTACATGTGTAGCGTAAAACTCAAACACATGTATTGAGACAAATATTATACAAATAATGTGGTCACAGAACTAACTTCCAACCTAATTCCTGTAATGGAAAATTGCTATTCTTTTTCAAATATTTTCAGATATTTCATTTGATAAGTGTTCTGCTCCCATAAATAGTGAATCTGTTCACTTTTACTTTCGTTTTTATTACCAGGAGAATATAACGTAATATGACACAATGGTATACATATAAATTAATTAATTGACATTTGATAATCCTGTTTAAAAATAGAAAATATGAGCTAGCCTATCGGCACATTAAAAGAAAGCACAGGTTTAAAGTCTTAACAGTTTTCTGAAGTCACAGTTGTTTGAATATGCGATCTAATGATGCTCGCTCATAACGTCTGTGCATTATGTATAAAAATACTCACAAATGATAATTCTCTTTAATTAAATGTGAATGAATAAATGCTAACAAATAACTCTCCAATGCGTAGACGTCCCCGTGAATGCTGAATGCTGCAGTAAATTCTTTATCGTGCGTCTCCATTACAACATTTAGCCAGAACATAAATGTTGTGGTGTTTTTAAGTTTGTTGTTCTTCTTCTTTCTTCTGTTTTTTATTTTTTATGGTGGTTGGCAAAACAAGCTTAACTTGCCCATACAGCCTCCAACTGAATGGTCGTTACATTGGGAGAAAGAGCTCTGAGGTGTTCAGCTCTAGCCTGTTGCAATTCTATGGTTGTAGCGCCCCTTAATGGGTTAGAGCTGCTAATGACCCATTCACACGGTGATTGCGGTGGTAGAAAGACTATTTTGAATGGATACCCACTGTACTATGCTATCTCAAATCTGAAGCAGGTCATTAGCTGTTTGGGGCTTCGGCCTGGGAATCAGCTAGCAGATATGAGTCACAGCCCAGGACGTTAGAGCGTTAGGTTGCACAGGCTTCAGCCTCCCATTCTCCCCTCCTCCTCTATCTCCTGTCTCTGTGTTTGCTCTTCATGGGATGCCGGTGGATGTCCCACTGTGATAACCTGCATGCCAGAAACGCTCTGGGTGTACCAGTGACCAGAGACCTGTGCCAAACCAAACCTGTTTAACCCTCTCTTTGCCAGCTGCTGCCACCACTTCTCTGTCTTCACTTTTCCTTGTTTTGATTGGTCCCTTTTCCTTTTGTGGTTGTTTTTCATTTGTTTCTCCTTTCGGCCTGACCCTGTTTGCTTGTGTCCTGTGAGTTTATGGGGCTTTGGACACTCAAGGGGGCTTCTTGCTCTTGACTTGTGTAGTTCAGAGGTGGGGTACTGAGGAGGTGGCCGCATGGTTGGAGCAGCTCAGCTTGGGGGAGTACAAAGACACCTTCATCCGCCACGACATCCGCGGCGCCGAGCTCCTGCACCTGGAGAGGAGAGACCTCAAGGTATACACTCAACCCCTTTCTGTGCCTCACGATGTCCCTTCAAACAACCGAATCTTGCTCTTGTACTCTCTCTCACTCTCTCTCTCTCTCTCTCTCTCTCTCTGTATTCTTAACTGTCACCCTGTTTGCTATTTTGTGCTGCACTGCTCTGCTTGGCTTCCTCTGTGCAAGTGTCATTTGGATATTACACAACTAAATGTTTCTGACACATATAGAGTAGAGTCTAAAAGGTACTGTATGTTTGCTTAAGTCAGCTAGGCTTGAAAGACGCAAATGGGCTCCAGAGGCACGCAGTGTAGGCAGATGAATGAATGCACCTGCAGAGTGTTGTGACACACGGTTTGATAGGCAGCTCCACACTGATATGCCTTTGTTTGTGTTGCTCATGAGTACAGTGACAAATGTTTGTATGCATCGTGTGTGAGTGTGCACTGCAAAAAAATCATTTTCTTTATCAGTATTTTTGTCTTGTTTTCCAGTAAAAATATCTAAACATGCTTAAATCAATGTAAATTTACCTGAGAAGCAAAATTGTATAGGATAAGACATACACAGGTTTCTGAGAATATATCTTGAATTCAATTTATGAAGTTAGGTTTACCCCATTGGCGAAACGTTTTTTTTTTTTTTTTTTTAAAGGAATATTCCGGGTTCAATACAATTTAAGCTCAGTTGACAGCATTTGTGGCATAATGTTGATTACCACAAAAATGTATTTCGACTCGTTCCTCCTTTTCTGTAAATAAAGCAAAAATCGAGTTTACAGTGAGGCACTTACAATGGAAGTGAATGGGGCCAATTTTTGGAGGGTTTAAAGGCAGAAATGTGAAGTTTATAATTTTATAAAAGCATTTACATTAATTATTCTGTTAAAACTCATGTATTATTTGAGCTGTAAAGTTGTTTAGATCGTCATTTTTACAGTCCTTTTAGGGTTTGTTGACATTACATCGTCATGGCAATGAAGTTATAAAATTGGATATAACTTCACACAGAAAAGGTCATTAAGCGATTTTATCACACCAAAATCATGTTAACACAAATATTGCTTATGTCTTGTGGCTATACTTTTAAAACTTTTAATGTTTATAGATTGGCCTCATTTGCTTCCATTGTAAGTGCCACCTTTTTTTAAAGACAAGGGACAAGTCATAATCATTTTTTGTGGTAATCAATATTAGGCCACAAATGCAGTGGATTGAGTTTAACAAGTGTATATCTCATAAAGATTTTGTTTGATTGTTTTGTTTGTCTTGAAAGAGAATATACCAATGGGGAAGAAAAATAAACTTTTTAATTGTAATAATATTTTTTAATTTAACTTTAATTTATTGTAACTTATAAAGATGTATTCTCTGAAAATTATCTTTTCGATTTTACTTTTCAAATAATTGTCTTGTTCAAGACAAGAAAAATCTTGTTCAAAGGATATTTATTTTTACTTTTACTGGAAAACAAGACGAAATTGCTGATTAAGAAAAGTATTTTTGCAGTCTGTGATTTGGTGAAAGCTTTGAGCAAATCAGGCCCTGTTTACAGCTGGTATTAAAATCCGTTTGGGGCAGAGTCAGAAATTAATGTCCAAAAATGCCCTTGTAAAGATTTCTTGTTTTTTATTTGTAATATCTGCTATAGTTCTGCTATAGTCATTTGCACTTGTTGGAAATATATAAAAATTAGATTCAGGAAATCATAACACATTCAACATCCTTGTTCAACACACAACTGAATGTTTATGTGTAGGCCCTACCAAATATAAGGTGCTATGGTCACACTAATCTCAAGCACAAGTGAACCTTGGACTGTGCCATTTTTATGCCTCTGTTATGTCCCCCCATTTCAAATGTCCTTACCGTTTATCTGGTTTAAAGTGTTAGTTCACCCAAAAAAATGAAAATCCTCTCATGATTTACTCACCTTTTAGCCATTCCATATGTTTATGTATCTCCTTCTTCAGCAGAACCGAAATTAAGATTTTTATAAGCACATTTCAGCTCTGTTTGTCCATGCAATGCAAGTGAATGGGTGCCATGACACTGCTGGCTGTTTTACGGTCCAAAATGCATATTTAGTCAGCATAAAAGTAATCCACACGACTCCAGTCAATCAATGAATGTCTTCAGAAGCAAACTGATAGGTTTGTGTAAAAAATAAATCGTTTATTAAAACTTTATTAACTTAAAAAAATCGCTTCCTGCCAGCAGTCGACGCATCAGTGACGTAAGCGCAATGGCGCATTCATGCAAGAAGTCGGAAGCGCGTGCTTTGTATACAACAGAGGAACAAACGTCATGCAAGAGTTCATTTCAAACATCAATACAGCGGTGGGAAGAAGCAACGATTTAAAGTTACAAAGGTTTTAATTATCGATTTGTTTCTTACACAAACTTATCAATTTGCTTCAAAAGACATTCATTGATCGACTGGAGTCATGTGGATTACTTTTTATGCTGACTAAATATGCCTTTCGGACTGTCAAACAGCCAGCAGTGTCATGGCACCCATTCACTTTCATTGTATGGACAAACAGAGCTGAAATGTGCTTATAAAAATCTTCATTTCGGTTCTGCTGAAGAAGGAAAGTCATACACATCTGGGATGGCTTAAAGGTGAGTAAATCATGAGAGAATTATCCTTTTTGGGTGAACTAATCCTTTAACTTCATTCTGTATATAGGGTTGTCCTCAAAAGATATATTGAAAACATAACAGTTTAGGAAATAAATAGGACTAAATGTTTTAATGATAATCCAGTCAAGTCTCAAACAGTTTAAGCTCCAATTCAGCAGTAATTTGATATAATGGGATATTTGCTGTCTCAGGTTAGCTGCAGTTTACAGTTTAACCCAGCCATTCAGACACAACCAACTGCCTATAATATTAAAATGGCCAATTATCAGCTGTTAAACCGGCCTGATTGATTTATAGTGGTCGATCACTATTTTGTGCTGTAGTACAGTACTAAACCCAATGGCTGTCATAAAGGGTGACCTAACTGCCACTAGATGTCACTATTCAGGTGGTTTAATTATAGTTTGGTGAGATGCCAAACTTGGGATGTCAGTTTTCATGAATTTCCTTAATAAAGTGTCATGTAAATCAGCAGTCAACTAACTGATTAATCTCTTTAATAAAATCACTTACTAACCTTTTCTGTGTAAAGTTATAGCCAATTTTACATCTACATTGCCATGATTATGTAATATCAACAAACCCTAAAACGACTGTAAAAATTACGATTTAAACAACTTTACAGCTCAAATAATACAATAGAATTAATGTAAGTGCTTTTATAAAGTTATAAGCTTCAAATTTCTGTCTTTAAACCCTCCAAAAATTGGCCACATTCACTTCCATTGTAAGTGCCTCCCTGTAACCTTGATTTTGGTTTTTTTTTTTTTTTTTAAAGAAAAGGAGGGACGAGTCGAAACTATTTTTTGTGGTAATAAACATTATACCATAAATGCTGTCAGTTAAACTTAACTTGTCTTTAACCCGGAAAATTATTTTAATCCTAATTGTTTTTATTAATATTTACAGTGTGCACTGAATTGAATTGCTCTTTTTTTCAGACAGGTGTGACCTCTTTAAATGTGTTAAGAGTGCACTTTTGTTTGCTCATTCCCATAGGATCTGGGGATCTCGAAGGTGGGTCATATGAAGAGAATCCTCCAGGGAACTAAGGACTTGGCCAAGAGTTCGATGGTGGACCTTTGAGACGTCAACACCTATTACATTTGTGCATGAAGAGGAGTTGAATGGGAGCTCTGGTTTACAGTATGAAAGTGCTTTGGTATTGTGAATAGAGGGCTTTCTGTCCTTTATTTAGGATAACTTGTAGAAAAGCTAGGAATGTTTGTTTTAGAGCAAATGCTGGTGCCAAAACGACAAGGATTGTGTCCGAGAATTTGTATTGGTTTTAGATAGAAAAGCCATTCCTCACTTATCGCGTCAATGGCAAAATCAGGTATGCAATTCTTATTGTACAGGAAACCTTTGGCCTCTTTAAAAGATTCAAAATCAAGTAGCAAAACAGGACTTCCATAAAACGTTCTCCCCGAGAGAAGTAAGGCCTCTGAATAGCTTACTGGCTCTTTGCCTTGCGGTAGATGACAACAATAGGAGGGTGATGTGATGTGTCAGCAATATTCTGCTTTCGACAGCACTGTTTACATTTTACAGAGACGGGAAAAAGACTGCTGAAGTATTGCAATCAAACAGCAATCATCGTAGAATGGTTGTGGAATCCAAGAAAGGTCAACAAGGGGTTTTCCTCGACAGTGAAATTCTGATGCATGGGTGTGCTTGCTATATTTGTATAGCTATTTTAATGCATGATCAGCATCTTGTTTTTTATTGTACAAACTAACACTTGAACAAGTTTTATATGAATTTAGTAGAATGCCATTTGTTACTACTGAAACATCCCTTTGGTCAAATTAGACTGCTGATTTATATCTATTTATCTATCTGCATGGAAACTTTGTGTCAAAAAGCAGTGTCATGTGCCATATTTATTGTAAAATGAGCTTTACTGGTAAGAAATGTTTTTAACCTTATATTAGAATTAAGTACCAAAGTGAATGTCTCCCGGTTTTTGCAGTGAAATATTTTAGTTCGCCTAATAAGTGTGAACATTTTCAAAGTTTAAGCGCCCCCCCCCCACAAAGATTCACCGAAAAATGAAAATTCTGTCATCATTTACTCAACCTAATGTTGTTCCAAACCCATATGATTTTCTTCTGTGGAACACACGCAGGAAAGAAGATTATAGAATTTTCAATCGATTATGATTTGTAGAATCCCACTGAAAATCTAGCTTCTGAAATCCCTTAAAAGTTGTTTGGAAAAACACTAAGACCTCTAAAATATTCCCACAGTCTCTATATCCTCTCAATGTAACTTATAACTTCAAGATATTGTTATACATTAGTTTCAATAGGAAATGGAGTTTTGAAGAAATTGCAGTTGACCTGCAACATTACATATTGTTGATTTTTGATCCAGGAATCATGCGCAAGTTTGATAGAATACCTACATTGACTTTTGGTTGGTGGCATTACAGGGTATAAGAGATGTTTGTTTGTTAATATATGCACTGTATATATGTTGAAGAGTCTAAACTGTTAACTCCTCTTATGATTAAAGTCTTTGTATAGTAGAATGCTTACATGCTATTATCAGATTACACATTGAAATGTGTATAGAGCACCATAACACCTTTGTGAATTCTAAGTTAAGTAATCGCCTTTACACGTTAAGTGCTGTTGTACTCTATGGAAAGTGCAATATTGTATTTATTTTTATACATTTCTTCTTGATGAAGCTTTATTATGTGAGGTTTTTTCATGGAAAACTAAAAAAGGTGGACTTGTTGACAGACAATTCATGACATGTTCTCTCCAAAATTCATAACTCTTCCATAAGCAAATTGTAAATCCTGTTTAACTGTGCTTCCAGGATAATTTGCTAGACGGCTGGTTGTTGCCTCATACTGACTATTATCTTTTGTGCCTCTTTATTTTTTCTGTAAAATGGGGGATTTTGAGCTTTGCGCTACACCTCGTTATAAATTAGCCAAGCCAACCGACAGTGCATCTGGGACTCATAACAGTAGACTTTAGTTTATGTTATATTATAATTTTCCTCTAGAGGGTGTTAGATAACATCAAAGTATTAGTTTAGAGAGAGAGTGAGACGCAGAGAGAAAATACTTTGGAAAATATGTGTTGTTTCCAACCAAGATATGTAATTCCACCCATAATTTACCTGAAGAAAGAATTAAAACAAATATGGAGACTGAGCACAAGCCTAGAGGGATGGGTTTGTTTTATTGGGTGGAATTTTGAAGAAAAAAAATGCAGCATGTTTTTGAAAAGGATAATACACATTTAAAGAGTTCATTTAGAGTTTAGTTCATTATCATCAAGCAGTGGGACTAGTAAGACTTTCATGACAGCAGTTCATTAATCAATAATTGAAATAGTGTGCATAATGAAGGCACAACAGCGCCAAGGATATTGTAATCTGCTTTTTGTTCCACAATCTATGTTATCTGTTTATTATGGTTTAATTGGCAACTTAATGTCCCTCCCTCCCTTCATCCATGTACATTAGTTCATTTAGGTTTGACTGAATTCCACAAAAAGCAGAAAAGTGGATTGAAGCTAAAAAACGTACAGTATGGAGATATTGACAGCATCTAAAACTTCAAGGATTAGTTCACCCAAAAATAAAAATTCAGTCATTGTTTACTCCATATGACTTTCTTTCTTTTTCTGAATACAAAGGGAGAAATTGTGAAAAATGTTGTGCTCAGAAATGTCATACAGTAACAGTTTATAGTGACCACCTCTTCAAGATTCAAAAGAACACAAAAGTATAATTCAGAAGTCTAATAAATTATTCCATGAGACTCATGATTGTTATGAATGCATACGATAATGTTTGATGAGAAACAAACTAAAATCGAATGTATTATTTAGTGAAAATGTTCACTGACATTTGATCTCCTGTGTGCATTCATGATAGGGCACGAGAGCAACAGTTCACGCAGCCCCCTCGCGACATTGGGGTGTTCAAGCGAAAACTCGTTTGTTTATCTAAAAACAGGTCATCCACAGCGATAGTGACAAAACAACACAACACAGCTGCACACAAACCAGAGAATAGAACTTACTAAACATGTCTGAAGAGTAGTCAAACTACTGATGCATTTCTATGTCCAGCCTTATTTTTTTGAACGGAGTACTCGGAAATCAAACAGAAACATAGAGAAGGCTACAGGGAGCCACAGTCCCACCGTGTCCTAACCTGACGGCAAACTACACGCGATAAAAGGTATATTTTTTATGGTAATGAGAGTTTTTGTCCTAACCAGCAGTGACTGTACCAGTGATGGTACATTCTATCGATCTCTTTTTTCTATTTTCGGCATCGCGCGGGTAACTCAGTCTACTGTGAACTGGCACCGGTCCAAAAACGTACAAAAAAAAAATAAGTCTGGGCATAGAAATGCATCAATTCTTCGACTGCAAAAATAGTAAGTTCTGTTCTCTGTTTTGTGCGCAGCTGTGTTGTTCTTTTTGTCAATACAAAATGAGTTTTCGCTTGAACACCCCAACGTCACGAGGGGGCTGTGTGAACAGTTGCTCTCATGCCTCATAATAAACGCGCACAGGAGATCAATGGTCAGAGAACATTTTAACTAAACAATACACCAAACCTTATCGTATGCTTTCATAACAATCATGAGTCTTATGGAATAATTTATTAGACTTCTGAATTATACTTTTGTGTTCTTTTGAAGCTTGAAGAGGTGCTCACCATAAACTGTTATTGTATGACATCACTGAGCACAACATTTTTCACAATTTCTCACTTTGTGTTAAGAAAAAGAAAGAAAGTCATACAGAGTTATAACAACAAAGGGGTGAGTAAATAATGACTGAAGTTTCAGTTTTGGGTGAACTATCCCTTTAAAGGTGCTGTAAGCGATTATAGCTGTTCTACTTCCACGAGACTGAGCCGTTGGATTAGCCACGCCCTCTCTCCAAAACCCTATACTCCAAAGATTCCAAATTAGTTTTACTGAGACCGACATCATGCAGAAACGGTTGTTAAAAACAGCAACAAAATAGCTCCCTTAACTGACAACTGTTATGAGCAACATTGCATAAAAATGACATTAAACCTCAATAATTCACTGCAACAACAACACTATGATTACTTGCTAAATGAATGACAGGTTAAAGCTTCAGAGACCGTGGCCCGCAGGCACATTTTTGTTTGCTGTTTACAGAGTCTAGTGCTGTTACAGAGACTGGTGAGATATCTCATGACACTTATTTCATTATCTTTCAGGGAGTAGAATTTTTTTTTGCATACCTTTCCATGAAAAACATCGCTTACAGCACCTTTAATTATTTTTTTTATTTTATTTTTTTTACATATTTACATCTTTAGAAATGCAACATATTAACACATTCTTTGTATATATTAGTGGCATTTTTACTCTTTAATCCCTTAACCCTAACCTTACCCCTAAACCTAAACCTAAAAAAAATGAACAGGTAGATAAATGTAGAGTGACATACAATATAATTGTTACAATATAATATTATACAGTATATACTGTCTATATATAAATGGCAAAAAGCAGTAAAAATACAAAAGTAGCCCAAGCGACGATGTGCTGCTTTGGATTAGATGCTGTCAATACTGCACATTTCAGTGTCTATACAAATGCAAGTAAATGTACTCATGCTAGAAAAACGTAAGAATACCTATGAATACTAATGAGATTACATTGGTTGAACACATTTTTCTCTGTTTAAATCTGTTCAACAGAATTCCAGATTTCACCTAAAAAATAGCCTCAAAAACTGCCACGAGGGCCTATCCATCGATAATAGAACATTTGAAAAACAGAATTAAAAAAAATCAGACAATCAAATGCTGAATGATATTATCTTGAAAAGTATGTGAACATATTTTCTCCATGCATTGTGAAGTGCGACTGAATGCAGTGATATGCATTTCCAAGTGGCTGAAAGGTCCCATTGCGAAAGGTAATTTCCTCTAGCTAGCTAGAATCATTACCAAAGACACAAGTTTATTTTGAGAACACTTTTGTCACAGATTTAGACATTATGAAGCTCCCTGAAGCCCTGCATAATTGGCCTTACGTTGTCTCTGTAGCAGTTTGACCTTGTGTATGGTGCCTCTGTATAGTTGGTTTGTTTTCATTAGACTTAAATCACACAAGTGCAGTCTTCCTTTCATGCCACAGTGAATACATCTGCACACAATCCATGAATATCTGAACCTCAGTGAGTTCTCAAGCGACCAAGTGTTGAGTGTTTTTTGACTATGGGTGAACGTGGGCTTTTGGCTTATTGATAATGGAGAACATAAAGCTGTAAACTGCCTGACATTTCAAACAAATCGAATCATTTGAGGAATTTGTAGAGCAAGGTAACATGTCTTTGACATGGTTTCTAACCATTTAAGAGAAGTGCGATGTGAGATTCATTCGTTTACATTGTCTTTACAATGGCACAGTTTCATTTTTAAGACTACATGTATACTGTAGGTATATTTACAATATTTGCATATTTATTAAGGTTAAACAACTGATGTGTATGTGTTTTCACTATTGGAATATAATGTTTCGGTAGTCACTTATATTGATATCTGGATGATTTTTTGCTAAGTAGGTAATTTTTATGACTACTAAGTGACTGTTTTCTGTGCCTTTTTATCGTAGATGCATGGTTAACTATTTATTACAATATGGAGGTCACTGAGACGTGTATTTTTGTATCCTGATTAAATAAATGTTTAAATTTTGATGTACATTTTGAGGTGGTAAAATGCTTCCAGTTGATATCTTCCTTCTTCAATAAAACTGAATGCATACACAGTATACGTTGTCGTTTATTGGGTATTTTACTTCTGTGCTTGAATTTGTGAGTACATTAAATAAAATATGAATTGAAATTAACACACAACACAATAACTACCAACATAGATAATGGAATAACAGATTGTTATTGTTTAATATTGCTTTGACAGTTTGCTGACCGTATGGTAGGAATTTGATTTAGGTCAGCAACAATATCATAATAATAATAATAAAAAAACACATAGAAGTGTATTTGTGTGATAGCCATTGAATTCAGCCCAGAGACGACTCAGATCAGGAAGGTCTGCACAGTTAACTGTTTTGCTCTGAATATAAAGTTGTTAGTGATGAGCATGTACTGTACAGTACCACATGTCAGATGACGCATATGAAGAGATGTTCATTTGACAGCTGTAAAAGAAGCATCACATACCAGGCTACCTGTTAAATATCAGTTAACAGCAGTTTATTCTGCTCTTGTGGTTTAATAGGAGATTATGGTTTATTATGGTGTTGTATGTTATAGTATTATGTTTATACATTCATAACTATTGTTGAAAGGCCATATTCTTTGCATGCCTATAAACTGTTACTGCCTTATATTACAGCTCTTATCCCTTAAATGCATGGGTGTTTCGCCAAACATTATTACATACTCAGGTCTTTTGAGACCCAGCACGTATATCTATCACAAATGGATTTACAAAATGCCTAGATAGTGTCAAATTTTCAAAATGTTTTCAAGACAATTAAAAAATAATTTAATATCATATGTTCTGATATATAGTACTGTGCAAAAATCTTAGGCACATAAGATGTTTCACAAAAACATTTATCTTCAGATGGTTACTTATAACTTCAGATTTAGTGTGTCAATAGGAAATATACATTTTAGACTCCAAAAAATTCCTTTTGCAAATAGAATAGAATAGAAGAACAGGGAGCCCTGCAACAGATGTCATGGCCCCCACAGAGCCCTCCACTGAACATCGAGTCAGTCTGAGATTACATAAAGAGACAGAAGCAATTGAGACAATCATAAATAGATAGAAGAACTGTGGTGAATTCTCCAAGAAGCTTGGAACATCCTATCTGCCAACAACCAAGAAGAACTGTGTCCAGGTGTACCTAAGAGAATTGGTGCTGTTTTAAAGGCAAAGGTGGTCACACCGAATATTGATTTAGCCTTTTTTATGTTAACTGAACTTAGTATGATGTTACTTGATAACTGAAAACTATTTATGGCATAATTTTTTTAAGAAATCCTCACTATGCAACATTGTTCACAAGTACCTAAAACTTTTGCAAAGTGTATTTTTATGTTTTATTTTTCATATAAAGATGATGCAATAAATATAGAACAGGATTCATTACTTCCACACTGAAATTTCATGAAATGCAACTGGCTGTCAAACACATATTGAGCTACACATAATCTACACAAAAGCTACACATATGTATTTTCTCAGGCACTTATTGAGTCTAAATAGATGCACAACCTATATTATTTCAGGTGTACACCCATATGACAATAGTCATACTGTTAATATGTTGTACTTGCTATAGTTTACTTCCATGTTGCTTCTTCATCATAAAGCAATGTCAAATGTAAATCAAGTCAATCACTGAAACATCAGCGCCACCTTGAGTAAGAAATAGCATGTATAATCAGTTTTGGGTTTAATCTAATTTCCATGTAATTAGTTACTGTAACCTAATTACTTTTATTAAAAAAAACTTGTGTAATGTATTACATTTTAAATACTTTAAATTAACATTACATTCACTGATTTTCGATTCATTTAATTACTTTTAAGTACAATATAGGGTTATGCTTATTTCTAATATATTATTTATGTAGAATACATGAATTATGGTCCTGTAACGAGTCATTGTGGAAGAGAAATGTGAGGTGCTGAGTGTATGAACAAAAAAAAAATATAGACTTTATTTTGAATTTGTTAAGCGAAAAAGTGTTTTAGAAAGTAACTTAAAAGTAAAGTGATTAGTATTATGATTACTTTTTCAATTAAGTAATTAGTTAAGTAATCTGATTACAATTTTAGAGACATAATTAGTCATTTGTAGTGGATTACTATTATTAAGTGACTTACTTGTGTATAATATGTATGTGTACACGCATTTGAGATACTGATAATTCACCATTGTCACACGGACAATCAACATGATATAGTAGTCATTTGTATGAATATAGTACTCATTTGTCTTATATACATCCTGTGATAGAATATACATCCTGTGATAGTAAACGTATACGAAGTAATCATAAAAATATGATTTATGGAATTGCAAAAGAAATCCCGACATTATTACATATTTAGGGTCTTTAATGAACCTATTCACTTTGGTAATCAAGCTGTTATAAAAACGTAATATATTGCAATTTTGCGATTTTCTTTTTGTCACACCATTCAGAAGAGAAAGGTTGAGGGATACTAAAGAGGTGTGGGAATAACTCCAAAAAATGGATGAGGTACAGGGGGTGGAGGTCCCGGGTCACTAAAGAACCGAGGTATGTAAATGCACAGTGTCCAGTACAATGGACTGATGTGAAACTCTCATAAAAACTTAATTTTAAGAGGAGGGGGGTTAAACGGAACATTTGTGTGATTCATGCATCAGATGAAAATGTTCCCTTTAGAATAGTGTTGATCTCTGCATTTCAAATGTTACAATACAAAAATGTTGACAATAAAACTGACAATAAAATATTATATTTTTTTTTAAATATTACAATCAAGGAAATCTAATTCTTATACAAATCCTGCAACTTTGTAATATACTTTGCATATCAAATCATGTCGTTTAGGCCTAGTAGTTACTTGCATCAGTGACTCTGCTCTCAACTTGCTCGTAAACTGCAGTCGGTATTTGATTAATCTCGCCTGCTCGTCTTGTTTTCATGAGCTGAGCGGACGTCACAGCAGCTAGCAGCCCACTGCACGGCTCTGACACTACAAGGTGAGATGCGCCTCGGACATGTTCATTTAAATGCAAGTTGACACCACACATCACATATCACAGAACAGTTAAAACCCCATCGAATGGTTTGACAGCTGCGGATAATGTGTGATTTTATGATCTACTCAGGCCTGATGCTAATGCGCGAACCAGCTGCGTCTATCATGACATCATCAGCCTTTAGCATCAGCTGCACATTTAAACATATTATCACGATTTTCACCTGCGTTATTCCTTTAAGGCCTGTTTGTATTCAGTATTTCACCCTGCACTGGATGAATCGAGGAAGCCGTGTGTGACGATCTTTGATTTTTTTTTTATTAATTTTTTTAATTTTTTTAAAGCATAGTGAACGTATAATGAACGTACTGATGAGCACCAGTGTACCATATACATGTCTGGAAATGAACTTTGAAGCAGTGATATGGTAAACACATTGTAAACGGATGTTATAATAGTCAAATGGCGTTGTCATGGCAATCTGAGGCTGTCATGGCTGTATGATTTGTGATGCATTTATTTTGTGGTGTGAGATGTTTGAAGCAGTGAAGGTAGTAACACATTGAGTATTGAAATCAAAGAATGATGCCATCAGTAATCACGTTATGAGCTTGCGCAGTAATTCACTGCCACTCCCCTTTGCAAAATAACATCTGTTGACTTCAGGAAATCACTTGACCCTTCTTGATACTCAGTAGATCACATGCAGCAGCCAACGCCAAAACAGTGTCATGTTAACCCTCATTTTTTGTTGAGATTGACTCTATGCTTTTTATGTTTGGGGGGCCAGAGACCCCAATGCTGTACGTGTAAATATAAAAATAGGAAACTAAAACGATCCTTTCATTTCCCTTTAAAATCTTTTAAGATGTCCTTCTGACGTACCTCTCAGAAGACAGACATTATTGAAGATGTATACTGTCTATTGTATCACAAACTACTGAATGCATTTAGAAATGTGACTGTTATCCAATATTGCTTCTGTCTGGTCCATTTTTATTTATTTTTTAAATTTGATTTTATCCGAAGTCTCCGAGACCCCCAAAATGAGTCATGTAACATTTTTTATTTGAAGTTTAGTTGACAGTCAGCTCTCATAACATTAGGAAGTATCAACATGATACTTAAGAAGTGTAAAAAATTGTTGAGCTAATATGTATTTCCTCTTTACTGAAAGACGCCTCTGGGGTTTAGACTTGGCGTGAACTTTCTCTTTATGTGTGCTGAATTCTTAGAAGTATTGTTTACCTCTGCAGTCCCCACCCACACATATTCATGCTGAAATGCATCAAAGTCCGACCTATTTCAGCATTCATGTGTGAACATCCTTTTAGTCAGAAAGAAGATCTGTTCTGAGGAGACAGGGGTTAAACGTGTACAATTCTTTGTAAATGCTTTTTACAATTGAAATTAACACATTTTTTCCTCATCAGTAGTCTACTACACGAACATGTGATTAAGAGAAAAGTGATGCATGTTACTTTCAAAATGTGAAGTTCTTTGGAAAGAATCACAGATAATTTCTTGATATGTACATTTATCATGATGAATGAGAGCATATGAATTAGGATTGGTTGTAATGCTTTTATTTAATCCAGTTATTTAAAAAATATAACATGCATTATTTTTAATAATAACTGTATTACAGTAATGAGAACAGGCCTGGTTCCAGATCAAAATAATAGTGGGGGTGCTCTGTATAAAGTGGAGATGTATCATAATTACGCATTTTTTAATAGATTAAATCATGTTTAAATGCTACTTAACGTAAAGAAAAGTTGTTGTTTTTTAATGTACAAAACATTTATTGCTTCGGGGGGGGGGTTCCCCATGATGTGTCGCTGAAAATGACAGCAAAATTCTGCACCTGCAGATTAGGACATACTGATTTGCAAAATCATACACATTTATAAGTTTTGATGCAGCATTTTGTGCATTCACAAAATGCAAGGATTTTTGTGTGTTTGCTGGTATTCAAGAAAATCTGCTTGCCAATTTACAGTATTAGTCTTACATATTCAATTGAGCAGGTGTGTGCAGTAATTTTGGTACTGGGGCCACATCAGCCATTAAGTAGAACATGGAACAGAGAAGATAAAAAGTTCTACATAGTTGTATCTTTTAAGCCCAGACGTGCACTCAATGAATGATGCACAATTTTCTGAAGTGTATACTGATGGGACCATTCTGCGATTGCTTGAAATTTTGCTGCTATACTTTCAATCATGTGTTAGTAAAACTGAATAAAGGCTGAATAAAATTATTAATGGTTTATTTTACCATACTTCAATGCAATGGTAATTTAGTATTCAATTTAACACTCTACATCAGGAGTCTGGTTTAATAGTAAAATAAAATATTCGGAAATTATAGATTTTAAAAGCTTATTTTAATGTTTGCCGCAAAGTGGATAAAGTTGTTTTATTCTGAAAACATCATCAACATGTTTACACACACATGGGTCATGACGTGGGTCTCGTCAATAGTTTGATTGGCATCCTATTCAGCATACGACTGAATAAAACAGGCTGCATGACTGATAAATGATTACTGCCAGAGTAACGTTCACATACAGGTGTGAGGGACTTCAGCATTTTACAAATAACACAAAGAATAAATATATTCCTCTCTCACTTGGTTTTACTCGCGTGTCCCCTCCATGCACTATTGAGCGCTAAGTTGTTGTTTGTTTGTTTTTTGCGGAGAGAAAGCGTGTGCACTCGCATGTATTGTTGCCAGATTGCACAAATTAAGTATGACATAAGGTGAAATATTTCCATTTTGTGCAAGTTTAAATCTCTGATGGGAGTGTTGCATATATTATCTGGCAACCCTGAGCATATTAAAAGCTTGTGGATGCGCAATAGGTCCAAAAGCCAGATAAATGAAAGATCTAATAAAAAACGTTCATGATAAATCGACCCACGGGCAGTAGTTTGCCCTGGTCTGCAATTGAGGGTGCTCTAAGTTTCTTTTGAGGGTGCTTAGCACCCTCAAGCACCCCGTAGAACTGGGCCTGAATGAGAATCTAAGGAGGACCACTGTTGAGAATAAGAAATAAAAAAAGTAAAATGTCCATTATGCAGTAAATGATTACTGTATTACAGTTATGAGAATATAATGAAATTCACAATTGAATAATTGGAATAAAATACATTAGAGTAATTACAATATTTTTTTAAGATTCCAAAACTCTTTATGGTTCAAAAATGTATAAGATAAAGAGCAAATGAATTACTATTTTCTATGTACTGCATATAATTTTTCCTGATTAAAAAAAAAAAAAACATTATTATTAACAAGTTGTACAGTAATTAAAAATACTGATTTTCCGATGCACCGTGATCGTCGTTTGTACGATCTCGATATTGATTCTTAAATCCCAAGATCAATCTTTCAGTCAATTTGCAACCCTCCACTACTGTGAGAGAAAATCATTCGCATTAGCAACCAAATTTCACGCTATGCGACTTAAAATGTATATATTTGGAAACTGGCTGGTAAATATGTAGATTTCACTCACCAGTAATTGTGTAGTATAGTGGTGGAGTATTCAGCAGCGAGATCCTTTCACTGCGTGTAGAGAGTAAAAGTTGTTCTGTGTAATGTGTGTGTCCAAAAATGAGATCCACGAAACCCATTTGTCACTGAATAATGTCTCGTTTAATACCCTTTCTGTTCTCTACAGTCAGTTTGTTAGTCAAAAACAACAAAAAATAATTTAATTCTAATCATGCGTAGGACAGATAAGATAAAGCCATTCGAGTCCTCTCTCGTTAACATGCTCATTTACAGACACTCTTTACAGAAATGCCAGTTTTCTTAAAGAGACAGTACCGGTTTTAACATGTATTTACCAAATCAATGTAAATACCTAAATAGTACAAATTATGTTATTAAACAATAAACATGTAACAAAAAACAATATATGAAATATAATATCATATTTATTGATTGAATACAGGAATTTTTAAAAAGCCAAAATGTGATCAAAATGATGAAAAACTAATAAATTATAATTAGTAACATTTATATTTTTATAATGTACTTAGTTAGAATGTCCCATTTATAATTACCAGCATTAGCTGGGAGAGAATGTATTTCATATGCAAGCAAAAGGGACATTGTAACTGAAATATACCCATATGAATCAAGAATTGAATCAAATTGAATCGAGAGCTTGTGAATCGGAATCAAAACGAATCAGGAAATCTGTATCAATACCCAGCCCTAGTGATTATTAGCAGTCAACCGATATATCGCCGAGGCCGATAAATCAGCCGATATTCTGACTTTTTTAATTATCGTCATTGGCCGATAAATTTTCCTGTTTGGCTGTTTTTTTTTTGTTTTTTTGAGGTTGCCAAAATCACCTGTTTGCATGTTAAGCGACAGAGACATGTAAATGACCAGTCACGGTTTGTTTTGTTGTTACCTGCCATCGTGTTACTACAATAATAGACCGGTGTGTGACACAGTGTCATTTAAACGGTCCGCATATCTGAGCCGTGGCAGACGCGTTTGAGCTAACAGTGTTAAAGTGCTGCCTGTTTCATTCTCCCTCTCTCTCCTCAACAGTTCCCTGTAACTTTTAACTTGTCTAATGATAAAAAGGCAAATATCAATAAAACTAATATCATATACCATCTGAAAATATGCGCATATCTCATTTAAACAGATATAATAAACCAACCTAGCACAACTTGAGCAGATCCAGCATCCTGTGGAATGCTCATAAATCTTCCTCTGAAGCATGTATTCTAACAGTCTCTCCTCAATAGTTCCCTGTAACTTTTCTAATGATAAAAGGCAAATATCAATAAAACTTCTATTAAATACCGTATGCAGATATCTTGTTTAAAAAGATGTCATTCACGAACCTCACGAAAATCCAGCGTTTTCTTCCCGTCGAGCACTCAGCAAATATCTTCCTCTGAAGCACACATTCTATCAGCCATAATCAAAAACTTCAGGATCAAAAGTTCCTGTAATTCACAAATCATGACGGTCCATCTGTGACAATCCAAGTAGGCGATCCAGGCCGTTTAAACTGTCAGGAGATTGCTGCTGCTCTCGCTGGATCCGCACGAGCGTGTGAGTGCAACTTCAGGCAGCATCAAAAACCAGGAAAATGCTGCCTCCGGAGGCTGTAAATGGAGGTAGGATGAAAATAAGGTGCTTTTCAAACTGTTCGGAGACCAGTTTCCTTAAGAGTTCCATTCATTCAAAACAGATGTCAGTTAAGCCATTAACTGATTAGGTAGCAAGATAGCAAGTCAGCTGCCTACGTTTTCAGATGCAGCTCAAAATAAAAGCGTTTGGGGACTTCCGGTGGCGCGTGACACAGAATGGCAGCATAAGACACAGCTCTGATGTCGGCCAAATTGATCCCCGAAATTCAAGTACGTTAGTTCTCTAAATCGGAGGTAAACTGAAAGGAAAATGAAGGGGACAAAAATAGAAAATTGAGGTCAGGGTTAAGAAATGTTAAAGAGAAAGAAGCTGAAAAGGAAGTGAGTGCTCTTGCTAGCAAAGTTGGTTTAAGGGAAGATGGCGACACCGAGGAGGACAGGGGTGTGATAGCCGCGCTCAGCTCTATCTGCAAAGTGGTGAGCGAAGTTATGGCCAAAGAGATGAGCGACTGGAAGTCAGAAATGAAAAAAGGAATTTTAAGCGAGTTTTCAACAGGATTTGAAAGAACAGCTATATGAGCTGACTACCGAAATAAACTGTCCAAATTGAGGAAGCCACCCGTCGTCTGGAGGAATTGGAGGGAAGCATGGCAGAAACGGAAAGGTGGGATACTGGTGTTAAAGATACTTTAATACAACTGCTCCACAACCAAAGAGTACTCTGGAATAAACTGTCGGACCGTTCTCGCCACAATAGTATCCGAATATAAGGCGTTCCTGAAAATGCAGAGGGCACATCCATGCACCAGTTCATAGAGGACTTAAGACAGAACTGGGTGATTTGATGGGTTTGAACCAGGGAAAAGATCTAGGTATTGAAAGGGCTCATCGAGCATTGGCCCCTAAACCGCCAGCGGGTGTAGCTCCATGTTCAATTGTGATCCGGTTCCTACAGTTTACAATGAAAGAGAGAATCCTGCACGCAGCCTGGAAGAGTAAAATTCTTGTGCAAAAAAAGAGAGTGTATTTTGATCATGACTACGCTGAGGAGGTGCAACAGAAGAGAAAGGAATATGCTCCAATCAAGAGAGTGCTTAAGGATAATAAAATCAGCTTCCAAACTCCGCTGACTAAGATGTGTGTACATCTCGACTCAGGCACCTTCACTTATAATAATGCCTCAGAAGCAGCTAAGGCCAAGCGAGGCTTCACAGTGGGTCCAGTTCATGCGAGTAAGACCGCAGGCGTCACATAGGAGAACCTCACCGGGCTTCTTCTGTGGAGTGCAATCCGTAAGTGCCGAGTTGGGAGTACACCCAACATTCAAGAAGGCATTCGGGAGAAACTCAGAGGATTTCAAAGGAGGAATCAAGAGGATACAGAAGAAGAGAACTGATTCTTGTTTAATCCCCGTCGCTTGAAAAAGTCTGAACTGTAAGTCGCACTGTCCAATAATAGCTCGCAGAAGGGAATCGTGGCTATTCCCACGAATATCTATTAATCCTTCTCCTAACATGAGGGAGTGTACGAACTGAAAAGTGTATGTATAGTGTTTAAATGACCTCTTAAAAACGTTTTGTTGTAACTAAGGGCCGATACAAGCAGCACTAACTGTGTGCTACAACTCTTTTTTTGGGGTATCCCCTGGTTTGTTGTTGTTTTTTTTTTCTTATTTTGTTTGTGATCGAGGGGCCCCACCTTGTGGCCATTCCCCCTCACTGTCGCTAGAGGAGATAATGTTTTCTCATGGTTGGAAGTCCAGTTTTGATGTTAACTCAGGACTTTATAATAGTTATTGGTGTTCATTTGTTCCTGTTTATTTATGTTGTTACTTGAGGTCTGGGTTTTGGATGTGTCAGGTACAGGTAGTTCGTCGAGAAAAGAAAGATGTCTTTTCATTTTTATAATATCCTATCCCTAAATGTAAATGGGCTATACAATCCCATTAAAACATTTACATTTATTCATTTGGCAGATGCTTTTATCCAAAGCGACATACAAAAGAGGAATAATACATCATAAGCTATTCATCTTAAGGAGACAGTGGTACGAAAATTGCTGAATTACAAGGAGCAAGTTGGTAGCTAAATTGAAGAAGAAAACTAACTTAGCATTCTGGCAAGAAACTCACTTTTCCAACGCTGAATATGAAAAACTTAAAAAAAATAAAAAAAAACAGGGTTTTCGTAACACTTTCTATTCTTCATATAAAGCAGGTAAGAAAAGGGGAGTTGGAATCTTAATACCAAATTTAATTAGTTTCGAATTAACCTCCGAAATAAAGGACAAAGATGGTAGATATCTTTTAGTTAAAGGTAAACTTGAACATAACTTTATTAAATGTTCACGTTTTATTCGGCCTGTCACAACACTTACTCAAGAATAGATTATTTCCTCATGTTTAACAGGGATCGGCATCGAATTTGGGAATGCAGAATAGGCCAGAGGGACCTCTCGGACCACTCCGGATTATATTTAAAATTACATCTTGACCATGCCCCAAAGAAAACCATGTGGAGGCTAAATACAGGTTTGCGGAACAGTGAAACATTTAGAGTTAGAATGGTAGAAAAACTGAAAATATTTTAAGAGCACAATGACAATGGAGAAGTGAGCCTGGTTATATTGTGGGATGCAGCTAAAGCTTTTATTAGGGTAAAAATCATAGCTCAAACAGCTCTACAAAAAAGCTAAAAGCTAAAAAATCATCTTGATCTAGAAGTTAAACTTAGGGAGTTGGAAATGCTTCATAGCTCTACTAAAGATCCATCCATCCTTATGCAAATGAGACCTATTAAACAGGAAATGGAAAAAATGTATAGAGAGGAGGTTGAGAAGAAAATAAGATTTATGAAACAAAGGTTCTATGAAGCAGGTCCAAAAGCGGCAACATTGCTGGCCTGGAGGCTGCGCAAGCAGCAAGCAGAAAGTGCAATACATAAAGTTTGAAACTTTACGTCAAATACAATAACAACTAAGCTAGAGGGAATCCAGAAATAATTTGATATATATTATAAATCACTATATACTTAACCGGAGAAAGCAAATGGACAAAATTTTTTAACAGGTTTTAAATTCATTAGACCACCACTCCTTAGGCAAAGAACATAATGATGAACTTACCTCTGAGATCTCAAGTGAGGAAATAGATAAGGCAATTTCAGCCCTTAATTCTGATAAATTGCCAGGTACTGATGGATTCCCACCAGAATGGTACAAGTCAATGAGGGAATCACTGCTTCCACTACTTACAACTTGCTTTAATCACACTATGATGGGAGGGTCTCTCCCCCCTTGTTGGGGGGAGGCCTGTATCGCAGTAATATTAAAGGAGGGCAAGGATAAGCTTGATTGCAAATCATATAGTCCAATAAGTGTTTTGAATTCGGATTATAAATTGTTTGCATCAATTTTGGCGAAGAGGATGGAAAAGATGGTGCCACTCTTGATAAACGTGGACCAAACTGGGTTTATTAGAAACAAGCAAACCCATGATAATATATGGAGAGCCCGTCACATTATTGATTATATTAACAAAAGGAAAAGCAGTGCAATCGGCTTTTGATTCTGTCGGTTGGGAATTTCTTTATCAAGTTATGGATAGATTTGGGTTCAGAGGAATGCATAAAGACATTATACTCATCTCCGACAGCTATGATAAAAATCAACGGTAGTCTCTCGAATTCAATAGTTTTACAACGAGGATGTAGACAGTGCTGTTCCATTAGCCCGACTCTCTTTAATCTTTTTATTGAACCCTTGGCTCAAACAATTAGACAGGATAGTGGTTTAGAAGGGATAATTATAGGGGGAGCAGAATACAAAGTCTGTTTCTACGCAGATGATGTACTGGTGACACTACAAATCCCAGGCTCAGGAGTACCTTTGTTCATAGGTGTAGCTTGACATTTGAGCTAGGGGAGGCCAGACTGAGCCAGTCACTTTGTTAAATGCCCAACCCACCACTGTACCAGAAATGTATGGCAGTAATGAAAACATAAATTAGTTAAAAAAAAAAAAAAACACTTCACCCAGCGATAACTGGAAAACTGTGATTATTTAATCAAATGTGTTACTTACAATAATACCACATGCTGAAAGAGAAACCACTACAAGGGGGCATAGTGCACTGTGCACCTCTATAGCATGCACACAAGTTAAATCAGCTCTACTGGCAACCGCAAAGTCAGTTGATAAATATAATAATTATAACCAGAAGAAAAATGCTCATATAAAGTTATACCAATAAAGTTACCTTACAAAAGAAGATTGTATCACTAAATCTGTACCAAATCATGCAAACAGACTAAGACATAAAGCCACAACATTTTGTTTTTGGGGATGAAAATGCAGTGTCTTACCTAGTGAAGAGAGAAACACCTTTTCTTTCGACCTGCGAAGATATCAAAAACAAATTTCCGGTGAGAGAGTCACTGTAATGTCTGCTTCAATGTGAAGAATTCCAAAAGCAGAAAACATTTGTTCACTCATGGTTGTGCGTAGCCAGTTACGAATTCTCCACATTGCCGAAAAACTCCGCTCTGATGTCACTGACCCGACTGGGAGGGTTAGTGCCAGCTGAAGAAGTTTGTACAGATTTGGATACATGTCCTTTTTCACGCTGTTTTGAAGATGTATCAATGAAACGGGTCACAGTGGCAGACTTCTGTAGATGATGTTCGATTCCTTCTTTTTCATATTTAAACACTGCAGCACATGCTTTTGCGAGGTCAATTGCCTCTCTCATGAATCGCCTGTCAAGCTCGGAGATCACAGCATCCAACACAGGTAGATATGTTGTTGCATACTCCGTGCAGAGGATTGTGATGTTTCAGTGTGTGCTTCACCTCCGTTCTTTTCTCTATGGCCTAGTGAAGTATGTACTACATAGCTGTCCAAGGTGCATGGGGCTTTAGACGCCCGCTTTCATTTGCATGAAAGCAGATCATGAGCATCTCCATGCTGTGCGTCCTCTAGCTCTGACACATTGTTTGTTTGGCAGAATTTTTTCACTGCGAACCACACATCTTTCCATGCATTTTCATCTCTTCGAGATACCACATACCACAGGTTGCTCGTAATCGTAGTTGCATCAGCGAGAATACAACAAGTGGACTGAAGTGCCTTGTGTGCAACATGCACAACACGCAGAAAGTCCTCAAATACAACAAGACAAGTAATAAATTCAAGTTCACGTGATCATAAAGACCACTGGCCTCTATGGCCCATTTTTCTCCATTGTCTAATTTTTTTTCAAGGAGCCTGTAATTGCAGAGTAGTGTGTTTTAACAGAATTCACACATCGGCACTTACATGCCCATCTCGTCTCACTTGGCTTTACAATTTGAGTTTGTTTCATGTTCAGGGCTTTCTGCATTTCAATGAATCTGTGATGATTTGAAGGCTCTGCAAACACCGCATACAGTTTGTCAAGTACATTCAAGTATGTTTTCACAGTGCGATTGACGGCGCAACATTCCACTAGGACCAAGTTCAGTTTGTGTGCCATGCAATGTATATACGCTGCATATGGATGAACCTCTCTGATGCGTTGCTACACCCCTGAAACCTGCCCGGACATTACGGAGGCCCTGTCATAACTCTGGGCAACGATTGGCATGTTTGTAAGTCCAAACATTTCTAGTCCTTTCCTTATTGCATCTACAATTCCAACAGCATTATGGGATGCTGAACAATCAATAAAGCACAGGAATCATTCTTTGATTTTAAGTTTGTCAGCATTAGTGCCCGACCGATATGATATTAGCCTTTCACCGATATATCGGTTTCGCCGTATATTTTATCGATATGTGCCGATATGAAAACTTTTTTCAGAACATATAATGCAGAAAACAATGCTTTAGAATTGGTGTCATTATGTAGTTTGTCCATCAGAGCACGCTCCGACTCCATTGTTTACAGAGCTGACTCTGAACTGACAGTGGTTCTGCAGACAGGGCGGAGTTGAGCTGTGTGTCGGTAAGTTGCCAGATAGTTTGTGAAATGCATACTAAAAAGTTAATAAACAATGACCCCATCATTTTCCCATTTCAATATTACTAATATAACGGTAACCCTGTCCCTGACAACCATGTCACTCATGTCTGTTTGCTGTTAGCCAGCTATAGTTTGTCAGTGCTGTAAGTAATGTAGCAGATTGAAAGGTAAACATCAGAGCATCTTTTTGCAGCTCAGCAGACAACAGTGCAGTGGCGGATTGTGTCTGCTGAGTGTTGAATTCATGCTATGTTGTTACCTAGTTGGTGAGACACAATGCTGGAAAGTAAAATAAACAACGTCCGTCTTTTACTCTCCGTGACAACGAGCTTATAGCTAACTAGCTAATCACGTAGCTACTTTCATTGTTGTCAGCTGAGTGGAAGCTAATTAGGAAACATGTATTCACCAAACTGTTTTGTTCAGGATTCACAGTTTGGTACCCCTTCAGCTGAACAATTCCAGTCATTGCATTTACAAAATTTAATATTTAAAAGTCTGGTTTTCCACCGTTGAAGTTTCCCCTGAACTTGTATAGCAGAATACGGTGTAACACCGCTGCCGCTGTTTATATCTTGACTCGGCAGTATTAATATAGTCAGCATTTGACTGATACTAAACAGTAATACTGATGTTTATTTAGCTATTTATTTTATTTCTATTTATTATTTATTTTAATGGTCAGCATTTGACTAATACTAAACAGAACTGATGTTTATTTAGCTATTTATTTTATTTTTATTTATTCTTTATTTTAATGGTCAGCATTTGACTGATACTAAACAGTACTGATGTTTATTTAGCTATTTATTGTATTTTTATTTATTTATTTAAATCCAGCAATTGACTTATACTAAACATACAGTACTGATATTTATTTAGCATCTACATCTGGCTGTTTTTGGTTAGGTCCAGGATTTCTCTGAAGTTGGTGGACATTTTAAGAAATGAATATCCATTTATGCATCACAGTATGCAAGCCGTTTAGCATAGACTACTGTTATCTTGACAGGCTATGAACCACCAAAATGCAGATTAATCACGCAAATGAGATTGGGGAGTGGGGTTAGTAAATTACGTTTGATTGGATTTATTTTTATGTATTTACAAAATAATGATAACATTTTTTATTAAAATACCTAAATTATATAAATATTTATTTTGGAGTTAAAAATATCCTTTATTTGTAAAAATCTTTAGTAACATCTTTCAAGTCGAGGTCCCTTGTAAACAGTTTAGAGATTGAGACAAACATATTTCCAGATTTATATGGAATAACAGTAGACCTCGAGGAAGATACTCAACCCTGCAACTACCGAGAGAGAGGGGAGGCATGGCATTAGTGTGCTTGAGGGATTATTGTTTAGCCACACAGTTAAGACCACTAGAATTATGGTGTTGTCCAATCTATGAGGCAAAATGGAAAGATATAGAATTCTCCTACAGTTGGTTCTGGGTTGTTTAGACCGGGCGAAGGACATAAACTCAGTAAAAACAGAAACTAACTTTGGAAAAATCCAAATAACTTTACAGATCTTTATTGTAAAGGGTATAAACAATGTTTTCCATGCTTGTTCAATGAACCATAAACAATTAATGAACATACACCTGTGGAACAGTCGTTAAGACACTAACAGCTTACAGATGGTAGGCAATTATGTCACAGTTATAAAAACTTAGGACACTAAAGAGACCTTTCTACTGACTCTGAAAAACACCAAAAGAAGGATGCCCAGGGTCCCTGCTCATCTGCGTGAACGTGCCTTAGGCATGCTGCATGGAGGCATGAGGACTGCAGATGTGGCCAGGGCAATAAACTGCAATGTCCGTACTGTGATACGCCTAAGACAGCACTACAGGGAGACAGGAAGGACAGCTGATTGTCCTCGCAGTGGCAGACCACGTGTAACAACACCTGCACAGGATCGGTACATCCGAATATCACACCTGCGGGACAGGTACAGGTTTTCAACAACAACTGCCCGAGTTACACCAGGAACACACAATCCCTCCATCAGTGCTCAGACTGTCCGCAATAGGCTGAGAGAGGCTGGAATGAGGGCTTGTAGGGTCGAAAGAATGAGCTTTACACCGAGGCCTGTATTCTGGAGCGGGATCGATTTGGAGGTGGAGGGTCCGTCATGGTCTGGGCAGTGTCACAGCATCATCGGACATATTAAAAATAGCCTGAGCAAGTGTACAGGAAGATATTTAGTTCTGAGGCTTTCAATTTTCTGGCTTGAATTATTAAACCACGAAAGCAGACTAAACTGCTATTAAGTGCTACTAAACAGGTAGCCTGTATGCGACAATTGCTTCTTTTATTCTCCAGCCTGTGACCT
The DNA here is from genome assembly GCF_019703515.2 of Myxocyprinus asiaticus. NCBI lineage: Eukaryota > Metazoa > Chordata > Actinopteri > Cypriniformes > Catostomidae > Myxocyprinus > Myxocyprinus asiaticus. Next base: position 10,301,342 of record NC_059353.1, read on the forward strand.
CTCCCCTGTAAATAGCCCAAGACTATTTGCCTGCTGTCCATTGTATCATGTTGAAGATGTACAGACTGTTAAACGTTCACACAGTAAGGTCATTTTCAGTTGTCTTATTTACAGTCACACCTGTTTTTCAAGTGTCTGTCTTACTGGAGCAGCTGAAACTGCCATATTTTAACAATAAATATATGATCCTCATAATCCAGAACTTGATACTGCAGGTCACTTCGAATAGTATTAGTGGAACCAAGAACTAAAAACGGTTCAAGGAACAAAAACTGAAAACGAACTAAATTTGTAGCAGAAGGTAACCGAAAACCAGAACAGAGTGATTTTCAGTTGTTCTGGAGTGAAAACTATATTTTTAAATGCTGGTAACTGGTTAATTTATTTTACGATAATTTTTTTAATGAAACCAAAGGCCAAAGGGTTTATCACAGTATAGTTTTTGGAACTACACCATTTCATGTTGCCTGAAAAAATGACACATGTGTTTTGATCCTGAAGGAAACTGCTGCATCACACATTTCTTTGCCTAATTGCCCGTTGTGGATGTCGTATTCTCTGAATGAAGACCTTTTTAACAACTATGAATAAATACTAAGTATGCTTTATGTGTTTGTTCCCTACGTTAATACCCGCCCCATCACCCAGAATACAAAGTCTGGGGCATCCAAGGGGATAACAAGATACAACAACTGACAAAGACACAAGCAAACATAAGGACATTAAATACATTGGGGCAAACAAGTTATATGAGAAAAACCTAAAAAGAACATTATTAAGCGATATTTAATTTTATTCTAACCGGTAATCTTTTGGAAAGGAGGCTGCGGAACTTCTGAACCGGTATGAAAAAATACTGTTTTTGCTCAGAACGAACCGAAATGAAAAACATTTAGTTTTTAGTTCCTGGGAACAACTTTTTGCAAGCCAAAATGTTAATGAACAATGCATCCCTACAGTACTATTAGCATGTGGCATCAATCCCAGTAATTAAGAGAGAGCAACAGTCTAGTTCCGGAAGGAAAAATCCCATTCATTTTCTTTGTAGGCAAATTGATTTTTAATGATAATTTATAAGCCTTTAAAGACAGACCTACTTTGAGCTCAGAGGTTGTTAATCGATGACGTATGCTTCTGTTAATGCCATCAGTCCACGTTATTTCAACGTAAAAAATAAAATAAATATTATCTAATAGTGGAATTTCTGGTGAAGTATTGCTGCGTGCAGGTCATCCTGGGAGTTCCTTCTTACAAAGTCAGAAGTCATAAATACAACGTGGTGGATGTTCAAGGGATTTTATTTTGAAACAATTGACCCATTTTGCGATTTCATATTTATTTTTCATTTACTGACATACACACTTAAAAAATTTTTTTTTTTTTTTTTTACTTTTAGTTACTTAAAATAAGATTGTTGTGTGCAATCAAATTTGCTAAATGGAAGTTTACTTAATCCATTTGCTTTGGGACAACTTAAATAATTTTCGTTGGCCATAACCAGATGTATATGTGATGTCAGGTTCCCAGCACGCACCGTGGCATGAGTAAAAACTGTGACACCTGATCACTTATATGTGTCTTCTGTGACCACTTGTGTTCGGATTTGGAGGGGAGGGTCTCTGTTACATGACGACATACATCAATCACTATGTAGTGTGTTACTGCATGGTAATAAAGTGCAACAAATTCAGAAAAGACAAAGAAAGCGCAAAAAAAATGGTGCCCTGTTTCTCCCAGATGTGGTTGAAATTAAATCTAAGCACAAACGCAATTTGTCAAGCAGAATTATACGTTATTTTAGTGGATTACCTGTATTAAAGGTGCCTCAGGTGTTCGTGTTTCTCATCTGTGTTGATATCAGACACACCAAAGAAGATCCGTGAAGCTCTCGTGATACTGTATGTATTCACTTTTTAAAATTTTCCAGCGGTTATTTCCTTTTAAAGCCTCTCGTAATCGGCAAAGTGTAAACTCCTGTTTTAGCGCAGCGGTTGATTGACAGGTGAGGGGTGGTGCTTCACTGCTGCCGGGGCGCATACAGGATAGATTAGCGTTTACACCTAAAATTTGATCTGGTCACATGTGTTTTTGACCACAGTCGTATGTGGTTTTTGTGATCTGATCACAAAACGTTTTAGACTCCATTTAGACCTGTATTTAGAGCTGTGATCAGATCACCCGAAATGCATCTTCATACCAGGTGGGAATGGGGTCTTATTAGATGTGACAAAATGAATTTAAGTTCATACACCAATACTTGATCAAATTCATTCATTTAACTGCATGGAAAATGTTTCCTTTATTAGGAAAATGAATAAGGTTCTTTGAACGTTTTTATTTTTTTCATGGAAAAAGCTTTTTAACAGCAATGCAACAAAATGAAGTGCAAAGCCTCGCATTAGGTGTGTAATTGATGCGTTATCTATCTATTTTAGCACTCTCAAACCACCACATATAATGATGGGAAATGTTGCACACACCAGTCGCCTCATAAACCAGCTAAATCGCTGTTATTTTCTGTCAAACTTTATCACTATTCTTCATTAACACAACAAAAATTTATTTAAACTAGCCAAAATCCACAAATAAAATGATTTTTTACTAATACCAATTTGCTTCTGCAGCAATTCTTTAATCGATATGCCCCCAACTTGGAAAGTCAGGGCTTAAGGAAAATCCAGATTTTCCCACTGGTAATTACGACTTTGTGGTGCTGTTCATGTGTGCTCAACTCATAAATACGATCATTCCGACATGACTTGAACGCGCTGAACTACACTACCCATGAATCTTGAAGAGAAATATCAATCAATCAGAAAATCACGGCAAACAAATAGAGCTCTGCCGTGAATGCCTGCGAATGACGCAATCGAGTCGGTCTACCTACACTCTCAAACTGTGTGTAAATTTGCATATATTCAAATATTTTACAATAAAGATTAAATGCATTGTTTCCATACTTTTAATCAACAACTTTAAATCAATAGTTTTACTGTATATTTTTCCATCGTTTTAATTTGATTACGTCATTCACAGTGCTACATGAACTTGTAGTTCATTCCCTCTTGAAAGACGTTAAGTAAACAGTCTTGTACCTTTGCCTTATTTTTGTCTGATTTTTAAATACTTTTCTGCTTCAAATCAAAGTTTGATTCACAGCAGAGCTTGTTGGCTTGGTTCATGGCTCATAACCCTTTTATAAAGTACTTTATGAAATCCCTGTGGAAAAAATGAATGGTAAAAATACTTTCGAAATATGTATTGTAAGTTATATGAATAAAATGTAATTCAAATATATCAACCCACTCTTTTCACCTTAAGGAGAGGATTGCCTCCCGTCCAGTCCTCCACATCATGGATGCCTGTGCACGGATCAAAGGGGTCCCACTGAAGAGCCGTGCCACCATGAGGAAAGAGGTATGAGCTTGTCTACCACAGTGGCTCCCAACTGGCCTCGTTTCAGGACCCAAATTTACATTGGACATCAAGTGGCCTCCTGAAACTGTATCTAAATTATAGTACAAAATTGAATTTCGTTGGTTTCATGCTCTCACCAGTCAATAATTCACAATACAAAACACATTGTGGTTGGCTCAGATTTTGTTTATCCTCTTTGAAGGTGAACCTGCATTTAATGTAGTCTGGGTGATGTTTTTTATTTTTTAACCTTGTGTTGTTTTAGTTCATGGCTTTCAAGGATGAGGGTATGTCACACAACCTGTCCATGTTGGCATCTGTCCAATTTGGCTAGCTTCTACCAATTTATAGTCACATTTGCGTAATAATATAGTTTCATTGGACACTAATCAACCACAAAAGATATGGGAAACCATTTTCTCTTTTGTTAAAAAATATAATAAGCCTGTTTATTTTTGTATCCCTGTATGCAAATTTTTTGGGGGAGTTGTGGTTTATTATTTGCATTTAGCATTGTTTTTTCCCTGCTGTCCGCAGCCAAATCAAAACACCTAAAACCCATTTTTGGGCCACAGCCCACCAGTTGTGAGCCACTGGTCTACCATTGTTCTTTGAATGAGTACTTATGGTAACTAAGGAGGGATTAATTTGCTTTTTTTCTACACAAACGTTTCGGTTGCATTCTGTTCTGATGCTCTTGCAATTTCCCACAAGCTTTGTTTGTTTGAGCAGACCATTCGTGAGGGCTCGAACCCGTGCCTGAAGAGCCTGTTGAAACACAAGAAAGAGCTGTGCAATGTGGTCGTGGAGCTGCATAATAAAGAACCACAGTGTCTTTCAGAAGTAAGGAGCACACACATCAGCAAAAATGAGAAAGAACAAAACTGCAATGTTATACTTTTTGCATTTCAGAATTCCTTGGAAGTGCATTTGTGCATGCATGCAATTGGAAAGCATTAAGTATTTTTAACAGTTAATTAAATAATTGACCTTACAGATGTGTCCGTTTAAATGTTCTGTGACCTCTTTTTGAGCTAAGTGATTTTAAAAGCCGCATGACAACAGATAAGGTGATAAGAGAGTGGTTAGGCAACTGGGACAGTTTCATCTCACTGTATTACATACATAACTGCATGTCATGAGGTTTGCCTGAATTGTTACATTTGAAAGAAACTGCAATTTGCAGTTGCAGTATGGCTGGTTTTCTCTATACTAAAATGCTATTCATACATATTGCTTTATAATGTTTTCAAAGTATTTTCATTTGACTGTTGCACCACAGAATATTTAGTATATATGCATGTAATGTTAATACTTGGCATGATTTTGTCCTCCTCTCTAGATACATTATGTATGCTTACCTAGTCACACCGAGGGGGAGAATTTCACTCTACAGGCAAGTCCTTTGTATGCCATGTCTTTTTGAACAGTATATGAAAGTTTGTCCATGCAGGGCTCATCAATAAGTGTTTGAAATGTGCCAGTAATAGACTGTATGTCATGTTAAACATGTTTTACCGTGGTGTGATTAATATACCTTGTTTTCTGATGCTCACAGGCTCTAAAATCTCTTTCCACTGAGATGATGGAGTTGCTTAGATCACTTCATGTGCATACACTTAAAGATGAAGAGATTCTGCTCCTTAAAGATCCCAAAAGACCCTTTGAGAGAAAAGACAGTGTTTCCCAGGTATTTATTGCATTTTCTGTGTATTATACTTGAGTATGTTTAAGTTCTGTTTGGGGTGTGTATATGTTCTCATTATTTTTGTATCAGGTGTCCTTCATTGTTTTGTCTGGGTGTACTTTCTTTGTGAAATTGGTTCTGAGCAGAACTAACCTTGTGGAATGCAGCCAATGTTATTAAATTATGTTGTACTCTGATTGAACATTACATCAAACCACAAGTGTTTTTCAGACATAACAAGAGATTGCATGTGTATTTAAACACATGTCAGGGAATTGTATCGGTTCAGGGCTTGACAATTTACAGACCTTTTGTGAATCATGTTTATTCTTCCTGAGCAGCTTTGTATATCATAACAATATATCTTGACTACACAGGATGTAAGTACAGGATAATACATAATCAGCTAGTAATTTTTGCAAGATAATCTCCGATGGGTTGATCACGACAAAAGAAGCGTTCTTTTTCTTTATAATTTATATTATGTTATTTGTACATCCTGCTTATTACACGGCTACTTACCAAATGTATAAATAAATGGACATAAAATATTGATTCAAGTTTTTTAAAACTATGTTAATGTGTACAGTAATAAGAAAAAGACTGCGGAGTAATAAAAGAGACACTAGCACAGCTATGTAGGACATCAGTTGTCTGTGACAACTGTCAATTACTGTATACAGTTTAGAGGTCACTATACAAACATATTTAAACACAGAATGCCATGATTAACCAATCAAAACCAAGTAGAGAGCTGTGTAAGAGGCTTTTATCATGTCATTCCAACAGTTGATTAATACATTGATATATTAATAAATTGTTTATTTTTTTTTCAATCTCAGGTCAGCTGTTCAAGAGCCTTGTGTATATTGAGGCATAGCCCCACTCCTCAGGTTAGTGTTTGCACCTTGCTGGGGTTGTTGGCTCGATACACTGCTGGGATAAGGTATGCCCTGGAGTTACAGGTTCTGCAGAGGGGCACATCAGAATCATGTCAAGCTGAGGATGATGACACCAATCAGTCTGTCTCCTCTATTGAAGAGGACTTTGTTACTGCTTTTGAGCATCTTGAAGAGGAGAATACAGGTGATTAGTCATTGGTTACTTTTCAAACCTACTTTTTTGGTATATACATATTTGAATAATTACTAGTATATCTCGTTGTCATTATTTAACCCCAGGTTTCTCAAGTAGGACTATCTGTGCACAAAATGCCCTTTTAGCTATTTTGAAAAAGAACCATTTACTAAATAGCTAGTGACCAAATTAGGCACCATAAAAGCTTTAAGAGAAAAAGATGTGAGCATGTACAAATGCTAGCTCTGCTTTTTTCTCTGTTCTCTGACTTTGCAGGTGCCAATATTCAGCAGAACCTCAGAGACGTGGCCTCCCAGACTGCCCCCTCTCATTTAAAAGACTTACCAGGATCTCGCATCATAATAAGTTCCATACACAAAAAGTCAGTGTGCAAGCAAAAGTCCACCGCAAAAGTGGCAGAATCTGTCCTAAAGTCCGTATGGCCTGAGGATTCAGAGACCTCGTACACACCTAGTAGCCCACCAAAGGGACTTGCTACCTCCCCATCCCTTACAGAGTCAGATGACTCAGACTGCTCCAGTCCCAGCCCTATTATATTTCTGGATGAAGTTGGATATCAGAAAAGTCTTAAAGCAAAACTTGACATTCCCAAGATCCCCGTTTTAAAGGAGGGTGTGGAAGACTCTGACTCAGAAGTCAGTGAATTTTTCGACAGCTTTGATCAGTTTGATGAACTTGACCATACTTTTGATTCCAACATCAAGGTCCTAAAAGAACAACCCCTCCCTGGTCAAGCAGAGAAAAAGCATATTGACAACTCGGGATGTAAATTTGTGTTGAGGGTGTGCTCCAACCCAGCAATGAACCCTCACAAGTTTGATCATAGAACTCTCCCAGCCAATGTCAAGAAACCAACTCCACTCAAGCCAGAATCACCATACAGTATTCACTCCGATGCACCAGATTCCCCACGGCTGGCAAGGACTCCCTGTGAGGAAAGTGGGCCGCTCTTCAGTCCAGTTCTTTCATCGGCATTTAGCCCCCTGGGAGAAGGAGGGTCCTTGGAGTATTTTTGGAAAGCTGATGGTGATAGCTCTGAATTACGTAAACCACAGGACCTTTGCTCCCTTTACAAAACGTACTCTGACTTTGCCAATAACCTGTCAAGAGAAATCCTCGGATCTGTGTGTGGATACTCCTCCCCTGTTGATTTTAACATTAATAAGAACTTGAGCTGTGTGTGTCACAAGGAGTTCAAAAACACTAATGGGCATCTGATGAAGCTGTCAGACATTCAGGAGACAGTCACCATCACCAAATCCCAATCACAGTCTCTGAAGGATGGGATTCAGAAATTTGCTACAGACTTGGTTGAAATAAGCCTTGGAAGTGCCTTAAAGGACTTGCAGAAAGGAGTGTCCTCCTGTACCACTACACTTTGCCATTTGGCTGCAAGGCTGACTTCTTCAGTATTTCAAATGGCCTTTCATGAGATAGGCATGCGCCATGCATATGTGCTAAAAGAGCGTGCCATAAATGGACTGGCCAGTTTCCTTGTAGGGGAAGCCATTTCTGGAGCCCTCAAAGACTTTCTGTTTGTGAAAAAGCAGATTTTCAACAACACTGTCACTCGATTTGCAGCAGATCTTGCTGAGGAGTTAGTGTTTGAAGGAATTATGGAGGTTTGTCAATTTTCACATCCCTCTACACCTCTTACACCAAGCGACTGGTCTTTTGAACAAGAGGAAGAAGTGGTTTCTTCCTATGCCTCTGACCTTTCAGAGTCAGTTCTCCAAGAGGCTTTTATAGAGCTCTCACAAGCTGACGTGACTTTCACTACACAGGCAGCCATCAGCGTGTCAGTGGATAACGTATGCTATGTAAGTGCTGAAGATACTTCTCTAATCACAAAGACCTGCAGTGCCCAGACCAGTTATCCTGGGTCTCAAGCTCTAGAAGATGCTGGCAACCAAGAGCAGGATGTTTGCACAGTAAAGAACGCCTTGTATTGTGTGTCAGGTATGGCCAGTTGTGTTTCAGTACCTGTGGCTGGCCAGGTCATATCTCATGTACAAAACTCAAAGGAACCTTCTCTGTATATATCCAGTATTGGTCACATATGCCAGACCAGCCCTAAAATAAGCATTTGTTGTGAAGGGGATGCTTCAAACTCAACCTCAGATACTTCTGCAGCAACTCAGACTGAATCATTGCCAGGTCCTGCAAAAAAACTGGATACTAATTTTGAAGAAATAGTTAGCAATCCATCCACTGAAAATGATTCTGGCAAACCCTCAATTGGCAAAACTTTTCAGAACTTCTCTGGCAATATGGTGGACACCATAGTAGGTGAGGCATTTGATCTAATGCATTCTTCAACAAAAGTGAAGAAAAAAGTGGAGGATTGTACAGACTTTCTGAGCAAAACTATAGCTGCGCATATATCCTCTCCAAGCCATGGCACGGTTAAATCACATGATGCATCATCTTGGAGTTCACAAGCTCAGAGAGCACCCTTTCACTTAGTGTCAAAGGCCGCTTGTGACCTAACCTCCAGAAGTATACGTCCAGTCTCCAAACCCACTTCAGAAGTCCATCATGCCATGAGAAGGGACACATTAGAAGTGCCCAGTTTTGAAGTTGCCTCCTGTTGTGGAAGAAAGGTAGGTGCAGAGGAGATCTTTAGCAGCAACTATGGAACAAAATCAGTTGAAACCCCAAGCACTCCACCCTCAAGCCCTCAGCAGCCATCGGAAGAGCACAGTGAGAAACAGATCAGACATTTCTCCAAAAAGCTCAAAGGTAAACTTGCAAAAGAATTCTCTCCTGCAACCCCTCCACCCACCCCATTTTACCCAGCTGCCACCGACTCCAAGAAAGCAGGTTCAGTTTCAGACAAAGCAGATTTTGTGCTCAAGCTCATTAGGTCTCTTTCTGAAGAAGCTGGTAGCAATGAAGATGAGGAGGAGGACCAGGAAGATGGCCCGCACTCCAGAAACTCACAGGTGGAGCTGAACCCTAATGTCAGGAACAGAGTGACTGAGAGGGGTGCGCTCCATTATGCCGAGCGTTTAGCATGCCACATAGTTTCCATGGCAACTGAGATGGACACACTAAGCTTTGGAGAGGTAAAAAAGCCTGAGGGTGATGAGAGCAAAGGCAGCGTTGCCTTACATAGCGCACAGTTCTCAGAGCAGACGTTGAATTCTTTGTGGACGTATGCTGGAGAAGTTGCTGGAGAAGTCATCGATGATGTAAAGAGGATGATGAGTTCAACCCACTGTCGTCACAAAACAATAAAAAGAGGATCTGCAAGCTCTGCAGACAAACTTCAGTGTGGAGATTACAAGGACTCCCTTCTGGGAAGCTTGGCTCATCAGTGGTCTGGTGATGTCCAGGCATCAGTCCATAACTCTCAGAGTGGCAGTTCCAGTAAGATGTCATCAGAGTATCCAAGCTGTGAAAGTGTCACTGATGAATATGCAGGATACCTTATTAAGGTCCTGAAGAAAGAGGGAGGCAACCGAGAGCTTATACTGGATCAGTATGCCACTCGTTTGGCCTATCGATCGATTAAATCAGGCCTTGCTCATGCGGCACGAAAAATAAAGCAGAGATCCCCTTTGAGGCTTCACTCTTCTAGGTGTCTACACAATGATCGTAGCCACGAGGCTCCTCAAATTCCCATATCGAAGTCATCTGTACTTACTCATGGAAAAGATGGATCCTCTTGTGAATCTCTGCCATGTGCTTGTCAATACAGTCAAGACATTAGCAGTAATGAATATGTAGAACTTGTGAACTTTGCCGAGTCACTGGCCTACAACATCACATGTGATGTTACACGAAAGCTTCAAATGTCATCAGTTAGACTGCCAAAATCTCTCACTGATTCTTGCCTCTACAGGAAATCCAATGTGGAGGACTTACCAGAAAATGTAATGAAAAGTACATTTTCATGCTCTCTTTTACCTTACACAGAGACTAACAGGCTGTATCATAGCACTGGCAGCCTGAATGATGGCAAATGCAACAACAATGTCATGCAAGTGATTGAACATTATGCCAGGAAAATTGTCGATGACACTTTGGAAATGACACTGGGCCCGGGATGTTTTCAGGCTGCTGGGGACAGAAGGGCACTAGAGCCGAATTCTTTCACAGAAAAGCTGGCTAAGGCATACCAAGCCTGCCGATACTGCCAAGGTCAAGATTGCCTGTTTTGCAGTAGAGATGGTCGTCGCAGTTTCCAGGGACTGAAAAAAAGGAGGCAACAGGATTCCGATGCAGTGACTGGGCTAGAAATTCCTAGAATTCACATTGATTTGGATAAGAGAGCTGCTTTTGCTGAGGAAATGGTGTCCAGTGCTATTGAGAAAGCGAAAAAGGAACTGAGCTGCACCAGCCTGAATGCAGACAGTGGGATTGGTCACGATGGCGCAAGCTTTGCAGAAAGCCTCACCACAGAGATTATGACATCCGCATTATCCAACGTCTGCCAAAACGTCAACCTTGGGTAAAATGACACAACTTTCCCAAATAAGTCTATCCTGTAAAATTGCTCATCGGTTACTCAAGAAAAAAAGGGTTTCCTGGATTTAAAATTTTTTTTTTTTGTCAGTGGCTTGTCGTGATTGGACTTTTTATGTTTCAGTACTTCTAGGAGGGAGGTTGTCAGTGTGACAGAATCAACCGTGAGTCAACAGCTGAGTTTGAGTGTTGGTGATGACAGTCTTGGTAGTTGGTCCAATTTGAGCTTTGAAGAAGACCACCCAGATGAGACCAGCAGCTTTCACCATCTAAGTGACAGGTAAATAGGTCCCACCACAAGATATACACAATGCACAAGCTATAGATACTGAGCAATTCATTTTAACATTTTTGTGAAAGCATTACTGTTTGATTAATACCACACTCCCATTCAAAAACACTCTTCTTTCTTCCTACTGCACCTTTCACAAGCATGTGGCTCTAACCATTGTAAAAAGCACAATTTGGTGGATTTACAAAGGATTGACTGCATTAAACCAGCAAAGGAATATTGAGAGAAGAGATTTCAGTTCAATAAAGTGGTCGAACTAAGTCAGTGTCAAATGTTAGACATTCTATAAGTTTGTTTTCAAAGTGTTTTGGTCCATTTTTTAACATTTGCAGTTTTTCCAACAGATGTTTTGTCTGAATTCTCATGTTTGGTCTAAGTTTTATCAGTTTTGGTTTAGGGAAGCCTATGACACATTATTGCTGAAAATTGTTTTATTGTTTTCTTTCTTTTGTACAAAAACTGTTTAAAGATTTCTTTGAAGTCAAAGATGCCAATTATATCACTGTTGTCCAAATTTCCTGGGGAATACCTAGGGCGGTTTCCAGATAAGCATTAAGGGGTTATGTTTTTCACTCTCAATAAAATGTCTTTGGCCTCAGAAGATGATTACTGACTAATACGGTCTTGTCTTTCAAAGGCAGGCATAGTTTTGAGTTGTTTTTGGATATAGTGTCTTAATGGGAGCAAATTTGATCGACATTTTAATATCTCCCAAGATGCTACAAGTTAGAATGTATGAGCAACTATTGTTTTGGACAGCCAAAAATACCATGAAGGTATCACAATATTTATGAAAGGTGTGGTTGTCAGCTTGAGGCAGTGTTTCTAGTGTAATCAATTCCAAAAATCCTCAGTGAATTCAAATACAGATGTGTTGTCTTGAGAGAAGCCCTAACATGCTGTATAGATCAGGTAGGTCTACATAGTAGATTTCTCATTAGGGCTGCGTGTGATATATTAAATATTCACAATATATTTGCAATGATTTTGCCAGGAATATACAAAGAGAATATTGCAGTGATTTGAATGCAGTTTTTATTTGGTCTTTAAGACTATTTCATTCTATCACAACTTGTGAGGATCAAAGTGTAAAGACATGTTTTAATGACTTAGCAGTATAAAAGCACAGCTTGAGGCTAGTTCAATTCAGTTCCTGTAAAGTTAAATGTTCCATTTGAATGAATCAATTCAAAACTCTCATTCAGACTCTGATCGTTTGCATGTACAATGTCTGTTTTGTTGAAATGATTGTTTCTCTGATTAAAAAAAGCAGAATTTCAGGAAAAACACCTATGAAGACAAATATCAAGACATACAGTATGTATGATATACACTCATCGGCCACTTCATTAGGTACACCTGTACATCTACTTATTCATGTGATTATCTAATCAGCCAATCATGTACTGTATACAATCATGCAGATTTGGGTCAGGAGCGTCAGTTAATGTGCACATCAACCATCAGATTGAGGAAAAATGTGATGAATGAATGATTTCGACCGTGGCATGATTGTTGGTGCCAGAATGGCTGGTTTGAGTATTTCTGTAACTGCTGATCTCCTGGGATTTTCACGCACAACAGTTTCTAGAATGTAAAGAGAACAAAAAACATCCAGCGAGCGGCAGTTCTGTGGATAGAAACGGCTTGTTAATGACAGAGGTCAGAGGAGAATGGCCAGACTGGTCCAAGCTGACAGGAAGGTGACAGTAACCCAAATAAACACGCGTTACAACAGTGCTATGCAGAAAAACATTTCTGAATGTACAACACGTCAAACATTGAGGCGGATGGGCTACAGCAGCAGAGGACCCCTCCGGGTACCACTACTGTCAGCTTGGAACAGGAAACTGTAGCTGCAGTGGGCACAGGCTCACCAAAATTGGACAGTAGACGATTGGAAAAAAAATAGCCTGGTCTGAGAAATCTGGATTTCTGCTGAGGTACACAAATAGTAGGCCCACTACAGCCTCAGTTTTCTGTTCTTGGCTGACAGGAACCCAGTGTGGTATTCTGCTCACTATAGTTGTACAGAGTGGTTATCTGAGTTACCATAGCCTTTCTGTCAGCTCGAACCAGTCTGGCCATTCTCCATTGACCTCTCTCATCAACAAGGCGTTTCTGTCCACAGAACTGCTGCCTGCTGGTTGTGTTTTTGTACCATTCTCTTTACACTCTATAGAGACTGTTGTGTGTGAAAATTCCAGGTGATGAGCAGTTACAGAAATACTCAAACCAGCCCATCTGGCACCAACAATCATGCCACGGTCAAAATCACTGAGATTAAATTTTTTCCCCAATCTGATGGTTGATGTGAACATTAACTGAAGCTCCTGACCCATATCTGAATGATTGTATACATTACACTGCTTACACACGATTGGCTAATTAGTTAATCACATGAATAAGTAGATGTACAGGTGTACCTAATAAAGTGACCGGTGAGTGTATATATATATATATATATATATATATTGACCTCTTGTGTACCTCTAGTAAATATTACCTCTATATATTTGCTCAAGGTAGGTATACTAGATTTACAGTAAATTATATTGTAGTGTGTCTTCCACTCTTCTTTTCCCCCAGCAGTAATGGAAACAGCAGTAGCTGGAGCAGTCTGGGTTTAGAAGGCGAGGTTTATGAAGAACATTTGTCCTTCTCTCCAGACAGGTTGGTCTATGGAAGGAGGCATAGTATAGCCAGCATGGGCTTGCTCTAATTACTGCATGATGTCATGCAAGTGCTGAAAATGTGTCTCTGTGAATTTGTGAGATTGTACCTTTTAACATCACCATGGAACAAATGGTCCTTTGTTGTTCTTCATTCTGTGGCTGACACTAATGGGATTAGTCAATCAAATCTTTGTGTATGTGTTGGTAGAATTGTGTGTGTAGGAAGTGTTGGGGTGGGGGGAGAGAATGTTGCATATGGTTTGTGGTATATTTCCCTTCAGTCAGTCAGTAACATTCTCTTACACCTGTAATATTTTTCATCCTATAGTGACTACACTGAAGAGAAGGAAGCAGAGGCCAAGGACGATTCGGGTGGTAAATAACAAGAACTAATTTTCATTAGGGGTGGGGAAAACACATTCTGTATTCAAACAAATCTTGATCGATCCACAAAATATATAATCATTATTAAAATATATTATTAATGATGGTTATTGTAAAGCATTCGGAGGACAAAACGGATACAGATTACATGATGGGAATCTGCAACGGCATAGTAAACCATGAAAGGTTGCGCTGACATTGTGCAAAGACATGAACACAAAAGGCTGATCTTTATTATACACCATCTTAAAGAAAACAACCAAGCAACATTTTGTGTGATGAGCTCTATATTTAAAGGGAATATGTATTTACATAGGAATCACAATTGCCATACACAGTCTTTCACATGCTCGAAAGTTGATCATTCTCATGGGCAGCCACAAAACAAGATGCACGCTGGTTGACAACAACATAGTTTAAGGAGGCCCTGATGTGCCATTTCATTTAGATACTTGTTTATAAGACCCGTTTTTTTCCTACTTCTGTTGGCAGGTCAGACATACAGTACTTTAGTTTGGCTTTTATATGGAGTTTTTACACATACAGTTGAAGTCAGAAGTTTACATAGACTTAGGTTGAAGTCATCAAAACAAATTTTTTAACCACTCTACAGATTTAATATTAGCAAACTATAGTTTTGGCAAGTTGTTTAGGACATCTACTTTGTGCATGACACAAGTCATTTTTTCAACAATTGTTTACAGACAGATTGTTTCACTTTTAATTGACTATATCACAATTCCAGTGGGTCAGAAATTTACATACACTAAGTTAACTGTGCCTTTAAGCAGCTTGGAAAATTCCAGAAAATTATGTCAAGCCTTTAGACAATTAGCTTCTGATTGGAGGTGTACCTATGGATGTATTTTAAGGCCTACCTTCAAACTCAGTGCCTCTTTGCTTGACATCATGGGAAAATCAAAAGAAATCAGCCAAGACCTCAGAAAAAAATTGTGGACCTCCACAAGTCTGGTTCATCCTTGGGAGCAATTTCCAAATGCCTGAAGGTACCACAATACAAACTGTATAGTATCTGTACAAACAATAGTACACAAGTATAAACACTATGGGACCACGCAGCCATCATACCACTCAAGAAGGAGACACATTCTGTCTCCTAGAGATGAACGTAGTTTGGTGCAAAAAGTGCAAATCAATCCCAGAACAACAGCAAAGGACCTTGTGAAGATGCTGGAGGAAAGTATCTATATCCACAGTAAAACGAGTCCTATATCGACATAACCTGAAAGGCTGCTCAGCAAGGAAGAAGCCACTGCTCCAAAACCACCAAAAAAAAATAGCCAGACTACAGTTTGCAAGTGCACATGGGGACAAGGATCTTACTTTTTGGAGAAATGTCCTCTGGTCTAATGAAACAAAAATTGAACTGTTTGGCCATAATGACCATCGTTATGTTTGGAGGAAAAAGGGTGAGGCTTGCAAGCCGAAGAACACCAACCCAACTGTGAAGCATGGGGGTGGCAACATCATGTTGTGGGGGTGCTTTGCTGCAGGAGGGACTGGTGCACTTAACAAAATAGATGGCATCTTCAAATGTCAAATTATGTGGATATATTGAAGTAACATCTCAAGACATCAGCCAGGAAGTTAAAGCTCGGTCGCAAATGGGTCTTCCAAATGGACAATGACCCCAAGCATACCTCCAAAGTTGTGGCAAAATGGCTTAAGGACAACAAAGTCAAGGTATTGGAGTGGCCATCACAAAGCCCTGACCTCAATCTGATAGAAAATTTGTGGTCAGAACTGAAAAAGCATGTGCGAGAAAGGAGGCCTACAAACCTGACTCAGTTACACCAGTTCTGTCTGGAGGAATGGGCCAAAATTCCAGCAACTTATTGTGAGAAGCTTGTGGAAGGCTTTCCAAAACATTTGACCTAAATTAAACAATTTAAAGGCAATGCTACCAAATACTAACAAAGTGTATGTAAACTTCTGACCCACTGGGAATGTGATGAAATAAATAAAAGCTGAAATAAATAATTCTCTCTTCTATTATTCTGACATTTCACATTCTTAAAATAAAGTAGTGATCCTAACTGACCTAAGACAGGGAATGTTTTCTACGATTAAATGTCAGGAATTGTGAAAAACTGAGTTTAAATGTATTTGGCTAAGGTGTATGTAAACTTCTGACTTCAACTGTACTTTGGCAACATGCCCCTACACTGACTGCTACTGAAAAATTGAGATGGATTTAGAATAATTTTGGAATCAGATTGTGACGCCCTGAACCCGAATCAAGTAGAATCGTGAGGTGCCTAAAGATTCCCACCCCTTGTTTTTTTTGTCTGTTGTTCAAACCTCAACTGGTAATAAATCCTCAACTGTAGACTAATATCAACCCTTATATTTGTGCTGCCACTCATTTCAAGTGGTCTTACTTGGCTGAGCACCTTTGACGGGCCCTCATCAAAGCCACATTGCTATTTATTGACGTCCCTGAGTCCCCTGACTGTCAGAGCGGCTCCATGTGGGTCAACAGATGAGCTCAGGCTCAGTTATGTGTCTGGTCCAGTTTACAGATCGAGCGTGGGAAACTGCTTTGCTGAAGTAAGCTATTTACTGTGACTGTGGTGTTTGTGGTTTGTGTGTATGTATGGATTAAATTGTGTGTTTTTTCTCCATGAAGGAGCAGGGCGAGTGGAAAAGGAACATGGGCAGGCGGAAAGAGCGCTGCTGGTAGTGAGTACGGATGTGAGGGGCCGGACTCTGGACCCCCAGCTGACAGCAGTGCTCCAGTGGATAGCCGCCTCTATTGCTGATCTGCCTTTAATGAAGCTGAACCAATACTCTGCCCAAGAGCTCCAGCAGGTCAGAATTTTCTCATAGTAATCTGCGTGTTATCATTATAATAATTCACAAAGTGGGTGAATCTTCAATAAGGGTAAATTTTCTGTCCTCAAAAATGTTTTAAAATATTTTAAATTATTTGGATTATTTGCAAGAATTTTACCATTTTGGGCTTGTTCCCTACCCAGACTATATCCCCTCTATACTAAATGTATTTAAAATTCTACTTGGCACTTTTTTCATGCTTTTCATTAATTTAGTGTTAATGTGTACAATTCAGTTTCATTTTTTCTTTTTTCTTTTTTTTTTGTACAAATAATCACTGTCACCAATACTGCTGTCATTACCATAAAACAAAAACAAAATCCACACTATCACACATTATACCAAAATCCACTTGAGGCTGATAAAGGCCATGATTGGATCTTTATTCCAGGACACGCGATAAACATTTTAATATTGAATAAACAATGTTTAACCTCGTGCACATGTGTGGACGTTATATTTTGACTTTGCTATACGCAACGCATAATTTAAATAAATAAAAACCAACTGAATTCTGTTCACATAACTCTAGACTGTCATTTAAGGGTTAAACTTCTGCCGCACCGAGTCACGTGACACAACAGCATGCCGTTGATTTCCGTGAAGTGCTCCTACGGACGCTGTGTCAACAAAAGTGTCTCTGGTAAGAAATCTCTGTAAGGTTTTTCATTGAAACCTGTTTGGTTGTAAAGAAGAGAGTCTCTAGTTTCGTTTAATATGCAGCATTAAAAAATCTGTTAATTATTCGCGCATCAGTGCCCTGATAAGCATATGTCTACAAATGTGGAAACTTGGACGCATTTCCTCAAAAGTAGAAAAAACATGTTAGTTATTTTGAATAACTTTCAACTCTAACACATCTGTGGGTCATTTGGCTTCAATTTATTATACAGTTTGTTATATTTAATTTTGTCATCACTGTACAATACAGTTCTATTCATTAACATGAGTAAATGCATTCCTATATATTTACAGTGCATTTTAACATTGAGAATAAATGAGTTTATCCAAAAGCTGGAAAATGTTGCTTTCAGAGGCTTTAAATGGAGATAGGATAAAAATAAGGTGCATTTCAAACTGTTCTGAGACCAGTGAAGACAGGCAGCACACTGGAGGTTAAGTAACTAAATAGGCAGCATGGGAGCATCCTATAGCTCTCTATTTAGCTAAGTGCGTTCAATTTCAGACTTCAGATGGTGTTTGGATCACTCAACAGGCAGACATGGGACAATGGTAATAAGTACTTGGATTCAGAATTTTATAATGCAACATTTTATTTTAACATGGTTGGCAGTGATTGGATGATGCTGGACATTACTTTGAATAAGAATTATTTTTTCAGCTTTACAGAAAATCAGCTGTAGTGTCTGTAACTTCTCAATAACATGAATAACCAACACTCCTGGAAACATAATAAACAATCTGACTTTCTATAGCTTAGTTTTATTTAAAATTTCACAACATAGTCTCACTGTCCACATATGTGTACATACACTGGTGGCCAAAAGTTTGGAATAATGTACAGATTTTGCTTTTATGGAAAGAAATTGGTACTTTTATTCACCAAAGTGGCGTTCAATTGATCACAATGTATAGTCAGGACATTAACCCTCTGGGGTCGACGGACGCACCGGCACGTCCTGCTGGATTTTTTCCTCATAACAGCGGAAACAACTTAAAACACTCCGTCATTTTTGGGCAAGTGTAAGACATAATTAGAGACTATAAAGGGTCTACTTTTATTTATGTACACTCGCAATAACAACAAAACCTTGAGCTTTTGTATAATAAAGAAAATAAAAAGGGTGCGCTTTCAGCCGTCTCTGTATCTGCGAGCATCTTTCTGAAACACGTCACAAAAATGAACTGAAACTCCGCAAATACTTATCAGACAAACATGAAACATATGTCTAAAGAAAGCTTAAAATGTCTACTTTTAAATAAAACTATTCAAATTTAAAACATATATTCTCCTGTAATGTAATCTGTATTAAACAAAGCAATGTACAGTTTCTCCTGGCTCAGCTAATTATCCCTAATGAGATCACACCCACCAGCAGAGCGCGCTATTCATACGGTGATGTGCTGAGGCGATCAATGCAAATGGTAAACGCCCCCAACAATGCCTTAAAAAGCATCGAGTTCATTCACTTTTCTGCGCGTTTGGAAGATGGCACGCTACACAGGTGAGGAAGCTCCTGGATAGTGATGAAGAGTTCACATTTTTCTCAGAAGTAGAGCGGGACTTCGATGAATGTTTGCATTTTGAAGAGCGACTTGATCCAGCCGAGGATTGTTGTTTCGGCTATAGCAGGTATTTCAGTTGTATGCTCTATGATATAAATATGATATAAAAATAATATGAATGTTTAGATTATATTTTAACTAATGTTTATGCTGCCTCATTATAATCAACAAAGCTTGTGCTTGCAAATATCTGTTCGGGTGTAAATGTGTAAAATGTGCTGTAAATATGCCCATATTAGAAAATCAGCATATTAGAATGATTTCTGAAGGATCATGTGACCCTGAAGACTGCAGTAATGATGCTGAAAATTCAGCTTTGATCACAGGAATAAATTGCATTTTACAATATATTCAAATAGAAAACAGTTATTTTAAATAGTAAAAATATTTCACAATATCACTGTTTTTGCGGTATTTGGATCAAATAAATGCAGCCTTGGTGAGCAGAAGAGACTTCTTTTAAAAACATTAAAAAATCTTACTGATCTAAAACTTTTAAATGGTAGTGTAGGTCTAAATTTTTAAGTAAAGTCTTTATGTAAAGAAAATGTATAGTCAGATTACTTCTTTTAACTTAAACTTGATTTTGTGAATAAGCTACAAACAATACATTCAATCATTAAGTCTCCTCACATTCATTCTCTCTCAGGGGAGGGGTCTTTGTCTCCTCAGGTGTGAATAACATCAATATTCATGGTCATCCACGCCTCCTCGCATATGGCCTTTCTGTCAATAAAAGTGTCTTAAATGACTATATTGTTTTGTATGAATGAGTGATCAGGATGGTTTATCATCATTTTTGTAGCAAAAACTCTAGGCTACAAGATCCAGTTCTCAAAAGTCTTGTGAACAAATGTTTAGTATGTGATATATGGCCTTATTTCAATAACTTAAAATTTGTTGTTTTTTCAAAAACCACGCATAAACATTATTTTCTCAAAAATACAAACATGTACATACATGTTGTTCACATATTATTGTAGCCCAGTTTGTGCTGAATGCAGTGTTATCAGACTTGAGCCATTAATATGTTTTTAAGCAACTGAAAAATGCACAAATGTCAAGGCATGTCAAAACTTCTCTAGGGCCCAAAACACCCTCATACCCCAGAGGGTTAATAACGTGAAAAATTACTATTACAATTTGAAAAAAAGTTTCAGAAATTACTTCAAAGAGTTCTCATCAAAAAATCCTCCACGTGCAGCAGTGACAGCTGTGCAGATCCTTGGCATTCTAGCTGTCAGTTTGTCCAGATACTCAGGTGACATTTCACCCCACACTTCCTGTAGCACTTGCCATAGATGTGACTGTCTTGTTGGGCACTTCTCACACCCCTTACAGTCTAGCTGATCCCACAAAAGCTCAATGGGGTTAAGATCCATAACACTCTTTTCCAATTATCTGTTGTCCAATGTCTGTGTTTCTTTGCCCACTCTAACCTTTTCTTTCTGTTTTTCTGTTTCAAAAGTGGCTTTTTCTTTGCAATTCTTCCCATAAGGCCTGCACCCCTGAGTCTTCTCTTTACTGTTGTACATGAAACTGATGTTGAGCGGGTAGAATTCAATGAAGCTGTCAGCTGAGGACATGTGAGGTGTCTATTTCTCAAACTAGAGACTCTGATGTACTTATCCTCTTGTTTAGTTGTACATTTGGCCTTCCACATCTCTTTCTGTCCTTGTTAGAGCCAGTTGTCCTTTGTCTTTGAAGACTGTAGTGTACACCTTTGTATGAAATCTTCAGTTTTTTGGCAATTTCAAGCACTGTATAGCCTTCATTCTTCAAAACAATGATTGACTGATGAGAAAGAGAAAGCTGTTTTTGTTTTGCCATTTTTGACCTAATATTGACCTTAAGACATGCCAGTCTATTGCATACTGTGGCAACTCAAAAACAAACTCAAAGACAATGTTAAGCTTCATTTAATGAATCAAATAGCTTTCAGCTGTGTTTGATATAATGGCAAGTGATTTTCTAGTACCAAATTATCAATTTAGCATGATTTCTCAAGGATAAGGTGTTGGAGTGATGACTGCTGGAAATGGGGCCTGTCTAGATTTGATCAAAAATGACTTTTTTCAAATAGTGATGGTGCTGTTTTTTACATCAGTAATGTCCTGACTATACTTTGTGATCAGTTGAATGCCACTTTGGTGAATTAAAGTACCAATTTCCTTCCGAAACAGCAAAATCTGTACATTATTCCAAACTTCTGGCCACCAGTGTACATTTTTAGGAAAACTATTTGCTCTAGAAATTATTATTTTTTGCTTGTTTATTAGGTGCTACTAGTTACAAATCAAAAAGAGAAATGGAAAATGCACACAGCAGTCACACGGGGAACTCATGAGGTTAAAGAAGATTACAGTCATTTTTCAAGATTACAGGTAGTCAAAAATTCCCTCACTGTAATTTAAAAATAACCTATATATGAATATTATGATATACAACCATATTGCAATCATAAGAATGGTGTCATTTTAATCAGTTAACAGTTTAGGCCACTTCAGAGCAATTGAAATGATTTTGCAGGTGATATAAAATTAAGCAACATCATAAATATCACAGTGATTCCAGTGCAGTGTTTATTTGGCCATTTAGATTCTTAAAGACAATATTATTGGCCTAGTTTCACAATCTCACCTTGTCTTGCAACTCACAAGAATGAGAGAAATTAGATTAAGAGTTTTAAAAGCATCTCTGATTTAAACTTCAGCATCAGAAATGGCCCTTTCGTTGGTAGGTTCCATTCTTTTCTGTGATTCAATTCAAACTGTCATTCCATGAATGTCTGTTTTAATGAATCTAAAAAAAATCTGTTTCAATGATTTGTTTGTTTGTTATTAAGTCTTTGTGTGGCTTTTTTATGTATTAAAATGTTTTAATAAAAATCTATGTTGGCAAAGCGGTTGAAAGTTGTTATTGTGATTGTTCCTTGAGTTTATTTATCAAAAAACAGTGCTTGACTTTTACTGTATTTTACTTCTTGCAGTAATCATTTTGAATCTACTTGACAATAATAACTGTGTTGAAATGACGGTTCCTCTGGGGGAAAAAAAAGAAATATTTTTAATAAATACTTTAACTAATGAATAAGTTAAAAAATTTAGTATTTCAGCTCTGTAGGTCCATACAATGCAGTTGAATAGTGACCAAAACTTTGAAGCTCCAAAAAGCACATAGAAGCAGCATAAAAGTAATCCAAAAAACTCCTGTGGTTAAATCCATGTTTTCAGAAGTGTAAGTCAGCTTGAAATCATGATCGTGCCTAGAAACTGCAATGGCAAATTGTACAGTGAAAAAGGAGTTAGATTTTGGTTTGTTCTCACCCAAAACCGATTAGATTGATTCTGAAGACATGGATTAAACCGCTGGAGTCTTATGGATTACTTTTATGATGCCTTTATGTGCTTTTTAGAGCTTGAAAGGTCTGGTCACCAGTCACTTGCATTGGACTTACAGAGCTGAAATATTCTTCTAAGAATCTTCATTTGTGTCATACACATCTGGGATGGCATGAGGTTGAGTAAATGATGAGAGAATTTTCAGTTTTGGATGGACTATCCCTTTAAGCCATTCCAGAGAAAATACAGAATATAAAAGATATAAATAGAAAATTGTCAAAAGCGTAAAAATATCAGTTTCTTTTAGCTGTATTGCCCAGCCCTAGCAGTATCTTACCATGAGATTTCAGATTCAAATTTGTAGCTTCATTTTATGTATGTTTTTCTCTGTCTCCAGCTGCCAGCTGTGGCTCAAAGGCTAAGGGAGAGAGAGTTCAGGGTCGGGGAGCTCCTGCAGGCTCTGCTGAGATACTTTGAAGAATGCCGCACTGAGGAAGACCCTGAGACTGGAGATGTGCGGCACAGCCACAAGAGCCTCTTCCAGTGGCTTTTAGAACAGGCATAAATCACAATCACACACTGCTGACATCTGTCAGCCATTAAAATTATGAAGTTTCCTGTCACTTTTACAGTGATCTGCAATGTATCTGCCAAATTTAAAGGCATCGCCAGTGGAATGTGTTTGTGTTGTGTATTGCTTATGCACCGGTTTATGCACCGGTGGCCACCCAGGGGCCACCCAGATTAACTAAAGTAATCTAAGAGTGGTTCGTTCAAGTGTGTGTATTGCATCCCAGAATTCTTAAAGTACTTTTTTCTTACTTTCACCTCTCTTTTTGTTGTCATGTTGTTTTCTTTAAGATTAGACTGCATATCACACGTTTGGTGCGCCATCGCTGATTCCTACCCATGTGTTTTGCTTTCACACCCCACCGTAGTGTTTTTACACAAAAGACGGATGAGTTGGTGTTTTGTTAGGGAATCCCCATTGCTGCAGGAAAGCTTATGTCACCTTCATACCTTTCTTTTGCGGTGATGTTTCCACATGTCGAAGGGCCCAGCCAAGCAATCCACCACTTCTCCATGTTTCTGGAGGGTATTCCATTACACACACACCAAAGAGCAATTATGACAATTATTTCATTATCATATTTGCCCTGTTGAGTACATTTTTGGCAACAACACTTGGATACCAGTCATAATGGTTTAAAACTATCGTTCAATTGATTTGTCTCACAGTAATTAGAAAGACGCTTATAAATAGTTGCTGTTTAAAGAATCACTCCCCTGTTATGCATCTCACACAATTTTTCCAATCATTATTTCAAGATAGTAATGCCATAATCTGTTTAAAAAAAAAAAAAAATCCTGTTGCTATATACTGTAAATTCATAATGGTTTAAAATGATTCGCCATACATTGGTTCGGTAAATATGCTATTAAAATAAATTTGATTCACCAAACACTGCAATTAGAGTGTACATGGTCCAGTGACCATAAATTAAAATCCACCACAACAAACATGTTTTAGATCACTATAGAAGTGATTTTTGTTGCTAAGTTACTAAAAAACACAAATATACTTTAAAGCCGACATTGAGAAGCTGCTAAACAGTTCACAGAACATGTAAACCTGCTTCGCCAATTGAGGAAACCCCTTGTAAGCATTTAAAAGGATCTAGAGAGGGGAATTTCCTCTGTTTGCCTCATGGTATTGTCCATACATTGGAGGTAACTGTGACACACTAGTAGTGCATATAAGGACACATCTGCAGTGAGTATATCTGAACGACTCACCGTCTGGTGCTGATTTACACTACAGCAGGGACTCATCAATAGCCTCTTCCACGCTGACCCTGCTCTGACTCACTGCCTGCCCTTTAGTATGCACTACACGTAAATATTGCACTTTAGTGAGGAATGGTTAGACAGGCCATTCCCTATAGCTTTGTCTAGACCTAAAAAATGTCTCTTTATTATTGCAATGTTTCAGTAATAGAATAGATCGCCAAAGGCTAGTAGATGTTGGGCACACACAACTATCGGGCCCTAATGAATAGTTTTGTGCTTAAAGGAATAATTCACCCTAAAAAGAAACATTGGTCATTATTTACTTAAAGTGTTCCTTGAAATTATATTTTCATGATTCTGCTCAGATACCATTCAGAAAGGTTACAGTTTAAATTACATTATGGAGGCAGTCAAAGTTGGACATTGTTCTATTTTGTGGATTCTTTAATAGTTTTGGACTGTTGCATGCATGATGTTCTTTCAGTCCATGCTTTATGCATTTCTCTTTATGTCTGCATGGATGTCCTCTTCATGGTATTTCCAGTGCCGACTCATTCTCTTGTGCGTGGTTTAAATACAGCCAACACCATATATGCTCACACTACCAGTGATTCGTTACAGTGGAAAAAATGCAAATGCATTTTTGTATTCATGCTGTTATGCAATGTCGGAGCTGCCAAATATGTTTGGATCTACACTTACGCAGTATTGTTTACATTATTTTAAAATATTTGACAAAAAATTGCCATACACTGTGTTTAGTTGGTAATTTTTCTATATGAAAGTGGTAGTACATATCACCAAATCCATAATGTGAGAGAAGAAAGTGAAGTTAAAGGAATCGTTTACCCAAAAATGAAGAATCTGTCATCATTAACTAGCCCTTATGTCATTCCAAACTCATTTGACTTCATACTTCCATATGACTTTCTCAGTCACCCTGTAAGCATTAACACCTCTGTGTTTCAAGGGGAGGGGGGGCATATGGGTTTGGAACGACATAAGGGTCTCTTTGGGTGACCTATCCTTGTAAATTTAAGAAAATGGGTTCCTTAAGGCTTGGGTGAATGAATAAATGAAAAGGAGTTGGCACAACCATGCCGTAACCATCCGCGCTGCCTCATTCTAAGTAGGATTGTAAATGCATCTGTGCTCTTGCAGTAATTGTAATCATTAATGCTGTAGATGGTCTGCCCTTGTGTACTTATTATTCACCTTATTTTTGTGTTCATTCCTATCTTTCACAAATTATCTGTTGCTGTTTTGTGTTATCTAAGGCTACTTGTATAATGCAGAGTACATGCCATACTAAACAGATGAATATTTTGTTACTTGTGCAGTGTTCCTCCATCCTGTATCTCTTAGTGTAGTGGGCAAATGAAACACACTGACTTCTCTATTTTCTTCCTGCCCAGTTGTAAAATCTTGCCAAATAAGATATTTAATAATTTATGTAAGTATAAGTTGCAATGGTGAATACACTGTTAGTGCCCCCAGTGAAGTTGCTGAGTAGTTTACACATTAAAGCTTAATGCACTACACCTGTACACTGTAAAAAGCTGTGGGTAATAAAGCTTTTTCATTTGAAATGTGGATTGTGCTTATTTACTGTCAAATTTAAAGGCGCAGTCACATTTATCTGTGCATGGCAAAATTCAACACACACACACACACACACACACACACACACACACACAAAAAAAAAGAAGAGTCATCTCTATGGGAATCCACACGATCAGGAATTTCGCCTGATTGACGTCCAGTGGGGATGAATTTCATTACACAAATTTCGAAGTTTGATGAACTTTAGATTGAAATTCGTAGCATTGAGCAATAGGAAGTTTCTTGGTTTGGCAGTGACCTCCATGTGGGCGGTGCTTTGTACATAGCTGCGCTGAGTTTTCACAATGGACGAGGAAATGATTTGAGTTTCTTTATAACTTAACTCTCTAAAGTGCAGTACAAAAAGAGGGTGCTTAACAGGTAGGGTTTTTTTTAGGTTTCACACTTGTTTAAGATCCACCCATGAATTCTTCACCCACGGAATTTTGCTGTGCAAAGGTAAATGTGACCGAGCCTTAAAGGGGTCATGTCATGAGGAATCACATTTTCATTGATCTTTTGAGATAACAGAGTGTATTTTACCATAAAAATATACTTTGAGAACTCTCCAGTGAAAGAAAATGGTCAACTTTCTGATGTCAGATGAGTACATTTGGCCACATCTATACATTAACGAAACAAAAAGCAACAAGTAATAGCTTGAGTCCTAACCAGCTGCATCAAGCCACAGAACATTTTGTTGATTGTTTTGTTTCTATTTCTGCTGTGTTGTAGTGATGGGTCGTTCATTTTGAACGAATCTTTTATGTAACTCAGAAGAACGAGTAGTCTCAGAGAGTGATTCGTTCATTTTGTGTTGGCCGCGCATGTGCATTGCGCAACCATTGTTTGTTTGTTACGTGAAAACCGCATAGGCGCTGTACAGGAAATAGAAATGATTAGTTCACCTTTCAACTATTTTGGTCCGAGTCATTCATTCTTTTGTCACGTGACAGCCGTATACACTATGCACTGCTCACACGGGAAACAGAAATGATTAGTTCACCTCTCGAGTCATCTGGTCGGACAAGAAGATTCCAGAGGTGAACTA
Source organism: Myxocyprinus asiaticus (assembly GCF_019703515.2). Taxonomy (NCBI): domain Eukaryota; kingdom Metazoa; phylum Chordata; class Actinopteri; order Cypriniformes; family Catostomidae; genus Myxocyprinus; species Myxocyprinus asiaticus. The sequence continues at coordinate 10,328,253 of NC_059353.1, forward strand.
ATTATTTCTGTTTCTCATAATTTGTCCTTGGCTGCATTATCAGTTTTTCCTTATTGGGACTATAATCGAAGTTTGTGGAAGTAGACATGTTGGGGAGGATTTGGCTATTGAAAATGTAACATTTTAATTTTAATCCTGCCCAAATGAACGAAATGATTGAATAAAGATTTGTTCATTTTGCTAAACGAGACTAAAAGATTCAAATCAGTAAAATGATCTGATCTTCCCATCACTACTGTGTTGTCTTGGGTAGCCCCGCCCACTGTGAATTTTCATTGGTTAAAATCCAGCTCTTTATAACAGAACATCAAATGTGTACTGATTTTCTGTAATGGTGTCACATTGTGTTGCAATTTTGCATTTAGTGTGGATAGAAAAATGACTTGTTTGAAACTTTGCACCTGGTTAGGACAGTGTGATGATAAGAGTTACATGTGGGAAAGGTTCTCAAACCTTTATCTTAAATGTTTGAGTAACATTTCAGACTGCTTTTTAAACTTATCACTTGGCTTGGCAAAAAAAGTGTTTAATAAATATATTGGTCTTGATAGCAAACCTGCAGCTCAGGAGTTGTAGTGCAACACAGTGCTGTCTCTCGTTTCACATGTTAAGAGACTGTAAAGCCCAAAGTATACTTTGGTCAGACGCGAACAGTAGGCTGATGACAAGTGGATGTAGGACGCATGACGCAAATTTCGTCATCAGCAAATTCCTCAAGCACTAAACGCATATGGAACCGATTTTTCTAACTGTGTACTCTGAACGCGCAGTATGCGCATGTGCTTATAATTCTTTGCACTAATTAGGGGGTCCACTAGGTGGCAACACTCAAAGTTTCTGTCATGAAGAAGCGCTAGAAGATGTAATCGCTGCTAAACAACAGGAGTCGAATTTAGAAACAACAACAGTGGATGTGCACTTCAAGGATGCTTGTGTGAGGAGGTCAGGAAATATCCGTATTTGTACAAGTCAAGTCAAAAGGAATATGAAGACATCTATATGGGTTTAAACTCTTGAATAGTCCATTCTCTCATAGCATTTGTAGTGTGCATATAGCATCCGCCTGTGTATGCGCACACAGTCAATTAAAGTATACTTTGAAAGGCTCGTGTTCAACTGTACACAGATGTTAAGCGTTCGCATCAAAACTGAAGTAAACACTGAGCTTCAGACATAAAAGTCTTAGGGGAAAAATGGCCTGTTTAATTATAATGGTCGAAGAGGTGGAAAATGGTTATAAAAAAAAAAAATTATTACGTTATATGTGGACCACAAGGAAAACAATTTAATAACAAAGTAAATTGTTTTTTTTGTTTTTTTATGTTGAAATACTTAAAAAATGATTTTAATATGTTTTATTATGCAGAGGCAAGTATAAGTAAGCCACTTGCAGGTTGATTTCCATGGAAAGTGTAAACACCGTGTCACTGTGGCTTTATCAAAAAATTGTTCTGTATGTTTGAGCAACCCAATCAGTTCCATTTGGTGGTGCACAAATTACACACTTTAGCTTTGAAATGTAGTTTTTCGCCCTGCACTGCCACTCTTTAATTACAGCTTTAAAATATGATGTCCTCCAGATCTCCAAGAACAGATAGATGTTTGTTAGACAGCGATGAGGTTCAGACTAATTTCAGGCTTAGTAATGACATCCAGAAGAAAGAATGCAAAATGGCAGCAAGTCTTACAATAGAGCAGATTCAATGAAGCATTCATTAACACATCGATGAAAGAGCTGTCGGTGCTGTCATCCTCACCCAACCCTCACACCATTAGACAAGGTGGCTCTCAGCAGTGCTGAGCCAACACAAGCAGAGACCCACTGGCTTTATTATATTGCCTCACGTCCCAACTGGTGTGGTCTGACATCAGACAGGCTTAGTCTTAGACTGGAATCCCCCCTTTGGGTCTGCCATGATTCAGCTCAGGCTATGGTATCACTTCCTTCCCAACCCTAACAAAATGCTTGTGTTGCTGGAGGAATCCATTGTAGACAAGGAGAAGCAACTCTGGCATTCATGACATATGGTACTGTAAATGATCTCCACCTACCTCATTCACACTGTTTTCTATTTTGTCTCCCCAATAAAAGACTTAATGAATATTTTGTTGAAAATAAAACTTTGCTTAACCACACATGGTTGGAATGCTTTCAGTTTCCATAACTACCAACACCAGATGTATGTTTTCTTAATAGATTTTGACAAATCACATTTGGCTACGAGCTGGCTCACAATAATTAGCATGCAGTCCAAGGCAATGGTCAAACTGTCGAATCCTGATGACAAGTGGGTGTAGAAAGTTTTTTTTTTTATTATTAATTTCCTTCATAAACTGTGATGTTATCAAAAATGTGCTTCTAGCCAGGGAGGTTTATAATAATTGGAGAAAGAAATCTGTTTTAAAAGCCATCCAAAACATCAGTAAGTAACTAGTAAAACATCTACAATAATAAAATGAAATATTGAAAAATAATAATAAAAAACAAAAATTAGTAAAAAAAGACTTAACCATGTATTGTCACAGTATGTCCTGTATTTGATGAAGGATGCACTTCTCGGCCAGTAAAACAGTACGTTATTTTAGGTATGCACTCGAGTAGTATGAAAAGATTTCGGTCATACTTCATCCGGGTACATGGGCATTGTCCCTTGACCCGAATATATGACGTAAGAACAATAACCACGGAAATAAACAAGAAACTTGTTTATATAAAAACAAGTTAAACAAGCACCATTTGAGCACAAGAAAAAATTTTCTTGGTATATGTACAGTTGTGCTCAAAAGTTTGCATATCCTGGCAGAAATTGTGAAATTTTGGCATTGATTTTGAAAATATGACTGATCATGCAAAAAAAACTGTCTTTTATTTAAGGATAGTGATCATATGAAGCCATTTATTATCACATAGTTGTTTGGCTCCTTTTTAAATCATAATGATAACAGAAATCACCCAAATGGCCCTGATCAAAAGTTTACATACCCTTGAATGTTTGTTACAGACACACAAGGTGACACACACAGGTTTAAATGGCAATTAAAGGTTCATTTCCCACACCTGTGGCTTTTAAAATTGCAATTAGTGTCTGTGTATAAATAGTCAATGAGTTTGTTAGCTCTCACATGGATGCACTGAGCAGGCTAGATACTGAGCCATGGGGAGCAGAAAAGAACTGTCAAAAGACCTGCGTAACAAGGTAATGGAACTTTATAAAGATGAAAAGGATATAAAAAGATATCCAAAGCCTTGAAAATGCCAGTCAGTACTGTTCAATCACTTATTAAGAAGTGGAAAATTCAGGGATCTCTTGATACCAAGCCAAGGTCAGGTAGACCAAGAAAGATTTCAGCCACAACTGCCAGAAGAATTGTTGGGATACAAAGAAAAACCCACAGGTAACCTCAGGAGAAATACAGGCTGCTCTGGAAAAAGACGGTGTGGTTGTTTCAAGGAGCACAATATGACGATACTTGAACAAAAATGAGCTGCATGGTCGAGTTGCCAGAAAGAAGCATTTACTGCGCCAATGCCACAAAAAAGTGTGGTTACAATATGCCCGACAACACCTTGACACGCCTCACAGCTTCTGGCACACTGTAATTTGGAGTGACGAGACCAAAATAGAGCTTTATGGTCACAACCATAAGCGCTATGTTTGGAGAAGGGTCAACAAGTATTGTGCTCCTTTTTTTTTGCATGATAGTCATATTTTCAAAATCAATGCCAAAATTTCACAATTTCTGCCAGGGTATGCAAACTTTTGAGCACAACTGTATATATCACTTACAGTTAAGAAGAGCCGCCTGACTCGTAGTTCACTGCCATTCTTTTAAATACAGCATTCTGAACAAGACATCTCCTCATCTTCCATGGGATTATGGGATCGTTACATGTCCAGTCGATCCGCACTTCAGAATCTTGCCAGAAATAGTAGGTCATCCTAGTATTTCTCGTTTACTGCCACATGAATACTGAGAATTCAGACACACTACTCCATTGGGATACTGTTTTTGGCATACTATATAATAGGGAAGTGTGGCTATTCAGACGCAGCTTTACTTTTGATAGCTATGGGATCAAAATCCCGTCAAAAGTATTGCGGTCACGGATCCAAATATAATAAGTGTGAATCAAAAAATAAAAAGCGCAGATAAAAACATAAGCGCAAAAATAATTAAAAAGCGCAGATCAAAATAATTAGCATGAATCAAAAATATATAAACATTTAAAATATGCTGCAAAAAAAAAAAAAAAAAAAAAAAAAAAAGTCATCAGAATTGCAAACAAAATCGTGTTTTCCTTTGTTATATTACAATTTTTTGTGCTCTCTGACAATTTTACTCATATTTTCATTTTTTGGTATGCTTACGCTGTATTTTTCTTTGCTTTTGTTTCGAAGTTCTGCGCTTGGTTTTCCAAAACTTGTGAGTAGAGTTTCATGTAAATCGGGGCGTTTTGCGTCCCCATTGGTCCACTAGTTCTTGATCGACAGCTCCTCCTCTAGCCAATCATGAAGAGGGGAGGTGACGTCACTCCAATGCAACTCTGATGGCTACTTAATCGCAGTATGGTAGATGAAGATGGATAACCGTCAGTTGGCAAATCCTGGACAGTCACAGGTAATTGAATACAACTATATTATTTGTGGTTGATAGATACGCTGCTTGTGTCTGTTTTGAGTATTTCTGCCAGCTCTAGGCAGGGTTGGGAGGGTTACTTTTGAAATGTATTCCACTACAGATGACAGAATACATGCTGTAAAATATAATTTGTAACGTATTCCATTAGATTACTCAAGGTCAGTAACGTATTCTAAATACTTTGGGTTACTTCTTCAGCACTGGTAGATTTTTTCACTTGTTTTGACTATAAAAACTCTGCCAGTACAGTAAGACAAAATACACATGTTAAAAATACATTCTCTGAAAAACCTAAATATCTTATGCAGTGTTGTTTCTAAAACAAGATAAATCAAATTGATCTTATTTTAAGGATTTTTAGATATTTTTACAGTAAAACAATACAAAAATTATTATCAAGGATAAGATTTTTGCCCTAATTTCAAAGGTCTTACTAGAAAAAAAATTATTATTCAACGTTAATTTTCTTGATAAAAAAATATGATCGTGCCTGGTAACATGTGCATGTAAAATGGCTAGAAATAGCATTTTAGCTTAGCGTAAAGCTGACAATTTACACAAGGTTTATTTCTATTTCTTCTGCTCCAAACTTACTTCAAACTTACTTCTCTGTCTGCTCGTATGAATGTAACACATCATAAGAAAGTGTTTCACCGCTGTTCAAATGCACTTTGGATCGCATCATTTATATGTATAAATGTTTTCCATCTGAAAGGACTAAATATTAAATGAAACAAATGACAATAAAATGCAAAGTAATCTCTTCAGTAATCAAAATACTTTTTGAATGTAACTGTATTCTAATTACCAATGATTTAAATTGTAACTGTAGTGGAATACAGTTACTTATATTTTGTATTTTAAATACGTAATCCCATTACATGTATTTCATTACTCTCCAACCCTGGCTCTAGGAAACAATGTGTTGTCCGAGTAGGCCATTATCATAGTCCGTTAACACGTATCGAGTCAGCTGAATTTAGTTTTAGTTTAGGCATTATTTAAGACTTTCTTGTTTGTAGGTTATTGGCTGCATATCTAAAAAAAAAAAAAAAAAGGCTGGGTTGGTGTGGATGTTTGATGCATGTTTTTACTAGCTGTACCAACGTAGTCATGAGTTCAGAACCCAACTTGATCCATGTTGCTGAATGTGCTGTTTTGTACTGATCCTATGTTGGCATCATTGGCATGGCTACATGTAGTTTCATTTTCCATGATACTTTAGTGAAATCAGAAACAAGTGACCAAGCCTCCCCACATTAATAAATAATGCAATAAAGTTGTCTTGACGTTGGACGTTCTTTATTCACAATTAGTTGCAAATTTAGGGACTGTCTCTAAAAATACAGGCAATATTGGAGCATACATATCCAAAAAATTTACACACATTTCCATAATATAGAGCACAAGTGGCTTGCTGGGTGTCTCACCATTCACCTACACATGATCATTTAAAACTTTCTAGAGATACTTTTCCTGCAGAAAGTGTGGGTGCGATTGCAAAGCTTGAAGTCAATGAAACTGTTCCGATTTCCTTTTTCCCGAATTTGTCGTACAGCCTACGGGGTTTGAAATGAACACCTGCCAAATGCTGATTTTTCATGCAGAGTATTTTGCTGATGTACCAGCCACTGTGGAGGGTGACCTGTAAGACTTCTCAGAGTGATATACTGTATGACAAGAAATTAGACACAAAAACGCACATTGGACGAAACGTGATTATATTTTGAAGAAAAGATCAAAGAAAAGCCGCCGATGCGCGTCTGATTTGATGTGTACGCAGTGAGCTCTGCTGTTCACGAGTGCAATGAAAGTGCTTCTCCAAGACACGCACATTGTCATAGAGTTCTGGGCCTCATTTGCCAATAACTATTGATCTTAGCTGTTAAGAGCATTTTCTATGAGCGATTTTACGAACATTTGTTATTTTTTATGTGCGCCCAGGGTGTGAAATAGCACACGCCACCATCCAAATGCAACAAGGCTCAATCCAGTTCACGAGCTCCTTGTCTAAATGCAGGTATTTCATGTGCGAGTAATTTTCTCATCTACCTGCAACAGGTGGGTGACCTGTAAGACATCTCAGAGTGACACATGACAAGAAATACTGTTAGTCAAAAAGACGCGCTTGAAGAAACACACTTTATTATATTTTTAAGAACAGACAAAAGAAAAGCAGTCAATGCTCGTGTCTGATTCGCTGTTTGTTCAGAGGCGTGCAACAGGACCCTGTCTCGTGGAACAAGCACATGTAAAGAGTTATCACTCCTTTTTCTCTGTTTCATTTGACTGAAAACTGTTTGCAAGAATAATGTAGTCTATGAGAATGCTGCAAATGATCTCCGATCACCTCGTGAGATGCTGTGAGTTTAGTTTGCTTTTTTTCCATGGAGCAGTTCACTCTTACACATTGTGAACGCAACTCTGCAGGTTCAGTAATACATACAGGTAACTTTTTTTGTAAATAAAATTTTTATTAAATCATACAATAACAAGGAAATGCAAAACATATATATATAAAATCAGCATTTAAACCCCACCTCCCCCTCCCCAACCCTGCCCCCGAAAAAACAACCCTGTGGTCAAACATAAGTAAATATATAGAAAACAAAAACAAACAGACACACACACACATACATACATACATACATACATACACACGTACACACACACACACATAATAATCATAATAACTATATTACACTACTCTCTCCACACCCCACCCGAGAGCCCTCCAAAAACTCCAAATACCTGCCCCATTTCCGGATGAACAAATCCAAGCCACCCCGTCTTCCCGATGACACCTCCTCATAAGCTGCCACCCTCCCCACCTCCGTGCACCACTCCAGATATGGTGGCGCACCAGCTGACCTCCAACCCCTCAAAATAACCTGCCTGGCGATTATCACACAGGTCAGAACCCAATTCTCTATATGACTATCCCCCACATCAATGACCGCCCCATCGCCCAGAACACAAAGTCTGGGGCAAAACTAAACCCGAGTGCCTACCACGTCAGACAAAACATTCTGAACTTTCAACCAGAATTTCTGGATCTCAACACACAACCAAAAAACATGGGCCATGTCTCCACCCTCCGATTGGCATCGCCAGCAGGTGGGTGTGTCTTTAAGACCAAGCCTATACAGTATAGAGGGGGTCCAATAAAATCTATGCAAACTTTTGAATTGCATAAGACGCACCTTTGCATCTCTAGATGCAGACTTAATGTTTTAAGAATCCTAGCCCACACTCCCTTCTCCTTTACCAAGTTGAAGTCTTTCTCCCATACCCTCTTGAGAAAAGTTAAAGCTCCATCCCCCAGACTCTGAATTAACAGGGAGTAATACACTGATGCCTCATGACCTTTTCCAAAAGCAGTAATCACCTCTCCTAGAGTATCAGCTGCTTTTTTTGGGGGGGGGGGGGGGTTTGTGCTACTCCCTAAAACAGTACAAAGCAGGTGGCGCAGTTGTAAATACCTATAAAACTGAGATCTGGGGATCCCAAAATGTTGAATCAGATTTTCAAACGATCTCAACACTCTACTCTCATATAGATCACCGAGTGTAGTAACCCCCCTCCCAATCCACTCTGACCAGCAGAAATGGGACTTACCGATACACAATCTTGGGTTCTGCCATATGCTTGAGACAACATTTAAATAAATGTCCGATTTAAACATTCTGGACACTTTTGTCCATACCGAGTGTACATGCAAAATAACAGGGTGTGACTTAATTTCTCTGATTAGTTTGAGGGAGAGGCTTTGCAATGGCGAAATATGGGCAAGAACTGCCTGTTCAATAACAAACCAGGGAGGGGCTCTCTCAATTGGAAGAGACCAATGAGCCAAATGTCTGAGACTGAATGCATATTAATAAAACAAAATCTTGGGTAGGCCAAGCCCACCTTTGTCAATAGGCCTACGTAACTTATTGAAATGCAATCTGGGACGCTTACCATTCCAAATGAAGGACTTCGCTATGCTATCAAATTGCTTGAAATAAGAGAGGGGGACATCTACAGGGAGAGATTGTAACAGGTAGTTGAATTTCGGAATACAATTCATTTTAATAACATTAACCATCCCAATCATCGATAAATGTAATGAAGCCCACCTGCCCACATCACTTGAAAACCTTTTTATTAAAGGGTAAAAATTAACACTAACTAAATCAGACAAATTTGCTGGGAATAAAATCCCCGAATACTTAATGCCCTGTTTGGGCCACTGGAAGGTACCCGGCTGGAAAGCCGTTACTGGACAGTACGCTGTCAGAGCCAAAGCTTCGGATTTAGACCAATTTAATTTGTACCCTGAGAACTTGGAAAAAGAGTTAATAATTCTGTGGAGGCAAGGCATAGATCTAGTAGGATCAGAGACAAATAGTAAAATATAATCTGCATAAAGCAGAAGCTTATGCGCCATACCTCCCGCCATCATGGAAAATGATCCTCCTTTCTTATAGCGGCTGCTAATGGTTCCAGGGCAAGACAGAACAATAATGGGGAAAGAGGGCAACCCTGCCTGGTGCCCCTATTCAGAGTAAAATAATCTGAAATTAATCCATTTGTTTGTACTACTGCTACAGGGTGTCTATAAAGTAACTTAATCCAACCAATAAATGTACTCCCGAACTCGTATATTTCCAAAATCTTAAAAAGATAATCCCATTCTACCATATCAAATGCCTTTTTGGCATCAAGTGAGATGGCAGCGACCGGAGTCTGATCATTCGCCACTGACCACATGATATTGATGAAACGCCTAATGTTATCAGAAGAGCTATGGCCCTGAATAAACCCCACATGATCTATGTATAAGAGATGTCATAACTTAATCAGTTAGCTAAAATTTTTGACAACATTTTTACATCTAGCTGGATCAGGGAAATTGGACGGTAACTTTTACACTCGCTTGGATCTTTGTCCTTTTTAAGAATCAGACTGATCCGAGCTTGTGTCATGGTTGGCAGAAGCTTTCCATTCTTTAAAGATTCCGTATAATCTTCTGACAAAAGTGGAGCCAATTCTGCAGCATAAGATCTAAAAAATTCAGTGGCAAAACTGTATGGCCCCGGAGCCTTGCCTGTAGGCAGGCCCTTAATTAACTCGTCAAGCTCCTCCCAAGGTTATCTCAGAATCAAGAGAATTGTTTTGCTCAGTCGTCAATTTAAGGAATTCTAATGGTTCCACAAATTTTCTAATAACTTCATCAGTAGACGAAGATGTGGAACTATAGAGATCAAGATAGAACTCTTTGAAAGCATTATTTATATCAATGGCTGAGGTAAATATTTCACCACCAGCAGATTTCACAGAGGGAATGGTAGAAAAAGACTCTCTCTGCTTTATATATCTAACCAAAATCTTCCCTGCTTTGTCCCCCGACTCAAAATATGACTGTCTTGCCCTGAACAACCAAAACTCCACTTTCTGCGACAAACTAGTATTATATCTGTATTTCAAATGGGTCAATTCTCTGAGGCCATCAGATGATATTCGGTGCTACAGCTCTGCCTCGGCACTTTTAATATTCCCTTCCAACTCCACGAGTTCACGTGCTTTGAATTTTTTGGTGAATGAGGCATACTGTATGATCCGACCACTAAGAACAGCCTTAAGTGCCTCCCAAGCCACGCCCACAGAGGATACTGAGGACCAGTTGGTCTCCATATAAACATTGATTTCAGTCTTTAACATTTGTTGGAAATCAGTATTTTGCAAAAGGGATACATTAAAGCGCCAACTATATGATTACTTTTTCTCTGTATGTGGCATCACCTCTAGACTCACCAGGGCGTGATCTGAGACTAAGATATTTCCAATTGAGTAATCCACAACCGATGAAATGAGGGACTTGGATATAAAAAAAATCTATTCTAGAATAAATCTTAAGAACTGATGAAAAAAAAATGTATAGTCCCTACCAGATGGGTTCAAAAGTCTCCAAATATCTGTAAGACCAAGATTTTTACACATCCTGTGAAGCGTCATCATTGCTCTAGGGGGCTTACACACTTTTGCTTCACTATGATCAAGGACTGAGTCCATTAAAGTCTCCTCCCAATATTATATCATGAGGGGTGCCAGCAGCTTGCAACATCCCTTCAAGATCTATAAAAAAGCCCTGATCATTAGCGTTAGGTGTGTAAATATTAGCCAAAATCAGACTTTGCCCTTGAATTTCTCCAAAAACAACAATGACTCCTCCTAATTTATCTTTACTCCATTTAAGACATTTGAATTGTAGATGTTTATTTATCAATATAATGACTCCCCTACTCTTACTTGAGCCTGCACTAAAGAAAACATGTCCACCCCGTATCTTCCCAAATTTTTCAGCTTCCTGCGGGGAAAGATGTGTTTCTTGAAGAAACACTATATCAAATTTCTTATGTTTAAGAAAAGAAATAACCTTCCTTCTTTTTATGGGGTGCCCCAACCCATTCACATTCCATGTGGAGAGAGATAACCTACTCATATTAACATTTGACATATTGATATAATAAAAAAAAAAATTGTGTGTCAAAAACAAGATTATACAGACCACATTCCCCATTAATGCAACAATCAAACCCCGAACTTCCCCCCGAACAAAACAAACAGAAAAAAAAAGGGCGCATTAACCCCTCACATGAGAGCGCCAACCGGCATCGATCCCTCTAAACTCAAAAGGTCCATGTACGCATACAAGAGCCCCCGCGACAACTTTGCCATCGGATTGCTCAAGTCCGGTGCTTCTGCACAAATTTTGTGAGACAAAATTACATAACAGAAAATACTTTGTAAAACAGACCCCAGCCAACAGGCAGAATAAAAACAAAAAACATGTAGATTCATTCACAGAACTGTCTCGAAGGTGTGTTCCTCCACAAAACAAACTCCAGCTGATATAAAGCCATTCGGTGACCTCGGACAGACAAACAAGTGTTACAATTGTTCAGTGAGCCGGCTGTTATGAGTGCAGCAGATGATGAAATCATTCTAATGTCCCTTAAAAATACTCCACAAAAACAAACTCCAGCCAACAGGAGACATAAGCACAAAGAACGAACAGATTCATCCACAACTGTCCTGAAGCAGTGTAATTCCAAAAAACATGCTCCAGCCTCTAGGCGGAACTAGCATAAAAAGAAACAAAACAGGCGTCCCAGTTCCTCGGATGATCAAGAGTCAAATTCACTCAGAGGCCTCGTAAAAAAAATAAATAAATAAATACACGACTTACTCAGCCCGTCAACTTTATAAAAGACGTTCTTTATGTGAGTATGTATATATTTTGCGGCCATCCATAGTGTCCATTCTCAATCTGGCTGGGAACTTCAGTGTAAAAGCGATCTTCCGTCAATGCAAAAGTTTCTTGAAGGAAGTGTCATTCCACAGAACAAACTCCAGCCGCTAGGCAGAGCCAATGCAAAAAGAAACAAAAATGGCGCCCAACTTCCTCAGACAATCGAGTCACTGAACAGTGAGTCAGTCCTCTAATATAAGAAACATCAAATGGCTTACTCACTCCAATGTATTTATGAAGGTGATTGCCAGTTTGGGACATGTAAAAACATTGCTGCTGTCCTTGGTGTCTATTCTCAGTTTGGCCGGAAACATCAATGCAAAAGCGATCTTCCGTTGATGTAAGAGTTGCTTACTTTCCTTGAACTGATCGCATTTCTCTCATTGAATTCGCAAAGTCCGGGAACAAGAAAATATTGTGATTCTTCCAAGAAAGTTTTCCTTTGCTCTTCGCCTGGCACAACATGAGATCTTTATCGGATGATTTCAGAAATTTGGCCAGAATTGATCGGGGCCTGTGTCCCTCGACAGATCCGTGAGCTGGGACTCTGTGAGCTCGCTCAATTTCCAGTTTATGGCCTGTTATGTCGAGCAGACTCGGGAAGAGCTCGTTAAGGAATTTCACCATATCTCTGCCTTCTTCATGCTCAGGAATTCCAACAATCCGTATGTTGCTCCTTCGGTTCATATTTGAGATATTCCAGTTTTTCCAAAATGTGTTCCAAGTCTGTTTTGGACGCGGGCGGATTAGCAGATAATTCCCTTTCCGGTGACTCCAGATAATCGATTTGTTTCTCAACATCTGCCACTCTTGTGACCAACTCAGAGAATTTTGTTTCCATCACCGTAATCGATCGACGTATTACAGCGAGATCCTCCAAGTCAGCAACAACCTTCGTCAGCATCACCGAGATGTTGGACAGTTGACGCTGAATTTCTTCTCCCGACGTGCCTTCCAAGTCGAGTCCCCGGCCCGCAGGGCTGCCAGAGGCCTCAGCTCGAACACGTAAGTGTCTTTTAATGTCTCCAGAGTCTGAGGATTTTGACTTCTTTGCCATGTTTACCTCAAAGAGCAAGTATGTAACTGGGTGTATCAAATCTCACCGGATTATTACATGAAAATACTTAAAATCTAGCAAAGTGTGCAGAGCTCGCAATCACATGTATGCTTCTTGCATGGGGTCACGTTGACCTCATATATACAGGTATCTTTGTATTAAAGAAACAAAGTAAATAAATCATAAAGTAATACAAGACATGTTTACCTTGAACCTAAAACTGAGTTCTATTTTCTTTTCTTTAGGCAGCATTAACTGTATTACCAAAAGGCAATACTAACACATTTGATAAGAACACACATTTGGCAGCATTTTTTGGGAACACAAGAGAATTTATTAGGCTTATTTATTATGATGATGATTATTATTATTATTACTATCTTTACATTTATAATTGTCTTTAGTTCTTAATTTGTAGGCTATTAGTAATTTTTCATCTGATGTCGTTGATGGATGCTTGCCTGATAGCAAATGGGGCCGTTGGAGACGGCAAATGTTTGGATTTGGGGAGGTAGTTATATATAAGATTTTTTTAATCAGTTATTTTAAATGCTTTTTTCTTTTGCTTAAAGTGCAATTTGAATTTAGAAATGTCTTTTGTTTAAGTTTTTCGTGTTTCAATAAATTAATTAAATTTTTAAAGCAAAATCAATAAAGCAAAAATATTCACTGACCCTTGGCAGGGGGGTTGACCATACAATCAGATATCGCGATATTTTAAAGACGATTATCGTTAAATAATTTTTTACATATCGCCCAGCACAAAAGGGAAGTGAACTTTTTCATGAGCAATTGTAATAGTAATTTTATGGAGACCCGCATATACACGTGTACTCAGATCCATATTGCAACGTTACCTATTCATTTTTGCATATTTGTTTGTTTTCGCGTTTTTGAGTAGTCTATGGGCAATATAAACATTTTATTTTATTGAAAAACGTATTCGTAAATTAATCGTTTGTGCTATAGCTCTTTCGAAAAAATGCATCAACCAAAAATGAAAAGGCACCTTTTATATTTTCTATATAATAATAATAATTTAAAAAAAAATCCAATTACTGTATATGTAAGCATTTCTATATTCATCAGTATTGTAATAGGCCTTGGTGTCGGGATCTGGATTTTATTTCTGTCAGCTGGCCACCAGATAAATCCCTTTTGGATATAACACTTTTTTGTAATTGAGTGCAATTTTTCCCCCAACCTTCAGTACTTCAGTAACTTTGTTTACAATATATAAAGTTGATGTATCTTTGTGCTACTCTTGTTTGGGTGAGGCACAAAGAGCCTGCAAAGCAACATACAAACAAGTATTTCCTGACTTAAGATAATAATTATGACACCAAGGCCTATTACAATACTGATGAATGTAGAAATGCTTACATATAATTGGACTTTTTTTTTAAATTATATATATACATGCACACCTTGAACTTGGTTGTATGACTGTAAATCATTTGCTTCAAATGTTATTGAAGTTGTATTCTCTGTTATGTAAATGTTTTGGATATGTATGCTCCAATATTGACGGTCCCTAAATTTGCGACTAATTGTGAATAAAGAACATCCAATGTCAAGCCAGATTTATTGCATTATTTATTGACGTGGGGAGGCTTGGTCACTTGTTTCTGATTTCACTGCAGTATCATGGAAAAAGAAACTACATGTAGCCATGCCAACATTGTCAGTGTAGGATTAGTACAAAAGGCACATTCAGCAACATGGAAAAGCGGATCAAGTTGGGTTCTGAAGTCACGAATACATTGGTACAGCTAGTAAAAACATGCATCAAATATCCACACCAACCCAACCCAGCCTTGGTTTTTTTTTTTTTTTTAGATATGCAGCCAATAACCTACAAACAAGGAAGTCTTAAACAATGCTTAAACTAAAGATTCTGCTAACTAAATTCAGCTGACTCGATACATGTGTTAATGGACTATGATAATGGCCTACTCGGACAACACACTGTTTCCTAAAAGCTGGCTGAAAATACTCAAAACAGACACAAGCAGCGTATCTATCAACCACAAATAATATAGTTGTATTCAATTACCTGTGACTGTCCAGGATTTGCCAACTGACGGTTATCCATCTTCATCTACCATACTGCGATTAAGTAGCAGCCATCAGAGTTGCATTGGAGTGACGTCACCTCCCCTCTTCATGATTGGCTAGAGGAGGACCTGTTGATCAAGAACTAGTGGACTAATGGGGACGCAAAACGCCCCCTGATTTACATGAAACTCTACTCACAAGTTTTGGAAAACCAAGCGCATAACTTGGAAACAAAAGCAAAGAAAAATACAGCGTAAGCGTACCAAAGAATTTAAATATGCGTAAAATTGTCAGAGCACAAAAAACAGTCATATAACAAAGGAAAACATGATTTTGTTTGCAATTCTGATGACTTTGCTTAATTTTTTTGTTTTGTTTTTTTTTTTGCAGCATATTTTAAATGTTTATATATTTTTGATTCATGCTTTTTATTATTTGATCTGGACTAATTCTTTTGATCTGCGCTTTTTATTTTTTACGCTTATCATTTTTTTATCTGCACTTTTTATTTTTTGTTTCATGCTTATTATTTTGATTCACGCATATTATTTTTGGATCTGTGACCGCAATATTTTTGACGGGATTTTGATCCCATAGATAGCCATCAGTTGGGAAACAGGCTTTTTGCTTTCATAATGGTGTAGTTCCAGCATTTACCAGCAGGGGCTAAGGGGGTGATACTAGCCAGCCAATTTTTTTTAAGCATCCCCACCAGCCTGAAACAACAACATTGGCTCCACCAATAGTGTGAATTTGGGGTGGGGTTATCTGTTTGTCCAACCAATTGAAGATACAGGGAGTATTCCTGAAAACTGTCTGAAAAATGATTATTTTTGTAATTCAGTTTGGTGATGCTAATGGCACAGAAATTCCACACTTCACCTTTAAAGGTTGGCTTTGTCTACGTAATGTGGAATGAGGGATAGTGATTCCAGTCTCGAGGAGATTCCAACAACCACCCAATTTGTTTTGGTCTTTCAGAACATGAACTGGATGACATTTGACCATTGCACTGCAGTCGTCACCCAGCACCTTTCATGAAAGGAGAGGGCGGGATGTCGAAGGCTCAGCAGGACAGCTGTTGGCTAACACTCTATGCCCATCACTCCTGAATCTATCAGCAGTTAATTTCCATTTGTAACCGCAGGCCATTGTTTTACCTCACAGCACGGAGTATCGAGTGGCTGTATCCAGGATGTCTCAGACAACACGACGACGCACATGGCAGTGGTTTCTGTTGTGTTTGTGGGCTGCAAGAGAACTCTCGGGTGGGTGGTACATGGGTCTCCCACAGTCCCAAGTGAAATGGTTGGGAGAGCTTCGGCTTTAGAAAGACATAAAGACCTCTCATTCACTCAAAGAGCAGCTGAGTCATTTCAAAATATCAGTGTTTACTGAAGCACCAAAGAGGGTTCTACATGAGAAAGTGACCTTTCAGACACAAGACAACATATTGCTGTAGAGAGGACTTAGTGTTTACCATGACTGAGAATGTTTTTATTAACATGACTGAAAAACACATTAATCACATGTGGGTGAGACGAGGCAATTTATTCAGGTTGTAAAGTGTTGCACACACCACTCGAATCAGAATGCCTGACATCATAATGTCGATGTTGTTGCTCTACTTTGATCCATCTGCTTCCTGTCTCGTGATGATGTCCTCCCTGACTCATGTGCTGCATGTCACAATATGAAAAACAATTGTCTATTCCCCTCTGTGACATCAACTTTCCTGTAGCCATCCCAGACTTTATCCCAAAAGAGAAGTACCTCCGTATTTACATGGTAACGGTATGGCGAGAATAACACATTTGATTGGGGGGGGGATTTTCTAATGAATGGGGAGTCTTTCCTAATCACCACGCGTGAATCATGTTAACTGTGGTAATACCTTGGTCTGTAGGGGAGGATCTCTTTGCCAACTGGATGCTCAAGCTATTTTCACTTTGAGTTACAGGCAGGGAAAAAGACTGTCGGCAGTTTGACATGGGCAGCGCTGTGGCTACTCGAATTAGGCCTTAACAAGCAGAAAGACAAGCAATAAGCTTTTTGTGGGGAGTGGGGGTAGAGGCAGGAATTCAGTGCTAAACTGATGACATACTTCATGTGTCGGTCTTGTGGATAAAGGGTAATGCATTGAGGAGTCGTGGCTGCGCACTCGCTGAGGAGCCAGTGACAATTTATCTTTGGATAATTAGAGACTGGGCAAGCCTCTAACTGGTGTTTGAGCAGTAATGGTCTACCACTACCCAATTCCACAATGTTAATTTTAAAATCATCACCCCATAGTGATACAGCGAACACCACCTTAATTACATTAAAGCAAAATCCCACAAGCAAGAGTGCTGTTGTTTTGAATATCAGCATGGCTGCGATTCAGGATGATTGTGAGTGGTATATTGCTTTATTTTGCAACAATTCTATAAACAAGAATTAAATAAAAATAAAATTAAGTTTTAGACACTTTATTGCCAGGCGATCGATAGCAAGGGCCCCGCCCCACCCGAGCTCCAGTTTACGGGTGAAATGTCCAGTGGTGACAAAAGGAAGTTTTTTTTTAGTTGTAAATGATGCAATACATCAAAAGGAATACATATTTTATTAACCCTAACCCAAACCCCAACTGTCAGTGGAGTAGAAATATAAACTTAGAGGGAAAATACAACCTCGGATTCATGCTCACCATTAATTAAGTGAACGTGATTACCTCCAGGTTTCGATGAGACTAGAACCCATATCTCTGAGGCTGATGACACAATACCCTATCAGTAGTACTACAGGAAAAGGTAAACACACTGAATAGATGCCAAGATGTCTAAAGGGAGATGGAGCTTCGCAGAATGGGGTCGATGTCAGGGTACCAGAACATTCGGTAGCACATGTCGACTTCCTGTGTGATCATATTGTTGGTGGAATGATCTTCCCAACCCTGCTTGAACAGGCAAGTCCCTCGCCACCTTTAAGAAATGTTGGTCTCTTCTATGAACATTTGAATTGTTTATGCACTTTCTAAATGCAAATCCTTTTCTAAAGGAAACATAAAAATATACACTCACTGAGCACTTTATTAGGAACACCTGTGCACCTACTTATTCATGCAATTATCTAATCAGCCAATCGTGTGGCAGCAGTGAAATGCTTAGAATCAAGCAGATATGGGTCAGGAGCTTCAGTTAATGTTCATATCAACTATCAGAATGGGGAAAAAATGTGATCTCAGTGATTTTGACCATGGCATTATTGTTGGTGCCAGACGGGCTAGTTTGAGTATTTCTGTAACTGCTGGTCTCCTGGGATTTTCATGCCCAACAGTCTCAAGAGTTTGCTCCATATGGTACCAACAACAACAAAAAAAAAAACATCCAGTGAGCGACAATTCTGTAGACGGAAATGCCTTGTTGATAAGAGAGGTCAATGGAGAATGGCCAGACTGGTTCGATAGAATGGCTACGGTAAATCAGATAACCCCTCTGTACAATTGCATTGAACAGAATAGCATCTCAGAATGCACAATACGTCGAAATTTAAGGCAGATGGGTAAAACAGCAGAAGACCACGTCAGGTACTTTATTAGGACCGTTGGGTTCCTAATAAAGTGCTCAGTGAGTGAATATTCTTTAGCTATGCTTGCTCTGTCATTTTATCGCATCTCATTTTCAACTCTGTTCTAGCGAGTACTTTTCTGAGCAATTTTGAAACTTTGTATAGCAGCACTCCTCATTTTAGTCGCTTTACATGAAAGTGTCTGCTAAATGAGTAAATGTCAATTTATTTCCCAAAATAATGAATCAGGTTCTCCCCAAGTTCACTAATGTAGACTATGATCTCAGCCAGTTCCTTGAGAACAGATAAACAAGCTCTTGTAGTATATAATATTCCATAAAAATAGATAATATATCAAAATAAGACATTATGCTAGCCTTAATCTTCTCCACTGCAAAGAATGGTAAACCTGATCATAGTGCTTGCAGGCACAATATAACGATTCTTAGCAATCCTGGAGGCAATTTGAGACATTATTATTCCTAGACTGATCTTAACAGTAGTGTGGAGTGATTTCTCTGGCATCACACCAGTCTTTGTCACACAAACCATTAATGCCTGCTCAAATAATCTGCATTGTACTCCAAATAGTGAAACTACTCATAAAGTGTAACTGAGTATTTGCATGGAGCCTAAATATTTTTGGCATAACATTTATTTCGCAAGTGATCTTTTCAAATCAGTGCTTTGTCAAAACCACATACTCCCGTTTGTCCTTGCATAGCCAGAGTTCTGGCTACCGGCATGAAGTCTGGTGCATTTTATTCTGGCCAAGAACTGCAGCCATCAGACCGACATTTACGGTGACAAGCAAAATCTTGTGTACTTGCTACTAAGTGCCTAAAACAAAACCCATGAATATATTTCTATCAGAAGAGACTTGGGATTATTGGAATTAATACGAACATAGAAATGCTTATATCATTCAGCGTAAGCCGCGTCCTACTGTTCAGCGCTTGGATACTTGCTTGAACTGTTGGATGGATCTTGCTGGAAGCAATGGTGGCTGGGGAGCGGAGCTTACTCCCGCCCAGGATGGGACTTAAACTGGTGGTGATGTGGTGGAGGGAGGTGAAAACAACGGAAGTATACCAACAATGAGAGACAGCTGAATGGGCTTATTAAACTGATTCTGTATTGTGATTGAATGAGATGCCTGGGAATGAATCTCGAGATCTTCCCGATAGAACTACGCTTACATTTCTAAGACTTGATGCCCTGAACCTCGCAAATTTTTGCAAATCCCCTTAGAAGCACACATTGCATCAGACTGGAAACTTTACAAGAACCATGCACCTGAAATTCACGAAAACTGTGTAAAAGCCAGCCAATCAGATTGGACCTGGCTGTTTTCAGAAAGCTCAACCTATTGTTTGCAGTATGCATCAGATGGTATTTAGACAGTCCATGGGCGTCTGAGACTAGGGTGGATGTAAACTTATCTATCGCTATGTAGGGTGCAACACAATAATCTCTTTCAGCATTACCGAGCTTTGTGCCCTTCTCAAGACCTCTTGTGTTTTGGTGTTTAAAAGAGAGCAAGAAAGGAAAAAGGGGAAGAGGCGGGCATTCTTCGTGTGCTCTCGGACGACTTACCACACAGGATGTGGCGGAGAAGGAAAGGACAACACTGCACTCTTTCATGTCCCAGTTTTGCATTCTAAAATGTTGTGGCTTTTTTAGTTCTGCTTGTATACAGCTTTGTCCTTAATCACAGATTAAAACTATTGATAACCGCAGTGCTGTCACTGTGTTTATAAGCAATCTAACAGGCTAAAAGTATCATATTAATTTCCATGGGCAGAGGATTCAATCTCACAAGTGCAGGATTCTGTGGTAGTGCTAATATTACAAATCAACTTCCTGCCTCTCCTTGAATGCTGAAATATCATGAAGTTTATGCAAAGAAAACGGTTGGCTTGAAACCATTTAGGATAGCCACATGGAGTCTACAGGCAGAAAAAAAATCCTCACGGTGACTCTACAGTCTGTGAAACATGGGAAGGATTCTGGCGTGGTGCTCACTCTCATCCTGTGTGTACAGTACCACGCTTACAGGAGAACTATTAATAACCTACTGAGGCCTGCTCAGCATAGAGGAAAAGTGCCTGCCAGTGGTTTCGGCTGCTTTGCTCTCAACACTGCCTGGTTTTGGCCGGCTGTCATATTCTGATGGAGTGCTGGGTTCGCCTTATTCAACTACCTTCTGGCTTGAGCAAGAACAGCTCACATGGCAAAACAAAAGGGTATAAATACCACCCAAACCTTCCTGCCACAGCCCCAGCGCCTGCATTCTGTGGAAAATAACTGAAGACACGAGAAACCCACTGCAAAACAAGGGTTCTCACGGTATATTAATGACTCTTGAGTGAGCGTGGCGTGCTGTGGGATGACAGCCACTGTGAGGCCAGCCAAGTTCACAAGGTCATAGAGTGTGCTCAACTCAGGCTTGTCTAGCCTTGCTCTAATTTCGGAATGAGAATGCTGGTGACCTGACCGTCTTCTGCAAGAATCCGCTTTACCAAAACTCTGCAAGCGGACACAAGTTACACAGAAGTAACTCAAAATCAGTGTGGCATAGAGTGATAATTGTGGTTCTGAAAAAAAGCTGAGTGGTAGTGGTAGAGCATTGCTCTTTACAGTGCTGCAGACTGCCTTATTGGAGGAAAAGCTGAGCTCTGCACATGAGCACTGTTGATACCATTCTCTATTGTAGCTGCCTAAAATAATGTCGATCTCAGAAACAGGTTTTTCTGCTTGGATTTCAGAAACGTCTCTCATTTCTTGAGCATTGAAAAGCCACCTTAGTTTTGAAAGCTGTTCCTCATGACATCACTTGAACTTGGCAAAAAAACAAGAGGACTTTCAATTTGTTTAAAGGATAAGAGGATCAGTGAATCACTCATCCTCTTCAGGAATGGATACCAGATATTTACTAACTGAGTGTCATTTGATTTTTTCCCCTGACGATCTACTGTATGATGCCCTAGTCAGGGAGTTCAGCTCACTCTGTGTTTTCTTTCTGGCTAGGAAGGCAGCTCACTAGATATGACATCTTAAAATGCTTTCTAGATAGGCAGCACACTAGGTTTGTTTTTCTGTCTGCTCACTAGGTGTGACATCCAAAAATGCTGTTTCTCTGGGCAGCTCACTGGGGTTTTATCTGTCTAGGTAGGCAGCTCACAAGACGTGACACACAAAAATGCTGACTAGTTAGGCAGATCACTAGGATTTTTGTCTGGGGATGCGGGTCACTAGATATGACACCAAAAAAGCTAAGTAAGCTGCACATTGGGTATAACACCCAAAAATGCTGTTTCTGTAGTCAGCTCACTAGGTTTTTATCTTTCTGTGTGGGCAGCTCACTGCAGTAGATATGACACCCAAAAATGCCATCTAGGTAGGCAGCTCACTAAGTATAACACACAAAAATGCTGTCTTGTGGGGCCTGGGTAGCTCAGCGAGTAAAGACACTGACTACCACCCCTGGATTTTGTGAGTTCGAATCCTAGGGCATGCTGAGTGACTCCAGCCAGGTCTCCTAAGCAACCAAATTGGCCAGGTTGCTAGGGAGGGTAGAGTCACATGGGGTAACCTCCTCGTGGTCGCTATAATGTGGTTCACTCTCGGTGGGGCGCGTGGTGAGTTGTGCGTGGATGCCGCGGTGGATGCCGTGAAGCCTCCACGTGCGCTATATCTCCGCGGTAATGTGCTCAACAAGCCACGTGATATGATTGACTGATTGATGGTCTCAGACGTGGAGGCAAATGAGACTTGTCCTCCGTCACCCAGATTGAGGCGAGCCATTACGCCACCACGAGGACTTAGAGTGCATTGGGAATTGGGCATTCCAAATTGGGGAGGAAAAAAAAATGCTGTCTCTGTAAGCAGCTCACTAGGTTTTTAAATGTCTAGGTGGGCAGCTCACTACAGTAGATATGACATCCAAAAATGTCTAGGTAGGCAGCTCACTTGGTATAACTTCCAAAAATGTTCTCTGTAAGCAGCTCACTAGGTTTTTATATGTCTAGGTATGCAGCTCTCTAGATGTGACACCCAAAAATGCTGACTAGTTAGGCAGCTCACTAGGATTTTTGTCTGGGTAATAAGGTCACTAGATATGTCACCATAAATGCTGCTTAAGAAAGCAGCTCTTAAGAATGCCGTTTCTATAGGCAGCTGACTATGTTTTTACCTGTCTAGGTGGGCAGCACACTACAGTAGATATGACACCCAAAAATGTGGTCTAGGTAAGCAGCTCACTAGGTATACACCATCCAAAAAAACTGTCTCTGTAAGCAGCTCACTAGGTTTTTATATGTCTAGGTTGGCAGTTCACTAGATGTGACAGCCAAAAATGCTGATTAGTTAGGCAGCTCAGCAGGTTTTTTGTTTGTCTGGGTATGCATGTCACTAGAGATGACACCAAAAAAATACAGTCTAGGTAGGCAGCTCACTAGGTTTAACACCCAAAAATGCTGTCTCTGTAAGCAGCTCACTAGGTTTTTATCTGTCTATGTGGGCAGCTCACTACAGTAGATATGACGCCCATAAATGCAGTCTAGGTAGGCAGCTCGCTAGGTATAACACCCAAAAATGCTGTCTCTGTTGGCAGCTCTCTAGGTTTTTATCTGTCTAGTTAGGCAGCCCACTATGTTTTCATCTGTCCAGGTGGGCAGTTCACTACATTAGATATGACATCCAAAAATGTGGTCTAGTTAGGCAGCTCACTAGGTATAACACCCAAAAATGCTGTCTCTGTTGGCAGCTCTCTAGGTTTTTATCTGTCTAGTTAGGCAGCCCACTATGTTTTCATCTGTCCAGGTGGGCAGCTCACTACATTAGATATGACATCCAAAAATGTGGTCTAGGTAGGCAGTTCACTAGGTTTTTATCTGTATAGGTAGGCAGCTCACTAGGTTTTTATCTTTCTATGTGGGCAGCTCACTACAGTAGATATGATGCCCAAAAATGCAATCTAGGTAAGCAGCTCACAAGGCATAACACCCAAAAATACTGTCTCTGTAAGCAGCTCACTAGGTTTTGATATGTCTGGGTAGGCAGTTCACTAGGTTTTTAAATGTATAGGTAGGCAGCTCACTAGGTTTTTATCTGTATAGGTAGGCAGCTCACTACATTAGATGTGATGCCCAAAAATGCAGTCTAGGTAGGCAGCTCACTAGGTATTTATCTGTCTAGTTAGGCAGCTCACTAGATTTTCATCTGTCCAGGTGGGCAGCTCACTACAGTAGATTTGACATACAAAAATGTGGTCTAGTTAGGTAGCTCACTAGGTATACACCACCCACAAATGCTGTCTCTGTAAGCAGCTCACTAAGTTTTTATATGTCTAGGTAGGCAGCTCACTATACGTGACACCCAAAAATTCAGACTAGTTAGGCAACTCAACAGGTTTTTTGTCTGTCTGGGTATGCAGGTCACTAGATAAGACACCAAAAAATGCAGTCTAGGCAGGCAGCTTACTAGATTTTGAGCTACAGCCACTGTTTTCTGTTGTCTGAGTATTACATCAGGAGCCAACGATATTGCTTCAGGTCAGGAAGTAATGGCAATTATCAACACACATACCCATTAATGGGTTTAACGTTCAAGAGGTTTATAATTACGAGCTAGTCATCATACATCTTATTGGTGTTAGGAAGCTATACATTTAATCTCAAACTCTCAAAAAAAAAAAAGTATATATATATATATATATATATATATATATATATATATATATATATATATATATATATATTGAGTGTTTTATATTGTTATAAAAGAAAGATATCCTAATAACTTGATCTAATCAAAACATTTATGAGCAGAAAGACCCAAATGACAGGCATCTCAAAGCTATTACAGTTATCATGTGGTAATCTCTTCAGGCAACTATAAGACAACATACAGTACTCAAGCAACCTGTTCTGAACTGAACGGAAAAAAAGAAAGAAAGAAAAGGAAGCATGAAAAAAGATAGATCATCTCTGTCTGTTATCTGATTGGCTGTCTCCAAAGCCAACTGTATTGCCCACCCACAAGTTTATATGAATCCTTGATCATTTCTCGAGTCCTCCCACTGAGAACGGATCTGCACAGCGATCGAGCGCTCATGGCAGCTAATGATTATCGCGCGTATCTGCGGAATCATATCGATATGGAAGAGGCTCCGGCGCGCGTCTCGCATACGGGCTCCACTCACAGAGCGCTCATATTCGCCACGCTCACTGTCATGGGACTTCTGCAAGTCGCGTCGAGTGTGGCGATTTTGTTGCACTTAACCGGTTATCTCCGAGAGGTAAGAAAATCGGAAAAAAACAAAAACAAAGTTGCACAGCATGGAAACGAAAGCTGAATGCACAAGTGGAAACAAACGACTTTAACGTCATGTTACATAGATTTGATCTTTCAGTATAACACTTTTAATGACACTTTCATAACGTAAGTGCAGAAAACTGAAGTTTCGCTCAGTTTGATCAATCTGTGATTGCATGGTTTCTTTTAACCTGTTGTGAATATCAAGCGCTTGAGACATTGCTTTTTGACATCAGATTTGCAGCGCGCGCTCGGAGAAGCGTCATACCCGTCAGTGATTTTTAAGCCAAGTGGATTTTGAATGCAGTGTATTTGTGTCTTTAGTAATTGCGTGCTTACTGTAGGTAGAAAGTGGTTGTCTAAAACACTGTGGGAAAATTCCTTCAGTGTCTAAATTTGCTGGAGTGGCGCCTTCCGCAGACCATTTGCTTTAAAATGAACATTTCGTCATCACCCATCACTCATGGCTCTCAAAACTCGTGACTTTTGAGTCGACAAAATGTCAAAGTCTATATTTTCCATAGAGTGAAAATGCATGGTGATCACGCTGGACTTAAAAAAAAAAGTTGTATTTATGGTCGGGATTCGAACCCCTGTCCCTTTTCACACTAAACAAAAACAGTAACATAAGAGTATCACTGAGGCTTGTTCTTGATTTACTTAGTTGTTGTATCATCTATGGCAGGACAGAAAGAAAGAGGTACATAACGCCCCTGTACACGCGCATAGATGATATCTTTGTGAGATAGATGTTGTCTCGTGAGTAGACCCTTGTTACTTTTTTTGATTAGCTGATTATTAACGTTTTGTTTTTTAAGGCTGCGCTTTTGGTGTTGTCTCTGGGAATACATAGTATCGGTCTAGTCCTTCGGATAACTGCTGATCTTGGAGATGTTGGTTGTTGGCAATGCTAAGCTTAATGGATATAGTGGGTGTAGCACCACTTTTCCTTTTATGTTTTCCAGAAATATGGAGAGAAACCCCCCATTGGATTAGTTTTATCCAAAGTCAACAAACTTTTAAAATAACAAATTGAAGTAGCCTATGGGATTTGTGTAATGACCACAAAAAAAAAAAAAAAAAAAAAAAAAAGAAAGATTAAGAAAAATAAACCAAAAGTATTCTGTGTTTTAGCATCTTCAAAGTAGTCATTTTTTGTCAAGATTGCGGCTCTGCACACTCTAGTCATTCTCTCAAATGTACTTTGAGGTACCATATGGAATGCTTTTTAAACAGTATTGAAGGAGCACATGTATGTTGGACGCTGCTTGGCGGCTTTTCCGTCATTGTCTAACTTATTCATTAAAAATAAATAAAAGGTTTAGAAAATAAATGAACACATAGGCACAATTGACTCTATATGTGTCTATAAATAAAATTTCAACATTTAAGCACAAGCCTATGCATCAAAATGTTTGTGAGATCATGAGAAACAAATTCAGTCAAGTGTGTTTGGCAAGATTGCTGGTCATGTCAAGCTTAACCTTTCACCCTGACTTCATTTGCTCATCCGGTGGTCTCAAACTTAAGTGTTTGACAGAGCTGGGAGAATGGGATGCTGAGAAACACCCACACATGTTGTCATGCCCAGATCTATTTCACTCTCTCCTGTAGTTTGTATAGTTTGTATGCTGTGCAGGATATTATGATATCTTGTTTTGTGAGGCTTTGGCCCAAACACAGTGTCGGTGTATGTCGGTGGCTTCTTGTGTGCTGGTGGAGAGCCAAAGAAACAGATGCAAGAGAGGGAAAAAGATGAATGTCAGCTGTGTTTGGCGCAAGGTTTGTGTTGTCCTCAGAAATGGATGCAGAGTGAAAATCATCAACTGAACCAAACCATTATATGATAATAAAACGCCTGACATCAAAAATGTGTTGTGAAAAGCTTCTTAATTTCTTTTAGGCTATAGTGAATGGAATTCAATCACTTACATTCACACTGATATCACATATTTCACATGACCTCTGTCTTTCTCTCTGTGAAAGAGATTCCATCTGTTGTTACTTCTGAGATGAGGTTCACATTTCATTTTTTGCCAGAAAGAGTGTTTTCGTCTTGCATCATAATTATGCACCTGCGGCTGACATCGTTTTAGATGAGTGCTTTACATGTTAATTTTAACATGTAAAATGCAGATTACAGTATGAGACAGTTTATTTAATTTTCATAAATCAGGTTGATGGCATAATAGCATGGAAATTGCGTTCAGAACGTTTTGGAATTTTCTGTGTTAATTTATGGGAAAATCTGTGGTATTCTTTGGAATGTCTTTACACATTGAAAAATTGTAGATAAAAATGGGTTGTTTCAAGTATTATTTAATTAGCCAATTTTTTAAATGAACTAAAACGCAAAGAGTTGGGTATTTGTTGAATTTTACAGTATGAATAACATGCTTTCCATATCTGAAGAACTTTCAGTGGGCACAGATTCCATGTGGCCTGCTTATCAGTCATGTATAGCTGAAGTATGTAATATGCAGCTCATGTAAACCCCATGTGATGTACCACCCACATTGAAGAAGTACACTGGTCAAGACAGCTAAAGAGAAAAACCAGGATGTTTCACTGTATGGTGTGTTACATTAGTTGCCCTTTTCTTGATGAACATCCAAGTTCACCTCCAAATGGCCTTTAATCCCTTTGGTCTTTCAGTGTGTCAAGCACAGTTAAATGACTTAATGTAAATAATGATGCTTTCCCGTTAGTTAATTAAAAAGCATGCAGTGATATCTGATTGTAAATAGCCATTTAAAAGCCAGCTGAATACAGCTGTGTAACTTGACTGTGTTTGTTGTTTTTTATAGGTCGACCTTGCCTCAGCCCAGCAGAGTCCTAATGAGGTAAGACTATAAACTTAAAAAGATATGCCTGTTTTTATGATGTTTGTGCACTTGGGTTAAAAACAGAACATCAGTTGCAGAAATGTTTTAAAGTGTGTAATTTTTTCAATATTAAAGTACGAAAACCTCAAAGTGAAAACACTGTGGTGCTGTCAAAACGTTGATTTCTAAATCGTGGGATGGCAGAGAAAGACTTTAAGGTTTAGGCTTAGGGGTAGTGTTAGGGTTATTTTTTCTCTGACCAATCAGGTAGTGTTTTCCTCATGAATATAAATGACCGTTCTCCGCAGCACTGTTTGAGACAGCAACATCTGGACATTTGGGGGTTAACATGTTGAGATCACATGACCATCCAAATACTACTCACTTTCAGCCCATGTCCACACTAAGACGTTTTCATTTGAAAACACATATTTTTTTCAACATTTTGGCGTTCTGTCCACACTGAGACAGCGTTTTTGTCCAGCAAAAACTGAGCTTTTCGAAAACACTCTCTCAAGTGGATACATTTCGAAAACGCCGTCTTCATGTTGTAGTGTAGAAAGGGAACACGGAGATATCTGAAAACAATGATGTATTTGTTGTCATGTGACGCAATCATGTCATGTGATCCATTCAACCCAAAACAATCAAGATGGCGGCTCATGTTGTAGCAGCATTGTTGTGCCTGCCATTCACTTTGATAGTGTTGTTAAAGATAAATGTTACTTTGGACAACCTTCACATTGCATTCCTTAAAAGGCGATGGAAAGTTTACTCGGAATTGCTGTCCAGCGACGGAACACTAGGACAATTGCGTTTTAGACCGTACATTGAGTCTGCGTCCACACTAATACGTTTTAATTTGAAAATGCTTCTTTTTCTTTATGTTTTGGCCTTCCGCCTACACTGAGACGGCATTTTTGTCAGCAAAAACTGA
Source organism: Myxocyprinus asiaticus (assembly GCF_019703515.2). Taxonomy (NCBI): domain Eukaryota; kingdom Metazoa; phylum Chordata; class Actinopteri; order Cypriniformes; family Catostomidae; genus Myxocyprinus; species Myxocyprinus asiaticus. The sequence goes on from NC_059353.1 coordinate 10,356,932, forward strand.
GCTTTTTGAAAACGCTCTCCCAAGTGGATACATTTGAAAACGCCACCTTTGCGTTGTGTATTTGTTGTCATGTGATGCAGTCATGTGATTCATTCAACCAAAACAATCAAGATAGTGGCCTGTGTTATAGTGGTGCTGTGGTGCCTGATATTCACTTTGATAGCAATGGTAAAGATAAACATTACTTTGTACAACATTCACATTGCATTCCTTTAAAGGCGACAGGAAGTTTACTCTGTATTGGTGTCTGGCGACAGAACACGAGGCCACGCATTTTAGACCGTACATGCAACGATGATTTTTCACATGCGCAGTAAGGGAATTTAAGAGTTTTCATATGTTTCAGTGTGGACGAGCAACTTTTGGAAAACACTTGAAAACACCAGTGTGGACGGAGACGGTTTTGAAAACCGGATTAATGTGAAAGTAGCCTTAAATTGTTAACCCTTCTGTTATTGGACATTTTTGTCCCAGGGAATAAATTAATCATTGTTGACTGCAAATAGTGCATTTTTACATTGGCATCGCTAATAGAAAACTACTGCTATTGCTGTGTCAGTATAAGTCCATGACGACCGCCATGTCGGCCAGTGCAACCTAAATAAAACATTACTGAGTCCACTCTTAATTAACATGACACAATTTGAGTTTTGAAGCTTTTGAAAGATGCAAAAGTTAACGATTAGACCTTGATTTATTTGACAGCAGTAAACTGTAAAACATTTTATGCTTGCGAGTTGCTTTTCAATGATACAATGATACTTGTAGTCACTTAAAATTATGTGAATACTGCTAAATCACTTTTTATTCAAAACATAATCTAGCCAAAATTTTAAGGAGTAAAGGAAAGTAATGTTGCATAATGCAGTTTTTACAGTAGTTGTGATAGTCTTCCTTTTAGTGATCAAAGAAACCTTTAGGCAAATTTGTATTTGACAATCAACATTCCATGCGCTTAGTAGCATGACATTTCCTCCTATTTGCACGAACCAAGAAACTACAATACTTGCGCATTTCCAGTGACCTGAGAACGATTGTAAAATGGTGTTTTTTGAACAAACAGAATGTGCTTCTAGTATTAATGATATCAGAGTTTCATAAATAAATATAGACTCTGCATTGCTATTTTCTCATATTTTGTTTCAACACAAGGATAAACATACCACAGAATGCCATGTTTAGTTTAGCTTGTAAAAAGGTCAAGTCAAAGATTTTGAACTGTTCTTTTTCAGGAATTCACTGGAATAGCTACTGGCTATAATATTACAAATGACCTGCTTGAAAGTCTGTATATGGTTTATGTGGATGCAGGTGATTATTTCCCTTTAGAAATTAAGGAGCTCTGTGCTCATTGGATTTTCCTTTTAATGAATGGAATTATTAGCTGTGGTTTGGAAAAAAGAATAGAGATCAGACATGGTCAGTTATTTTATCAACGGAAATGGTTACAAAAGAAGCTGAATGAAGATCGTCTTCCTGTTTCAATAAGAAATGCGGAAAGAAGACTCTAATAATTTACACCCATCAAGCCATTTTTGGGGTCTTTAATTCTTATGAAAAGAGTATTTACATCAGCATTCTGTCTGTTTGGGTAGTGGGGGCCCAGTTGTTACATTATGGCTATAATTTTTACTGTAATAAATTCCTAGTCATGATCTGGGCTTTATGAAGCGTTTCTATGTCAGCTTGCTTTGCCAGGTCATAAGCGTACTGTCCCTGGGACAGCTTATTTTCCTGGAAATGTAAACGTGAGAAAAGCAAGTGTTTAAAGATATGTCATGACCCTCTATCGTATTTGTTGCTTCAATGCCGTCCAGTTTGAGAGCTTGTATAAACAGGCCTGTACTTTGTTTGTGGTCTACTAAAACTCTTAAGGTCAGTGCATATGAACAACATTCAGAACCTAATGCTCACTTAAGGCCCCATAGAAAGTGTTTGCTGTCTAATGGCAGTCATACTTCTTGGACAAATACATGTAGCTTGATATAATAGAATTTCAGTATTTAGTTAATATTTCATTAATATAGTTATTACTTGTGGCCCCAAAGCACCACACTTACATAAATCACTTTGTAGTATAATATATAAGATGATTACATATTCAAGCACAGATCGGATTATATTGCACACTGCTGAAGGAAGTGCATTTAGGAACTCTGTGATGTACTTCCTGATTTGCTGAATTGTTAGCACCATTTTTAAGAGACCTCAAAATCTGCATAAATTAGCAGAGATTGTACTTACATTGCACTTGCATATATATATATATATATATATATATATTTTAACTTGAGGTGTAGATAAAATATAATCATAACACAAATAAAACAGTGTTAAACCCTCTACTGCATAGTTTTAATTGTTCATGGAAAATAATAATATCTCTTTTTTTTTTTTTTTTTGGAACATCTTATTTCCTTGTTAACATATGAATAAATGTATTCTTTTTAGAACCTTTGCACCCAAAAAAAAAAAAAAAAAAAAAAAATAGTTAAACGAGTTGCCTTCTTATATTCTGTACATGAAGTTGACATGGTGTCCTCGTACAAGAGTAGGGGGCTCAAGTCAACTTTCTGTAACTTAAGAGGTTAATAACAACCAAAGCACCTACTGGCAGAATCATGAGACCCAGTTCAATGTAACATTAACCAAATGCCTAAATTCAGTTACTTGTGTGAACTTTTACACCCTATAATGTGAAGATGGTTGACAATGGCAGATTATTCCAAATGTTTTACTCCTGAACTGTTACATAAATGTACAGTATTTGTAAAAAGGTATACTGATGAACTTGTTTTAAAACTAGTTTCATATTGAGGTTTAGTTTATTACCTAAAAAACAGCTGTTCTTGTACATGGACATCATGCAATTTACACATTACACATGTAAAAAAAATGGACTGTTTTACCCAATATATCTGTGTGTGCAATGTCTTTCCATGCCTATTAGGCTCTGACAATGTTAGCTTACAGTAGCAATAACTCAAGTCACCAGTATGTAGTGCTATTTGTAAGGCCCGTGTTATTGCTACCTAAGTAGGCACTTATGAGCTTCATCTTGGTTAGGTTGCCTTTGTAGGCAGTGAGTCAGGTAGAAGGAATGCATACCTTTACACATGTCCTAACCAGCCACGACAAATGACGAGCAACATTTACGCCTGGTTTCTATTTCTGTGGCGTCACACTGTGTAGTTTCGCCCACTGTGAAATCTAATTAGGCCCAAAATTCTGCTCCTCATAATTTTACATTAAACATCAAATATGGTGTGATTGGCTGTGATTGTATGAAGTCATGCAGCACTTTCACAATAAGTGTTTGTAACAGTTAAAGGTGGGCAAGGAGAAGGCAGGAATCAGCTGAACAGTCAACATAAAGGTTTTAACATGCGTGCGTGTGCGCGCGCACATGTACGCTCAAGTCCTGGCCACGCACTCCTCCTCGTCACAGTGTGGATAGACAAATTGCTTGTCGATTTGAAATTTTTGCATTGCGCCTACTGTTAAAAATACCTACTGCAGTTATTCTCATGAATTTGTTAATATGTTGTTAGATACAGTCAGTGCTTTTGTGTGCACATATTTGCTTTCGTATTGGAGTCTGCATGACCATTGAGTGCTGCACATTGTGATCGATGGAATCAAGATATTTTATAAACAGGAATTGATTCATTAATCTGTTTGCACACTGTGCATTAATTAGAAAATCAAAGATCTTGAACCTGAATGTGTTTGGTTGATTTTTGTCAGGAAATGCACAGTGAAACATTAATAGCAGATCCCCTCAAAAGTATGAAGGAGAAGAAGGATAGATGTCGAAAAAAGGATACACGCATGCCATCGGCTCATCTTCCTATCAGGACTGCCAATGACTATTCAAGCAGTAAGCCTGTTTTTTTTGTTTTGTTTTGTTTTGTTTTGTTTTTTAAATCATTATGTTTGTTTTTTGCTGAAGTGCAAATAGAGTCTCCTCTAAAAAATATGATATAATGACATAGTCCTGAAAATGTTATCCTCAGATTTTAAATGGAACTTTATTAAACTCCTTGTATCATATATTTATTTTTTTCTTAAAAATATTTTAGATTTGAGCTTTTATAACTACAGTATTTTTCATTATGAATTTAATTAATTCTGACTACTGGACCAGAAACTCCCAAGTACCTTTAGATCCTTTAGAGTGGCAGGTTAAAAAACAAAAAAACAAATAGATAACTAAACTGATTATTAAGGGATAACTGACCCAAATAATGAAAACTGTCATTTATTCACACTCATGTTGTTCCAAACCCATATGACTTACTTTCTTCTGTGGAGCACAAAAGTGAATACTAAGCAGAATGTTAACCTCAGAATTAATCATTCACTTTCATTGTATTAAAAAAGATGCAATTAAAGTGAATGCCGACAGACATTTTGTGCTCGAGATGAAAGAAGGTCATATGGGTTTGGAACTATATATGGGTGAGTAAATGTTGACCAAATTTAAATTTTTGGAAGGACCCCCTCATTTAAGGTTACACATACCTTAATATTTATTTATATTATACCTGTGTATTCTAACCATGCGACTGGTGCTTTTGCAGAAGATCCAAGTCCTGTAACCATCCACTGGGCAGAAAATCAAGGGACGCTGAAGAAGATAACATACCGTAATGGGCGAATTCTAGTGGATGAGCCTGGCTATTATTATGTATATGCCAAGACCTGCTTTCGATATTCTGAGGTACACGACTTGGACAAAGAGGATGTCAGCAATGTGCAGTTGGTACAATACATTTACCATGAGAAGCACACCCAGTCTACAATCAGACCGATTCCACTTACAAAAAGTGGTGGCACGTTGCAGTGGAATACCACGAGCTACAACATGTACTGTGTGGAGCAGGGCAGAGGTATCCAGTTAAATAAGGGTGATGGTCTCTTTGTCAACGTATCCAATTCATGGCTTCTGGATCGAGAAGCCGAGGGGACATATTTTGGTACTTTTAAGATAAGCGAGTGACTTAGATTGTTTTTGCTACTGAACATGTTTATGCACATTTTACAACCTTACAAACTTTTTCAAAGTGAACATGAACCACTGAGCACTTCTGTAATTGATCACTGACTTTCGAATTTTTGTTCCAAATTAATTACATTGTACATCATTTAGGCGCACATCAGACATCGTAACTAATCAGGCATGCCATTGAAGCTCTTAAGTACCAGCACTTGAAGACTTAGAATGGACTGAAGCCTAGGTGCATTTAATAGGTTTTAGATGTTTCCATACGAGTCAAAATACTTCAGTGGTTTTTGTAGGGGTGCACCCATACCGATACTGGTATCTGTCCAATGCCATTCGCAACCCATTTTTTTTTCCACAATCTGACATATTTCCAAGCGAAACAGGATAATCAGTGATAACAATGTAGGGTGGGCCTTGGTTTTGTCCATTGGGGAATTGATTGAATCGTGAGAAGTAGGTTACAGAAGCGGAATGGAGTCAGGTGGTTGGAGTCGAGGTGTCAAAAAGTAAGAGGGACTTGTGACATCAACCCTAAATAAAGTTGTTTTTTTAAATGATTTATTAAGGAAAGTAGATCAAGTTGGATTTTACGTTGCTCTTAAAATGCTCTTATACATACAGCAGGTAGCATGAAGTACATGCACAACATTCATTGAATAAATGTTGCCATGCAAAGGAATACAAGCAGCTAAACAAAAATGTCAACAGTATGGAGGTATATCAGTGCTACAATTAGTCTCGTAGGAAATCAGGTCAATTAAAAACAAAATACGTTGACTTTCCAACACCGCTCTGCTATGCCTGTCGGCTCGCTTGGTCATCCTTCTCTCCCCAATTCATTGTACATGAATCAAAAATGTATTTAGATTTTATGCTTTTGTACTCCGCTATTTACTCAACATAATAAACGCACTGTCCTTAATCGTCAGTAGTGAAATATATATCGGCTAGGCCGATATTAATCCATTTTGAGATTACTGGCACGGCTGATAACGTGCCTGCTTGGCCAAGAATTTCCAAAAACTACAACAGCGCTGTGAATAGATAATGCACAACATGTTGTCAGATATTTAATCGAGTAAATACTGTGTACAAATTTTTATTTCAGCATGTATGTTCATCTCAATTGTTGTAGTTAAATTGTATTAGCCTATGTTCAGTGGCCCTTATATTTGGACACTTAAGCCATGCTTTTAACTCTATGAATGTCATTGCATTAGATAACATACAAATAATGCTGGATATTTTCACAGAACTAACTTTTCCTCATTTCATTATAGTAATAGCTATTACTAAATACTTTTGGGGCCACTTTATTTATCGCCATTATATCGGCCACGCCGCTCTTTGGTTATTGGTATAGCCATTGAAAACCCCATATTGGTCGACCACTTATCAGTCTCACTATACTGTGCCTAAAAAAAACAGTGCAACAGTGCTGCTTAATAGACGGTATCTGTATCCATGTGTACCAAAATGTACAGCCTTAAAAAATAAATAAAAATAAAAACAAAAATGGTATCGGTGCATCCCTAGTTTTACCTTTACACTGAAATTGGAACACAATATAAAACCTAAGAAAAGAAAACTGTCCAGAAAAACCAAACAAAAAACTGTATGGACTCTCTGGTGAAAATAGTCTATGCCCAGGTTTCCCCTAGATATTTTGGATGGTAGATCTACAGTTAACATCACTAAACTTAGACAAATTATTATATTATCGGATGAATTATTATGCAGGATTCATGTATGACAAGGACATTTGAAAAGAATGCATAATATGGAAAGGCACTTCCTGGCACTCATAAAGATTATGTACTGATTGAAAAATTTCAATGCTTTTCTATATCTTCCCATCACACAATATGATAGTTTTCAATGGTGTTTTGAGAAAAACACAAACATGGAACAAAAATCAATACAGCTGGACTGTCTTTGATTTGGTGCACGAACCAAAATTGTTTAAGCAATGCGTAGAACCACACTGAGTTTGGTACGCTCTAATTTAAGAGTTTTTGTTTTCATTAATGCACTAAGTGTATTTATTTATTTTCCATGATGATAGAACATTTGTTGAATGGTCTGTCAATTGTAAAGTTTTGTACAGTGTATATAATTGTATAAATGCCTTTTACTCCATTCTTTAAGAGTTTTTTTGGATGAAGGGCATAGACTTTAGGTCAGTTATAGATGCGCTTTTTTCCAAGCACAGGGCTCCTGTTTTAAAGCTTAAATGGATTGGTTTCTCACTAAAGAAACTTTTTTTATTTAAGTATAACTCTGACAATTCTGTGTGCAAATAAGAGCAGAATATATTGTTCCACTCCTGTTTTAAATCACAAACCTAAAGTCTTTAGATTTTTTTTTTCATATGTAAGCAAAAGTTCTGTTTATGTTTATTTATACCATTCTGACTAATAAAGATACTTTTCTAAATAAAATACTAATTTCCATTTGATAAATTAACGTGAAGCAGTCACCTTCACTGGTGATATGGGTTTGTTTTTAGGTTCTGAGATTTGTTTGAAAGAATTTTGACTTATATGTGAACACTCCCTCTTTAAAGGAAACTGAATTGAGAACTACGGAGCCCCTTATGCTGCGTTCCATTCAAGTCGGATGTGGGATATTCCTACTTGATATCTCAGATCTCCGACCATGAAGGCATTCCATCACCAGAAGCTTGGAAGATGACGTATAAGGAAATAAAACCATAACACTCCCAATAGCTTGAGAAGGGTAAAGCTAAAGCAGGGGTGGGCAACTATTTTGGTAAAGGGGCCACATCGGGCTTTAAGTAGTGCATAGAGGGCCACGTTGTATTCATCTAGAGTTACGATGTTCTACATTGGTTTTTTTTAGCTTTTAAGGCCAGAAATAGTTTTGTACTAAATTTTCTGAAGCGTATATGTGACTAATGGGACTATTGTATTAATATGTGACTAATGGGACAATTGCCTAAAGTATTGTAATGCTCTACAAAAGGTAGATACTTTTCTATCAGGTATTAAAAAGCTTAATACAGGCTGAGCTTATTATAAATTATATATTTTACCATCTCTACTTCCATGTTAATTTTTTAGTCAATTTAACACTCTACATCAGGGGTCTGTTTTAATAATAATAATAAATTATAGCTTTTAATGTTTGTTGCAAAGCGGGCGAGTTTACTTATTTTATTCTCAAAATATTACCCGTTTACATGCTAAAAGGGTCATGATGCGGGTCTCGTCAATGGTTTGATTTCCCATTCAGCACACAACTGAATAAAACGATTGAGTATGATTATGATAAATGATTACTGTAAAAGTTAGATTAACATACAGGTGCAAGAGGACTTATCACAAATAAATACATATGCATATAAGTTTCTCGCTTGCTTTTGCTCTTGTGTCAATGATGCCGAGATCTACTTTAATATTTAATTTTATCACTGAGAAGGTTTACCTGCAAACTTAGTAGCATCAAACATCACAAGCAGCCTCAAGAATGGACACAGAGTGACCATATAACACTTTTTCTTGAGAAGAATATTGCACTAGAGATCGCCAAGTTTGTTCAAAGGGGAAAGCGAGCGCTAGAAAAAGCGCACTTGCGTGCATGATTGCCAGATTTCACAAAATATGTATAACATTTGGTGGAATATTTCCAATTTGCTCAAGTATAAATCTCAAATTGGGGGTGTTGCGTCCCTTATCTGGCAACCCTACGCATGTTTAACTCTTTTGGATGCGCGTTAGGTCCCAATGCAAGATAACTGAAATATCCAATAAAAAAAATAAAATAAAAAAACCCCGCTTTTAGGATAAACCATGTGAAGGGCTGGATCCGGCCCGTAAGCTGCCCAGGTTTGAGCTAGAGGCATAGATCCAAAAAGGGGCGTGAGCTCCAAATCGCCATTAAAGATGTAGGGAGCCCCTAAACATTTCTATAATCCTTTCGGTATTAGTGATGGGTCGTTCATGAACGATTCATTCATTTTGAACGAATCTTTTATGTGACTCAGAAGAACGAGTAGTCTCAGAGAGTGATTCGTTCATTTTGTGTTGGCCGCGCATGTGCATTGCGCAACCTCCGCTCGTTTGTTACGTGAAAACCGCATAGACGCTGTACAGGAAATAGAAATTATTAGTTCACCTTTCAACTATTTTGCCGTATATGCTATGCATTGCACACACAGGAAACAGAAATGATTAGTTCACCTCTCGAGTCATCTGGTCCGAGTCGCTATGCACATACGGCTGTCACGTGACAAAAGAACAAAGGACTCGGACAAGAAGATTCCAGAGGTGAACTAATTATTTCTGTTTCTCATAATTTGTCCTTGGCTGCATTATCAGTTTTTCCTTATTGGGACTATAATAAAAGTTTGCATAAGTAGATGTGTTGGGGGGATTTGGCTATTGAAAATGTAACATTTTAATTTAATTCTGTTCAAATGAACAAAATGATTGAATAAAGATTCGTTCATTTTGCTGAACGAGACTCAAAGATCCAAATCAGTAAAATAATCTGATCTTCCCATCACTATTCGGTATTGGCGCAACCCCCTTTTGTAGTAACCCACCCCCTTTTGTAGATCCCGCCCCCATTTGGAGGTCTCCGGCATGCAGCTATACCTACTTGGTTAGCTTAGCAGGGGTTTGACCATAAATTTACATACATAAATGCCTAATTCAGCTGGTTTGGATACATCAACCTCAGTGCCATCTTGGAACGTTCAACAAGGAGAGCTGTTTGAATGCAAGTGAATGGAGAAGAAGCCTCAGACTGCTGCATTACCTGCTTTTCTGTGGAAACAGTTCATGTAATGAATTGACTGACTGGATGCTAATTTTCAGTATGTTTGCCATGATATATTCATTTGTAGAGGACTTTATTTGCAGTTTTCTGCAAAAAAAAAAAAAAAAAAAAGACAATAGACTTTTGCAGACTGTATTTGTCAATTTACATTCGTGTGTTGACAGACGGCTCTTTGCCCATCCAATAAGCTGCAAATAAAGTTTCTACATATAGATATCTATGGGTTTGACTGTCACTGTTGAAGTCTCCTAGCAACCAGTTGATAAACAATGCTGCAATGTTAGCATTTGTGCTACAGATATGTGTACGATTATCGAAAAAGTATAATTTACTATGTTTTGAACAGCTGTCTTTTCCTTAAACAAGTTTTAATTTCATGTAATGTAGGAACTTGGACTCATTTATCAATATTATTTAGTAAAAGTGAATGTTTATCACTTTATATCCACCTTTTTCCTACATCCCATGATGCTTAACGAGAAATATGGGCGTTACTTCCGTTGTCAAGTTAACACAGCTGTTGTTGCGTTGTACGTCCATTCATTCTTTAGTTGTGTTGGGATTTTGTTGAGAGCGTGTATGATTTCATGAGGACATACATCAGTCACTATACCAGTGTGTTACTGAACGATAAACTGCAAAAATGTCATAAAGACAAAGAAAGAGTGAACAAAACCAGTGCGCTGTTTCTCCCAGATGCAGTTGAGATTTAATCTAAGAACAAATGCAATATTTCGAGCAAAATTATCGGTTGTTTTAGTGGAGGCCTGTGTTAGTTCAGCTTCAGATGTGTGTTTTTGTCATCTTGTAACCCTGCATGTTCAAATCAGACAGACATACTTGGGTATGTAATCGCTTTTTCAAGTTGTCTGATGGGACGGTTATTTCCTTTTAAATCTACACGTAAGTTTAAACTTTTCTTCGGCGGGTGATTGACTGGTGAGAGGTGATGCTTTGCTGCTGTCTGGGATGCATTATGACGCCGTTTAAAACCTCAGATGCGACGTGGTTTTTGACTACCAGTGTATGTGTTTTTTGTGATCCAATCACAAAATATTTTGTACCCCGTTTACAACTATATTTAGCGCTGACCATTTACGATCGGATCATCCGAAACGTATTTAATTACCAACTGTAAACAGGGTCTAAAATGACTTCAGCCAGAGCTAGGGAATGCTATAGAACAGCTTCCGGCGGAAGTCCCACCCACATTCGTTTCCCTAGTAAGACCCCCTGGAAAAAGGTGAATACCTCCCAGGGTGCTAACATGTTTGTGTGACGTCACACACCTGCATATCGGCGTAGAAAATTTTCGCACGAGTTTCAAAGTTGGAATTCTGACTGTAAGTGCCGTTACATTGCACATTTCCTAGTAGGAAGTTATCAAATCTAACTTTCCAAGTTGAATGGAATGCAGAATTAAAGGACATGGCGGGGTTTTTTTTTTTTTCCTGAAATAGTTTTGCGTACCCTCGCTATAGGTTTTACATTCTCTTGCACTAAATTTACCATGGTTTTTACTACAATAACCATTTTGTATCCATGATATAACCATAGTAATAATACAGGAAAATGAAAACTCCGGTAATAAAAATAATAATTTTGTGGTTATGCTTTTGCTATACAAATACCATAGTTTAACTATGGTTTTACGATAGTAATTTTGTAGTAATAATGACTGTTAGGCTTTTTCTTTTTTGGCAGAAACCATGGTTTTAATAAAGTATACTGTATCCATATAGTAACCATGGTTTTACTATAGATTAACCATGGTAATTCTTACTGAATTAAAACCAGTAGTGTGAATGGAAAGTGGACTGAGACCTGGTCAAGGCTAAAATAGACTAAAATGAAATTGAAGCTCACATTCAGTGCCAAGAGTGTGAATGCAAAGAAAACTCTTGTCACTTTTGTTCATGTTGTTTGCTTTCATATGGTATTGTGTTTCTATGATGCTATACAAAACCATTTTTAAAGATTTGACTTATAATGCTATAAAGAGTTTCACAATAGATTTCATTCAGAGTGGTACCAAATTTTCCACCTTTGTAGGCATTCACACAGCATTCATAGTTTACATATGATTCAACTATTTTCATATAGCCTCGACAAGGACTTAGTGCAGGCAGTTCCCAGCATCAACTGGCTCCTCTCTGGATGTGACAGCTAAAGTAAATGTTTGCTTTTTCCTTTCTTTGTGGTATTGTCATGCAGACGGGTGAATTACGCTAGCTGTGGGGGAGACAATGTCCATGTTCATCGTTAAAATAAAATCCATGCATTAGTGGGGATTGTTTTAGCCTCTAACTCAGTGCAGATATTTGGACAATCATTTTGCTTGGACCCCAGTGCTAAGAGAACAGGACTAGGGGAATCAAAACATCGTTCCATTATGTATTTCTAAAGTCTAACTGAAGTTAACAGATTAATATGAGAGGACCTCACAGTGTTAGTGCACAGCACTCAACATTTAATGCATTGTGGTTTGTGAAAATACAAGGGTGATGGAAATGGACACTATGGTAGCATATTGATACATTTGTATTTGAAACATCATAATGGATAGTTCTGTTTCTGTAAAGACTTGGATAGGATGGTATTGACTTGTAATGCCCAAATCATCTTGACAGTAAATACAGTACAAACAGGGGCCCCCAAAAGTATTTGCACACTTAAGCCACACTTTAAAATGTATGAACATTATATAACTGTTAGGAAGGCAACACACACAGATGGAAGGTGAACCCAGATGCAGGAACTTTAAACACAGGCAAGTATAATAGCAGACAAAGTTAGCTGTGTTCAGAGTCACTTGGTTTGCAGAAGATGACTGAAGAAGGTATAACGAGGATGAAGTGCATACAAAGAATAAGGACTCTGCTGTGGAAGAGCAGTGAGGTCTGTGTGTTCCTAAGGGAGACTAGACCATGACTGTAAGTTTGTGACACGTATTTAAACTGTCCTTGATTACTGTATTAACTAAGTGCAGGTGCAGGTGATTAGAAGTCCGGGGAGGTGCTTCTGGGTGGAGAGAGTGACAGTGGGGAGAGCGTGACAATGAATACCCAACCAAAGGCATTTATTTTAAATAGCAGAAGAAAAAGAAACAAATCACAAAAAAGGTTTCAAATGAGTTTATACATAAAACAATAGATATATTGGTTTAAAGTGTGTGAACTTGAGTAGATTTGACCTCATACATGCATTAAAAATCACCTTGACACCAGTTGGTTACAATAACTGCAAAAATTACTCTGAAGAGTTCCTTTTTCTAAGAAAAGGTCTAGAATTACTTAGTCTGATATTTTGTATATAATGCAATTAGATTCATACATTTTTAAGTGTGACTTAAGTGTCCCAATACATTTTGGGGCCAATGTACTTGCATACAGTGTAATGATTACTCACAAAGGCAAGGCACAGTTTAAAACACTTTAACTATCGATTCTTATTTTAATATTTTACCAGACAGTCTCATTCTGAAAATGCTAACACTGCAAACTTTGTTCTGTCTCTCAAAGTTTCACTCCGGCAATTACATTTCTCAATAATTGGCACGCCTGGGGTACCATATAAATGTCAGGAAACTTTGCCAACTTTGCCTTGTGCTCATACTGGCTTTGTTCCCTATATAACATGTAGGCTCTGCTTCGCTGAAGTTGAGTATTTTTTTAATCTTTCTTTTTGGCCTTTATTGTTCACATGTGTAAAAATAAGAGTTTCAGGTAAAAGAATGAAACGATAGCCATGTATCTTTGCAGCTTGACAGATTGTCTAAAGTTTTTGTTTCAAGTTAAATAGTCTATCCATTATCTATCCATGCAGCCATGTGTGTCATTCCATTTACAGCCCATAAGGCGCATACTTTACCATGACACATTTCTGTGGCCATCTGATTTTAGGAACCCGGTGTGAAATGTTGGTGGGCTTGATTTGGAATTAAATGTTTTGTGACTAAATTGTGCTTTTGTAAGAATATATTACAAGCTTTGATACGCTATTATATTAGCTAATTTAGGGTACCTCTTTTAATGAGTTTCTGTGGTAGGAGGGAAAAAGCTTCAAGGTTGGATTTATGGAGCTGCTGTGAGCTTTGTTATGCACATTAAAGTTGCTTAGCAATTTGCACGCTCACGCATTCTTCCTTTGCTGACTGAGCTTCACCAGTTGTTTTTACTGGGTGGTATGGTCTATAGCTTTATGGAGTAAAGGCTCTACAGATTAAAAGCCAGTTTTTTTCTTTTGTTTTTTTTTTTCTTTGAGTAAATAAATCATAACATGGTAACAGTACATATCCTGATATATTATCCATTTTCGAAACTAAATGAGATACTATATATAATAGCTTATTCAAATAGCTACCAATACAAACATACTGTAGGCCTACACATAAACAAGCAAACTAAAGCACATATAATAAGAGATATTGTTGGAAGATGCACATGTACAAAGCCCCCCCCCCATTGGCTTCAGAACCTTGGACAGCACAATTCAAATCAATGTCCACATTTATCAAATGAGACACAAGTAGCTCATGTGAATGAGACAGCTCACATGACCATGCAAATGTTCTTAGGGTGTAACTCACACCTAAGGCTCTCTAGTCTAGAGCAATGTTTCTCAAACTTTTCAGGTCCACTGTTGCCTTCAGAATATCAAGCACCTAGATGATGCTCACAGACTCTGAGTACAACCTGATGATATAACTATTCACTCACCATAATGTTGTTCCATACCATATGACTTTCTTTCTTCCATGGAACACAAAAGGAGAAATTTGAAGATTCTTCACACTTTTTTTTCTTTTTTGTCATTTAATGAAAGTGAATTGTGACTCTGAGCTATCAAGCCCCAAAAAGGACAAAAACACCATGAAACCACTGTAAAAGTAGTCAACATGACTCCAAAGTAAATTAAAAGACTTCTGAAGTTGTATGATCACTTTGTGGGATAAAAGGACCATAAATAATGATTTAACAAATCATTAAGTTGTCACTCACTCTCCAATAAAATCATTTTTCTACATTCCTTTTGCAGCAACCAAATCAAATATGGCGACTACGGCGCAGGTTGGTTGGATCACACTGCCTCAACATACTCCAACAGGGTTAAACACACTAATCCAACAAAACTCAAAAACTGTTCCAATTTGGCATTTGTTGGGGCAGTGTGAACTCTCATTTAGTGTAAACTAGCGTTAAAATTGTACATAGACCTTAAATAAGGAATAAAATATGGAAAAATAAAAATATCTATTTAAAGTGTCAATATTTTTAACAGGCTTTTTGTAAATTACCAGAGTCATGTCACATACCACCTCGGGGCACCTGAGAACCACTTAGACTAATTTCAAGAATATGTATATGTTCTTCTTCTGTAAAAGGAAAAAAAAATGTCATCCAGAAAATTATATGAAAAAAGATTCAGACATTATGACTAACCTCTCTTATCAGAAAGAATTGAGTATCACACAAGATGTGTTGTGGTTAGGCAATACCCTGCTGACTCATATGGTATGTAGTGATCTAAAACTTTCATGATGAGTTAGATATTAAGGTAAAGTGATTCCTGGATTTGTAACCATTTAATGTTTTTTTTTTTTCTCCAATATATTTTTATTGAGTTTCATTTAACAACATGGAAAAAAAAAAATTTGAACATAACAACTAAGCAGGAATTGCCAGTATATATACATCCAACCCTGTACACATACACTTACATGTATGTTTATACATCACATATACATTCCATATGCATACATACACAAATACATGTAATTACAAAAAGCACAACAAAAAAACAACAACAACAACAAAAAAAAAACCTCACAATAAGCATGCAAAGTGTACAGTTTAATATCCAACAAGTTGGAAAGTTAGAAGTCTCCTCTTGTGAAACATAAATTATAGCCTGGGGGCTAATGAAAATGTGTGCTCAGTCAAACATGTACCTTCCCTTAAATACTACATCCGGTAAATTTTCCCATACTGGCAGCCATGTCTGCTAAAAAATGGTGACATCTCCTCTTATAATGGCCGTTAACTTTTCCAGAGGCAACACTTTAAAGACCTTCCGATACCAGAGACTAAGCAATGGGGGCCTAACTTGAATCCATTGGTTTAAGATACATTTCTTGCAAGAAGCAATAGCTTGTCACAGAGTAAAAACTGTCTAGCTGTGTCAGTGATCATATGATCAATACCACTGGGTTCCAATGAGTATAAAAGAGAGTACACATTTGAAATAAGGTGCTGTGTGGATCTTTGAAGATATGGAGTTAATACAATGGTGAATCTGAAGATATCCTCAGAAATGACCACTTTCAAGCTGAAATTGCTCCTTTAGCTGGATAATTGACATCAATATATTGTCCTAGTACAGGTCGCCAATCACCCTTTTCATGCCATGGATGAAATATAGATGTTTGAGCCCCTGGGAGGAAGTCTTTATTTTGAGTTAATGGTATCAGAGCTGATGGTAAGCCCCTTCTCCCTGCAAACTTCATCATCTCTTTCCAAACTCGAACAGTATTGTACAGTATAGTGTTATAGTATAGTACTCCTGCTGTTCTTCAGAAAGGCATGCAAGTTCAATTTGGTCTAGAAATGATTGTCTTAAATCATCCGAGGATCCACTCTCTGATGAGTACAGTTTCTGATAAAACTGTCTCATAATGGTGTTAATTTGTTTTGAATCATGAGTTGATTTGCCACTGTCATCTTTAAGTGATGAGATGATACATGCCTCATTTCTTCCTCGGGCCAACCAATCAAGTAAACGGCCTGGAACTACACAGAAGTCTCTGCTTTGCTAGTTAAGATTTGATTCAGGGCTGAATGTGCTGCATCTAATTCACTCCACTAAACCTGAGTAGGGGCAGTATTAAATTTGTTCTCCAACTCCCTGATAGAACATTCTAGCTGTAGCTGTTTTTCCAGGAGCCTCTTTTTCTGTGCTGCGTTGTAAGATATTATTGACCCCCTCATGTAAGCTTTTGCTGTGTCCCATAATAGAGAAGGATCTATGTCTGGCTGCTTGTTAGATCCATGAATAGCACCCATTCTTTTTCTAAAAAGTCTAGAAACTTTGGATTACTCAGCAATGCTGGTTGTAATTGCCAATGGTGAGTCATGTGGTCATAGTGAGGTGGGAAAAACACTACCCAGACTGAATTATGATCAGAAAAAGCACATATGCCGATGTCACAGTTATTGACTCTGTCCAGAATCTGTCTGGAAGCAAACATAAATTCTATTCTAGAGGATGACTTATGGGGGTGTGAATAAAATGTACAATCTTTCACTTTAGGGTTCATGATTCTCCATACATCAAGCAGGCCCAAATCTTCACTAAGTTGTTTTAATTTAGCAGTCTTGCCTGTTGCAGCTGTAGTTCTTGGTGGATCAAGGTCCATGCTTGAGTCAGTTACACAATTGAAGTCTCCCACAATAATTAAGTGATTAGTAGTAAATGATGATATGTCACTGTAGAGCCGAGGAGGGCGGGGCCAGGCTGGAATGAGACACACCCAGTCCCCAATCAGCCTGATGGGGCGCACGAGGGTTAAAGGCGGCCGGGGACGACAGTTCGAGAGAGAGAGAATTGCAGGCAGCTGTACTGTGTGTTTTTGGTTGTGTGTTTTGTTTGGATTGTTTATTAAATTATTATTTATATTATTAAGCCGGTTCTCGCCTCCTCCTTTCCACTGAACCCCCTTACAGTCACCAATTAATTCCAAATAGAAAGTAGGTTCACATGTCTTTGGGGCATAGACACAACCAAGCACACTTTCTCCAAACAACTGGCCAGATATGAGGATATAGCGACCTCCTTTATCTTTTATCATCTCCTCAAGCCTAAAATGTAACTTCTTACATACCAAAATTGCCACACCCCTGCTATTTGAGTTAAAGGAAGAGCAGAAATGGAAAAAATTGAAAACCAAATAAAATTGGTCTGCATTGTAGTCTGTCCATTGTAGTCCTGTATATACAGTCTTCACCAAATTCGGTATTGAAGCCTAATTGAACTCTCATATGTCAACTGTAACATCAGTTATAATCGGTAGACAAATAATAAATTAAAATAAGTCACCAGGATGAGTAGTCACATGATTCAGACCGAACATACAGATAATCTAGGCCACAAGCACTCTTCAGTGCTGTATATAGAGCTGTAGTGTCCCATGTTCAAGGCAGTCCACTTAGGCAGGCCTGGGCCTCCTCTGCGCAGTGAAATTAATGTTTCTCACCCTTTCTGTTTGTTTTCTCGCTGCGTGTAACACAGTACTGCAGGAAAACGCATGGTGAAACGAATGCCATGCTGAATCAGCTGTTTGCATGCTTTATTAAAGCTCCGTCGTTTTTCTTTAACAATCGAGGGGAAGTCTTGCTGGATATAAACTCTCTGTCCATCAACAGTCAGGTGGCGCTTAACCTTCATTGTAGACATTATACGTTGTTCGATGAGCACTGTCCTTGGTCTGTCGCTCCTCTGAGGTCCGAGGCTTCTGTGGGCCAAGTCAATTTCAAAGCAGCCAATCTTCGTATCTAGTTCCAGAACTTTTGGTAGCCAGGACTCGAAAAAAGCAATGGGCTGATGGCCTTCCCTTCCCTCCTTCATCCCTACAAGCCTCAACCTATTCTCAAAATCATCAAAATTTTCAGACAGCATCTGTACTTTCCTTTCGGGTTCTTTCAGCTTGCCTTCTGTCGAAACAGTGCTGTCTTCAATGTCTGGCACTCGGTGCTCTGCTTCATTCAAACGTTTGGTGTTGTCCTCCATCCGGGATGTAATAACGTCCAGGGCATTTGTGAATATGGATAGTTTTTCATCCAAGACTTTGCCGACACACTCTGTCACCTCACATGTCAGCTGTTGCTTGAGTAATATGAATCACTTATGAGATAAGGCTTATCAGCATCTTTTGATTAAATTTGAATTCTAGATGAACAAAGATTTGAAATTTGACCGACAATATCAGTGCTTCTCAAAACTGGTTATGTCCGGGTCTAAGGGGGGGGGGGGGGGAGTTGGTGTTCTATTGCCCCACTAGATTGTCCTTGTCATTCACTAAATAGGGAGCAAGGTGACATCCTTTAACTTTCTATGCAAAAGTCAATTTATTCCTAAAATCCAACCAAAATTCAGTTTTAGGCTGCAGGTGAGGTTTGGACCACTGAACATATTTGGCAGACATGGGACAATGGTAATCAGTAAAAAGATTCTGAATTTATAATGCAAAATTTTATTTTATCATGGTTGGCAGTGATTGGATGATGCTGCCCACTACTCTGAATCAGAATTAATTATGCTAATGTAGGGTATAATGTCTGTAACGTCTCAAAAACATAAATAACCAACACTCCTAACATAATAAACAATTTGATTTAAAAAATCTGACTTTCTACAGCTTGGTATTATTTAAATATTCACAACCTAGTCCCACTCTGTCCACATATGTGGACATCAGTTTTTAGGAAAACTATTTGCTCCAGGAATGTTTCCACACATCAGTCATGCTCGGGTATCTGAAGGTAAACATAGGCCTTCAAAAGTAACAAAAATGTCCTTAAAATAAAACATTGAATTTATTAATAATACCATGAACAGTACAGGTCCAACAATATGCAAAATTATTAGCATGAAATACAGTAGGTTGAATTAAAAATGTACAAAATTTCGATGGTTTCATGTTCTCAGCTAAAAATAATTCACTTAATAAAGAAACTGTGTTCAGCAGTGAACCTGTATTTATTATAGTATGGTTCATATTTTCATTTACCTTGAGTAGTTTTGTTCATGTTTTTCAAGGATGAGGGCATGTAATGCAACTATTTTAGCATCCACCTAATTTAGCTAACTTCTTCCATGTGACAAGAATTTTGCCCGAAAATGCAAAAAGATTAACCAGATGCACATAAACTAAAACGATAAGTGAAGCGTTTTATCCACCCTATAAACACATTTATTTTGTGCACAATAATGCACTATGCACAATTATATGGTTAGTTCCATTTAAGTATTTGCATTTAGCTTTATTTTATACCTGCCATCCCAGACCCAATCAGAACAGACCTGCAACCCATTTTTGGATTGTGACCCACCAGTTGAGAACCATTAGACTATTTAACTTGCTATGTAAATAAATTAAAAAAGTTCAGCATTCAAGCACCCTCCATCACATACTCACATGATCATGTTAATTCATTAACATCACATTGAGCTCACATTGTTTATGCCTTTATTTGAGTGTTGGCTATATTTACGCAGTGCCATTTCCAATTCATCAAGTCCTTGTCTCTTTTTAAACTATATGACTCAGGCAGGGTTAAGACAGGAAATGTGAAATAAAGACTTAAATCAGTAAAGACTCCAGACTTCCCAAACCACTGGCAACACACCCAGACTGAAGACAAGGTGGAATGTCATTCATATGGTCCTGATTTCTCTCCCCGCTGCCATGAGAAGAGGACAGGAGAAAGGATGGAGCGCTCAGCTGCAAAACATGCCAGTGGCATAAACCCATTTGATTACTTGCTTACGTAGAAACTGACCACAAACTTGGGTTATGCACTGGTTAAAGATTTTCTGAATCTTCCCATTCCACCAAAACTCTACAAAATGAGTAAAGATACATGTAGATATAAAAATGCATTATGACTGACCACACACATGCAGACAAACATTCCCAGAAACATACACACCCATTCACATGGACACACATCATAAAGATTGACAACTGACAACAACACTATAATGTTTTGTCAGGTAACCTAAAAAAAAGCATCTAAAATAAACTGGTCAAAAATACTATTTAATGTGACTATATCCATCTGACTACAGTACATCTGACTGCAAGATTAATAAATGTTCTAAAAAGAAAAAAAAAAGTATTGTTTATTGTTAGATTGATTCACTTGTGTTAACTTATGTTAACATACACAACTTTTAATGTTAGAAATGTATTAGTATGTATAAATAAACATTAGCCAAGATTAATAAATGTTGAAAAGGAAATTGATAATTTTTTGTTCATGTTAATAAAGCATAAACTAATATTAATATATACAATACTATTGTAAACTGTTACCATATTTTTAGTTTTGACTTTTTCTCTTCTTTAAATTAACTAGGACAGAATAAACTTTCTGACTCAGTGCAAGTTGCATGTCAGGTTTGATGTTATCTCTTTAAATGTCAGACCAGCATTTGGAAACCTGTGTATGATAAGTCGCATCTTTGTAGACAGCGTGGCACACTTCTTAGTTTCATTCTTACAGTATTACCTTACTGTTGTGTAAGATCTGGCCTCCACCAAAGAACCCGTAAGAAAGTAACTGTAAGAATTGTTTCAAAAGTAACTCAGCTGATACATGCAGGCAAAAACTGCATGTACCAGGTAATGTTAGATGTGATGCATTGCACAAGCATTACACAGGGGAAAAGGTGTACATATTCTAGTTAGAACAGAGTAGTAGATTTGCAGGTTAACTGCAATGGTTTGCTGGCTCTGTTTGTTTTACATTTGTTGAAAGTTATAAACAACTATGGTTAGATCTTTAAAGAAATAGTTAATAATAATAATAATTTTATTTGTATAACACCTTTTAGCGATTAAGCGCAAGGTGCTTCACAAAACATCAAATCAAAAGCACACACAGTTAAACCCAGTAAAAAGCAACATATGCTTTAAAACAACACATTCACATAGTAATAAAAGCAAGTCTATACAACTGAGTTTTTAAACGAGACTTAAAAACAGTCACAGATTCAGCAGATCTAATATCCCCGGGCAGGCTGTTCCATAATCGTGGGGCTTTCCCTACAAACACTCTATCACCTTTAGTTTTGCATCTAGATCTTGGAACAGCCAACAGTTCATGACAAGCTCTAAGAAGTCTAACTGTTTCAAAAGGTCTTACAAGTTAAGCTAAATATTCTGGCGCCAACCCATGTGCCTTATATGTAATTAATCAAATCTTAAAATCAACCCTTAAATTAATTGGTAACCAATGCAATGAAGCTAAAACTGGAGTAAAATTATTAAAAGACCTTGTTCATGTTAAAAGTCTAGCTGCAGCATTTTGCACTGATTGTAGCCGTGCTAAAGTGTGTTGATTTAACACTGAAAAAAGTGCTTTACAATAGTCAAAGCCAGACAAAATAAAAGCATGTATGAGCTTCTCTGTATCCTTGAAACTCAAGACATTTCTCACATTGGAAATGTTCCTTAACTGATAAAAACAAGATTGAACTAACTTCCTGACATGGTATTCAAAATTTAAATTAGTATCAAATTTCTCACCACCTGCTGAATATTTGGGACCACCTGATTAAGTGCTGACTCAATCTGACTTTTTTTTTTAGAATCATGGCTGATTATAACAACCTCTGTTTTATCAGTATTTAACAGAAGGAAATTACATGACATACACATTTTTATATCTACTATACACGCTTGAGGAACATTACAATTAGAAACATTAAAAACATCATTGGGATTCAATGACAAATACAACTGCAGGTCATCTGCATTAATTAATTAAAATTAATGTTGTATTTTCAAATCACAGAACCAAGTGGTAGGATATATAGTGAAAACTATATTGGCCCAAACAGGGATCCTTGCAGAACACCACAATTCATTTTTGAAGAGGAGGACATCTCATCTCCAACAGACACTACAAATTTCCTATTCGTCAAGTAGGAAACAAACCAGTCTAAAGCAACCCCAGATATTCCCACCCATCTCTTTAATGTATCAATTAAAACTGAATGATCAGCTGTATCAAACGCTGCAGTTAAATCAAGCAACACTTGGAGCACTCTCCAGTGTCCTCAGCCATCAATAAGTCATTGGACACCCTAAGAAGGGCAGTTTCTGTACTGTGATTTTCTCTAAAACCTGACTGAAATTTCTCAAAAATATTGTTTTACTTCACTACCTCCAACAATTGTTTAGCTACTGCTTTCTCTATTATTTTAGAGATGAAAAGTAATTTTCAGATTAGTCTATAGTTATTTGTAATCAAAGGGTCTAATGAGGGTTTCTTCAGAAGTGGTTGAACTATCGCAGTTTTTAACTCCTGAAGGGCCTAATGTCCCAATAACTTCTTTGAAAAGTCTTAAAGGAACAACATCTGTATGAGAACTAGATGGTTTCAACTGATGTGCAAACTGATGTCCTGTTCTGAAAAATGCACTCAAAAATGAAACTTTTGCCATGATTTACTCACTCTCATGTTGTTCCAAATTCGTATGGCTTTCTTTCTTCTGTGGAACACAAAAAGAGTTGTTATGCAGAATATAAATGCTGCTCTATTTATACAATTAAAATGAATGTGAAAAAGGGCTGTTAAACTCTAAAAATAAAAAATAAAAACATCATAAAAGCTTCATAAAAGTTGTCCACATGAATCAACCGCTATGTCAGTCCTGGTTCTATGGGGGTGCTTGAGGGTGCTAAGCACCCTCAAATGAAACTTAGAGCACCCTCAATTGCAGACCAGGGCAAACTACTGCCCGTGGGTCGATTTATCATGAACGTTTTTTATTAGATCTTTCATTTATCTGGCTTTTGGACCTATTGCGCATCCACAAGCTTTTAATATGCTCAGGGTTGCCAGATAATATATGCAACACTCCCATCAGAGATTTAAACTTGCACAAAATGGAAATATTTCACCTTATGTCATACTTAATTTGTGCAATCTGGCAACAATACATGCGAGTGCACACGCTTTCTCTCCGCAAAAAACAAACAAACAACAACTTAGCGCTCAATAGTGCATGGAGGGGACACGCGAGTAAAACCAAGTGAGAGAGGAATATATTTATTCTTTGTGTTATTTGTAAAATGCTGAAGTCCCTCACACCTGTATGTGAACGTTACTCTGGCAGTAATCATTTATCAGTCATGCAGCCTGTTTTATTCAGTCGTATGCTGAATAGGATGCCAATCAAACTATTGACGAGACCCACGTCATGACCCATGTGTGTGTAAACATGTTGATGATGTTTTCAGAATAAAACAACTTTATCCACTTTGCGGCAAACATTAAAATAAGCTTTTAAAATCTATAATTTCCGAATATTTTATTTTACTATTAAACCAGACTCCTGATGTAGAGTGTTAAATTGAATACTAAATTACCATTGCATTGAAGTATGGTAAAATAAACCATTAATAATTTTATTCAGCCTTTATTCAGTTTTACTAACACATGATTGAAAGTATAGCAGCAAAATTTCAAGCAATCGCAGAATGGTCCCATCAGTATACACTTCAGAAAATTGTGCATCATTCATTGAGTGCACGTCTGGGCTTAAAAGATACAACTATGTAGAACTTTTTATCTTCTCTGTTCCATGTTCTACTTAATGGCTGATGTGGCCCCAGTACCAAAATTACTGCACACACCTGCTCAATTGAATATGTAAGACTAATACTGTAAATTGGCAAGCAGATTTTCTTGAATACCAGCAAACACACAAAAATCCTTGCATTTTGTGAATGCACAAAATGCTGCATCAAAACTTATAAATGTGTATGATTTTGCAAATCAGTATGTCCTAATCAGGTGCAGAATTTTGCTGTCATTTTCAGCGACACATCATGGGGAACCCCCCCCCCCCCCAGCAATAAATGTTTTGTACATTAAAAAAACAAACTTTTCTTTACGTTGATTAAGTAGCATTTAAACATGATTTAATCTATTAACAAATGTGTAATTATGATACATCTCCACTTTATACAGAGCACCCCCACTATTTTCAGAAGCACCCTCAGTGATTTTGATCTGGAACCGGGCCTGCGCTATGTTCTAAATTTTCTGAAGCCATATGATAGCTTTGTGTGATATTTTAGTCGTTATTTGCTGAAAATCTCTGACATAGCTCTCAAATCTCATTCACGAATATGAATATTCAAATGTGCTGCCTGAAGACACATTTTACCAGGTTTGATGTCAATGAGACATTACCAAACCCATTGTTCTTGCATGTCACAACACCATATTTGAGTATGTTAATGACATTTTAAAGCTATAGTGAAGGGCAAGATTTTCCTCAAATAATGGCTTAAATTTTGGTCTGTTCCTCACACAAAGCTATTGCATGGTTTGAGATATATGGAAAACAGAATCACTGACACTGTGACAATTTCCTCCATTTGTGTTTCACAGGAGAAAGAAAGTCATATGGACCTAGGCAGAGACTATTTAGTCCGAGATGGAGCACTTGGAACACTAAATAAAGCTATTCAGCCATGACGTCAATTTGTAGGCAAATCCGGAAGACTAATTTCCCATGGGTTCACTCTGGAATTTCCTATGTGTTTTTATAGTGGCAGTTTTGGGTTTATTAGTAAAATAAAGTCTGGGGTAAACAAGTCTTTTTTTAAAAGTATGTTGCTTCAATGCAGCTTTAAAATTCATGTTTGAGGTATGACTGTGTAATTTAACTTGAAAAAGATTTTTGTATCCTGGGGGATACAAATATTTAAGAGGCTGGGGAGAGAAGCAATGAGTTAGTTGGTCAAATTTTTTGAAAAATATTGAAAAGGGGTTCCCTGCAAATTCTGAGGACATGGGACTTTGTGTATCAACTAAGAAGGATGAAGAAGTCATACACATCTAGGATGGCTTAAAGGATAGTAAATCATGAGAGAATTTTCATTTTTGAAAACTTAAGTTGTACAATAAAACATCCACGTATCTTCAAGTAATGTTTACTTCAGACCTTATAATCCAAAACTGCCATTATAAAAACCTATAGGAAAATACAGAGGGAACCCATGGCTCGAAAATGCTAATTATTTTCCAGGTTTTGGGACTACATCCTGAACAGTTTCACATGCCAGATGTAGTAAAGGAAGTCCCACTTTAAGGTAAAATAGCTAATCACCTTTATACATATACAGTATACACGATACAGACATCGCCTGTCAGTCAACTTGAGAACGTGTATGCGCATTAGCTGTACCAGTCTGAAAAATAGTGTTTTTTTTTGCGTGATCTGAGCTAAAGAAGCAGAATTTATGATACCATTGTTGTCAGATTTAACTGCTGATTTGAAATATGTTCTTTAATCGTAATTTTGACCAACCGTTTTAGAGATTTCGGTCTTTCCCCATTCAAGAAGGTAGGAGCTGTACTTTTATGCTGCTTGTATCCATAGAAAATAGCTGCCCGGGAGCGTTTCAAAGATGGCTGCTGAGTAGACTGACTTACCTTGAAAGGGACTTTGGCCTGGGTGAGGGTGAGTCAGTGATGATATAACTGTTAATAATATAATCATTTTTAGGTGAACTAACATTAGGACTTTTGAGCAAAAACTTTCAAGTATCCTTCAATGTTGCATGCGGTCTCTGATGAGATACACACCTAAAACGAAAGCTTTTCAACCAACCACAACAAGAAACAAGTGGGGAGAAACCTAATGATCTATGAGTCATCTGCCTAAAAAAATAAAAAAAATAAAAATCTGTCTAAGATTATTTCAATATGCCCCAAACAATGAAATAGTTCTTTGCTCCAGTGGACAAAGTCAATGTTTTCCTCAATGCCTCAAGGGTAGGGCTGCCAGGATCACCATGACAACCAGGAGTGCCACTAGGGGTGATGTGCACGATAAATGTATCAACTTATAGGGCCTAAGACCTTGCAAATACATGAAATAAATTAATGAAATAATAGTATATAATGAGTATATTGAAGTATTAGACCCTTAGTTGCTTTGTTGTTGATTCTTCATGCTAGATATGTATACATTTTCCGATATTTAGAGACATTTTGCGCTACATAGCGCATTGTTACAGCACTGGCCAATTCATAATGCAGGTTACATGTCTAGCACTTAAAGCCTAAAATAAAGTGTTGCCACCTAGTGGAGCCCCAATTAGTGCAAATAATTCCAAGCGTATACTCAAAATTGCGACATGTCCTGTAAGCAGACAACTAGTGTTTGCGTCTGACCGAAGTATACTTTGGGCTTTACCAATGCAAACTATTTTTACGTTTTGTATTATGATATTTTGGGTATTTTGTTTTTTGTGATATTTTTACAAAGTGTTTAATTTCTATTCCTTGTTCAGTGACACAATTTTTTAAGGTTTGCCCACAATAAACACGTAATTTGTGTGCACCCCCTCCCCCGCCGTAGTGGTTAAAACATGTCCACCGCAAAAGCCCTACTCTAGTAGTTTTTGACCCATAACCAAGCGAACTTTTACATGACAATCTTGAAGTTTTAACAAAGTTTGCATTTATAAAGTTGAACAATCTGAGGAAAATTGCCTGTAAAATATAATCAATCAAAAATTATGCTCCAAATTTGTTTTGTTTATAGACACTTGGCTGTAAAATAAAATTGTCATTTTGGTAAACTGTTCTAAAAGGGCAAATCACAACTTCTCCTAGAAATATTCCTACATCATACTGGTTTAATTTGCAAAACATCTGCATTCAGTTGCAAAACATTTAAAGATTTTTCTTTAAAAAAAAAATAAAAAATTATGGCATGTATTGTGTTCTTCTAGCTTACCTGGTAGAGCATGGTGCTAGCAATATCAAGGCCATGGTTTTGATCCCCAGAGAACACACAGGACACTTTAAATAAAAACTAAAGCCGCCAATCATACGTTAACTCAGTAAAATTAATTATATGAAAAATTAAAATGCCCCTACATAAAATAATGACCTTACATACAGTTCTGTAATATGGAATTTGCCTACCAACGAAGCAATTCGAGGATTAATGTTTTTGTGAGTCGTAGTCAGCAGTGGGCAATTAGCACAACTCCAGCTGTACAGGAAACATGCAGTTATAACAAACAGAAAACAGCTCTTTAAAGAAAGCTGGATGAAGTAAAACAGCTGTGGTCCCAAGAGTAGGGTTGCCAACTGTCCCTTATTACATGGAATCGTCCCATATTTGCGGGAACAAAGTTGCGTTCCATATGAAATCCATGTGGGATGCCGTTTGTCCCATATTTTAACATCTCACACCCAAACTGCTGAGAACGTTTCTCAAAATTAGAGAAATGGACCTAAACACACACCTTTCATGTGAGTTCAGTGAGATATCAGGACATCACATCACACTTGACAAAAGCGGCTGGGGGAAAGATCAAAGACAATCAGCACATGTTTGCTGTCGTGGTTTCAGTCAGAAGCAGGAGAATTTTGTCAAATATATAGCATTAAAAATATAGACTCAGCTAAATGACAATGAGTAAAACAGCAGCACTGAAGTACAAAAGTAAAATACAGTACAGGTTTAGTTAAAACGGTTAATGTGATTTTCTTACATTTCCCTTGTGATGAACACTACATCTAAGGAGATATACAACATTTCATGTTAAGCATTTTCTCTCCATTAAAAATCCATTATAATGCATGGTTGCTTAAAACAGTCAAAAGACTTGTACTGACAGTGGCCCTGGAAGGCTTTTTTAAAAAGTGCATTATACTATTTTTTAACAGTCATATACTACATACTGATGATCTGAATTTTAAATGGAAAGCCTGTTCATGTAGCTTTAAAACTGGATAAGGCTTAATTAAGCCTAATTATGGGGAAGAAAAAGCTTGACAGAAAAATATTTTCTTTATCCATTGATTGCAGCTTTGTTCTTTTGGCAAAAAGTGTTTATAAAAAGTGAAGATTGATAGAAATTTTGTTCTGAGCATATTAGGGGCTGTTCACATCAAACAACTTTTTGTGTCCGTCTGCGCTTTTTTTTTCATTGTTTTCCTATGTAAACAAGCTCCAGGTGGACCATTTTAACTGTTGCACAGTGTCTCATGCCGGAGATCCACTGTAAAAAAAAGTCCCGTATTTAAAGCTGGAATGTTTCATATTTGGCTGGTAGAAAGTTGGTAACCCTACCCAAGAGTCTTTTTAAAATTTTTAAACATAGTCCTAAAAATACAGCATTTATGGCTTGAGATGCTGAAAATAGGGAAAAAACACAAAAAGTGTTTGTACACATGCGTCAGAGTGCATCATGTGAGAACAAGTCTACTTTGGAGAGACTGATGAACTGCAAAATAGATTGCTGTTGACTGTAGGTAATTATTCAGATTATTACATATTAAATTATCTTTTTTTGGGGGGCCTATTTCAGCAAATTTTGATATATGCAATTCATTCGGTTAATTAATTGGCATATCATGTCATTAATTCAGTTACAATTTTTTATTAATTGACAGCCCTGACAACATTTCAGACAAATTAATATTTTGGAAAAATCTGTTACAAGAATCCTCGGTAAGGCCTGGTGACTAATCTTTTTATGAATCCAGATTTCACATGCTATATAAGATTTCAAAATAAACTCCTCCACTCATGTTTATGAGAACAAGACCAATTTGTTTGCAGACATTGGAAAGAGAATCTATGTCTCCAAAAGGAATCTCACAATGGGCCTCTGTGGTTAACTGGAGTAATATCGATTTGGTATCATTACGGTGCATGCTACAAAGAAGCAAACAGAGGCATCTGTTTGTCATTACACAGGCTGGGTAATGAACTCCATGACAGGAGCAGTGCTCATGCAATATCCAAGCATGCAAACACTTGGGCTGTCCAACTCACTCAATTTGCTGGATTTGCAGTGTTTTAACACTTCATGCCAGCATGAATCTAAATTTACATGTCAATGAAAATGGAACTAGGGAGTTAAATTAGTGGGAAGGATTGAATATTAAATAAAGAAACGTCCTCTCACTTTCAACTGCTTTTATTTTCAGCAAACTTAACATGTGTAAATATTTGTATGAATATAAAAAGATTCAACAACTTAGACATAAATTGAACAAGTTTCACAAACATGTGACTAACAGAAATGGAGAACATGTCCCTGAACGGGGGGGTGGGGGGGGGGGGCGGGGGGGTTAGCTTAGCTGCATTAAGTACTGCAGTGCATCTCCTCCTCATGGACTGCACCAGATTTGCCAGTTCTTGCTGTGAGATGTTACCACACTCTTCCACCAAGGCACTTGCAAGTTCCCGGACATTTCTGGGGGAATGGCCCTAGCCCTCACCCTATGATCCAACAGGTCCCAGACGTGCTCAATGGGATTGAGATCCAGGCTCTTCGCTGGCCATGGCAGAACACTGACATTCCTGTCTTGCAGGAAATCACGCACAGAATGAGCAGTACGGCTGGTGGCATTGTCATGCTGGAGGGTCATGTCAGGATGAGCCTGCAGGAAGGGTACCACATGAGGGAGGAGGATGTCTTCCCTGTAACGCACAGCATTGAGATTGCCTGCAATGACAACAAGCTCAGTCCGTTGATGTTGTGACACACCGCCCCAGACCGCCCCAGACCCTCCACCTCCAAATTGATCCCGCTTCAGAGTACAGGCCTCGGTGTAACGCTCATTCCTTCGACGATAAACGCAAATCCGACCATCACCCCTGGTGAGACAAAACCACGACTCATCAGTGAAGAGCACTTTTTGCCAGTCCTGTCTGGTCCAGCGAAGGTGGGTTTGTGCCCATAGGCGACATTGTTGCCGGTGATGTCTGGTAAGGACCTGCCTTACAACAGGCCTACAAGCCCTCAGTCCAGCCTCTCTCAGCCTATTGCGGACAGTCTGAGCACTGATGGAGGGATTGTGTGTTCCTGGTGTAACTCGGGCAGTTGTTGTTGCCATCGTGTACCTGTCCCGCAGGTGTGATATTCGGATGTACCGATCCTGTGCAGGTGTTGCTACACATGTTCTGCCACTAAGTGGACAATCAGCTCTCCTTCCTGTCTCCCTGTAGCACTGTCTTAGGTGTCTCACAGTACAGACATTGCAATTTATTGCCCTGGCCACATCTGCAGTCCTCATGCCTCCATGCAGCATGCCTAAGGCACATTCACGCAGATGAGAAGGGACTCTAGGCATCTTTCTTTTGGTGTTTTTCAGAGTCAGTAGAAAGGTCTCTTTAGTGTCCTAAGTTTTTCTAACTGTGACCTTAATTGCCTATGGTCTGTAAGCTGTTAGTGTCTTAACGACTGTTCCACAGGTGCATGTTCATTAATTGTTTATGGTTCATTGAACAAGCATGGAAAACATTGTTTAAACCCTTTACAATAAAGATCTGTAAAGTTTTTGGATTTTTACAAAATGATCTTTAAAATACAGTGTCCTGAAAAAGGGACGTTTCTTTTTTTGCTGAGTTTAGATTTGGGTTTGATTACGATGAAATAATGATGTCACTGGAGGGTTATTGTTTTGGATAACTTGTGAGATTGTCTTCTGGTCAAAATACACTGCAAGAAGTAATACTTGGCATGACAATCATCCTTATAGCTGATCAGTTTCCTCAGACAGAAACAAATTTGAGATTTTCTCAGATGTTTTTTTTTTTTATTTAAATGGTCTGACACACTAATATTAAATGTTGTGTTGACAATGTTTTGCAATCTAATGGAGAAACCATCCCATATGTAGAGTCATTCAAAATGACATTTGACATGCTGGCAGTTTTGAGGAGACCATGTAAGGGATAATGGACAGTTAGCCAGTCGTTATCAAAAATAAATGAAATAAACCCTGACACAGAGCGGTTGTAATGCTTGAAGGAACAAGGCGTGAGGAGGATCTATGTGCAGGCTTTTTAATTAAAATTCAGAGAAATAAACAAAGAATTCAAAACATGACAACAGAACAAACCGTTACATCCATGAAAGGTTAACAACTGACAAAGACAAAGAGAACAGGAGGGCAATATATACAAGAACTAACAAGGGTAGCAAAACACAGCTGGGATGGCAATCAAGGAAGGAACCAGGAACAGAGACACAAAAAGGAACACAGAACTTCAAACTAAAATTCTTAGTCCTCCTAGTGACCTCTAGTGGCTGCTAGGGCAAATGTCCCAAGTGTTACAGAGCTCCCCATCTAAGGAGTGGCTCCATAACACATAAAACAAAACAAACAAAATAGTTCATAGGAAGCGCTTGAAGGGCGGAGTCATGGAAGACTCAGAGGGTAGAGCCGCTGGACAGGGATCAGCAGACTGGATGGCGGTCGCTGGACAGGGGTCATACTGGAAGTGGGTGGCCGCTGGACACTGAACAGACTGGTATTCTGTGTCTGACAGGTGCTGACCACTGGATTGAGCAACAGACTGGTTGATGGCTGCTGGGGATTGGACAGGATCATCGACGGTCACAGGGGACCGAACAGGCTCGAAAGTCATTGGGGGCTGGATGGATTAGTCGACTGCCTCAGGGAACTGGACAGGCTCAATAAGTACAGGGAACCGGACAGGCTCGTGGACAGCCTCGGGGAACCGGACAGGCTCGTGGACTGCCACCATGGTCGGGAGTGCTGGCAGCGACTGGGGAATGGCCTATGTGGCTGGGAGCACTGGCAGCGACTGAGGAACGGTCACCGTGGCCGGCAGCGCTGGCAGGGGAATGGCCTCCGTGGCCAGGAGCGCTGGCTGCGACTGGAGAGTAAGGGCACTTATATAATGGCCAGGAGCACTGCTGTGGAACAGCCTCCATGGCCAAGGATGCTGGCTCTGGGACGGTCGAGGCTTCAGGCGCTGGCTCTGGGACGGTCGAGGCTTCAGGCGCTGGCTCGCTGACCACAGCAGGCATGGGCGCTGGCAGCGGCATGGGATTACTAACATACCCCACAGTATAAGGGAAGAATGTGAGCCTCAAAACATAGTCAATGAATTCGACCAAGGAAAGTTCACACCTGCCTCCTGGCAGACAGGATTTTACAGGCTCATTATGCCCGAACCGATAACACTCCTTGAGACAAATATCTCCCCAACTGAAATCCTGGGCGAGACTGCAGAACTGCTTTGTATATTGCTCGATGGTATCACCTCCTTGTCTGCTCCTCACCGCTAAATCCATTATCTGGCGAGTTGTTCTGTAACTTTGAAGGAACGAGGCATGAGAAGGAGGATCTATGTGCAGGCTTTTTAATAAAAAAAAGAGAAATAAACATAAAGAACTCAAAACACGACAACAGAACAAACCGTTACATCCATTAAAGTTTAACAACTGACAAAGACAGAGAGAACACCAGAGCAATATATGCACAAGAACTAACAAGTGTAACAAGACACAGCTGGGATGGCAATCAAGGAAGGAACCAGGAACAGAGATACAAGAAGGAAACCACAGAACTTCAAACTAAAAGTCTTAGTCCTCCTAGCGACCTCCAGTGGCCGCTAAGGCAAATGTCCCAAGTGTTACAGCGGTCTTGTATCGCCCTGAAGGGGTTTATTTAGCGATATTGACCGGCTGACTGTATATTATCCCACTTATTACAAGGTGTAACAGTAAAAGGTCAGGCAAGGAAGAGGTGGGAACCGGCTGAACAATCAACATAAACTTTTAATGCATAAATGAACTTAAAACAACATAAAACATAGGACACAGACACACATGCAACGCCAGCTGCCCGTATCTCGCTCTTCCGCTGATCAGCTGATTCAGCGCTGGCCATGCTCCATCACAGCCTGGCCACACCCTCCTCCTTTGTCACACAAGGCTACTTACCAAAAAAAGTACAAAAATGGACATGAAATGTTGGTGTGAGTTTAAATGATTTTGTTTTTGAGAGAACGAGATCAGAAAGTGATACAAGAGACATGAAATAGCACAGCTATGTAGGAAATTGTTTGCTTGGGACAGCAGTCGTAATACAAAAAGTCTGACCACAATGGCACATTTGACCAATCAGAATCAAATATAAATAGTTAAAGCAAACTGCATAAAAACAAAAAGCACTAGCAGCATCAAATGGACTTCAATTTCAAATGGCAGATTTAGTATGGGAAGAATAAAAACATTTCCTAATGTTTTTGGGGATACTAGGGCCGAAGAAATTAAACGCCCTTCACTTTAAATCTGAAATCTATCATGTTCATGAGAAAAAAACTGATGGAAAAGGAAGAAATTTCAAATTGAGTGTAATGTTTTCTAGTCTAATTAAGTTCTTAAAAACATGTTGAGAACTTCTGTAAACAGAGACTGGAATGAAACGTGTCAGTGACCACATAAATGCAAAAACTCACGCTCTTGCATCAGCAGGTATCACGAATGCACAATCTTTATAAACAGGTAATTAGCCATTCCTCAATTACCGTCAAATAAAGGAAGTAGCCAAATCCAAATCATTTCAAAGTCTGCCAAGTTTCCTCAGCAATTTTACACGCACAGACCACAGCCCTTGAAATCCAAGACCAAACACTTCAGGATGCTCTGAACGCTCAGGTCATGGGAACGTTCTGTATTTCACCTATCAAACCCCCACCCACATTCACCAACACACACACACACACTTGAAAAGGGCTGTGCTGAAGGAGGTAGTCATTTGGCCATGTGTCTTTCAGCCCGACCCATCATTCTTTCCACTGTGGGAGTGATTGGCTCGCTTTACTTTCAGGTTTACTGGATGCTCCTCTGCCTATAATTCAACATGAGTGATAGATTGCTGCAATTCAGATGTTATGGAACTGTTTATGGCCATGTTACACTGTCATTAACCAGACGTCTAAATACCAGACAGCACTTTCTTCACGATAGATGAATAATGTGAATGAATAATGAATGTTTTATAAATTAAAGTAAAACATCTGCGCATGTAATGAATGCCGTTCTCCTCCCAGCACCCTGTTTATTATGGAACTCCAGGGCAGGAATTAGTCTTTTTGACCATTGAGTGTGGACGTAATTCTATAATTTCCCTAGGGATTAGCTTGTTATTTTACAAGACCATATGCATATTAAAACAGGATTTCACTCACCAAAAAGACTGTTCAAAACATTAATTGTACACACTGCATCTCTACAGCAATTCTGTTGATAAACAATGTCTATACACCATGTACAAAGTTTTAATCAGGTTGCCACAGAAGTTAGTCACCATTTTGTTTGGGTCAGTGGAGGAACAAAGTGCACTGAAAGATGACCAGGGTCTTTTCTCAAACAGCTCTCACTATATCGTAATGGTGACTATTAAAGGGATTGTTCAACCAAAAAATTAAAATTCACTCATTATTTACTCACCATCATGGCATCCCAGAAGTGTATGACTTTTGTTCTTCTGCTGAACACACCAATATTTTTTAGAATATCTCTGCTCTGTAGGTCCATACAATGCAAGTAAATGTGTACCAAAACTTTGAAGGTGCAAAAAGCTCAGAAAGGCAGCATAAAAGTAATCCATAAGGCTCCAGTGGTTAAATCCATGTCTTCAGAAGCGATATGAGAGGTGTGGATGAGAAACAGATCAATATTTAAAGGTGCTGTAAGCGATTTTAGCGTTCTAAAGCTTTCACGTGACTGAGTTTTTGGATAAGCCACACCCCCTCATTTCAAAACCCGCCCTCCAAAGATAATTTTTTAGACCCAAACCGAGCAAAAGAGCAGCATTGTTCCTGTGGCTGTCAAATTCAACAGTGGCACAATAGCGCCCTCAACTGACAAAATTATGAATCATAGCCTCTATGATCCGCTTCAAATACAACACTATTAGAACAAGCAAATTAATTAACAGGTGAAAAGCATCAATGTTCGTGGTTTGCAGACACATTTTTGTTTGCTGTTTACAAAGTCTACAGCTATCACAGAGACCAGCGAGATATCTCAGGACACTTATTTAATTAAAATCTCTAAGGAATTAGGAACATTTTTTGCATGAAAAAATCACTTATAGCACTGTTAAGTCCTTTTTAACTATAAATCTCCACTTTCACGTTCTTCTTATGTTTTTGGCAATTTCCATTCTTTTTGCATATCGCCACATTCTGGGCAGGGAGGAAAATTTATAGTAAAAAAGTACTTAAATATTGATCTGTTTCTCACACACATCTATCATATCACTTCTGAAGATATGAATTTAACCACTGGAGTCATATGGATTACTTTTATGCTGCCTTTATGTGCATTTTGGACCTTTAAAGTTCTGGCCACCATTCACTTGTATTGTATAGACCTACAGAGCTGAAATATTCTTCTAAAATCTTCATTTGTGTTCAGCAGAAGACAGAAAGTCATACACATCTGGGATGACATGAGGGTGAGTAAATGATGAGATAATTTTCATTTTTGGGTAAACTATCCAGTTCACGCTAAAATGAAAATTCTGTCATTATTTCCTTGACCTCGTGTTGCCCCAACCATGTAATGTTTTCTCTCTTCCATGAAACACAAAAGGAGATGTTGGGCAGAATGTTGAAGCTGCTTTTCCTTTACAAGGAAAGTGTATGGTAATCTATACTGCCGAGCTCCAAACATTATCGAAAAAGTAGTCCATGTGACTTGTTCACATATTCCAAGTCTTCTGAAGCCATTCAATAGCTATGTGTGAGGAACAGACTGAACTTTAAGCCGTTATTCACTAATAATGTGTAGCTCTCAAATCTTATTTGCAGCCACATATTATTCAAACTTGTGTCTGTGTCACGATCAGTCATTTGATGCCAAGAACCAACGTGGTTTGGCATTCATTATATCTGGTGCATCACATCTACAAGATGACATTTTTAATTTGACACAGATTATCTGTAAATAATGATTTAAATTTTGGTCTGTTCCACATATAAATAAAACATATGGTTTCAGAATTGGAATATAGTGCACAAGTCCATTACTGTTATGATTTGTTTTATTTTATTTTTTTTATTTCAGAGCTTGGCAGCCCGAGTCCCCATTCACATTCATTACATTAAAAAGAGTGGCTGGTACATTCTTAATATTTCTCCATTTATGTTTTACAGAACATACTAATACAGGGGGGTGTATTAACCTTATCAACCTCAATCAACATGAGGGTGAGTAGCCTAAATGATGACCAATTTTGTTTGTTTTTTGGGTATTCCTTTATAACTATTCCTTTAGGACTGCAAAGAGACAACAAGAGAAGTAACCACAGACACTACCTAACTAAATGGACACTGTGGAATCAACATCAATTTTTTTAGATTAACAAAGACTTGGTGTGCTCTGTTCCAATTTGGTTTCCAATTGTCCTTATTTGACATTTAAAAAAAAAAAAAAATCAGAGAGGAACATCTCAGAGACCCCAGGACCATCATGAAGCTCTCTTTTCTCAAAGCAACTTTGCAGTGGGCACACTAGAAACAAGGCATTTAAGTTTCAGGAAGTCTCAGCCCAAACTGTTCAAGAATAAACAGGAGTACGTGCATTTAAACAGGAGTGGGGTTATTTCACTTCGGTGGTCCTGTCCCTTGTGATTGAGCAAATCACAGTGTAGAGGGCACACGGTTAAACAATGGTTAGGTTTTGGTGCCTGCTCTACCACATAATGCTGCAGGGGTCCTTGAAAGTCTCTCATATTAGGTGAGTTGGTGGTTCTTCAATGGTTTAGGTGAGGACTAAACTCTTTAATTGATTTTTAAGCATCTTCTGATCTCCAGACATAGCTAATTTCATGTGGCACCATGCATCAGACAGCATGGTGGTGGCTCAATTACGAACATGTATGCTGTTATTTTTTTGTGTGGAATAGAATAGAGATAGAGAATCGAGAGTTTTTGAAGAATCTTCAAACATGTTTTCCATACAGTGTCAGTTCATAGTGATTAAGAACAAAAAACATGTAATGCAAGTAGTCCATATGATTCGTACTGCAGCTCTGAAATGTCATTCTCCATCCCAAATATTTGAACTGACACGTTACATTTAGTTATGACAAATGGAGCACCAATGCTGTTTTTATCGTCAATGAAGTTAAACCTGGTGATGTTTAATGAATGAGATTTCAGAGCTTCAGTTGAGGAGAGATTTTGTGCAGAAGACTCACAAGTTATATAGACCACTTTAAAGGTTTGATTTTTTTTTGTTGGTATTATTCCTTTTTCGATTTATATCTCCTTTCGTGTGGAAAAATAACAGCATACATGTTCGGAACAACATCAAGTGTTGTAAATTATGACCAACTTTACATTTTTGAATGAACTATATATAAGGCAGTTAAGCAGCCTGTTGGGAACACCAACACACCAGCCTCCCATGCTGGGAATCAGCTATGCTAATATTTTCAGCATGCACAAGGCTAAAACTGAGCTTAAAAATAGCTTCCCATAAGTGCTGACATGATTCCCTCTACACAATATGTACTCACCTGCCCAATGTAATCCTAAAAGGTGTGTTGAAGTCAGTGTAAGTAATATGGTTACTGTATATGAAGCTTGATTACCTGACTGCTGAGAAGAAGCTGTAGGCGCTCGAGACGTATGACTCTGAGAAGATCATTAGATATTAATCTTGGAAGTCACATAATTACAGCCTATCGGGAATTAACACACAGACAGTAAACAGACAATATTTCCTTTCATCAGTCTAAAGCATGAGGATGTAGCAAGACTTCAGAGGATTAAGTGACTCAACTCATTAATGACTGTTGAGAGGCTGTTGTGTGTATGTCAACGCAATTTAACAAATAAGAATGTCAGAGATGCTAAAAAGAATAAATCTTAAAAATCTAGTTTTTCGACCAATGGCAGACAAGGGGAGTGTTCGGGAGACCTGTTTGAAAACACTCATTATTTTTGCAATTCTGTTTGGTGACGCTATAGTGGTGCAGAAACTGCATACATTTCAAACACGTGTGCAAAGTTCTTAGAAAGGTAATCGTTGCATTCCCATATGTTGGTTTTATGTTTTTGACTTCACATAATGTTTTATTTATTGATTTATTTTATTCATACACTTTGAATGCCGATGAGTGTAGGCTATTCATCTATACAGCTGTAATCATTATTACAAAACAAAAAACAAAACAAAAAAACAAACAAAAACACACACACACACACACACACAAAACAGCTTTTTTTAGGTAAATATATTTGTTAACAAATATCTTGAACTTTTAAATAACATATTTATACTAAACGAAAATCTGTTTTTCATTTTGGGGGTTCAGCATACAATTTTACATTTAAAAACCAGAACTTATCTTGCTATGTCAAAAGGTCAAAATATGTGATTTTTTTTTTTACCAACCTTGACATAGTCATGAGGGTCTATAAGGGTCCTCTCTGTGATATCACTTCCTCATTTATGGTTTTATTGTCACATGACAACAAAATGGCTACCTGCATGTTAAGCAGAACCCCTCTACCAAGGGGGAGCATTCTAGATTAGCAAAACAAAGAATATTGCGATGGTACACTGGTGAGGAGACCAGAGGGCATTCTTTTTGAATGGATGTTAAAAGAGGAGATGCTTCATTATACTGAATAAACTTTTTTTGAAAGGAAACAGCTCATTGCTTGATTTGACCACCTGTCCGCTAATCTTCAACACGTTTTACACTAAATAATCCATTTGAGTGAACTGTCTGTGGAATTTACTATGATAAAATTGCTGTTTCATAGGAGAAGTCACAGAAAATTTTGCGACATGTAGTTGTCGGTTTATGGCTCTTCCCATTCATTTGTATGGTATCTGCAAACGGTGACTTAATGTTATAACATGAGTTGACTGTTATTCTCTCCTGTGGTAGAGCAGCAGAGGTAGGTATCTCAGTATAAAAGAATGTGTTGGGTGTGTTGGTTGGAACAAAGTGACTATGATTTAGCAGACAAAAGTCAAATAACAATATTTTTAAACTATTTAACCACTATTTTAAAAAAAAGATTATGCTACATTACTTTTTTTACAAGTCTTTTTTAATCTTATGGCCTACAGAATATTTTTAAACAAATTGTCATTTAGAAACTGAAAACAATTGTATCATACAGTGCATCCAGAAAGTATTCACAGCACTTCACTTTTTCCACGTTTTGTTATGTTACAGCCTTATTCCAAAATGGATTAAATTCATTATTTTCCTTAAAATTCTACAAACAATACCCCATAATGACAATGTGAAAGAAGTTTGTTTGAAACCTTTGCAAATGTATTAAAAATAAAAAATGAAAAAAATCACATGTATATAAGTGAATGTCCTTGAGTGGCCCAGCCAGAGCCCAGACTTGAACCCGATTGAACATCTCTGGAGAGATCTGAAAATGGCTGTGCACTGACGCTCCCCATCCAACCTGATGGAGCTTGAGAGGTCCTGCAAAGAAGAATGGGAGAAACTGCCCAAAAATAGGTGTGCCAAGCTTGTAGCATCATACTCAAAGACTTGAGGCTGTAATTGGTGCCAAAGGTGCTTCAACAGAGTATTGAGCAAAGGCTGTGAATACTTATGTACATGTGATTTTTTTTTTTTTTTCCCATTTTTTATTTTTAATAAATTTGCAAAGATTTCAAACAAACTACTTTCACATTGTCATTATGGGGTATTGTTTGTAAAATGTTGAGGAAAATAATGAATTTAATCCATTTTGGAATAAGGCTGTAACATAAAATGTGGAAAAAGTGAAGCGCTGTGAATACTTTCAGGATGCACTGTATAAGAGGTGCATTCAAGTGTCTCTATGAATTGTATTTTAAATGATTTCTTTAAAAAAAATCTGAAAGAGAATCATGTTACTGAATTGTTAGGAATTCCTCAAGGAAATCTGATACACATAATCAGTTCTTGCATGTTTGCTGTATAAACTGTATATTTGAATGCTCTTTCCACATTTAAACACACAAAAGTAATAACTGGTAACGTATGTAACCGTGGTTCTGTGAGTTCTGTGATAATCGCCGCACCAGCCAGACAGGTCGAAAACATATACCAACGAAGTAACAGTGATGTTAGCCGAGCTGAGGGAAATATAAGCCACTGCAGCTCGGCACCCAGTCTCGGAACGTCTTCTCACACATTCCAAGAGGCAGGGAACTCTGGTGGTCATCTGGAATTCAAAGAACCACGGTTACATACATAACCAGCATTCTGTTTCATTCCTCCTAAATGCAAGACAGTGTTACAGTAGTGGATGACCAATACCAACAAAGTTACAAGGAATTAACACAACTGAAAAAGCAGGGGTTATTGCCGGAGAACAGCCAAACTCACATGTTGTAAAATCTTGCAAAGGTACAGGGATAGGACCAAGTGGCCACAGCACAGATGTCAATGAGGGAAACCTATAGGCAGCCCACGAAGAGGAAACAGCCTTGGTGGAATGGTAAGTAACTGTCCCAAACAAGGTTGCTGAGCCTTCTTGTATGCCATGGCAATGACCTCCACAACACACCATGACAACTTCTTATTTAATACCACCATAAAAGACAAACAACTGAGAAGTTTGTTTCACTACCCAGTAGCCTCTACATAACACCTCAAAGCTTGCACAGGACACAAGAAAAGAAACAAGCCTTCATCACCAGACTCAACTGCTGGTGGTCGGAAAAAAAACTCAATGGACTGATTAATAAACTGGTTCAAGAGCACCCACCATGCCCACCGGCTTCCATCTCATGCAGAACTGACTCAAGGAAAATGCATTAAGCTCATTAACACTCTTGGCAGAAGCAATGGCCAGGAGAAAAACTGCTTTCAAAGACATCCACTTAAGGTTTGCCTCCTACAATGGCTCAATAGAAGGTAAACAAATAAACTCCAACATCAGAGGTAAGTCCCACACAGGGGAAAGGGGAGTTCATGCAGGATTAAGATGTCTTGCACCCTTCAAGAATCCGGAAAAAAATAGACCATTGGAGCCCAGAGACGAACCATCAACAGGAGAATGGTGCACAATAATGGCTACCAGATAGACATTCAAGGTGGAAGCCTGCCTGAAGCATGAAGCCTCCCATAAAGCAGTTATGTAGAAGCAGTCCTTGCATTCAGAACGACGAGGGCTCACAATCTGCTAGAAGGGAGTTGGTCCCAGAGGCCAAACTCATAACTGCAGATGGGCCGGTTCTGGGTGCCAAATACGGCCACCCAGCCATGATAACAGGTCCCTCCTGGGGAGGCTGCATCAGTCTGCCCACTTACAGAGTTGGAAGCAGGGGACAACATGTTCTGGAGCGCCACCGTGGTTTCTACCAGGAGACCCCTGGTCCTGCCCTGAGCAAATCTGTGTGAAAAAAGTGTCTCCCACAACAAATAAATCAGGGGAAAGGCATACAGGAAACAGTCTGGCAAGTGGTGGGATAGTGTGTCTTGCCCCAACAAACTGGATGTTTCCATCTGGGCAAACCATAATGGGCACTGGGTTGGTTCTTCTGCAGCAAAAATGTCCATCTCTGCTGTACTGAACTCCACATCCCCTGAACTACATCCAGGTGAAGCCTCCATTCTCCTGGATTTAGCCATTTCCTGGACAGAGAATCTGCAGCTTGGTTGACTACTCCCGGCAGGTGAACAGCCCTCAGTGATGCATAACAGGGAAGCAAAGAGGTGAAACTGCTATGAGTGAGCCATAACCAGCTCTTCGACTTCATGCCCCCTTAATGGTTCATATGGAAAATGTCAATGTTGTTTCTGAGCACACAAGCTCATGGTGACCTGACAGCACTAGGAAGAAGCACTTTAAAGCCAGAAAAACTGCATGAATCTCCAGCAGGTTGATGTGATCCATAGACTGGGCTTCCAAATATTGTCCACTCATGCCTCTGTGGTTCCAAACTGCACCCCATCCCCTGAGGGATGCATCAGTTATTACCACCTCCCAGTGGGAGGGAACAATGCTGGTATGCCCGCTGTCAAAATGTCTAGGGAAGTCAACTGCTGAAGGGCATGTGTGCAACATTAAGACACCACAATCAGTCAATGACGATGATGGGATGGGTCCAACTGAAGGCTGTTGCCTGAAGCCTGCAGGCATCATAAGTGAAGCAGCCCAAGAGTAATCACAGAACTAGCTGTTGTCGACATCCCAATCAGCCTCTGTAACACCACATACTGAAGAATCGCATCCAGACGAAACTGAGCAAGAAGCTTCAGGATGTCTGCTGTCAGGGACTGAGACAGATGAACATGTCATTCCGATGAACATGATGGACTGCACTGGACACAGAGAGCTCTTTGTCCTGTTTACTAAGAGACCCAACCTGGCAACATGATCCAGCAGCAGCTGAGAGTTGTGTTCAGCCTGGTCTCCTGTCTGAGCACATAATTGCCAGTCGTCCAGGTAGGGTAGGACTCTTCGGACCACAGGGGTGACAGGACAGCCTTTATGCATCTTGTAAACACTATGACCTGATTCGATATTACGATATTTCGTTGCTGATTCTATATAAATTGTGATTCTGTAGGTATTGTGATTTGATGTAATATTTAGATGTGTTAACCCCCCCTTTTTTTAGAAATAAATATTTATTGAAGAATAGTTGTGTCTGACATAACAAATCTTTCACTCTGTAATACAGAAATTGCAGTTAAAAGGTAGGAATGTGCAATTTTCATAACTACCAATTTTCATAATCGATAGGTCGATGCGTTGTCTGAGCTATTAGTTGACTAAGAAAGGAACCCCTGTATAATTACAATGCAAAAAACTCATTTTCTTATTTGATATTTTTGTCTTGCTTT
The DNA here is from genome assembly GCF_019703515.2 of Myxocyprinus asiaticus. NCBI lineage: Eukaryota > Metazoa > Chordata > Actinopteri > Cypriniformes > Catostomidae > Myxocyprinus > Myxocyprinus asiaticus. The sequence continues at coordinate 10,400,162 of NC_059353.1, forward strand.
TCAGTAAAAATATCTGAACATTCTATAATGTCATTACATGACAACCAAAATGGCATAAGATATTAAGTCTTGTTTTTAGAGAGATTTGACAACATTTTGTGAACTTCATGCTTTAAAAAATCTGCTAATGGGGTAAAATAAACATGTTTCACTTTTAATTAAGTTTATTTTTCTAAACCCATTTGTCACAAAGCAACCCCTGGAGATCTGTTCTGGATAGCGTAAGGGTTCGTTTGTGAGGGGAAAAAAATTATGATGGCTCTACCCACAACAGCACTGTTGTGCAAGGTGTAATTTATTTACAGCACCGAAGATATATATACAAAAGTCCAAGAGTGATGGCGTGAAGATATATACAGTGTTAACTTCAAAACCCAAAAATACAAAGTGTCAAAGAAACAACAAACTGGAAAATAAAGATGAAGAAAAAAAAAATTATATATACAAAAATATACACAAAGGGTATCTTCATACTTGCTTCGGTAGATTGCTCACGGCACCACAATTGCACGCTCGCGTTTGACTTGGTTAACAAAGAGAAAAAAACATTTGAGTCTGGCCTCCCCTTTTATAGGCCAGACTCCGCCCCTTCTATGGACGTACCATTTCTTGGGTAATTGAAATCATCAATATTCCATCAAACTTCACCTATATACTATGGACACAGGCTTAAACACAAATCCTCATATAAAAATAATAAACACAAAACAAAACAAAAACACAATAACACATATGACTGACACTTTCTTCTTTATTTGTCAGTCCCCCTACAAACAACACAAATGGTTTTGCCGGACTTTAAGAGTAGTGTGCCGGCGCGGCGCCAACAGTGACGTCATAAGCGTGCGCCGCTCAATTGATCGGTTTCGCCGGCTCCACCAGCCAGTCTGATTACACCAATACACTTGCGACACACGACAAACAAGTCACAGAATACATGACACAAACGTGACAAAATGAGTGTGGTGTATTATGTATGATTGAGATATGACTGCAGCAGGGGATTGTAGTGTGTGGAACTGTCCATGGGCTATCGGGGCTGTGTGTGCATCCGCTCTGCCGATAACCAAATGGAGAGGAGGGGAAATCAGTGTGGTGAGTATGTGAGTGCGGTGCGGTAAGTGTATGTGTGCGTGTGCTGTACCCAGCGGGGATATCTAATTCATCACATCACCTCCCCCTTCTCTTGGCCGCATACTGTCTGGGTACCGCGACAGGTAGTTGGCTACCACATTCTGTCATTCTGGTCTGTGCTGCACCTTGAACTTATAGGGTTGGAGGCTTAGGTACCATCTCGTTACTCTGGAGTTATGGTCCTTCATTGTCTGGATCCACGTTAGTGCTCTATGGTCTGTCTCCAGATCAAACTCCCTCCCCAGGAGATAATATCGTAAAATTTCGAGGGACCACTTGATGGCGAGACACTCCTTCTCCACAGTCAAGTACCTGGTTTCCCTGGGCAACAGCTTCCTGCTGATGTAGACCACTGGTTTTTCTGCTCCCACCTCCCCCTGGGCCAGGACAGCCCCAACTCCTGTGGTTGAGGCTTCTACCTGGACCAGGAATCTCTGGTTGAAGTCAGGGCTTTGTAGGACCGGGCTGGAGCACATCTTCTCTTTAAGAGTTCTGAAGGCTGCCTCACAGTCCTCGGTCCACTCAATCGGACTCCTTGCTGCTTTCGCCAGCAGGTTAGTCAGTGGTGTAGCGATGGTGACAAAGTCAGAGATGAACCTCCTATACCAGCCCACCATGTAATGTATCGGGCCTGTCCAATTCTCTCCAGCATGTCACCTATTCGTGGCATGGGGTAAGCATCAAAACGAGACTGTGCGTTCAGCTTGCGGAAGTCTATGCAGACACGTAGCGTCTCCAGTACATACTAAACGATGCCCTTATCCACTTCTCTGCAAGCAGGATCTTCCCAGCTTTTCCGTATCAGGTCCAGGGGTCCTTGAACTTGCCAGCCATATAGGAGTTCTAAAGGGGAAAATCCGATTGAAGCTTGAGGTACTTCTCGGTAAGCAAACAGCAGAAATGGGTCTGTGGATGGTATTCACTGGTTCTGATGGCTGTAATGCCCAACTGGTGGTGAAGCTGCCCCATTGGCCGCGATGTGATGTTTGTACCTTGGTCTGTTAGAATCTCCTCAGGGATTCCCACCCTGGAGAATAGCTGCACAAGGGCTTGAATGATCTTTGGAGTGGTAATGGAACGGAGTGAGAAAGCTTCAGGATATCTGGTCGCGTAGTCACATAACACCAGGATGTATTGGTGTCCCACACTCCTCCTCTCAAGTGGCCCCACAATATCCATGGCGATGCGCCTGAAGGGAGTAGAGATAACAGGGAGAGGGTACAAGGGTGCTTGGCCCTGCTGGGGCACAGCACTGGTCTTCTGACATGTTGCACATGTGTTGCAGTATGTCTGTACATCAGTGTAAAGTGCAGGCCAATAAAACCGTGAACTGATGCGAGTGTATGTTTTCTGCTGTCCCAAGTGACCAGCCCATGGAACGGTGTGTGCAAGGTGCAAGACAAGGGGTCTACAACATTTAGGGACAATTAAATGAGTAACATCGTTGACTTGCATGTACATCACATCATTCAGTGTCACATACTTTTCATCACACAGATTTGATTTTTCACTGGCAGCTTTTTCAAACAGTGACTTCAATGACTCATCTCTCCTTTGTAATTCCCCAATGTTTTCTGGTATCCTCCAGCCATCAACTTTGAGGCCCTCCACTGAGGTCTCAGGGACTGGAGTACCCAGATACTTTTCAAGCCAACGTTGTTGGCATGGTTTTCTTGGGCCCTTGGTCCCGCCCTGCAGCAGACTACTGTGCAAGTCTGGCAGTGGCTGCAGACCTGCTCTGGCTTGAGCCCGGGTAACAGCAGGACAGGATTTATGTACAGTTGCAGAAGTAACAACAGTCTCAGAGTTCATGGTGGCTTGTAGCATTTCATAGAGTATGGGTAAGTTTCTGCCTAAAATCATATCAGCAGGAAAATCATCAACTATAACAACATTCATCAGATATGACTGTTCTTGTACACACACAACTACCTCCATGCGGGGGTACTGCCTTACATCCCCATGCACACACTGGACAGTTGTGGTGGTTGCATAGTCAACATTTGAAGCAAAGCATGGCTTAAGGAGAGACAGGGAACTACCAGTGTCCAACAGTGCTTTCAGAAAATGCCCATCAACAGTTACATCAAAAAAAACTTGACTCTCCCCTCTAGAGTCTTTATCTTTGTCCTCTTCCCTAGGGACATAACAAAATCCTGTCAACTTTGCCTTTCACATAGGACATACAGATGCTTTGTGCCCCTGCTGTTGACAGTAGAAACACACCAGTTCTTGTCTCACTGTAGATTTTGGTTTATGTATACTGTTAATGCTTTCAGCTGGACCTCGTACAGTTCCAGCCCCAGCAGTGTCTGGTCTCACATGCACAGTACCTTTGAGTGGTTGAGAGCGTGGACTCCCACGGTGAGCATTCACATACTGAAGAGCCAGCTTCGCTGCTGCCAGTCCTGTTGTAGGTTCGTTTTCCCATACCCAGGTTCGGCTGTCATAAGGAAGCACATGAAGCAGCTGCTCCAAGATGATGGTCTCCCTGATCTCCTCCTTAGAGTGAAGATCAGGTCTCACCCACCGGCAGTAAAGGGTCCTCAGATGATTGTAAGTCTCCATCGGGGTCTCTCCAGCAGGACTCGTGGATGCCCGGAATCGCTGTCAGTAGGTCTCTGGTGAGATGTTAAATTTCTCCAATAGTGCCTACTTCAGGTTAGCGTACACTCCTGTTTGCTCCTCATCCATTGCCAAGTACACCTCCAAAGCCTGCCCAGTCAGCAATGGAACCAGACAATAGCGCCACTCTTCCTCGGGCCATCCCCAAGTCTTGGCAAGACGTTCGAAATGTCGATGATAACTCTCAATGTCCTTCCCCTGCTGGAAGATAGGTATCCTCGCCGGTTCACTCATTAGCCTCAGCTGGCTTGGAGCTTGACTTTCTGGGGTGTCTGTGCGGCAAGAGGGTGAAGTTCTAGAAGCAGCCGGTGTCGGGAGATCCATCCGCAAGCTCTCGACATCACTAGGGGTCTCAGCAGGTCTAACAGACTGCAGAATCACCTCTCCTCCATATAAACATAATAAAACACAAAACAAAACAAAAACACAATAACACATATGACTGACACTTTCTTCCTTATTTGTCAGTCCCCCTACAAACAACACAAATGGTTATGCTGGACTTCGAGCGTAGTGCGCCGGCACGGCACCAACAGTGATGTCATAAGTGTGCGCCGCTCAATAGATCGGTTTTGCCGGCGCCACCAGCCAGTCCGACTACACCAAAACACTCACGACACACGACAAACAAATCACAGAATACACAACACAAATGTAACAAAATGAGTGTGGTGTACTATGTATGATCGGGATATGACTGCAGCAGGGGATTGTAGTGTGTAAAACTCTCATGGGCTATTGGGGCTGCGTGTGCACCCGCTCCGCTGATAACCAAATGGAGAGGAGGGGAAATCAGTGTGGTGAGTATGTGAGTGCGGTGCAGTAAGTGTGTGTGTGCGTGCACTGTACCCAGCAGGGATATCTACTTCATCACACCATTGTAGCTTTTTCTTGTTTGAAGCATAAACCTTACAAAATTGCTTTAGATTTCTCTCAAAACAAGGCTTAATATATTATGCCATTTTGCTTGTCAAGTAAATATATCTTGTTTTAAGAATGTTTAGATATTTTTATTAGAAAACAAGACAAAATACTAATTAAGAAGTTTAGTTTCATTGGGATATATGGACGTTAAGCACAGCCCTTTAAAAGGGTAACTAACGAATATTCAACAAATAAATAGGCTACATAACTAAACTCAGCAAAAAAAGAAACGTTCCTTTTTCAGGACACTCTATTTTAAAGATAATTTTGTAAAAATCCAAATAACTTTACAGATTTTTATTGTAAAGGGTTTAAACAATGTTTTCCATGCTTGTTCAATGAACCATAAACAATTAATGAACATGCACCTGTGGAATGGTCATTAAGAAACTAACATCTTACAGATGGTAGACAATTAAGGTCACAGTTATAAAAATTTAGGACACTAAAGAGACCTTTCTACTGACTCTGAAATACACCAAATGAAAGATGCCCAGGGTCCCTGCTCATCTGCGTGAATGTGCCTTTGGCATGCTGCATGGAGGCATGAGGACTGCAGATGTGGCCAGGGCAATACATTGCAATGTCCGTACTGTGAGACGCCTAAGACAGTGCTACAGGGAGACAGGAAGGACAGCTGATCGTCCTTCCAGTGGCAGACCACGTGTAACCACACCTGCACAGGATTGGTACATCCGAATATCACACCTGTGGGACAGGTACAGGATAGAACAACAACTGCCCGAGTTACACCAGGAAAGCACAATCCCTCCATCAGTGCTCAGACTGTCTGCAATAGGCTGAGAGAGGCTGGATTGAGGGCTTGTAGGCCTGTTGTAAGGCAGGTCCTTACCAGACATCACCGGCAATAACGTCGCCTATGGGCAAAAACCCACCTTCGCTGGACCAGACAGGACGGCAAAAAGTGCTCTTCACTTATGAGTCACGGTTTTGTCTCACTAGGGGTGATGGTCGGACTCGCATTTATCGCCGAAGGAATGAGCATTACACCGAGGCCTGTACTCTGGAGCGGGATCGATTTTGGAGGTGGAGCGTCCGTCATGGTCTGGGGCGGTGTGTCACAGCATCATCGGACTGAGCTTGTTGTCATTGCAGGCAATCTCAACGCTGTGTGTTACAGGGAAGACATCCTCCTCCCTCATGTGGTACCCTGCCTGCAGGCTCATCCTGACATGACCCTATTGCTCATTCTATGAGTGATTTCCTGCAAGACTGGAATGTCAGTGTTCTGCCATGGCCAGCGAAGAGCCCGGATCTCAATCCCATTGGGCACGTCTGGGACCTGCTGGATCAGAGGGTGAGGTCTAGGAAATGTCCGGGAACTTGCAAGTGCCATGGTGGAAGAGTGGGGTAACATCTCACAGCAAGAACTGGCAAATCTGGTGCAGTCCATGAGGAGGAAATGCACTGCAGTACTTAATGCAGCTGGTGGGCACACAAGATATTGACTGTTACTTTTGATTTTGACCCTCCCTTTGTTCAGGAACACATTATTCCATTTCTGTTAGTCACATATCTGTGAAACTTGTTCAGTTTATGTCTTAGTTGTTGAATCTTTTTATGTTCATACAAATATTTACACGTTAAGTTTGCTGAAAATAAAAGCAGTTGAAAGTGAGAGGATGTTTCTTTTTTTGCTGAGTTTATAAAGTCTTATTGCACAAAACTATCAAAGTAAAAAAAGTAAGAAACAAGAAAAGCTTCATTACAGAGTAGCACAAAACAACTTCTGCACATTCCAGACACAGAATGATGTGCTTCAATGTAACCAGAGCTCTTGGAGTCACAGGTAAATCCTTGCTCCGCATTCAAAGTGCATAGCTGTTAGATTATAAATATTGCGGGGGTACAACATGTAGTTCACGGCATCCAACAGTTTGATGAGCCTTTTCTACTGCTAAAGTATTTAAGGCAGTGTCAGACAGAATCTGCAGAACGAGTCCTGAAAAATGATCTATATCACCTCACAAATAAACCTGTGGATTATGCATAATAACAGGAACATTACCAACAGCAGAGGATATTTGACAGTGAACAAGCAGCAATTTGATGGCTGAAGCAGCAGTGCATTAAAGGATTAAACGTAAAGAATTAGAGACGAAACTTTTTGGAGAGGAAACTGTTTGTGTGGAACTCTGCACAAATATAGCTTCCCTTTTTTAATCTTAACTTGGACGAAAACCTGTTTGCTTTGGAACAAGTAAATTAGGTTGAGCAAAAGCCATCCCTTTGGATGTGAACTTTCTCTATTGCTCTCTTCATCAACAAGGAACAAATTTCTTGAGAGAGAGCCACCGAATGGACTGTGTCTACCACCACATTCGGGATGAGTCCCAGAAATGTTAAAGGGTAAGTTGAACCCTTCGGATAGAACCGCAAGAAGTGATTGCTTAATATGCAAATGCAGCACTACATCCGGATGAACTACGAGCAGCAGAATGGAGGGAGAATACCAGTGCACTGGCCCAGAGTTACTGGCTCAATAACACCTACAAAACCTTGTCTACCCTAATGGAGAAAAACAGAGAAAACAAGGTTGCAAACCTAGACCAAAGTCACGATGAAGAAAAAATAAATCCAATCCAAAGGCAAAACAGAGCCTCTGGCGGTCAGGAGGAATGATACAGGACCATGAATAATCTATAAAACCTCAGAATATGGAGCAGTAGAAACTGTATCTGTTTACATACCACCAATGTCTCCACCCAATTAATGTAATTCTTGTCAGTGTACTACAATGTTTGGGCAGATAAGAGCTGCATGATCACTGCATGACAATAAAATACTTGACAGCTTGTCCCCTGCAGAGTTTGTGGGTGATCTGTTTGACTGAATAAAACAAAGTAAAATGTGTTTAGAATGCCTGATTTTGGGAACCTCTCACTGTCCAACACACAACCCAGATAGCAAGCAACCATTGAAACAATGCTAAGTCAGTGTTTATGCATCAACATTAATGCCACTGAATTAACGTTACAAGGTGATGTTGGTTCAGCATCACTTTTGCACCCTCGGTTAATATTGAAACAATGTTGAAATTTTAACAAAAAATCTATGTTAATGTCATTGAATCATTGTTACACTGCAGTGTTGATTCTACATCACTTTTGCATCCTGTGTTAATGATGAAACAACATGGACATTTCAACCAAAAATCAGTATTTACATCATTCAACATCATCAATCAATGTTGCAATCTGATGTTGGCTCAACATCACTTTTGCATCCTGTGTTAATATTGAAACGACATTGAAGTTTCAACAAAGATTCAAGACATTTGGTGAAAAACAATTATATAAATAAAAACAACTTTCACATAATTTGTAGTGTTTATTTATCTTCATCACAAAAGTAATAAAAGTTATTCAAAAAAAGAAAAGGATTGTTGCTGGAAGCACCAGAGGAACTGCTCCCACTCTCAATTTGCTGAATCAAGGCATCTAAAACAGAATAGATCAAAGAGAAAAAAGAAAAAAAAAAACAATAAGATAAAAATCAATGGAACAGAATTATTATCTTAATTGTTCACAATTGGAAATTTGGTTTGGAGAGTCCAGCAATGTCACGTTTTGACAAATCAGTTATGTAATGTAGGCTTGTCCAGTCCTGGGAACCCAAGGTCCTGCACATTTTGTAATTAACATTTATATTGATTCATGTGCATATGACAGTGAAAAAAACTCAACACATACATAATGAATCAACATTTTACATTTAAACCCTACTAATACAATCCCAGCCTGACCCCTAACGAACACCCCTGTGGTCCCACATAACACACACACAATCCCAAAAAAATAAAATATATATATATATATATATATATTTACAGGTGCATCTCAATAAATTAGAATGTCATGGAAAAGTTCATTTATTTCAGTAATTCAACTCAAATTGTGAAACTCGTGTATTAAATAAATTCAGTGCACACAGACTGAAGTAGTTTAAATCTTTGGTTCTTTTAATTGTGATGATTTTGGCTCACATTTAACAAAAACCCACCAATTCACTATCTCAAAAAATTAGAATATGGTGACATGCCAATCAGCTAATCAACTCAAAACACCTGCAAAGGTTTCCTGAGCCTTCAAAATGGTCTCTCAGTTTGGTTCACTAGGCTACACAATATGCTGATCTGACAGTTGTCCAGAAGACAATCATTGACACCCTTCACAAGGAGGGTAAGCCACAAACATTCATTGCCAAAGAAGCTGGCTGTTCACAGAGTGCTGTATCCAAGCATGTTAACAGAATGTTGAGTGGAAGGGTAAAGTGTGGAAGAAAAAGATGCACAACCAACAGAGAGAACCGCAGCCTTATGAGGATTGTCAAGCAAAATCGATTCAAGAATTTGGGTGAACTTCACAAGGAATGGACTGAGGCTGGGGTCAAGGCATCAAGAGCCACCACACACAGACATGTCAAGGAATTTGGCTACAGTTGTCATATTCCTCTTGTTAAGCCACTCCTGAACCACAGACAACGTCAGAGGCGTCTTACCTGGGCTAAGGAGAAGAAGAACTGGACTGTTGCCCAGTGGTCCAAAGTCCTCTTTTCAGATGAGAGCAAGTTTTGTATTTCATTTGGAAACCAAGGTCCTAGAGTCTGGAGGAAGGGTGGAGAAGCTCAAAACCCAAGTTGCTTGAAGTCCAGTGTTAAGTTTCCACAGTCTGTGATGATTTGGGGTGCAATGTCATTTGCTGGTGTTGGTCCATTGTGTTTTTTGAAAACCAAAGTCACTGAACCCGTTTACCAAGAACTTTTGGAGCACTTCATGCTTCCTTCTGCTGACCAGCTTTTTAAAAATGCTGATTTCATTTTCCAGCAGGATTTGGCACCTGCCCACACTGCCAAAAGCACCAAAAGTTGGTTAAATGACCATGGTGTTGGTGTGCTTGACTGGCCAGCAAACTCACCAGACCTGAACCCCATAGAGAATCTATGGGGTATTGTCAAGAGGAAAATGAGAAACAAGAGACCAAAAAATGCAGATGAGCTGAAGGCCACTGTCAAAGAAACCTGGGCTTCCATACCACCTCAGCAGTGCCACAAACTGATCACCTCCATGCCACGCCGAATTGAGGCAGTAATTAAAGCAAAAAGAGCCCCTACCAAGTATTGAGTACATATACAGTAAATGAACATACTTTCCAGAAGGCCAACAATTCACTAAAAATGATTTTTTTGTTGGTCTTATGATGTATTCTAATTTTTTGAGATAGTGAATTGGTGGGTTTTTGTTAAATGTGAGCCAAAATCATCACAATTAAAAGAACCAAAGACTTAAACTACTTCAGTCTGTGTGCACTGAATTTATTTAATACACGAGTTTCACAATTTGAGTTGAATTACTGAAATAAATGAACTTTTCCACGACATTCTAATTTATTGAGATGCACCTGAATATACACACATACACATATATACACACATATATACATATACATACATACACAGATACACATACATACACTTACATAAAATAAAATATATTATATGCATATATATATATATATATATATATATATATATATATATACACAAATAAATAAAATAATAAACATACATGATTAAACTACACTCTCCACATCCCCTACCCGAGATTCCCCCCAAAAAACTAAATATTTGCCCCATTTTTTAGCAAATAAGTCCCTCAACCCCAGCCTTCTACTTACTGCCTCTTCAAATGCAGCTACCCTCCCCATTTCCACACACCACTCCGAAAAAGAGGGTGCTCCATTTGACTTCCAACCCCTTAAAATTACTTGCCTGCCGATCATGAGACTGGTCATAACCCAGTTTTTTATATGATTGTCCCCTAAATGCATGACCGCCCCATCACCCAAAATACAGAGTCTGGGACAAAGCAAAACCTGAATGTTCAAAACGTCGCAAAAATACCTCTGAACCCTCAACCAAAACTCCTGGATCTTAACACAACCCCAAAAGACATTGGTAGTGTCTCCAACTTCTGACTGGCATCGCCAGCAAGTGGGTGTGTCTTTAAGACCAAGCCTATATAATCTAGAGGGGGTCCAATAAAATCTATGTAAAATCTTAAATTGCATAAGGCGAACCCTTGCATCTCTAGATACAGACTTGACATTTTTAAGAATCTTAGTCCACACTCCATCCTCCAATACCAAATTCAAATCTTTTTCCCATACTCTCTTGAGAGAAGTCAAGGCTCCATCCCCCAGACTCTGAATTAGTAGGGAATAATAAACTGATGCTTCATGGCCTTTTCCAAAAGCAGCAATCACCCCTTCCAAAGCACCTGCCACTTTAGGGGGGTGCGTGCCACTCCCAAAAATAGTGCAGAGTAGGTGGCGAAGCTGTGTCTACTTATAAAACTGAGATCTGGGAATGCCAAAATGTTGAACCAAATTTTCAAAAGATCTCAATACTCCACCCTCATATAGGTCACCAAGTGCATTAACCCCCCCTCACAATCCAATCTGACCAACAAAAAGGGGACTTATTAATACATAGTTTAGGGTTCTGCCATATGCTCGAGGCAACATTTAAATAAATATCAGAATTAAACACTCTGGACACTTTTGTCCATATCGAGTGCAAATGCAAAATAACGGGATGCGACTTAACCTCTCCGGCTAGTTTAATCGAAAGGCTATGCAGTGGCGAGATAGGGGCAAGAACTTCCTTTTCAATACAAAACCAGGGAGGGGCTCTCTCAGGTGGAAGCGACCAATGAGCCAAATGTCTAAGACCGAATGCATAATAATAAAACAAAATCTTGGGTAGGCCTAGCCCTCCTTTGTCAATTGGCCTATGTAACTTATTGAAATGCAATCTGGGACGCTTACCATTCCAAATGAAGGACTTCACTATGCTATCAAATTGCTTGAAATAAGAGAGGGGGACATCTACAGGGAGAGATTGTAGCAGGTAGTTAAATTTTGGAATACAATTCATTTTAATAACATTAACCTTCCCAATCATCGATAAATGTAATGAAGCCCACCTGCTGACATCGCTCGAAAAACTTTTTATTAAAGGGTCAAAATTAACTCTAACTAAATCAGACAAATTTGCTGGGAATAAAATCCCCAAATACTTAATGCCCTGTTTGGGCCACTGGAAGGTGCCCGGCTGGAAAGCCGTTTCTGGGCAGTACGCTGTCAGTGCCAAAGCTTCGGATTTAGACCAATTGACTTTGTATCCTGAGAACTTGGAAAAGGAATTAATAATTCTGTGGAGGCAAGGCATAGATCTAGTAAGTTCAGAGACAAATAATAAAATATCATCTGCGTAAAGCAGAAGCTTATGCGCTGCACCTCCCGCTGTCACCCCTGGAAAATCATCCTCCTTTCTTATCGCAGCTGCTAATGGTTCCAGGGCAAGACAGAACAACAACGGGGAAAGTGGGCAACCCTGTCGAGTGCCCCTATCCAGAGTAAAATAATCTGAAATTAATCCATTTGTTTGTACCGCTGCTACAGGGTGTCTATAAAGTAACTTAATCCAACCAATAAATGTACTCCCGAACCCATACATTTCCAAAATCTTAAAAATGTAATCCCATTCTACCATATCAAATGCCTTTTCGGCATCAAGTGAGATGGCAGCGACCGGAGATTGTTCATTCGCCACTGACCACATGATATTGATGAGACGCCTGATGTTATCAGAAGAGCTACGGCCCCAAATAAATCCCACCTGATCTATATGTATAAGAGATGTCATAACCTTACTTAATCGGTTAGCCAAAATTTTTGACAATATTTTTACATCTAGTTGGATCAGGGAGATTGGACGGTAACTTTTACACTCGCTTGGATCTTTGTCCTTTTTAAGAATCAGACTGATCCGGGCTTGTGTCATGGTTGGAGGAAGTTTTCCATTCTTTAATGATTCAGTATAAACTTCTAACAAAAGTGGAGTCAGTTCTGTAGCATAGGATCTAAAAAATTCTGCGACAAAACCATCTGGCCCCGGAGACTTGCCAGTAGGTAGGGACTTAATTACCTCGTTAAGCTCCTCCAAAGTTATCTCAGAATCAAGAGAGTTTTTTTGCTCAGTCGTCAGTTTAGGAAGATCTAATGGTTCCACAAAGTTTCTAATATCTTCATCAGTAGACGAAGACGTGGAACTATAAAGATCAATATAGAATTTTTTAAAGGCATTATTAATATCAATGGCCGAGGTAAATATTTCACCACCAGCAGATTTCACTGAGGGAATGATAGAAAGAGACTCTCTCTGCTTTATATATCTAGCCAAAAGCTTCCCTGATTTTGTCACCCGACTCAAAGTATGACTGTCTTGCCCTGAATAACCAAAACTCCACTTTCCGCGACAAAATAGTATTATATCTATATTTCAATCGGGTCAATTCTCATACGGTGCTTCAGCTCTGCCTCTGCACTTTTAATATTTCCTTCCAACTCCACAAGTTCTCATGCATTGGATTTTTTGATGAATGAGGCATACTGTATGATCCGACCCCTAAGAACCGCCTTAAGTGCCTCCCAAGCCACGCTCACAGAGGATACTGAGGACCAGTTGGTCTCCATATAAACATTGATTTCAGTCTTTAACATTTGTTGGAAATCAGGATTTTGTAAAAGGGATACATTAAGGCACCAACTATATGATTTCTTTTTCTCTATATGTGGCATCATCTCTAAACTCACCAGGGCATGATCCGAGACTAAAATGTTTCCAATTGAGCAATCAACAACAGATGAAATGAGGGATTTGGATATATTAAAAAAAAATCGATTCTAGAATAAATCTTATAGACTGATGAAAAAAATGTATAGTCCCTACCGGATGGGTTCAAAAGTCTCCAAATATCCGAAAGACCAAGATTTTTACACATCCTGTGAAGCATCAATGTTGCTCTAGGGGGTTTACACACTTTTGCTTCACTGTGATCAAGGACTGAATCCATCAAAAGATTAAAGTCTCCTCCCAATATTATATCATGAGGGGTGCCAGCGGTTTGCAACATCCCTTCAAGATCTATAAAAAAGCCCTGATCATCAACGTTATGTGTGTAAATATTAGCCAAAATCAGACTTTGCCCTTGAATTTCAGCTAAAACAATAATTACTCTTCCTAATTTATCTTTAATCTGTTTGAGAAATTTGAATTGTAAATGTTTATTAATCAATATAATGACTCCCTTGCTCTTACTTGAGCCAACACTAAAGAAAACATGTCCACCCCATATCTTCCCAAATTTTTCAGCTTCCTGCGGGGAGAGATGTGTTTCTTGAAGAAACACTATATCATATTTCTTATGTTTAAGAAAAGTAATAACCTTCCTTCTTTTTATGGGGTGCCCCAACACATTTACATTCCATGTGGAGAGAGACAACTTATTCATATTAACATTTGACATATTGATTTAATAAAAAAAAAAAAAAATTGTGTGTGAAAAACAAAATAATGAAGACCACATTCCCCATTAGTGAAACAATCAACCCCCGAACATTCCCCGGAACAAAACAAACAGAAAAAAGAAAAACGTGCGCACTAACCCCGCGCACGACAGCGCCAACTAGCGACAATCCCTCTAAACTCAAAAGGTCCATGAACGCCTACGAGAGTCCCCACGACAACTTTGCCATCGGATTGCTCAATTTTGCCTCACAAATTTGTGAGGCAAAATTACATAACAGAAAATACTTTGTGAAATAAACCCAGTTAATAGGAAGAATGAACACAAAAAATGTGTAGATTCATTCACAGAACTGTCTCAAAGGTGTGATCTTCCACAAAACAAATTCCAGCTGATATAAAACCATTCAGATACCTCGGACAGACAAACGAATGTTCTGTGAGCCAGCTATTATGAGTTCAGCGGATGACGTAATCATTCCAATGTCCCGTAAAAAAAAAAAAAAAAAAAAAAACTCCAGCCAGCAGGAGGAATAAGCACGAAGAATGAACAGATTAATCCACAGCTGTTCCAAAGGAGTGTTATTCAACAGAACAAGCTCCAGCCGCTAGGCGGAACCAATACAAAAAGAAACAAAACCGGCATCCCGGTTCCCCGGATGGTCGAATCAATTCACTCGGAGGCTGCATAAAAGTAAATACCATGACTTACACAATCTGTCAGCTTTATAAAAGACATCCTTTGTATGAGCATGTAAATATTTTGCAGTCATCCGTAGTGTCCACTCGCAAACTGGCCGAGAACTTCAATGCAAATGTAATCTTCCATCAATGCAAACGTTTCTTTAAGGAAAAGTGTTATTCACAAAACAAGCTCCAGCCGCACAGCGGAGCCAACGCAAAAAACCCAAAATTTCACCCAGCTTCCTCAAGCGTTAGGTACAGCGAGTCAGGCCCACTAACATGAGAAACCTCCAATGGTTTACTCAGTCATTGATTCTATAAAAGACATTGCCAGATTTGGACATGTGAATACTTTGCGACCGTTTTTCGTTTCTATTCTCAGTTTGGCAGGAAACATCAGAGCAAATGAGATCTTTTTCTGATGTAAGAGTTTCTTACATTCCTTGAACCGATCGCGTTTCTTTCTTGTCGAACTCGCAAAGTCTGGGAACAAGAAAACATTATAGTTCTTCCTAGAAAGCTTCCCTTTGCTCCTCGCTTGGCGCAACACAAGATCTTTATTGGATGATCTCAGAAATCTGGCCAGAATCGATCTGGGCCTATCTCCCTCAGCAGATCTGTGAGCTGGCACTCTGTGAGCTCGCTCGATTTCCAGCTTGTGGCCTGATATGTCGAGCAGACTCGGGAAGAGCTCGTCCAGGAATTTCACCATATCTCTGCCCTCCTCATGCTCAGGAATTCCAACAATTCGTATGTTATTCCTGCGGTTTCTATTTTCAAGATCTTCAAGCTTTTCAAGGAGATGTTCCAAATCAACTTTGGTCGCGGGCGGATCAGCGGATAATTCCCTATCCGAAGATTCCAGAAAATCGATTCGTTTTTCAACATCAGACACTCTTGTACCTAACTCAGAGAATTTTATTTCCATCGCCGTGATCGATCGACGTATTACAGCGAGATCCTCCAAGTCAGCAAGAATCTTCATCAACATCATCGACATGTTGGACATGTTGGCTGGATCTTCTCTCCCGCCGTGCCATCCAAATCGAGTCCCCGGTCTGTAGGCCTGTCGGGGCTTTCATCCTGAACCAGTAAGTGTCTTTTAATATCTCCAGAGCCCGAGGATTTTGACTTCTTTGCCATGTTTTGCAACAAAGGACAAATGTGTAACTGGTGTATCAAATTTCACCAGATTATAACATGAGAATAATCGAAAATTCAGCAAAGTGCGCAGAGCTCGTTGCTCACACGTCTGCTTCTTGCATGGTGTCCATTTTCTCCGGTCCTGCACATTTTGGATGCATCCATTAATTATCACAACTGATTCAACTCATCTCGCCTCCTAGAGGCTGCATTTGTGGTAGATAAGAAAAACATCAATGTGCAGTCTGTGGCAACAGTGAATTTCGACAAAAATCTTTGAGCAGACTATATACTGTCTGCCTCATTCTTTTGAGAGAATCTACGTAACATCACTTAAATTTTTTGTAAGATCCGGTTGATTAAAAAAAGTTGCATTGCCCAAAAGCTACATTTTCATTCTACAAATTGCTAGATTATCATTGTCAATATAATCATTAGTTGCAGCTATACATGAAGATCAGGTGGTTAAAAATTATGGGGATAAAAATAATGAGCAAAATGAAAATTAACTTAAAGTTGGCTAACTCACCAATTGCACCTGGTCACCACATAATTGAGGTATTTAATGTTAATTCACACAATGCACTAATAATCAGTTTGCAACAATTCATCATTGAAACTTTGTAATAAAAAATTAAATCCTTTCCTTATCTAATATGACTGCAAGGATATGAGGTATAGGTTGGTCATTTCCAGATCCGTAAACAACCCATCAATGTTTATTTTAAAATCACTCCATCATGGGATGCATCTCATTTCTTTAATTGTGTATCTTTTTTTTTTTTCTTTCCTCCCTGGTAGGACAAAAGGAAAGAATGCAAAGATGCTGTTGCATGCATTTCAAAGAACTTAAATATATGAAGACAATTTCAAATGAAGAAGTTAATTAGATTAAAAATAGCAAGAGGTATTTTGACCACATGGTCACATAAAGAAAGTGGAAGCTCTCTCTCCCCGCAAATTGTCCACCTACAGTGGTGTGAAAAAGTGTTTGCCCCCTTCCTGATTTCTTATTTTTTTGCATGTTTGTCACACTTAAATGTTTCAGATCATCAAACAAGTTTAAATATTAGTCAAAGATAACACAAGTAAACACAAAATGCAGTTTTTAAATGAAGGTTGTTATTATTAAGGGAAAACAAAATCCAAACCTACATGGCCCTGTGTGAAAAAGTGTTTGCCCCACCTGTTAAAACATAACTTAACTGTGGTTTATCACACCTGAGTTCAATTTCTCTAGCCACACCCAGGCCTGATTACTGCCACACCTGTTCTCAATCAAGAAATCACTTAAATAGGACCTGCCTGACAAAGTGAAGTAGACCAAAAGATCTTCAAAAGCTAGACATCATGCTGAGATTCAAAGAAATTCAGGAACAAATGAGAAAGAAATTAATTGAGATCTATCAGTCTGGAAAAGGTTATAAAGCCATTTCTAAAGCTTTGGGACTCCAGAGAACCACAGTGAGAGCCATTATCCACAAATGGCGAAAACATGGAACAGTGGTGAACCTTCCCAGGAGTAGCCGGCTGACCAAAATTACCCCAAGAGCGCAGCGACGACTCATCCAAGAGGTCATAAAAGACCCCACAACAACATCCAAAGAACTGCAGGCCTCACTTGCCTCAGTTAAGGTCAGTGTTCATGACTCCACCATAAGAAAGAGACTGGGCAAAAATGGCCTGCATGGCAGAGTTCCAAGATGAAAACCACTGCTGAGCAAAAAGAACATTAAGACTCGTCTCATTTTTGCCAGAAAACATCTTGATGATCCCCAAGACTTTTGGGAAAATACTCTGTGGACTGATGAGACAAAAGTTGAACTTTTTGGAAGGTGTGTGTCCCATTACATCTGGTGTAAATGTAACACCGCATTTCAGAAAAAGAACATCATACCAACAGTAAAATATGGTGGTGGTAGTGTGATGGTCTGGGGCTGTTTTGCTGCTTCAGGACCTGGAAGACTTGCTGTGATAAATGGAACCATGAATTCTGCTGTCTACCAAAAAATCCTGAAGGAGAATGTCCGGCCATCTGTTCGTGACCTCAAGCTGAAGCGAACTTGGGTTCTGCAGCAGGACAATGATCCAAAACACACCAGCAAGTCCACCTCTGAATGGCTGAAGAAAAACAAAATGAAGACTTTGGAGTGGCCTAGTCAAAGTCCTGACCTGAATCCTATTGAGATGCTGTGGCATGACCTTAAAAAGGCAGTTCATGCTCGAAAACACTCCAATGTGGCTGAATTACAACAATTCTGCAAAGATGAGTGGGTCAAAATTCTTCCACAGTGCTGTAAAAGACTCATTGCAAGTTATCGCAAACGCTTGATTGCAGTTGTTGCTGCTAAGGGTGGCCCAACCAGTTATTAGGTTTAGGGGGCAATCACTTTTTCACACAGGGCCATGTAGGTTTGGATTTTGTTTTCCCTTAATAATAACAACCTTCATTTAAAAACTGCATTTTGTGTTTACTTGTGTTATCTTTGACTAATATTTAAACTTGTGTGACGATCTGAAACATTTAAGTGTGACAAACATGCAAAAAAATAAGAAATCAGGAAGGGGGCAAACACATTTTCACACCACTGTATTTATAGGCATGGGTAATAGAAATCCCCAATCAGCCCCTAGCTAGATAAATCTGTAATTGTAGAATAATGGAAGAGCCTTGATTTGCAGCATAGTTGCAAGTGCAACAGAAGCTATGCAAGTGCAGAATCAAAGAATGAAATCAAAGCAATACATGTATAAAATAGAAGATCCTTGCTTTCTCAACTGTCAATTCTAAGTGACATCAATCACTGATGATTTTGCACAGTACGTATTACCACTGCACTTTAAGGGATCTACCATAATGTTGTCTGAACTTTTTTTCATGAAGACATTCCTGATAAATATTGATAAACAAGATACACTTTTGAAGTAGCCTATATGGAAATGTTACTGACAGTAAAAGAATCCAACTCCCCAACAAAAAAAAAAAAAATAGGTCAAGGAGAAAATCCTATTGCTCTAATTTAAGCCCCACCCGCTATCAAAAGCTGCAACTCATTGATGCTGATGAGATGGCAGCCTTTAAAAGTGAGTGTGAATGTGTGTTTTGTTTTTTTTGTTTTTTTGTATTTGGCAGTAGCTCTTGTTCCTCCAGTTTGGGCCCTTTGTTATAGGTGTCTTGTGTGTAAATTATAAAATAATGTCACAACAACCACTTCAATGCCATTAACCATACTACAGTCTGTTATAACATCTGCAATAATTAATTATAATATGGAGTATATAGTGTATATTGGCACTGATCATGTAATAAATTATGCAAATGAACATATGTCTCATGATGTTAGGATTGATACCCCATTGTGAAAATTCCCTATGATCCAGAATTCCTTGATATCCCTTGGTAAAACAAAGGGACAAAAAAAAATAAGGCAGATGAACACCATTGTTTGAAATTGTACCAGAGAATTCATGTGAGTGCATCAGGTGGTTTAACAAATGAGACTTCTGTATATGATGCACAGCACCTGTGTTTTCTCACTTACGAAAATGCAACTATTAGAGTATTGAGAAGTGCACGTGGCCTTATGGTCAGCAACTACAAATCCAACCCAGTCTCATGAAAATTCATACATATTTTATGAGCTGGCTTTTTCGTATGATTTTGTACATGTTAGTTTGTATAAATTTGTATGATTTCATCACGTGCAAATGCCCGGATGTCTAATGCTGAAGTAAGCACGAGTTTCTCGCATCAGGCATAATGTGTCACGTATTCACTGTTTTTGTGCTTAGACTTTTATTTTGAAATTCTTGTTTAGTTCCCTGTTCCTGTTTCCTGTTAGTTTTGTAGTCCTTTTTAGTTTCCTTTCATGATTGGTTTTCCCCTGATTTTTTCACCAGGTGTTCCTCATTCTCTTGTTTGCCCTTGTGTATTTAAGCCCTTGTTTCCCCTGGTTTCTTTGTCAGTCTTCATGTGTTGTCATGTTCTGTGCCTAGTCCCTTGTGTTTTGTTTCCTTTTATTCTGAGTTGCCTTGTTTATCATTTGTTTCATTAAGAGCTGCATTTAGATCCTCATTCCTTGTCTGCCATGTCACATTATGGCCATGCTTATTAATATTATGCCCTTACCCAAACCCCTTATCTAAACCTAACCAATCAGTAGAGTGTGTAAACATGATAGGAAGATGTTGTGTTTGACAGGCAGGGTTGGGGAGTAACGTAATACATGTAATGGGATTATGTATTTAAAATACAAAATATAAGTAACTGTATTCCACTACAGTTACAATTTAAATCATTGGTAATTAGAATACAGTTACATTCAAAAAGTATTTTGATTACTGAAGAGATTACTTTGCATTTTATTGTCATTTGTTTCATTTAATATTTAGTCCTTTCAGATGGAAAACATTTATACATATAAATGATGCGATCCAAAGTGCATTTGAACAGCAGTGAAACACTTTCTTATGATGTGCTACATTCATACGAGCAGACAGAGAAGTAAGTTTGAAGTAAGTTTGGAGCAGAAGAAATAGAAATAAACCTTGTGTAAATTGTCAGCTTTACGCTAAGCTAAAATGCTATTTCTAGCCATTTTACATGCACATGTTACCAGGCATGATCATATTTTTTTATCAAGAAAATTCACGTTGGATCATAATTTCTTTTTTCTAGTAAGACCTTTGATATTAGGGCAAAAATCGTATTCTTGATAATAATTTTTGTATTGTTTTACTGTAAAAAATATCTAAAAATCCTTAAAACAAGATCAATTTGATTTATCTTGTTTTAGAAACAACACTGCATAAGATATTTAGGTTTTTCAGAGAATGTATTTTTAACATGTGTATTTTGTCTTACTGTACTGGCAGAGTTTTTAATAGTCAAAACAAGTGAAAAAATCTACCAGTGCTGAAGTAATCCAAAGTATTTAGATTATGTTATTGACCTTGAGTAATCTAACAGAATATGCTACAAATGACATTTTACAGCATATATTCTGTAATCTGTAGTGGAATACATTTCAAAAGTAACCCTCCCAACCCTGTTGAAAGAAGCAGTTAATTGTCAAGTATTAGATGGAAACAATGTCCAGCGACATCATTGGCTGTAGTGAAAGTCATACAAATGCAGTCATACGATATCATACGAATTAGCCAAATTTAGAAAAGTTGTATGAATCCTTACGATTTCACTGTGAGAGTGTATAGACAAGTCAATGTTAGTTCGATGTCACTGTCACCACCCATGTGTGCTGTTGGATTTCATCAAAATTTCAATGTTGAATCTATATACTTTAAACTTTGAAATCTCAACTAAAATGGAAAATCAACATTGTATCAGTGGCATCTTGCTATCTGGGTAAGACCTCTGGATAGGATGCACCTGTGTTGTTTCACTTACAAGGAAGCAACAATTACCCTTACAAATAATCTTAACTAGCCGCAAACTTGCCGCAAATTTGCAGCAACTTTGCCTCTCATTATTTTCACATGCAAATGAGCTTTTGATTCACCGCAAACTTCACCGCCAGAAGTTTGCAGCTCTTCGCCAACAATGGACAATTTGCTGCAAGTTTCCCGCAAAGCTCATTTGCATGAAAAAATGATCAGTGGCGAATTTGCTATAAGTTTGCAGCAAATTTGCCATGAACTCTCGAATTTCGTATGTGTAGAGTATGGAGAAGCACATGTGGCCTTGTGGTCAGCAACTACAAATCAAAGTTAGTTCAGTGTCACTTTCCCAACCCACATTTGCTGTTGGCTTTCATCCAAATTTCAGTGTTGATCCAGCATACTTAAAACATTGAAATTTCAATCTCAAGCAAAATAATGATTTGGATGAATTCTCAACACTGTATCAATGTCACCTTGCTATCAGGGAATGCCCCAATTTAAAGCCTCTGTGAAAAAAAAGAAAGAAAAAGTTAATGCTGGAGTGTGTGATTTCTGCACCACAAGTGTCAACAAATGGAATTGCAAAAATAATGACTGTTTTCAAGCAGATTTCCAGAAACTCCCCCCATCTACCACTGGTCGGAAAACAGATAGGCCCCATTTACACATGGCGTTAACATGCGTTTCAGCTGGTTTGCATTTACACTTTGCAGTCAAATGCATCTCCAATGTGATCGGATAGCGATCCGATCAAAGTTACCTGTGCAAAATGGAAAACACTACTTACACATTACTTAAGAGGATGTGGTAACTGAAAATTCTCCATCTTTAAGCGAATTTTCAAAATATTGATGTACTGTATAATTCAAATGCTTTCCATTACAGTGACAGTCAGGGTTTTTCTTCATTGAAAAAATTCGCTGAAGCAAATTTAATAATATTCATCTCGCATTTGAGGCTTTGTAAATGCCAAATATGCTTCTTATCTGAAATGCAGGAGTGAAGTCTGGATAACGAGAACACATTTGCATTTACACCTTCTTTGAATGTGGTCAGAATCCATCCCTGATCACATCTGAATGTGGTTTTAGTGATCCGATTACAATGTGTCTTAGGTGCATTTACACCAGTGCTATCTGATAGCGATCCGATCACCGAAAACGCATGTTAATGGAAAGTGTAAATGGTGCCATAGTACCACCCCAAACTCACACCATTGGTAGGGCAATGTTGCTATGTCGAGCTGGTCAGGATGCAGTGGAATGTTTTGTTGCATCACAGAGCCACAATGTTTACACTTTTTGGAGAAATTAAACTATAAATGGTTTACTTATATTCATCTCTGCATATTAAGCTGAGAATTAAGTATTTTAATACAGAAAAAATTACATACTTTTTGTAGTTTAAGATAAGTCAGCAGTATAAGTATTTTTGCGCTGTTAAAATATATTTGCATATTTTGTTATACTCTTGGGTTATATAAAATTAATTGTGGTTGTTTAGTGGAAAATTTTTGTTTTCCTTGTACAGTAGAGAGACCATTTTGGTCTTCAGAGACTTTCTCTGGTAAAATACCACAATTGCTTCAAATTGGGTTTTACGCAATAGCTATACCAATATGGCAACACTGGACTCGTTGTTGTGAAAGAGGCCTGACTGTCTGCTGGTCAAAGGTCTCCTCTCGGCTCTTCAACTAATTACACTCAGAAGACCACAGCATGGTCAGGGCTTTGTCCTATGCAACTTCTAAATTAAGTCTGAGTCTGACAGTGTTTTGTTGGTGGAATGTTTTCGGAAAACCGAAGAGACCTCTGTTTTCTGGTTCAATCTACTGTATTATGTGTATTATTTTCAACTCAGCTACAACAAAACAAGTAACCTACATGTTTTGGTGCAATATAAATTGTTTTGTTATAATCTACACACATCTCGTAATGTTAGTTGCCATTTTTCATTACAGAGAATTCGATTTTACTTGCTTTTGTGATGCTATACCCTGCTGAAAAAAAAAAAAAAAAAAAACAGCATAGCTGGTCACCACTCACCAGCATTGTGTTTTAAATGCTGGTCCACAACCAGCAAGACTTCCTTGTTTTACTAATATTATTAGAAAAATATGACAGTGGACCAGCTTCACCAAACAAGAACAACATGGCTATGCTGGTCCACCTGCTAGACCAGCACTAAACCAAGGTTCCTGTGCAACTGCTAAGGTGTTCTGAGTGGTGGTTAGAATGTTACTATGTGGTTGCTGGTTTTTATAATCTAGGCAGTTGCTATGGTGATGCTAGGTGGTTGCTTACTGTGACACGGCTCTGGTAAGTTTGTCTGGTTTTTTTGTATGTTTTGTCATTTTCTCTCCCTCATGTCCCTCATGCATGATCGGCGTTTCCATGGGAATCATACCCCTGATTCGTGTGCTGAGCAACACCTGTTCTCCTCTAATTTACTCCCTTCTTAAGCCCATCGTGTTCTCAGTATCTTTGCTAGATTGTTGTTTGTTGTTGAGTACTAACCTCACACTCTCTGCCTAGTTGGTCCTGTCTCATACATATATCTGGCATACATATTGGTTGCCCGCGTGTCGGGTGTGGTTGCCTTCCAGTATTGCTGTGTGTCAACTGGTTTTCCACAGAGGATACCTCGTCCCTGCCCACGTGTCAGGAGTTAAGTTCGCTCTTCTCTGCTGGGCATTGTTCTGCATCTCACTAAGCTTCAATGGAGGATTCTGCTAATCTGTTCCTGACTTCACACTCATCCTACGAACACACTCTTCACGGATTGCCCCTTGCGCAACTACGATGCACACGCCATTAGAGATTGTTTCCCGCTGCTGCAGCTGGTGTCAGGATTTTCTACATTCCTCAACTCAGTGACTGCTCATTATTACTGTTATTAAGTCCTTTGAACTGTTCCTCTACTCTTGGATCTGTTTGTCTCACTATCGTTCGTTACAACTGGCCCAGTTACTGGCTTTTTTATGTTTCATTATGTTTCAAAACACTTAAAACAACAGTACAACCCATTGAAAACACAGTCTATCCATCACAGCCTCATTTTCATTCCTGTTAAAATTATATATAGTGATACAGTGATTGAGGCCCATTAAGAAAGAAAAAAGGAACCAGTCCAATTTGGGTACCATTTCAAAAAAAAGGTACTGTTTGGGTATGATTAAGAAACCGGTCAACTTCGTGTACTATTAAAAATGGTCCAGTTTAGGTACTATAAAGAAACTGGTCCACAATGGGTAGGGTACAAGGGGGCTAAAGGTCTCCCTGGGGTAGAAGACCATTTTGATTTTATTTTCTCCCAAAACACTAAACAACAAAAACTACCACAGTACTTTCCTTAACACCTGTTTATCAGTATAAACTGCCAAATGTTCCTGATCAATGAGATCATTGCATGCAATAATTTGATCTGATATTTAATATCTTTTAAAATTTAGCAAATGTATGTAGCTAATTAAAATCCCTGAAGTTATCATATTTATTTTGAGACAAAATACTTAATTATCATTTTCAGTTTTGTTCAAGGTGATTAAATCAAAAGTTTTTTAATAACTGCCCAATAAGTTAGTATTTGAATAAAAAATCGAGTGGAAGACTTGCCTCACCCAAGGGCAGTGTAACCTATGGTGATCTTTAATAGGAAGGTAAGACTCCTGGATAGTATTTGGGGTAAAAAGCCCCCTTGTTGCAGAGGCTAAAGGCCCCCATTTTTTCCTTAAGTGGGTCGAATAGATTAGTGGACTCAAATTGACTGATCCAATCACAATGGAGATTAATCTGTTTATAGAATACTTGAGATTTTATGAAATGCCAAATGTGAATTAATTGAATATTAATTGATCAAATATTAATTAATTGGTTAATTGTTGCGCCATTAATATTCTATAAAAATACATAATTTTTTAAAATCTTGATAGACTTTGTGACCAGAAAAAAAGCAAATTTTCCTTAAGATGTGCCTTTAGCCCCATTGTACCCTACTATTTAAAAATCGGTCCAATCTAAATACTATTAAAGTCAGCATTAAGCCAAAATTGACCCTATTTATATTCTTTATGTTACAGGTCTTATTGTGAATGATTCATGCATATTTGTTTTTCTATAAAAATGTCTTGACCTTGTAATCTTAGATCAAAATGTCATAACTTGCTCTTTTGCTGATATTACTGACTCTTCCCTGATGACGTATGTGAGACCACTCAGCAGTTAAGCTAACAGTCAAAAGTTTTTATTCAGTTTTAACCCCGCCCCTTCAAGAACCTCTCATTATGTTAACAAACCTGGCGTCGGTATAAGCACTCAACGCAGAAATGATGAAGAGTTGTATTTTTAGCAGTGGCGATTTCTCAGGGCCAGCAAAGCCTTCTCTGCTGACATAACTTGCCTAATAAATAAATATATTTTTATCCTTTCATTCTCAATCACCTTTTTGCCTATGTATTTTCAATCGCTTTCCACTCCTAATTCATATACAAACGAATAGCAAAAAACAAAATGTTTATCCAATCAGAATTTATTTCTCGATGTTAACAAGCAAAGTGTGACAACTGTTTCACAAATCGCAAGCCCGAATCCGAAGCAGCGCGTGAGTCTGAGCTCCACCCCCTCAGGCCTTCAGAATTCCACAGAATCCCTCAACACTGCAGTGAATAGGCATCTAAAGTCAGATTGTCAGATACATCAGCCAATCAGATTGATTTATTTGTTCTTGGTGGGTGTGGTCTTTAGGATATGTCCCAGTCCAGGCCTTCAAGCTGGCCTTGAGTGATGCAATCATGCATGTAATGTAATGTGTAGTAATGTAATTTGAAAGCGAAGAGCACGAGATCTTGCTGATGAGTCGGCTGTCATCACTGCCTCATCACCACTGAGAAAGAGATCCTTATGGATTTAAAAACCTGAGATGTTCTGCATGATCGTGCGATTGATTAATTAAACAGGAAAGGAGGGCTGATTTTCATTTCAAGCAAATTGGTAAGTGTTTTTTGCATTGTTATAGCAACATCAGGAGTTTTCTAAGTGTAAATTAGGCTGCTTGAGCATTCAGTGTTGGATCAAGTTTTGAAAAGTAACCTTGTACCCTGACGAAACAAAATTTATTGCAAGCAAAATTTAAATCGCAAATATTATTAGAGAGCTTTTTCTTGGGATTAGACCTCCTTGGTTCTGGCTTTCATGCGTGGACTTGTTTTTAAAATATCAATTGGTATTATTAGTTGGCTGTGACATAATGTATGATAGGCATATGGTGTCTTATTCATTGTGAAACTGTGTTTTCTTAATGACATGAATCGCACTGAAGGCCTAGACTTAAAATGCATGGGCCACGGCTGATTTTTAGCCAAAACCCTGTTCCATACCCCAAACTACCTTGGTTAGGGGGCCCGCTGGCTCGAATTTGTAAATTTCGAAGAAGGAGGAATAATGGCGAATTCAAGTTTGTGTTCAAGGCATTTCACGCCTGAATGTTTCTGAGGTGATCACTTCAGAATGTATGTTTGTTTCTTAATCCTCTGCATTGGACTTGCACAATGGCTCCAGCCTCTTCGTAAGCAAAGACCGCAATGTGGTGTGTGCGTTTGTTCACTGTTTCTGTATTAATGTTGTCATTTAGATCATCGTTCATCTCTCAAGTCAGTGGAAAAGTGGTTCTCAGTTTCCTCAGTCACTGGCTCTGACTTGAGCAGCATGGTGGAAAGGGGTGTGTGTGTGTGTGTGTGTGTGTGTCTTTTTTTAGAAAAGGACAAGCCGTTTGACATATCCTGCCCCCACTTTCTGTTTCAGTAGGAAGTACGTCAAAACAGAAGAGAACTGCGCTCGTCAAGGCCCTTTACTGCAACTTCTGGTCCAATTTGAGAACTATTTAAAAATGGTCAAATTTTAATACTATTAAGAAACAAGTCCCGTTTGGGTACTACTTAAAAACAGATTTAATTTAGAACTATTAGGAAACCTTTCCAATTTTGAAACTATTTAAAAGATGGTCCAGTTGGAGAGGTGCTGCTGAGCTGCTAATGGTGTAGGACGCGAAGTTGGAGGCTCCTGCTGTTTTCGATTAAAATTTTAATTTACTTGCGCTTTTCAGTCATACATTTGATCTTGACTTACTTTACTCTGTTTTTTGTTTGCATATTTAACTTTGAACTACGTTAAAATGTCTGAAAAAAACATGAAAACCCGTAATATTATTCAGACACAACTGAGGCCTAGTGTATGCGCCACGACCACAGCCTCGTGTGAATCGCCTCCTTCTGCTAAGTCTGCCTTGCCTCCGTTTGACCCTGACATTGCCGCCCTCAGGCTCGAGTTGCTGGCTTCGCTGAGGAATGACATCGCCGATATTTTGAAAAAGGAACTCCAGGAGACTCTCAGGGATGCTCTGTCAATGATCAAGCTAAAGCTTGATAAAGCTGCTAACGATGCTACTATATTGACACTGCAGGGTACTGTTGGAGAAATGGAGCATGCTCTCTCCGGTTATACCAATGACATAGCTCGGATGA
Source organism: Myxocyprinus asiaticus (assembly GCF_019703515.2). NCBI lineage: Eukaryota > Metazoa > Chordata > Actinopteri > Cypriniformes > Catostomidae > Myxocyprinus > Myxocyprinus asiaticus. Next base: position 10,427,979 of record NC_059353.1, read on the forward strand.
AAACTACTATTGAGTGTCTCACTGTTACCGTAGCCAAGTTGGAGAATAAATGTGAGGATTTGGAGTCTAGGTCACGGCATAATAACATTAGGATAGTGGGAGTTCCAGAGGGGCCTGACACTTGTACCACTGTTGCTGTAGCCGTCTTGCTAAAGGGAGCGTTTGTTCTGGAGAAGGAGCCGGTTTTGGACCGGTCCCACTGGACCCTTCTGCCTAAGCCCAAGCCCAAGCCTGGTGAATGACCACGAGCTATTGTATGTAGATTTCATTATCACAGTGATTGTGTTAACATTTTACGCCGCATGAGAGAGCTCCAACGGATTAAAATGGGGGATTTGACCATTTCAGTCTTCCCGGACCACACTGCCAAGATAGCCCAGGCTCGGGCCGCATTCAACGAGGTCAGGCGTCAACTTCGTGGCATTGAGAGCGCTCGCTATGGAATACTTCACCCAGCACGGCTTCGCATTACATACAACGGTGTTCAGAAGGACTTCATTTCAGCGGAGGAAGCAGGGGACTATGTCAAAATCTTGACATCTGGGTGAGCTGCAGCATCTATGACAGCGCCGTCTTTTTCGCTCTTTTATTTTGTTTTTTTTTTTGCACTCAGGCTTCCAACTATACAGTATTCTGATTTGCAATTAAAATATTATTGTTGCATTAAATCTTCTAGATTCAGTGGACTCATTCCTCTTAAATCTACCATTGTAATAATATGTGGTTTTCTGTTCTGATGCTCTGACTAGGTTAGTGTTGTTTCTGTTTGTTTAAATTTAGGTTAGAGTATTTTTTTCCTTAGCCTTACGTGCTATACTATTGCATTACCTGTATTTCATCTTTCTGTTCTTTGTAGTCATTTGATTTACGCTACTGGGGCGCTTACCAATGTTTTGCTGTAATGCTCAGCTTCAGATAGCACAGTAATTTGTAACATAAGGCTTTAAAATATATTGTATTGTATTTGTCATTGCGTGCAGTCTGTTTATCAGACTTGAAGTCAGTAGGAGTCTTTTCTCTTACCTCTTTTTTTTTTTTTTGGTTAGTTCTACTTACTCTCTGAGTTGTTTTCACATTGTGGGCAACTTTTGGTTACTGCGGGAAACACTGCTGTCTCCTTTGTTCTTTTGTTATATGGAGACTTTGGGTGTGTGTGTGTGTTCAGGGGTTTGTTGGGGGGAGGGTGTCCCACTTTGGCTTTAAATGGCTATCTGTATCCCTGTTGTTTATTTATTTTAAATAGTTAATAGTAATAAGGATCCCAGCACTGCTGGGACAGGCACACCTCTAAGATTTATTAGTTGGAACATCAGAGGTATGGGTAATCCTGTCAAGAGATCTAAGGTTTTTACACATTTGAAACGTTTGGACTCTGATATAGTGTTTTTACAGGAGACTCACCTTCCTATTAAAGATCACCATAGGTTACACTGCCCTTGGGTGAGGCAAGTCTTCCACTCGATTTTTAATTCAAAGGCAAGAGGGGTCGCTATTTTAATTAACAAAAAGTCACAGTTTTCCTCCACTAATGTTATTACTGATGTGAATGGTAGATACCTTATAGTCTCCGGAACCCTAATGATAATGTGGCATTTGCTAACAGATTATTGAGCAACCTCCCCTTTTTAAATACACACCTGTTGATTTTCGGAGGGGATTTAAACTGTGTTTTTGACCCAAATTTGGATCGGTCTAATCCTCATAATCTGACTCAATCTGCTATGTCTAAAACATTTTCTAATTTTATGTGGCAGAACGGTCTCATTGATCCATGGAGATCCCGTAACCCCTCTCTTAAAATGTTTTCTTTCTTCTCCCAGGTGCATCATTCCTATTTGAGGATTGATTATTTTTTTATAGACAGTACTCTTAATTCTTGTGTAGTTTCTTCTGACTATTTGGGTATTGTAATTTCTGAACATGCGCCTCTACAAATAGATATTCAACTTTCTATTTATAAATGTAACCCACTGCTTTGGAGATTTAACTCTCTTCTTTTGGCAAACAAAGAATTTTGCGACTTCATTTCAACTTCTATTGATGACTGTCTTTCCTTCAATCAGAATGACTCCACTTCTTATTCTTTGTAATGGGAGACACTTAAATCCTATCTCAGAGTGCAGATTATTTCTTACTCTGCTCTCTCTAATAAAAGGCGCACTGCTAGGCTTAATGAACTCACATCTGCGATCAGTAACCTCGATCTAAGATATTCACTGAATCCTTCTCCAGAACTACTTAAACAGCGTCTTGACTTACAAGCAGAATTCGATCTTATTTTGACTAAAGAAGCAGAGCGCTTGTTGCTACGTACTCGTGGTTCATACTATGAACATGGCGACAAGCCAAGTCGTTTACTCGCACATCAGCTACGGCAACAGGCCACTTTCTGTCTGATACCTAGTATTAAAAACACTTATAATATTATTACTACAGATCCCATGGAAATTAATTCAACTTTTAAATAATTTTACTCTTCACTTTATAAATCTGAACTTCCTACAGACAATACTAAATTGGATGAATTTCTTCAAAACATTTATAACCCTGTTATTGATTCTAATACTGTGAAACAACTGGACTCCCTACTCTCTCTTGAAGAAATGTTTAATTCAATTAAAACTATGCAATCTAACGAAGCCCCTTTAATTGAATTTTTTAAAACGTTTAGTGTAAAATTGGCACCATTGCTTTTATCTGTGTTCAATGAATACTTGGAACATGGTTCTTTGCCACCAACTCTGAAACAAGCCACTATAGCTCTCCTTCTTAAGGAGGGTAAAGATCCAACCTCCTGTGGTTCCTATAGACCACTGTCTCTGCTTAATGCAGATGTAAAGGTGTTGGCAAAAGTAATTGCATCTCGTTTAGAGAACATGCTCCCTTATATTATATCTGAAGAGAAAATGGTTTTAGAAAGGGACGTCAGTTGTTTTTTAATACCCGTACACTCTTTAATATAATGTATTTAAAACATTCGGCTGAACTTCCTAAGACTGTAATTTCTTTAGATGCTGAAAAAGCATTTGACAGGGTTGAGTGGGAGTACTTGTTTGCAGTTTTGAGGAAATTCGGATTCGGTGATAAATGTATTTCTTGGATTCGCCTCCTTTACTCATCCCCTAGAGCCAGTGTTTATACTAACGATATTCTTTCTGATTATTTTGCTCTCGGAAGAGGGTGTCGCCAAGGCTGTCCCTTATCGCCTTTGGTCTTTGCTGTCGCTATCAAGCCTCTATGTAACGTATACTCAGACTCGAGGATGATGTTTGAACCCAAGCAGGTATTTATTGACACACAAACAAAGACAGCAGGTAAGTGATAGTACTGGGTTGCAGTGGTGATAGTTTACGTGATGAAGACTAATGCTGATAGAGATGGTGACTTTCCTTTAGGTGGAGGGTTTGCAACAACGAAGCTTGCGTTGAGGAGATGGACACTGGAGTCGCTGGAGAGGAAACGTTTGGAGTAGAAGAGTCGCTGGAGAGGAGAGGAATCGTTAACACTGGAGATACAGGTAAGTCTGTACACAAAGTTGAGACCAGACACAGAATGGAAGGGGAGTGAGGTTTATATAGAGGGGATGATTGATGCAATGATTGGAGGCATGTGTGAGTGATCAGTACTCAGGAGAGTTAGAGGGTTGAGTGAAATTGGTAGGTGGGTCAGAAGGATCTATGACACTCTGTCTATTGTATTAAGATCTTCCCACTTATTTAAAAGAATAGTCCGTTATGGTGTTGAATACAAATTGTCGCCATATGCTGATGATTTGTTACTGTATGTAACCGATCCTGTTGCTTCTGTGCCTGCTGTTTTAGGTCTTCTGGGAACCTTCAGTTCCGTTTTGGGTTATAAATAAAATTTGGAGAAAAGCGACTGTTTCCCCATCAATATTGCAGCATTTTATCTCCAACAGTCAGATCTACCTTTTCAATTTGGTCAGTCAGTGTTTAAATACCTAGGTATTAACGTGACACGTTCTTTGTCTGGTCTTACATCGGCTAATTTCACTCCCCTTATCTCAAAGGTTAAATCCAATGTTCAAATTTGGGGTAACCTCCCCCTTTCTCTAATTGGCAGGATCAGTGCTGTCAAAATGAATATCTTACCGAAATTTATTTTCTTATTTCAGTCAATTCCTCTTTTTCTGCCAAAACAATTCTTTGATTCATTGGATAAAATAATTTGTTCTTTTATTTTGGGGGGGAGTCACCAAGGGTTCGTAAAACTTTATTGCAGAGATGTAGACTTAGTGGGGGACTTGCATTACCCAATTTTCAATCTTATTACTGGCTGCGCACATTCATAAACTTTGCTATTAGGTTGAGTCTCCTGGACCTTCTTGGTGTAAACTGGAATTATCATCTTGTAGGGAATCCTTTATACCTGCTTTACTTTATTCCTCTCTACCTACAAAACTTTCTTTATATATTGATAATCAAGTTGTCCTTAACAAACTTAAGATCTGGTATCAATTTAGACGGCGCTTTAAATTTGTAGGTGCATCCTCTTTAGGTCCTTTAAGCAATAACCACTTATTTCCTCCATCACGTTTGGACTCTACATTTTCAGTGTGGTATGACAAGGGGATTAAACAATTCAAAGATTTGTATGTAGATGGTGTCTTTGATAGTTTTGCCAACTTGTCCTCTACTTATGACCTCCCTGTAACGCATCTGTTTCACTATTTTAAATTCAAAATTTTGTTTCTAGATGTTTCCCTAATTTCCCCTCTGCACCTCCAGAACAGCCTTGGGAGAGCTTTCTCTCATATAATCCACATCAGAGAGGAATGATTTCAAAGATTTTTTCAAAGAATGTTTGTTCAGTTGATTGCACTTTTAATTTTTTTTTTTTTTATAAATATATATACAGTGCATCCAGAAAGTATTCACAGCGCTTCAATTTTTCCACATTTTATTATGTTACAGCCTTATTCCAAACCATAAATTCATTATTTTCCCAAAAATTCCACAAACAATACCCCATAATGACAACGTGAAAGAAGTTTGCTTGAAATCTTTGCAAATTTATTAAAAATAAAAAACAAAAACAAATCACATGTACATAAGTATTCACAGCCTTTGCTCAATACTTTGTTGAAACACCTTTGGCACCAAATACAGCCTCAAGTCTTTTTGAGTATGATGCTACAAGCTTGGCACACCTATTTTTGGGCAGTTTCTCCCATTCTTCTTTGCAGGACCTCTCAAGCTCCATCTGGTTGGATGGGGAGCGTCAGTGCACAGCCATTTTCAGATCTCTCCAGAGATGTTCAATCGGGTTCAAGTCTGGGCTCTGGCTGGGCCACTCAAGGACATTCACAGAGTTGTCCCGGAGCCACTCCTTTGTTATCTTGGCTGTGTGCTTAGGGTCGTTGTCCTGTTGGAAGATGAACCTTCGCCCCAGTCTGAGGTCCAGAGCGCTCTGGGGCAGGTTTTCATCAAGGATGTCTCTGTACATTGCTGCATTCATCTTTCCCTCAATCCTGACTAATCTCCCAGTTCCTTTCGCTGAAAAACATCCCCACAGCATGATGCTGCCACCACCATGCTTCACTGTAGGGATGGTATTGGCCAGGTGATGAGCGGTGCCTGGTTTCCTCCAGACATGACGCTTGCCATTCAGGCCAAAGAGTTCAATCTTTGTTTCATCCGACCAGAGAATTTTGTTTCTCATGGTCTGAGAGTCCTCCAGGCGGGCAGTCATGTGCCTTTTACTGAGGAGTGGCTTCCGTCTGGCCACTCTACCATACAGGCCTGATTGGTGGAGTGCTGCAGAGATGGTTGCTCTTCTGGAAGGTTCTCCTCTCTCCACAGAGAAATGCTGGAGCTCTGTCAGAGTGACCATCGGGTTCTTGGTCACCTCCCTGACTAAGGCCCTTCTCCCCCAATCGCTCAGTTTGGCCAGGCGGCCAGCTCTAGGAAGAGTCCTGGTGGTTCCAAACTTATTCCATTTACGGATGATGGAGGCCAATGTGCTCATTGGGACCTTCAATGCTGCAGAAATTTTTCTGTACCCTTCCCCAGATCTGTGCCTCGATACAATCCTGTCTCAGAGGTCTACAAACAATTCCTTGGACTTCATGGCTTGGTTTGTGCTCTGACATGCACTGTTAACTGTGGGACCTTATATAGACAGGTGTGTGCCTTTCCAAATCATGTCCAATCAACAGAATTTATCACAGGTGGACTCCAATCAAGTTGTAGAAACATCTCAAGGATGATCAGTGGAAACAGGATGCACCTGAGCTCAATTTTGAGTGTCATGGCAAAGGCTGTGAATACTTATGTACATGTGATTTTTTTCGTTTTATATTTTTTAATAAATTTGCAAAGATTTCAAACAAACTTCTTTAACGTTGTCATTATGAGGTATTGTTTGTAGAATTTTGAGGAAAATAATGAATTTAATCCATTTTGGAATAAGGCTGTAACATAACAAAATGTGGAAAAAGTGAAGCACTCTGAATACTTTCCAGATGCACTGTATATATATATATATATATATATATATAACAAAAATGTGAATTGTATTGTATCTCTGTGACAGGAAGTATGCTTTTTTTTCTCTTAATAAAAATATTTGGCAAAAAAAAAAAAAAGATGGTCCAGTTTGGGTACTACTAATAAACCGGGCCAGTTTGGGTACTATTATGTCGAAACAACTTTATGTACTTTAGCAAATGGGTTTTGGTATCCATTTCTTAAATTTGGATTGATTGAATTAGTGGAGAAATGTCCACAACAAACGAGTAAACATGTTCAGTTCCTTTTGTATTAATATTCCCTGACATTCTACCATGACCTGGATGTTATGTTCCCAGCCAAAACAAATATTCTCAAACACATCATCCACCAAATCACAAACGACCACTGAAAGCACTACTTAGATCCAAAGTTTTTTGTTGATTCTCCATCTCCAGCTTTGTTTTGGCCTTTAATTAGGCAGCAAGCAGTTTGTTCTGCCCCCAACAGAGTTGCCGCAAAACAGAGTGTTGGTGGTTTTCAGCATAGGGTGCTGCTCTATGGGCGGGAGGAGCGAATGTTGCCTCAAATCTCCTGGCAAAGGAGGTCAGACAAGATCGAGTGACACAAAGGCCTGGGGTAGAGGAAGTTCATCAGGGCATGCCGTGGCTCAGATCTTGGGTTACCCGTGAGAAGCCAGAGAGAGTTAGAGGAGGACATTTTTCCAGAGTGGGCTGTTAGAACGCAAATCTGTGGTTATTAGCAGAGTTTGTAAGCTGACTTTTGCTTTATAGTTTTGGGTTTTGTGCCAGTGCCAGACCAGAGAAAACAAATATTTTGCAAGTCTTGCAGCTGTGCAGGTTCCATGTAGAGTGACTTAAGTTTGGACAAGAGCCAAGCCTCAGCGGGGAAACGGTCAAGATAAAAATGCTCCAGCAAAACAACATTGGCCATAATTAGAGTGTTAAATCACACAGACTGTGAGGACTATAATGTACTAAAGAGAACTCATCACTACTCCATGTTTCCTCAATTTCAGGGCAGTTAAACTAGCTTGGTGACAGATTTCAAACCAGGATGTATTTTGGTTTCACACTCCCAAGACATCTTAACCATGTGGAATAGTTTCTGTCAAATCATCACCATTGACACTGCTAATCAGCTTTTTTTGCAGATTAACTGCTTTGGCAGTTTTGAAACTCAGAGGTTGGTCATAGCTTAGGTGACTTAAAGGAGTTTTCAATGTGGATGCTGGTCAACCAGAAAGATTAGCACCATTTCCGATATACTAGCTATGCAAAGTTAGCAAAAACCAGCCTGATCCTCCATGCAAATTCATGCTGTTCTAGCTGGTCTTTGAGCAGGGTTAGATATTTCTCCTAAACGTACAATTGAAATGTTGACATATGGTATGAGTATAGAGATACATTTAATGTGGATAGCATAGCTCAGATGATTTGGTCTTGGAAGAATTTGATGAGAAAGTTTAGGTTTATATTGAGATATCTGACTTTTGAATGTAGACTTTGATATCTTGGTAAATCTGAGCACAGTTTAAGATGTCGACAACTTCTGACAACTCTAGAAGAGGCACGTGAAAGATTACTGGGGTCTTTTTTCTCAGGAGAGAAATCTGAGATGCAGAAGACACTCCATTTAATCTAAATACTGTCTAGGAAAACTATTTAGATTTTAAAGATATCTCATCTGTGATTCCTTTCCTATGTGACCAAGTTGACCAAGACTTTTGAAATATGTAGCTAAACCAAGTTCAATGCATAATTTGTGTTTAACAAATCATAACAAGTTACACTCAGAGTGCTTAGAACAGCAGGCATTCATTGACAAATGCACGGTGTTTCCTAGTACAAAGTTATCTTCTGTCAATCAGATAAAGTGAATCACATTTTGGCATCATTCCCCAATTAATCATAGGATAAATACTGTAGTTGGACCAAATTTAAAAGGCAACAAATTCTCATAGGAACTCTAACATGCATAAATATTTTTGTGCTGTAGCAAGTTTATTTGTTTGTTTGTGTCTGCATGTGTAAAAGTAAATGAGGATGGTTGGCCAAGGCAGTAAAGGCGTGCCTCAATATCCCATCTCGTGGAGCCGATTTTCCCCAGGAAGTGCAGTGACTCAGTTGTTGTCGACTGTTGAGATCTCTACATGTTACAGCCTGTGGCATGTTTTCCTAGTTCACTTTGAGGTCCTCTGCTGTCCTGAAGTATACTTCCCTTCCAACCGACAAGTTGGCTAATATTTCAATCAACACACAAACAAATGTTACACCCTGTATGTAATCTTTTCTATACAGCTAGGCTGCATTATGACTCATTCTCTCAGACAAGACTTTGAAATAATAAAACTGTGAAAGGGTAACTCATTTGAGTCTTTAAAACCTTTTCTGCTCATGCTCATAATGTTTGGAAAATGGTCAAACAGAAAAACATAGAGGGTAATTTCATTGAGAATCAATATATTTGTCTTTTCGACACCATTGGATAATAGACCCCAGATCTGTTGGGTGTATGCTGTGGTTTATTGCTGTCTGTAGATTTTATTATTTTCTCCCCAGAATTCTTCTATGATATGGGTAATGCTGTGACCTAATTCAGAGGGGGAACCACCCACAGAAAATCCCCCTGGCTGTTGCTGAGGTAATCAGGGTCTTGTGGGTCGCCAGGGTTCTGTGATATGACGCTCTAGAATGATCCCCCTAGTTTCAATGAACAACACCTCTCCGAAAAATTTCTTTGTATCATGTGTCAGAAAAAGCACCATTTCCTTTGAGTTTGGGTTACCGTGGGAACCACTCTTTCCACAGCTATCTGCTCAACACACAGGAAATCACACATATGCACAAAAAACTCATCAAAAGACAGGGAAGCTGTCAAAGGAAACGGCATATTTAATGCAGTGAACATATTTACATGAGAAACTTTTCCTGTGAAGTAGCACGACTGATCGTAGTTCAACAAAAACACAAGGTGGGTATGTTATTGCTAATCACACAGGGGAGCCAGCAGAATGTAATGCATTATTTTGTTCAGTGAGCAGGATAAAGACCTTTGAAGATCAAGAAAACTCCAGTACCATGATGTAATAGCTGATTTTCAGCAATTTTTTTGGCTACACTCAAATCTACCTGAACTCACAGACAAAGTCAAAGTCACCAGCTCTTTCCATTACTTCATTACAGTAGGTAATCTGCTGAATTTGACATAAATAGATTTTTAAATTCATAAAAAGCTTTAGCAGGAACCTATACAGCATTCTGAAACCTAATGATTGGTATGCTGGTTTGGTTTTTCACTGTCTCTCCCAATGGAGGATGCAGTATTCTGCCAGCCATTTACCTCATTATAAATTAGCCTTTGGATTTTGTTAACACACATCATTTACCCTGTGAACTGTGCTCGTGGGATCCATAAACTTTCCCCACAGCAGACTGAACTCTTGATTTATTGTTTTGATTTCTGTTCTCTGTGGCTAAATGTCAATCCATTTAGTGTCAGAATAAAAATAACTGATCAAGCAAAACAAGGTAAATAGTTTCAGTTCAAAAAACACATTCTAAGCACATTACATAATTTATTATTAATTAATGACAAGAACAGTTCACCCAAAAATGAAAATTCTGTTGTTATTTACTTGTGTTTTGCGCTGGCACGAAAATTGCGCTTAGAATTAGCGCTCTCAAAAAAAAAAAGAGAAAAAGAAAAAAGAGGTTAAGACGATTAAGCATGGCGATTGAGCCCTAAAGCCCAAAGTATACAGTGGTCAGACGCAAACGCTGAGTGTATGCGTACAGGATGCGTGACACAAAATTCATCATCAGCAGAGTGCTCGAGCACTGAATGCACATAATTTACCCTGTGAACTGTGCTTATGGGATCCATAAACTTTCCCCACAGCAGAATCAACTCTTGATTTATTGTTTTGATTTAATTTCTCTGTGGCTAAGTGTCAAATCATTTAGTGTCAGAATGAAAATAACTGATCAAACAAAACAGGATAAATAGTTTCAGTTCAAAAAACACATTCTAAGCACACTTCCTAATTAACTAATTACAAAAATACTTCACCCAAAAATGAAAATTCGGTTATTTACTCAAAAACATTTTGCTCTCTATTTTAAGAGTGGTATGCCTTAAGCGCAGTGCTATGTGATACGCCATTCGTGCAAATTCAGTGGGCATGGCCATGAATTTTTTATATTTTAGTGCAAGCATGCAAATCTAGGTGCAAGTGGAAACCGCACGTGCAAAGCGCTAATGGGCTGGGTCAAGTGAATTTAATTCTGAGGTTATTCTCTGGTTGTTGCACTGTCTACGTACTATTATATATTCCTTTTCATGTCAAGCAAAGTTGATATAAATGAAGACAGCCCATTCATAAGAATTTGGTAGTGAAAATGGGCTGTATGCAATGCATCCACTGCTCTGTGAATGTATTGTATTTGTTGTATGTTCTCTATCGGCCTTTCTGGGACTGTTGGCCCTCGTCCTGCTCACCCGTGTCTCACCTGATTGAAATATGCTTTGCTTCTCTCTCATTGTTAGTTGTTTTGTAATGTATTTTTGTTATATGTTTCTCTGTTTAATGTTTTATGCTTAATTTCTGTACAGTGTCTTTGAGCTTGGAAAGACGCTATACAAAATTAACGTATTATTACTTTTATTATTATTATTAATCCATCATCAGCTGGTGAAATCTCCAAACTGCAAATGCAGGAACTGATTTTAGACACTGCACTGAGATTAGATGTGCTTCTCAGAAGTCACAGCACAATGACCTATGTGTCTGGAAATTAGTACATCAGCTTTGCACACTTCATTAACATGCAATACACCCACAGTTTGTGCACATTCACCCACAGAAAAGTGAGCTTCGAATTAGCGCTTGCACAAAAATTGGATAAGGCGTAGTGCACGGTCGTAGAGCCCTAATTCCCCTTTCATTTTCATTATATGGAAAAGAGCATCATGGCTATTCTTAAAAATGAACCTATTGTGTTCTTCAGAAGAAAGGGAAGTCATTTCAATTTCGAACGACATGATGGTGAGTAAATGATGACGGAATTGTCATTTTTGGGTAAACATTTAATCCTTCATTACACAGGAAGATCACAATAATAATGTGTGTTTACACATTAAGTAGATCGTATGCTTGCTGGTAGTTGCCATTACATTGTTTGACGATGTCTTCCAGCATATCTCGCTCATAGTATGGAAAGTTGTGCTGCAGTTTCATCACGGCCCACATATGGTCACAATCTACAAGAAAAACACAAAGAAATTGTAAATGTTCAGTAATTTAGTTAGTCTACATTACACATTGCACAATCATTCTGCATTATTGTTTCCATGCTCAAAACACTAAGAACAAGTGGGAGGCTGTCAAAAAAATTATGAGGACCGTGGCAATTTCTTCCTAGAGAGGTATGTGGTAATTCGTTCCTAGAGACTTAAAATCCTGAGTCTGTGCAGCTATCCAGTGCTGCAGTGCAGGATTGACCTCCTTACTGGTTCATCTGGTTCATGGAGCAGGACAGACAGGGTGGAAGAAGTTGTCTCCACCGCAGCGCTTCTGCCAGCCTGTTCCGCAAGCAGCACCATCCTGATCCCACACTAAACCACACACTAATGGAAAGATGTCCCATATACACATATCCCAAGAATGCTGGATTGATGGGAAGGCCGTCCTTGTATACAAAAACGCCAAGAAGTGCCGCAGAAAATACATTTCATTTGACAAAGAGTAAAGGATAGTAGAATACTCATGACGGCAATTGCAATGGACAGAATGTGTGTCTTTCAATGCATTTACTGTATATGCATTAGGCAAACATTCTTCCAAAGCAATACATACCATTTAAAGTGTACAATTTTTCAGTAGATGAGTTCCCTATGGATCAAACCCATGACTTTTGTATTGCTAATACCTGAGCTACAGGAACATGATATGTAGCATGCTACAGTGTATATCTGGACATAGCCGCTGTAATTCTGAAATATTAAGTGTATTTAGTGAAGGACTACATTTTTTTTTTTACATTTATTTGTGAAATTACAGTCTAATTAGTGTGTCCATCATTAATCCACCCTAAAGCAATGTAATTTTGAAGACAGCGTGGTGTGTTTCCAAGTAATGACAATGAAGCCAGACTGGATCTCAAAGTGTGTGTGTGTGTGTGTGTGTGTGTGTGTGTGTGTGTGTGTGTGTATATATATATATATATATATATATATACACACTACCGGTCAAAAGTTTTGAAACACTTGACTGAAATGTTTCTCATGATCTTAAAAATCTTTTGGTCTGAAGGCATATGCTTAAATGTTTGAAATTAGTTTTGTAGACAAAAATATAATTGTACCACCATATTAATTTATTTCATTATAAAACTAAAACTTAATTAAAAAAAAAGTTTTTGAAATGGTTGACTTGGACCGAATAATAAAGAAAAGCAGCCAATAAGTGCCCAACATATAGATGGGAACTCCTTCAATACTGTTTAAAAATCATCCCAGGGTGATATCTCAAGAAGTTGGTTGAGAAAATGTCAAGAGTTCATGTCTGCAAATTCTAGGCAAAGGGTGACTACTTTGAAGATGCTAAAATATAACACAGTTTTGATTTATTTTGGATTTTGTTTAGTCACAACATAATTCCCATAGTTCCATTTAAGTTATTCCATAGTTTTGATGACTTTACTATTATTCTAATGTGAAGAAAAATTATAATAAAGAATGAGTAAGTGTTTCAAAACTTTTGACCGGTTGTGTATATATACAGTATATATAAATATATACACAGTACATATATTGCTTGAATCTCATATTTCTAGATTTGATGGTTTAGTTAAACAGAGATCCCTTCCAGTAACTCACAGTAAGACCAAGTACTGACTTTGTGTTCATACAGCATCATTAGTCAGAGCAGGTCCTATCTCTTTCATGAATAAGCTGAACCACAGCTGGGCGAGGGGCATTCTGAGACTTTCTTGGTTCTGAAACATACACGTTTAGCATTTGTGGTAACCTGGCTGACCCCAAATTCAGTGGAGGATAAAACACTTGCAGTGATTCAGATTCAAATTATGCTGAACACGCAAATATGATGTGTCATTAGGCATCTGAGAAGATATGTAGATGCTTTCGAGGTGAATGGCACATTAGTCCCACACCATCAACCAACACTCCACAGACTCTGCACACAGATGGAAAAGATGGACGTTACAGCCACACCTTGGCAAAAAAAATGCAAAGAACTCCATATATGGACCATTCAGTCTGAATCGAAATACACGTAATTTCCAAATCCCATTAAGGAGGCTAAAACAATACAGTATGTGTGTATCATGCTACTGTAATTTTATGCCTGTTTGTCAGAATAAAAAAAATGGTTCTTGATACACTGGCAGTACTTGGAATGGAACACTAACCTACTACTTACTGCATACTGTGCAGTATATACTTTATACTGCCTATTATTTTTTAGAAATAGAATTTGAAAGTTTGATTTATGCAGCAAAAAGAATTTTAAACTGTAGTACACTGCAATGTTGTCACATGACCTCATGACATGCATGTTTCATTCAGTGAGTAGTATCCTCTCAGCAATAAATATGGTTATTTTGCATGCTATTTTTTAAAATCCAGTTTTGTATAAAAATGTCTTAAAGGAATATTCCAGGTTCAACAAAGGTTAAGCCTAATCGGCAGCAATTGTGGCATGATGTTGATTACCACAAAAAATTATTTAGACTCGGCCCTTCTTTTCTTTAAAAAAAGCAAAAATCTGGGTTACAGCGAGATACTTACAATGGAAATGAATGGGGACAATTTTTGGAGGGTTTAAAGGCAGAAATGTGAAGCGTATAATTTTATAAAAGCACTTACATTAATTCTTCTGTTAAAAATTGTGTATTATTCGAGCTGTAAAGTTGTACTTGTAATGTTTACAGTGGTTTTAGGGGTTGTTGTCGTCATGGCAACAAAGTTGTAAAGTTGGCTATAACTTTACACAGAGAAGGTTAGTAAGTGATTTTATCACACTAAAATCATGTTAACACGCATATTGTTTGTCTTGACTCTTGAAATAGTGAATATTTTAATGTTTATTTTAACGATTGGCCTCATTCACTTCCATTGTAAGTGTCTCACTGTAACCACGATTTTTGCTTTTTTGTTTTTTAAGAAAAGGAGGGACGAGTTGAAATACATTTTTGTGCTAATCAACATTATGACACAAATGCTGTTAATTAAGCTTAACTTGTATTGAACCAGGAATATTCCTTTAATATTTGGTAGCCTGATCAAATAATGAGTCAAGAAATGCTAAAAAACATGGGTCAGTATCTCTTTTGGTTAATTTGTCACATATGAAATGTGGCTGAGTTTGGAATGGCATATTACCATAGTACTTTTACTATTTTTGTCATGTAGTATATAGTTTAGTGCCATGTAGTATGTTAGTATGCCATTCCAAACTCAGCCATGGAAAGTAAAGCACACTGCATTGTGAGATATAGTATTACACACAATGTGCTCTGTTGCATACTGTAAAATTTGGCAAATGTAGCACGAGGAAATCTGAATAATGTGCACAGGACATACTGGATATACAGGACAACATACTGCATACTTCAGAAATACTAACATGGTAGTATGCTATATCTGGACATAACCGCTGAAATTCTGAAATATTTAGTGCATTTAGTGAAGGACTACATTATTTTCATGTTTATTTTTGAAATTACAGTCTATTTAGCATGTCCATCATTAATCCACGCTAAAGCAGTGTCATTTTGAAGACAGCGTGGCATGGATCCAAATAATGACAATGCAGCCAGACTGGATCTCAAAAGAGCTAACCATTGTTTTTGTAGCAGTGACTCCTAGAAACATTCAGACATGAGATTAATCAGTAGTCAGAGAGCCATGCCAATAATTTAAACTTTTCAAGACCACATGAGTTTACTCTTCAGCAGGCAATTTGAACCTCAAAACAATCTAGAGTTGAAAACATATCAAGCACGCAGCTCGCTGCTAGTGAATTTGCCTCTAAATGGGACATAATCGATGTTAACTTCTTAGCACAGGCAGTTTGTATATACAAGGGCATCTAAGCGCATCACATGTCTGGCATGTCGGGACGGTTTTATTTACACAATGTGCTATGCTGTCCGACAATGAAAAGATGCATGGGTGAGAGATCTGTGCAATTTCATACACACATGGAAGATTTGTGACTCAAGAAGTTGGCGTAATGGAGACATTTCAGGAGGTGTTTTGAAATAAAACAGACCTAAACACACAGTGTCGTGGCTGATGCATATAAATCTTGGTTAAGACTCACCATCCTCCTCCTCCTCTGCACTGTCTGTATTGAGCTGCGATGGGCTGGGTACTGGTGATAAGTCTGGACTGTGAGGTTCTTTATAATCCAGCCAGATGTTATTGCTCTCTGGGGTTTGGGCCACGGGTTTAGACACCCTACTTGAGCTACTCGCCTCCAAACGATCTAGGAAAGCCAAATTCACCCTGAAGAGAGCAATACATCATCAGAACATTTCACGACTTGTTCTCATACCAAGCAATGGAATACTTAGCAAATATTTCTCTGGGCAGCTGATTAACTCTGACAGTCATGGGTTTATAAGTGGTCTTTCAGGATTAGGTGTCCATACCGCTGATGGTCAGCTTCAGTCTTCCTCTTTCTGTCCTCCTCCTGTTGTTTTTGTTTCGCCTCCAAAATTTCGGTCTGGAAATAATGAGTTAATAAAGAATTAAACTCTAAAAGAAATGACTCCTCTACTTTCAGCGTGGTTCAAAAGTCCACTGAAAATCTGGAATTAAAAATCACATTTTTAACCTGGAAGTTGCAGGATTTTAAAAATATTCAAAGAAAGAAACATAATTTACATAATTTGCGGATTGACAGGTGACTTTTGTCATGGCCGATTTTTAAACACAGTGTTATTTGTAATCTCATTACAAATTAATTAGTCAATCTGTTATTGAATTCCTTTTTTTAGTCACAGGCATTTCATTTTTTTTTTTTTTGTCAGATTACAGTTATTGACTTTCAATTAAGGCTACATCCACACTAATCCGTTTTAGTTTGAAAACTCTGTTTTCAGTTTCCTAAAGTCACCGTTTTAAAAAGTATGTGTACTGGAGAGCTTTTTTGAAATGGTCTAGTGTGGATGAGAGGTGAAAACGTAGTGAAATTAAAGCATTTTAAATGACAACATATTAGTGTGGACATGGCATAACTAAAAGTTAATTAATGATAAGTACATGGGATACACATACAGTATTTCTAAAATAATACTATTTATGTACAACACATGGGTTGCACAACACTGTGTTGTACTGATATTTAAAACATAAATTATGTTGCATTTCTGTTACAGCTGAAGGCCGTGCGCCCTCTAAGTCATTGTAAGGAAGAAATGCATAGTGCTGAGTGCACAGCATGTGTACGTCAATGGACGAAGAAGAAATAAAGACATTATTTTGAATTTGTTGAGCGGAAAAACAAAAACTTTTCTGTGAAATGTGTTTTAGAAAGTAAATTAAAAGTTAAATACATACTAATGTGATTACTTTTTTGATGAAGTAATCAGTAAAGTCAGTAATCTGATTACAATTTAGATAACAATTTCTGGTTGATTACTTTTTTTAAAGAGTAATGTACCCAACAGTGTTCACTGACATACAGTACAGCTGCAAATTTGGCTTATTAAAATCAAAGTTTGTATTAGGGCTGATTAGAATCATGAACCTTTTGTTTTCAAAGTGAAGGCTTTACCACTTGACCACTGAGTCATATTATAGAGCTGATTTATGTATTATCCACCCCAAGGAAAATGACCTACATAATCCTGGGAATGACATTTTCAGATGCAGGAAAATATTGATCAAATGAAATACTGTACAGACTTGATCAAAGGATCAAAATATCACATAGATTATTTATTAAATGTGTAAAGATTAATTCGAAATTTGTGTGAATAACTAATAAATTAAGATGAAAAAGTTAAGACTTTGCGATCCTTTATTAAATCAGGAGCTAAACAAGTGCAGACAATGCAGTGCAGTCTCAGAGAATTCATCCTATAGTATCAGAAACAATCAATCAATGCTTTGCTTCTTGTTCGCTTTCTCTCCAAATTCACAAGCGAACTCCCCATCCTCTCTGTCAAGTTTAAACTAGGTTACTATACTAAACCCATGGTAGGGGGTCCCTGGTGATTGCGGGGCCTTATGCTTATGTTGCTTATTATGTAGGGCTGGCACAGCATGCACCAATTCTCAGAGCATGCTGGGATAACATGGATCATCAGGTTTTGCACAAAGTCCATGTCAGCTCAAGTTCATGTTGTCATTAAAGCAAAAGAGGGACATATAGTACCAAATACTGAGAAATTTGGAAATTCATGTTTTCAGTTAAACTATTTCATAAAATTGCTTTGCTGATAATATATTCTGAAATGAAAGTAGTGTATTAAATTAGAAAAATGCTAAATAGAAGCATTTCCACAAGTGGACTTTTGAACCCCACTGCATTTGATGTGATTTAAGGTCTGTTTTTTTTTTTTTAACAATTTAATTACACATTAACATAAATAAACAACAACATCATAGGACACATTGATCTCTCTGTCCTTGATTATTATCAACGTGTTAAGTTCATGTTTGACAGACAGAGAGGCATTCAAAGCCACAAAAATACCACTATATGGCCAGCTGGAAAACACCTACAATATTCCATCCATGACTACCTCCTATAACCTAGAACATGGTAATGAAGAGCATATGCTAGGGTGAGTTAGTTCTTTTTCTTGGCAAAGCCCAGATATTTAGCTCTGGTGTTGCTGTGAACCGAAAGTAGAGGTGATGTTCATAAGTTCAGGCAATGTGTTTCACTTCCCTTGTTCTCTACCTTTCTCCTCTGGTCCTCTTTGTTCTTCAGCAGAGCTGCGTTCTCCTCCTCTCGTCTGGATTCTCTGTACTCATGATATTTAGCCTGAGAAGAGAAAGTTGACACACTGTGACAAAACTGTTTTGCAGTGGTTCTCAACTGGTTGTGCTTTAAGACCCAGATTTTAAATTCAACATCAACTGGTGACTAAACACAGTATCAAAATTGTGGTAATCATACAAAATTGTTCTGGGTTCAATACAAGTTAACCCTTTAAGCTCTGAGGGTGTTTTTAAAGATTTCCTGTTACAGTGGCATCCCCAAAATTAAAGGCTTATAACTCGACAAAAAAGACAAGGAGGGTGTGGTATCATTTTAAAGAAAACTTTTTACATTTATAATGATATAAATTATGATAAATTATGACACTCTCTGCCTAAGAAACTCCTGAAACTTTAGCCAAAATTTTACTTTTTTCCCCCTTATTTTTCTGATTTGACATTATATATCTCATGGTGAAAATAAGGTAGCTCCAAAAAACTGCTTTTGTTTTGTTCCCAATCATGTCACCTGTAACTGAGTAAATTTTGTTTTGGTACAACAAAACAATCAAAAGTTGTAGCATTTCAAAAATAATTTATCCTAGTGTCCAAAAATGTCTCCAAGTGTCCAAAAGCCTCTCCAAACAAATAAAACATAATAATTTTACATAAGAACTAATTACACATGCAAATACAACAATGATTAAAGGTATGCTCTCTCTCCAAAGCATGCAGGCGTGAGTAACAAGATCTCATTCAGTTCCATTCTGTGTCATTGGAGTCATCATTGAGTCTGTGTCATGTACTTAGTGCCATCTCCTGGTGGCCATATGTAATTAGAGTGAACAATCCTCTCTGCCCATATCTGGATGACTTCCACCTCTGGTTGCAGTGATCTGAATTCTAATATGATTGGTTTGCGTTCCATGACGCTCGACAATGTACTACATCATTTCTGATGAAGTCATCTGATCCAGGAAAGCTAACGTGTTTTTAGCCAGATAGCACATTATGTGCTGTGCACATTGTGCTTTGTGTGGATTATCTAATGAACAATGCATCTGATTATGTAGTGTATGGGCTTGTTTTAAATATAATTGCCTCCTCTAAGTAATGGTATGTGCTATTTTATGTTCTGTTTATTTTTCGTGAAATTATAAGCAAAAACATGGCTTATAAGCAACACCTTTTTTACATTTAACATGTATGTCAAGAAATTTTCTTATCTATTACTTGCTATGTTTTTGTCTGTGAGTAAAACAAATAGGCTGGTGGTATTTTACTCTTTGAGAGCTTTCCAATGACACGACACATGGCTATTTGATAAGTTTGATGTTTTTACAGATGACAATAAAATGTGCAGAGAAAAATTATTAATAAATTATCAAAGCTAAACACTTCTGATTTGTCTGCAAATTTCAAATCACTTGTTCAGTTTTGGTCATAATGCCTACATGCATTGAAAAGTAGAGCTTCTAAGCTCGTTACCTATTTCAATACCTATTTTGTGT
The DNA here is from genome assembly GCF_019703515.2 of Myxocyprinus asiaticus. Classification (NCBI taxonomy): domain Eukaryota; kingdom Metazoa; phylum Chordata; class Actinopteri; order Cypriniformes; family Catostomidae; genus Myxocyprinus; species Myxocyprinus asiaticus. The sequence continues at coordinate 10,447,942 of NC_059353.1, forward strand.
TTGTTAAGACTGTAGTTATTAATATTTTGATAATAATTTTTTTCTCGATGGGCAGGTTAAAGGGTTAACTAAAATCATGTTAACATGAATAATGTTTTGTCTTGTGGCTATACCTTTTGAAATAGTGTGCATTTTAACATTTATGGACTGGCCCTATTCCCTTCCATTGTAAGAGCCTTACTGTAATGGTAATTTTTGCTTTGTTTTGTTAAAATAATTTTTGGTGGTAATCAACATTATGCCTCAAATGCTGTCGATTGAGCTTAAGTTGTTTTGAACCTGGAACATTCCTTTAAAATCAAACATTGGAATGTATTATTATTATTTATATATTACATTTATTAAGCCAATAATTTCCCACACAAAACACACTGTGGTCAGCATAAACCATATTTATCTTGCAAGAGAACCTGTATTTAATGTAGTCAGGGTTTTATTGTTATTTACCTTGTGTATAATTTTGTTCATTGGCTTTGAAGATAAGTAAATGTCAAGCAACATTCCATCTTGGCATCTGTCTACATTGGCATTGCCAAATTTAGCTGGATAGCTTCAACCAAGTGACAGATGAATTTGTGCCAAAATACTGCCAAGTTTAATCTGGCCGCAGAGCCATTGAGGTCAACAACAAAAGATATGGTAAGTATTTTCTCTTCCCTTTTAAAAGTTGAAAAGTATTTTGCTACCATCCATGATTATATGCTTAGCTGCACTTTATTATTTGCTTTTAGCATTGTTTTTCCCCCTGTTGTACTTAAACCTATCATAACAGATCTGCAAACCATTTTTGGGTGAAGTCAAACCCACCAATTGAGAACCACTTCCGTTTTGGACCCCAGCCATTGACGTTACAGTTCTAGCCCCACTGAGGGTGAGCCCACCACACACTTCAGCAAAAAAACTGGACTCTAAAATTTGCATCAGCTGTACTTTTGTAATATTTCTCTAAGATTCTCATGGTACTGTACAGAAAGACACTGTAAGGAGGGGCATCCTTTGTGTGTTTGGCCAGACAGCCCAGGGACAGCAGACCGGGGCTGCTCTGTTTAGAATGGCCAGAGAGTAAGGGGAATAGGTGGGACGACCTGGGCCTGGCATCCTGGGAAGCCAATACAAAGGATCCTTTGGACAAACAGAGGATATGCAGGAGATTAATCTGTCTTGTGGAAGCATTGCTGAAAGCATAACAATACTCGGTGGCCACAAAACCACATCAAGTACCCGTCTTTCCACAAACGCTTTGATCGGCGGGCCTACGACATTTAGATTGGAGCGTTTCAATAGATGGCCTGGAAGCCCTCCAACCACTTAAGTCAATACACCCAAGAAAAAGTACAATCAAACGGCCTCTTCTCTCAGTAAGCTGGGAGAACCGGGGCTCTATACAGAAATGCAGTTGCTTAAGCTGTGTACCATCACAGCCCTGCAGTCTTATCGAATGATCTGTCAATTAGAGGGATTTCCCCCGTTAGTCATCCAGAGGGAAGTCCTTGGGTTCTGCATGATCGAAAGTCTCAAACAGGGAACAATTGCGGAACCAACTTAGAAAGCTGTACAACAAAACAGTCATTGCTAGAAATTGGACACTGCCCTTATAACAATGCTGTCAAATGCACTTTTAGTGAGAGAGGCAGCCCTCAAACTTCTCACGGTCAGCCCAGCCTCCTGTCTGCATCATTACCACAAGCCAGGGTCACAAATTAAGCAGGGCTTGTGGCAAATTACCAAAGTGACTAAAATGCCTCTGAATTCCTCTCTTATCTAACATATGCTATATTTCTGAATAATCTAATCTAAGCCTGTCTAGTGATGGGTTTAGTGCCTCTGCAGACACTGTAGCAAAATCTCTTTCTCGGGAAGTAAATCTTTGTAATGCCTCAGAGCAGTCTGCGGGACACTATTTTCTATGGATACAAGTATAGCTCCTACTGTATCTACTTGAATGGGGAAAGACAGAAATCTTTTAAACAGTTGGTCAAGAGTACAATCAAAAAACATATCAGCAATAAAATCTGACAACAAGTGCATCATAAATTTTGTATTTTATGTTTTTTTATAGCTCAGATCAATTTAAAAATTTGAATTATCAGGCTCGTCCAGCTAAAGCGAATGCGCGTTCTGTAAGGCGGGGACTTCCATTCCTGCAGCACCCATATTCAGCATTACAATTCCTCCCATTTGTAAATATACCAGTGACCCGTCTCTTCCTATACAGTCTCTGACTGTAGTGACCAGTAGCTTTAATATTTCTGTATTTTATTAAATGTTTTAAAGGTGTGTAAATGAGAAAATGTGTAGCTACTGTTTTTTTATGATCAAACTAAAATCATCCCCACAACTTCAAAAATTCAAATGATCAAAAATTCTATCAAAGAGTTTTCTGTGTTTTCTGAGTATTTTTACATCTACTTTTATTTTATTTTATCTTAGGTACCAGCAATAATTGCACCAACAGAGAATTTGTTTCAATTATTTGATTTATGCATGCCATAAATGGGCACATGGTGTGTTTTAAATATGGTTATGTAAAGGTAAAACAATCTCACATATTGCTCCTAAATAACAAAGTGAATTTCCAACACTGCCACCAGTAAACTGAGGCATGAGCAAGATAAAAAAGCAACCAAAATATACACAGTAATCTAGTGATTTTTCAAGCAGACTTCCCTGACAAAGTTTGTTACAAGGTGAGAAAAAAAATGGCAAAAACTAAAAGCACAGCATGATACATATCTCAGTTTTGGTGACCACAATAGCATTCTGATGCATACCAAAGTTGATTAAAATTCAAGAAATCAAGGAGGTGAGACAGTAGTTAACACCTCTACATGCATCCTGTCAGATCGCTTGTGTCATTGACTAAGATTCTGGCTCCTTTCCAGGTACTTTCAATCAAACAATACAGGTAATTCCACACCAGCAGTCTCACAGACCCATCTGTGCTCTCTGAGAAGCGTGCTTGCTGTGAACCCTGGGAAGTCCCCTGAACTCTGCTTGCCTCACCATTCAGAAGCAATGCTCATGTCTTTGCAGTGGCTGACCATGAAGAGAATGACTTCAAATGTAAAAAATGTTTACAACTGAGAAAGCTCCAACATGGTGTCAGATGGCTCTCTCTGGTGTGAGGGTAATGAGGAGATAATTGGGGGGGACCAAGCCCAGCAGTAGGCCGACTCTGTGCTGTAGTCGAATGTGCTATGTTGATGAAAGCTCCAGAGTGATGCGTGTTTGCTTTGAAAACATGTATCAAAGACAGATCAATTGGTGTGAATTACTCCAGTGCCTTGGGCTCTAACCTCAGTGCCACAGCTATGCAGAAAAGACTTGAACTCAGGCTCATGGAGCACACAGTGCATTCTTTGGCCGCTGTCTTACCCAGGGTGATGCTGGTGTGGATTTGCTTGCCGCCATGGAAACTGTACTGCTGGACCTCTCAATTCTTTGAAAAAACTTCTCGGTTCTCCTGCAAGAAGAAAGGGAGTAACAGTAATTAAAAAGGGATTATTTAACCAAAAATTTAAATTCTTTCATTGCTTATTCAAAAAGGTGTTGATCCAAACCTATATTACTTTTTTCTACCGTGGAACACAAAAGGAGATGTTATGCAGAATGTTAGTCTTGGTCACCATTCACTTTCATTGTATGGAAAAAAGAAAAGCATCAACATTCTTCAAAATTTCTCTTGTGTTCCATGGAAGAAATACAGATTTGGAATGACACGAGAGTGAATAAAAAAATCTAATCCCATGAAATAAATTTTTTTTTATTTATTTTTTTTACTTTCGGTCCATGTCTATGAGCTCTGAAGCCATCTTGATGTTAGTATACTCCTAAATGTTGTGATGTACACATTTCAAACTTTCTGGAATATGGACCAAAAATATTGATGGCTCATTTTGCACTAAACAGATTTTTGTCCAATCAAATGCTCTCTAGAATGAGAGTGTCCCTCCTCCTAATACCAGGGGTTAAATTAGGCCAGAACGGTCTGGAAAGGTGAAGAAAAAATTATTGGCAGCTTGTTTTCATCATTTTAATGTCATATCTTGCTGAGGGCACCTGAATCACCACCCTATTGTATTGTTTCCCCACCTCCAAAATCCTAATTTAACCCCTGCCTAATACCACCTACAACCAACTAGCAAGAGGTGGTTCATTGTTCATGATTGTGGTGTAAACTAAATACTATTGTCTACTTAAAAAGGGACATGCCCTTTGATATGTTAAACAAAAACGTACTCTTTAATTAGGAAATACGTCAACACAGGAATAAAAACTGTGCTGGGGTATTTTCATGAGTTCTTTAAGTGAACATCTTGTGACCACCATGGTGTTTTTATAGAGTGCTTCTGGCCAACAGCATTAGCAAGATGGCAGTTTCACTAACACAGAGGATTACTTGCATTTGTTTTTAATCATCTCTTGATAAGAACCCTAGACAGATGCCATTCATCAGTTGCCAAGATTTCTTCTAATCTCAGGCCAAAGGTAAACCTGTGCATCCAATTGTCTATTGTTTTTTTTTAAAAAAGGCCAACAGAGACACATATGATGGGGCAGTGGTGGCTCAGCAGTTAAGGCTCTGGGTTACTGCTCAGAAGGTTGGGGGTTCAAGCCCTAGCACTGCCAAGATGCCACTGTTGGGCCCTTGAGCAAGGCCCTTGACCCTATCTGCTCCAGGGGTGCTGTATCATGGCTGACCCTGTGCTCTGACCCCAGCTTAGCTGGGATATGTGAAAAAAAGAATTTCACTGTATATGTGTGATAAATAAATAAAATTAATTTAAAAAAAAAATTAATTAAAAAATATAGTAACACCCAATGTCTTCAGAACACTTTAAATGGTGTAGGGAAAAGAATGTGGATGTACATTTGCTGATCATGTTGGTACAGCTCCTTTCTCTGCTGTTCTTCTTGCTTTCTCCTCATCTCCAGTTTATTGGCCTGCAATGTAAATTCATAGAGCTCAAGTTTTTGTTATTGTGATGTTTCCATTTTCACTGATTCTCTTCAAGTAGCCCTTCCAACACACCCATTTAATGTTGTTCATTTCCAGTATTCCAAGCTTATCTACAATCCCAAGATCCCTAATGTTAACCATTATTACTACGAGAACAGCCAAGCAATGACCGGAGCATGTTTTAGCAAATGAACTTTGCTGTCTGTGGCTGCTGGAATAATTAGACTCATCAATCACACAAACCTCAGTGCAGCAGCACTGAAGGTTGAACTCTGATTTCTCATTTAATTTCATAGCAGCTGATGACTGGTATGTGCCAGTTGCCTGCAGTGACATCTGGAGTTACAAAGTCATAATTACAAAAGCATCATAAAAAAGGAAAGCAGTGAATCTAAGCACAACTCAGATAAGGGTCATGCAAACAAATTCTTGGGTTGTAAACTTCTTAATTCAGGATTCCCACATCTTTTGAGCAATGATTTCTATGATTTTCTGTTATTAATTTTTTTTTTCAGTCATACAGAATTACAGAAGAAGGAAAATCATATCATATTAAAACATCTTTAAAAGAAGATTTTTACAGCATTTAATAATTATGGTTAATATTAATTTATCAAAATACTTTTACTGATAGTTTGTTCTAATATATACACATTTCAATGTAAAAAATGAATAATAATAAAGAGATATTTGTAGGTTAACATTAACCAAGATTAATAAATGCTGTAAAAGTATTGTTAATTGTTAGTTAATGTAAACTTGCATTAACTAATGTTAACAAATACAAACTTAAGTGTTACCGATAAATTTGAGATGGAAAATTGCGTAAGATAATAAGACTTGATCATACTGTATATTGAATTCAATTTTTTTAATCTTATTCCACTGTAATTTTTTTTTCATAAATCTCCTTATTTGTTTTATTTATGCTTATAGCACAAGAAATAAAGTGATTTGCCAACTGGTTAAGAAAAATACACTTAAAGGTGCTGTAAGCGAGCATAAAGGGGCATAAAATTATAATTTTCTGAATAAAGGCTTTAAATGTGACCAAAATTTTATGATTTTTGGTTTTAAAAGATATGTATTTTTTAATACAGTACAAGACAAACACTCTGTCTGCATTGCTAGCAATATGCCCAAAAGATTTAGTCATCTTTTGTTTATTTTTTTGTGCTGTGTCAAAGAAAAGACAAATATAATTTGAATTTCTTTTCATCACTGATGTATCTGTAAAATTACATGACTGTCAGCTGGCTAGCAAGAAGAAAATACACAAAATTATTATGAAGTTATGCCTCATTGTTTTTTCCTCCCAGTTGAATCTTAACTCAATCTTTTCTTCAAGAATCCTAATGCTGCTCTTTTCCATACAAAAACAGTTCATATTGAGTACTACTGTCAAGGTCCAAAAAACAAAAAAACAAAACATCATTAATATACCATAATAGTAGTCCATACAACACAAAGCTGTTGTATGGCCCCAGAAAGCTTTGAACATAGTGCACGAGTCATTTGGACTACTGTTATGATGTCTTTACACTGAACCTATAATATTGCTTTATAGCAGAGGTCTTCAACTCTGTTCCTGGGGACCCACAACACTGCACAATTTGTAAGTTTCCCTTAGCTGACAAACCCAGTTTAGATCATGGAGCCTCTGCTAATGAGCTGATGATTTCAATCAGGTGTGTTAAATAAGGGCGACATTCAAAATATGCAGTGCTGTGGGTCCCCAGGAACAGAGTTTCTGCTTTATAGTATGTGTCCTATTTGAAGCTTGACAGCTCCTGCTCACTATAAACTGTTATTCTATGGAATAGAGCTTAAAATATATATTTTTATGTTCCAAGAAAAAGTAACAGCATGGGTTTTGAACAACATAAGGGTGAGTAAATGAGTGAGTAAAAGTACATTTTTCATTTTTAGGTGAACTAAAACCTGACAAGACATACTTAAAATAAAATGGTCTCTTTTAAAAGTAGACTCTTAGGAGATGCTGTCCAAATTCTGAATGAATTAAAGACATAAAAAATTATTTAGAAAATTATTTAAATTATAACCTAATAATATTTGCATTAAGAATATATGACACTGTCCTTGCCAAAACCTAAAAACTCAATTAAAGCCGCAAGTCACAGGTCTTACCATGTTCTAGTTCTGATCTTTGTGAAAATAACGCTCTACTTGGTGTTTTTTTTTATTTATTTTTTTTATAGATAATTGACTATGTCAAGAGAATTTTCTAAAAAGCTACTTAAAAAGCCTGCCTGATTACCACATTTATTCAATTCCTTTACAATATACACACAATCGCTCTTTGTCTTAAGCCTGATTCGCTGAAAACTGCTCCATTAATGTTTTCACATTCACAGTTATGAATGACATTGAGATCACGTACTTTTCATGACGTATTTTCAATTCAAAATGGTGAATTTTGCCAAAAAGTGAATTATTTGCACCCTTGGAAATTAATGTCGTTCGGTACAACATTTCAATCATAAAACAGTGGTCAAATATTGCATGTTTAGTTAGATACTTACATCTCACGTGACACAAACACTCTTAACCCGAACTGCTTGCTGATGCGTGTGTGCTGCATGCCGCTAGAATAATCCACGAGGTTCCCGCTTAGCGTCTTAAACTTGAGTCCCAACTTCATCGATTTGATTGGCTGTCTCATATGACATTGACGAGTCTGTTAGACTACTGAGCATGGTAAAAACTTTTTAAACCATTGTGTTATTCCTGCAACACCTTAATGATAACTAGATGGCGATGCATAATGGACTGCAGCAGAACAGCAACAAGGATATCAATTATTGGGGGGGACTTGTCCCCCTCAAAGTATATTGCGGTTACGGCCCTGCTCCAAAGATATTAAATGAGCTTTATTGAGACTGACATCGAGCAGAAGCGGTTGTCAAAAACAACAGCAGCAAAATAGTGTCCTCAACTGACAACTGTTATAAACAACATGGCATAAAAATTTCATTAAAGGAATAGTTCACCCCAAAATTACAATTCTCTCATCATTTACTCACTATAATGCCATCCCAGATGTGTTTTTGACTGTCTTTCTTCTGCTTAACACAAACAATGATTTTTAGAAGAATATCTCAGCTCTATAGCTCCATACAATGCAAGTGAATGGGTACCAACATTATTATGGTCCAAAAGCAAATAAAGGCAGCATAAAAGTAAACAATTAGACTCCAGTGGTGAAATACATTTGAAAAGAGAAGAGATATGATAGATGTGGATGAGAAACAGATTAATATTTAAGTCCTTTTTTACTATCACTCTCCACTTTCATATTCTTCTTTTGTTTTAGGCGATTCGCTTTCTTCGTTCATATCGCCACCTAGTGGGCAGGGAGGAGATTTTATGTTAAACATTGATTTAAAGGGGTCATGACATGAGGATAAAAATTTTCCTTGATCTTTTGACATATAGAAGGTCATTGTACTATAAAAACATACTGTAAGTTTCAGAACTGAAAACTTCCTCCTCAATAGAAAAAGAGCATTTATTTAAACCAAGCTGCAAAAATGGCTTGTTTGGAATTTGTGGAACTTGTGATGTCACAAGGACCAAATACATCTGCATATGCAACGCCTATTTTTCAGTCATTGCACCCTTGGCCCCTCCCACTGATGCTCAGTCAGTCACACAGGTGAAGAGGAGAGAGATGGGCCTGTCATGCGAGTGGACTTAGACAGGACCTCTTCATGTGCTTGTCTGGATAAACGTGCAGTAGACTAACAGCTTTGACTGTTATCATACATCTCGCACCACTTTTAAAAGAAGCAATGTCAAGTTATAACTCTAAAAAGGATCCCCCATTGTGTTTCATTCAGTTGCGCTGTCTTGCTGTTGTGCTGTTTGGAAAGCGTCTCTGCTTTGGCCTGTTGAAGCCGGTTGAAGCACCCAAAATCACCGTGTCTTGTATTATGCTGTGTATTCATAAGATTTCAGTGTGAATTGCTTGTGAAATAGCCACAATATGATTCAGGCTTTGCAAAGGAACTGTTATTGGAAAATGGGGCAGTTAAAATTGGACCAATAGATGGAAAAAAACAATTTCGTTCATGAATATTTAATATGTCATGACTGTTTGATAGTTTATGCTGTGCTTGAGTGAACAGTTTGATACATTCAGATGAAATGTGTTGTGTGTACGTTATCTGTTAACCCTGAAATGTACTTTTAATGTTGTGTAGAGTTGGTCCATTTTCTTCGGATTGTGTTTCAAATATGCCTGTATTGGAACAGCTGCATGATGTTAGCCAGTCACAACAGTGGGTGTTTAAATTGAAGGGCCAGGCAGCTATGAACCAAGCGTTTCAGACAGAGGGCCAAAGACAGGGTGAAAAATTATGACTGTTTGGTGCAAAAAACTTTACTAACATTCTAAGTGGACCTCAGGGAAGACAATAAAATTATTTAAAAAAGAGTATGTCATGACCCCTTTAAATATTGATCTGTTTCTCACCCACACTTATCATATCGCTTCTAAAGACATGGATTTAACCACTGGAGATTACATTTATGCTGCATTTATGTGCATTTTGGAGCTTAATTTTTTTTTTTACCCATTCACTTGCAATGTATGGACCTACAGAGTGGAAATATTCTTCTAAAAATCTTCTTTTTTTTTTTTTTTTTCAGCAGAAGAAAGAAAGTCATACACATCTGAGATGGCACGAGGGTGAGTAAATGATGAGAGAATTTTCATTTTTGTGTAAACTTTCCCTTTAAGCCTCAAAAATTCACTGCAACTGCAATACAATGAGAACACGCAAAATGATTGACAGGCAGAAAGTGTCAGAGACCGCAGCCCATGGACACATTTTTGTTTGCTAGAGTGTAGTGCTGTCACAGAGACCAGTGAGATATTTCACGACACTCATTTCATTAATATCTTTTAGGGAGTAGGATTTTTTTTTTTTGCATACCTTTCCATGAAAAAAATCACTTACAGCACCTTTAATTAAAGATATATTCTCTGAAAATAAGTTGTGTTATCTTGCACAAATTTGCTTCTAATGTAAATGCATTTTGTGGGGTGGGGATTCTAGCCAATGAAATATTTTAGAGCTAAACTCTAAAAAATATATATATTGACTATAGGAATTTTCTTGACTTTTTAAAAATGTATTAATTTCACTACATTCAGGCCTGGTAATCACAATTTGAAAAATCCCTGATATTTCTTTGTTTTCCAGTTAATTATACCTGCTCTCGCTGTTTGGCCTTCATCTTCTCATAGTCCTCTTCTTCTGCCTGTCTCTTCATTCGTTCCATTTCCTCTTTTCGGAGCTGTAGAGTTATTCACATTTAAGTATGCAATACACCACATGTATTTGGCAAGTGAATCAGAAATGGCAAACAGGTACTTCTGAACCTTTTTTCTTAGTTTTGACTGTCTTGCTTCCTCCTGTTGTCTCTGTCTAACTTCAGCTACTGATGCTGCACCACCTGTGAGAAAGAATACATTTGCAGGTTATGAACTTGCTTTCCTTTGGTTTTGTGACTGTTTTTCACATCAGGACTTCCATATACTGTATTTACACATTACCTAGTCTTTCTGGAGCAAGCTGAATGGGGCCAAGACGATTCTCCTCCTTCCATCTCCTCAGATCTTCCTCTTCTTTCTGAGCAACTGCAGAGACAGGAGAAACAGAAATGCTTGTCATTTGTATGTGCAAAAATGAGGTCACACAGTGACCGAAGTTTCGGTCTTGTAACTGAAAAGTTGCTGGATCAAGCCCTGAGAGAAGTGAGCTATGAGTAATCATCACTGTACCCTAGAAGCAAGACACTTAACCCCAGGTTGCTCCAGGGGACTGTTCATGTAATACACCACATGGCATTCTTACTGATCAAACACAAACACACACTTTTTAAAGATACAGACAAGTTAACAGACTCAGATAATATTTAACTACTTTGACAAATCAACAACAAAAACAAAAAAGTTTGTCTTCCATGGCAGTCATAAATAAACATGCTGAAATTGCACCTGATGGAAACAATTAAGATGAAGAAACATCTGGATCACATGGAGATGGAAAACACAACAACAGTCATGTCATGACTTACTCCTCTGTAGTTTGCTCCGTCTTGATTCATTTGGTGGTATCCTGCTGTAGCCATCAGCACTGTGTGGGCAATGGCAAAAATGGACACATTAGGTACATTTCAAACTCATCCATGTTGTGAACTTATCAACTTGCATGTCTCATGTGCCAGCTATGTCTCAAAACCAAGGTGGGGCAGAAGTCATCCTTTATTACATAAACTCAAAATATATTTTCACAGCAGGGGTCCTGGGTAGCTCAGTGAGTAAAGACGTTGACTACCACACCTGGAGTCGCGAGTTTGAAGCCGGGTATGCTGAGTGACTCCAGCCAGGTCTCCTAAGCAACCAAATTGGCCCAGTTGCTAGGGAGGGTAGAGTCACATGGGGTAACCTCTTCGTATTCACTATAATGTGTGGTTCTCGCTCTCGGTGGGGTGCGTGGTGAGTTGTGCGTGGATGCCACGTGTGAAGCCTCCACACGTGCTATGTCTCCGTATAACGCGCTCAACAAGCCACGTGATAAGATGCGAGGATTGACGGTCTCAGACGCGGAGGCAACTGAAATTCGCCCTCCGCCACTCGGATTGAGGCAAGTCACCACGCCATCACGAGGACTTAAAGCGCACTGGGAATTGGGCATTCGAAAAAAAAAAGAAAATGACATATATATATATATATATATATATATATATATATATATATATATATATATATACGCCTGCCCCAATAACACAGCTGTCAGTATGCACTCTCCTACAAACACATCTGTATCGCATCTGATCCCCTGACACAGGCTAACAAATTAACAGATGTGGTATAAATGAAAAAAAAAAAAAAAAGATCAGAAATAAAGGGCCCTTGTTCTCCAACCAAAGGCATGATGATCTTTAAATAATGAGGACACCAATAGTAGAAAGTGTACTTAGGGTTTGGCAACAGTTCAGTGCTTTACAGTGAATACACTGATCAGAACTGTGTAAACAAACCAATGAAATTCATGTGAATAATTGGAATTATTTTCTTTCCCTAACAAAGAAGTGTGGCAAAAAGCGGTCACACTTTATTTTACAGTGTTCATGTTACTGTGCATTTACATAGGTAATTACTGGTTTACACTAATCAACTACATGCAATTGCTGTGTAATTACTGAGTTGCTTGTACTCACATATTATTAATGATATTACTTTAGTAATTAATAATAGTAACATGTAATAAGTGTAACACGTACACTGTAAAATAAAGCGTTACCCCAAAAGCTTCACACACTGTGTAAATGAAATCACATATTAATTTTTACAGTATTAAAGGTGCTGTAAGCAATTTTTTCCTACTCCCTGAAAGATATCACTGAAATAAGCATCGTGAGATATTTCACCGGTCTCTATGACAGCTCTAGACTCTGTAAACAGCAAACAAAAATGTGTCCGCGGGCCGCGGTCTCTGACGCTTTTGACCTGTCAATCATTTTGCGCGTTCTGATAGTGTTGTAGTTGCAGCGAATTATTGAGACTTACTGACATTTTTAAGCCATCTTGTTCATAACAGTTGTCAGCTGAGGGCGCTATTTTGCTGCTGTTGTTTTTAACAACAGTTTCTGCATGATGTTGGCCTCAATAAAGCTCATTTGGTATCTTTGGAGTGAGGGGTTTTGGAGAGAGGGGGTGTGGTTAATCCAACGGCTCAGTCCCGTGAAAGTAGAACAGCTAAAATCGCTTCCAGCACCTTTAATAACTATGTTATGTAATTGGAAACTGTAGCAACTTGCACTTTTATTCCTATTCCCCTTAATGCTGTGCGCAAAATGTGGGTCATCCGATCACGTGGTCAGACACGACACATTGCTGTTGGTTGCACAAATGCATCTGCTGTGAGCACTGGTGACATATAGGATCACTACATCATAAATTAATAAACCGGAAAAATGTCACAAAAGACAAAAAAGCATGGAAAAATGGCGCAACAGGTACAGCTGAAATTCCATCTACTGTAAGTACACATGAAGACACTGAAGAAGATCCGTAAAGATTTCGTACATGTATATTTAAGCTATTTTCAATTTTTCCCAATCGGACAGTTACTTCCTTTTAAAGCCATGTGTCACCAGAGTCATGAACAGTTTAAACTCTTGATTAAGCGCAGCAGTTAATTGACAGATAAGGAGTGGCACTTCGCTGACAGTGTTTACAGCATTTCAAATGCATTTTTGATTACTTCCGTATGTGTTTTTTCTGATTCGATCACAAAAGGTTTTGCACCCCATTTACACTTGTATATAGTGCTGATCACTTGTCATCGGATCATCTGATTCACATCCTAATACCAGCAGTAAATGGGGTCTAAATGACCGCTGTCTACATTAGCGGATATTACAGAACAACTTCCAGCGGAAGTTCATCCCACATACGTTTCCCCAGTAAGACCCCCAGGAATAAGGTGGATACGACTGGTTTTTGTGTAAGGGTCTGATCTCAGGGTAGCACTATTATCAGATCCATCACATACTCTACATACTGAGTTGTTACCATCTAGATGGCAGTAAAGGGTGCCAGGATGTATAGTATAACTGTTTTAATAAATAAATTACTGTAAAATACTAAGTAATACGGTTTAGAGGCAGAATTGATTTGTTGTAGGGTTTTTATATGTTTATTTTATTAATCTGTATAATGTCATTTTAATGTAATTTTTTATCGTTTTATTTTGTCTAACAAAGTGTTTTATTGACTTAAGTTATTTTTTTAGGATTTTTATTATGATCTTATTTTTTTTGTTATATATATATATATATATATATATATATATATATATATATATATATATATATATATAACAAAAAAAATAAGATCATAATAAAAATATATATATATATTTTACATTAGAGTTATTATACAGTGAGATGTGTTTCAGTTTCAATTTCCATGTTATGGTTATTCTATTCTCTACATTATATTATATTTTATTTTATTCTACAGTATATTATATTATATTCTACAGTATATCATATTATTTTATTTTATTCTATTCTACAGTATATTATATTATACTATTCTATTTTATTTTTATTATATTCTACAGTATATTATATTATATTATTCTATTTTATTTTATTCTATTCTACAGTATATTATATTATATTTTATTTTATTCTATTCTACAGTATATTATATTATATTTTATTCTATTATATTCTACAGTATATTATATTATATTATTCTATTTTATTTTATTCTATTCTACAGTATATTATATTATTATATTGTATTCTATTATATTCTACAGTATATTATATTATATTATTCTATTTTATTCTATTCTACAGTGTATTATATTATTCTATTTTATTCTATTATATTCTACAGTATATTATATAATATTATTCTATTTTATTTTATTACATTCTACAATATATAATATTATATATTATTTATATTATATTATATGATATATTATATATTGTATATTGTTATATTGTATTATAATACATTGTATTGTAGTATTCTACTTCTCATTACATTATTCTTTAGTGAAATCGCAATGGTTACATGATTCTAGAGTTTTATTTGTGTAGGCTGGTATGGCCCCTGAAAAGGTTTCGCTTTGAGAGAAACGAAAGTCAAACTACAACAGATGTAAACAGGATAGACACTGTGGAAATTAAAATACAATAAAATCCTCGAACCGAAATGACTGATTGTTAGTACAAAACACACTAATATAACAAAAATAAATTAAAAAATAAAATAAAAAATAAAATGATTTATATTTTTTTAAACGATTAATGTTTTGTTTTTGTTTTTTTAAGTAAACAATTTCCAAAAAATATACCTTTTTAAAATATCGATCTAATGTGAACAACTTTGGTGATCGTGAAATATCCTCTTTTTTTCTCTGGTAAATGATTCTACTCACTGTGTTGGCTGATCTTGAGCTTGAATGTTTGGCGTGGCTGTTGAGATATTATTTTGTTCATATTGATTATTTTGCTCGCTGTCAGTCATATTCCTACTTTGGTTTATTCCATTTCCCTCATCAGAAAGCATATTTTGAGATCGATTCATGGCGGTTTGTGCTGTCGTGTGTCTGCTCTGACTGCTGCTGGATCATGGGTAGGGAGTTGTGACAGCCTATATGAATGTGGAGTTTCCTTGACTAAAGTCAAGGAAATGCGTGTGCAACACAGTGCGTATTTAAGCTTTTAGCTCATAATGATAAATATGATACTTTGGATGGAAGGATTACGGTACAGTTTAGCAGTTTAGGCACATAAAGCGTAGGGTCTCAGATTCTGCGCTGCTCTATTTTTGGAATCACGAGATCCCGTGCCTTTGCTCAGCAGCGTCCAGTTTGTCCCTCTTGACTGTCCATAGTTTCATCTCTTGCACAAGCATGGCGTGCTCCAGTGAAGTTGTGATGAATACGGACAATATGGGACATGCCGAATACACACCGAAATCAAACATGGCGAGTGAGACAGATATTGACAAACGCTTTGTGAGTAAAGCTTTGTGAGTAAATGAACTGTTTGATAATCTGAGGGCTGAGCCTGTGACAGAAGTGTTGTTGCATGAGTCTGTCTGTGGTCATGATTGTGTTGACCTTGCTTTTCAGATCTCACACTCTACTACTACTACTACTACTACTACTAGTAGTAGTAGTAGTAGTAGTATGCGTTACGATACAGCGGCAAGCACTGTATTAATATTCCTCTGATGTTCTGAACACCTAACCCAAAGTATGATTATTAAATTGTATTATTTACACTCGAACTTAACGTACAGACTCCATTCAAACTTTAATTTGTAGACAATGGAATTTTATTGTATATGTATGTTTTGGGGTGTTATGTAAACCTTACACTTTTTAAGAAATGTCACATTAAAGTTTGAAAATCCCATTGACTAACATAGCACGTTTGCCATTCAAAACCTAATGGGCAGTGATGATTACGTCATCAACATATTTGCAGAGTAAATTAGGAATAATGGTCTTTCTTTCATCTCTTTGCATACTGACTTGTGATTGGTCTTTTTTTTATTGCATCTGTTTAACTAAATGAGCCTTTATACTAATTGCACAGTAGGGATACTACTAAGACCAGTATCTGAAAAATCAATAGTGCCCTAATACATTAGGGAATATTATAAATATTGCACACTTTATTATTATTGTAGTGAGCAGTATGTGAAACACATTAGTTTCATGCTAAAGAAATAATGAAATCACTAGTAAAAAAAAAAAAAAGGTTTGATCAGTGTATTTATTTGAGGATTGATACTCTCGATCAACATCAGTATTGAAAGTATCTATACTGCTCGTCCCTACTGCGTAGCATGTGTTGATTTTCATGGCGTGCTCAGCTGACAGAAAACAAGACAAGTGAGTGTCATGACAATGACAAAGCCAAGATATTGGCCTTTTGTTCTTTGTCAGTCATAAATGTTCCTATGATGTGATGTCTTTATTTGTCATGTGTGTTCTAGGGTGGTACTCTGATAGCAGTGGGACTGGGGGTTGCTGCTGTGGGGTTTGCAGGTGAGCACAACTACTACTTTAACTCTAGCAAATTGCAAAATGTCTGTAATAATAAGTAAGGACACTTTCAGGCAAGTTAAAGGGCCTAAAACATACTCTATGCAAGCTCATTCACACATTGCTGCATTCCGAAATGTGCAAAACTATGCAAGTACACAAGTGCATTCTCAGGGTTGCTAAAAGGGTCGCTGTAGTGGGCTTTAGCATAAACTGTCTTCTGCAGCAGTGTTTCCCAACTCTGTTCCTGGAGGCACATCAACAGTAGGCTACACATTTAGGATGTCTCCCTAATCAACCTAATGTCAGGTCTTGGAGTCTCTTCTAATGAGGTGAATCAGTACTGTTAATGAGTTGGGAAACACTGTTCTACGGGGAGTTTGCTTTTTTCAATCAACATCTGTCATGACACAGCAACAATATGAAGTCCTAGGGCCTTATGAAATTAGTTTGATTTCTCCAGTATTAATGAAAGCATTGATGAAAACTTTCATTTAGTACATTTCAGTTCAACACACTTGCTTGTGAGATATTGCTTTAATATAATATAATATTATTATTTAATATTACATTGAATATTACATTTTACTGTACAATAGTAGTATATTTCTGTTGCAATTTCTTCAATTTCACATGTCTAGTTAAATTTAGCTTTTATTTTTGCAGAAATTTGAGTATGTTTTTGCCGACAGCCTAACACCTCCGGAAAAGCAGTTCGCTATATGGCTTTAATGTGCTTATTAAACCTCAAAAGGCTGTGATTTAATTATATATATATATTATTATTATATATAATCCATTACAAGCACAGAGCGCACGTGATGCTTATGAAAAGGTGTTATAAGGGTATGCGCAGCCGACTTCACACATTCCTTTTGAACCGTGCAGCACATTCAGACTGTATATTTATTTAAGTAAATATCTGCATTATGTGGTTTAATTATCACACTAGGACATATCACTATATTGATTTGATTAACTGAGCATTAAAGAGGTAGTTCACCCAAAAATTTAAATGTTCTCATCATTTACTCCCTAATGCCATCCCAGATGTGTATGACGTTCTTCTGCTGAATACAAATTAAGATATTTAGAAGAATATTTCAGCTCTGTAGGTGAATGTGTACCAAAACTTTGAAGGTCCAAAAAGCACATAAAGGCAGCATAAAAGTAATCCATAAGACTCCAGTGGTAAAATCCATGTCTTCTGAAGTGATATAAGTGTGAGTGAGAAATAGATCAATATTTAAGTCCTTTTTTTTTTTACTATAAATCTCCACTTTCACTTCAAAATTCTTCTTTTGTTTTTTTGCAATTCACATTCTTTCATATCGCCACCTACTGGCCAAGGAGGAGAATTTATAGTAAAAAAAAATACTTTTGTACACCACACACACACACACCACCACATCATATCACTTCTGAAGAAATAGATTCAATCACTGGAGTCTTATGAATTCCTTTTATGCTGCCTTTATATGCATTTTGGACCTCCAAAGTCCTGGCCATCATTCACTTGCATTGTATGGACCTACAGAGCTGAGATATTCTTTGTTTGTGTTCAGCAGAAGAAAGAAAGTCATACACATCTGGGATGGCATGAGGATGAATAACTGATGAGATCATTTTCATTTTTGGGTGAACTATTCCTTTAATACATTAATTTTATCCCAAATATGTCAAATTCCGTGACATTCCGCGTTTAGTAGGTAATTCAGTTTTTTGACTGGATTACGCGATTCTGTCCTTGTTTTCCGCATCACGGAAATCATAGGGACCTAAAGGCCAGAAACATCATTCAGGTAGCTAGCTATAAACAACTTGCACAGAAGAACTGTTGCTCTGCAATTTCAGTTGTTGACCTGAAAGAGAAAACTAACCATGAGAAGACAGTTTACGTTAATATCTGCTACAGCGCCTTTGTAGCATCGCTGAGAATGCAGTTCGTTCATGCATAAAAGCAGCAATGCACAAAATCGAGCTTGTGTAGCTTGAAGCGTTTATATTCACGTACTTCCAGAGAGAATGTTTCATGTTTAAAGTTAGCTACCTGAATTGTTACACATCTGGTTTAATTGCACAGACTTTTGAAGGTAACTATGTCAGCCTCTTGAGGACTGAGATTTGTTACAACCACAGTAACGCAAGAATCCTCAACGCCTATATATATATATATATATATATATATATATATATATATATATATATATATATATATATATATGTGTGTGCTTGCTGTGTGTCGTCCAAACATACCTCTAATTTATGTTTCTGGCCTAATGCAGCAGTCGGGATGTTTGTAAGCAAAATCCCTGTTATGGTTCACAGTGGGATAGAGTAGCCATTGTATAACATTCTCATTTCTCAGTTTTTTCCTCATTTGTCCTCTGAAAATATGTAGCTCAACTTTCCTTGAGTATGTTAAAGCTGGCCACAAATATTTGTGATGTGACTCTTAAGGGTTGGAAGCACTTGAGTTGATGGCGCTGTTGAGGAGAGAGATGGTTAAGACCCTTTTATTGTGAGTGCTTGTTCAAACCTCCAGATGATCCTCTGTCTGGTTAAAGAGGTCAACCCAGCCACTACCATCAGAAAAGAAAATCAAAGAGTCCTTTAAAGGGCTACATGGGGCTAAATCATTTAAGCCAACTTTGTCATCAGGCTGTTTACGTTTGATTCTTTTCTGGCAGGTGTCTCTGCCCTCCTCCTCACTGCAGCATAGTAGTTCATCATTGTTAATCGCCAAGTCTTCCACCCATAGCTGTGTGAGGTCAGGATGGAATAGCGCTTGCGGTCGCTTTGAGGAAGGGAGCTAATTCCCATTTCAGTACACAGAGGGGGCAGCTGTCCTGCCAAAAACTAAAGCAGTGTGTGGTCTGCGCTGCTCAGAGGCAGGGCTTTGGATTACAGTGGTGGGAGCCTTCAACTTTTTTTGCTGAAAAGCAAAATAAAGTGTGCCTCTCAACAATGTGCCTTTCACAATTGATGAAATAATAATCAAAAAATTTTCCCATAAAGTATTACTGTAATGATTTTATGAATTCTTCGCCTACAATTTGGTTACTTTTAATGAGTCGCTTTACAGCTTTTTATTACTTTTTATTGAATGCTATATATTTTGAGGCATTATACAGTGGCCACACAAAGTATTTGGACACTCAAGCCATACTTAAAAATGTCTGTATGTCATTGCATTAAACATAAAATATAAAGCCAAATGCCATCTGCAAACAAATGATATTATAGTTTTAACTTCACTTTTCCGAGCCATTTTCAGGGATGCAAACTACTCACCTTTCATCTAAAGACACCTTTTCTGAAGCCAATTTTCCCAAATTGTTTGGTAGAATTTTCTACATTTTACTTATTAAAATCACTTGAAAGGGTTACTTTAAGCTTAAACACTTGAAAAAAGCTTTAAAATTCAACTAAAAGCTTTAAATGCAACAAACAAATTAACTGAAAAGATACATCTGGAACACCTGCTATGACTTTCTCACCGTTTTTGCCTCTCATGAGTTTGCATCCGTGCATTTTTTAGTCCCCAGTTCATTTTTAGAGGATGTATAAAATTAGTTCCCTTCAAGTTCACACAAATGTCCAAGCACAAGTTTCACGATGTTTGACACCAAAGAGTGTCTAAATCATTTTATATTTAATCTGAACAGTATCTGGGTGTTTCTTAAATGTCAGGCAATTTTAGCTTTGTGGACTACTAGAAAGATAAAATTGTTAATTATTATTTTATTTTATTTTTTTTTATACATTTTGCTTTTTAATTAGTCTACTAACAATGTCCAGCAGTGTATGTACGTATATATGAATCACAGGAGATTTGTGTCATTTTTGTCATTTTTTTTTACTGAAAGTTGTGAAAATTCCCATCTGTGTCATTTCCAGCACATATAACTGAAGTTCAGGCATGTAACTCTATGTGGTGTACGCTGATAGGTTCTTTGAACTTGTTATCTGTTAGCCAATCGGCTCGCTCACATGTGACATGTTAAGCCAGTCAGCTCACATGGTGTAAGCTGTATGTCCTTTGACGTGTAATGGAGTAGTCAATTAACATTCGTACTCTCTCTCTGCCTAACATTTAAATTTGCTCAATTTGCAAGTAGCAGGTTTCACTGCAGCAAGCTCTGAGAGTTTTCTTTGAAACCCTCCACCTCCCCAGCTGCACAGGTCTAGATCTGCTACATGGGGATTGTTTTTTGAGTGCAACAAGATTTGGGTTTTTTTTTCATCATGAGTGTATGTTCAAATGCTTACGAAAAAGATGTAGCTTTAGCTGTTTTTTGAAGACAGAGAGGGAGTCTGCTTCCTGGATGGAGTTGGGATGGTCGTTCCACCAACGAGGTACAGGAAAGTGATTTGGTGCCTCTTTGTGTTGGTACTACAAGGCGCCGCTCATTTGCAGACTGCAGCCTTCTGGTGGGAACGTTGCTCTGCAGGAATGATTGTAGGTAAGCTGGAGCAGATCCAGTGACTGTTCTTTATGCCAGCATCACAGCCTTGAACTTGCAACTGGCAGCCAGTGTAGAGAGACAAGGAGGGGTGTAACGTGCTCTCTTGGGTTGGTTGAAGACCAGTCGTGCTACTGCATTCTGAATAATTTGCCTGATTGTGCATGTAGGAAGGCTGGCAATAAGAGCATTACAGTAATCCAATTTAGATATGACAAGTGACTGAACAAGCAGTAGTGTGGCATGATCAGAGAGGAAGGGTCTTATTTTACGGATGTTGTAGAGTGCAAATCTGTGGCTGTTTTTGAGATGTGGTCGGTGATATTGAGTTGGTTCTTGATGGTTACCTCTAGATTTCTGACCGTTTTGATGGTGTTAATGAAGATGAACCCAGCTGAATGGTGATGTTGTGGTCAACAGCAGGGTTGGCTGGAAAGACGAGGAGCTTAGTCTTCGCTAGGTTTAGTTGCAGGTGATGATCCTTCATCTAGGCTGAGATTTCTGCTTAACAGGCTGAGGTTCGAGCAGTCACTGTGGGGTCATTGGGATGGAAAGACAAGTAGAGCTGTGTGTCATCGGCATAACAGTTGGAAGAGGGACCCATGTGCTTAAATGTTGGGTCCCAGTGAGGTTGTGCATATAGAGAAGAGAGATGGGCCAAGCACAGAGCTCTGAGGTACACCAGTAAGTAGCTGTTACAGCTTGATTGCAAATGACACCCAATTAGTTTTCCTTAGAAGTGAATTTTAACTTGAAATTTCTGTGTTTTCTTAAAAGATCACCTCTTATTTCATCTCAAGCATGCTCTTCACTGACACAACAAGTACACTAACTTTTGAAAAAACTTTTATTATGGATAAAATAGAGTAATGCCACAATTGTCATTTTCACACAATAAATATTTAAATAATTTGTTTAAATTATTACAGTATACATGTAAGCATTTTTATTTTTGTAATGGATTTTCATAGTTTAATATTGAAAATCTGGGTCTGGGACTGGGACAAGGCTAAAACAATAAAAGCTATAAATAAAATCAATGATGAAGGCCTAGTAAAAAAAAAAAATTACTCCGACCTTCAGAAACAAACCAAAAAACAAACAGACAAAATTGAAATCTGCGTGTTTTAATAAAAATCAACCTGGTACATGAAATTGCCCAAAGTTGAAGAAACACCAGTATCTTTTTACTTAATAAACAACTTCTTTTTGTGAAACATTTTGCTTAAAGTGTGCTATATTTCTATATCTCTGAAATACTATTGGTTTGATATTTTGTTATATAACGCTAAGACATCAATATTTTTTTAAGTGACTTAATACTTTCTGGGTCCACTGCATGTTCATTTCACTGAGTGCTGACTTGCAGTGTCTTGCTTCAGAGTTGAACCACAACCTCTGGCAGTACACCAACACCCTGACCAAATAAATACCAAGGGAAGTTGAAAGGAGTCCTTACCTTTAACACATATTGAGTGAGACTAAATGTGGTTTTGTCCTTGGTTTCATCCTTAAACCAACTTTGTTAACCCTGGAAATTAAGTCTGTAAATTGTCAGCTGTCCAGTGGCACACTTTTCAACCTATCAACCCCTTGTTTCCCTTATTACATTCATTTTTAGGTCGGTATGCTTTCCATTTATGGAGACCTCTAGGTCAGGTTATTACGGAAGTTGCTAAGAAAATGCCGTCTGCGGTAAGTGTCAATGAAACATCAAAACAACCCTCTATAAACAAATTTTTTTAGAATGCATATGTGAATGATTTTGTGAACATTGTGATTCTGGAAAGTTCCTTTTTATCATCTTGTCCATTTATCATAGCTTCAGAACACGATTTGTGGGAATGAAGTTTGTATTTTTCCATGTTCATTTCCACATCTTGAGCCGCTTGGTTGCGTGTGGTGTTGGCATGTTAAAGCCTCCTCTGTAGGGTTGAAAGACTGATTCATCGGCGTCTTACTGGCCCTGGCCGTAGTTCACTGAGTTCCTGGGATTTGTTGAAGTTTGTAAACATGTTTTGTCCAGGTTTATACAAAGCTATGAGTGGTGTGAGAAGTTTCACTCTTCCATCATTTCAGCAGCTTCACCTAAACTGGATTGATGAATGAGCTATCATGTAATATACAGTACAATGAGTTATTAATATGAATCATTCTGTCAGTCACAACGGATGATGTGTGAGCAAGTGACACGTTGTGGGCTGAGAATGAACTTAACATTCTGGCCTTCCTCAACCTCTGATTGTACACACATTTTAATTCTGTAAATTTAATCATGAGCTTTCTACTGCCGGTTCCGTCCAACCATAATCTTATTTACGATTTTTGAGGGAGCCACAGACCGATATTATCCTTTTTATGGCAGTTTAATTAAAGTGGTAATTCACCCACAAATGGAAATTCTGTCATCATTTATTCACCATTATGTTATTCTAAACCCATATGGCTTTTTTTCCTCCTTTGTCCATGGAGCACAAAAGGAAAAAAATCTGAAGAATTTCCTGACAGCTCTTTCCCATACAATAAAATTGCATCAGTTCAAGTTTGTTTACCTTCTAATTTGGCGCGCTGGTTGCACGTTACGTCAGCAGTGTACAGAATCGGGTTTCGTCCCACGTTGAATCCAGAAAGTAATTATGTTCACATAACCAATGACGAGCGTGATTTGGTGGTTCCGTTTCCCCTCCAACATTGCATTTTTACTCCACTGATGGTTAGGTTTAGGGTTGGGCTTGGGGGTAGATTTAACAAAATATGTATTCCTCTTCACTGTATTACAGCATGTACAACTAAAATCAACTCACTTTTGGCACCCCTCTGTGGACATTTCATGCAGAAACTGGAGCTCACACGTGGCCATATGTTCAAAAACACTTTCCGCTTTGGCCACCGGGGGCAGTAGTTCGGTTTTTGGTAAGCAGAGACCTAGCTTGTCTGAAGAACTGTCGACCGACAGTCGCAGAATTTGATTGTGAGATCAGTCTGTTTACCTTCATTATACATCATGAGGCTTTTAGCTGAGCCAACACAGCTTGGTTGCCATCAGTATTGAGGGTATACATGTATTTTTGCACATTAGTCATCTTGTGTTGTGAAGGAATGCTCCGTGTTCAATACAAGTTAAGCTCAGTCAGTTAGGGTTAATAGGGTTAAACTCCTTTTGTGGTTCACATAAGAAAGTCATATGGGTTTTTAGGGTGAACTATTCCTTTAAATCCTGTGTATATACTTTAAAATTAAATGTATTTTAATGTTTATGGCCAGTGCGTTACTTGAAACACTAAACACTACTGCTTTAAAAAAAAATAAAAAGGCACAAATTGAAATAGTTTTCTATGGCAATCATCATTATGCTTTTGAGCTATGTGGAGCTTAACTTGTATTGAACCCGGAACATTCCTTTAAATAGTTGCTAGTGTAATAAGTGTGTTTTCTTTTCTAGTCATTCTCTGCATACTACAAAGGTGGATTTGAGCAGGAGATGACCAAACGGGAAGCCAGTCTTATCCTTGGGATCAGGTGATTGTGGGCCATGGGCTAAAAAAATGCCATAAATCACAGCAATCTGTTTCTATGTGAATTCTCTCATTATGAGTTGTCATACAGGAAATCAAATGTATTTTACAGTATTCTGTATACACACTGCATCACTAAACTTCCCAGAAGAGATTGCGGTTGTCTTGGGGCAATCCTTTTGATTTGAAGTCAGTTGTCATCTCCCATCATCACAGCTTTGATCTGTAACATCTAATGATAGAAGTCTCAGCCATGTCTCCAACTTTGTAATCTGGATGACCACCCTCCATCAGGGAGGGCATATTGCTGTAAAAATTTCCCTTACTGCGACAGAAGTTCACAGGGTCCAACACCAGGTGTGACTCACGCCGTGCAAGCATCACATCCTGTGTGGTGGAGCTCGCGTCATACCCGTATGGCTCATTTCTTTGTGTTGTCAATCAGACTGGACTAATGTTTTCATAGAATTGAACCAAACTGTAACCAATATTCCTTGGATGTGACCAGTATGAACTTGGTCAACCACATGCATGCTCATAAAATGCTTTATAACGTAGCTATTTGGGTTAATAGTTCTCATTTGTCTTTAGCTTAACTTTGGTGTCTGTCACTCACAGATGAAATAACTGGTCTCAGCAGTGTTAATGTTTGTCTTTATGAAGTTTGATCTTTTAAAACCCCATTTAAATTCACAACTAATTTGAAGGCTCATTCGTAACTCTTTTAAATAAATAGTTCACCCTAAAATGAATATTCTGTGGAACATTTTGGAATTTTTAAAGAATCTTTACTCTTCCTTTCAACGACATTTCATAGTGAGAACATCTGTCAAGCTCCAAAAGGACTTAAGTCAACATAAGTCATCTAAACAACTGCGGTACTATATTTTGAGTTTTCTGAGGCCATACGATAGTTTTGTTTTATAAACAGACTGAAATTCTTAAGCTCTCAAGTGTCATTCTTCATTCAATGTTCTCGAACTGGTGTTTCTGTGTCCATGTATTTTTGTTCTTTTTGAAGCTTGACATATGTCGTCACTATGAACTGTTGTTCTTTGTTAATGAGCAGCATGAAGACTCTTCAAAATTCTCCTTTTGTGCTCCACAGCAAAAAAAGCATACACATTTAGAACTACCTTAGGTTCAGAATTTGTTTTTTTTCCAGAACTATTTCTGTCATTTTTGTTCATATTTTGTCTCTTTCCCCCTTTTTTTAATATCTTCCTTAACCCTTTAAGCTCTGAAGGTGTTTTAAAAGATGTTTCAGTGGCATGCCCAAAATTAAAGGCTTATAACTCAACAAAAAAAAAGAGATGGTCAGTTTTTTTTGGTATAATTTTAAAGAAAACGTTTCATTTTTTTAATTATATAGATTGTAACTCTCAGCCTAAGAAATGGCTGAAAACAAAAAAGTTGATTTGAAAATATATCTCTCAGGGTGTAAATAAGGTAGCTCTGAAAAACTGCTTTTGCAATCAAAAGATTTAGCATTACAAAAATAATTTATCCTAGTGTCCATAAATCTCTCCAAACAAATAACACATAATAATTGTACATAAGAACTAATTACACATGCAAATACAACAATGATTAAAGGTATGCTCTCTCTCTCCAAAGCATGCAGGCGTGAGTAACAAGATCTCATTCAGTTCCATTCTGTGTCATTTGAGTCATCATTGAGCCTGTGTCATGTACTTGGCGCCATCTCCTGGTAGCCATTTGTAATTAGAGTGAACAGTCGTCTCTGCCCATATTTGGATGACTTCCACCTCTGGTTGCAGTGATCTGAATTCTAATACGATTGTTTAAGCATTCCCATGATGCTGGACAATGTGCTACATCATTTCTAATGAAGTCATCTGATCCATGAAAGCTAATGTGTTTTTAGCCAGATAGCACATTATGTGCTGTGCACATTGTGCTTTGTGTGGATTGTCTCATGATCTATGCATCCAATTACATTGTGTGGGGGTTCGTTTTAATGGGAATCCCCTCCAAGTAATGGTATTTGATATTTTATGTTCTGTTTATTTTTTGTGAAGTCACAAGTGAAAATGCGGCTTATAAGCAACACCTGTTTACATGTCAAATTTATGTCAAAGACATGTACTTAGCTATTACTCCCTATATTTTTGTATGTGAGTAAAACAAATAGGCTGGTTGTTTTCTACTCATTGATTTCCAATGACATATGACAAACTATTCGATCAGTTTGATGTTTTTACCGATTACAAAAATATGTACAGTGCAAAATTATTAATAAATTATAAAAATGGAACACTTCTGATTTGTCTGCAAATTTCATAACACTTGTTACGTTTTTGGTCATAATGCCTACATGCATTGAAAAGTAGAGCTTCTGAGCTTTAAAACGATACCTTTTGTGTCAGTCAAGACTCTAGTGATTATATTTTGATAATTATTTCTTGGCAGTCCTTTCAGTCTGAGCTAAAAGGGTTCAGTTCAGTGCTATTATTGCTTTAAAAGAGTCTGAGAATAGTTTAATGAAGTTTAGACTCCCAGCCAGCACACATCTGATGTAGATACTGACTCTCCAGACAAAGGCAGATTCATCATCACATTCTGGAATCATCCACACCGCACAATGTTTTAATTAGCCGCTCTGGCCCCTCTCAGACGCCCACTGTTGCAGATGGGTTGAGACTTTAGAGGGTTTTTAGGGCTGAAGGGTTGTGTGTGTTAGCATTAATGTGTATCTTTTAATCATCATTTCTGGCTGTTCAGCTATGACTCAGACTCAAGCCCTGCTTAAAAGAAAGCTGTAAACTGGAAAAAAATTATTAATCTTTCTATAAGAATACAGTGTGAAGGCAAGTAGCCTAAAACAACCTCAGATCATAATTCCATGCTTCATATACATTGAAATATACATTAAAATGAAGAAAAACAGAAACATAAATGTGTATCTTTAACATAAACATTGACCTGACAGAAGGAAGAGGTTAATTGAAAAAAGTTTAATGTGCAAAATATAGTTATTTGGTCAAACCTGTCAGATTTTCTGTTAGTGGTGACAATTCAATGATATAGCTAATATTCAGTTTGAAACCATCTTGGATCATTAACTTATTCATTGAAGAGAATGCTAGGTTTCTCTAAATTTCTAATAAATATTTGACACATTGTTTTATCTGATTGTTTGGACACATATTGAGTGGTAGTCAAGAGGTAGAAAAAGCAAGAGGTTGCACACAAACGTAGGCGAATGCCTCTGAACATTTTTTATAGATTAAGCTAAAATAATTCCTTTAGACTCTTCATTTCTGTTGACTGTTTTATCCCATGTCTCAAGTATCAGTGATAGATATTTCAGTTTTTTATTTCTGGGAATTTAGAAAGAAAATATTCCCAGTTGAGGTCATGATGTGTGCATGGAGATCGACAACACATGTTGATGTCTGATGCAAAATAACCAGTGTGCAGACCTGTAATTAGATGCATACGGTAGTTCACACTATGGCCACTAGATGGTGGTGTACCCCTTTCTAAAAGTTCTGTTTCTCTGTTTTGCGCAGTCCGAATAGCACAAAGGCAAAGATCCATGAAGCCCACAGGAGGATCATGGTCCTAAATCATCCAGATAAAGGTCAGTGGTTCTGGTTGTCTTGGCTGTGTTTTAATCTGAAACTCTCTAACTCATCTCTCCATATGCAGACAGAGCTGAAGGTATTGTCTGATCAGATTACATTATTGATTTAAACAAAATTTGTTAGAACACACTCTTTAAGGCTCATATTACTGCAGTGCTGACTTATTGTAATGCAAGTCTTTAGAACATTAGAACCGCACAAAGCTGTACACTAAAGATTACAACTATCACAGAAAGGGCTGGGTAAGAGCTAAACAATATAACTCACTTATTAACAGCCACTGATATTCAATATGTATCTCTGTGTACAGTATTTGCTCTGAAATAGCTTAAATTAATGGCAAGTTAATTGAATTTGAGTTTTGAATCGAGTAATTGAAACAGACTTGAATCTGAGCTGATTTGACTTGAAACTTACCCACTGACAGTTTTACTACTGTTTAAATCGGAGACTCAACATCAGAGGCTAAAACATCTCACATGCTCTCATACTTGCAAGAATCATATATATATATATATATATATATATATATATATATATATATATATATATATATATATATATATATTATTGGATAATGTTATCACATTTTTTGTTTTAGATTTTTTTAGGCTATATTTACAGTAGGACCTATTATTTTATTCCATTTCATTCTTCTTCTAAAAAATCTCTGAAAAGTCATCAAAAAAGTCTATGTAAACACACCTTTAAATGTATCTCTGATTTGCTAAATATATGCATTAAGAATGTTTTATTTCCAAAGAATATTTCCTATGAAGTACTAAAAGAATCATTAATGAAACCGTTATGGAACCAGAATCATTAAGAGGATTCGGATTCTGGAAATCGCTAAATTTCTTAAAGGGATAGTTCACCCAAAAATGAAACTTCCCTCACCATTTACTCCATGCCATCCCAGATGTTTCCTCCTCCTGCTTACTCCTTACTTCAGAAGACATGGATTAAACCACTGGAGTTATATGGGTTACTTTTATGCTGCCTTTATTTGCTTATTGGAGCTTCAAAGTTTTGGTCACCATTCACTTGCATTGTATGGACCTACAGAGCTGAGATATTCTTCTAAAAATCTTCATTTGTGTTCAGTAGAAGAAAGAAAGTCATACACATCTGGGATGGCATGAGGGTGAGAAAATGATGAGAGCATTTTTGGGTGAACTATCTCTTTAAGATTTCCATCTCTATTTACAAGAATTAATGGCCATATAAATATATAAAGAGCATTTTGAATCATTGCAGTATTCCCAATATTGCTTAATTTTATATCGCCAGCAAAATTATCACAAATATATTATTAAAATTTAAATATCGCCCAGCCCTAGTCACATCAGTGACAAAGCACCAGGTGGAAATTAATTTAGATCCGATAAGAGTTTGTTCATGTGGACTTATGCGACACAGACTATAAAGCACTGTCCACAGAATTGCTTTTTGCTGTGGTCTTTTTAAGTGTGAGGTCTCACCTAATAAACTCTGAAAGCAGAAGTCTTTATTCTTCCCTGGTCACCATGCTCGACCTGTTTTTCTGCTCAAGGTTAATGGCCTCACCATGCCTTTCTCTGTTTTTTCTCTCTTCAAATGCATTTCTCACAGTGCCGTGTGTGTGTGAGTGTGTGTGAGTGTGAGCCCTGTTTGCTCCTCCAGACCACTATTACTCTATGTGAAATAAGCGATGGGCTCTGTGATTGTATCTGTGGTGGAGCGATAAGGCCTCTGACTGCAGAGAGGACGTCCTGCAGAGAAAGTGTGCCAGATTTGTCCCATCTAGAAATCCTTTTTTATAGTGCCTTTAATAATGGAGTGCAAGTTGTCCATTTGTTACACTAGTGGACGGGGCTGATGTGTTGAAGACCCCATGAAAGGATTTGACAAGAGCAGTTTTCTTTTCTGTGTCATCTGTGTGTTCTCTGACATATTTCCTATTGAAACAGGATGTTTGAGGTGGGACACATCAAAAGGATTTCTGCATTTTTAAGAGCCAATAGGCTTTAGTTTACATCACAGCCATGTATATGCCCCAGAGTGCAAGATGAGTCATCAGTATTTTAGGTCTGTTTTCCCGGAAGAGAAAGAAGAGAGAGTGCATTTTAAATGCATTTATTTGCTAAAAGATGATTTTGTCAACTTTTAGGAGTACACTAGCATATACTATAGATGGCCTCGAACTAATAGACATTGATTAAAAGCCAAAGTCATTTTGATTTCATAGTTTCTTTAACAATACGGGTCTATATCAGGATGGGTCTAGACAATTTACTCCTAGTGTGTCACCTTGACGTAACACACAGTTCAAATCAAGAAAACATTTTGTAGCCCAACAGAGATTGAGTGATTTTCTATATTCCAATGTTCATTTAGCATGTAGCCCCTTTGCAAGTTCAAGCCCCTGCGGCAAGGTTTCACATCAACGTAAAGATCAACGTTATTCGCTCCGCTCACCGCTTTTGACCGTAATGAGTTGATTAGCTTTGAGTGGCCAGAGTAATGACATGGAATGATTGTTGAATTGCCTTTAATTAGTTTGCTAGCAAAAAGCAAATGGGGACATTGAGAAACTGTCATACATGCTTTAACTTGTCTGACAGAAAGTATATAAATAAAGGAATCCAACTATATAATGTAAAGCAGCTGACATATATTGAATAATGTCCAATAAGATGCTGCCATTTGATGCTGAAACTGTGCTTTGTTCGTACTAGAGTTTGGCGATTAGGGCTGAAATGATTAGTCGACGTTATCGACAATGTCAAAAATAAAAAATTGTCCTCAAAATTATTTGTTGTTGAATAGTCGTTTGATGTCATTTAACATAACATGAGATCATATGAAACGCTAATGATGACGTGCGAGAGCAGCACTGCACTTTGCGCCTGACTGAGTAGAGGAAGAATTACACAGCTCACAGTCCAGATCAGAGTATGTGAGTGGAGTGGAGCGGCAACAATTTCCCCTCCGCACTCAAAGCATTCTTTAAACACTCCGCTCCAGCTCCACTCCGGGTTGTCCATTTCCCGCTCCTCGCTCGCTCCGCGCTCCTGGATTAGAGAAACCCCGCTCCGTATTCGCTCCATGGCAAAATTAGCGCCTAACTGCCTCTCCACTGTAAAGTTATTTCAGTATGCTTTTTAATATCACAACCTTCCATGCAGAAGGTGTATTAAATGAAAAATAAATACACAATACTAGGAGAAAAGCTGCAATGTGCTTTATTAGAACACTAACATTAGCCCAAGACTTAAATTATTTTTATAGCTTACTTCTGAAACATATCAGCAGCGTTCTCTGGGTTTGATCAATTAAATAAATTGCTAGATGCAAAAAAAAAAAAAAAAAACATTAAATTAAAAATATAAATTTCCAGAACAAAAACAAAACATTAAATTAAATCAAATTAATAAATTACCAAAAAAAAAAAAAAAAACATTATTAGGCCTTTGTATTATTGCCTATTATTTTATATTATTGCACTTCTTTTAATTAACCTTGCCCTAAAATTCTGTGAATGAAAAAATACATTCTCAGAATGTTCTACACTTTTTAAAATCAAAACTAGATAAGACTGTCAAAACTACGTATATGTCTAATGCAGAGTTCACTTTTAGAAATACTTGCATTTGAATATTTTAAGATTTTAAATCTAGATTTTAAAATCTTCCTCTATTTGCATTTGCTGAGCTTCTTCATCTGCAAATGTATAATGCATAAATTAGCCTAAGGCAAACTACGCAATATTAACATGTTGATTAGTTCAGTTGACGTTTTACGTCGTTAAAAGTTCAGTTCTATTTAATGCGGGACATAATAGCCTACAGTTAAGATTGAGGTGCATTACATTAGAATGTTGATATGATTATTAAAAATATTTAATAGGGGATATCTGTATTACTGACCTTTTAGATTTTCTCTCCACATGTGAACGGATTATCATCGTGTTTTTTGGACACGTCTTTTAGGATTTCACAACAAACCTTTGATCGTGGCAATCACCTCCCCACTCGTGTTCTCCCTCGCCTTCCCATCATTAATTTTCACTATATGCCAGTTGATGTAAGAATAAAGAGACGAGACACAAGCATGTAATTAAGTCAAGCTTTACCGCAAGCTTAACTCAATAATAGGGAAGCATGAAAGTACAGAAAGCGAAAGTAACCTTCACGCTGGAGGTCGAACATTACCAAGTGCCGCTAGATTTTAAATTAGTATTTTTTTTTATCACATTCTTTCTGGTTATAACAGAAATTCCATCTTTCCTTCATGCCAATAGTGTTTAACACTGCTTATCACATGGTGAATTATTGCATTAAGGTCCGTTAACAGGTGTTTTGCCCGTGATGGAGCATTAGTGGCGCGCTCTTGGAGCGAGAGAAAACAATGACGCTCCGATTTTTTAAAACCTGCTCCTCGCTTCAGGCAAAATCATGCCACTCCCACAGTTATATTTAATGCATTATAGCTTTATTAAAGTTAAAATAATAAGGAAGCAGATCATGTAAATAACTACAAACTCCGAAAAGCACTTCTCTGTGCGGTCAGCGCCTCGTCAATAAGTTGCGCAAACTAAGGCTTTTCCACTGCATGGTACAGCTCGACTCGACTCTGCTCACTTTTTTGGGGTTTTCCACTGTGGATAGTATCTGGTACCTGAGACTGGGGGATACTTTTTTTAGTACCACCTTGGTTGAGGTTCCAAGCGAGCCGAGCCGATACTAAATGTGACGTCAAAACCCTGCAGATCACTGATTGGTCAGAGAGAATCGTCACTAGCAGCATCACTGGATTTGCAACAGGGGACATCAACCCGCTAGTTTTAAAGTTAGCAACAGCGACAGCAATATCATTTGTTCATGCAACTTTCGAATTGTAAAAAGAAATGGCTGTGTGCAAAACCACGCCGTGGTCAATAAACGAGGTGCAGACGTTCCTCTCGTTTGCGACGAATGAAACGATGTGAAACGAAAAAGTCTTTCAGGAAGTGTCTTAGCAGCTGTTGGCCGCACACGGCTACCACAGGACTTACCAACGGTGTAGGGAAAAGTTAAAAAAACTTAAAAGTGACTACAGAACCATCAAGGACCACAACAGCTGGAGTGGTTCAAACAGAAGAAAGTGGAAGTGGTTCGACCAAATCGATGCTATCTATGGCAGTAGACCGGCAAGCAATGGGAGGGAGAGTGCCCTGGACTCGACGTTGTTGGAGTCCATGATGGAGGATGGTACGTTTTGTTACGTTAACGCTATATTCTGCTTGAAAGCTTCACTTTATTTAGTTGACCAGCTACTGGAAAGCTTGCTTCTAAAATAACCAGGCCAATTTAAATGTTACACTTGTGTAAGATCACCATGCAACAACTGCTTTATGCAGCACAATGAGCTAGTAGCTAACAGCTAGCGGTCGTGTTATTGTTTATGGTCTTTAATGTTTGTGTCACGTTTAAGATGATGTCACGGCAACTATGACGATCAGCCTATAATCCCACCCACGTTGAGGCGGCACTAAACTGCAGTGGAAATGCAAGCTCAGAAAAGTAAAGCGAGCAGAGTCGAGTCGAACCGTAACGTGCAGTGGAAAAGTGCTATAAAGTGTCCCGATCTAAGGGGTAGAGTTTAAAACTGCACCCGGCTGATCCACACTCTGGCGTGAGGACACATGCTTAATGCAACAAGATTATTATGTGACGACTTATTGAATCATAATATATGTGTGACTGTGCATTTCTTGTCGTGAAGAAAATTGGCAATGCGCAGCTTTATTAATAAGAGAGAGTTAGTTTTTTTGTGAGTTAAAGATGGACTGAAGTGAACAGAAAGGTGAGCGAGGTAGTCTTCACCCCAATATACACTGCAACAAAATAAGTTTTTGATTTGTTTTGTTTTGGCTTGTTTTCCATTATAAATATCTAAAACTCCTTTAAAATAATGTACATTTTCTTTAGCAGCTATACTGCAGAAGAAGAAATTGTTATCTGAGAATGTTGAATATATTATTAAAAATACAAATATTTGGGGGCCTGGGTAGCTCAGCAAGTAAAGACGCTGACTACCACACCTGGAGTCGCAAGTTTGAATCCAGGGCGTGCTGAGTGACTCCAGTCAGGCTTCCTAAGCAGCCAATTGGCCCGGTTGCTAGGGTGGGTAGAGTCACGTTGGGGTAACCTCCTCGTGGTCGCTATAATGTGGTTCTCGCTCTCGGTGGGGCGTGTGGTGAGTTGTGCGTGGATGCCGCGGGGAATAGTGTGAAGCCTCCACACGCGCTAGGTCTCCGCGGTAACGTGCTCAACAAGCCACATGATAAGATGCGTGGATTGACAGTTTTAGATGCGGAGGCAACTGAGATTTGTCCTCCGTCACCCGGATTGAGGCGAGTCGCTACGCCAAAATACAAAGTAGCTTGTTTTGAAGTCAGCTTGTTTTGAATGTTTCACATTTCACAGACCATCGTCATTGTTATCGCTTCTGCTCAAACAAATGGCTATTTGACCCACAATTGCTGTTGGTAGATTAAAATTTTAACGAACCACACAAAATCGCAAACAGGCTGATCTTACTTTCCAAAGAGCAACCACTGTGACAGATTTGAGGCCAAATATGATTTAACGATGATCTTATGCGAACAAGATCACAATACAGGATTTTAAATGCAGTAAGGAAGTTCAGTCTAAATCGGCTGTTCAGTTTGACTATTGAATATGTCAAATATTATTATTTACTGTATGTGGACCAATAATGAAAGCAGTAAAGACACATATTGCATGTCTGATGGTAGTTTTTGATTTTTATGCCACATTTTTCAGGCTTTGGATGTGTGTTAAATGTGTGAGGATGTGTATACATCAACCTGTTACATGACATACAGGCATATTGACTGAAGTTAAAACTGGTTTTGTCAGTAGTTCAGAAAGAACCTAAATACATTTCTTCACTGTAAACCATAGATAGACTGTACCTTTAAAATAACCTTTAGTAACATTAACAAACATTATTACAGTATGTAATGCTTAAAATAAACTGCAGCCCATAACCACCTGATGTTCTGAAGAACCTGCAAGCATTGTTGCCTGCTTAGTGACATCACAGTAATTTCATCTACTGTATTAATCATCATTAATAATCTCGATTACAGTATCAAGGGCAGTAATCGACAATTATGGTTTTTGTCATAATCGTGCAGCCCTATTTTGTCCTCTTTATTGTTAGCAAGCACGTTTAATACAACCTTTTAAGTCGGGGCACAAGCTGAATAGTCGGTTAAGAGCTAATGATTAATCGGTGCAATAATCGCCCAAATAGTCGAATAATCGTTCTAATAATTGTTAGATTAGTCGATTATCAAAATAATCGTTAGTTGCACCCCTATTGGCGATAGAGTTAAAAAGTGATATCTGAGTATGTTTCTGTCCTTTTTCACCCTTACATATGGTGTTTCTTCAACTTCGGGCACTTTTAGCACTGTGGAGTTCTAGGAAGGAAAGTCTCGTATTTTTTTATTTTTTTGTCTACTAACAATGTCCAGCAATGTATGTACATTGGAGATTTATGTAATTTTTTTTCTCTCTAAAAGTCATAAAAATTCTCACCACAGTGACATTTCCAGCACATCTCTAATTCTGTATTTTGTTTAGTAGAGTTCTGTGCTGGAAATGACGCTGATGTAAATGAAATTTACATGCTAAAGCTAATTTCATAGCTATTTATGCATCCTAAATACACACAATTAAAAATATTTTCACCCTTTTTGCAAAATTACAGTTTGATTGGAAATGATGCTGTAACGGGGGTTAAAATGGCAAAGGAGGAGGCGGGAACCGGACGAACCATCAAAGTATTATTTTAATAAAAACGTTAAAAGACACAAACATAAATGCACACGGCAGCTGCGTGTGGCTCTCTCTCTCTCAAAGTGCTGCATTCGGCTCATCTTTATCCCTCTCCTCGGCTGATTAGCCCGATTGGGGGCCGGGTGTGCACAGTCACAGCTCGGCCCCACCCTCCTTCTCGTCACAGATGCCTATTAAAAATATTCTTCTTACAAGTGATATTCACCTTGATATTTATTTTTCTTGAAACATCACTTCTCTTATATTTAATCTCAAGCATGCTCTTCACTGACATTTTTGTGGACTTGTTTAACAAATACACTAACTTTTGAAGGAAAAAAAACTTATTGGGGGCAAGATTGTTTGGTGTGGTGGAAATGACGCCACAACTGTGGGACAGTCGTAATTTTTGAAAGATTAATAAAAAACATTTTCACACAATCAATATTGAAATGGTTTATTTAACTCTGTTTAGCTGATCATAATTTTAACCATGTAATTATTTTTAATTTTTATAATGGATGTTAAATTCTGGGACAAAGCTAATACGATAAAATCTATACATGCATTTAAATCTATTAGTTTGAATAGAAATCAGCCCCTGGGACATGAATTTGCCCTAATTTTTACATTACACAGTATCTACATAATAGATGTAGATATGTATATTTATAGATATAGATATACGGATATTTATGCATTTTTAACCAAGCAGCCATTGTTGCCTAGTAAGTAAAAAATAAAATTATGTATGAACTAAAATAGTAAAAATCTAGTTGAACATAATTAAGGTATGTTTTGCCCACTTTTTTTTGCTAAATGAAAACAAAGGAAAAATTATATTTTATCATTTTAATTTATATACACTTTATATTATCAAAATTATATTATAAATTTAATAAATGTGACAATAAATGGTAATGAACAGCGATATTTTCCTATATAACCTTTGAGTGATGACTAAAACGGACACTTTGAACTGATTGATTACAACTACATTTTTACTACTTAAGTTTAGATCAGAAATGCTATTAAAACATG
The DNA here is from genome assembly GCF_019703515.2 of Myxocyprinus asiaticus. Classification (NCBI taxonomy): domain Eukaryota; kingdom Metazoa; phylum Chordata; class Actinopteri; order Cypriniformes; family Catostomidae; genus Myxocyprinus; species Myxocyprinus asiaticus. The sequence goes on from NC_059353.1 coordinate 10,484,982, forward strand.
TGTTTTGACATTTTCATACTCAAAAGTCACAAGATAAGGAGGGATCGTAAAACTAGTCCATTAACACACACTATAGGAACCTTAATGACCACATAAAAAGCATATTAACATCATGGCAATTTTCACTATGTCGCCAGCTAAATCATTGCAAATATATGTAGAATTTTTGATATATCGCCCAGCCCTATTTGTGACCTGTGTGTAATTAAGTCTATGACTGCAGGCTGTGCTGAAGTGCGCAGCTCTTCTTCCTCTGGTACAGAGACAGATTAGTAGCCCCCAAAGGTCCTGCAATTTGTCCAATTTGTTATTGTTGCCTATTGTGATAGTCTTGTGAAAGCAGGCCGGTAGAGGGTGTGTGTGTTTGTGTTTGGGAGGGAGGGAGGGAGGGAGGGAGAGAGAGAGAGAGAGAGAGAGAGAGAGAGAGAGAGAGAGAGAGAGAGAGCGCGAGCGAGCGCACAATGGATGCTTTTAGGATCCTGAAAGCTTTGTGTTTACTCTGTGAGTCCTTCAGCCGGAGCAAGGTCATTGTTGTCATAGTGTTATTGGATGACTCTTCAGAAAACATGCTAGGCCACAATAAATAGAAATAAGAAATTCTATTTTTCATAAAGGAAACAAAGCCTATTTTTAGAACCATTTTGATTATTTTTATTTATTTATTTATTTATTTTCAATTTAGCACATTACACCCTCAATTTCTTTTTACTGTAATGTGTGTGGACCTTTTCTTTTTTTAATTCTCATTATTCTTAGTGGTGGATCTTACTAGATTCTCATTACTGTAATACAGTAATATTTACTTTATTACAATAAATATAATCCAATAGATTTTTATCATTTTGATCAGCATAAAGTGAAAGCAGTACAAAAAAATACTGTCATGATGTGTAAATACTACAATAAACATTACAATTTGAATAATGCTATTGTTTTGTTTTGTTTTTTTGTTTTTTTTTCACATTACAAAAAATGAAAATTAGATTTTTCCTTTATAGTAATGAGACTTTTGAGGGAAATTGTTTTCATTACAATCAAGCACTTTAGAGTGCTTAATTGTAATAAAAATAGTGTCACAATATGCAAAAATCCTAAAGGGGTCATGATGTATTATTTTTTTTTTCTTTCTTTTTTTTCTAATTTTATGTCTGTTTGTTTGACAGGTGAAGTGTTCGAAAAAGCTGTTTGAAAATAAAGTTTATTTTTGCAATTCTGTTTGGTGTCGCTAGTTTCACAGAAATTACACACTTCAGCTTTGATGCATTATCCTGTAATATCAAACTACACTATAGCAAATCTTGATTGTTTTACAAAGATGTTGAATGTCTTTGGCTCAATAGATTTTCACATTTATTAGGAAGAGGTATTAGGGAGTCCAGCAGGGGGTGCTCACCCTGCGGACTGTGTAGGTCCTAATGCCCCAGTGTAGTGATGGGGACACGATACTGTAAAAAGGCACCGTCCTTTGGATGAGATGGTAAACTGAGGTCCTGACTCTGTGGTTATTAAAAATCCCAGGGCACTTCTTGAAAAGAGTAGGGGTGTAACCCCGGTATAACCCTGGTGTACTGGCCAAATCCCCTCCATTGTCCCTTATCAGTCATGGCTTCCTAATAATCCCCATCCATTAATTGGCTCAATAATTCTACTCTCTCCGCTCCACCAATAGCTGGTGTGTGGTGAGCATACTGGTGCACTGTGGCTGCCGTCGCATCATCCAGGTGGATGCTGCACACTGGTGGTGGTTGAGGAGAGTCCCCTGATCACTGTGAAGCACTTTGAGTGTAGTGTCAGCAAAGTGCTATATAAATGTAACGTTCGTTCATTCATTCATTCATTTAAAGTTATAAAATATGACAAAATATCAAAAATAGATTGACCTTTGAAAAAAACCTTAATTACTGCAAGAAACTTAACAGTCCCTTAACTGGCCCATTTGTAAAATCTATGATTGTAAATCAGCAGCCGTTTCACCCTGCAGCTCTTGCCTGGTTGCCCACTTAAGCTAAGCAGGGTTGAGCCTGCCCAGTACCTGGATGGGAGACCTCCTGGGGAAACTAAGGTTGCTGCTGGAAGAGGTATTAGGGAGGCCAGCAGGGGGTGCTCACCCTGTGGTCTGTAAGGGTCCTAATGCCCCAGGATAGTGACGGGGACACTATACTGTAAAAAGGCACCGTCCTTCGGTTGAGATGTTAAACTTAGGTCCTGACTCTCTGTGGTCATTTAAAATCCCAGGGCACTTCTCAAAAAGAGTAAGGGTATAACCCCGGTGTCATGGCCAAATTCCCTCCATTGACCCTTATCAATCATGGCCTCCTAATAACCCCCATCCCAGAATTGGTTACATCACTCTACTCTCCATCAATAGCTGGTGTGTGGTGAGCGTACTGGTGCACTATGGCTATCATCCAGGTGGATGCTGCACACTGGTGGTGGTTGAGGAGATTCCCCCATACTATTTAAAATGCTTTGAGTGCCTAGAAAAGTGCTATATCAATGTAAGGATTTATTATTATTAATTATGTAAGGATCCTGAAAGAGCTGCATTTAAAAACACAAACCCCACAATAATAACATTTAGAAAGGATTACAATGCAATTACATGTTAATATAAAACTACTAGTCAAAAGTTTGGACACACTTGATTGAATTAGTTTCTCATGATCTTAAAGGAGTAGTTCACCCAGAAATGAAAATTATGTCGTAATTTATATCGTGATTATCTCACTCTGTCTTCTCGATACAATGGCAATTGATAGTAGGGCTGAAACGATTAGTCAACGTTATCGACAACATTGACAATAAAAAATTGTTGAAAAATGTTTTCGTTGTCGAATAGTCGTTTGATCTTAACGTAACATAAGATCATATGAAACTCTAATGATTGCACACAAGAGCTCTGACTGAGGAGAGGAAGAAAACACATCTCACAGTCCAGACGCACTCTAAACTTTCCAAACAGCTTCAGGTGATGTAGATCGCAAAGTATGAAGGAATTATAATGCAAAAATACTAAATAAGTAAATACAAAAGCACTCTTGTTGTGGAATAAGCAGAGCCGGAGCTGACGCTCAGCTTAAGCAAAACTTGCGTGTTGAGCGTCTTTAAAGGAAACACCTTTACAGTTACATCTTTAATGCAGTTCTATTGAATGCGTTATAGCTTTATTAAAGTTAAAATAATAAGGAAACTGGCATTTCTCTGTGCGGTCAGCACCTCTTCTATGAGTTGCGCGGAGTGTCCCGATCTAAGGGGGAGAGATTGAAACTGCACCCGGCTGAAGTACACTCTGTTGTGGGGATGCTCATCCCTCGAGTGCACGCGCTTAATGCAGCTAGATTATAACGTGATGGCAACTTATTGAATCATAATATATATGTCACTGTGCATTTCTTATCGTGAAGAAAATTGGCAAAATGCAGCTTTATTAATAAGAGAGAGTTTGTTTTTTTGTGAGTTAAAGATGGATTGAAGTGAACAGAAAAGTGAGAGAGGGCAGTGTTCGCCCCATTATTCACTGCAACAAAATAAATTTTTTATTTGTTTTTGTTTTGGCTTGTTTTCCAATATAAATATCTAAAACTCCTTTAAAACAACGTACATTTACTTGAGCAGCTATACTGCAGAAAAAAACATTTTTTATCTGAGAATGTTGAATATAATATTAAAAATACAAATATTTTAAAATATCTAAAAATCCTTTAAAAAAAAGATGCATCTTATAAGATGTTTAGACTTGCTTTTAGAGAATAGATCTTGAATATAAGTGTATTTTGTCTTTACTGCACTCGCAGAAGTATAACCAAGTGAAAAAATACACTTATATACAAAATGCACTTATATTTAAGATACATTCTCTTAAAGCAAATCTAAATAACATATATATTAATTATCAAGTAAATGTATCTTGTTTTGTGAAAGTCATTTAGAGGTATTTTTAAAAGATGATTTTGTCCTCTTTATTGTTAGCAAGCACATTTAATACAACCTTTTAAGTCGGGGCACAAGCTGAATAGTCGGTTAAGAGCTAATGAATGAATAGTCGCCCGAATAGTCGAATAATCATTCTAATAATCGTTAGATTAGTCGATTATCAAAATAATCGTTAGTTGCAGCCCTAATTGATAGTGACTCTTTTTAAAGCTTAAAAAAGCACTCGAAAGCATTGTGCTGTTTTTCACATGAACACGATAGTAGTGTTAGAACACTCATAGTGCTGATGAATGTGCAACTAACATCGAGGTAAAAAAATGACATAAATTTCAGGTTGTTTCTTACCGTACAGTGCCTATAGAAAATCCTCATACCCCTTTGGAATAGTCACTTTTTGTCTTACAGCCTGAAATCAAAACCAGCTTTATTTACATATTTTTCCTTACAACATTCAAGTAACTAAAAAAAGGCAACAGTTCCAAAACTGTATAAAAGATGAAAAACTAGAATAACAAGGTGTAAAAAGTGATCATACCCCTGGATTTAATACTTTGTAGAGATACCTTTTGCTTTAATGACTGTTTAGTCTGTTTAGATGTGTCTCTAGTAGCTTCGCGCACCTAGATTGGGGAATAATTTCCCATTCTTCCTTGCAGAATTGTTTGAGTTCAGACAAATTGCTGGGTGAGCGGCTATGGACTGCTCCCTTTAAGTCCATCCACAGGTTTTCAATTGGATTTAGGTCAGGGCTCTGACTTGGCCACTCAAGGACTTTGACCTTCCTATCCTTAAGCCACTGCATTGTTTTTTTGGCGGTGTGTTTAGGGTCATTGTCATGCTAAAATGTGAACCAACTGCCCCTCTTCGGTTGTCGAGCAGAGGGCCACAGATTTTCCTCAAGAATTTGGGTGTACATGGCTGCGTCCATTTTCCATTTATCCTGACCAATTGCTCAGTCCCCGCTGTAGAGAAACACCCCCAAAACATATTGTTGCTACCACCATGCTTCACAGTTGGTATGGTATGTTCTGGTTTTCTCCAGATATGGCACTTGCAGTTCAGTTCAAAAGGTTAAATTTTTGTCTCATCTGACCATGGAAGATTCTGATGCTATGTGGCAAAAGGTTTTATGGTCAGATGAGACAAAAATTTTACTTAACATGTGGTGATGCCAAGACTTACAGTAGTTGTTTGTTGAAAAAAGGTGTTTGTGGTTCCTGAGCAGCAGGGGTTTGAGATCAATGCAGTAATCCTTGAAAAAAATCACAGAGCTAATTTTATTTGAAAAACTGACTCTAACTCGGCCCAAAACCCGACGGTTGCAGACCTATATTGCACAAAAAGAATAACCGAATAATGATTTTGTTATTTGAATAGAGGCACGCCGAATGGTTAACAGAGTGACCAACTATCCATCCTATTCCCTACTATCAACTGCCATTGTTTTCAGTAGATGGATGGGGGGACCATTCAGAAACCCTTATGATCAATACCTCTAGGGCCCTATTTTAAGAGTGCAAGCGTTAAGTGCAACACAATGCCTTAAGTCATAAGCATAAAGTCAGTGGGCATGGCCATACAGTTTTGGTATTTTCGTGCAAGCATACGCTAAGGCTTGGCACAGGTGGGTTTGGCAAAATCATGCATGCAACGTGCAAAAAGGCTAGACTAAGTGCAATTTAATTCTGAGGTTCTTCTCCGGTTATTCCAGCATCTGCGTCCTATTATATAGTCCATTCCTTCAAGCACCAATGATTTAAACGAAGACTGCACATTCATAAGAAGTTGGTAATGTAAATGGACTGTATGTAATAAATTAAAAGAATAGAAATATGGACTTTCGTTCTTTAGTGCATTTCTATGACAGTGACATGCTTCTTTTAAACGCATAGAAAATGTGAGTGTCATCAGAACTTGGATGTATGTTCCTTTAAATTATAGAGAAAATAATAATTGTCATCTACTGACACAAATCATGGCTAGTATTAACAGTGATTGTATCAGCATGCACTTCACTTCTACCAGTCGATTTTTATTTTGAAACAATAAATTCATTTATTGAAACATGAAAAAATGAAACCAAATATATTTATTAAATTCAAATTACACTTCAAATGAAAATGAAAATATATTCAAAATGACAAAGTGGTCAAAAAATCATACCAAATCCATATATTTTACTCTATCCAACTTCTTCCACCAGCCCCCCTTTTGCAGTGACTTAAAAATCACTCTATGACAACAGGTGGAAAAATGCCAATAAAAATTAGATCATAAATACAACTGTAAATATAAACATAATGATAATGACATGTCACCCTCAGTGTCTGTGGTGTTAATGGCCCTTTTGTAAATAAATAAATAATTAAACATTGAAAGATAAATAATACCAATGCCAAATAAAATGTCTTAACACCAGAGGGCACTCTGCGTACCACTGGTGGTACATGCACCACTGTCTTTGAGTGAAGTATAATATATAGTAAAATTATATAAACAATTAAAATTAATTGAAAATTCTAAATAATATTAATATAAGTTTATAATAATAATATAAATACTATTATATTAATATTATATTACTTAAAAGTTTAATATATAATATATAGGGGATAAGGGGTTGTAAAAAATCCAGGGTATGCAGAAGGGGCCATGGTGTCATTGGGCAATGTGTGTGTGATAAAGGGGGTCTAGCTATCATCAGGTAAAAGCTGACATTGCTTTGTTATTGTATTCTGGACGTCCAAAACACCTTGTGCATACACTCATGGAACGTGATTCACTGAAGTAAAGCATGCAGTGGAAATTTATGGCAGTGTGACTAGGCTCAGTAGGCACCAGGTGTGTCTCATCACATGCTGCCAACAATAAGTTTTTGCCCCCTCTCAGCCACACACTTCCATTATATGCCTGTACATGGGCTGGAAGGTAAGGAGATGTCATAAGCCTCTTTTCCACCTTCAGAATGAATGATAACAGTTGCTGAATCGTGCCCTTCTTTACTGATCCGGACTCCGCATCACTAAAGCTGTTCCACCATTACGGTTCTTTGTCCTGAGTATGGTTAACTAACTTCGCTAAGAAAATCCGTGCAGGGAACGGTTTATAATCGTACCATACCATACTGTGTTGAAATGGAAATGCTACTACAGTTACTCACCGTTCAGACTGATGTTGGAAAAGCATTTCTAGTTTGCAGGGTACACATGTTTTGCAGATTAATAAGAGTGAGAATAGAAAAGGAAGACAAATCATGAATGTACTTATGTAAACTGCTATTTCTCCTTCAGGTGGATCCCCGTATTTGGCAGCAAAGATCAATGAAGCAAAAGATCTGCTTGACTCTGGCCCTCGGCGCTGACCCAGCTGCCTGCGCTACCCAAACACACAGTTACATCTTCAGTGCCGCCAACTCACACAGGAGCCTCCACAAGTCACTGATCTTCTTATGTTTTTCTGCTATAAATCAGCAGACTCTCAGCATATTGCACTCTGTTTTATCTGTCATTGATTCTTACCTCCACTTTAATGCAACTCGGCAAAGGTAGATCATTCATGTTAAAGAGTATTTGCACCGTAGATGCAGAATATCTTACAATAGTCTTTATTATTTATTGAGGTGACTTGTTTTATGGTAGATGAATGCTGAAAAAAAAAACCATGGTAGATGTATAATTTTCTAAGTGTAAAGGCCCGAAGTAGGGGAAAAGCAATTATATCACACTAAATTTCTCCAATCACCATCAAGATTAAGTGATGACACACTCATTTTATCTGAGAATTTTTAACCTTTTTTTAACCTTATGAGGAATCGCAAACAAAAAACTATTTGTGGTGTGAAAGTGTTTTTTTGTTTCTTTTTTTTTTTTTTGTGCTTTTTTTTTATTTTGCTATCTAAAGTTTTAATGCCTGTGAATTTAAGCTTCTGTCTATTTTATCTCTAGGTTGTTGGTTAAAAGTTATGAATGACATGATAGGTGCAACAGTTTTACACTACTGTGTAAGATTGTATAGTTGCTGTGATGTCGAGGGCAATTTTAACGCCTTTTATAAAATAACTATAACTTATAACTAATTTTTATTTGTAATATTTACATTTTAATGAACATTATTGAATTAAATTGACTGAAGGTTATTCTTGACTCCTTGGCTTATCAATATATTGTAGGATATATCATATATATATCATATATATATATAGCATATAAAGATTTAATTAATTTTGAAATAATTCAAATGTTATTTCAAAGAGCTAAAAAAAAAAAAAAACTTTTCAAGTTAAAAACTATTCAAATATAATATAAATATAAAAACATTGGCATAATAATGGAATTCCTTTAAGGTGTGCACTTATCTTAAATAGAGTGGGTAAAAATGACTTGCCCCCAGTCACTATTGCCATATGGGGGGCAATTGTAACACTCTTTTTGTATAAAAGGGATAGTTCACCCAAAAAATGAAAATTCTGTCATCATTTACTGACCCTCATGTTGTTCCAAACATACTGTATATGACTTTCTTTCATATAAATCAAAAGGAGATGTTAGGCAATATATTAGCCTCAGTCACCATTCACTTTAATGCATCTTTTTTTTCCATACAATGAAAGTGAATGGTGACTGAGGCTATCGTTCTGCCTAACATCTCCTTTTGTTTTCCACGAAAGAAAGTCATATATGTTTGGAACAACGTGAGGGTCAGTGAATGATGACATAATTTTTTCTTTGGGTGAACAGTCCTATTAAAAACAGACTTCATGGATATAACTCAACATTATGGCCTAGTCTTTATCAATATAAATATATTAATGGTACTGCTACCTTAGACACATATGTTCCTTATACCAAAATATGGTGTTTAGATTTGTAGTAGTTTGTGTGTTATTAAGGCAAATGTAAAAATTGCTCCCCAACTTAGCACAGAGACCAGTCCATGTAAATGTTAAGCTATTTTAGGCTGCTGAACAAACTGTTTTACAAATCTGGAATGACTAACTCATAAGTATTTCAGTGTTTGTCTGCATGCTACCATTTTTCCCCTACTGTTGTGCTATTGCTTATGTGTGCAGTACAGATGTCTGTCTGGTCTCCAGAATTATCCATGCAGCAGTGGAGCAGTTGTGTTTGGATAGAGGGGTGTTCTGTACGCCTTATATCAGGCACCTAAAAGATAGCCATTTACTGTTTGTCAGGCCTCTGGAGATTGATGTGAAGGTCAGGGTACTACAACACAAGCTGTACAAACCAGTAACACATTACTGCAAATTAAGTAACAGACATGAAACAGGAAAAAACTTGCTTCTGGGATGCATTTTTATATCTTTGAGAAACAGGCTGTGTTCAGAATGAAATACTAATTACTGAATATGGCACAGTTTATACTGTATATTGCCTATTACTATTATTATAATTTTTTTTAATTAACTAAAAAAGTAGGCCCATTCTGGGGTCACATCCCACCAGTTGGGAACCACTGGCGTAAATAAAACCAAACATGCAATAATGTGTGGAAATTTTCAAGTTGTTGCATACCAGACCCAGTAAGTGATTTAGTGCTTCAAAAAAGGACGTCGTCTTGGATCATTTGACATACCAGATGGACCAACATGAAAATGCTTTTTTCCATTGCAGAATGAACGAGGGAACTGTCATGGAAATTCATTTTCCAAATGTTCCACTTATTATTGCAGCCATGAGATCTTTGTAGGTGAAAGCTTGAGTCTACAAATATAACCCAGTGAAGTGTTTGGCATGCTATTAAAATGCCACAGTGATAGTTGCCTGCTTGGTCTCACTAGTTTTGCTTTATTAAGTGCCGCAGCTTGCTTGATGCCTGACCCCACTAAGGTGCTGTAGTTGATATGGATTGCGTGTGAACGGTATAACAAAGGTAAAAGCTAAGCTCTGATTCTGGCTAAAATTGCATTGCGGTCAGGCTACTCTCTTGTTAGATTGTGTCATTCTGCCCCCCCTTGTGACTGTGGCTATTTTAGGCCTCCATGCTCACTGTGAAACCGGCATGTAGTTCCTGAGCAAGTCTGTTCTCTGCAGGTTTTTCTCCATAAGGGTGGATTTCCATTTCACAGTGTTTAATTTTATTTATTTATTTTTTTAATAGCGGTGTACACAAACAAATCTACACACTGCAAACATAATTTGCCCAACCAGTATTTTTGGCATGTTTTCCAGTAAAAAATCTACACATCCTTAAAACAAGATACATTTACCTGAGAAGCAAAATTGCATAACATATTAAGGGGTGAATTCAGCTTAAAGGAATAGTTCACCCAAATATTGATGACAAATTTTATGAAAAATTAAAATTCTGTCATAATTTACTCAATGTCGTCCCAAACCTGTTTGACTTTCTTTATGCGGAACACAAAAGGTCTGACTTTTCAATACAATGGCAGTGGATAGTGGCAGCACTTTAAAGCTAAAAAAGCACCCAAAAGTGTCATAAGTAGTCCATGTGATTTGTGTGTCATATTCCAAGTCTTCTGAAGATGTACAACAGTTTTTGGTGTATCCTTAAAACAAGTAATTTGCTAAAGAGGAGAGAAAAGGAAAGTTAATTCAAGATTATATATCAAATTCTTGCTTTTTTTATATTTATTTGTTTCGTTTTAAAGATGTGCAGATTTTTTACTGGAAAACATGACAAAAATACTTAAATTAAATGATATTTCTGCAGTGCAGGGCTTCATTCCAGACATATGTAATGCACTGGCTAGAGAAGTCATTTCCTTCAGAAAGTTGGATGCAAGGAACAACTAAATACCTCATAAAACTCATATTAACAGTTTGTACATTTGACATAATGTATTTAAAGAGACCCATGGTCTCTTTGTGCCAACCTTCAGTTTAACTTGTTGACGTTTTTTAAATATGTTTTCCCAGTATTACAATCAAGGATAATAGGATGTCAAAAGTAATACAAAAGTGTTCTTTCCTGGCATAAGAGGTCTGCTGGAGTGAGACTTCAAGCAATATATAATTGTTATGACAGCCCACAGCTGCCATCCATATTCTTTGGTGGCTCTTTGATGCTTTGGTTCTGTTCCTGTTATCAGAACTCTTTATTATTATTATTATTATTTGAAGAAAAGGAAGTAATTTCAGCCATTTGTTCTCAGCTATTTCAATGATTCAATCCCACCTCCCACAGCTTGATGTATGCAATAAATAGCATCACACAAAGATAAGCATGTAGCATTACCTCACTATATGTGTACTATTCTTTTGAGACCCCACATTTTTAAATAGTTTCTCCTCCTTTAAAGCTACGGCAACCAAACTCGGCACAGACCTTCAGCCTGTTCTGATTCTTCAGTCTAGTTCCTTTTTTCAACGATCTAACGGTTTTCCCATATTGCAGACAATCAAAAATCCCCAAAATGATCACACCAGAAATCAAAATGCTGCTTCCGAATGTTCATGCATCCTGAAATTGATGCCATTCTGCTGAATTACTGACAAGCGCCATCCCCCATTAGGCATTTTTACATCAATTCAAAAGTGTTCACCTATCCCTGTGTTGCTACTGTTGGAACGTTGTGCGATGAATCTCCAAGACAGATTCTGGTCCCGTGGAATCCAAAAAGTATGTGTGTTCACATGAACGATGGTAAGCGTGATTTGGAGGTTGTGTTTTTTGCTCTGAAATTATATTTTTACTCCACTGATTGTTAGGGTTAGAGTTTTAGGGTTTTGGTTAGGGCTTGTGGTTAATTAAAATATGCATTTTTTGTTGACTGTATTACCGAATTTATGACTAAAAATACAACTTGCTTTTTTCGCCACCCTGTGGACATTTCACCTCATCAACACCGCCATCTTCGGGGGGGTAGTGGTTTCAAATTTCGGTTAGCACAGACCGATTCAGCGTGATCAGATTTCTATTGAAAATTTCTGATAGTAAATCCTAGATCTTTTCAAGCCAAACTCAGACCACTTAGCAACCAAGCAGAGCACCTTATCAATAACTTCCAACATCCTAGTCTCGTGTAGCCAGACCTATGACTGCAGCATAGGTTTGGGGTCTATAGCCACTTCAATTGGCCAACCGCTCATTTAGACAGGAAAAACCATCTAACTGACATGTAAAGCGACCAATCACAGTCAGTTTCAGAGGGTTATCAGAGAAGAATCATACCATAATTAAAGGCCGATATAAATAATTTATATAATGGCGCGTGAGTCTCCATGAAGGATTGCACAGAAAACACACAGGAGAAGAGCAGAAAATGTGTAGAGAGTCTCAGCACAGAAATCCTCATTATAGAGAATTTCACAGACATAACTAATGCAGCTCTGCTCGTGGATATCAGCTTCACTTTCTGCTACGTTCCTCAAACGAAACTGAATATCTTTAAAAGATTTCATGTCAGTAACCTGGCAAACTTGGGCAAATTCTATGATTATTTTGTCCTCATAAGCGCTCATTCTATCAGTGCGGAACCTTGTGAACACAACTCGGCCTCCAGGTGGACTGATAAAACATCCTGCGTGTCTCCTCACGGAAGTTCCATTGAACCAGTCAATCAGATTTGCTCTGATTGTTCGAGAAAGCATTTTCCAGTTTTGTGTGCTATAAGCATCAGACGGTTAGTACACAGACTGTGGGCATGCCGTTTAAGGCTGAGACTAGCAACATCCTAGCAACCACTTAGAACACGTTAACAACTGCCTAGCAATGACTCAGAACACATTATTATCTGCAGAGCAATTCCCTGGAAACCAGCCAGAACATCCTAGCAACTACCTAGCAGCCACCTAGAAACTACCATGAACACCTTAGCAACCACTTAGCAAAGCCCAAGCCACCACCCAGAATAACCTATCAAATGCTTAGCAACCCCTGATACATCACGTCTATTTGATGTGTGAGTTTACATCTGGAAGACTTATTTTTTAATGTTGTTTTAACGTCTTATAGATATTGTTAATACGTCTGTAAGACATTTCCTCTCGGATTTCAGTAAGACATTCATCAGATGTCTTTGAGACGTTTATGATTTAGAATGTTTGTAAATCTGATCTTTAAAGATGTTAAGCAGATGCTAATTAAATTGTGATGCTTTCCATATGAATAGATCTAAACAGACATCTTAGAGGTGCATGTGTGCTATCTGGGATGTTGTATTAAGTGTACACCAGGTTTGTATAACTTCAAACTTAGAAAAATGTCTTAAAGGGTTTTACATTTTCAAGCAAGGCTTTGTCAAGGCAACATCAAAGTTTGTCTTGACAAACCTTCCTTTTTCTAGTCTTTAAGTTACAACAGTAAAATTTAGTATCGCATGTTCCATCACACTGTCAAGAATGAGAGATATCTCAGACAGATAAGCAGCACCAAACTGACTTTTTAACCTGTATATCCAACCATGCTCAGTGGGAGAGTTTGCACAGATTGTTTGAAGTTTAGAAAACAAGCGATGTTTTAGGCATGTGGAGGAAAGATCTACTGAAAACCAGACTTAAGAGAAAACTGCTTTCTGCTGCTCCACCTGACTGTACTATATACAAAACAGTCATATATTATTTTCAGCTCTAGTTAAGTCTAATTAGTATCACACAGAGAAGCTGCAATGTTTTCCAGTGTGGTGATTTAATAAGATCACCATGTACCAACATCACCACAAATGTTGCAATGACTTTTTATTTGATCGCTTTAGAGCATGAAACCGATTTTCAAATGAAATGTAATGTCACTGGCACTCAAATCATTCACACTGATGTTGATACAGTAAAATGCATGCCATTTGGTGCTATGTAAACAACTTTAAGGTTGAATTTCTAATCATTATAAACAAAGCACATAAAGGCCGAAGCTAATTAGAGCTGCCAAGCAGCTTCATTAGCAGAAATCCACACATCTAATGCTGCTCTATTCCCACTCCTACCAGGTTTATTTATAGGCGATGTCAATAAATCTCATTAACAAAGAAAGCTATTTTGCGTAGGCTTGCTTGGAGAGCCCCACTAGTTCATTTTTTGTTTTCGGCTAAAACCATTTCCTTGGTAAATCGCTCATCTTAATGCAAAAATATGCAGCTCATTGGCGATAGGAATGTGTTTCTCAGTGAAATGAGGAAAACGCTTTCTAGCAAATTATGAGCTATGGAAGCCATTAAGTATGACTCTGGGCTCCTGCAATGCAGTGCAATCGCTCTGTGCTTCAGCAGTCAGATAGGTTCCCCTTGACCAATCAGAGTGAAGAGCTGCCTATGTCACGTCACCTGGATTTCATTAATATGGAGACAATAGACATGTTGATGGCACCCACAGGACAAATACGACATCTCAGTCTCTTCACCAGTGATGTAAGCAGCAGACAGATGGGAACAATAGAACAAGCTCTGGCTAACGGTTTTAGAAAGGGATCCAAAATGGGAGAGGAAGACAGCCGTTCAGTCTGAGCATGTAAACAGCCCACTGTGTGTGTTGCTGTCTTACTGGTCATCCATCAAGGACATTCAATACAGTACAGTCCTCATGGATGACAAACACAAAGGCCCAGGAAGGAAACCTAAAAAAAAAAGGGATGTTCTTACAGGGACAGTTCACCCAAAAATGAATAGTCTGTCATCATTTACTCACATCCATGTATGTCTTTTTTCCTTCTATGGATCACAAAATGTAATTTTAAAAGAATATCCTTGCCACACTTTTCCATATAATGAAAGTAAATGGGGATTGAAGCTTTAGGGGAAGATTATCAGTGAATAACTATTTAAATGTTGATCTGTTCCTCACACAAAGCTATCATATGGCTTCAGAAGACTTGGAACATAGCCTACACGTTGTTTAGTACCCCCTACTTTAATGATACATTTGTGGTACTTTTTTGTTTCTTTCAATATATGGAAATGAGCGGCCAGAATATTCATCATAAATCCACCTTTTGTGTTCCATGGAAAAAAAGAATGAGTAAATGATGAGAGAATTTTCATTTTAGTGAATAATATGAACACATTTAGTGAACTCATGGGTGAGCTATCACTTTAATGTATTCATTGATTGAAACCAAAACAAGAGGGCCTCGTTCATTCTCATTAGCTACAGGAGCAATGAAAACAAAGAAACACGCCAAATAGGGAAGTGTGGCAACATTAAAAAGTGCCATTATGGCAGACCTCATTTCAGTGGCCTGCATTATTGCAGCAGCACTATTTTTGCTCATTCCCTTGGTCAGTAAAAATATCTTGGCCAGGCAATTTATATGTCTCTTGGAGCTGTCAACAACAACAAAATACTTTTATAATTTTCGTGTAGGCACAAAATAAATCATCTCTGGAGAGTGAATTTTTTAACCGGTCTTACTTGGCTATTCAGAGTGCTGAAATGCACACACATTTACTTCTGTGCATTAATACAACTTGTCTTTTCTTTTTCCTTTTTTATTAATTGCAATGTTGGCTATGTTTTATTCATTAGAGATGATTCATATAATCAGCTAGGTCCAGTTTCATAACAGATTAGAAACCCAAAGTTATCATAAATTATAATTATGATTTAATATTTCATCATATCACTTTTTTTTTCTTTTTTTTATAAATACTTTGAGTAAATTAGCCACTGGACTACTTGTATGATCATGTTTACCACTGTAATTGTGGTGAAATGAATGCCTGACATTGAAATCATCCAAAGTTATATTTTTCATAAAACAATCCTCCTGATATTAATCTCTCAATGATTCTTGAGACATCAGAAATTTTACCACAACTTTATCTGCAATTAATTTTTAAAATAGCAAAAAATAGCAATTGCACTTTGAAATGAATCAGAGATCATCAGTAGAATGTTCTGAACATAAACGTACCCAATCCAATACTTCTGTCACAGTCACCGTGTTTCCAAGGACTCTTAAATTGAAGTGGTTTTCGTCCTCTGTCTTCTGTTTCCCCTGGCCTACGTTTCCCAGAATGCACTGCTGCCCTCATCACTGACATCTGTTCCCCATAATTCTCACCTGTTCTCGTTTCCCTTAGCAGCACCTTGTGTATAAATACCCTCTAGTTTAGTTCCATCATTGTCACTTCTTGTTTGTTGTTGCATAGTTTGTTAACCCAAATGACTGTCTAGTTTTGTAACCTTTAGTCACTGTCTTCTGTGTATCCTCACATTCTTGTCATTGTGAATGAAAGGATTGCTGCACTTACTGTATATCCTGCTCTCTCACCTCATCTATACAAACATGACAACTTCATATACAAGGTAAAATAAACAAAATATAAATATGGTAATCTAGAGCTAGTTGTCACACAAGGAAGTTGTCATTAGTGCTAAATCTCAGCGAAATCTGGAGTCAAAACTCAAATTGCGCAAATGCGTGTTTTCTCTAGCCAGGTTTTGCATGTAAAATGCAAAAAGAGGTTTTTAAAAGAGTTCACAACCCTCTTAAATTAATTGTAAACTAAAATTTCAGAAATATAAACAATTTATCAATTACAATATTTGTTGGCCAAAACAACGTTTTGATATTTTGCTACATTACCATTTCCCCCCCTTTTTTTTTTTTCTTTTTTCAGAATCGTATCGTCCTGGTTCCCTGAGTGGAAATGAGACACTGCGTAATCGCATTGGGACATGCCCTGTGGGTCACGTGGTCTGAAGCCCTTATACAATCAAGCCAATTTATTTGGCTGATGGCACTTAAGCAACACCCCTAGGGAGCTAAGTCAGATTTTTAGCACGAAGGCACAAGCCTATGCAGCTGTTAGAGAGTATGGCCAGTTTACGCAGTATCTCATTCCCACTCAGGTAACCAGGGTTACGCTCCATGTAACCGAGACGTTCCCTTTAGTTGGAACACGAGATGCGTAATCACACTGGAAACAATATACATTCAGGCCATGTGAACAGTAGCTGCCAACTGTCTATGCCCATGTGGGAAGCATATAACAGCACACAAGTGAGCTAAAGCATCTGAATAAAACAGAGGGAATTATGAGTTTATTCCTGTTCCAACAGAGAGAACCTGGGAAGCAGGAGTCAAACCCTTAATCCAGATTATAAAATCTAACAAATGTATGCGAAGAGGACCATCCTGCCGCCATGCAAATGTCCTCCAAGGATGCACCTCTAGCCAAAGCCCATGAGGATGCCATGCTCCTCGTAGAATGAGTTAGAATACCTGAAGGCCAAGGTAAACCACGCGCTTTGAAATTGCACCAAGTGGCCAATGAGACAGTCTTTGCTTGGACACCAAAACACCCCTGTTGCAGCCACCAAAGCACACAAACAATTGCTCTGACTTATGCCACTGGCTAGTACGGTCAACATAAACTCACAGCACCCGAACTGGGCAAAGCATATGCAATCTTTCATGCTCCTCCGACTCAAACGGGGGAGGATAGAAAGCCTGAAAATTAATAGTCTGCGAGCAAAATGATGTAGAAACGACCTTGGGCAAATAGCCCAAGCGAGGTCTTAACACCACTCTTGAACACCTTGGTGCAAAATTCATACATGTGGGATTATAGATTTTAAGCATTGCCAGGACAACCCCGGTCCCAAAACTCTCTTGCAAAAAATCCAGCACTGTACTGACAGCGAAGTGAACTGGATCTTCACCTCACGCTGCAAACCAAGAAGTAAAAATACGCCACTTAAATGTATAAAGCTTCCTAGTTGATGGAGCTCTAGCAGAATGGTATCAACCACAGCGGGGGATAACCCATCATTCAAAAGTGTGCCCCGTTGAGGGGCCATACCCATAACTTCCACAGGTCTGGCTGGGAGTGCCAAATGTTGCACCGAGCCTGAGACAACATGTCTGTTCTGACTGGAATCTTCCTAGGCACTTTCTACATAGATGGCCAAAACAGCGCCACTAACAGAAGCTGAACCTGATCCTCCCGAATTCTCTGCAGAACTGCGTGCAGCAGACTGATTGATGGAAATGCATAAAGATGCATCGTCAGCCACTGATGCGCCAACGCATTGATGCCCAGCAGTGCCGGGGGCGAGAGGGAAAACCAGAGGGGATGGTGTGACATCTCACTTGAAGCGAACAGATTATCTTCCGCTCTGCCGAACCTTCTCCAGATTTGTTCCATAATCTGAGGATGTAATGTCCACTCTCCAGGCATCAAGCCCTGTCTGGACAAGAGATCCGCCCCCAAATTTAACCAGCCTGGAACATGCATGGCTCGTAGCTTATGTCAGCATTCCAAATTTACATTTCATTAGTTTGGAATTCAAACGTCTCAAATCCAGAATGGAACGCAAGCCGCCATCTTTTTTCAGGACCAGAAAATAATGGCCATAAAAGCCGCACTCTCTCTGAGAAGGGGGAATCTCCTCTATTGCCCCTTTTTCTAAGAGAGAATGAATTTCCTGAATCAAAAACGGGGCTTCCTGAACAGAAACATCTGTCAGAATAACCACACTGATCACTAACGGAGTTCGCCTGAATTGAATTACATAACCATGGTTTAACGTTCGAAGTACCCAGTTTGAAATGCCCTTCAGCTGCTGCCAAGCTGACAGATGGGTAGACAGAGGGATTAATGCATGACTCTTGCCTGCAACGCAACCTGTAACCAACAGATGGTGTGCTTGGCTTACTTTTGGCGACTTCCCCAAAACCAGCAGCACAGTGGAAGGAAGCCTTCGCTCCTCTAATACTGTGGCTGGTTGAAGGGAATTTGATAATGTTTTTGCCTTTATTGTGTTTAGGCATAAATGATGAGTGCCCCGAATGTATCTACAGCAGGGACACTGACAAAATGAATGTATTTGAATGGGGAAAAATGTATGAACATTTGGGGCAATGTTTATTTCAGAAAACTGGTTTGCCACAACGGCCCTGGCATTCTTTATGGGGGGGCAACGTGTGATGCTTATGTTCACTGTTTGTTTTGTGTACACTTGTGCTCGATGAACATCGAATTCTGTTATGCATGTCCCAAAACCCTTGGTCATGGAGACAGAGGCCAAATTTGATCAGGCAGTTATAAAAAGCAGTCACTCGGAATGTATTTACAGCAGAGGACGCCAGGTAAACCATCTTCCCTAGCATAGAATGGGGAAGAATGTGCGAACATGGAGAGCAATTGAGAGCAAGCAGACTCGCCACAACGGTCCCAGCATTCTTATGGGGGGACAACATGTGGCACTTATGTTCACTGTGTGTTTTGTGTACACTTGTGCTTGATGAACATTAATATCTGTTTTGCATGTCTCGAGACCCTTGGTCATGGAGACAGAGGCTGAATTCAGCAAGTGTTTAAAAAAAAAATGTGTATAATGTTTGCTCCCCAGCAAGCTGTGAGCGAAAACTGAACCATATTCTGACTGTCGGACATTCGAGGCGCATACAATGGCAAACTCATCCCGATACTGACCGAAGGGCAAACAGGAGAGAAACGGATATGTTTATACGGTCCAATTTTGTTCGCTGAATAGGGACTCATCCATCGTTACACAGCAAAACTGTCAGGCTCGTGTGTAGACCATTTTTATCATACATAAAAGTTATATAATGCATGCCCCGAGACCCTTGGTCATGGAGGCAGAGGCAAAACTCAAGCTGAAAATATCCAATGCTCGTTCACCAGCATAAATTACGGGGAGACTGAGCTAAATTGGTGTACTGAAAAAATGGGTTAGCTCAAAGTTATCCCTTAACGCAATGCGCTTGGTTGGACTACAAAACCATCATGCATAGATCCAACAGCTGACTGAAAAGAGCGACATCCATGCCGCCACCGAAAAATGCAGATATAGCAGTGCGCGTCTCTTGTCTCGTCAGAACGCCCGTGTGGTCCACAAATGGGCGAAAGGCAAAAAAACTAGTTAAAATACCTCGCTTTTTTGGATAGCATCCCAAAAAAATAATGTCACAAAGCGCTCGCGCATTGGTTTGCCTTCACTCCATTGGGGAATGTATACAGAATTTTTAATAGCGACGGCTCAAGACGTGCATGGTAACTCTTTCACATGCTTGTTTATCAGAAAATGGCCACTGAACTAGGCCTCAAAGCATGTCTGATGAGACTCTCGCTTTCACTCAAGGGGAGGGTGGCAAACACGAGGAAGAATCTGATGTCCGTTCGCACTCCAATCTTCTGAGACACAAAGCCGAAATCCCAAACTGCCCCCACACATGGAGCTCCAATCTGGAGCCCGTGGAACTGGAACAAGTGGGGATAACACCTCATGGTGAGAAATTGTGAGCCTTGAACAGCGCTGGTGTCCCCATCAGACCTTTGTAATTTTTGGAAAAAAATACGTTAAAATTGCTCTGAAATTACGCTGTATAAAATGACGTGAGTTGCTTCTTAAATTACATCCTGTGTTGCCACTCAAAAGGGAGAATAATAATGATCATCACTTCGATGTGAGTTGTTGGTACAACAGGGGCCAGACGGGATCGTGCACTGAAGAACAGAAAATTTTACTCGATGGTGCGAAGCAAGTGCCTTTATGGAGCACATGATGTAGCTTCCTAGGGGCATCGCTTAAGCACCATCAGCGAATAAATTGCCGTGATTGGATAAGGGCTTCAGACCAAGTGACACTCAGGGCATGTCCCAGTGCGATTAAGCAGCTTGAGTTCTTACGAAAGGGAACGTGAAGCGATGCAGCTGGTTGTGGGTGAGAAACTGATCAAAATGTAACTCCACTGTGCTTCCTATAGCACCACCTAGCACTCTGCACATGCATCAAGTATTAAGAAGTGTAATCGAGCTTGAAATCATGATCATGCATAGAGTCTGCAATGACAAGATGTACAGTGAAGGAGTTATATTTTGGTCTATTCTCACCCAAAACCCAAAACTGGATCGCTTCAGAAGACATGGATTAAACCACTGGAATCTGATGGATTACTTTTATGTTGACTATCTACTTTTTGGAGGTTTTGGAGTTCTGGTCACCATTCACTTGCATTGTAAGGACATACAGAGCTGAGATATTCTTCTAAAAATATTTGTGTTCTGCAGAAGAATATTTTTTTTTACTATAAATATAATTTGTCAATTTCTTTGACACAGATTGTAAAGAAATGTTTAGATAATTTCCCTTTTTATTATTATTAATTTTATTTTGTAACTCTGTTAGCTGTCAACACAGGAAGATTATCTTTGGTAACACTTAACTGAGCTGACAATCCATCCTGTATTCTACATTGAATTGAATGCTAAATTTGCCATATAATAAATATTTGACATTTACTTTTACATCTTTTGTATTTTGTGAGAAAATGGAAGAAGCAGGAGGTTGCTCCAAAACATACGTCAATACATCTGAACATGTTAAACAAATTAATCCAACATAATTCTTCCTTGATATGTAAAACTTGTATTTTTCTGTACAGTTTTGAAGCCTGTTTTTTCACAGAATTTAAGAATCAGTGCTCTACAAATCCAGGTACTGGTACCTTCAGTATACTGTAAAATGAATGTATAATAAAAACTAGAGAGGGAGTTGGGAGCCGTTTTTCTCTCTCTCATATTTGTACCCGTTTAGATGTGGACTAATTTCTAAAGTGAAATTATATGGGCAAGATCTCCACAGTGTAGTATACATTCCCTCTTCTGAAACGGCACTTTTCAGCATACTGTGAAATACTACCTGCTGTGAGGAATCTACAATCTGTAATTCATGGCTAAAACATATTGCTTAAAAATAAGTGGTTTCGATTCAGAAGAGAAAACTTCAAAAGCTGTTTTGAGAGCTCAACTGGGCCTCATCCATTTCCTAGTTTGATCTGATACAGGAATTTTAAACATACTCCAGGAGGTATTACTGTCTCATCTGGTTTATTTGTTGTCTGTATAGTTCTGATTTCACTTCATTCCACTGTGCTCTTGAAAACAACTGCACTGAATATCGTGCCTGTGTCTCAAAGCCGGATTATATAGCCCCTGTCTCAAAACTGAGAATTGACCTCTGCTGCTTTCACTCAAAGCTTATTAACATTTCATTGCACTTCTAAGTCTGTTTGATCTTTTTCTCAGAGGACCAAAAAAGTGCAGGAAATGCAGATATCCTGTGCATCAAATGGGATCCCTTCAGCTACAACCTACATCCTGAATGCTAAATTCTTAAGATTAAGTTCAGAACTAAAAAAGCAAGAGTAAACCAGTTCTACCTTTTAAATTACAGAGCACAACAGTCTGGTTCTGGAAGTAAAAAAATAATAAATTTCTCCATGGGAAACTGATTTTTAACAATAATTTATAAACCTTTAAAGATAGACCTACCATGATCTGAGTTTCTAATTTTTGGCCTCACTGGAAAAAAAAAAAAAAAAAGTTTAATTTATGTTAAAAACCCAGCATCTGTGGCTGCCAGAAATTGTTGACCATGTCTCAGGCTTTATGGTATGTAAATTTGATGCCAGTATATTTTATGGTTCACTAACATTTATATTATTAAATTATATGAACTTTATAAAAGTATCCTTTTCACTTTAAAATGTATTGTTAATCACCATAGTAACTACAAAAGACCACATAATGATTTAAAATTCATCAAAAGTGGTCCTTCTAGCAACAGTAATTCATACACATGTAGAGACAGTGCACAGTGTTACTCACACAAACACAAAACACCATCATGGTAACACATATGATGCTCAAAAAAAATAAAATAAATAAATAAATAAATAAATTCAATAAACATTAACTAAACTACATACAATGTAATGTACATAACGAATATTAAGTAAGTAGTATTCAGGAGCCCCTGCCCCATGTAGAATAAAAGAGTGGTCATGCTTTTATACAAATTATTAAGAAATTATTTTTTACATACAAGAGCGTTTTACGGACAAAACCCTGAAAAATGCCTGAAAAAACAATGTTTTCTCAATTCAAAATTCAGAATTGAATTAGAATCTAAAAGGCATTCTTAATTTAATTCAGAATGCACAACCCTGGCTGGGAAAGACATTGATTTCTCAAAGAACAACATGCAGCATTAGATTTTGGATAAAAAGTTTTTTAATAGATTTTTTAGAAAATCATAATTTACATATGCAGATTGTTAACAACAGTGCATCAAGACACAAAGAGCACATAACATACATCATCTACACAACATGGACGGTCTGATACACAGCCAAATGTCCTTAGAGCTTTAGCTGTGCAACTTTTGTCTATCATCCCCAGCACTTTGGCCATGTATTAAATTAAATTTCAGAACAGAAATCATCTTCACACACATTGGT
This sequence comes from Myxocyprinus asiaticus, assembly GCF_019703515.2. Taxonomy (NCBI): domain Eukaryota; kingdom Metazoa; phylum Chordata; class Actinopteri; order Cypriniformes; family Catostomidae; genus Myxocyprinus; species Myxocyprinus asiaticus. The sequence goes on from NC_059353.1 coordinate 10,508,100, forward strand.
TTTGATGGGCGCAGAGGGCCACTATTACACATCTGTGTGCCATATTCAACATTCCGTTATTTTTAAATGAGTAGCACTTGTTTTCCTGGATATCTCCCCAGTCTTCAGGGACGCCGCCACTGACAGATAAGTTACGTAATCGGCACAGAAGTCTGGAAAGAGCTTTTTCAAGTAAATACATCTGAGTCAGAGTCTGTAATCGAGACTGGCAGAGCATTTGATCTGAAAGCAGTGTAGGGTTCTTTGTGCCTATGAGACTCGGACCCAACTCACTGACTCTAGATCTGTCCTCCAGAGGTCCTCGGTGTCAGTGAATGTGTTTATGTGAGTCACGCTGACTTGAGAGCCTCAAAACCACAGAACTTCCAGCGTTTCTCCAACGTTGCACCAACGCCGCTAAACTCCTGCTTGAACATATTGGGCAGCCGAAGCATAAGTCTCTCCAATTCACTGGCCGTAATCTGAAGGAAGGAACACGGGGACAAGCTTACCCTCTGAAAAAAACATCCTAAATTAGCCTTAGCTGGTTTAAGCTGATTTATCTGTTCTCCCAGCCTGGCAAAGCTGGTCTAGCTGTTCTCCTAGCCTGACCAGCAGGCAAGTGCCCAAAATAACAGAGGAAAGGGCTTGAGGTAGGGTTGAAACCTGTCCCGGAATAAAGCCGTGACGTTCTGTATTTTGGCCAAAATGACGTCCCGTATTTAAGCAGCGAAACGCTCAAGGGGAAAACTGCTTGTTTTCTCTACTCTTATTTCAAGTAAATGACTGTTTAGATTAGGAAGAGATAAGGGGAAAAAGTGAACGTTGATGTTATAGTCTTTAAAACATTTCTTCAAACTGTATCTTAAGGTTCTAGTCAACTATTCTTATCAAAAAGACCCCATGACATGGCTTGACAAGCAGTTTTACTATTCTATACTGATGTTTTTCCTTTTGAAACAAGTTGAGATAAGATAAATCAAAGGGTGTGTACCTTCTTTTTAAATAGCCAATCACCTTAGTTTTCGTTACAGCGCAGGAAAATTGTACTTGACAACTCAAATCATGTGAAAGCAAATAAGACATTTTTTAAATGAATTAATTCTACACACTTCTTATAATTTAGCAAGAGGGGACCTTTTTTTTTTTTTAACACAAACCTGAATATTCCCATGCCAAAAGTAAACAATACTTTTGGCCTGTTTTACTAGAAGAGAAAGACTTTAGTACTTTAAAAAGTAAATTTGGTCAGCTTATGCAAACTAGCATATACAGTGTCAAGAAAAAGTATGTGAACCCTTTGGAATTACCTGCATTTATGTATAAATTTATCTTAAAATCTGGTTTGATCTTCATCTACGTTACAATAATGAACAAACACAATATTTTTTGATTAATAACACAAATTACTGTATTGTTCCTGTACATTTTTAAAACATCATTCAAACATTCACAGTGTAGGCTGGAAAAAGTATGTGAACTCCTAGGCTAATGACATCAATAAAAGCTAATCAGAGTCAGGAGTTGGCAATCTTAGCATCCAGTTAATGAAACGAGATTGGAGGTATGGGTTAGAGCTACTTTGACTTATAAAAAGTGCTCAAACATTTTGAGTTCGCTATTCACAAGAAGGATCTGCTGATGTGGACCATGCCTCGCAAAAAAAAGAGTTCTCAGAAAACTTACGATCAAGAATTACTGCATTGCATAAAGCTGGAAAGGGTTACAAAATTATCTCAAATAGCTTTGATATTCATCGGTCCACAGTTAGAAAAATTATCTATAAATGGAAATGATTTAATACTGTGGCTTCTCTCCCTAGAAGTGGCCATCCTGCCAAGATGACTCAAAGGGAACATGGCAGAATGCTCAGTGAGGTAAAAATGAGACAGCTAAAGACTTGAAGGAACCATTGGAACTGGTTAACATCTCTTTTTATGGGTCTACTATATGGCAAACATTGGCATGGTGTTCACATGAAAACATGCCTGATGTTTGCCAAAGACCACTTTGACACTCCACAACGCTACTGGGAAAAGGTTTTGTGGACTGATGATTAAGGTTGAGTTGTTTGGGAAGAACTACATATGTTGTAAAAAGAGTGCCGCATACCAACATGAAAAGGGAGCATCATGATTTGGGGCAGCTTTGCTGCTTGGGGGCCTGAACCGCTTGCCATCGTCGAGGGAAAAATTAATTCCCAAGATTATCAAGATAACCTACAGGTTAATGTCAGGGTGGCTGTGCGTCAGCTGAAGCTCAGTAGAAGTTGGGTGATGCAGCAGGACAATGACCCTAAACATAGAAGTAAATCTCCTACAGAATGGATTCAAAAAAAGAAAATCCACCTTTTAGAGTGGCCCAGTCAGAGCCCAGACCTTAATCTAATAGCGACGCTGTGGTATGACCTTTAAGAGAGCAGTTCACACAGACATCCAAAGAATATGGCTGAGCTGAAGCAGTTCTGTAAGGAAGGATTGGCCAAAATTTCTTTCTGAACGTTGTGCAGGTCTAATTCTCTGTTAATGGAAACACTTGGTTGAGGTTACTGATGCTGAAGGATGATTGACCAGTTATAAAATCCAAGGGTTCACTTACTTTTTCCACAGCACTGTGAATGTTTAATGGGAGTGTTCAAAAAACACATGAAAGATTACAATTGTTTGTGTGTTGTTAGCTTAAGCACATCGTGTTTGTCTATACTTGTGACTTTGATGAAGATGAGATCACATTTTATGACCAATTGATGCAGAAAACCAGCTTATTCCAAAGGGTTCACATACTTTTTCTTGCCATTGCAGATGGCTTCAAAGCTAACAGACATGGACTAACAGCTACAGAAAGTTTAGCAGCCTAGTGTACATAAGAACACATACTGTTGTATATTTGCATTATGCAGTGGCTTTGTTCACCAGACTATTGGAGTTAAAATAGCTATGCTGTGTGGCCACTGTTGTTTGCCACTGGGTGCAAATATTCACGTTTTTTCATGGGGTCAAAAAGAGGTTATTTTACATTAAAATTATGCATGACAAAAACAGTATATGACAATTGTTTTAAGTCCAATTTTTTCCCCATTATGACTGCAAACTCATTGTCATAACGCCTCGATTCATTAATTAACACAAACAATCACCTTTGTATCAAGTCTCTGGATGTAAGACCACAGATATTCAATGTTGGCTCCAAATGGATGCACATGGAGGAAGGTGGATATAATTCCTGTGTAGAGAGACAGACAATAGAACAGGCTTGTGACTGAACATATGTGGCCATATTTGCCACTGAATAGTAGGCAAGGCAAAAGATGCAGCCTGCACAGTCATAAATATGCCGCTTGGAGCAAAAAAAGCATACCTCCCCCTCTTAAGCTGATTACTTCTGGAGAGGTCCTGCAAAGGTAAAGCACTGATGCAGAGACAGAGAAATAAGTGCCTTGCCTGAAGGGCCTGGGCCAATATTTATTTCCTTGATTTATAGGTCGTAGCACTGCCAATTACAAAGGAGCCTAATTCAATTGCCTCTGCTAGACCTACTTTCACAAAGCCAAATTTGAGGAGAGAAGAGGAGTTTTCAAGATGTCCACTTTGATTTTGAAATTCAGTGCATAATAGCTGAGACTGCACCGCAAGAAATTAATTTCTTAATCAGTATTTAGGCTTGCTTTCCAGTTAAAATATCGAAGCATCCTTGAAGAAAGATACATTTACTCGAGAAGCAAAATTGTGTACTATAAGACTTTCAGATAAATTAGGTCTATTTTACTTTTAAGCAGAAATCAAATTTTGTGAGATTTATTCTTAAAATAAGGATACTGTATGTTCTTTTATAACAAGTTTTATTATCTTACACAATTTTGCTTCTCAAGTAAATTGATTGTGTTTTAAGGATATTTTATATATTTTTCCTGGAAAACAAGACAAAAATACTGATTAAAAAATGATGTGCACTATTACCTCTCTGTTCTGCTACAGTGCATTGCTATGACAGAAATAAACATATCTCTGTTTTTAAATACTCGTAAAAGTAATCTAACCAAACAGTTATACTGATTTTAAAGAAAACTTACTTCAATGGCATATTCAAAAAAGTGACAAACAATATCTGGAGGCTTATTTGAAATGATGTTTACAAGGCAAGCTAATCCAAATAAGAAAATTAAATTTCTTCCTCAGATCTAACAGTCTACTGTGGAAAGATTTGTGTTCTACAGTCCGTCCATTCACATCGTTCTACTCAAATAAGTTTGGCTTTTCTGCTGTTCTGGTTGAGAGCCTCTGACTTTGTCTGATGTTGCCTGTTCTGCCAATGCAGTATGTGTGCAGTGTTGGGGAGTAACTAACTAAAAGTAACAATGCTACTAACTTAAATACATTTTGAGCAGAATGTCAGTAGCTGTTTTCAAAATAATGAAGCTTTCCCAGCAATGAGCTACTTTTTCCAACAAGTAGCAGTGGAACATAACAAAACACTACATCACTGTCAACCTTACAATTGAGCAAGTAAACACATTCCCCAAGAATGTACTCTCTTTTTCAAGTAGCATTGAGAAGTCCAATGACTCAGTTTCATTTTAGCAAATTGATATTCTGTATTGCTTAAAGGTGCTGTAAGTGATTTCAGCCATTCTACTTCCACGAGACTGAGCTGTTGGATTAGCCACGCCCCCTCTTTCCAAAACCCGAACTCCAAAGATACCAAAATGAGATTTATTAAGAGCAGAAACGGTTGTTAAAAACAACAGTAGTAAAATTGCACCCTCAACTGACAACTATTATGAACAACATGGCATAAAATTGCATTATGCCTCAATAATTCGCAGCAACTACAACACTACGGACACATTATTGTTTGCTGTTAACAGAGTCTATATTTGTGACAGAGACCGGTGAGATATCTCATGACACTTTTTTCATTAATATCTTTCAGGGAGTTGGAATATTTTTTTCATATCTTTCCATGAAAAAATGGCTTACAGCACTTTTAAGCTTCAATGTAGTTAGCTTTTTTAAAGTAACTTTTGTTAGTAGTTTTTTGTATTTTGTAAAGGTAATTTGACTATAGTTTAACTTCTTTAAATTATGAGTCTGCAAAAAACATTTCTTTTTTTCACAGAGTATGTTCGTCTTATTTTCCGGAAAAACATCTAAACATACTTAAACATACAAATTTTTTTTATTTTTTTTAAAATAATAATTACTTGAGAAGCAGATGATCTTGTTTTCAGAGAAATCTAACAAAATTTTGTGGGGTTTATGCTTGGAACAAGACACACCCTATGTTTCATACCCTATTGGCAAATAGTTGTGTTTCAATGATGTTTCAGTATGTACAGGAACAATACAATAAATGTTTTTTCCCTTTGAATCAAGTTTTTAATTTTACCCCATTGTTTTTTAAATCATACATTTTTTTTTTTTTTTAAGATTTCTCTGAAAACAAAATATATTGTCATTTTGCTTCTCGAGTAAATTTATCTTGTAAGAGTGTTTAGACATTTTTTTACTGGAAAATAAGACCAAAATACTCAGTAAGAAAGTTATTTTTGCAGTATAGCTTGTAGCTTTCCAAACACTTAATACAGTTCAGCATATAAGTAAATTCACATATTCCTTGCAGAATCTGCAAGATGTTTCTCTCTTTATTATTATTATTTTTTTTTTAACAAAAGGGGTCATAAAAATAACCTTCTATTATGTATTTATTATTATTATTTACCAACAGTACTGCCCTGGTGAAGCCATTTAAAACTTTAGTAGATATATTAGTACAGAAAAAAATAACAGCTGAATTTGCACAAATTATCAATTAAACGATTACATACCCATTGACAATTAACATGCACTTCTACCACAAAAACCTGTGAGCAGCCATTGATGCTCAAGGAGGCAACACACATATTAAATATAATAGTTCACCCAAAAATTAAAATTCTCTCATCAAAAGGCCCTTTCCCACTGGCAGTACTAAAGCCTGTTTTAGGTACTTTTCCCAATGACTACTTTATCTCGCCTTCGTACCTAAGAACTATAGTTCCTCAGAACCGTTTTAGGGGGATTTTTATCTCCTACTCCAGAGTAGGTACTTTTGGGGCGTATAGGGACAGTGGAAGTCTGTGGGAGGAGCTGCAGGCTGTGATTGGTCAAAAACCTATGACACAAAGCATTGAGAAAGGAGAGGAGTCCACAGCTGCCATTTATAAACAACTAGCTGCTAGCCTGATACTCAGAGGATTGCACTAATTTTACAATTCCCTTAACATAAATAAAATAAAACCAACAAAGTATCCAAAGAGGATCACCTGTTTCACATATATGTATGTGTGTGTGTGTGTGTGTGTGTGTGTGTGTGTGTGTGTTTGAGGGGTGAGCAGAGCTGCTATGTGATTTCATCGGGAGACATACTTTGAGTTTTCATCGCATTGTACTGTTTGTACTGTGTGACTGTATTTCTGGATTACTACATCAAATTTTTCCTGGGATGATGGATATAAATAATAAGATATTTATCGAGATTGAGTAATTAAACTATTGGACGCTAAACCATCATGAAATCAAGTTTATATGAGGGAAGTATTGTGTGCCTGTTACTGCATGGTTAACTTGCATCAAGACATATTTTTTAAGTCAATGAGTGAGTATTTGTCTAAAACTATTGAGTGGGTCATATTCAACCAGTTGTCTGCTTTTCTCTCACAGAACAACCTACTCGACAGACATCAGTCTTGCTTCAAAAAAGGTCACTCAACAGAGACTGCCCTCTTGTCAGTAGCTGCGACTGGTGAGAGCTAACTCCAAATCATCCGTCCTCATCCTCCTTGATTTGTCTGCTGCTTTTGACACAGTGAACCACAAGATTCTCCTGTCCACCCTCTCTAACCTGGGAATCACAGGAACTGCGCTTGGATGGGCAGAGTATACCTCATTGGTTGGGGTGTGACGATACACTTAGCTCACAAGACGAGACAATACATGATACTGGGTTCACGAGAACGAGACGAGACGATATTTTAACACTATATACACTACTGGTCAAATGTTTTGAAACACTTACTCATTCTTTATTATAATTTTTTTTCACATTTAGAATAATAGTAAAGTCATCAAAACGATGGAATAACATAAATGGAACTATGGGAATTATGTTGTGACTAAACAAAATCCAAAATAAATCAAAACTGTGTTATATTTTAGCATCTTCAAAGTAGTCACCCTTTGCCTAGAATTTGCAGACATGTACTCTTGACATTTTCTCAACCAACTTCTTGAGGTATCACCCTGAGATGCTTTTTAAACAGTATTGAAGGAGTTCCCATCTATGTTGGGCACTTATTTGCTGCTTTTCTTTATTATTTGGTCCAAGACATCAATTTCAAAATTTTTTTTTTTTTTTTAATAAAATTTTAGTTTTATAATGAAATAAATTAATATGGTGGCACAATTATATTTTTGTCTACAAAACTAATTTCAAACATTTAAGCATACGCCTTCAGATCAAACGATTTTTAAGATCATGAGAAACATTTCAGTTCACAATTCACAAAATGCAAAACAATGCCGGTGCATTTTGAAATGTTTTAACATCTTGTAATGAATGTCACTTCAGTTCTACTTTCTGAGTATGAATTATCATATGCAGTAAAAGACAGAACAATATGCAAGCACTGTAAAAGGTTTTGCCACAAACTCAGCTGACTGGCTTCTCTCCTGTATGATTTGTCATGAGTCTCTTCAGACCTGGTTGATTTTAGTTGAGAGCTGCGGTTGTTCTGTAGGTGTCTTTGCATAGTGCTTGTGTTAGCTGTGGTGTACGGCACTATTTTCTTTCAGTGCTTACATATTGGCTGTGTCTCGTTTGGAAGGCTGCGTCCTCCGGAGGTCGCATTTGTTGGCCGCATACCTCATCGAAAAAAAATGAAACGAGACAGCCTCGATGACGTATGCGGCCGATAAATGCAACCTCCGGAGGACGCAGCCTTCCAAACAAGACACAGCCTTTGTTCGTGTCTTGTCTGTCACTCTGTCACCGTTTATTGTTTCCACATGGTACCTAAAATGCTGCAACACAATTTTTTTAATTTTTTTATTTGCGCTCTACAACATCAGGAAAATCAGACCTTTCCTGTCTGAATATGCTCCATAGCTGCTGTTCCAAGATCTGGTCATTTCAAGACTGGACTACTGTAATGCTTTGTTGGCTGGCCTCCCAGCTAACACAATTAAGCCACTGCAGATGGTCCAGAATGCAGCAGCACGTCTGGTTTTAAATCGGCAAAAAAGGGCTCATGTCACCCCGCCCTTGATTTCACTTCACTGGCTACCTGTAGCTGCCCTCTTCAAATTCAAGGCTTTGACTCTGGCCTTCAGGACAGCCAATGGAACCACACCATTTTACTTCAGTTCACTTCTCCGGGTCTATGCTCCAACTCACTCTTTTCGGTCTATGAACGAGCGGCGCCTGGTGGTCCTATCACAAAGAGGCTCAAAGTCTGTCTCATGATCATTCACGTTCTCTGTTCCACTGTTATGGAATGAGCTTCCGCCTTCACACAATCTTTTGATACCATCTCAACATTCAAGAACCAGCTGAAAACACTAATTGAACTTACTATTATACTTAACTTGCACTTACTATACACAAAAAAATTAATAAAAATCCTTCTCTGTCTCTTTCTTCAATGCTAGCCTTGAGAGCTTGGCAGTACAACACTGTAGATGTTGTTGAACTTTGTATGACAAATTGCTTGCTATGTTTCTCATTTGTAAGTCACTTTGGATAAAAGTGTCTGCTAAATGACTAAATGTAAAATGTACATGTATTTCAGTACAATAATTTATGTTCATAAAAGCCTTTATTGTAAAAGACTGTGTCAATAAATAGGTTTATAATGCATTTTCAACATGTTGGCCACTGAGTTCAGCCTGTGCTGCATGGTAGTCTGACCGCCTCTCACTCCGGCTGCAGCAGCACGGAGCTCCACACAGACAGCTCTCATGCCTAGAGCTCCATTCATTCATTTTATGCTGCCTTTATGTGATTTTTGGAGGTTGAAATGTCTGGTCACCATTCACTTGCATTGTATGGACCTACAGAGCTGAGATATTCTTCTAAAAATCTTTATGTTCAGCAGAAGAAAGAAAGTCACACACATCTGGGATGGCATGAGGGTGAGTAAATGATGAAAGAATTTTCATTTTTGGGTGAACTATCCCTTTAAGAACCAAGAGTATGTAAATTAAGGTATTTTTTGGAATATATGTAAATATATGTTTTGCAGCTTCTTCAAGGCAGCACTAAATAAAAATAATGATCTTATTTTAGGATTTTATCACTCTTATTTCTTTAATGCTAAACATCTAACAGATTCTGCAAGGGGTATTTAATTTAATGAGCACAACTGTGCATGCCCTCTCTGTGAGCACCAGTGTTGTGTAACCATTAGAGTGAAGGCTGTGTGGTCTTCTCTGGGTTAGAGCAAATGAAGTGCCTGGCAAAGAGAAGAACTGCTCCCCCGAGTCCTTTCCAAAAGATCATCATCCAAAAACATGACAGAGAGTGTTGACATCCTTCACACTGCACAGCTGTCGCAGTGTCCACCTTTCCCATTGTTATCGTACCAGTTCAAACACAGCCTGGACAGCCTTGTGTTCAACTGCTTGGCTGATCCTGCACCTGCTTGCCCTCGTGTGTTTTAAAGCAAGGACTCAATCCTCCAAGCACATCTGCTATTCCAACCCCTCAGCACACAGCTCAAAATGTTTTATAGATCAAGTGGAGTTGGAATAATTACCAAGCAAGAGAGCCTCTTTCTCTGATCTCAAAGGACCCCGAATGACCGCCTTACTGGACTCAAGATGGCGCAGAGTATGGCTGCTGCGCCATCTTGCTCCAACACAACATGGTAGTGTTTTGTTTGTTTTGTTTACAATTCTTATGTTTTTTGTCTTGGATGTTGTCTGCCTTATTGTCTACGACAGACAAACACTTTTGGACATTGGTTCTGCAATTACACACTGTAAACCGGACTTCAAATTCCTCAATGCTGACCCGCTGTTTACAAACACACAAGCGGAGCCCTTTGTCTGTGCTGCACGGCTGCGGAAACGCAGGAGGAAAAGGGGAAACAGAGCCGGCGTTCTCATCAGAGTAAGACGCCGCGCAAATCGACCCCCGCTACCCAGTATTCTACTGGCAAATGTTCAGTCTCTGGATAACAAGCTCTGCGAGCTGAAAGCGCGGATCTCTTTCCACTGAGAGACGAGGGACTGCTGCATTATCTGCCTTACGGAAACTTGGATGTCTGCGGAGATTCCAGACTCAGCCATTGAACCCGCGGGGTTCTCCGTGCACTGAGCGGACAGAGCGAAAGACCTCTCAGGTAAAAGCAGAGGTGGTGGTGTATGTTTTATGATCAACAAATCCTGGTGTGATCAGAGGAACATACATTCTGTCAAGTCTTTCTGCTCTCCTGATTTGGAATTTCTCATGCTTCTGTGTCGACCATTCTGGCTACCGAGGGAAATCACAGCGATCATTATCACTGCTGTGTACATCCCTCCACAAGCCGACACAGACCGGGAACTCAAGTAACTGTATGGGATTATAAGCAAGCAGGAAACCGTGCACCCTGAGGCCGCGTTCATTGTGATCGGGGACTTTAATAAAGCCAGTTTCAAATCAGTTGCACCAAAATACCACCAGTACATTAGTTTCAACACACGAGGGGACCGGGTTTTGGACCATTGCTACTCTCCCTTCCGGGATGGCTACAAATCCCTCCCCCACCCACCATTTGGCAAATCGGACCACTCTTCCATTCTGCTTCTGCCCGCTTACAGGCAGAAACTGAAACAGGAAGCAGCCACCAATCAGACTCTACGCTACAAGACTGCTTTGATCACATGGACTGGGAGATGTTCTGGTCCGCCTCTGATGACGACATCGAGCTTTACGCTGATAGCGTAATATGTTTCATCAGGAAGTGCGTAGAGGACGTTGTTCCGACCAGAGCAACACGGATCTATCCGAACCAGAAGCCATGGATAAATAGCGATGTTCGCGCGGCACTTAATGTGCGGACCTCCGCTTTTAATTCTGGGAATGCGGAGGAGCATAAACAAGCCAGTTATGCCCTCCGAAAATCAGAACAGCAAAACGCCAGTACAGGATCAAGATTGAAGGACAGTTTAACACCACCAACTCTAGAAGCATGTGGCAGGGAATTAACATCATCACGGACTTTAAAGGGAATAAAAACTCCGCCATGAACACCGCTGCCTCTCTCCCGGATGAGCTAAATACTTTTTATGCTCGTTTTGAGGGAAATAACACCGCCCTCGCGGAGAGAGCTCTTGCGGCCGAAGCTACAGAGGTTAGTTCACTCTCCGTCTCTGTAGCGGATGTAACCCGATCCTTCCGACGGGTGAATATCCGCAAAGCCGCGGGGCCCAGACGGCATTCCGGGCCTCGTCATCAGAGCGTGCGCGTACCAGCTGGTTGGTGTTTTTATGGACATTTTCAACCTTTCCCTCTCTTTGTCTGTAGTCCCCACATGCTTTAAAACATCCACCATTGTGCCTGTTCCAAAGCAATCAAAAATCACTTGCTTAAATGACTGACGTCCTGTTGCTCTGACCCCCATCATCAGCAAATGCTTGGAGAGACTAATCAGAGATTACATCTGCTCTGTGCTGTCTCTCTCTCTAGACCCATTGCAGTTTGCTTACCGCAACAACCGCTCCACTGATGATGCCATTGCATCTACAATACACACTGCTCTCTCCCACCTGGAAAAAAAGAACACTTATGTGAGAATGTTGTTTGTAGACTACAGCTCAGCATTCAACACCATAGTGCCCTCCAAGCTAGATGAGAAACTCCAGGTGGTTAGAATAGGTAGCAACATCTCCTCATCACTGACCCTCAACACTGGAGCCCCACAGGGCTGTGTTCTCAGCCCACTCTTGTATTCCTTGTACACACATGACTGTGTGGCAACACATAGCTCCAATGCCATCATTAAGTTTGCTGATGACACGACGGTGGTAGGTCTGATCATTGACAATGATGAAACAGCCTACAGAGAGGAGGTGCACACTCTGACACACTGGTGTCAGGAGCACAACCTCTCCCTCAACGCCAGTAAGACAAAGGAGCTTGTGGTGGACTTCAGAAGAAAAGACAGAGAACACAGTCCCATCACCATCAATGGAGCACCAGTGGAGAGAGTCAGCAGCTTCAAGTTCCTGGGTGTCCACATCACTGAGGAACTCACATAGTCCATCCACACTGAAGTCGTTGTGAAGAAGGCTCATCAGCGCCTCTTCTTCCTGAGATGGCTGAGGAAGTTTGGAATGAACCGCCACATCCTCACACGGTTCTACACCTGCACTGTAGCAAGCATCCTGACTGGCTGCATCTCCGCCTGGTACAGCAATAGCACAGCCCACAACCGCAAAGCACTGCAAAGGGTGGTGCAAACTGCCAGACACATCATCGGAGGTGAGCTTCCCTCCCTCCAGGACATTTATACCAGGCGGTGTGTGAAAAAAGCTCGGAGGATCATCAGAGACTCCAGCCACCCGAGCCATGGGCTGTTCTCACTGCTACCATCAGGCAGGTGGTATCGCAGCATCAGGACCTGCACCAGCCGACTTCATGATAGCTTCTTCCCCCAAGCAATCAGACTTTTGAACTCTTGATCTCCCACGATCAAAATACATCAGCACTGCAATTTATTACTCGTACTCTTATATCTCAGACTGTCATAAATTATATTATTATTATATTATATTCTCTCTTAACAACCTACTATCAACCAACAGCCTGAATGTCAATACAGTACAATACAACCTACTGTACATTCTATATATACTATATATACTTTTTTTATTGAATAATGTGTATCTATATTGTGTGTATTGTATACTGTACAGTGTATGTTATTATTTGTATATTGTGTTGTGTGTAATTATGTGTATATTAGACTTTAAATTGTGTTGTGTTAATTTGATGTTATTGTAAATTGGTATATGTCTCATCACTGTCACGACTGCTATGTTGATCGGAACTGCACCCAAGAATTTCACACACCATTGCACTTGTGTATATAAATATAAATTGATTTGATTTGATTTGATTTTGGAGTTGGAATAATTACCAAGCAAGAGAGCCTCTTTCTCTGATCTCAAAGGACCCCGAATGACCGCCTCGTTATTCTTCTCTCGATGGTGGTAGAGTGCTGTGGTGCCATTGACACCCTGTACACATGCATACAAAGAGAAAACACAACATCAGGATGCAGCACTTTTCATGAATAGGGAACAAAATAGGGCCTGAAAATTTTTATTAAAAATCTGTGTGAAAGCACATTTAAAAAAAGAAAGGAAAGGAAGTGCTTTACCATCAGAAAACATTGATCATCAACTTCAGGAGGTCAAGCTAAATATTATATGAGCCGGTTTATTTTCAATAAATTTTTTATCAGGTTTGCAAATTTTGGCAACCGTTACCAAGATTTTCCATACAGTTTAAGAATGATATTTAAAATGATAGCATCCACTTGAGAGAGCATTTTCGAAAAGCAAAGTATTTGCTGTCAGAAATGCTCTCCCGTTGGTGGCCCAACGTTTTGGCCTTTTGTCCATACTGAGACGGTGTTTCTGACAGCGAAAATGGAGCTTTTCGAAAACGCTCTCCCAAGTGGATACATATGAAAACGCTATCTTTGCATTGTAGTGTGTACATGGAAAACAGACATAAAAAAACAAAAAACAAAAACATGACATATATGTTGTCATGTGACGCAGTCATGTGATCCATTTACCCAAAACGAGATGGCAGCACATGTTGTAGCGGCATTGTTGTGCCTGATATTTACTTTGATAGCATTGTAAAAGATAAATGTTACTTTGTATTAGTGTGGATGTGGCCTAAAACTAGCTACTTTTCATGCTAGGTTAATTTTATTTTAGATAATAGTTTATATAAAATATGTTAAAGATCTTAAAAAAACAAAACAAAGGATTTGTGGCTATATTCATGGAAAGTGTAATCATGTCATGCAGTATAATCTCCACAATGGAGATAAACGAGTGATGAGATCATATAAACTGGTCTTTGAGCAGGTCATGCTGCTAATCTTTACTCAAAATGCACCGCTGTCTGGTGTGTTCAGAGAAATCAATGCCTATTGACATTTAACAGCCTCTCCTTCTAAGATGCTGCTCAAGATGGCAGGCCATAAGTCACATAGAGGCTGAATCAAAGCATGCTTCATAGCAAATGTCCTTGCTTACACATTGTGCACTGTCAGATACCCTCGGGGATGACCTTAAATGGACACAGTCAGAAGTTTATATACACCTTAGCCAAATACATTTAAACTCAGTTTTTCACAATTCCTGACATTTAATCGTAGAAAACATTCCCTGTCTTAGGTCAGTTAGGATCACTAATTTATTTTAAGAATGTGCATTGTCAGAATAATAGTAGAGAGAATGATTTATTTCAGTTTTCATTTATTTGATCACATTTCTAGTGGGTCAGAAGTTTACATACACTTTGCTAGTATTTGGTAGCATTGCCTTAAAATTGTTTAACTTGGGTCAAATATTTTGGGTAACTTTCCACAAGCTTCTCATAATAAGTTGCTGGAATTTTGGCCCATTCCTCCAGACAGAACTGGTGTAACTGAGTCAGGTTTGTAGGCCTCCTTGCTCATGCACACACATTTTCAGTTCTGCCCACAAATTTTCTATTGGATTGAGGTCAGGGCTTTGTGATGGCCACTCCAATACCTTGACTTTGTTGACTTTGGAGGTATGCTTGGGGTCATTGTCCATTTGGAAGACCTATTTGCGACCAAGCTTTAACTTCCTGGCTGATGTCTTGAGATGTTGTTTCAATATATCCACATAATTTTAATAAATCTATTTTGTGAAGTGCACCAGTCCCTCCTGCAGCAAAGCACCTCCACAATATGATGCTGCCATCCTCATGCTTCACGGTTGGGATGGTTTTCTTCGGCTTGCAAGTCTCACCCTTTTTCCAAACATAACAATGGTCATTAAGGCCAAACAGTTCAATTTTTGTTTTATTAGACCAGAGGACATTCCTCCAAAAAGTACGATCTTTGTCCCCATGTGCACTTGCAAACTGTAGTCTGGCTTTTTTATGGCAGTTTTGGAGCAGTGGCTTCTTCCTTCCTGAGCAGCCTTTCAGGTTATGACGATATATGACTTGTTTTAATGTGGATATAGATACTTGACTACCTGTTTCCTCCAGCATCTTCACAAGGTCCTTTGCTGTTGTTCTGGGATTGATTTGCACTTTTCGCACAAAAATATGTTCATCTCTAGGAGACAGAATGCATCTCCTTCCTGAGTGTATGATGGCTGCATAGTCCCATGGTGTTTATACTTGCGTACTATTGTTTGTACAGATGAACGTGGTACCTTCAGACATTTGGAAATTGCTCCAAAGGATGAATCACAATTCAGCATAGTAGGATTTTTTTATTGAATCGGCCACGACCCAACAGGATGTTCAATTGGAATTGGCCATACAGCAGCACAAAATGTACACTATATTGTTCATATATAACTTCATAAAAATAAGTATTTGCATCAATCTTTAGGGCCAATTCAAGCATTTTGTGAAATTAATGCTCTTTTACCATGGTCCATAAGATAAAATTTAATGTATTAAATGTAAAGAAATATTTATAAATTATATAAAAAATGTATATACTGTAAGTTGCCATTCAAACATTTATTTTTAATATAATTTAATGTTTCTGGAAATATATTGTGTGTACGATAACATATTATATGGGTATCTCAGGCCTAATACGTTTGCATTTAAAAACTGCGTTTTCCGTTTCCTAATGTCTTGGTTTAACAAAGAATGCTGTTCTAGAGAGCTAGAACAGAAAACGCTGTTCCAGTGTGGATGAGTGGTTACTTATTTGTGTAGACATGGGCTAATACTGAAAAATGAAATGAATTACTATATTAACAACTACACTTACAGCAGTTATATGAATTTCATTCCATTGTAATTCTAGTTCCCTATCTGTCACTCACTCGACGTTGTGTCGATGTAGTGACACTAGGGGTCACTCGTGGGAGCCCCAAACACCTCTGCTTTTTGAAAAAAGGCCAATGGGAATTGGCGAGTGGAATTTGCATGCCACTCCCAAGGACATACGGATATAAAAGGAGCTGGTATGCAACCACTCATTCAGATTTTCTCTTCGGAGCCGAGCAGTTGTGTTCAGCGAGCTGAATTACTCTGCCGATCCATTCACCTCGAAAAGCTGTTGGATTTATGGTGCATTACAGTGGCTTCTCCCCCTCTTGCACTGGTGAAGTGCAGAGAACGCCCCTGGGCGCTTCAGCAGCTAAAAGAGTATATTCTTCCTACTGAAAGTGTATATTTTCCCTTCTAAAAGAGTGGCATTAACGGAGAGTGTCTTTTTAAAGATGACTCTCCATTTGTGTGTATTTCCTGGTTGCGGTCGTTACCTCTCCGATTCCGATGGCCACGATCGCGGTCATATGTGCTTGGGCGCTGCCCATGCAGAGACAGCGTTCGTGGACGGGTCATGTTCTCACTGCGAGAGCGTGACCATGGCAACGTTGCTGTCACGTTTTTTCCTTCGTTATAGGGAAAGACCACCCCAGCGGCTCCCCGTCTCGGTCCTTCTACCTACGGGTTTAAGGCCGCGTCGTTTAGCACTGGGGCCGATTTGGGGACCCCAATGGGAGCCACTCCACATCGACACAACGTCTCGTTCCCTCCATCAGATAATTAAATCTGAATTAAAATTATGTATCCTGTTTTAAAAGGAATTCTCAAATCCTTTCTGAATGATGAACAACCTGATGGGGGGCTGCTTACCCTCTCTGCTTTAGCTCAACACTGCTTTTGTGCGGTTCTTTTGCCCACTGGGAGTCTTTATACCCATGCAGAAAAACAGGCCATGCTCTCTCTTGCACATACAGATCAGTAGACTAAAATTAACTTCTGCCACATAACTCATGGTGTGAAGAGAAATGAAGGATGATGCAATGTTAGTGATTCACATGCCTCTTATGAAGTGTGCTGGTATTTTAGACAAATCTTACTAATAAACAAACTTAACATCAGCGTGACTTACCTTTTCATGGCTGTCAGGGCTGTGGTTTGTAAAATCAATGGACTCCATGTCATTCAAAAGCTGCCAAGAAAGAATATTTACGTTTACTTTAAATTTAAATTAAGTTGTATTTAGATTCAGCAATGTTTTTTGTTAGTTTCATGGCTTTTTTGGTTTATTTTTATATATTTTAGGTTTTAAGTAATTATAGTTAAGACATTGTTGAGGAATCAACAGAAATTTACATCCAAATTAATTACAACTTGAACTTAACATTGGCAAAACCTGCTAGAGGATCTTTTAATAGACCTAAAAAGCAAGAGAAATCAGTTGAATATACAGAAATCTAATCAGTTGACCTTACTTTCAAGGCAAACGGTTTGCGTACTTATTTGGCTTGAGGTTAATTAATATGTGCGCAGTTATACAGGTTGTTTTGCCGGTATTTATCTAACACTACTTGTTAGCTCATTATCAAACAGTTGTAAAGTTATTACATGGATGCTTTGTGGAGAGATATTTTGTCCATTTATAATGCTGTGTCTGTGAAGAGCAGCTCTCTGTCAATATCTTTAAATACACAAGCCATGTTGATAAATGATAGCAACAGAAGAGAAAACAACTCATTAAGAAGTACAATCATTTTGTATTGTGAGTAACATCTTATTTATAGCTCTAACATACACAATGCATCTCAGCCATGGTGACCACTATTTAAATTCTAAAAATTATAGTTATTGAACCTAACATCTTAATTTTATCTTGTAATTCATTAAAATATTGAAATTACACATTTTAATCAGTATATTGAATTATCCTGTGAATGTTTGGTAGGGATTCTCGAGGAGTCATACATGCATCTGACATAGTTATTCAGTTCAAACGCAGTAAACGGTCCTGTGCTTTCGTTGCTACAAGCATTTTTCTGCCACCCTGAACTCTTTTCTCTAACCGCGATACCATCATCTTTCCCCGCATTAATGTTATTAATACATTAGTGTTGCTGAGTGCCAGTGCAGTGACACGATCAGAGATGTAGTAATGAACATACTGTAGTACAGAGCAGAGACAACATAGCGAGTTTCAGTAGAGAACTGAGCTGAGAAAGAAAATGAGGGAACAGTGAAACTATTTCAAGCATTGGGCATCTCCAGCATAAAAGCTCAGCTGAATCAGGTAAACAATATTTGTGATGTTTGTGGTCATCAGGTAAACATGTGATGCTCTGTCATTTCGTAAGAAAACCCCAAGAGAAAGAAGTTTGATAAAGATACCATAAATCTGTGATTTAAGATCTATGATTATTAGCTGGATTAATGTTGTAATTGAGTTTAGGGGGCCCCCGAGAGCTCTAACTCAATTTGAACACTGAATTTAATTGTAGCACATCTTATACAGTATAAGAGAAATCATGACTGGAATCTCAGTTACCCAAATGGCACATTGGATTTCCTCAGTACTTCTTAGTGCACATAAATCTGCACTTATGTAAAATAGAACTGATTAAAGAATAATGGTTTAAATTTAACAAGCTCCAGGTTCACCAGAGGAAACACTAATCACCCTAATGGTGACTTCTATCAACTATCAACCTGCTACAACAAAACAACAATAGTCATACTATTTTTAAATAACAATTATTATTTTTCTACATAAGTTCCCTTGTTGTGACCAAACACATCATTTATTCAAGCGCAAGGGCTTATGGGTATTCCACCCAGCCACAATTTTGTACTTGATAATTTTGAGTCAGTAGTACTTGAAGCCAAAGTTTAAAGAAGTATACTGTATATTTGAGTTATTTTTCCAAAATGTGACATTTCAAGTACTGTTTAATTAGGACCATTTAAATGTTTTTATTAATGACGAGTTTAGGATTTAGAGATTAACCGTAATTTAAGTAAAACTAGTAAGAAAAGTTAAAACTTAAGCTTAAATTGATTAAAAAAATGTTTTTACAATTTGAGATAACTATTAGTATTTACAGTCTGTCATATTTACTCTGATATGCTATATATGCTATATAATCATATCTATGCTTGCAGTGTAGACAGCTTCATTGATAATAATGAGTTATTTCATTTAGTCGTGTCACATCGCACAGCTTGCTTGCAGTTGAGATAAGTGACTGCAACTTTGAAAACAGCTATTTTTGTAAATGTTTTATTTCAGTTATTTTTAAATGAATAGTTCCATTTGATGCTGTTACCTCTAGGAAAACTCTGTATGACCTCAAGTTAACCTGGCACACCGAGTAAATACACAATTTTTCATGGATGCTTGTGAGAAATGGGGGTTTTGACAACCATGTTGAATTTTGATCTTTGTTTCCATACATTAAACCCAGGGGGTCTCTTGAAAGTCAAAGCAGTTTCATATTTATGATATATGTAAAGAGGACCACTCTGATTCTAAAAATGCACACTTCATTCATCTTCATATGGGCTCTACAGGACCACCACAGCTATTGACATTCCCATTAACTCAGTCAAATAACATTCGTGCAAACCAATGTCTGCTGTTAGGAAAATTGAGTAAACAAGGCTGGTCATTATTCTCTGTACTTGGACAAACCACTGTACTGGCACAAATGATAAGGTATCATGTTGCGCTGTTCAGAAACAGAGGAGAACCTATCATCTGTATCCATATTTAATTGGAGACGAATGGAAACGATGCTGTGTGTTGGTGATTGAATAATACCCCAAAATTTAAATTCCATCATTATGTACTCACCCTCACATGTATGCTTTTATTATTTCAGTAAAACACTAAAAGAGCATTTTTGAAGAATCTTTACATGCAGTAGCTCTTTTGCAAACAATGACATTTCATAGTGACAGTGTGCTGTCAAGCTCCAAAAAGGACAAAATAAAGTAACAAAGTGTAAAGTAACAAAGTACAAATACTTAGTTACTGTAATTAGCTTTTTTCAAAATTTGTACTTTGAGTATTTAAATTTGTTGCAACTTTTACTTTTACTGCGCAAAATTTTTTAGCCAAACAAATACTTTTCATCTGATACAGAGCCTCTCGTTACTCATTACCCAAATGAAAGGTTTGTTTCATAATTTGCGAAAAGAGCGCAGTGTTTTTGATTGACAGCTGCCAGCGTGAGCTTAGACACTCAGCGTACGCGCTCATGCAGTCTGTGTCAGACCATCGAGGCGCGCTGAACTAAATGTGCTTCCAAACACACAGACAAGATGCAATTGACCCTAGCAGTGTACAAACCTGATGGTCTAAATGTATTCATCGCTTTATATAAGCCACAGAATACAAGGAACACAGAAACCTTGGAGGACTATTGTAAGATGCTGTGGAATAATTCCAGTAGGTGTTTTTGCTGTCGTGTGCTTTTGGTTCTTTGTACAGGACTGGTAGCACAGAGTAGTATTGACTCAATTTGATACCTGCGCGCCATTTGTCGGCTGCTTTGAAACTCTCACAAGTGTGCGTATGTCTGGGTGTGCTGTAGAGTGCGCTCATGTCGAGTTGCCACCTATCTATTTTCCCGGAATCGTCCCGGTTTTTGGCCGTTCCATTTGCAAAATGTCCCAGAATTTGAACATTTTCCTGATGCTTTCACCCATATGAGCACTCTATTCAAGAAGAAGACACTGATCAAACGTGTTCTCCCAAACAGCTCTTTCATATGAATCTTTAGAAGGTCTGATTCATTTTAGTGCATCGGTTCGTTTGGACGATTCATGTATATGAAGCTCTCCTAAACTGTCCTCTCCCTCTCATATGGGGAAGTTGATTCATTTTAGCAAATCGGTTTGTTCTGAGGATTCATGTAAATGAACCGTATTAAAGGACGATTCATTTGAGTTTCACGCAGAATACCCTATGCATAATTTCACTTCTTATTTGTGGCTGAATATTAAGCTAAATGCTGCTGTTCACCACTGTTTTCAATTTATTTACATTAATGTGTTTACATTTATTTATACTGGTGTATCTGTTCAAATGCTGTTTAATACTGATAATTTTATTTTGTAAAAAAGGTAACACTTAGTGTAATTAGGCCCTTTTGTTAATAGCAGTGTTAATTTTTTCACAGTTTTTTGTTTTAATCATAGTTTTAATCTTTTGACGAAAATGTCCTTTAAAATTAGTCAATATTTCGTCACCTCATATTCATTAGTTTTAGTCAGTTTTAGTCTGACGAAAATGACATATCATTTTAGTCAACAAAAATAAAATCTTTTAGTTGACGACGATGTGCAAAATGGATGCCTTCATGGAGGGGGAATATTTTTACAGATTAAAACCTTCAGTTTCCCTCTGCTACTCACACAGTGCAATCGTATGGTTTGGAATATTATTATAGTCCATTTAAAAAAAGAAATGATCATGACTGTACTTTATCTGCATGTTACATCTTTTCTATTGTTGAAAACTGGTTAGGTTTATGCATAAATGTGCGGTTGGGTGCTAAAAAATATCTATAAATAATTTAATGTATATCAAATTATGAATATCAAAGTGTCTCTTTCATGTTTTATATTGTTGATTATCGGTTAGGTTTAGAAATGGTGCTGGGTTATGGGATCTAAAATATTATATATGATTGTATAATGTAATATCACACTAATATATATATATATACACTATATTGCCAAAAGTATTCGCTCATCTGCCTTTAGACGCATATGAACTTAATTGACATCCCATTCTTAATCCATAGGGTTTAATATGACGTTGGCCCACCATTTGCGGCTATAACAGCTTCAACTCTTCTGGGAAGGCTTTCCACAAGGTTTAGGAGTGTGTTTATGGGAATTTGTGGTCATTCTTCCAGAAGCGCATTTGTGAGGTCAGACACTGATGTTGGACGAGAAGGCCTGGCTCGTAGTCTTCACTCTAATTCATCCCAAAGGTGCTCTATCGGGTTGAGGTCAGGACTCTGTGTAGGCCAGTCAAGTTCTTCCACACTAAACTTGCTCATCCATGTCTTTATGGACCTTGCTTTGTGCACTGGTGCGCAGTCATGTTGGAATAGGATGGGGCCATCCCCAAACTGTTCCCACAAAGTTGGGAGCTTGGAATTGTCCAAAATCTCTTGGTATACTGAAGCATTCAGAGTTCCTTTCACTGGAACTAAGGGGCCAAGCCCAGCTCCTGAAAAACAACCCTACACCATAATCCCCCCTCCACCAAACTTCACAGTTGGCACAATGCAGTCAGACAAGTACCGTTCTCCTGGCAACCGCCAAACCCAGACTCATCCATCAGATTGCCAGATGGAGAAGCGTGATTCGTCACTCCAGAGAATGTGTCTCCACTGCTCTAGAGTCCAGTGGCGGCGTGCTTTACACCACTGCATCCGACGCTTTGCATTGCACTTGGTGATGTATGGCTTGGATGCAGCTGCTCGGCCATGGAAACCCATTCCATGAAGCTCTCTACGCACTGTTCTTGAGCTAATCTGAAGGCCACATGAACTTTGGAGGTCTGTAGTGATTGACTCTGCAGAAAGTTGGCGACCTCTGCGCCTCAGCATCCGCTGACCCCGCTCTGTCATTTTACGTGGCCTACCACTTCGTGGCTGAGTTGCTGTCATTCCCAATCGCTTCCACTTTGTTATAATACCACTGACAGTTGACTGTGGAATATTTAGTAGCGAGGAAATTTCACGACTGGACTTGTTGCACAGGTGGCATCCTATCACAGTACCACGCTGGAATTCACTGAGCTCCTGAGAGCGGCCCATTCTTTCACAAATATTTGTAGAAGCAGTCTGCATGCCTAGGTGCTTCATTTTATACACCTGTGGCCATGGAAGTGATTGGAACACCTGAATTCAATTATTTGGATGGGTGAGCGAATACTTTTGGCAATATAGTGTATATAAGTATGATAAAACATTGAGGTTAAGCACACAAAATAATATTAAAAGACTGATAATTGACGACAGTGATTTCTCGTTGAAAACAATTGGGTTTTCTCATCACGTCAATGGGAGGACACCAGGGGCACCTTTGGCATCATCATGCAGACGCGGACGGCTTCTGCACAAGCATCAAAATTGGATGCTAAGGGAATGAGAACCAGTTGAAATATGTTTTATTTATACGTACATAATAAGATTACTGATATTATTGTTTGAATTAATTATATTCTATTCATGTTCTTTCCATGAACTATAGCTTATTTTCTGAAAAAAAATGCCCAGTCCTTAACCACCTGCGACTTTCTTTCTTTATTTGTATAGGGACAGTACAAGAACACAATTTCAGCAAAAAAAAAAAAAGATGCATTGTACATAGAAGTACATTAAAGCACATGCTAATTTGCATCTCAGGTCCCTAGATAGGTTTTTTCCCCAAGAAAAAATAATATAAATTAAATAAATAAATAAAACTAAACAAAAGTAAAACAAGCATTTGAAAATTTAAGAGAAAATATGAGTTAATATTTATTGTATCCAATATTACCTATATAAGACTGAATTATATGGCTTTAAAAATAACAACGTGCATGGGTCGGATTTGAATTTGTAGTACTTTTACTTTTTGATACTTAAGTATTTTTAAAACCATGTACTTTTTACTTTTTCTTAAGTAGTAATTTAATGGATTACTTTTACTTAGATAATACGTTTGTGTGGTATCTGTACTTTTACTGAAGTATGGGAATAGAATACTTTTTCCACCACTGAAAATAACATAAAACAAACACCATAAAGGTAGTCCATGCAACTCATGGGCTATATTCTAAGTTTTGTGAGGGACAAATGTTAGTTGTTATTCACTGATAATCTTCCCCTCTGTCAATGTGTCTAAATCGAATTCATTTTCAGATGCAAAAATCACATCAGATTTGACGTCTTTGATCCCAAATGTCACTGGTTCCCACATAGGTCATAACTGAACTGTCATTGTATGTTAAACAGCTTCTTAATAATTCTTCTTTGATGGGCTACTTAAAAAATAACAGCGAATGTTTCTGGAATGACATGAGAGTGAGTAAATAATGATAGAATGTTTTATTTTTGGTGAACTACTCCTTTAAGGTCTATTAGGTCTAATTTTCACAACTCATGCTTTCTAGAGTTTCACTGGAAATTGTTTAAAAACAGAAAGTTATTTTGAATGTTTTTTCAGCTGAATGATCGACACTCAGCAAAACCTATTGAACGGATCCTACTTCTATCACTCATAGCCTCATCTTCATTTACATCAAATTAAAAACAGCATCTACCCTGACTAAGGTCTGTTAGAGCTCTGAATGAATGGACTGTCCAAAAATACATGTTGTCTGCATGTACAGGTGTTGTGTTGCATCTATAAGCTTTTCATCTACTGTATAGACTCTGTGTGTTTTTGTATGTGTAATGTAGAAATGAAGAAGAACCCAGCTCTCAAGTGTCCTTGTGCAGCCTTGTACTTCTCCTGCAGTGCAACAAATCATATTCATTTTTCATATTCTTTTCCTGACAGATTTCAGGAAAAACTGTCCTGTCTCTTTAGGTGTGATGATGTTAATGTGTCTCTGTTTGCGTGCGCGCGCGTGTGTGTGTGCTCTTGCTGCCATGTTGAGTTGTGTTTTTCGCTGCATGCACAGGGGGAGTGAGGACAGAAAGTGACCCCAGGCTGCAGAGCTTCCCCCACAGTAACACATGAGGAGGCAGAGACTGCCAAAATGCAGTATATCTCAAGTGAACAGTTCTCTTCTGCTCCTTTTCAAACTACCCCACAAGTTTTTGGGGAGTAACTAACTACAAGGAGCAATGAATAGTGGTAAAAAAAAATACTATATCTCTGTTTTCTGTCAAATTGTATCCCATGTGCATCTGACTAATCACAGCCAAACTAACTAATCAGAGATCTAGAATATTCACTCTCTCTCTCATTTGTAGCATTGGGAAGCCTGATATAGTGAATCGTTCATTTATACAGTTTATTTTAATGAGCTGGTTAAAAAAATTCTCTGATTCAATTCCCTACATAGAAACATAGATGTACAGCATTTTACGTCTTCTTTTTAGTAGTGATATATATAAAAAAAAAAGATAAAATTTATTACAACAATAAAATATACGGTATATATTAGGGGTGTAACTGTTCTTATCAGGGGCGGACTGGGAAGAGAAATCGGCCCTGGATTTTACATAGAAACTGTCCCAAAAGTTGCTGGGGTGGGGGGGGTGGGGGGTGTCACTGTCCTTTTCTGCATATCGCTGCCCCCTTCGGCATATCAGTTTTGTGGCCAGTTCTGCATAACGCGGCGGCCCATTTCAGTTTATCACTGCCCATACGGCCCCGTTTCGCGTCCGGCCCATCGGGAAAAGTCCCAGTTCTCCTGATGGCCAGTCCGCCCCCAGTTCTCTGTAAAAAACCAAACCGTATGGTTCGCCACTCACGGTTCGGTAAGCACTGGCACCACGGTTTACCTCAAGTTTATTGACGCATCTGGAGCACTAGGTTTTGTGAAGAAAATAAAGCGTCAAATAGACACGTACAGTAACAACCTCCACTAATGCACCTGTAGATGGATACACTCCGCCTGTGTTTCACATGGGTCAACTTGATGACATCACAGATCTGCACGCGTTGTGTGTGGTTGAAAATGACAAGAGGAGAAAAGGAGCCGCTGATAGAGAAGCCCCATGCGTTATTCAGTTCCCTATCTGTCACTCACTCGACGTTGTGTCGATGTAGTGACACTAGGGGTCAATCTTGGGAGCCCGAGACACCTCTGGTCTTTGATAAAAGGCCAATGAAAATTGGCGAGTGGTATTTGCATGCCACTCCCCCAGACATACGGGTATAAAAGGAGCTGATATGCAACCACTCATTCAGATTTTCTCTTCAGTGCCGAACGGTCACGCTCACTGAGCTGAATACTACTGTTCATTCACCTCTGCTGGATCTGACGGTGCATTTCAGTGGCTTCTCCCCCCTCTGCACTGGTGCATTGCAGAGAATGCCCCTGGGCGCTTCGGCAGAAATAAAAGAGTATATTTCTCTAAAAGAGTATATTTCTCTAAAAGAGTGGCACACACGGAACGTCTTTTTAAAGACGCGTCTTTTTAAAGATGCTTTTCCAATTGTGTGTTATTCCTGGTTGCACTCGTTATCTCTCGCCTTCTGATGGTCACGATCACTGTCTTTCGTGTCTGGGCACTGCTCACGCGGAGACAGCGTTCGTGGATGGTCATGTTCTCATTGCGAGAATATGTCCATGGCAACGTTACGGTCGCGGCTCGCCTCCGTAAGAAAGCAAGCCACCCCAGAGGCTCCCGCCTCGGTCATTTTACCCACAGGTATGAGGCCAGCGCGGCTAGCACTGGGGGCAATTTGGGGACCCCAATGGGACCGTCTCCACCGGGTATCCCCCCGCAGACCTCCCATTCGCCAGCACACTCGTTTGACCCGATCGGGCTTCCGGATGAGTCTGCCGGCTCGTCTCACGGCGAGTTCGACCTCTTATTCGGAGCCCGCGAAAGTGATGGGCTCTCGAGCGCAGCATCGGAGAGCGGGCTCGTCCAGTCAGAAGCCTCAGCTGGGCTCCTCCCTTCGGGGTCGAATGCCCAGTCACAGGCTGACGCTGAGATGACGACATGCTTTCCCGGGCAGCCGCGAGCGTCGGCTATAGTGGAACTCACTGCTCTTCCCTGAACACTCGCGGCTTGGTGATTGGTTCCTGGGCTCGCGGCGCCGCTCAAAGCCATGCCCCGCCCCCGTTCCTTTCTTCCCGGAAGTGCATGAAGAGCTGACAAGGTCGTGGGAGGCACTTTTTACTGCCCGGTCCCGATCTTTTCAGCTTCCCCGCCCTCACTACCCTCGATGGTGGGGCGGCCAAGGGCTATTCGGCAATCCCCCGGTGGATAAAGGTGCTCGCGGTGCACCTATGCGCCGCCACCTGGTGCGGGTGCCCAAAGCCCCCATCCAAGGCCTGTAGGTTTACATCGTCTCTGACGGCCAAGGCCTACGGTGCCGCTGGACAAGCCGCCTCCGCCCTGCACGCCATGGCTCTCCTGCAAGTCTGCCAAGGTGCTAAAGGAACTGCACGAGGGTAGTTCCGCCCCTGGATTGATGCAGGAACTGCGCTTAGCGACCGAACTTGCTCTCCGAGCGACGGAGGTCACGGCGCAGCCTCTTGGGCAGACAATGGCCACACTAGTGGTCCAGGAGCGCCACCTTTGGCTCAACCTGGTCGAGATGGGTGAGGCTGACAAGACACAATTCCTTGCTGCCCCCATTTCCCAGGTGGGCCTATTCGGCGACACCGTCGAGGACTTTGCCCAGCAGTTTTCGATGGTAGAGCAGTAGACGGATGCTAGCCGGCATATCCTGCCCCGGCACGGCTCAAGATCCCGCATCCCGTCTACTCATCACCAAGGGCGTCCCCCTGCGGTGACTGCACCGGCTCCGCCGCAGCCCGCCCCTCTGGCCTGGCCCCGGCGTGGAGCCCACCACAGGAAGCAGACGCCACCCGTCTCGCAGCCACCCAGAACCTGTGAAAGGCTTCAAAGCACCCTTGAGATGGGCAACCCAGGGACAACGAAACCCGCTGCTCTGGAGCTGGTAAGCAGATCTCCATCTTTTTGCTACCTTTTGCATTTAATTGCGCTGCATGCCCAAGTGGCTGCAGTACTCAAGAGCTCAGCAAGAGCGGTTTCCTTGTTCCCTGGGTCACGTATCCGGTTTGCACAACCGTCATCACGACCACCGTCCACCACTCTATTTGGCAGGTTTGGCACTCCAGCGGCAGTCTCCCGCCCCTGAGCACCCAGCTGTGGCACAAATCCGCCCCCGATGTGACAGTCTCCACGGGTCACGAGGACAGGCCTCTTTCTCCCCCGGCTGTTCCGGGGGTGGTCACAAGGAGCCAGGTAAGTGCTTCGATGTCCTTAGACTCAGCATGGCCACGACGTGGTGTGGCACCTCGAGCTCCACCCCGCCGCGAGGCCCCACCTGCCGGTACGTCCGATGATGTTGTCCCTTTGGTCCCCCTTGCGCGGAACTTGGACGCATGGCTTGCGCTTTCCAGTCCGTCGCGAGGGCTGGTCCGGACCGTCCGACGCAGCTGCGCGATTCACTTCGCCGGGCGTCCGCCCAGGTTCAGCAGTGTCCACTTCACCTTGGTGAAAGACGAAAACACTGCTACCTTGTGCAGAGATCGCTACCCTCCTACGGAAGGGTGCGATAGAACATGTCCCTCCAGCCAAGATGAAGAAGGGGTTTTGCAGCCCCTACTTCAGCCTTTATCGTACTGAAAAAAGGCGGTGGGTTGCGGCCAATCTTGGACCTGTGAGTTCTGAACTAGGCTTTACACAGACTCCCGTTCAAGATGCTGATGCAAAAACGCTTCTGGCGAGGGTCCAGCATCAAGATTGGTTCGCGGCGGTAGACCTGAAGGATGCGTACTTCACGTCTAGATCCTTCCTCGACACAGACCCTTCCTGCGGTTTGCGTCTGAGAGTCAGGCATATCAGTGCAAAGTCCTGCCTTTCGGCCTGTCCCTGTCTCCTCGCGTCTTTACGAAGGTCACCGAGGCTGCCTTGCCCCAATAAGGGAGGTGGGCATTCACGTTCTCATTGATGCCATAACTATGGCATATGTTGCCTAGGACATGCCGCCCCCGGTAAGGCTACCAGCCCATTCTACCAGGGGTGTAGCGGCTCCCTAGGCCCTGGCCAGGGGTGCCTCTCTAACAGACATTTGCAGAGCAGCAGGCTGGGCAACACCCAACACCTGTGCAAGGTTCTACAACCTCCGGGTGGAACCGGTTTCATCCCAGGTAGTGGCACGCAACACAAGAGGATAAGCCCAGGATAGCTGGTGTATCGCTTGCACATAGCGCCTTCCACCTCCCTTGGAGCTGAAGACGTGCGCCATTAATTCCCAGTAGTGTTCACAAACTTTGTTCCCTGGTTGACTTCCTCCGAGCCCTGTGGCAGTCGAATTTTCAGAGAGACTCGCTGCCGGCCCAGTACACGCGCTAACTAAGAGCTCTGTTCTGGGGCAGGTGCACCGCATGTGGCGGTTCCCTGTAAGGCTAACCCCATGCAATATATATCTTCCGCTAGTTCGTTTCCCTGCTGGCAAACTGCGTCTTCCTTGGGCAGAGCCCCTCTGCCCCAGTCTCCATGTTTGTAGTAACTCCTCCCCCATTGGGCAGGATCTACCTTGAAGGCTCTCCACATGGTTGGAAAGACCGTGTGAAGTATTCTTCCACTTAAATATCCCCCCCTCACTTTGGGCGAGGTGTGGTCTCCGCGGTGTCTTCCCCTTGGGAGGGACACGCCCCGACTAGACCTGGCAGCCCAGTCGGATAATCCCCCTTCTTTTTTAGGGAGTGGAAAAAGAGAAGGGGAAAAGAGGCCACGACTGGGATAGGCCTGTCTCTATCTTTGGGTAGTCGACTTGTCCCCAAAAAGGACCGTTCGACACTCATAACTATGTTGGGGGAGGTTACGTGTCGACCTGGTGCGCTGGCTATGAGGCACACAGCAGTCTGCCCAACACACACCGCCAGTTCACGTAACACAGTTCAGCCAGTTGTGGCATTTCGTATAGGGACCCCTAGTGTCACTACATCGACACAACGTCGAGTGAGTGACAGATAGGGAACGTCATGGTTACTGGTGTAACCTCCATTCCCTGATGGAGGGAACGAGACGTTGTGTCCCTCCTGCCACAACACTGAACTACCCGCTGAAATGGCCGGACCTTATATCGGCTTCTCAGCATAAAACCTGAATGAGTGGTTGCATACCAGCTCCTTTTATACCCGTATGTCTGGGGGAGTGGCATGCAAATACCACTCGCCAATTTTCATTGGCCTTTTATCAAAGACCAGAGGTGTCTCGAGCTCCCAAGAGTGACCCCTAGTGTCACTACATCGACACAACGTCTCGTTCCCTCCATCAGGGAACGGAGGTTACACCAGTAACCATGACGGTCTCCTGTCTGGAAACATTTTCTTTTTGTAATCAATTACAACAGCGATGGCAAATTTTTTTTCCAAAACAGGCACTGTTTGCAGACATCGCTCGATGCGAGTGCTGTATATTGGTAACACATCGACATATGATAATTTACGCCGAAATCACCGGGGAAAGATAGCGCGCGGCGCACGCAGAGCCGCACATGAGCCGAAACTGCACACACTTCCTTCCATTTTTAAGCAAGCACTCGGACAGGTATAAAACAATAACTAAAGCGATTGGGGTGTTCATTGCCAACTATGATTCCTAACTCCACTGATGAAGATGTGTGATTTCCACGTGGGATTAAAACAATCAAGCCGCATCACAACATCCCTTGTATCCATTATAATAGCAAAGATCCTTTGAAATGCATTTTACGTTGATGCATGTGGCGTAATAGTGCAGGTATTAAGTTAAAATGATGATTTAATCATTAGAGAAAAGGTTTTTTTTTTTTTTTTTTTAGTTAAAGACCTAACCAAAATTAACCATGGTTTCACTATAGTAATTTTGTAGTAACCATGACTGCTGTAACCATGGTTTTCTTTGCAGAAATCATGGTTTTGATACATGTAATAGGCCTACTGTAGTTTCCATATAGTAACCATGATTATACTATATATTGTAAACATGTCAGTAACCATGTTGATTTTGTGGTTACTATGTTTTTACTACAAATACCATCTATACTGTAAAACAATGATTTTTATTAAGGGCAAACCTGTTGAAGTGTTTGTTACAAAAGAGTATTCTTACTTTGATTAATATTTTTTTTGCAAATACCGAAACGTACTAAAACCGTGATATAAACTGAATCGTGAGAAATTTTAACCGTTACACCGCTAATATATATGTATATATGAAGGTTACTTTTAAAATATATTCCACTACAGATTACAGAATACATGCTCTAAAATGTCATTTGTAACATATTCCGTTAGATTACTCAAGATCAGTAACGTATTCTAAATACTTTGGATTACTTCTTCAGTACTGGTAGATTTTTTTTGGACTATAAACAAGTAAATAAAGAAAATACACTTCACTGTAAAAATACAGTCTCTGAAAAAACCTTAAATATCTTATGCAGTTTTGCTATTAAAGTTAATTTATCTTGTTTTCAGGATTTTTTGATATATATATTTTTTTTTTTTTTTTTTTTTTTTTGCAGGAAAACAGTATTTAAATTTTCATTAAGAATAATTTTTTTTGCAGTACATCTTTACCCTAATATCAAAGGTCTTACTAGTGAAAAATATGCTCTAACGTGAATTTTCTTCATACTGTAGAATTGATTATATAATATAAACATACCAGCTTACAGCTGCATGTAAAAACAAGAAATAGCATTTTAGCTTAGCATAAAGCTAAATGTTCATATGCCAATTTACACAAGGTTAACTATTTTTGCTGCTCCAATCTTCAAAACCCCACAGAATGTACAGAAAACATCAGTTTCTGATCGTATGTGGATTTTGTTCATAGACTGAGGCAGAAAAGATTTAATTTGTAGCTTTGTACACAATGTTAAAGGCTACATTATTTAGCATTTCTTTTAAAAAAATACCCTCACCGCATAAAAAACATTGACAGATGAAACATAAATGCAATAAATACAAGATTACATGTCTTGTCAAAGCGTTTCTAGCTGTTTTTTGTTAAGCTGTAGAAACACAATGTTCCTCAATTACGTCATATCCACCTTTTCACTCACAACAGCGTAAAAGTGCTCATATGAATGAAACACATCATAAGAAAGTGTTTTACTGCTGTTCAAAAGTTTCTCGGATTGCATTATTTATATGAACAAATGTTTTCCAACTGAATAGACTAAATATTAAAAGAAACAAATTACAATAAAAGGCAAAGTAATCTCTTCAGTAATCAAAATACTTTTTGAATGTAACTGTATTCTGATTACAAACAATTTAAATTGTAACTGTAGTAGAATACAGTTACTCATATTTTGTATTTTAAATACGTAATCCCATTGCACTTATTCCATTACTCCCCAACCTTGTATATACAGTACATATATATAATAATATAATATTAAATGTTGCTGTTCATCATTATGTTTTCTACTCAGTTACAGTTCCAGATTTCTGACATCTTAGGATAAAAGAGGTAATTTTAGCCATTTAAATTTTACATTAAAAAGCTATTTTTAATTAGTTTTTTATATATAGGTCTAAATTGCAATTGTTTATAATTAACAACAACAGAACAATTGTGATCTTTGGTAACACTTCACAATAAGGTTCTATTAATTAACATTAGTTAATGCATTATGAACTAACATGAACTAACAATGAACAACCATATTTTCATAAATAAAATTAACCAAGATTAATAAATGCTTTAAAAATATATTGTTCATTATTACTTCATGATACCAAATGCATTTACTACTGTTACAGTAACAAATACAACCTTATTGTAAAGTGTTACCCAATCTTTTAACAGATTTTAATTTAAATACATTTATGACAAAATGAGTCATAATGAGTGTTGTGACTGCTTGTGTCTTTCAGCATTTCTGTGCATTAAAATGAGCGGAAGAAGAAATAGATCCAGTCATACACAATTATTTGCTTATATAGTTCATTTTTTTTATTTTGAACCTTATGAAACACAATAGCAAAAACCTTTAGTATCAATATAAACTATGGTATTTTCTAGTTTTATTTGTGGTACATATTGTGTGTATATGTGATATTTCATGCACGTAAAGGTCCAAATGCTGTTTTATACTCATCCTAATTGAGATTCTCATTGTTTTGTGTCAGATAAATACTGCTCTGATTGCAAATAATAATAATAATACATTATTACCATCTATTAGATAGTTAAAAAAGATATTGATGAGTAGTGTAGCTACTGTAACTAATTTTAAAAGGGTAGCTTGACTGTAGTTTAACTACTGTAAATAATGAATAACTTGTAACTTGACAAGTTTCTAAGTAGCTTCCTAACCATCACTGTTTATAGCCTCAAATATCACTATAATGCATATGAATATTCACATTATTCAGCAATATGGCCAAGAAATCTGTCTAACCTTTTCCCTGAGGCTGATGACCTCTCCCTCTAGGAAGCGCTGCTCATCTTTGGCCTGCTCCAGTTCCAGCTCTTTCCCCTTCAGCTCCTCCTGCAGCCGAAGCAGTTGCTGTGGAGACAAACAGCATCATGAGTAACATAAAGCAGATGGCTTCAACAATGAGCTGTGTGTGGGGCTGTGTGCTGCCCCCATAAACAAGTGACACAAATATTATTGAACAGCGAACATTTGTAGTTAAAAAGTGTATAAGTACTGTTTTGTTTCTGAAAATAATCAATCATCTGGGTTCAGAAAAACTTTATTTGTCGACTGGAGTCGTGTGGATTATCATTTTGGACCGTCAAAAAATGGAGGACATTCACTTGCATTGTTTAGTGGAGGCGGCCTGAAATGAAATCCTAAAAGTCATAAATTCTGTTTTGATGAAGAAAGAAACTCAGATACATTTTGGATGGCCTGAGGGTGAGTAAATTATCAGCAAATTTTCATTTTTGGGTGAACTATTCCTTTAAATCAGACACTGCTGGTCGGTTATTAATTAAAAGTGTCTTTTCTTGAGGAATCAAATTTTCCTTTTTATATACTTTGAGGTTGGATGGATATTTTTGTATATATACAGTTGCAATCAAAATTATTCAACCCTCCTGACCAGCAATACATTCTGGTGATGTGAATTAAAATACATCAACTAAAACCTCAGTAAACAAAGTACATTTTTAATACACATTTGAGTGATTTTGAGAACAAAGAGTTCAGTTTACCCAAATTTTAAAATAAAAAATAACTAATTCTCTCCACAAATGTCATGTCAAAAATATTCAACCCCCAAAGTCAATCATTTGTGGAGCATCCTTTATCCTTAATAACAGCAAATAAATGTTTCAGGTAAGTGTTCTCAGGCTTTGGACACCTCTCTATTTGAATTTTTACACATTTCTCATGAGCAAAAGCTTCCTGCTCATTGACATTCTTTGGTTTCTGTGCTGCCACTGCTTCCTTGAAATCCCAACAAAGGTTTGCAATGGGATTTTAATGATGGACTGAAAGAGCCATTTAAGGACATTCCACAACCTATCCCTGAACCAGATTTTGGCCAATTTGGATGTATCCTTGGTGTTACTGTCTTGCTGGAAAGTCCAGTGATTACCGAGCTTCAATTTACACACTAAAGGCATCACATTTTTCATGCCAAAATGGCCTGATACCTGAAAGAATCCATGGTGTCAGTCACATAGTCAGGATAGCCGTTTCCTGCAGCCGCAAAACACCCCCATAACAGGACTGACCCACCTCCATGCTTGACTGTGGGGATGGTGTCGTTCTTGTCATCACCTTGTCATTTTACTCCAGACGTACTGCTGACCCATGGGTCTAAAACTCATTTTCAGTTTAGTGTCATACGTCTATAAAACCTTCTTCCAGGACTCCACAGTTCTTTCCTAATTACTTCTTGAATATTCAAATCAACATTTCCCTTGGTGAAGTTTTGCTTTCTTCCACACCCCAAGAAGGTTGCTGTTGTACCATATTTAAAAAATGTATGAATGGTGCTGCCAACTTTGTCTATTGGAAATTGATGTGCCTTGAAAATGTACTTTTAGCCATGAACTTTCTTGTGTAATGAAATAATCTCCTCTATTAGCTTTTGAGACAGCTTCTTTTTTTTGCATAGAAAAACATTTTTGCTTACAATGCTAAACTTAAAATCTAAAACTTAAATAAGTGCCATTGCAGATTGATGACTTAATTTTGTTTTAAAACAATTAATTGTGTAGCCTCACATATTTAAGAAACAGCTACATGCAATAGGGGTTGAATAATTATGACATGGCTGTATTTAAAAAAAATCCTGCTATTTAGAAATATTAGGTTATATATTCACACTATGACTTTGAATGTGTCACTCAACTGATATAGATGTAAAGTTTAAAAATTCTGGGTCATCAGAAAAGCTTACCTTTGTAAATCCTTACTGTCTTGGGGGCACTGAATAATTTCGATTGCAACTGTATATATATATATTTTCCTGATAGATCAAATGAATTCCTGCCCTACATTTTGTCTGCTTCAAAATCCTTTTTCATTCAGAAATATATGTTATTACATAAGTAAAATGGATTGCATATCCTGTGTCCTGTTGACTTTAGCCAAAGCGTATAAAACACCTGTTCTAATCTTTACTGACATTTCGGTTAAAGTTCACTGAAAAAAGTAAATTAATTTACTTACCCTCATGCCATCCCAGATGTGTATGACTTTCTTTCTTCTGCAGAAAGAATGAAGAAAAAATTACGATTTTTAGAAGAATATTTCAGCTCTGTAGGTCTATACAACGCAAGTGAATAGTGGCCAGAACTTCGAAGCTCCAAAAAGCACATAAAGGCAGCATAACAGTAATCTATACGACTCCAGTGGTTTAATACATGCCTTTAGAAGTGACATGATAGATGTGGGTGAGAAACAGATCAATATTTAAGTAATTTTTTACCATAAATGTGACAGAATGTGAAAGTGAATGTGTAGATTTATGGTAAAAAAAAAGGACTTAAGTATTGATCTGTTTCTCAACCATACCTATCATATCACATCTGAAGATATAGATTTAACCACTGGAGTCTTATGGATTACTTCTGTGTGGCCTTTATTTGCTTTTTGGAGCTTCAAAGTTCTGGTCACCATTCACTTGCATTGTATAGACCTACAGAGCTGAAATATTCTTCTAAAAATCTTAATTTGTGTTCATCAGAAGAAAGAAAGTCAGACACATCTGGGATGGCATGAAAGTGAGTAAATGATGAGAGAATGCTCATTTTTGGATGAACCATCCCTTTTAGTTTGTATTTTCCAAGAGAAACTAACACTTTAAGTTAGTGTCATGAAAAATACTCACCATTTTATAATATTTTAATCAAGTAAACTACAGTCCCCTGCACTCTATATCAAGTAAAAGCTGAATATCATATTTCTCTTTCCACAAAAGGACACATTTCTGACATCAGAATTGATCCTGTACATACAATCCTGCACGACTGCACAATGTAAAATGAGAAAGAGAGGGAGATAGGGAGAGATATCTATAACAGTGCTGCACTATTACAGTATGCATCAAGAAGAACATTATGTCCAATCCAATCATCATTTAAAATGATATGACAGCTAATTAATGTAGGTGTGTGCGTGTATGTGTGTGTTCATACTCCAGATGGAGTGCTGACGTGTGAGCATACTGAAGACTTAAGCAGAACTGATCTATCACGTACGTTTGAATGCGTGTGATTCAAGACTCTATTTAAGACCCTGTCTCTCATCTCAGTTTCCCTGAAATCTGCGACTGCAACTTCAGCTGTGTACAGTCACTGGTTCCAAAAACGCATCATTATAGATCAAGTGGACTGTGTGTGGTGTAACACGAGTTAAACTGGGATGGAGTTCAACCAAAGTAGGTCTATAATACCTGGAGAGAGCTAACCATTAGCATTCCCATTCATCCCAGAGGCAGTTGCTCAGGTGACGAAGGTCCCCCATTTTTACTTGATTTTAATTCTGCCATCTTGGACACTCAAGTTCTGCATAAAGGTTTTTTTGAGCAAATCACTTGAGCCTTAAATGCCATGTGATTAATCATTCTGGAGCTGCAGGAAAGTGTCGTCATGACAAGCTGACAATGCTGATGGCACCACAAGAACGTGAACAGTCCCAAATTTTTAAGTACACCGTCTTGTACCTTTGTCTTAAAGGGATACTGTAATTCACCCAAAAGTGAAAATTCTCATCATTTACTTGCCCTTATGCCATCACAGATGTGTATGACTTTCTT
Organism: Myxocyprinus asiaticus; assembly: GCF_019703515.2. Taxonomy (NCBI): domain Eukaryota; kingdom Metazoa; phylum Chordata; class Actinopteri; order Cypriniformes; family Catostomidae; genus Myxocyprinus; species Myxocyprinus asiaticus. The sequence continues at coordinate 10,545,043 of NC_059353.1, forward strand.
ACTTCTGCTGAACACAAACAAAGGTTTTATAAGAATATTTCAGCTCTGTAGGTCTCTATTGTGCAAGTGAATGGTGGCTGGAACTTTGAAGCTGCAAAAAGCATATAAAGGCAACTTAAAAGTAATCCATACAACTCCAGTAGTTAAATCCATATATTCAGAAGTGATATGATAGATATGTGTAAGAAACAGATCCTTTTTTTTTACTATAAATTCTCCTCCCTGGCCAATAGGTGGCAATATGTACAAAGAATGCAAATTACCAAAAACAAAAGAAGAATGTTGAAGTGAAAGTGAAATTTGAGATTTATAGTAAAAAAAAGAACTGAAATATTGATCTATTTCTCACTCAGACCTATCATATTGCTTCTGAAGACATGGATTTAACCACTGGAGCCATATGGATTACTTTTATGCTGCCTTTATGTGCTTTTTGGAGCTTCAAAGTTCTGGTCACAATTTACTTGCATTGTATGGACCTATAGAGTTGAGATATTCTTCTAAAAATCTTTGTTTGTGTTTGCAGAAAAAAAAGTCTTACACATCTGGGATTGCATGAAAGTGAGTTAATGATGAGAGAATTTATGTTTTACGTTAAGTATATGTTACTTGAATAACAAATTATTTTCTCAGAATACTTGGCTACTTTTGTTTTGCCTTCAATGGAGAAAGATGTATTTAGCCCATAGACTGGTGTAGTTACAACATTTTCCAGAGGGGCATAACTGCACCATGCTTACCAGCTAAACCAAAAGACACACTTCCTGTCCCCATGAGATCGTAGGATGTCCCATATGTAATTTTATGATTCAGAAGCTTTGTGGCTGTTATGATGCACTCTGAGCCGGTACAGGCTTCAACGCAGACTACTATCCGACAGTTTATGCAGATTTATGTCACCAAAGTATGGACAAACTATGAAAGACCACAAGGGCTGAGGGGGGCATTTGGGACAGGGCCTTAGTCATTTGGCTAGAGCATCAAAGCTCTACTTTTCTATCACTTTTCTGAGAAGCATTTTCCGTTCTAATGAAATAACCTTGAAAAAAAGCTACCAAATACACCCCCATTCCTGTCATACTTCCACTGACAAATAGTTGCAATTTTGGGGCAGATATTAAACCCACAACTTCTCACACTCAAAGCAAAACACATCTTACCATCATACACACTACTAGTCCAACACATCTCACACACTTGTTTATCCTCCGTTAGGCTGCAACTCTAGAATCAGCCCTGATGTGTGCATTACCTGCTGCATGTTCTGCATGGTCTGCTGCAGGAAATGCAGCTGTTGTTCTTGGGTGTGATCCTCCTCTGTGCGGTAGGCCTTGCCCTGCTCCTTTTTCAGCAGCTCCACCTCGTTCCTATAGGCGTCCAGCTGCCAGCGCAGACTGTCGTTCTCTTCCCGCAGAGCACACGACTGCGCAGACAGCACTGCTCTCAGACAAGGAGAATCATAGGGAGGAAATGAGTACAGAAGAATGTATCTTTTCTCATTAAAACAAATATGCATTTTCTATGTAAACATGTGCATGTATGATATGCATTTTATTATGTTCAAAAGGTTTTCATTCAAATTCAGCTTAAAAGATTAATAAACTCCAGCATAATAGGTGGTTTTACATGGTTTCTTGATGGTTGAAGCTGGATGATCAGATGGACTACTGCTGAAGGGGCCATGGTTGACCCGGTAGACCATCTTGGTCTATCTGCTGAAAACAGCCAGATCTCATGAAAATTACACGAAATGTCGTGCTCTATTACACATTTTGCTGCAGTTTTCCAGTTAAATGTCCAGCGAGGGGTACCAAAAGCGAGTGAAACGGTGTCATAATCAGACAAGATTTTTAAGGTGAATATTAGATGAATGTTTTAATGAGTAAAACATACCTCCCTAACCTAAAACCAAGTGTCCTAAAAGCAAACGTGACATGAAAAGCAAATTTTCTGAAGCAACCACGTCATTTCGTTTCGCTTCTATGAAACTTACGCTTCACTTTCATTTCAAGCGTCCTTGGCTGGGATCAAGCCTCAGCCCAACACTCTATCAGGTGAGCTAATCACTTTGGAATAAGTGTGTAAATGTAGGTGGGTCTGTAATACTAGTGGTAAAATGTGTCGCTTTTCAAAAGACGTGTTAGAGTAAAAGTGTTTCGATATCATAACATAGCAGTGTGTGAGTAATAGAGCGAAAAATAAGTGTTTATAAAGTCATGATCAGCCGCTGTAGTCGTGATTTGTGTGAAAGTGTATAAAACCTACAATTGTTGTAGCCCCCTTCTGTTAATTCCACCAGGAAACATAGAATGCGGCACGTAACTCAACGTTCATTCTGTGAGACTAGGTTGGCTTAAAACTAGTAGATCAGCTATGCTTAACTGGTGTGGATCTGACTGAACTGGTTAACCAAGCCTGCTGTCATGAAAATTATGTAATTGTGGCGACATTTTTGCAAAATAATATTCCGTGGGTCACAGCAGTTCCGAGGTGAAATGTCCACTGTGTGGCGCTAAAAGCAAGTTCAATTTTCTCATAACATAACCAAAAGGTCATAAATAGCAAACCTAAGATGAAAACCACCATTACTGAAGCAACTATGTCATCTTGTGGTGCTTCTGTATCACTTTCAGCTCACATGTCGATTTGCGTGCTCTCCAGGACTCATACCCTGGTCCTTTACATCACAAGTCTAATGCTCGATCAGCTACTGTGCAATTAGATCACATAAAAAAATATATATATTTATTAGTTTTTTGGGTTTTTTTTGTTATGTAATATAGTCTTACAAGTCATGTGCTGTAGTAAAAGTGTTTAAATGTCATACCATAGCATTGTGTGAGGAACAGGGTGAAAAGTACATGTTTATGAACTGTTAATCTGCCGTTTAACTCGTGATGTGTGTGAAAGGGAATAAAAGTCATTGTTGCTTTAGCGCCTCTAGTGTTCATTTCACCAGGAAACTGCAGCAATGCATACAGCAAGCCATGTAAAAAATGTTTTGGTAATAATGTAGGTATAGTAACATGTTTCTATGAGACCAGGTTGGGTTAACTATGTTCCCAGACACAGCTCGAACTGGTTGACCAGCTTGACCACCTTAAGTGGTCCTTAATGACCTGTTTTTCTTTACAGGGTTTATGCAATACATGCAATTTTACTTATTCTTACATGCAGCATATAAGACAAGTTTTAAAAACATGCCATCTGGTTGAATCAGCTTATACGTTGCAGTCATCCTAGCAGGCTTTGCAGTAAGTAAGTGTTTGCATTCAGAACTGAAATGAATGGTGAAGTTGGTCACTGTGCTGTGTCAACAGAGAATCTCAACTATAAGATACTCCTTCCTGCCATCCAAAATACTTTTTTATTGAGCCAGAGCTAGTTTACTGTGACAGGTCATAAAATATCGCTGAGCTTAGACTCCCCTGACACTTTCTGCTGCTGTTCTCTGCTGAAGCAATATCATTCATAATCATATTTGCTGTGGGATATGCACAGGAAGGAGAGTATAATCATTCATGTTGATATCTCAGCACAAATGTTTTCCTCAAGGTTATGTGAAGGATGCAATCACTCAGTTTGCAGTAAAACTAACAGAATATAGAAATACATACAAGTAGTGGTCATGGTGGAGCTGATATGTTTAGAATAGTAAAGTCATTGTGTTTGACATTAAACCAAATTTATATCTTTCATTAAAGAGCACTTATTATGGTTTTGCAAATATTACCTTTCATGTAGTATGTTATATAGCTGTTTGTGAATGTAAAAAAGTCTGCAAAGTTTCAAAAATCAAAGTGCACAACAAATGGAGTTATTGACTCCTAAAAGAAAGAACTGATTCTGAACACCTGAAACGAGTCGTTAGTAATTCCAGACTTCCTGTACTAACCTACGTAATTTGGTAACAAAAAACCTGCCTCTGGTCTTCACTGGCTGTTCGCGAACAGCTATGACCTGCCCTCAAACACTACACTAAGCAATACACCAATCACAACAGACTGGGATATCTGACCAATCAGAGCAGAGTAGCCTCTCTGAAAGGAGGAGTTTAGAATGAATCCTTTAGAACGGATCATTGAACAAGTCGTTTTTGACACTGGGGAAAAAAGGTAATTCTGCAATTTAAATTATGAGCAAATTAAAGTGTTTTTTGACCTTGGATGCATGTAAATCTATTGTATGAGACCTTTAACACAAAATTAGGCACGTTTAAATACCATAATAGGAGCACTTTAAATAAAGGAATAATTATGTTGGCAATATAGAAAATTGTTTGTTTAAACTTTTTATTATGTTGGCTTGACAAAGCCTACAGAATGGTTTTGTACATAACTGGGTTAGTTTTTGTTTTTTTTTATTCCTAACCTAAGGCCAAAACAGGCGACAGTCCACACAGATCCCCCCCAAAAAAACAAAACTTCCACAGAATTTGTTTTTCAGCTATGCTTTCAAGCTATGCCTGTCTGTCTATATATCAACTACATAGCACACCTTAGCAAGCAACCTTAAAAGCTTACCTTAATAGTGTTGGGTAAATTACTTAAAAATGGTAATCCACTACAAATAACTAATTATTTATCTAAAATTGTAATCAAATTGCTTTACTAACTGCTTTATTGAAAAGTAATCACATTGCTAGTTACTTTACTTTTAAGTTACTTTCTAAAACACTTTTCTACTCAGCACCTCACATTTCTCATTTTACAATGACTCATAACGGGCCCATAATTCATGTATGCTACATAAATAATAGATAATGTACTTAAAAGTAATTAAATTAATTGAAAGTCAGTAACTGTAATCTGATTACAAGTATTTTAAATGTAATGCATTACAAAACTTATTTTTTTACTAAAAAAGTAATTAGATTACAGTAAATAATTACTTTGTAATTGGATTACACCCAACACTGCTTATCAACCACCCAAAATACCCTAACAACCACTAAGCAATGCCCTAGCAACATTGAGAACACCTTAATAATGCCCAGTAACCACTTGTAATACTTAAGCAGTCATGTAGCAAGACATAACTGTCTTCAAACTACACAAGGCCTATATAACCTTCAAACTATCCTTCAACTTGTTTTAAACTTTCAGCCAACCTTCAAAGTTTGTACTGACAAACTTTTCTTTTCAAGTTGTCTCTTTAGCACAAACTGCTTGAGTATGGTGCTAGAAACATGAAGGTCATGGGTTTGATTCCCAGGAAACACACATTGACTGACAAATGTATATCCTGAAAGTAATTAGAATAAATGTAAATTGCTAATTATCATCAGCCTGCTACAAAAGAGCAACTCCCCCTGTATCACAATAAATAAAAATTGTCATAATTATGGGCTGAGCAGAGCACAATACCCGAGTCCTCCATTCGGATCTTCTTGCAGGGGTTTTCCTCCAACTCTTCATCCGACATCTCCATCTCATCTTCTCTTCGTATTCCCATTATCTCTTCACTATGAGCATTTCTCAATTCCTAATAGAGCAAAATACAGACATAAAACACACAAAACACACAAATCACATTACTGGCCTCAGTCCAAGACCTTGACTGGTTAAAGATTACATTTTGCACATTAAAATTTTCTCAAGGGCATAATTTGTTAGTTCAATTGTTGTATAAATGTGGCAGTAACACATGGCAATCACACATACCAAGTAATGCATTCAGATACAGTATACTACATGGCCAAAAGTGTGTAGACCCCAAACCCATATATGCAAGAACAAGAGGTTACACTCTTCTAGGACGGCTTTCTCTATATGGAACATGGCTGTGAGGATTTGCTCCCATTCAGACACAAAAGCAGTGAGGTCAGGCGCTGATGTTGGGCAATGGAGTCTGGTTCGCAGTCAATGCTCCAATTCATCCCAAAGGTGTTCAGTGGGGTTCAGATGTGGGCTTTGTGCAGGCCAGTCAAGTTCTTCCACACCAGACAGGACCTTGCTTTGTGTACAGGGGTATTGTCATGTTGGAACAGACAAGGTATGACCTGATGTACTAAAAACTATTGTATTTGTCTCAGGAGACTGCATGGCTGTACGCTGGATTTTATGCATCTGCTAGAAATGGGTGTAACTACAATTGCCAAACCCATTCATTTGAAGGTGGTGTCAACATAATTTTGGCCCTGTAGTGTACAGTATGTAATACAGCATTTGAATATGTATTCACACATACATTAAATGTGTTTTTTTGTTTGTTTTTTAAGGATCTACATTTATCATCTTCTAGAATCTAACATGGAAATGTATCTAAAAAATTAAAAAAAAACAGGCAGTGATTTGGCAAGCACAAGGCCTGGTGATTGATTTTTTTACTTAAAAATACAACCCCCAGGGCAAACCAAGGCTCTGCCATCTCAGTGCTGTGCAATAGTTAAAGTTCATTTGTCTAGGTCTGAAAATGAAGCGTAAAATCACATTACACAAACTTCCAAGCCCACTGATCCTCTGATAGCCATTAGGGATGAGCACAAATGACGTTTAATGCCACCACTGTGAAATCTTGCAGATCTGACTCTATAAATGTGCTTAGTGATGCCACAGTCAAGAGAAGGGGAACACATTTGAGTTTTACTTTGTCAGTGAGTGAAAACATTTTGTTCTAGCACTGTGTTGCCTAATCTTTTATCTGGAGTTCTGGATTGTTTCTGATGAATCATACATTTGTAAATTCTACAATTTATATGACAATATCATATTTACAGGGTCCCCACACCTTTGGACCAATGCATTTCCATGACTTTTCCAACTGTTTGTGATTAATGGATAAGGATTTTTAAAGAGAATTTTATAGAGATTGCATTCATTAAGTGGAATTTATGGGCAACAAAATAGGAGAGATTGGGGCTAGTTGTCACAAGGGGAACATGTCACAAGGCCCATATTTAAATAACTATAAGGGTTTTAGTCTAAAGTCTAATTAAAATGTTTGTTTTTTAATAGCAATGGATTTACATGTTGGTTTTAAACACCTAGTTCAAAACCCTCATAAATGAATATACCTTTTGTGATATATTCTCCAAACTAAAATAGCTGTTGGGAATACAAATGAACAATAAAACCACACTGGCATGCAAAGGTTCAACTATATCTATAACTATATATAAATGTAGATTTTAGGGTAATACATTTCAGTTAATTTGTCAATTAATAATTAAATGTCAACTAATAGTTAATTACTATTTCTGTTTGCCAACATTTTTATATTATTGTTTGTTAAATGAGCTGCTTTTGTGGGCAATAATGGTGAAAATGTTCAATAGCTTTTTTGTAGTCAAGAGATTTAAGGTATATGTCGAAAATCTCACGAAAGATAAATTTTCGTGAGAGCACTAATTCTAAGCGCAATTTTCGTGGCAGCGTGAAGTGCAAGTGTACGTGGGTGGGAGTGTTTGCCCTCTCTGTGGGTGTATGCACACAAACTGTGAGTGTATTGTATGTTAATGAAGTGGCGCAAAGCGTAATTTGTTATTTTCCTGAGAAATAGGTAATTACGCAATTAAGATGTTTCAAAAGCACGTATTATCTCAGCGCAAAGTCCAAATTCAGTTCCTGCATTTGCACTTTGGAGATTTTACCAGCAGGTGTTAATAAAGCTATCTATAATTTAACAAAGCCTACATCCATATCTTGAACCACATTTTCCGTGCATACTGTATATATAAGTAGTGTGTCACATTCAACAAGGACAAAGTTAATGCACAAAATAATGTAAATCCATACATTTCTATTCGCCTAATTCATTGCATACAGTCCATTTACACTACCAGCTTCGTATGAATGTGCTGTCTATGTTTATATCACTTGTGCTTAAGGGAATGGACTATATAATAGAACGCAGACGCTGCAATAATTTAAGAAGAACCTTAGAATTAAATTGCACTTGACCCAGCCCATTAACGCTTTGCGCGGGATTTCGCCAAACCCACTTGCGCCTAGACTTAGCGCATGCTGGCACGAAAATACCAAAACTTCATGGCCATGCCCACTGACTTTGCGCTTATGAGTTATGGCATAGCGCTGCACTTAGCACTGGCCCTCTTAAAATAGGGCCTGGCGTCTTAAAAATAAACCTACCTGAGCAACATTCACTGAAGTATAAAGTGTGACAATTAGCCCCGGTTTCCCCTTTTTGCCTTTTTATGATTTTATTAATTTCCATGCCATTTTTCCATGCCTGGAATTCACAATTTTTCCAGGTCCATGATGGGAACCCTGTAACTTTGATTATGAATAAAAAGATCACATCTATTTAAATCTACAAACAGCAACACATTATTATTATTGTTTTTTTTGGGTTTTTTTACGTGTTTTTATTCACTAAAATACTTTTCACAGAGGTGGTATCCCAACAGCTTGTCACTTCTCTTCCACAACAGTGATGTCTTACCTCTTGGCGACTGTGAACTGAAATGGAATCCTTTCATAGACTTGACTTACAGCAATTAATCAATATAGTCATTGTATTTCTGGGGTTAAATGGTTCACCTAAGAATGAAAATGCTGTCATTATTTACTCTCCTTATGTCATTCTAATCCCACATTACTTTCTTTCTTCAGTAGAACACAAACACTGAATTTTTCAAGAATATCCTGGCCGCTCATTTCCATATTATAAAAGAGAAAGGGGACTGGGTCCCTTTGATAAAAAAGGTTATGCAATCTGGAAGAAGAAAAGTCACACAAGTTTGGAACGACATGAGGGTGAGAAATGATGATTTGCTTTTGGGTGAACTGTTTCTTTAAGTTTGGTCCTCACATCATTGCTCATGTTATAGAGTCATGGAGAAAGAAAGATGGATGCAGGAAAGATTGCAACTGCATTCTATGTCCAGTGTGTGATTTCTATATTTCAAGGTTCATTGAGAATTCTGTTTGCACTGACAGGAATTCTGCATACTGGTGAGGTGGGGCATATATGCATATAGAAATGCAATATTGTGCATTACAGAGAATATGGCTATATTTGTACAGGCATATAACAGGTTAACATCTGCCTCCTATTTCCTTCCTCATAGAGACCTAATTCAAATTGGATGAGTTATTAACAATTAATTCAGGCTAATCACTGATGAGAATATCTATAATCCTGCCAACATCGGTTGCCATGGCAGCAATGGAGGCTCTTTCTAGGGGGCAATATCAAGGAGAACTCTGCTGCATGAAAGAGCACAGGCTAGGAATCAGGGATGTTTGGTTTGTGAGGGTCCACAACTTCTCACAATGAAAAGCCACAAGATACACTGCAATATAAACAGCTGCCATGTCAGTGTACCATGTAGAGCAGGGGTCTCAAACTTAGATTACTTAGGGGCCACTAGCTAGGTGGTGAACAGTTACAACAAACCGGAATTGTTTTTACAACCATGAATTTTAACTATTGAGTTATTTGCGCAGTTGTATCATAATGGTATGACTTAGCGCACATGTGTAACCAAACATTTTTGACGGATACAAGCAGACAAGCTAGTTTGTTGTTGTCACCTAGGCTATAATTGCACATTTGCATTTGTGTTTTTTAAAGTGTTATATAAAGTGGTCCTAAAAAATATTTTGACACTTAAGCAACACTTCAAATGTATGGATGTGTTTTCCTTATATAACAAAAGGTCAAACAAATTGCAATTATTTGAAGAAATACACTGCCAAGCAAAGGCAAAACACAATTAAAGGGATAGTACACACAAAAATGAAAATTCTCTCATCATTTACTCAACCTCATGCAATCTCAGATGTGTATGACTTTCTTCTGCAGAACACAAACAAAATTTAATAGAAGAATATTTCAGCTCTATAGGTGCATACAATGTAAGTGAATGGTGACCAAAATTGTGAAGGTCCAAAAATCACATAAATGCAGTAAAAAAGTAATCCATAAGACTCCAGTGGTTAAATCCATATTTTCAGAAGCGATATGATATGATGGTGTGGGTGAGAAACAGACCAATATTTAAGTATTTTTTTACTATAAATTCTTCTCCCTGCCCAGAATGTGGTGATATGCACGAAGAATTTGAATCACCAAAAACAAAAGAAGAAGAACGTGAAAGTGGAGTTTTATAGTAAAAAAAGGACTTAATATTGATCTATTTCTCACCCACATCTATCATATCACTTCTGAAGATATCGATTTAACCACTGGAATCATATGGATTACTTTTATGCTGCCTTTATATGCTTTTTTTCAAAGTTCTGGTCATTATATACTTGCATTGTATGGACGTATAGAGCTGAGATATTCTAAAAATCTTCATTTTTGTTCAGCAGAAGAAAGAAATTCATACACATCTGGGGTGGCATGAGGGTGAGTAAATTATGAACTTTCATTTTGGGTGAACTATCCCTTTAAATTTAGTCCATAGTAAATGATGACCAAAATTACTATCATCTGTCCTATGACAAACAGGCTTGACTCAATTAAGCTCAGATTCAGAGAAAATGCTAGAGTGTGACATTTACAGTTCCAACAAAATCAGTTTCAGTTTTGGCCTAGTTACTGCGCTTTGCCTTGGTAGAACAGCACAGTACAGATCAAACACACTTTCTAAGTTAAAAACATTTATCAAACAGCAGTTTGTAAGATTCCAAATGATAAAACAATACATATATTGTTCAAAATTATGACAAAAAAAAAAAACATTTATTTGAAAAATGTCTTATCAAACTTCCTGTAGTGCCACATTTCCATTGTTAATGGGATAGTTCACCCAAAAATGAAACATTCTCTCATCATTTACTCACCTTCATGCCATCCCACATGTGTATGACTTTCTTTCTTCTGCTGAACACAAATGAAGATTTTTAGAAGAACATCTCAGCTCTGTAGGTCCATGCAATGCAAGTGAATGGTGACCAGAACTTTGAAGCTCAAAAAGCACATAAAGCAAGCATAAATGTAATTCATTAGACTCCAGTGGTTAAATTAATGTCTTCAGAAGTGATATGATAGGTGTGGGTGTGAAACAGATCAACATTTAAGTTTTTTCTTTACTAAATTCTCCTCCCTGCAATATGCACAAAGAATGTGAATCGCCAAAAAACAAAAGAAGAAGAATGTGGAAGTGAAATTGGTGATTTATTGCAAAAAAGGACTTAAATATTGATCTGTTTCTCACCCACATCTATCAGATCACTTCTGATGATATATATTTAACCACTGGAGTCTTATGGATTACTTTTATACTTTATAAATGTGCTTTTATAGTTTCAAAATGTTGATACCCTTTCACTTGCATTGTATGGACCTACAGAGCTGAAATATTCTTCTAAAAATCTTCGTTTGAATCTTTTGTTTTTCTGCAGAAGAAAGAAAGTCATACACATCTGGGATGGCATGAGTGTGAGTAAATGATGAGAGAATTTTCATATTGGTGTGAACTATTCCTTTAATGTGATGAACTACATCTGTGGTTACGCTGAACTTGAGGGGCAATGACTTCATCAAGGTGTTACTTCAAGAGTGAATTGCTCCTATAGTAGACAAACTCTTTATTTACATGCAAGTCAGTGGGCATAATTAACTGTGATTTTTTTTTTTTGTTTTTTTTGTTTTTTTTTTACTGCACTAAAATAACATGTTTCATTCAAAGTCCTAATGTGTTGACATTTTAATGTATGACTTAAGTTTCCAAAAGTGTCAAAATTATTTTTGGGGTCACTGTATATATTATTTATTATATATTATATATTCCCATATATATTATATATCAACAACCATTAAAGAACATTACGGGATAACATCAAGGCCAAACCAAATTGCAGAAAGTTAGAATTGATTTGCGGGCCAGATTTGTATGAAGCTAGTGCGCTGAATTTGGCCCGTGGGCTCATAGTTTGAGACCTCTGATGAAGAGTCGGAATGACAAGAGGGGAGGAGAAATACCAACCTCGCACTGCTTTCGCCAAATGTCTATGTTCTTGCGCTGCGCTTTTGAGAAATGGTCCCATGCCTTTTGCCTGGTGGCAGCGGTGAACACAGCCGTAATCTGCTCAACTTTGGTGGGTAAGGAAGTCAGACAAGACAAGCCATTTATGTAGAGCTCCGCATCTGCGCCAGCTAGAGTCAGACGCATCAGGAACCTCACAACACTTCACTGAGAGGCTCCTGATAGTGTCTGGTGTACTTACATCTCATAAGCTGCTCATGCAATTCCTTACGGCTGAGGAAGGCAACAGTCTACATATATGGATTTGCTTGATAATTACTAACAAACAGAGCATTTGATTTCAAACATTGATTGTGGGTTTAGCTCAAAATGTATGTGTGTATTTTTTATTTTTGCATTAGATTGTAAGTAGTGATGGGTGATATATAGAATATTGATTATATTTATTATATATATTGAATTTTTCAAAATGCTGAAAAATAGAGCTATAATTTCATCTATACCTATATCGCCCAGCACTGATCCATTTGTAAACTGTTGCCTGCTAGTTATTAACTGACCAAAGATGTCTTTTGTTTAGTAAATAATCATACTACAATCTTTTTTACTACAACTATGATAACTCTAAAAAACAGTTTTCTCATAGTATTTCATGCACATACTATATGCTGAAGTAAGCAATCATGAATTATTATTTCGTTTAACTTTGTTTAACATAAAGCTGACAATTACAAATCAGATCACAATCTTTATCCAAGCAAATAGCATTTTTTGGCACTCTTGTGGAATAATTTCTTTTTGCCTTTCCTGGCAGCGAAAACATGAGGGAATCTGATGTTGGCCTACCTTTAAGTTAAGTTGAACACCTCCACATCTGCTATATGGTCAGAGTGCTTCCACTGAGACTGTACTTACCCAGGGCCCTTCTATGGGCTATGACTACAGTCACACTGATTAGGCAGCTAGGTCTGAATGCTGTTCAAGCACACATTGTATTTCCTAGTGTGCATTTATATATTGTCTTTTTCAGCATTTGATATTCATCATTTAGAGGACAAATGAAGAGATTGTGAACCATAAATGTAAAGGAAACAGTAGCTCATGTTCCAAAACCTAATGTGCTGCATTGTATTCTAGCAACCTAGCATGCAATCTCATAAGTGACTGATTGGTAACACTCTACATAGACAGCAACTCTGCATAATACAAATGGCGCTCCTCAAGTGAATGAACTATAATTAATTATTAACTATATGGGTAACACTTTATTTTACAGTAATGTTCTACATTTACTTAATATATAATTACAACAACTATAGTAATTACTGGGTACTAACCCTAAACCTAACCCTAAACTTAACCTTAACCCATATTGAGTACATGTAGTTACCTAATATTACTCAGTACTTTCTAGGGTAAGTACACTGTAAGTATACTGAAAGTACACATACTTTAAAATACAGTGCAACCACTATATTTATAACTGACATTTCTCAAGGTTTGTCCACAATCTTGGATGGATTTTTTTCACTCGTCGCAATGTATTAGTGAAGGATATGTGAAATGCTGCTTTAGAATTCAGCCAAAAGAAGGCATCTAAAGCCCAAAGACGGCTAGCACGAATGCTAGGCATCTGCATACAGGATGTGTGACGCAAATTTTATCATCAGCAGTGTGCTCGAGCACTGGACGCGCAGGCCGATTTTCCTAACCATACATACTTTGAACGCATGCGCCTGGAATTATTCGCACTAATTATTGTCTCCACAAGGTGGCAACACTCACAGTTGAGCTGTTACTGTAATGAAGAAAGGCTAGAAGAAGATGTAATCACCACTAAACAACAGGAGATGACGGTGGAAGCAACAGCAGTGGGTGTGAGGAGGCATTTGTAAAACTCCAGTCTGCAGGAATATAAAGACATCTTTATGGGTCAAAACTCTTGAAGATAAATAGTTCATTCTCACGTAGCAGTCGTAGCATGCATGCGCCAACCTCCTGTGTATGCACGCACAGTCAATTGAAGTATACTTTGAAAGGCAATCGTTCAACTGTACACAGACACTAAGCATTCATGTCAAAACCAAAGTATACTTTGGCTTTAGAAGGCAGCATAATTATCTTATATCATAATTACCTTTTGGAATAGCCTTCGTGTCTGAAGCGTGGCTTTGATGCCCTAAAATGGCAGCTTACTAGATTTTGAAACAGAGCATGTGTCTTCCTGTTAAATTAGGGGAAGTGTAGCATAACAATTGGCACTTTTGGACAATTGGACATTTACAAATCACTCCTACTGGCAGTACAGTCATATCAAGATGAACATCTTTACCAAGGATGTGCTGTTGTCATGGCAACACTAGATGAAAATCTCATAATAACCAGTGGGAATAAAAACAGTGAAGGCAGGAGGTATCTTACATTGTGTGAGGATAGCGAGCAGGGAGTTTTTAAAGTGTTCTTTGGCCAGCTCCATCTCCTCCTCGTGCTGGGCTTTCTCATTCATGAGGCGTCGCACGTGGCTGTTGGCCGACTGGATCATGGAGTAGAAATGATTGCCTGTCCGGCGGTTTACCTCACCCCTGTCAATCCACGTGAAGAGCACTGCTGTTGCTTCACTGAACTTGTTGTCATCTGCAAGAAAGAATAAGGAAAACTGTCATTTTCACTTGTATAGAGTGTGCTGTTACTGTACATTTCCTGTGTTGGCTTAACAAAGCCAATATATAGTTATTGTACAAACTTTGGTTAAGGTTTATAAAATTTGTAAATTTGATCCTGCCCTGTATTATTCATGCCACTGTGGATGCTGGGAAGAGGGTGAATGGGACTAAACCATATACTAATCTGCTATGCTTGTTGGTTTGACTTAAAAAATCTGAGTATCCACTTTATTTTGCAATGCTAAAGTAAGCAAGTCGTTGTACATACTGTGAGTTCCTTTTTTCTCAAAGTTTTAATTTGCTAGAACTTTAGAATTTTAAGTTCGACCTAGAACATCTGGAACATCTACAAAGCTTTCAGAATTCAAATCTCTCTTCAAAGTGCCCAAGGATTCCAACAACATCAGGTCTACATACAATTCACACCTCAAAATCTCTTGAAACTGCCAAGGTTAGCCAAAGTCTCATAACTTTAAAACTTCAAATCTCTTTTCAAACTGCTCAAGTATTCAAACCACACATGGCTTATACTGTAACCTTCAGACTTCAAGGCTTTTTCAAACTTTTAAGGCTAGGCTTAGTCAAACCAACGTTGAAAGTTTGTCTTGACAAACCACCCATCTCTAGTTACTGAATGTAATTTTAAGAGCTGTTTTTTAGCTTTTAAAATTACATTTAATATCAAGAAACGTTTATTAAATCAATATATATATATATATATATATATATATATATATATATATATATATATATATATATATATATATATATTAGCTTTGCCCTTTGCAAAGGGCAGTATAAAGATACAAGTAATAACAAGGAGAATGGGATTTGGAAATGACACGAGTTGGACTCAAGCCCATATGTTAACCCTTAAACGCACACCTCAAGTCTTTAGTGACCCGGGTGGATTCCACCCACTGTACCTCATCCATTTTTTGGAGTTATTCCCACACCTCTTTAGTATTCCTTAACATTTACCAAAAGTGAATAGGGTCATTAAAAACCCGAGATATGTAATAGTGTCTGGTTTTTTCTTTCTTTTTTTGAGCTTCCATAAATCATATGTTTATGATTATTTCCTATCTATATAAGTTTACTATCACAGGATTTCACAAACAAATACAGACAAATGAGTACTATATTCATACAAATGACTACTATATCATGTTGATTTTCTGTGTGACAATGGTGAATTATCACTATTCCATATGCGTGTACACATACATATTATACATGCTATTTTTACTGAAGGTGGTGCTAATGTGTCAGTGATTGACTTGATTTACATTTGACATTGTTATTAGACGAGGCACCAACATGTAACTTAAATTATAGCAAGTACAACACATGAACAGTATGATATGATTATTGTCATTTGGGTGTACTTCTGAAATTATGTATGTTGTGCATCTATTTAGACTCAATAAGTGTCTGAGAAAATAAATATGTGTATCTTATGTGTAGTTTATGTGTAGATTATGTGTTGTGTTGCTCAGTATGTGTTTGACAGCCAGTTGTGTCTCATGAAATTTTGTGTGAAAGTAATGAATCCTGTTCTAGATTTGTCCTAATTTGTTGCATTATCTTATTGATATATGTAAAATAAAATATCAAAATATATACAGTTGTGCTCAAAAGTTTGCATACCCTGGCAGAAATTGTGAAATTGTGGCATTGATTTTGAAAATATGACTGATCATTTTCTTTTATTTAAGGATAGTGATCATATGAAGTCATTTATTATCACATAGTTGTTTGGCTCCTTTTTAAATCATAATGGTAACAGAAATCACCCAAATGGCCCTGATCAAAAGTTTACATACCCTTGAATGTTTGGCCTTGTTACAGACACACAAGGTGACACACACAGGTTTAAATGGCAATTAAAGGTTAATTTCCCACACCTGTGGCTTTTTAAATTGCAATTAGTGTCTGTGTATAAATAGTCAATGAGTTTATTAGTTCTCACGTGGATGCACTGAGCAGGCTAGATACTGAGAACTGTCAAAAGACCTGCATAACAAGGTAATGGAACTTCATGAAGATGGAATATATAAAAAGATATCCAAAGCCTTGAAAATGCCAGTCAGCACTGTTCAGTCACTTATTAAGAAGTGGAAAATTCAGGGATCTCTTGATACCAAGCCACGGTCAGGTAGACCAAGAAAGATTTCAGCCACAACTGCCAGAAAAATTGTTCGGGATACAAAGAAAAACCCACAAGTAACCTCAGGAGAAATACAGGCTGCTCTGGAAAAAGACAGTGTAGCTGTTTCAAGGAGCACATTACGACGATACTTGAACAAAAATGAGCTGCATGGTCGAGCTGACAGAAAGAAGCCTTTACTGCACCAATGCCACAAAAAAGCCTGGTTACAATATGCCCGACAACACCTTGACACGCCTCACAGCTTCTAGCACACTGTAATTTGGAGTGACGAGACCAAAATAGAGCTTTATGGTCACAACCATAAGCGCTATGTTTGGAGAGGGGTCAACAAGGCCTATAGTGAAAAGAATACCATCCCCACTGTGAAGCATGGTGGTGGCTCACTGATGTTTTGGCGGTGTGTGAGCTCTAAAGGCACGGGGAATCTTGTGAAAATTGATGGCAAGATGAATGCAGCATGTTATCAGGAAATACCGGCAGACAATTTGCATTCTTCTGCATGAAAGCTGCGCCTGGGACGATTATTGGACTTTCCAGCACGACAATGACCCTATGCACAAGGTCAAGTTGACCCTCCAGTGGTTACAGCAGAAAAAGGTGAAGGTTCTGGAGTGGCCATCACAGTCTCCTGATCTTAATATCATCGAGCCACTCTGGGGAGATCTCAAATGTGCAGTTCATTTTTTTTCTTTGTTGCCATGTTTTGTTTTATGATTGTGCCATTCTGTTATAACCTACAGTTGAATATGTATCCCATAAGAAATAAAAGAAATGTGTTTTGCCTGCTCACTCATGTTTTCTTTAAAAATGGTACATATATTACCAATTCTCAAAGGGTATGCAAACTTTTGAGCACAACTCACAACTACTATATTATTTTCCAATTGTCTTGAAAAAATGTACACTATCAGGGCATTCTGTAGATCCATTTGTGATCGATATATGTGCTGGGTCTCTAAAGACCCAAATATGTAAGAGTGTTTGGTGAAATTACCATGCATTTAAGGGTTAAAGGAAAGTTTTAAAATTATGTCATAATTTACTCAACCTCATGTCATTCCAAACCTGTATAACTTTCTTAAGTGGAAAACAAAATGATGTTTTTGTTTTTTTATGCATATCCCGGATTGACTCCCTTTACAGCTTTAAAAAGGACCGTAATGTATCATAAAAGCAGTCCATGCAACTTGTGCTTCATATTTCAAGTCTTCTGAAGACATACAATAGGTGAAAACAACCCGAAAATTAAGTCGTTTTTTAGTGAAAATCTTGAAACCTGTTGCGCTTTCATTAACGCTTTTAGAGAAGCTTGATCGCAGTGGCGTGTTCACTCAAGAAATTGCCTCGTTTTTTAGCATTAAACATGTTCTTGCATATTGTATTGAAAAGACACATAAAAAAGAAAGTCATACATGTTACAATTATGCCAGAATGTTCATTTGTGGGTGAACTATTCCCTTAAAGCAAGCACACTAACCGATAGGCGAGGGCTCCGACTTTACATAATAGCTAATTTCATGTCAAATAATGTCTCTTTCCCTGCATTGTCTTTTTCTATTTGACAAGAACATTATCTCATCAGAGTGTTCAGTCACGGCTCGAGAATCAGTAACCTACTCTGCATTTTTCCCATCTAAACATGAAGTGTAATTCCAGGCTGAGTGGCTGAGACATGAGACATTCGGTGTGGCCTCTCCCAGGCTTTAGCAATCTGCTCCCTGTGGACGTGTGTGAAATACATTACTGAAATTGAAGAATAATTGAATTGTGCCGCAAATTCAGTGCTGTAGTGCGGGCAGTAATTTTGATCCCTTCCTATATTAGATCCTGTACAGAGCAACAACATCATTCCATGCATCTGTGCCCACCAGACTGTTATTTCCTTATCTCACCAGAGGAATAAAACCAATTTCAAGCCAATGAGAAGAATGACATCACAAGAGATGCATCAATGCATGGTGATCTCAGTCATATTCATAGGTACAATAATGCAAACATGCAGGGACATGTTTGATTATGACAAAAGTTATAACTGTCAATTATTTCCCTTGACATTGTAATTTACATTAAAATGCTTATTTTGTGTGGGGCATCTGCATGCCTTATTGTTTATGTAGGGTCTTTGTCCAAAAAAGCTAAAAAACTGTTTATAAATGATTTTATTGCTGTTTAATATCGTGCATTTAAGGTCAACTTTCAATTGGCTCTCTTAGCACGAAAACAAAACTATTTCGAACAAATTATACACAGAAATCGAGCAGTGGAGATGGCTGTGATTTGTTATAATGCTCAACCTCAGGACTCTCATTTAACAGTAAATTGTGGAGAAACTTCCAGAAATACCTTTTTAATCAAAATTTGTCTCTACTTTTATTAGTCCCATCTGGATTTCATTTAAAGTCATTTGCATGCCTGAATTTAATTTGCGTTAAAGCTGAACAAGTTTGAAATATATGAAAATCAGAATGTCAAATTAGGTAAATGCATTAACTGTGTTAAATAAATGTGATGGTTTTTGACATATTTAATCTAATTTATTGCAAATACAATAAAATCAACCATGAATTTCATGAATTCAATATCCTAATAAATCTAACAGAGGCTGCGTAAATATCTATACATCTCAAAAATTGTACATGCATAAAAGTATTTACTTTTTAGGTGCTTTCAGTGTCTATTCACACATACAAAAATGTATGTGTACTAGAACCACACATTACGTATGAATACCTTTGAAATCACGCTGATCATTTATACCAAATGTCCACTTCAGGCCCTAAAAATATGTGCTTAACTCAACTCATTTAAACTATTTTATTTCAGTTAAATAAATATTATTCCTATCTGCGATTGGCAAGAGACCCATGGGACTCTGGGCATTTGACATGAAGAGCAGGTATGTTATTAAGGTGGCTCTCCAACATCCCAGCTAATTAAGGGAAATTGAATTTTCCTGGCCTTGAGGCAAAAATCCTGTCTAACAAGAATAAAAAAATAATTTCCACAGTCAAATGAACCTGCACTGCCAATCTCACCTCTAATGAGAGAACCTCCACAAAAATGCTAATTTGAAATCACCACAGTCTCCCTCAAGATTCCCAGCATTCCCTCATCTGACCTCTCTTTAACTTGGACACCTGCTGAAATGCAAATTTCTCAAAGACAGGAAAAAAAGCCTACAAAAACTGTCAGTAGAATTCAAGACCTCAGAAAACAAGACTCTTTCGAGAAGAACAATAACCAGAAGGTTATCTAATGCAGGTTTTCTGTGTAGAAGATGTGTTAAAAAGCCACTGCTGATTCAGAGTGGTTCAGCAGAGTTGTGTGGAGTGATTAATCACTTTGAGTTGCATGGTGATGCTCCAGAGAGGTGTCTTCAAACATCTGGTGAGAAATACAATAGTGAATGCATCTCTACCACAGTGAAGCATGGAGGAAGATGTGTCACGGTGTGGGGAGCCTTTTCAGCTGCTGGTACTGGTGAGCTGCTTCACTGTGAAAAGTCAATTAATGCTTTGGAGTACATGAGAATATTGCAGAAAGGCTTGCTTCCCACAGATGAAAAGTTGTTTTCTAAAGAGGAACATTCAGTTGTTATTTTTCAACAAGACAATGCTCCAGCCCACACTGCAAAGACCTTCAAGAAGTGGCACGAGAACAAGTTCATCAGGCTCATGTTTTGGCCTGGTCAGAGTCCAGGGCCTCATTTCCCAAAAGCATCGTAAGCAAAAATAGATTGTAGAATCCATCTTATGATTCATCTTAGTTTTGCAGCCCGTTTCCCAAAAGCATCGTAACTTAAGTAGTACTTGAAAATGCTCGTAGATTTACGAGTGCTCTGGAGTAATCGTACAGCGCAAAGAGCATTTTAAAGACATAGACTTATGCAGACACCTGCAGGACAATCGCCAAATTACACCTGATACAATTTAAACACCTATAGCAACACTTTCTGCTAAAACTTTAATATCAGGATACCAATGTTTTTATTTTAACAGACAAGTCTAATAATATTAATAATAATAGTAATAATAATAATAATGAAATGCATAAAATAGATAGTCTAAATGTATGAATAGATTAATTAGGAAACAAATAAAGTTATTTGTGTGGACTAGTTGGTAACAACAAAGTGGAGGCATGATTGATGCAGACAACAGTATAAATTAAAATCAGAGAGAGATGAAAAAAGTCAATAATTGCATGAAAATCATCAATATATATTTGTTAATCCTTGTCTCCTTTTCCTCTCTGACACCAAAGGCACACTAACCAGCACTTCAAGTTGTGTAGCACCGCACATGCTGCATTGCTGTCACCGTTATCACTTTTGGGAGAAAAGAGCAGACCTCCGCTTTATTAGTGAATGTCCCTAAAGCACATCTTCTAAACGTCTCCTTATTTTGCGCTGCATGATAACACAGTGAACCTCATATTATTTAACGAATGCTTGTAATTAGCAGGATCATACATGGGGCCTCCACTGTCTTCACTAATCCTGGAAGCTTTCATATCGAGAGAAATGTTTGAAAACTAAATATTTCAAATGCACACCTGATTATGGAAGCAGATTGTGTAAAAGAAAAAGATAGTTCTGAACAAAATTATTGTAAAACAATATGTAAATATGTAGTTAATTAGGTTGAATATTTAAGAAAATATTTTAAAACAAATGTTATTACAAATTATTGTAAATTTATGCACAAATATAATGTTATAATATAATATAAAGTTACAATGATGAAGAGCACTATACAGTCACATTTCAGCACTGTCACACGGACAGCCATTCTCTTAAGTAGCACTTAAAGCGCATCCTCATATGTTCATGTTAGAATCAGAATGAGCTTTATTGCCATGTATGCTTACTCATACAAGGAATTTGTCTTGGTGACAGGAGCTTCCAGTGTACAACAATACAAAAACAATACAAAAACAGCAGCAAGACATAGATAATAATAAAAAATAAAAAATAAAACTAATTATACACATACGTACAGACACACACATACATACATACACACATACACATGGGTAGTGCAAATGTAATACAAACTGTTATCTGTTATGTAGAGTGCAAATACAAATCTGTTATGTACAATGCAAATGTTTTTTTGTTTTTTTTCAGTGGAATGAAATGGCAGAAGAGGTTGGATGTGTTGGATAAATATAAGAAAGACTAAACTGTGTATTGCACATAGTTATTGCTCAATGGGGCAGTTTAACTGTTCATGAGATGGATAGCCTGAGGGAAAAAAACTGTTCCTGTGCCTGACGGTTCTGGTGCTCAGAGCTCTGAAGTGTCGGCCAGAAGGCAACAATTCAAAAGGTAGTGGGCAGGGTGAGTGGGGTCCAGAGTGATTTTTCCAGCCTTTTTCCTCATCCTGGAAGTGTATAGTTCTTGAAGGGGGGCAGGGGGCAACCAATAATCCTCTCAGCAGTCCGAATTGTCCTTTGTAGTCTTCTGATGTCTGATTTCGTAGCTGAACCAAACCAGAGAGTTATTGAAGTGCAGAGAACAGACTCAATGACTGCTGAGTAAAACTGTATCAGCAGCGCCTGTGGCAGGTTGAATTTCCTCAGCTGGTGAAGGAAGTTCAACCTCTGCTGGGTCTTTTTCACAATGGAGTCAATGTGGGTCTCCCACTTCAGGTCCTGTGAGATGGTAGTGCCCAGGAACCTGAATGACTCCACTGCTGCCACAGTGCTGTTTAGAATGGTGAGGGGGTCAGTGTTGGGGTGTTTTTCCTAAAGTCCACAATGATCTCCACCGTTTTGAGTGTGTTCAGCTCAAGGTTGTTTTGACTGCACCAGACAGCCAGCTGTTCAACCTCCCTTCTGTATGCAGGCTCATTGTCATCTCGGATGAGGCCGATGACAGTGGTCTCATCTGGAAACTTCAGGAGCTTGACAGAGGGGTCCTTGGCAATGCAGTCATTGGTGTAGAGGGAGAAGAGTAGTGGGGAGAGCACACATCCCTGGGGGGCACCAGTGCTGATTGTGCAGGTGCTAGAAGTGAGTTTCCCCTGTCTCACAAGCTGCTGCCTGTCTGTCTGAAAGCTGGTAATCCACTGACAGATAGACATGGGAACAGAGAGTTGGTGTAATTTATTCTGGAGTATAGCTGGGATGATGGTGTTGAAAGCTGAACTGAAGTCCACAAAAAGGATCCTTGCATATGTCCCTAGTCTCTCCAGATGTTACAGGATATGATGCAATCCTATGTTGACTGCATCATCCACAGACCTGTTTGCTTGATAAGCAAATTGAAGGGGATCTAGAAAGGGTCCGGTGATGTTCTTCAGGTGGGCCAACACCAGTCTCTCAAATGATTTCATGACCACAGACGTCAGGGCGACAGGTCTGTAGTCATTAAGTCCTGTGATTTTTTTTTGTTTCTTTGGGACAGGAATAATGATTGAGCGTTTGAAGCAGCATGGGACTTCACACTGCTCCAGTGATCTATTGAAGATCTGTGTGAAAATGGGGGCCAGCTGGTTAGCACAGGATCGAAGACACGCTGGTGAGACGCCATCTGGGCCTGAAGCCTTCCTTTTCTTTTGTTTCCGAAAGACGTGGCTCACATCATCTTCACAGATCTTAAGTGCAGGTTGAGTAGCAGGAGGGGGGGAGGGGGGATGCAGGAGGTGTTGGTGTTTGTGTGAAGTGAAGGTCAGAGTGGGTGTGGGGTGTGAGATTGGGCCTTTCAAATCTGCAGTAGAACACATTCAGGTCGTTAGCCAATTGTTGGTTCCCTACAGGGTTGGGGGTAGGAGTCCTGTAATTTGTGAGTTGTTTCATGCCACTTCACACTGATGCAGGGTCGTTAGCTGAAAACTTGTTTTTCAGCTTCTGAGTATCTTCTTTTAGCCACTCTGATTTCCCTGTTCAGTGTGTTCCTGGCCTGATTGTACAAGACTTTATCCCCACCCCTGTAAGCATCCTCTTTGGCCTGACGAAGCTGCCTGAGCTCTGTTGTAAACCACGGTTTGTCATTGTTGAACTTTAAATAAGTCCTAGTAGGAATGCACATATCCTCACAGAAACTGATATATGATGTAACAGTATCTGTGAGCTCATCCAGGTCTGTGGCTGCAGCCTCAAAAACACTCCAATCCATGCAATCGAAGCAGGCTTGTAGTTCCCGCTCTGCTTCATTGGTCCATCTCTTTACAGTCCTTACTACTGGCTTGGTTGATTTTAATTTCTGCCTATAGGTTAGAAGAAGATGAACCAGACAGTGATCAGAGAGTCCCAAAGCTGCTCTAGGGACAGAGCGATATGCATCCTTTATTTTTGTGTAACAATGATCCAGTATGTTCCTGCCTCTGGTGGGGCATGTGATGTGCTGTTTGTATTTGGGCAGTTCATGTGTGAGATTTGCTTTGTTAAAATCCCCAAGAATATAATAACTGAGTCCGGGTATTGTTGTTCCGTGTCTGTGATTTGATCAGCCAGCTGTTGCAGCGCCGCATTCAAACATGCGTTTGGCGCGATATACACACTCACCAGAATAAACGAGGAAAACTCCCGTGGCGAGTAGAAAGGCTTACAGTTAATAAAGAGCGCTTCCAAATTAGGACAGCACATCCTCTTTAACGTTGTTACATCTGTACACAAACTTTCATTGATATAAAAGCATGTTCCACCGCCTCTCGTTTTCCCCGTTAACTCCGTGATGCAATCCGCTCTGAACAGCTGAAAGCCCGGCAGATGTAACGCGCTGTCCAGAATGGCTTCACTCAGCCAGGTTTCTGTAAAGCACAAGGCAGCAGAGGTTGAAAAGTCCTTGTTTTTACGGGTGAGGAGACGAAGTTTGACCAGCGCACCGGCTCGTCTCCCTCGCCTGCGTCTCTTGAACAACAGAGCTGCGCCTCCAACTAAAATGTCTAGCAAAACGTCTGAATATTCGAAAACCGGGAAAAGATTGTCTGGTACATGCTGTCGAATGTTCAGCAGTTCGTCTCTGTTAAAACTGACTGGAAAAAGATTACTAAACACAGGACAAACAAACAAAAACAACAAAAGAACTGAGGAGCTCCACACCGAGGCAGCCATCCGTGGCGCCATCATGATGATTAAGTGCAGTTTTGGGAAATGCACGTAAAAAATAATGAACGTACATAGAATTGTTCATAGAAAAAGCTCTTAACCGCTAAGATCAATAGTTATTGGGAAACAAGGCCCAGATTTGAATGGGAAACATTTTTTCAACTACTCATCAACTTTTTGAAGCCATCAATATTGATTAGAACAACACCAACTCTTCTTTCTGTAAAAAGCTGTCTAAAAAAGTATTTTTTTTTTCCTTACCAAAAGTAATTAATGGGCAAACATGCTCTACTTTTTAAGAAAGGGTGTTCACATTTGAGTCCTCTTAAAAGCCAGACTAAAAATAAAAAAATAAAACAAAAATACAGTGAAACATAGAGGGGGAAAAACAGATTCACATCACCTTCACACTGTATCTCTTAACTGTGTACCCATTTTTGTCCACTCTGTGATAAAGGGTCTCAGACCACCTTTCATAATTATTTTTTGGAACCCAAATAATTAATAAAGTTATTATTAAGAAATTATAATGGAAATACATTTTTGTAAAATTCTACTTCTACTACTACTAATAATAGTAATAATAATAATTATTATTATAATTATAAAACAGTAGCATATTTATGTACTAATTTCATGCACTAATTTACACTTGCATGCAGCATTACTATGCAGCCCTGTTTTGGCAGAGCTTTTATTTTGATGGAATATGAAGGAAGATATTTGTTTGTAGTTAAGTTCACAATGGCCTCTTGCTACAGAGAAATGTTCTTATCCACTCTTCTGTCCAAAAACCTGGTGTTATTGGGTTGCTTTATATATGGACAGAAACTTTTAGCAGCCAAGCATATATTTGGAAACACGGAAAATGTGCAATTATTGAATCTAGAGCGATGTAAATTTAACATGCTCAGCTCATTAGCCTTATATGTGCTTTAAGTCTATGAACAGAGAACAGAGCTGCACACATACAGTAATTCATATTTTATTTAGATTGTTCAGCCCTAGTCTACACTAAAAGCGAGTTGTATTTTTAGTTGTAAATTATGTAATACATTCAACAGGAATACATGTTTCATTAACCATACGCCCTCACACTAACCCTAACCCTTAACCTAACCATCAAAGGGGTAAGAAAATTATTTTAGAGCGTAAACACAACTTTTGAATCGTGCTAATCATTAATTATGTAGACACAATTACTTCCTGATTTCTATGGGACCAGAATCGATGTCTCAGAGGATGCTGGCTCAATGTGCTATCACTAGCGCCACAGGGGAAGATGAACACATTGGAATTCATGCAGAAATGTCTGATGTGAGATGCCGCTTGTCAGTACCTCTGCAAAATGGGATCGATGTCAGAGTACTGGAACATTCTGTAGCAAAATGAGGATTTCATGTATGATTATGTTGGATTTTTGCCCCCAGAATGGTGTAGTTACAGAATCTACCAGCAGGAGCTAAGAAGCCCACATTAACCAGCCAAACCTTGACCACAACCAGGAGTTTAAACAAAGGTTTCATTAAAGAGGCAACTGGATGTCAAGGACAAGCAGAACTGTGCCAGATGCTGGAATGTCTAGACCCATCAGAGATGATTTTCTGATGCCCTTTGAGCTCAATAAACATGAGAGTGTACAAAGCTTGAGATACACCATGCAGGGAGAATAGGAAGTGCTCGACAGTGTGCTGTGATTGCTGATGAGCTGGAGGCTGGAGGCTGCAGTCGAGTCCCCATCATCTAAATGAAAGCAGTCTCTCCAGAGAGACGAGAGGCATGGAAATGACACCAGCCAACATTACCCGACCAGTACTACCTTCCTGGAGACACCAGCTGTAATCAAATCACATCATGGTGAAACAGCAGCTGTCAGCCAGGAAATGGTTTTGAAATTACAGAAAATATAAAAGGGGACATTGCTAATATGTGTGAATGTCAAATGGTGTGATGGATTGGTGGAATGCATGACAGAATCTGAGCATTCAAACCTCCTGACTCTCCAGATTAAATGGATAGCATTTGGAGACCTTTCCTTATGGCCAATGTTGCTGATTCTGGATGGTTGGGATTCTCAAACAAACAGAGTAAAGTTTTTTGTTTTGAGCCACTGTGTTACAGTTTTCAAGGAAATCAACCTAACAATGGGATACTTATAGTTGTCTCTGCACATTAAACTGCAATATGAGAAAGCATTTTAACACCGAAAACATACACACGTCTCATTTAAATAAAACACATCTGAGAACTGCATTAAGTCTTCTGTGTTAAGAAAGAGCCACTGCTGAGCAATAAGAGTTTCCTCTGGGAATTTATTCCATTTATAGACTAAAAACAAACAAATTTTAAGCCCATTTAAGCAATCTAACAGCAAATGAAAACCATTTAACCAACACTGGAAACCCTTTGGTTTTCCAGAAGCATGGTACTGAGTTTTCGCTTTATTGGCAATCTTTGGTCTCGTTGAAGCTGATGAATGGAACAAGGCAATCATATAAGCACACCAGTCCCACAGAATAAACAGCAGCTGATGCTGTGAGACAAAAAACTATGCAGCTGCTCATTAATGTCTGTCACATCATCAGAACAGCTGCAGAATTTCTAAAGAAAAGCAGGTCTGTCTGTGTGGGTCATCTTACCCCATTTTGCATTTATTGCAGGCAAAAAAGTTCTGCCTTGAAGCTCTTCCAGCAAACCCAAATTTGTCTCGGCACTACACTAATGATGACAAATCTGTGCTTTCAAGGAGAGATGAAATCATGGCACCATAGTCTGGGGGGAAACCATACCTTTCAATTTCTCAGCCAAAAGAGCCGCCTCATGCTCAGAGTAGTGCATTATGGGAGGAGGTGAAGGAGGTCTGAAGCGATCCTCATGGACTTTCCGTCGGTGCCGCTCTTCGCGTGCCAGTAATCTTTGTTTGCACTCCCACTCATACAAGTCATCTCTTGCCTGGGCAAAATCCACATGTATGCGGCCCGAATCCTTTTTATCTGTGCTAGAGCCAATGCGCATCCGATAGCCTAGGACAACAAACATTATTCACCAAACAGAGATATCATTCCAGCAGCTTGCATATCCACAAAGATATCAAACACCAGTAAACTGAGACAAAGTCAATTCACGGGAACAAACATACAGTATTAAATGCAAAATAGGATTTGCTTACACTGATACATTGCTAGAGTTTTAGAGACATTTCTGCTTCTGCTACGAAACGATCGAGCCAAACAATCGTAATGCATTGATTGTTGAACTTACAGCA
This sequence comes from Myxocyprinus asiaticus, assembly GCF_019703515.2. Classification (NCBI taxonomy): domain Eukaryota; kingdom Metazoa; phylum Chordata; class Actinopteri; order Cypriniformes; family Catostomidae; genus Myxocyprinus; species Myxocyprinus asiaticus. Next base: position 10,573,095 of record NC_059353.1, read on the forward strand.
CCCACATGGAAAAGGGAATTTATTTGTTTATTTATTTTTTTGTGGGGCGAGGGATTTTGGCTAGTGGAAAAGCTGAGTGGCTAGTGACTTTGTAAAACCATTAGCCACAGTGTTCAGTGAGCCAAAAAGTTAATGTCACACCCTGAATTCAATCATTTTATATGTATAAATATGAAAACAAAGGCACACCAGAGAGGTAGAGGGCCTTGTCCACCATGAACTCCTCAATGAAGCGAATGTGGCAGAAGTTTTTCTTGCTCTTCCTGATGGCTACAATCTCTCCACACTGGTCAAACACTTCTCTGATGATCTCCTCAGTTGCATTCTCTGGAAGCCCACCAACAAAGACCGTCTTGCAGCCTGGCGGCCTCTCTCTGGTCGAGGGTGGAGGAAGATCTGCAGAATCCACAAAGAGTCTCAGACCTCTTATTGCACTCAGATTGCATGACTTCTATATATTTTTTTACTATAAAAAAAATATTTAACTATGTATAATATAGTTTCATGTGTTTCCTATGGAATATTACATTGGTAATGCCTTTTTTATTTAATGTAATTTTTTTTTATTATTTAATTTGTATGTAATTACATATTAGCTATGTTAAAGGAATATTCTGGGTTCAATAGAAGTTGAGCTCAATCGACAGCATTTGTGGCATAATGTTGATTACCACATACATTTATTTTGTTTCGTCCCTCCTTTTCTTTAAAAAAAAAAAAAAAATCTGGGTTACAGTGCAGCACTTACAATGGAAGTGAATGAGGCCAATCAGTAAATGTTAAAATACATACTGTTTCAAAAGTACAGCCACACAACATAAACAATATGTGTATTAACACGATTTTAGTGTGATAAAATCACTTACTATCCTTTTCTGTGTAAAGTTATAGCCAATTTTACAACTTTGTTGCCATGATGATGTAATGTCAGCAAACCCTAAAACGACTGTAAAAATTACGATTTAAACAACTTTACAGCTCAAATAATACAGAAAAATTAATGTAAGTGCTTTTATAAAGTTATAAGCTTCAAAATTGGCCCCATTTACTTCCACATGGTTCCCACTATTTTCAAGGCATAATTTTCCAGAACATTTCCAGGATATTTTATGTGTCCAGCAGGTGTAATATTTAAGCATAAACATCCGAGAGGTCATGATATAAATTGTGGTTATAGAATGTTTTTTTTTTTTTTTCTGAATTCTGAATAATGCATATTATTATTTTTATTTAATTACATAAACATTACATTACTATAAAGTAGTAGTGTATTTTTGTAAAAAAAAATAAAATAAAAAAAAAATAAAATTCCTCATTTCACGTTTATTTTGGCATTTCTGTGTGTTTTTTGACAATAGTTTCTCGCCTCTGGATAACCAGTTTGCCACATGGCCCAGAGTAATTATTATATCACTAAAAGCTGTGATTTAATTAAATAAATATTTCATCTGTATGTGTCTGTATTAGTCTGTCATCTACTACACACACACATTTTTATGCAATTTTATGACTGCATTCAGTGATTCCGTCTGCGTTTTTCACACTATGGAAATCATAGGTCCCTTCATGTGGTAACCGTGGTATAAGCGGACTCTGATTGTTGAATTATCAGTGTATTTTTATTGTATACAGTCTTCTTATTTTGTGTATACTGTATATTGTATACTATTAGGTGTATATTGTGTTGTGTAACAAGATGTGTAAACTGTGTTGTGTAAATCAGATGTTTATTGTAATTGTCATACTGCTATGTTGCTTGGAACTAGTCATTACTCAAGACTTTCACCCACTGTTGCGATTGTGAATATGGTTGAGTGACAAATCAAGGGATTTGATTTGATTTGATTTAAATTATTTAGATGGACCAAAGCAGAGATAACAGAAGATTAGTAGAGAATGTACAGTACATGACAGTGCCTCGTTCATGACAGTCAACTATTGATATTGTTTCACAATGCGCAGCCGCTGGCTATATAAAACTATATAAATCTGTGTATTTTACACCTATCCCAAGACCTGATCATTACCATATTTTTTAACATGTAACAAAAACCTTGTAACACTTACAAAATATATTATTTTAAACAAAATATGTTTTAGCTTATTTTTAAGATTTACTTATTTAAACTAATTCCATCAAATTAAATTGTTAAAGGTTTTAAAAAAAATAAATTACTAAAACTTCAAATATTTAGTTTATTTTATTAAAGATTACACAATTAAATTTGATGCAGTTTTGTTATGAAATTGAAATGTGTAAATCTTAAAATTATTATTTCAAGTGTAGCGACACAGTCAAACTGTTTAGTTCTGCTTAAATATTTTCTGGAACAAATCATTATTTTACTGGACATTTAGTTATTTTTCTCATTTTCCATGACTATTCCATGACTGGAAAACTGCATTGCAAAATTCCAGGTTTTCTAGGACGTGTCGCAACCCTATTCCATTTTAAGTGCCACACTGTAACCTCAATTTTTGTTTTTTTTAAAGAAAAGGAGAAATTATTTGTTTGTGATAATCAATATTATTCCACAAATGCTGTTGATTGAGCCTACAATGACTTAAATGCCATGTTTCTGCTCAGACTTACATTTAGGAAGTACTGTAAATAGCAAATTCTCATTGAGTACAGGTATTTGCTGTTACCAGTTTATTAATAAGTTATTATTAAGAAACATTCAATTCTAGCAATTTCTGTCTATGCATGTTAGAAGTGGTGGAGGTCATGGAGAAATTACATCTATAACAACCAGACATTGAGATTCTATGCTATAACAGGGTTTGTTGTCATCCTATTGTTCAGTCCTATTTTTAATTAAATGCATTTTAAACTCATGTTGTGAAATAAATGATACCTCAACCAATCAAAACAAGTGATATTTGCATCTAATAGTAACCCACATGTGCATTCTATAGTTAGCTAGGGTTCATTTTTATTAAAAGTATTTAAAACACAAACTCTACACACTTAACAATTCATCTTTCTCATTTCCACATTAGAATATTTAATAACTACCATGTGGTCAATGTAATCTCTATAACCATAAAACATTTGGCATAAATTTACAGGTCTTTCAATGGAACATATTACCAAATAATTCTCACACAATTGCAGGTCATTCAAAATAGCACAGCTTGTACTTTTTATATATTTAACATTACATCACTAGAAGTAAAAAAGGGTAGACTATGTTATGCAAAAATGTCTAAACATTTTGCTTAAGCAGGGTCTTATATAATTGCTGTGGCTCTTACTAGGGTTCTGTGGAAACAGTGTGCAGCTCTTGCAGTGAATGATTTCTTTAATAACAGGAAGCTCTGCTGCCACTGGATGGGGAGGTACCAGACTGATCCCAGCCATCAAGGGGTTGATTGGGGTGATGATCCCTAGGTTGGGGTCAAATCCCTGTATACAGATGGAGTCTGGAAAGGGAACATACAGTAGAGAGAGTTGAAGGTTATGAATGCAGCCTTTGGATTTGGACTTGAACCCCTGAACCATTCGAACAGAACCACAAAAGGGCCAGAGAAATAACGGAGCCAATCTGGTAAAATACTTTAGGCCAGGCCACCAAGAAACCAGACAAACCACTTAAGATTAGTTTCTTCATCACTGAGCTTTCATCAAACTAAGCCATAAAGGTCTTGGGATTGGAAAGCATTGGGTTTATCTGAAGGAAAACAGTGTGCATCGTTATCCATTAGGGGTAGGCTGTTTTACAACAGTGGTTTTCAACTGGTTTTGCTTCAGAGCCCAGATTTTACATTGGATATCAAGTGGCGACCCAACACAACACCAATATTGTTTAGCGTACAAATGTATACAAAAATGTCCTTAAAAAAACAAACATTGAAATTACCATGAACTGCACAGGCCAAACATTATGCAAAATTACCAACACGACATAGGCTGAATAGGCAAATTGGCCATTTTTGTTACTAAATGGCTCTTGAATTTCAATGGTTTCATGCTCTTGGTAGCTAATTTTGTACACAGTACAAAAAACGTGGTCAGCACAAACCATGTTTATCCTCACTGCCTGCAAGTGAACCTGTTTTATTTTTTATTTTATTTTACCTTGCATAGTTTGGCTCATTGTGTTCAAGTATGGCGAAAAAGAGCACGTCATGCAACCTGCCCATGTTGGTATCTGCCAAATTTGGCTTGCTTCTATCAAGTGATGGATGAATTTGCACCAAAATATTGAGTGTTTGATTTCACCTTCTCACTCTGACATCAACACTAAAGGATATGGGAAGTATATTTCTTTTAAAAATTGATAAGCCTATTTATTTTGCTATCCTAACTATGCACAATTATATTTGTATATAATTGCTAAACAATCCTGCAACCCACCACCAATTCAGAACCACTGTGGTAGAGTACACTATTCCTGCATGCACACTTTATACAACCATGTTTGATGACAGTATTATTATGATAGAAACTGAGCATGTGTGCTAACTGTCATTAATATTATCTTCTTAAGCTAAGACTTAAAATAGCATACACTAAAGAGTGCAGGTGGTGACAACTTGTGCTGTCAACATCATACAGATTTCATGTTAAAAATAGAAACACTCCTAAAGGCTATATACAAGTTGCTTTCCCAATGTTTTGAAGATCTAGAGAGTGCCAAGTGTTCCTGTTATTACCATGGTTGGGCAAAATTCTGAATTTAAGAACTGGCTCCCTTTCAGTACATGAGTTGGACACACAAAAAGGACTTTCATTAGTCCAACAGAAAAACAAAATTAGCAAGAGTAGGGTGAAGTAGGGTAAAGTGGGTCACTGTCTCACTTCTCCCTGTTTCACCCTAACTTCTGAGTTGTTCTGTTTAAAGTTTCAGTCTTGTAAAACTGTTTTGCGTTTAATGTTGTTTGGCTCCATTTTAAAAACTCTGGGTAAATAAGTGCATTCTAGGAAATTCTGTGTTCTTCCACCATGGTACATAAAATGAAAGTTAATTGATTAAATATAATGAAATATATATAAATACACGTTTCTTTAGGAAGCATTTCAAACATTGATTATTAATTATCATCCAATGTTTCTGTAAATAACCCATATGTTGTGTGCCTGAAAAAAATTCTTAAAAACAAATTGGAATTTCAATTCTACATCCTGTTTGCTACCTCAATTCAAATTCAGGAATTTAATTGGAATACAAAAGCCATTCTCAATTTAATTCTGTATGGCGCACAAACTCTCCTTGTTTATTAGGAGTTCTGGGGTGTGTTTCCCGTACAACAACGTAACTCACTGCTTAACCAGCATAGTATGATGCATCGTTGGAGAAATAAACTAGCTAATCACAACTGTTTCCCGAAACCGTAGTAACTATGTCGCACATCCATCGTTTGAACTACGTTGGTTCAACAACATAGAGCTGTCGTTAACGTTGTTACTCAGGGGGTGGAGTAATTCCTTCTGCGGATATTAAATTATAAAAGCTTATTTACACATACAAAAGCTGTTTAATGTGAGAAAGCTGCTGAAGACATGAAAGCTGTGTGCACTATATAAATGGGACAGATACATTGCGCTGCAGTATACGGGTTTTCCCTTTACATCATACTTTGCGGTTCCCTGGCGCATTTAAGAAATATACGCACATGCACACTCTTCAAAAACATATAAATGCCATGTATGTGTTAACTTAAACACATAAAAGCTGTGTTCTCCAACAGAAACAATAGATAATAAAGTGCTTTCTCTTAAAGCCTTTAACCCCTAAAACAGTTTATGTATAAAATTCATGTTTACGTGACGTTTCAGAACGCCGCTTTCTGCAAAAACCCGCAATAAGCTGTTTTCTTAAGTGCATGTAAACATGGTCAAAGTGTTGACAGAATGAAAGATATATATGGAATAAAAGATGAAATAATGCTCACACAGCGAACTAACAAGGAACTATGCTTCTAACCACAGGTAAAAAGCTGTAGTATTGGCAAACACCAAATTGTTGAACTATGTTGGTAACGATGGAACTTCCGACCATAGTTGGCCAATGATGCTTTTGGGAAACGCACCCCTGGCAGATTATGGCTATGGCTGCTAATATTTTGACCTTAATCTGAGAGCAATCCTCCTTACTCTGTCCTGTAGTGGCACAATACAATGGACAATAACAGACCGAACACATTAATTGTGTGTTTAGTTGGAAGTCTCAAAATTCCTGGCTGGGGAAAGAGAAAATTCAAATAACGACCAGTAAATCCATGAAAGAGGTCATTTACACACACGCATTTACATTTATCGCTTTTTAATGTCGTTTTTCTTCACTCAGAATGATTCAAGGACGGAATCATTTGGCTCATAGCTCTTGTTTCTTTTCCAGATGCCTGTTTGAGGTTTATTTGTCATTATTATCTTTTTTCCATAAAAACTGGATTCACCATGAAGACTGAAGCTTCCAAAACATTTAGTTCCTATAGGACACAGCTTCTCATCATTACAGAGGTGAGACGTCATTAATCAGAACCCATCAAAAACACCATTACCAAATGCAAAGCGCAAACCCCTCTACCCTGAGGGCCTGCACTGCAAATGCATAATCCGTAAGGAAATTTGACTGGCCTGTTTTTTATAGTCTTAATTTTTTTAGGGCTTGAAAGATTTCCAGTCATTGCTCACCACAGCAAATATGTGATTCATAATTATCCAGCGTAGCTAACAGGACAGTGTACAAGTCAGACACCAGCACAGCCCTGAATCACACAACATATGTACATTTAAATTTCTCTGCTCAGGTTCTGTTAAAAGTGATTAATCTTTCCATGTTTACATATGTAATCTATAAATTTTTTAATTAAAATTATCAAAAAAATTCAAAGACAATGTTAGTTTATAAACAATTAGTTCTACAAATATTTCCAACTCTAAATTCTAACTGGATTAGGCACATTTGAAGCCGTTAAAAATGCTGATAATCACACATCTGTGAATGCAAATTCTATATAAATGCATTTAGTTGCTACCTTGGCAAACTTAAACAGCCTATGGTTGAGATAATGAACTTGGTCGAAATAACTGCTTATTCCGGCAATTAATATTAGTAAAAAATAACTTTTTATTGAAAATGTTGTCTTTTGGTGTCTTTTATCATATTGCTTTTTCTGCTTTTAATAAATGCATAAATCTACTAGCATGCATTAAAGTAATTTTACCAGGTTTAAGAGTGTTATTAGTTGTGATAGACAATAATCGGCTTGACCCATTTAAAAAAAATTTTTTTTTACCAATATTCATACTTTACTACTTAATCGGTTAGCAGTTCTCTAATATTGGGCTGTGACAGATCTCTTGCTACTTTCTTTAAAGGAGGAAGCAGGAGCCAGATAAACTATCCAACATGAGTCTTTATTTTTCCACTTTTTAGTATAACATCAACATTTGCTTTTCAACATAACATAAATAATGGCACACACGATCACTGCTGCGTGTGTCTCTCTCTCTCTCCCTCCCTTCCGGAGGCCTGGACTGCCCTCTTATCCCTCTCCAGCTCTCACTGTAACAGAACAGCTGTTAGAGATAATTTCCCACAGGTGTCAATCCTTACCATTCTTCCTCTCCCGGCCTCGCTCTCCACAGACGTCGCTTGGCCACGCCCACATCACCACATACTCCCGTCACCCGACTCAGGCCGGTGAGCCATCCGGCCTGTCACTTACTCCCCCTTCCCATTTCTAGAGAGGAAATCTGCCACAGCCATCTGCGCCCCTGGCCTGTGGACCACCTCGAACTTAAAAGGCTGGAGAGCCAGATACCAACGGGTGATCCACGCGTTGGCATCCTTCATGTGATGGAGCCACTGGAGCAGGGAGTGGTACGAACAGAGGGTGAAAGCATGTCCCAACAGATAGTACTGGAGGGTGAGGACCACTCACTTGGTGGCCAAACACTCCTTTTCTATCATGCTGTACTTTGTCTTTCTCAGCGAGAGCTTGCGGCTAATGTACAGTACTTGACTTGGCATTCCTCCCCTCCACCATCTGGGACAGTACCGCTCCCAACCCCCTGCCTGATGCGTCTGTCTGCAAGATAAAAGGGAGATTGAAGTGAGGAGAGTGCAATAACTGTCCGCCGCAAAGTGCAACTTACACCAGCGTGAATGGCAGCTGATGCGGCTCCAACCCCTGGACCAGATCTGGTGCCCCTTTTTTAGTGAGATCAGTGAGCGGGCTGGTGACGGTCAAATAATTAGGCACAAACCTGCGATTATAGCCAGCCAGCCCCAGGAACTGTCTTCAGATAGGATGTCGTCCAGATAGACAGTGGCATAAGCAATGTGCTGTCTGAGGATTCTGTCCATGAGCCAATAAAATGTAGTCAGGGCCCCAAACAAACAGAATGGAAGCGTCACAAATTCGTGTAATCCGAACCATGTGTAAAATGTCATCTTTTCATGGGACATGGGGGTTAAAGTGATCTGCCAATATCCCTTCGTTAAATCCAGTGACGAATAAATGTGAGCTGCGCCTACCCAATCGAGCAGTTAATCAATCCGAGGCATTGGGTACGTATCAAATTCAGACACCGCATTGACTTTTCTATAATCTACACAGAACCACCATCACTCTTCGGAACCAGCACCACCAGGCTGGCCCAGTCACTGTGGGATTCTTCTATTACCCCCATATCCAGCATGGCCTTTAATTCTTCCCGGACCACTGCTTTTTTGTACTCAGGTAATCGGTAGGGATGACTACGTACCACTACCCTTGGGGTTGTTTTTTGATATGGTGCTCTATGAGATTTGTACGGCCAGGAAGATGTGAGAACATTTCGGAAATGTACCTTTGCAAACTGGAAACTTCCGTGAGTTGTGACGGTGAGAGGTGGTCTTCGCAAGACTCGATCTGTGGCTTTTAAGTTCACCTCTGGTCCGAGCTCCTCCCTCTCTGGAACCACCGTTGCCAAAGTCACGGGGACCACCTCTTTCCACGGTTTTAGGAGATTGAGGTGGTAAATCTGACGCGCTCCGCCTCTATCCGTTCGTTTAACCTCATAATCGACTTCCCCAACTCGCCGTGTGACCTCAAAGAGTCCTTGCTACTTGCCGAGTAATTTAGAGCTTGATGTGGGAAGCAATACAAGGACTTTATCTCCCAGTGTAAATTCCTGTAGCTGAAGATCTCTTGCTACTATCTTTAAAGGAGGAAGCGGGAGTCAGATCCAACGTGAGTCTTTATTTTTTCCACTTTTCAGTGTGACATCATTTTTTGCTTTTCAGCATAACATAAATAATGGCACACACAATCACTGCTGTGTGCATCTCTCTCCCTCCCCTCAAAAATATAATCAGTTACATACATTTTTTAAGTTAATACAAATTTAAGTCAGAAGAACTTTCAGATTTAGATTTTGTACTACACATACATGTTAATTGCTCTTAACTTTAACTTAAGTAAGATAACACATTTTGATGGCACTTAATTTTAAATGTAACTCTTTGGCTGAACTTCAAACTAATCATGTACAGTGGTTCCACCTGTTTGAAATTAGCTTTCTTAAATTAAAGTTAACATGTAATCTCAACTCAAATACTTTAAGTATAGTGAACCTAATTCAATTGAGTAAACACAACTAAAGTAGACATGTTAAATTATCTTAAATTAATTTATTTTCATTATTAACTAGCTAGTACTGTGAATGCTAGCACGCTGAATCTATGCTAATGGAAAACAATATGCTTTGATACCCGTATGTCCGGGGGAGTGGCATGCAAATTCCACTCGCCAATTCCCATTGGCCTTTTTTCAAAAAGCAGAGGTGTTTGGAGCTCCCAAGAGTGACCACCTAGTGTCACTACATCGACACAACATCTTGTTTCTTCCATCAGGGAACAGAGGTTACGAAAGTAACCAGGACGTTTTGCAATATATGTAGGAAATCATGAGCACTTACATTAAAATGAAGACTTATCTGTAACCTTATAAAAGCTGTTTTATTCTACATGGAGAGAATAGAATAATTTCAGTAACTGTCCTGTTATTTGACACTTTCATTCATTAATTAAAGTAATCATGGCTGAATGTGAATACTAAATTTCTTCAATGACATCTAAATTGAAAACTATTGATTATAAATTATGCTGCATTCAAGCCGCTAGGTGTCAGTGTAAGTCTAAGATGACAAAAAGACAAAAGTTACTGAGTGCACCTTTAAATAGATCATCTAGAATGAACTCAACTGTTTCTGGTAGAGCCTGATGTAGTTTTTATTCTTCCTTTTTCTTTTTGAAACCATTTAAAGCAGCGTTTATGAATCTTGTGTAAATCTGTGCATTCATACATTCAGGGCTTACAGCAATTCTGAACCCAAATCTCCCAGCATGCTCAGTCTAAAACCTTCACAATGGAGCCCTAACAAAAGCGACTCGTAACTGCAGGTAAATCGTCTATATTTAGAGTCGGATTCACTTGTGTGCCTCACCAGTCCAGCAGGATAACTGCCGAAAAATGCACAAAGCATGTCTTTCAATGAAATGGTGCAAATAAACATTTATAATCAATAGAAAATGTGCTGAAATACTGAGAATGAATCTGCGTGCGAGGAAAAACTGTGCAAGTGGGCATCTGCTTTGTGAGCAACAAATGTATGAGCAGATATGGGGCAAAACAGAAGCTGTGTGTGTCACAAGCAATATGTGTGATGTTCAAGTGTGCCTGGAAACATGCTGAGAGAAATTAAAACAAAACCTCTCTGAATATTTCAGCATTCAACATAAACCAGATGAATCTTTTCCAAACATTCCTTTGAAGCAGGCATAAGGCATAAGCAAAAGTAAGATATTTCCATCCTGTTTGTTCTTAAAGGCAGTGTGACAAAATTATCTTTCAGGTATCTGGAGCATACACTGTAAAAAGTGATAACCTGCAATTGTTACTTTTCTACTTGACTCAATGCTTAAAAATTCGTTTTTTTTAGAGTAACATACATTTTTTACAGTGTACATGATCTATTGTTTCATTGGTGTAACCTAATGTATTCTGGTTGATTTAGTCATATTAAATAATATTTTGAGTTGAATAAAATCAGGTAATTTATTTGCTATCACATGAAACACCTGGCGAAACAAGAGTGAATCATTTCAAACACATGACCTTGAGGCATATCGCCGGAAGCACACATGTACTATGTCTGTGTGAAAGAGATAAGAAAGAGGATACTACATACAAACGGTATGAAAATCCTTGTGTGAATTGCAGGAAGTGTCTCTTTCAGCTGTGGCGTATTACCAGAGGCTTTACGCAAGAAGATCAGGACAATAGTTTTAATATTCATTCTAAGAAGATTTATGAAATCACCCAAGAAAAAAAGAAAGAACTCCTATATGTAATTCAAATGACTTGTGCCATCATAACGTCTCATAAATCATGCATTTTAATCTGAGACTAATTTGCCTCAATCCATGGCTTCCCTGGCGTGATAGTAATTATAATGGGTTCCAAACCAAGGAGAGACTTTATTTGTATGGAAACTGATACAAGTGCTGGCATAGCACTAAAGGTAAATTGGCAGTGTATGATGAAAGAAAATTGCCAAGCAATCCTCTCACTGTGTTCATAGCTTAAGAAGAAAATATAAACATCTCTGATTATAAGAGACAATAGCTGGCACATGTATGTACAAATTTTGTCTTTGTGTATTTTTTGTGTAATTGTGTCACCGAACAAACATCCAAAGACAACGTTGCTCATACTCATTTCTAAAACTTTCAGTAGACTACACAACACAGCCATGGCTCATTGCTGGTAATCTACAGATTTCTTTATTTATAACAAATATTACAAAGCATTAAGTCCAACAGAAAGTACACATTTCGTTTCAACATTCTTTTTTTCTTTAATTACACTTTTCCGTATACAGTGCATCAGATTTCAAGAAAGCCAATGCACTTCTTAATACACATTCTGGGACTTATTGTGTACATGTTGTCAGTGCACATTATATTAAAAAAATCTTTTTAATCTTACATCAAAGTATAATGACTTCCTCCACCTCTGAAACAATTTTCCTTTTCTGCTGACATTACAAATACCTCTTATTTTACCAACTGCCTTGGTATGTAGTGCCAACACTTCACAATTTAATTCTTGTTGAATATCTTGTTTCACCCAGAAATGTGTCACATTACAGAAATATAATGGGTTGCGAACTGCTGTCTATTGACTGTTACAGGTACATAGTAAAAACTGTAAACTGTTGATTATGAAATATGGTAAAGTCTTTGAATTAATGAAGTTAATGGTTGATTCTGATTATACTGTTCTTTTCACTGGATTATTTGAATTTGAGGGGAGGAGCCTATATTATAAATGGGCATTTAGTGGGAAAAGGGCTGATAAAACTGGACTTTTAATAGAGAAATAGTAGCCTCTGAAAACAAGTGCATTTTTGTTAAAAAAAACTTTTATGAAAACAAAAGTGAGACTTTTCTTCTTTCATTTTTTTTTTTTTTTTTTTGCTTTGTTTTGCTTTGCCTTGCTTTGTTTTGCTTTACAGAGAGACTTCTTTTGTTTGGATCCTGGCAATTAAAATCAATCCCTAATTTTTTATTTGATTAAAAATGTGCTGACCAGTGAATTCTCTGATGTTTTGTTGTTTTTGTGACTCAAAATTAAGACATTACAGCCTGGTATTTGAAAAAGCATCAGGCCTGTTATGATGATTAGTGACCAATCAGAAGAGAGCGCAACAGCTCTCGGACAAACATCACCACAGAGCTTCAGTCAGCTGTGAGGATTGAGACTGAGTGCTCTGAGGGCTTCAGGCAAGTGAGCGGTGTGTGTGCCACCATAATTTCAGGGCTTGAGCTTTTCAGAGCCACTACAATCCAGAATCTCAGCAGAAGAATAAAGCTCAACTAACTGGAACGAGCTTTAATGTAAAATCCAATGTGTAGTATTGCTTCTAAAGGTCACATATTTGGCTTGGGTGGCTGGAGCCTGTGCAGCTTGCCAGAGGGGGAATATGGGAACCACGGTTTAATAAATGCTTTTTATTCCCCCTGCCGTGAAAGGGAAGAGCACAGAAAGCTGTGAGTGGAACAGGAGTATTAGTACACTGGTGGAAGGGTGCAGGGCTTTACCTGATACCAGCTGCTGCCCAGTCAGGCCCATTGGCACAATGCCCAGGTTGTTCATGGCGGTGGCCCAGGCGCCAGGATCGGCTACTGGCACATTGATGTGGCTCTGCTCGGTTCCCAAACCACCGATACCGTCAGCTGCTGCAGAAAGAATGCAAAGAACAACTCCATCAGACCCTCGTGCAAAATTACTAGTCTCTCTGTCTATAGTAAAGACAATATTAAAGGAGTCATATCATGAGGAATCAGATTTTCCTTGATCTTTTGAGATAAAAGAGATTGATTTATTATGAAAACATACTGTAACATGCAGAACTCAAAATGTTCTCCCCAGTTCAAAAAAAGAAACTATTGAACCCGAGCTGCAAAAATTACTTGTTCTGAACTTCTGCAAATATCTAACGCATAGAGATAAATGCATCTACTCCGCACACATTTACATGTCAATAGTTATGTTTCTATCCAAGATACATATTTAATTTATGCAAAAAATCAGAATATTTCAAATACTATTTGCGAATAAAGCAATCCCATGTGACTTCTGGGGAAAGCGGTGCAAAATAGAAACACAAATGTAAGTTAAAGCCACTGTGGCTCTTTTATTAAATTCAATAAATTACTTGAGGTTTAGAGCATGCAGACAAAATGCTCTGACGAACTACATCTTTGCTAGCATTCAGCGGCAGATGCCTACAGCAATTTCTTGGAGCAAAAGTGTGTCAGAGTGTTCTGGGAGGTAATATTAGCCAATCTTTTTGATGGCAAGTTTTGGCTCCAGCATTTCAGAATATTCAGAGCTACATTTGAAATGCTATGCAAGGATATTGATAGTGAATAATATATTCACATGACACAAGACATTTTGATGCGCAATTGTATTCCTATATAAAGAATAAATTCAGTAAATGTTTCCAACATAGTTTATGCAAATGTCTTCTTATTGAATAAAAAACAATTCCAACCCAAGTGAGTGTATACTCTACATTTTTTTTATGTGCATTTAGATTTTTTGATTTGATATTTTTTCTCTGATCTTGATGTTTCCATTAAGCATTTTTCATGCGATATCCAAAAATTGCATATAAATATGTGGGTAGAAACCCAGCTAATGACTCTTATGGTCAGAATGAAAATGAGGCTGTAAGAGAGAGACATATAGTCTTTTCAACTGGTTGCACAATTTTTGTTTTGTTTTGTTTTTTACAATTTTTTCAGATTTATTTTCCACTGGAATGTTTTGGCGGCTGTACAACCCATTAAACAGAGTGCATCTATCCCTCACAGAGTCATTTTCATTTGCTTCAAATTAAATATAGTTTGTACCCTGATGGGTGATTAGAAACAGTCACAATGAGGTAATAAGGAGGACGCAGAATACAAACTATTATTCCCAAACACCAGAAGAACTAGGGCTAACGATAATACTGTGTGTGTGGAAGTTCATCAAAATTAGGTTTTGAAACAAAGGCAGTATAAGTGGTGTCATTAGTCTGCTAAACAGAAAATGTGTTGTTCATAATTAGAGCAGGTTATTTACCACTAGCCATGGCCAGTTGTCTGTGTTTGTTTGTCTGAGTGTCACTGCTGTCACCAGAGTCCTTGCTCTTCTAAGACAGCTGAACAGGAAGAACGCAGCGCTCAGGAACTCATCACAGCATTCAGCAAAGCCTGCAGCACACAAATGGCACAAACATATGAGTGCTGAGAGAGAACATTTAAACATTATAGGACAACAAAGAGGCAAGGAATAAAATGGCTTCAAAGTTGTTTGACTGTCCAGCAAAATGTGGATTATATATTGTAAGGCTCACTCCGTTTTGTCTGGATCTGAACATAGTTGAGCCAAACCCCTCTGTCACAGGACAGATCATTGTCTAAGAGACCCGAATTCAGTCATAACTCAATTTTGACAAAATGTTTAGTTGCTGTTTAGTTATAATAACAGCCAAAAAAACAGTAATAACACAATAAAGATACATAAAATATGCTTAAAAATGTTTAAAACACATAAACTTGATGAGACTTTGATTTGACTTGGTTTTAATAGATATAGTGGTAAGAAAAAGTACGTGATTCCTTTGGAATTAGCTGGTTTTCTGCATTACTTGGTCATAAAATATGATCTCATCTTCATCAAAGTCACAAGTATAGACAAACACGATGTGCTTAAGCTAACAGCACACAAACAATTATAATCTTTCATGTATTTATTGAACACATCCCATTAAATATTCACTTAAAAAAAGTAAATGAACCCTTGGATTTAATAAATGGTCGATCCTCCATTGGCAGGAACCAAGCGTTTCCAGTAGCTGCGGATTAAACATACACAATGTTCAGAAGGAATTTTGGACCATTCTTCCTTACAGAACTGCTTCAGCTCAGCCATATTCTTTGGATGTCTGTGTGAACTGCTCTCTTAAAGGTCATACCACAACGTCGCTATTAGATTAAGGTCTGAGCTCTGACTGGGCCACTCCAAAAGGTGGATTTTATTTTTTTGAACCCATTCTGTAGTGGATTTACTTCAGTGTTTAGGGTCATTGTCCTGCTGCATCACCCAACTTCTACTGAGCTTCAGCTGGTGTACAGCCACCCTGACATTATCCTTTAGGATATCTTGATAAACTTGGGAATCATTTTCCCCTCGATGATGGCAAGTGGTCCAGGCCCCAAAGCAGCCCCAAGTCATGATGTCCACCGTACTTCATCGTTGGGATGATGTTTTCGTGTTGGTATGCGGTGCCCATTTTATGCCATACGTAGTGCTGTGTGTTCTTCATTAACAATTCAACCTTAGTTTCATCAGTCCACAAAGCATTTTCCCAGTAGTGTTGTGGAGTGTCAAGGTGGTCTTTGGCAAACTTCAGGTGCACAACAGTGGCTTCTTTCGTGGTGTCCTGCCATAAACACCATGCCTGTTTAATGTTTTCCGTATAGTAGACTCATGAACAAAGATGTTAACCAGTTCCAATGGTTCCTTCAAGTCTTTAGCTGTCACTCTAGAGTTATTTTTTACATCATTGAGCATTCTGCGGTGTGCCCTTTGGGTCATCTTGGCTGGACGGCCACTTCTAGGGAGAGTAGCCACAGTATTAAATCATCTCCATATATAGACAGTTTGTCTAACCGTGGACAGATGAATATCTAAGCTCTTCGAGATAACTTTGTAACCCTTTCCAGCTTTTTGCAAAGCAACAATTCTTGATCGTAGGTCTTCTGAGATCTCTTTTTTGCGAGGCATGGTCCATGTCAGCAGATGTTTCTTGTGAATAGCAAACTCAAAATATTTGAGCACTTTTTAGAAGTCAAAGTAGCTCTAACCCACACCTCCAATCTCATTTCATTAATTGGATAGCATGTTTGCCAACTCTTGACTTTAATTAGCTTTTGTTGACGTCATTAGCCTAGGGTTCACATACTTTTTACAACCTACACAGTGAATGTATAAATTATGTATTCAATATTTGAAAGAACAATACAATAATTTGTGTGTTATTAGTTAAAACAGATTATGTTTGTTTATTATTGTAACTTAGATGAAGATCAAACCAGATTTTAAGATAAATGTATACATAAATGCAGGTAATTCCAAAGGGTTCACATACTTTTTCTTGACACTGTAGTAGATTAATATTAACATAAAACTATAACATGGTTTCTTTTGATAGCGTAAGGTAAACGTTGCTCCATATTAAATGCACTTAATCTACTGAAATGCTCGCACCACGGCCTCACATTAATCAGAACTATATAATGCAGCTAAGGCAGTTCTGTTCCCAATGGTCCAAACGCACAACTACAAATCCCTCTTCAAATAGACCCAGGTTATAAATAGTAATGATAATCACTAGAGGAGCAATATCACGCTATCTCTCATTATCAGTTGATAATGTGTGAGCTCTTACCATCATACAGGGTCCAATAGTTTCAACAACTGCACAAAAAGCCTTAAAGGACATGCAGCTCCTAAAACCACTTTGAGACATTCTGTCAGTGCATACGCTCTAAATGACTTACAGCTGACCCATCAGTCTTCTGTCGAACTGACATATGTCATCCTGTGAACCATCAGATATCCAGTGTGTGTGTGTGTGTGTGTGTGCGTGTGTGTGTGTGCGTGTGTGTGTGTGTGTGTGTGTGTGTGTGTGTGTGTGTGTGAGTGAAAATGAGAGACAGGAAGAGACTAGTCTGTGTCAAAATTGTCCTCAAATGTGAGCAAAATATGACAAAACCTCCCTTTGGTGGCATTCGGGGACGTCCTCACTTGGAAAATTAATTCAAACATAAATAAATGGTTTTAATAAATGAAGTAAATGTTTTATTAAACTGCAAATAGTGTAAAATAGAGTCAAAAATAAAGCAAATGATATAAATGCAGAAGATTTTCCTTTAGGATGTGGGTTAGGGTTAGACTAATATTATAAAGTAATTATAATTAGCTTTACTGTATATGAAAACAACAAAAGTCTATGCTGTGTCCCCATTTAGATAGCTAATAAGCATGTGTGAGTGGGTCAGGTTTTGCCTACATAAGGATAGTGTAACCTGAAATCATATATACCGTATTGTGGGAACAGAAGGAAAAACTGTAAAAAAAAATAAAAAAAATATGTGTGTGTGTATGTGTTGAGATCAGATCCTCCTGACAGAACAGTTCCCCTCCTCCACCACTCTCCATCATCAAGCATTATATCATCCTGGAAATCAAAGTCTGGGAGATGAGGCCATTAAACTGTTTAATATGGGTTGGAATAATGGATCCCATTCGCCTCGAGAGCACAGTGATGCTTCTCCAGCCATGCCATCAGTGCGGCTGTGAGAGTGAAGCCATTATCAGTATGCCAAGCAGGTTCCTCAGTGCCACTCTAAACTACACCACATTATTCAAATCTGACACAAGGATATCAACTTAGAAATGCAACACAATTTCATTTAATGGAGCAACAATCATATCACAACTTTGATTAGGCAGTGTTAATGGAAATTGTATTTTCTTTTGAGGGGATATGGATATATAGTAAAGAAGTGTGTCAATTTTAACTCTTTTTGGACAATGGATTGCATCTCCAGCGGAAAAACACAGACAGTGTAGCACTCAACGCATTTATAGTCAACATAAAATCAAAATCAACCATATTTCCTTTCTTAACCCTGTAAAGCCTGACATATGAAAGAACAGTCAGAAAATTCTAAACTTTTTAATGAAACTGTTTTAAGCACCTTTAGACAAACTATAAAAGGAAATCGTCAAAAAAATTGCATGGTTTTTTTTTTTTCTTTATGAATCTTATTTGATACATTAGGCTCATACACAGGTCATTATCCTACTGAGGCAGTAGATTTACAGTGGTAAATCTTGCAGTATTTTCAGAGGACTCCCTGGACTTTTCACAGATACCAAATGTTTGAAAGTTTGGCCATGACAGCTTTCACTCCTTGGTCTATACATATGGATTTAAATGTATCACAGTTCAATTCAGCACATCAAATACAATATGAATAAAATATTATTTTTTCAATAAAAATTTTTATCATATGTATTTTATGCACCAAACACTATATCGACATTTAAAAAAGGGAAATTGTAAAACTTTTTTCGCTGGGTCTCAGGAACTTACATACTTACTTAGAACATTACTTATGACATCATAATCGCTTGTAGTGTAAAATAATGGAATCTTTATAATGACAGAGCAGGCTGCATATTTGAAAATACACAGAATTATTATTTCACACTTCAAATATATCTTATAAAATGTACATGTCAGAATTTCAAAGCTCTGTGTAATTGTTTTTGTAGTGGGCATGAATGGAATGTAATGGTGATTGAGAAATATACCTCAAAAGCCTGTTGTGTCATATTTGATACATGCATTTCAAAGGCGGGTTTTGAATAAAATAATATTCAAAATTTTAACCAAGCACAAGTTGCTTATATTCAGCAAATACTCATTTTAAAATATCAGTAACAATATAATCATTACTGTCACTTTTACTTTATTCAAATAAGCTGTCATTTATCCCAACATAAGTCACTTTTCGCGCAAGCCTGCCGCCATTTTAAAAAGATCTATATAAACATTGACATTTTTTTTCTACAAATAACCACTAGATGGTGCCATAAACATGTGAAACTTACATACCATAGGTTGTTTGGCTCAAAAAGTGAAACAGGAGCCATCAAACATTGTGTATCATATTTGAGACCCACAGCGCTATAGGGTTATCACACATTTTTGGATTTCTTGTGCATGATTCATTGGTGCACATTTTTGTTTGTGATTTTGCATGCATGCAAATGTTTTCATGATCAAGTGTTAAAGTGTTTTCATAATCTTTGATAAAAAAAATACTTGATTATATTTGTGGGCCTTTTTATAAGCTTTAAAATGAGTCACTAACAACTGCCACTATATTGAAAAGATAGGCTGCTATATTCTTTAAAACATATTCTTTTGTGTTCTGCCAAAGTATGAAAAGTCATATAGGTTTGGAACGACCTCGGAGAATGAGTAAATAATGACAGAATTAAAATTTTTGGGTGATCTATTCCTTAGTCTCATCACTGTCTAAAAGAAACAACTGAGATATTAAAGAGATCTCATATATTTTCCTTTCGGGTGTATGATGATCTTAATGAGCCAAAACATGCATACTAAACATGTGCAAAGCATGTTGTGGACAAGATGAGAGAGTATCTGTCCCTAATCTCCCTCTCACTGTGGGTAATGTGTGCTTAAGGCAATGCAGCATCACAAACATGGCTCAATTTAGCAGCTTCTCCCTTCAGAAGGTCCCGAGCACAGCATGGGGTACAGCATGGTTGACTGGAGCTCACCAGAACTGCTCCAGCTCCTCAATACCCCTCACTGTCTATCTTCATATCAGTCTGAGCTTCTCTCACACTGGTCATTGCTAGCAAACCCCACAGAGCGTCCAACTCACTTTCGCATACTATGAAATATTTACTCCACAATCCATGTTGCCTTTATAATTTATGAGCTCACTTGACATATCTAAATCATTTAGGTGGCATTTTGCTCAAAACCCACTTAAAATTTGTAGTCAATCATGATGGATATTTGACAAGTCAAAAAGGAAGAGATCTTAAAGTGCTTAAAGATCTTAAAAAGTGTGTAACATCTGCGTCACTAGTGTCACCAAATGGAATTATACAGATGCCCCAAACTCACACCGTTGGTTAAGCAATGGGTATTGCCGATTAAATGTTGCTTCTCAAAAAAAAAAAAAAAAAAAAAATATGTAAAGGCGCCATAGAGTCAGTGCTTACATTTTTCAGGAAAATAAACTAAATGGCTTACTTACAGTTGTGTCCGCATGTTAAGCTGGGACAGGCAAAAGTATTTTACAATGAAAAAAGCTTTAAATGCTGCATGCATGTGCAAGAGGCTTGATGGTTCCCAAATGCTCCTCAGGAAGTTGATGACAAGAGAAGAAAAACTGATAAATCAATTTCATGTGAATTGGAATAGCTGTTGTTCTTTCAGAGAATACAGTTTTATGCAAACATTGATTTAATTAGCTGGATATTTGGTTAGGAACCTAAAACATGATGCATTTCTTGGTAAGTAAAGAGGACAACATTCAATGGTCACAAATTTCATTTAGCTGTCTATGAGGAATATTAATGAAAAATGACTTAACCTCCTGAGACCCGAGCATGACTGCTGTGTGCATTTTCTATTTGCTTTTTTTATTTGTAACTAGTAGCACCACATAAACATGAAGAAAATAAATAAATAAAAATAATAAAAAATCTAGAGCAAAAAGGATTCTAAATTTTAGTTTTCCTAAAATTTGATGACAACATATTTGGACAGCGGGCAAAAGTTGTGAAATTCATGTTTTAAAAATGGCATATCGAATGAAATCAGAGACTCCAGTCTTTTGACTCAAACAGGTTTTAATGTAAAAACATAATTATGTTTCTTACCAGATGTAGTTTTGTTGGCATTTCTCTCAAACTCCGCTGTGATCAGCGCCATGTTGTTTTGTAACATGACTCCATACGTTGAAAGTTTAACCCTTTACTGACAGGTCAGAGTCTCCTGACTGCGATCAGTCAGTTTAAATGAATTTACATTATGCGTTGTGTATAGCAAAGCCAAAATACAACATCCACGCATGTGGACGCGGGGTCGCACGAGGTTAAAGTAATAGTTCAACAAAAAATGAAAATTTTATTTACTTAGCCTCGTGTTGTTCCAAACCCATATGCTATTATTTTGCACTTGAAACACAAAAGGAGAATCTTTGAAGAATATTCACACAGCTCTTTTCCATTCAGCTACAGTTTATAATCACCACATTTGTCAAGCTAATAAAACAACAATAAAAGTAGTAGTAAAAGTAGTCTATTTGACTTTTATTCCATGTTCCAAGTTTTCTGAAAAATACGACAGATCTGAGTGAGGAACAGACCAAAATTTAAGCCATTATTCCCTGTAAATTTTCCTCTCTGATGCAGCTCTCAAATGTCATTTTTCAGCTGGTGGTCAAGTTTGGTTGCGACCTGAGCAAAATTCAGTATTTATTAATTGGGTCCCTTGCAATTTATACGTTTCAATGTGCATTGAATTCGCCTTTCCCCAGAGGACATTGAATTTGATTTTGAATTGGAATAATAGAAAGAAGAATTTACTGAATTATAATTAAAGTTAACACAGTCACACAAAATAGGAATTTCAGGAAATAATGACTTACGTTTAGTATGACTTTCAAAAGACTTGGAATATAGTGCACAATGTTATATTTGTATTGTTTTTAGAGCTTGACATTATGGAAAAGAGCTGCATTAAGATTCTTCAAAGGTTCTATTTTTGTGTTACAAAGAAGCTATAAGAGCATATGGGTTTGAAACTAAATGAGGGGTGAGTAAATAATGACAGAAATGTAATTTGTGGGTGAATTATTTTTTAAATAACAAATTCTCAAATGGAAAAATAAAGAATTCCATTGAAAACCTTTTTCTGACAGCAAGAGAACTCGTGAACGGTTTTTCTCCAAAGCATGTCTAGTAGTCTTGTTCCATTGTTGTGTTCTTTGTCTGGATCCTTCTAATGGATCCAAAATGCTGAACATTCCACCTCTGAGAATATCATGAGTATGTGATTTCAGCCATCCAGAATAAAGGTGATCTATTTATTCACCTGAGGCCATGGAACAAATGATACACATAATCACATGCCTCTCATGGTAAGAACAAATGCATTTGATGCTCTGCAAAGCATGCCGTACATCAGCAAATATTCACACCTATGCAGTCCTTCATGAAATATTATGACTATATCATTAATCCATAATAACCCATCCATGATGTACTGTATATAATGTTTTAGGGCAAATAGTATGCTCAGCCTGTGGCCTGCATACAACATCAGGTAAACAGCAGAATCAAATGACACTTGCAGACTGACTCCAGGCATCAACGGATACACATAGCAGTATTCTTTCTTATTTATATTTAAAATAAAAGTAAATGATTCTTCCTTTGGGAAACAAATGGATCTCAGTTTATATACAGTTGCCCCAAAAAGTATTTGGACACTTAAGCCACACTTAAAAGTATATAAGTGACACTGCATTAGATAACAAAATATCTAAATAAGAGGACTTATTTTAAAGACAAACACAGTTATCCATAGTTATTGTGATGAACTACACCTTTGGTTACACTGCTAGGACAACTGTGTGAACTTCAGTGAAACTGACTTCATAAAGCCAGTTGGCTAAAAGTAATGACTAAAGTAGAGTGAAATGGCTCAGAAAATTGAAGTTAGTTCTGAGAAAAGGTCTAGCATAATTTGTTAGCAGATCCAACTTGCTTTGATATTTTGTTATCTTATGCAATGCAATTCATAAATTTTTGGTTTGGCTTAAGTAACCAAATACATTTTAGGCCACTGTAAAGGCCGGGTATACTTCGTTTTTCTGCGTTCTGGATCAGATCACACCTGGTCGACTGAGTTGCCTTTCAAAGTCTACTCTATTGACCGCGAGCTAAAACAAATGTGTTCTACACATGAGCTGAGAAAACCTGGGCTGCATGTGAACAGTTCACGCAGACTGTGCTGATGACAAAATCTGCGTCATGCATACTGAGCATGGAGCAATCACCAATGCGGACAACAGAAGTATACTTTGGCCTTAAGAGGGCGCTATATAAATTCACTGTTCTTCACTGGGGCTCGACTTCCTTGACAAATGGGCCAAATATCCACCCTCACTCCAGTCCTGGGCTTTTGAAGATGGAGCCATATGAGAGTAGAGCCTTGGGCATCCGGCTCTGGGCTTGAGAAGATGGGGAGTGAACAGACAACAGATTTTTTTCCCTTGTGTTTTCTGGCGAATCAGCGTGCGAAAATCACACCTCTCTCTCCGTTTTGGGAGCACTGTCTCGCAGTGGGCTAAGAGACTCGAAAAGAGTGTGGCATCCTCATGGGCTTGGCTAGAGGTGCGACCTTGGAGGACATTTGAATGGCAGCAGGTTGGGCCAGTTCACATACCTTTGTCAGACTGTATAATCTGGATGAAGGTTAACACCTGATTCCCTTGTTCTGTTTTCTGGAACATAGTTGAACTTCTAATTCTGTATGTATAGTTTGCTTGTAGCCGTGAGTCACTTTATGTTGCCACATATACATGATACAATTGGCAGATACTGGTTGCATGTACGCAGCGTCGAAGTGAACTATGAATGGGAACGTCTTGGTTACGTATGTAACCCTGGCTTCTTGAGTAGAAAATGAGACGCTGTGT
Source organism: Myxocyprinus asiaticus (assembly GCF_019703515.2). Classification (NCBI taxonomy): domain Eukaryota; kingdom Metazoa; phylum Chordata; class Actinopteri; order Cypriniformes; family Catostomidae; genus Myxocyprinus; species Myxocyprinus asiaticus. The sequence goes on from NC_059353.1 coordinate 10,596,974, forward strand.
AGCTGGCCATACCAAAGTCTTTCTAGCAAGTGAGTCCACTGGCGGCTATCTTTGGAATGCTTTAAATAAGCAGCATGCCCATCTACTTGAATGGGGAAAGACCGAAATCTCCAAAACGGTTGGACAAGATCACAATCAAAGAATCAGATTACTATAAAAAATAAAAACAATCCCAGCTGTATAGCTAATGCGCATGCGCGTTTTTGAGTTGACTGAAAAGGTGACTGGCTCTTTTACCTGTAAGGCGGGACTTCCTTTCTACATTCGTTGATCATTGGTCATTCCAGTTTCTCCCATTCATTGTTATAGAAGTGGCCCGTCTCTGTGAAATAGTCTCTGGCCATACTCCCTGGTTGCTGCACAGGCTTGTGCCTCTTGCAGAAAATCTGAGGAGATGGTGCCAAGAGGACACTTAAAAGAAGCCCATGATGCAGCTCCTTAGGGGGTGTCTTTTAAGCACCACCAGCCAATAAATTGGTGTGATTCTACAGGACTTCAGACCATCGTGACCACCTGGGGGTGTTCCCGCTGCATCAGCTACTGATGCAGCGTCTCGTTCCCTACTCAGGGAACCAGGGTTATATACGTAACCTAGACGTTTCCTTCCTGAATTGTCAACGGATTGACATTAGGCACATATTCCATGGCACTCTGAGCTTTATGAATAAAACAGAGCAATGAAAGACTGACACAATAACACCAGCACTCCACTTTCATAGAAAAGAGGTCACAACCACAGTATTACTCATAGCTTGGTGCAAATTGTTTCTAACTATGCCCTTAGCAAGGCACCATTCAACCCAGGTCTTTCATGGAGAAAAACCACATACAGTGTGAAATGAGGCAACATTCATATAATTACATTCATCCAGATACATTTAAAAACTGCATTTTCGTTCACATTAAAACGTATGAAAACGCTGAAATCAACTTATTGAAAATGCTGAAATCAACTTATCTCACATGAGAAAAATCGTCGTTCCATATACTGTCTGAAGCGCAATTGTCCTCGTGATGTGGAGCCGGAGAGCAATTCCGAGTAAACTTCCCATCACCTTTGAAGGAATGCAACGTGAAGGTTGTACAAAGTAACAACGCCGCTACAACATGGGCAGCCATCTTGATTGTTTTGGGCTAAATGGATCACTTTACTGCGTCACATGACAACAAATACATCATCGTTTTCAGATATCTTCATTTATCCTGTCCACACTAGATCATTTTCAAATGAATCCACATCGAAACGATCAGTTTTCATTGTCAAAAACGCCAAAACGTAGAGAAAAAGATGTGTTTTCGTACTAGTGTGCACGTGGCCTAAGACTAGCTCCTGATTTTATCACCTTACTGATCTAATCAAAATGCCCAGGGAATGGTGTAATAAACACAGCCATTAACTTAATCATCTTAAAATAGTTTAAATAACTACTGTAAATATGCTGGACAAAGCCTTTTGCATAAAACAAGTTCACGGCTGTCTTTAGTAAGACAGTCTACTTTGCATTGCACTGTAAAGCAAAACACTGAAAAACATCATACAAAATGGCAGATAGCGGGTGCTCGACACAGTTTTCCCTCAAAGAAAACTTCTAGATGAAAACAATGCAGCCAAATTGATTCTAATGAACAAATTTAGTTATTATAACACAAGAAGTACAGTAAGCGAAAAGATTGGACCACAGTAACGTAGTACGTTAATGGTGTCAATCTGTTGGTCCCCTGAACCGTCAAAGATGTTCAGAAATGTTTTAAAAACATTTGCAAGAGGCAAAGGAGTTATTCAAGAGGGGAAAATATCCAGCAATGGTAGAGGAAAAAGATTTAAGTTCAAAGGGATGACCAAACTGGTCATTAAATGATAGAGTAAGGAATCTCTTATGTTTTGGGAAATCCCTGGAGGGAGGGAGAATGGAGTTACCAGCCATTATATATTATGTTTAAACATCAGAAGACGTGGAATATGATGCATAAGTTACATAGACTATTTTTATGATACTTTAAAATTAGGCACTATCCATTGCCATTGTATTGACAAGATGGAGGGGGATTTTCATTTAACACCTTCTGTGTTCTGCAGGGTGAGGAAATGGTAACAAATTTTCATTTTTTGGTGAATTATTCCTTTAAAAGTAGCTTTCTCAACACTGCTACACTGAGAGCAGGTGCTTTAAAATATGGTATTTAAAAACTAAGGCAACTGTGTTCAAGCTTTTACCACAATTGTACTATCAGGAATAAACATCCAGAACGCAACAGAGTTTGGCCTCGAGCCAAGTACAAGTAGCTCAGAATCTGTAGCTTGTGCTGAAAACAGCTACTTAATTTGAATGACATGCCGAATGCAGCACTGTCTGCATCCGTACAAATGGAAGCACTTCTCCATCTGTTCATACTGAACAGAGGCTGAGGAGCACAAATGGAGCTCCAAAGAACACTCAGCATATGACTAGACCTCACTCAGCCGACTGACAGTGGAGAACACGCAGTGCTTGCACGCTTAAGCACACTGGCAACACACGAAGCAAAGACACTGCCGGCACATCCAAGAGGAAGCATATGTCCTTAAACTAAGCAACAACAGTAGCGTTTGAAGAAAGACAGATGTTAATGCTAAAGAACTGGGTTGACGAACAAGCAGTGCTTTTGATTGTGGTTTCTAAAGCCTCTGTCTCTCCCACACTGTTCCTCGGAGGCATGCACACCTTTGCATTATCCTAATCCCACTAGTGTGATGAAATAGCTGGAGAATCCCTGGGTATGTATTACAGAAATGTAATTTCTGCAGAAGTAGCTGGAGCATTGGTTAAGATACAGTGAAGCATGGCTCTGATGGTTACTTTCTAATCTTTTAGTGCTGTTGGGGGTGAGTGGTCATTAAGATGTTGGCCAGTGGGATACTAATCCATATTACATTTTTAGCACCTATGAGACCCTTACTGCTGCTGACCAATAAATTCTCCATGAAAGGTGTTTTAAGTTGAAGCAATATTTATGCACTGCTGCAATTTCAACCTGGTCAAATAGAATCATGTTATTATAGCTCTTTTTTTTTTTTTTGCAAAATGATTTTTACATGGCTCGTTGTACATATCATGAAAGTTTCCTGATGAAATTAACTTTTGAGGCACTACAAAAACAATGAGTTTTGATGACAAAAACAATCTCACATTTGTTTGCAGTAGTGCTCAAGACTAGTAGTTCACTTCCGCCATTTCCGCTAACTTCAACTAAACTCCCTCTCTCAAAAACCCTGCCCTCCAAAGACATGTAAGCAAACCTTGGGCACGGTTTGCACCATTTTGCTACGGTGTCCAGATTGAACGACATGTTTCCTCGAAATGGTGTGAAACGGTGTGCAACGGGCTTTGAGGTACATTTTCTCTCGTTTGGTGGGTGTGTCAGAGGTGTTACCCAATCAGCAGCGATGTGTATATAAACCCTGCCGTATTAAAAAGGCAGTGTGCACAATGGATCCAACTAAAATCCTTTACAAATGTGTCCACTGCAGCTTGGTGTATGCAACAATTGAAGACATTAGAAGAAATGTTGCCTTGTCATCCTGAAATGCGAGGCAAATGTTGGATCACAATAATTAGGAACCACAGTTTCCACACATCCCTTCACTCGATTGGGATGTTCTCTGCTATTCTGGACGGCAAGGGCAGTGACTGTAACATTGAGCGTATTTTGTAGTATTAAACACGTATTTAAACCGATTTCATCAGGCTCAGAAAATTCTTCGAAAAGAACGCAAAGAATGGCCTTCTCAGCTGCCACAGTTGCAACGCTTGCGTAACACAACAGGGTGTTCAACGCACCACCGTTTCCGTTTTAATAAATGTTTTGCTACGTTTTGTCAGGGCTGAACGTGCCCCTGATGTCAGCAAACCCAAACATGCAAAATGGTTGACAGGCAGAAAATGTTTCTGATTGGCTAATCTTTTGATTAGCTTAAAAAGCGCTGTCACAGAGACAAGTGATACCTGTCGGGCAGTAGGGACATTTTATATGTGGTACTGGTTTCCCACAAAAAATCCCTTGCAGCACCTTTAATCAGACTGATCTCACTGTACATTTTGCGGCAGTATACTGAAAGTTCTTCAGTTGAGATCAGTTTGTTTACAAAAATTCTAACAACTGCCCCCAGTAGCCCCGTGTAGCCAGACCTATGACTACGATATAGGTCTGGGGTCTACAGCCGCTTTAATTGGCCAAGAACCGCCCATTTAGACAGGAAAAGCTATCAAACTGACATGTAAAGCGACCAATCACAGTCAGTTTTGTCATTAAGGGGTGTGGTTATCGGAGATGTATCATACTTTTTTTTTTATTATTATGTAATACAGTCAACAAGAATGCATATTTTATTAACCATACAACCTAAGCCAAACCTCAACGACCTAACTGCTAGTGGAGTAAAAACTTAATTTTAGAGCAAAAAGCAACCTCTGAATGGCACTGATCATTGAGTATGTGAACGTGCATACTTCCTGGTTTCCAGGAAAAGATAAACTCATTTGAATTGATGCAAAGATGTCTGATGGGAGATGGTGCTTGTCAGTAACTCGGCAGAATGGGGTCAATGTCAGGGTACTGAAGCATGATACATAATTGTAAATGTGAATGTAAATAAATAAATAAGTATGCCACAGAGGTCAAAATATGTAGGATGAATACAACCTAAAAATAAAAGACTACAAAAGCTCAGAGACAAAAGATGAACAACAATTGTCTTGCAAGATGTTTTTCTCACTTTGTACAGCACATTTGTAGCTAAGCAGGCAAGAAAAACGAACAGCCGTTGACAGTGAGGACAAATGGGGCAGTGCTGAAATTGCTGTAGAGATGTCACCCCTTTTATTTTCCTTTGTGTAAAAATGAAAAAGTGGACTGTGACTGGCAGTCGATGCCGTGCCACTGGCAGAGCAGAAGCCAAGAGCCATGCCTGATCCTCCCTGACTGGCCATTTTATCTCACTGCCCTACAACTTCCACCAAATTAGTTTTTGCTATGAAGCATTGCCACGTCTTTCAGCTGCCCTCTATCCACTCTGTCGCACCAAGGTAAGATCTGTATCTGTATTTCAAAGCAAAACAGAGATTAATTTCTGGCTCATTTCTCTTTGTTATTTCTCTGGGTGGTGCTGGGCATGTCGCTCACTGCTAAGTTCAGTGGCTATGTTCAGAATACAATACTAGTTTACAACTTGCTGAATACTAGTGGTCAACTGAGAGAGGCATCCCATATTCCATATCTAGAGAGCACAGCGGGCAATAAAATGGCAAAATACATAATACAATTTAATGATTGCAAATAACATGTATACAGAATTGCTGTAATTTAAATTTAATATTTATCCAAGCGGGTACAGTTATTGACCGATGCTGATAATTTCGAAAACTGCAAAATATGGGCAGATTAATCAACCTGGCCGATATATTGGTCTATCTCTGCTAACTACTGAGCAGTTTACATTGTATAGTGCCTACTATTTTTTTTAAAGAGTAAGTGAAACATTATAGGCATTATTCTATGATAAAAAGTAGCATGGTAATATGTTACTCCAAGCATCACCAATATTATGTGACAGGAAACCAAGCCTGTGAGTTTCTGTCATCAGCCCCCTGCATGAGGACAAAGTCATTAGTTTGGCCATTACAGAATGCAAAACTAATTAGCGTGCCTGTAGCAGCCTGCGGAAGTGTTCCGGAGGAATTGGAAAGCCTGTGGACAGCCGGCCTGCCACTGTCAGAACAGAACCCTCTCAACTAGTAATGAAGACAAATGTGAGCGATTGTTTTTGCAGACAACCAACACAAAGAAGCATGCAACGGAAGTCAACTCCTCATGTCTGCTCACTCCCCTCCTCCACCATTTCAGCCACGATCCCTCACTTTTTTCCTTTCCCTTCTCCAGCAGCCATCCTAAATCTTGCACACTCTTTTTTTTTTTTTCTCTGACCCTGTCATCGTTTGGAGGGAGTTCAATAAGAATGAAATGCGCCCCCTGAGAGTGTTGTTTATGTGGATGTGCTGTCTTTGCCCAATTCACTAAAGGAATTATGCAAATCAGGTAAAGGCACAAACACGTCTGCAAAATTAGTGCTGATCATAGTTGGCATGCTGCAATTCCCCATCTTGCAGATTGGTTCTGAGTGCAGGGCCATGGAGGATGCAGCAGACCTTTCTTGTGAGTGTTGACACCGGCCTGCTTAATAAACACTCAGATGGTTCTTACTATTCTTACAGGTTTCTTTACATTTATTGCTGTGTCTTTGCTGTAGCAGAACAGTTTTCGATCATGAATCTCAAGACAGGTTCTTATTATTAATGCTGACATTAGACAGAGAATCTTGAACTTGCAGATGTTTGCCTTTTGTGTTGCACCACATATTGTACCATAATGAATTTACTGACAATAAGTATTGAGATTTGTAGCTTTTGGTGTGAAAGGGTCATTTGTCTGCAATTTGTGTCACTTTTTCACATCGCATTTAATGTGAAAGAGCCTTAACATGCAGGTTTTTGCACTGAAATAACTATTTAATAAATTTGCCCTTTCATCTTTCTCTAACCATTTTTTGGCCATTTTCCAGTCATGGGCTTTATGTATATAGTCATTTGAGAATCACAGCCATGTCTCTCTGCAGGAGGGCATTAAAGGAATAGTTCACCCAAAAATGAAAATTCTCTTATCATTTACTCACCCTTATGCCATCCCAGATGTGTATGACTTTCTTTCTTCTGCAGAACAAAAATGAAGATTTTTAGAAGAATATTTCTGCTCTGTAGGTCCGTGCAATGCAAGTGAATGGGTGCCAATATTTTGAAGCTCCAGAAATCACAAAGGCCAGCACAAAAGTAATCCATGCGGTAAAATTAATGTCTTCAGAAGCTATATGATAGGTGTGGGTGAGAAATAGATCAATATTTTAGTCAATTTTTACCATAAATTTACTATAAATTCTCCTCCCTGCTTAGTCAATCTCCACTTTAACTTTCACTTTCACATTCTTCTTCTTGTGTTTTTGGTGATTCAAATTCTTCATCAATATGCCACCTACTGGGCAGGGGGAAGAATTTCTAGCAAAAATTGATTTAAATATTGGTCTTTTTCTCACCCACACCTATCAAATCACTTCTGAAGATATGGATTTAACCACTGGAGTCGCATGGATTACTTTTATGCTGCCTTTATGTGCTTGCTAGCAAAATTACATTAACACAATGTTTTTGTTTGTTTGATTTTTTGTTATCGAATCATCATTTTGGATGAGAGCTAAAGTTCAATGTTAAAAGTATGTTATATCAACATTGATTTTTTTTGTTGAAATATCAATGATGATTAACCCCTTAAACTCTGGAGCATTTTTGGGCTACCGCCTGCAATTTTTCACACTCAAATTGAAAAGCTAACTAATCACACATACTGTGGACTAAATGCAAATAGTTTTTAAAATTTTTCAGAAAAACCCCAAATAAAATAAAAAGACTCCAATTATTCATAAATAATATAAGTGTTTATAATCTTATGATAAACAGGAAGTGTATATATATATATTGTCCTAACTTTATAAGCATGTAATTCTGGTTCTGTTCACTCTACCTTACTTTGAAATTTTTTATTTAATTCCACTAAATGGCAGCAACCCCTAGAATTTTTTTTTTTCTCTATCACATTCCATCACAATATACAGATCTGAAGTATGCTCATCCATAGACATTCAGTCTAATTTTCAGTTTATGCACCACCCCCATTGTTTCATTGAGTATCTCGGCCTCTGAGTGGACTATTCCAGGTGTCATTAGAGAGGTGAGATTCTCCCCTTTGTGATATTATATTTGATCATCAATAGTCGGATATCTTTCTGATTATTTGTTAAGCATGCTTTTCCTGCTGGATGGCATATTTTGTTCTAGACATCTCAAATATAACAATGGATTATTCAGCCAAGCAAGCTCAAGTAAAAAATGGCAAATTTTTGTGAAAAATGTATAAGGTAAGAGCAGATATAAAGTTTTTGGCTACTTGGAGCTTACAGCAGCAGTATTCGGCACATAAAAGAGACGTTTGTATTTGATGACTTACAGAAATCATATTTTAATTTGCGATTCTTTTGAAAAACTTTTAAACTGTGGTATTAGGGCAACAAAATAAAGTCACATTCCTGAGAATGAGAGCTTTCATTTGATATATGACTTGTCCATTTAAGTGCTATGTGAAAGACTTTTATATTCATATTAATATTTCTAACCCATTAACTCTAGGGGGCACTAATTTGCGACTCAAATGTTTGCAGGTCTTATTTTGTTATTTTATGTAACATAAATGCAATGATGGTATTCTCTGAAAATTTCAGATTCTAAGCTGTCAATCAAATGATACCTCATATGCCTGATTTATATATATGGGTATCCTAACAATATTAACATATTTTCTCACTGAAGCTGTGCATGTATATACAGTACTGTGCAAAAGTTTTAGGCACAAAATAATACCATAAATAGTTTTCATTTATCAGTTAACATCATACAAAGTCCAGTAAACATAAAAAAGCTGAATCAATATTTGGCGTGACCACCTTTGCCTTTAAAACAGCACCAATTATCCTAGGTACACCTGGACACAGTTTTTCTGGGTTGCTGGCAGATAGGATTTTTCAGGCTTCTTGGAGAATTCACCACAGTTCTTCTATCTGTTTAGGCTGTCACAATTGCTTCTCAATACTCTTCATGTTATCTCAGACTGACACGATGTTCAGTGGGGGGCTTTGAGGGGGCCATGACATCTGTTGCAGGGCTCCCTGTTCTTGAATTCCATTCAATTAGCAAAAGTAATGTTTGGGAGTCTAACATTTATATTTCCTATTGACACACTAAAACTGAAGAAATAAATAACCATCTTAAGACAAATGTTTTTGTAAAACATCTTATGTGCCTAAGACTTTTGCACAGTACTCTATACTTCTACGGTAAGCCCCAAAGGGACAAATACACAATCACACACTTTCACAGGGTAATGTTACTTACACGGATTTGCTGCCAAAATGCAAGTAGGTATAGCTGCAGGCCGGAGATCTCCAAATGGGGGGCGGAATCTCCAAAAGAGGGTGGTGTTACTCCAGAAGGGGGTTGCGCCAACTCCAAAAGGGGGCGTCACTTCCACACACGGTTAAGGTTAGATAAAGGGTTAGGTTAAGAGCTCCCTATATCTTTGCTGGTGGTTTGGAGCTCCCACCCCTTTTTGGAGATCTGTCTGCAGCTATATTCTTCTCTCAAAATGGGGTGTTGCAATCCCTGACAGGGAATCAAAGAGAATTGTCGAGGCAGTTGTCTCTGTCTGTCACCCCTCCTCCATTCTTAATTGGCAAGTGTGACAGACCTCCAACAGGAAAGGGCAATATTTCAGCAAAAACAGTGGGTGGTGTGACATCCCCTATCCAAATCGACTTTGATTTCAAGTCTAGTGGGGCGCCTGCTTTAAGCTAAACTCATTGATCTCTCAATACTTAACATGCTAGATCTAGATCTTGTGTCTGTGTAGTCTATTGTGACAATAAAGTAAGGATCCTACCAGATTCAGGCACTTGTACTGCAGGTCACCAACTTTATGTTCTGCTGCACTGCAAAATTATGACACCTTCTCTCCTTTCTCCCTCCCCCTTCCCCTTTCTCTCCTCTCATCTGTCTGTTTGCTCCATCTGTTGCCCCTGTCCGTTGACACTTACTGCAGAGTGGGCCTTGGCCGAAGGTACAGTGAACTATCGCATGTCAAATCTTCCCAAACCCAGCACTTGTGCTCTCATGCACCATGCAGACTCCTAGGCAACCTTTGGGATTTGGCCCTGCATATACAAGCTTTAATACTCTAAGTCTGAAAGCATGTTAATCTATGTGCACATAAATTTAATGCATGATAAATCAATATTTATGAATCAACAGACTCACTTGCAGATTAGATGTTGTCTTTTTTTTTAAAGATTATCACCACTAATTTTTTCCCTTTCCTTTTCATATTATGTTCACATTTTACTTTGCAAGATGCCACTAAACAATATATTGCTTCTGTTGAGGAACCATATACCAGGAGAGTAAACATCCTTTTTTTTTAATGCACATTACAGACCATTTTATTTTTTGCCATTTTCACCCCTCTTATTTACAGAGATACTCTAGTGGCCCACTATATACATGAATGTATACCAAACTCATTTGAAAAGTGTGCTTTTAATTTTGCGTCTAATGCAATATAATTCTAACTGACAATGTGAAAGTTAACTATATATTTTGTATCTTAACTAAGGGTCCTTGATTGCTTTGGGAACCACTTTGCATATGTGAGAAAATTATTAATTGCCACTTTTATGTAATGCCACAGCTTGTGACATGTCAATGGAATTCACTTTGCACTAATGTCATCAAAAGGAATTGAAAAAAAAAAAAAAAAATTATGTTTTCAACTACGTTTCCCGAACACACAAACTGATAAAAAAAAATTACACTTTACCTTTAATAATTTCAAGGTTCATTTTCACCCATCCATGTTCCCCCATATACAATGCAAGTTGAGTACCTCTTTGTTAGAGTATGTGTTCTAACCCGCTAGACTCAAAAGAGATGACATCTGTAACTCTTCATTATATTGAGTCTAATTATAGGCATAGTTTGAGGTATCTCAAGAAAAAAAAAGGATGGATTCTTAGATATCTCCTCTTTCTGCACCTTCCTCATCTCCCTTATTCACTTCTGTTTCTCTCTCTTCTCTTTTTTTATTTATTTCTGGAATAAGCCGGATGGATGAAGACTCACATTTAAATATAACTGATCTCCAAACAAACTAATCACCTCCTCTCACCCTGTGTATTCTTTCTTCACAGCAGTCTGAGCACCAGTCACCATTTTATCCATCGTTGGCCACACAACCCATTTATGAAGTTATAATCACATCTCAGTGGTTAGCAGGGTGAGTGTATTAACCCTGTATAAAGCGCAGAGAGGAAATCAAATGTAGTATACAGTGCAGACCAAGGTTATTATCGTAAATGAAAACTAAATGTAAAAAAAACTTTTTCGTAAACTGAAATAAAAATAAAATTAATTGAATATAAAAACATACACACATTTCAAGGGCTTTACTGAATTAAGACACAAATGACAATTCACCTGTAGTCCCAATGTTGTTGCATGTTATTTGCATATGCATCCTGAGATAGACTGAGCTCCTATGCAGCCTTCTCATAGACAACACTACTTACAAACTGATCCACGAAGACTGACAGAGAGAACTCACAATTAGCGCGTCCACGAGACACGATCAAGCTGCGTGTTGGCGCCAAAGCGCAAATTAACTTCTGAACAAAAAAGTAAATCAGACACGCTTTCATCTGTTCTTCGAAATATAATCAGGTGTGTTTCCTCGAGCACACGTCTTTGTGTTTAGCGGCATTTCTTGTCGACAGTGTCGGGTAAATGTGCGAAATTATCCACCACCGCGCTTGAATACCCTGGCTGTTAGATTATAAATACTGCGGGGACACGAAAACAATTTACAGCATCCAACCATTTGATAATACAGCTAAACTATTTATTAAAGCAGTGTCAGACAGAATCTGCAGAATGACTTCTGACAAATACTCTCCACAACACCTCTCAAATAAACTTTTGGATTATGCATAATAACAGGATTTTGGCATCAAAGCATGAGCAAACAGCACTTTGATGGCTGTAGCAGCGGTGCATTAATGTAAGGAATTAAAGAGACAAAACTGCTCAAATATAGCTTCCTATATTTATGTATTAATAATTGTAGCATTAAGATAAAGATATATATATATATATATATATATATATATATATATATATATATATATATATATATATATATATATATACAATTTTTCATCAGGGAGATGATTTTAAAATAATTTGGCTCAAGAATAGCGATTTGTAACAGAATCTATTTTTTCCCCAGCCCTAGTATGGATGTGCTGGTGTCTCCACCAGGCTTTTAAACTAGCTTAACTAGCTTCATCAGAAAGCCAATGCTGGTCAACCAGCTTCACCAGCTAGGTTTTGCTGATGAAAAGCACGGCCATGCTGGTCCACCAGCTAGACCAGCACCATCAAACCAGCACTAACCAGCTTAGACCAGCATGGGAATTAAAGCTGGTTAAGCTGGTCTTTTTAGCAGTTAGGCATAACTGCCTCACAAATGCTGTTCCAAACACTAGGAGCTGCCTTCTTAGATACCTTTTGAACTAATTCTAGCAGTGTCGCATGTATGTTTCGTGGAGAATGCAGTCTCAAAATGTATTGCAACAAGCTAAAACAAGAATATCAATTGAACATGGTGGTTAAAGTGAGAGAAATGTCTGTTATAAATATACATGTAAATAATTGAATACTGAAAAGTGTAGATAAAGTAGTCAAATTCAAATAAAATGTCTATTTCATCCCATATTTGTGTGTGCAATGTATTTGTGAGTATCATGTCATTAGCATAGCAACATGCTAATGCCAAACTTTATTGAAAGCAATTGTTAGTCAAGTCTCTTGTGCACTTTGTGTCATGAGTGCTATTTGTATAACTCTGTAGACTGTAGAGTGTTCCTTATTGGTCACTTATGAAGTTCAATTTGGGTAAGGCATTAAATAAAATGTGGTTAAATTTAAGAGGTAGTTGCCTATGCAGGCAGTGTAGTACTAGAGAGCAAGGCAGTTCACTAGGTTTTGCAATAGAGCGTGTGTGTGTGCGTGTGTGTGTGGAGGTTAGCAGCAAGTGGTAGGGGTGATAGTTGTGAGTCACATGAAAGTGACCAGATGGCGAGAACGAACTGGAGCATTCCTCGAGCCGTAACTGCTCTGCATTTTAAACAGCCTGCCTCACCACGTTCCCACATCATACACACACAAAAACACGCAGACAGGCAGAGCCAATTAACACTGTGCTGCATTTCACACATTGCCTGTAAACCTGAGCCATGAATATTTAGACACAGTGGTCCACAGAGACATGTTGAAATAGCACAGTATGAAAAGACTCCTTGAAAAGAGCCGCTACAGCCATTGTGTATCTAACCACCTGCAATGTGTATGGGTTCAGAAATGTGGCTAAATGTGAAGTGTGTCTACTTCAGTTTAATGTGCTGTCAACTAAATAGACCATTGGTACATAGTTTACTGTAGGCTGGTTGTCCTGAAAAGTAAACACTGTGAGTCTGTGGTGCTATCAAAACATTACTCTGTTTGCTTAAGCATCCTGGCACAACACACTAATATTGGCTCAATCGATGTTGTGAGTTTGAATTATTTTTGTCTGGCCACCCTGCTGAAAAATACAGCATATCTTTTAAAATTATACATTATAAATTCTGAATCTATGTACTGATTACCATTGTCCCATGTCTGCAAAACATGTTGAGTGGTCCAAACATCATCTGTAGACTGAAACTGAACTTTTGGTCAGATTTTAGGAGTTAATGCACTTAGCTGCATAGAGAGAAATAGGATGCTCCCTTGCTCCCTATTCAGTGTATGACTTAACTTCCAGTGTGCTGTCTGTCTGCACAGGTCTCAGAACAGTACAAAATGCACCTTATTTTTACCCTAACTCCATATAAAGCCTCTGAAAGCCAAAAACTGTTCAGCTTTTTTGATAATGCACAGTAAATATAGGAATGCATTTACTAATGTTAATGAATAGAACAGTATTGTACAGTGATAACAACATAAAATATAACAAAATTTATATTCAAATGAAGCTAAATGACCCACAGATGTATTCAAGTTTCTTCTACTTTTGAGGGAACAATGTCCCAAAATCCACTTATGTTTATCAGTGTGTAGACGCATGAAAAATGAATGAATTTTTTAAAGCGGCATATTAAACAAAACTAGAGCCACTCTTTACACCCAAACAGGTTTCAATGGAAAAAACTTAGAGGTTTCTAACCAGAAGCACTTTTGTTGGCTCAGTGCCCGTCATGTTGTTGTGTCATCTGACTTGGTGCACCAGAAGTTTAACCCTTAAATGATAGTCTAGAGTCCTGTGAACAGTATTCAGTCGGTTTAAATTAATTTAAATTATGCATTGCATATAGCAAAGCCAAAATATAAAGTCCACGCATGTGGACGCGGGGTCTCACGAGATAAAACCAGTCTTAGCTGGTCTCCTAGCCTGGCCAAGCTGGTCTGTTTTTTGGGGGGGGGTTTTTGCCACTTTTCAGGTGGTGAGACTGGGAGACCATCTTGGTCAGACCAGTTTAAACCAACTAAGACTAGCAAAACATCTTAGGCTGGTTTAAACTTTTTTTTGCACGGCAATAGCAGACGGGTGGGGTGGGGGTTGAGTGTTTGAGAAACCTATTTTTGCAATTCCGTTTGGTGCCACAAGTGGCACAGAAATTACACACTTGACCACCTTTAACCAAATGCATTACATAAACTGTTATGGCTTCTTTTGCACTTTGTTAATACTGATTAAATGTCATCAGAGTGGTGAAACCTTGGAAAAAAATCCCATGATCACAATCTTATCCCATAATATGCACAAGGGAGGTCGGAGACTCGCAAATGACCATGATATAATCCCCATAAAGAGGAGTAACAGAGATTTGTATGCATATCATGTTTAACTGGAATTTTCTCCATAGCTGCTAATGAATCTCACAGCTGTGCTGACTTAACACTCAGAGAGGCCAACGTGATGATAAAGTGTGTCTCTCCTCACCATGCAGAATATATGCACATGTCAGCATCAACACAAACCACATACTGGCTCACATCCAGACTGCCCAGTGCCTGTCAAACTCTGTTTGTTATAAAGAGACAAACTCAATTCCCTAAGGTGCTGAGGTACTGCAGTAACCCCACTGTCCCATGCATAGATGCTCCTCAGTGGGGCGTTCTTTAAGGCCAGAAACGTACACAAATATACAAATGAGAATGCATGGAAAATGCATTGCAAGTGTGTGGTACCAGTGTTCATACACAACATGGCTAATAGGGTTCAATAACAGTGTTACTATGAATGCAAACTTTAATACAGTGAAAAAGACACTCTATTAGCATAACATAAATATATATAAATAAATAAACATTTCCAACATTCTTTTGAATGTCCATGTACTAAAATAAAATATCTGATGCCATGAGTGTACCTTCATTTATTATTAGTATTATTTTGAATGGCCATGGAAAATGAAGCAATGTGATAACAGTTTTACCAGGTTGCAAAAAGTAGTCCGTTAATTTACCTGATGAACTTTCACCTTTTGCTGACCCTTTATGCTTCGCAGAGCTAATGTGTGCTTCTAAATCACGTGCACCTTTATTAGCAACTGACACATAAGTGCCAGCTTTACATGTCATACATTCTGCTTCCCACGGATCTCGACCTGGATGAAAGCATGGGAATTTTTTGTGCAAATCTTCTGTAAATTTGCATTTTCGTTTGGGCATTGTTTCCACTCAGCTGTCTTTTGCTGCTACTGTCAAGCAACTGTTTGATGCCGAACACAACAGCGCTTTGCGCATTCGCGGAGAGATAGGCAGGAATTTGGCCAATACATGCTGCAAGCCTCTTATAATTGACCAACTGGTGTACGAGAAAGCGGGACTTACAAAGAGGTGTTAAAGCAATGCAAATATGCGCGCACACACAATGAAGTATTAGACCAGATGCACATCATAATGCAACTAAAGCTGAATCCCGGACATTTTCGCAAATTTAGAAATCCCAGCCAGATGCTTTTTTAAGGTCCGAAAAAGAGGACATGTCTGGGAAAAAGAGGATGTATGGTCACCCTAGCATAGAGTATATTTCTGGCCTAAGACTACAACTGCTCTCCATGCTCCAGGCTTCTCCATCCACACTCATCTTTTTTAAATCCACTCAGCTATCAGGGCTTTATTACAGGCCATTATGTTAGGATGTGGGGAAAGCCAAGCCTGACTGCAATTGATTCCTGCTCCTGTCAGTCAGTCCGCCCCTGAAACGTTACAAATGGAAGACAAAGAATCGCTTTTTTAAGGCAGCAGAACAGAGAGAGAACAGGCTTTTATCTCACTCTTAAGTTTGAGACCTCCTGCAGAAACCCCACTGTACTGGTGAAAGGGTTTTGTAGCCTTGACCCTCAATCCATATGGCTGTTTATTGTTGGAGTAGTTAGCTCACAACCCTAAAAGAGCGCTGCTGTTCCTGGACTAGAGCCAATTGCCTCACACCCTGTGGATAGACGCCACTGAAGCCCAACAAAACAGAAGTGGGGAGGAATCCAATAAAGGAGGTGAGGAACGATGTCTATTTCAAAGTACTGTTTACATCTCAAAATAAATCTTCACTGTTGTCTTAATGAACTAACAAAAGAGACAACTATTGCTTTCCAAAATGGCTTCTACTGCATGGTTCATCTCAGACCTGCTCAAAACTCCTCTCTTTTATTTGCATACAGCAGTGTCCCACAGACTTTACCCTCTGATGGAAAATGCTCATGCCAAGTGTCACCAGATGCAGTGAGATACTACTGAAGCATGTGTTGCTGTATATCAAGTCCTCTGCAAGGACATTACACCCAAGGTCATAAAAGAGATATATTAGCTGACAAACATCCAGCAGAAAGCATGGTCACCACAACAGACAGTATCCAGGGTGTAATATTCCATAACGGTTTCAAGTTTGACTCAATCTGTCTTTTTGTCAATTTTAATTTAGGTTTTCTTTCTGCCAGTGTTCAACCTCATGTAAGAAATCTTGGGGTTACATTTGATTCGTCACAAAATTTTGAGAAACAAATCAGTACAATGGTAAAGGGCAGTTTCTTTCATCTGAGATCGATTGCAAAATTAAAACAGTTTCTACCCCCGAAAGATTTGGAGACTGTAATCCACGCTCTCATAACATCACGCCTGGACCACAAAAAATAGGGATCGCATTTCTCCCAATTTAGCGACTTTACATTGGCTTCCTGTAAATTTTAGAATCGTTTTTAAAATTGCTGTTTTTGTGTACCTGGCTTTATCTGGTGTCGCACAAAAATACATTAGTGACCTTCTGATTCCTTACTCTCCCCAAAGAGCACTTACAGTAGGTCTAGTAATCAGCTACTCTCAACCATCCCACGTTGTCGCTGTAAAACTAAGGGTGGTCGGGCCTTCTCTGCTGCAGCACCTAAACTATGGAACAGTCTGCCCGTAAATGTGAGGTTTGCTCCTTCACTAGCCAGTTTTAAATCGGCTCTTAAATCTTATTTGTTCTCTCTGGCTTTTGATTAAGATTAGTTTAAGGGTTTTATGTTGAAGTTTTCTGATTGTATTTTATTTAATGTGTTTATGTACACTGCATGTTTTCCTTTAATGCTTTCTTTTTATATGTTCAACATTTTATTGTACAGCATTTTGGCACAACTCTGTTGCTTTTAAATGTGCTATAGAAATAAATTTTGACTTGACTTGACTTGACTTTTTTGCACCACCATTGACAGCCATTGCAATGGCTACCCTGCAGACAAGTGAAAAAAATAGACAATCCCAGTGTGTGATAATGTGTACTTCCCTGCTGCACAGTATGCAAAAAGCAGTACGTCAAATGAGCAGGATGTCTGAAAACTGAGTATTCATAATACAGTAGGTGAAAAATAGTAGAATGGTGTATTGCAGCTGCTGAGATTCTGAAGTGTGCAACCAGTGGACACTTTGCTGTCCCTCAAGGGAATCTGAAAAAAGTCTTGCAAAAGTTGCATGCAACATTCATACAATGTGTGTTTTGGGTTTATTTGGAGTCCCACAGAAAATCTTACATCTACCCCTAACCCTGACCCTGATCTTAATCCTACCCTTAACCCTAACCTTAGTAGTGGCAAATGTGACTCTCGTAAGATTTTCGCAGATCAAGGCATGCCTTCTAGACACAAAGCAGTATGTCCAGAAAAGTATTTATACTACACACTGCCTACCTACAGAACATACTTAATCAACTGTCGAGATGTAAGTTCTTCATCAAATTCAAAATTTTGACAAAACCTGTACCTCTAAGCTAAGATTATTTTAAACTGTAAGTCAACCTGTTCTACACATTCGTGTTTGTTTTGGAGCAACGTTTGTTAGAGGGACGCATGTCTGCACTAAGCAGCATGATTGACGGAGTCACTGAGCTATAGCAACACAATATGTTGCCTTCCCTTCCAATTAATTTCAGACTTAAACATTAATTGGTGAGCCTCAGAGGTGTGCACACTAGAGTAAACACATGTTTACCATCAAATCTAGGAATAGTATCCAGATACGGGCCCGCCCTTGGCTAATGACAGCCAGGCAAGTTGAACTCCAAGGCGGACCTGATTCAGAAGCAGTAGAGACCCAAAGCAATCCAGGTGTGTCTCCCTCTCTCATTTTCTTTGTATTCTGAAGAGTCTGCTGGGTTTCAGTTTCATTGGTTTGATGAGAGACCCATATGTTTTGGCTCAGCACATCCCAGGTTGAGCTGCAGGTCCAGTTCCCCAACAAGTCAAAAGACTGAATGCACCAAGTTAAATGCAGGTTATCCATTATTATTAAGAAACTTAAGAAACTCTTAAGAAACTTAAGAGCACTTGGCAAATGGTTTAGGCAAAGGTACTCAAGATTTACCACAATCCAGTGTGCTTACCCAGCCATTAAAAAGGACACAATCAAAGTCTTTACACTGTTTCTTGTGGAGAAGACATTTTAATTTAGTTTTGTTGAGGGCTCTTGATTGTAATCACTCCGTAAAATTAATAATGTTTTTTTTTTTTTTTTTTTTAATTGTGATTATATTTCCAAATAGATGGGTATCTGGACCAAGACCTATTTCAGTTGACCATCAATGCAAGTAGCCATTTTCCTTCCTGGTTAAACTTATCTGGTTAACATATTTCCACTTTTCATTGTTTAGTTAATCACAATGTCAAAAAAAGCTGGTGCAACAAAATTCCAAACATCTATATTTTCTCCACCTTCAAGTCACCATGAAACCAAAATTTACCCTATTTACTACACATTCCTGATCTTATTGTAACCATTAGACAAACAGTTCCATGCCATTGGTGAAGCCAATTTTGCTATCTCTGGCTGGTCAGGATGCTCAAACAAACTGAGCAATCTTCTTATAGCACCACAGAGTGTACGAATGGCTTACTTATAGTTGTCTGTCCACATTAAGCTGGGATGGGAGTAGGTATTTTAAAATGGAAAAGCATTACTTCACCTTGAAGACTGTCCCAAAATTAGTCTTCAAGTACTCCCAGTCTACACAAACAAGTTTGAAATATTGTATTCAGGAGCTGAATATACCATGTTCCAGAATATATATACACTCACTGAGCACTTTATTAGGAAAACTATGGTCCAAATAAACTGTCCGACATGATCTTCTGCTCTTGTAGCCCATTCTCCTCAAGGTTTGACATGTTGTGTATTCTGAGATGC
Source organism: Myxocyprinus asiaticus (assembly GCF_019703515.2). Lineage (NCBI taxonomy): Eukaryota > Metazoa > Chordata > Actinopteri > Cypriniformes > Catostomidae > Myxocyprinus > Myxocyprinus asiaticus. The sequence goes on from NC_059353.1 coordinate 10,616,416, forward strand.
TATTCTGCTCACTACAATTGTACAGAGTGGTTATCTGAGTTACCGTAGCCTTTCTGTATGCTTGAACCAGTCTGGCCATTCTCTGTTGACCTCTCTCATCAACAAGGCGTTTCCATCCACAGAACTGCCACTCACTGGATGTTTTTTGTTTTTGGCACAATTCGTAGTAAATTCTAGAGACTGTTGTGTGTGAAAATCCCAGGAGATCAGCAGTTACAGAAATACTCAAACCAGCCCATCTGGCACCAACAATCATGCCACGCTCCAAATCACTGAGATCAAATTTTTCCCCCATTCTGATGGTTGATGTGAATATTAACTGAAGATCCTGACCTGTAGCTGCATGATTTTATGCATTACACTGCTGCCACACGATTGGCTGATTAGATAATTGCATGAATAAGGAGGTGTACAGGCATTCCTTATAAAGTGCTCAGTGAGTGTATGTTCATAGCTTTCTCTACAATGATGTAAACTTGTGTACAGCATGAAAAAAGCCTCCTGTGACTCAGGTTTGTGTGTTCTTCTGCATCTAATGAATATCGTCAAATAAATCAGCTCACATTCACACTGTGGCTCCGTCTTGCGGAAAGGCAGGATTCTTCATAAAAGCTGAACAGATTCAATAAATAGATATGTTATGATGCAACTCACAATGCTGTTTATTCAATTCCAATGCATAAATGCTTGATAGACCAGCAAGAAAACATCCTTCTTAACATCTGAAATACACTAGCACCCTTTAGAGTGAACCGCTCTGTGCTGGGTTATATAGAACTGCTGTTGCATGGAGATTATGCAAAGAATCAGTAGAAGAAAAAAAACCACATCTGATATGCAGGCAATTAAAATAGAGAAAGCCAGAGAGAGGACAATAATTCTATTTTTCAGAGAATTCAGTTCCAGATAGACAGTCTTATTCACCCCACTGTTAAAAAAGCAGATACATGCTATAAATTATCCCAACAACTCTCAGGCATCAAGAGTATCAGTGAGAGGACAGCATTGAATCTTTATTTATGTCATGATCAACAGATCTGAAATGTTATTGTAACATCATGCACTCTAATCTGTAATTCAAATATCAGTCCAAATTACCTTAAGTATACTTTTTCTTAGGCCTAAAACAATATCAAATATGACCTTACCAGAATTATTTCAGAAGATTGTGTCACCTTTCTCTCTGCACTGGTGGTGACTTAGACACTGATTTTTTTTTCTATAACCTCTTGAGAACCGAGCGTGGCTACTCTGTGCATTTTCCATTCCTTTTTCATTTGTAACTATTAGCCCCTAAGAAACATGCAAAAAAAAAAAAAAATATATATATATATATATATATATATATATATATATATATATATATATATATATATATATATATATATATATATATATATATATATATATATATATATATATATATATATATATGTATATTATTTTTTAGACCAAATAGTTTTCCTAAAAATTTTGATATCCACATATGTGGACAGCAGGACTAAGTTTATTTAGAATAACACCTATACTATTTTAAATAACACCAAGCTATAGAAAGCCAGCATTTTTATCAAATTGTTTATGTTTCTAGGAGTGTTTGTCATGTTCATGTTTTTGAGATGTAACAGACATTACATCAGAAATTAGCATAATTAATTCAGATTCAAAGTAATGGCCAGCATCATATAATCACTGCCAACCACGTTAAAATAAAATTATACATTATAAGTTCTGAATCTAAGTACTAATTACCATTGTCCCACGTCTGCCAAACATGTTGAGTGGTCCAAACATCATCTGCAGCCTGAAATAGAACTTTAAATAGAAAAATTTGGATTGAATGCACTTAGCTGCATAGAGAGCTACAGGATACTCTCTTGCTCCCTATTTAGTGAATGACTTAACCTCCAGTGTGCTGTCTGTCTGCACTGGTCTCAGAACAGTTTGAAATGCACCTTATTTTCATCCTAACTCTGTATACAGCCTCTGAAAGCAACATTTTCCAGATTCTGAATGAACCCATTGATTCTCATTGTGATAATGCACAGTGAATAGGATATTTTTAAATGAAATAGAGCATACAGTCCATGAATGTGGTCATTATGTTTAACGGCATGCCATTTGCATTAAATCGCTGACATTTTTAAAAATGGCTTATTGGATGGAACTTGAGGCTCTAATCCTTTGCCTCAAACAGGTTTCAATGTAAAAACGTAATTAGGTTTCTTACCAGATGTAGTTTTGTTGGCGTTTCAACCAAACACAAACTCCACTGTAATCGATGTCATGTTGTTTTGACACATGACTCTGTACATCAATAGTTTAACCCTTTACTGACAGCACAGAGTCTACTGAACTCAGATCAGTCAGTTTAAATATAATTAAATTATGCATTGTGTATAGCGAAGCCAAAATGCAATATAATGGCCAAACAAAGAAAGTCAAAAAAACAATAGCATTGTTTATTAAATAATTACATGACCCTGATGAAAGTAGTCCTGAATGTCTGGCCACGTCAGTGTTTGTTTGGGGGGGGGGGGGGGGGCTGGATGGTAATTGTGCTTGAGAAATTATTTGTCATTTAGTGTTTCTGTGTAATAAAAAGAGTAACAATAATAAGGTCAGGGATAAAAAAGTTCCTACAATTTTAAATGTTTTAATCTATTTAACAACGTTAATTTACAATAGTCAAAGACGACTTCTATTTTTGCTTACGTCTTCCCTAAGGTACATTGCATGTTGAAAGCAGCTCAGTGTCTGTTGCATTAATGCCTGGCAGGCTGTTGGGCTCATGAATATTAATCACATTGCCTGTGTTTGCCCCAAATTGATATGCAGAAAATCAAATTGCGGACATTGATAGATGAGCGCTAGCCAATGGAATTAAAGCTTGCGCAAAGTTCCGCCTTCCACCGAAGCAGCCAACTGGCAGAGGCTTCTGCTTGGTCTTTAAGAATTTGCTTTACAGAAAAGGCTAAAAAAATAAATAAATAAAAAATAAATGCACTATGATTAAGCAAAATAAACTTTTAAAATGCAATTCTCAAAAAGTACTAGTTTTTGTCCAGCCCCCCAGATATAACAAAGTCCCTTTCAAGGCAAGTCGGTTGGCAGCCATCTTTGGACCACTCCAGGGCAGCTAATTTCTATGGATAGAAAAGTACAGTTTCTATGCATAAAAGTACAGCTCCTACCTACTTGAATGTGGAAAGACAGACATCTCCAAAACGGTTGGTAAAGATAACGATCAAAGAACAGATTTCAAATCAGCATTAAAATCTGACAACAAAGGTATCATAAATTGTGCATCTTTAGCTCAGATCACGTTAAAAACGCTATTTTTCAGGCTTGTTCAGCAAATGCGCACGTGCATTTTTGAGATGACTGACAGGTGATGTCTTTATCTAAAAGGTGTTTGGCACTTTTACTTGCAAGGCAGCACTTCCTTTCCTACATCCGCCATCTTGGGCTAAACAGTCTTTGGTTATAATGGATGCTACGCCCCTGGTGCTCTTGCATGGAGTGCAATGGATGCTTAGGGCTGTTAATGAACATGATCAAAATAGCAACATAAGCTTTCAGCCGTAGATATTTTAGCCTCATAATGTGATTTTAAGCCTTGAGGTATTACTGAGTTGTGCTCGTCCTTCAACTGCAGCTGCAACTGTGAAGATAAAACCATGCAATTAAAATTCTATATTTTGAATGCAGAAATCTTTTAAACTTTTCAAGCTCCAAAGATGGCTGATCAGACTAAGGAAAAAATAAAAGGAACAAATACATGGCTGAAGGGCACAGAATAATGTGCTGCATTTAAAGCCTGTAAAGAGAAAAAATATTGCTTAAAGGAATAGCTCATCCAAAAATGAAAATTCTGTCACCAAACTCTTTTGACTTTGATTCTTTCATGGAACACAAAAGGAGATGGTAGGCAAAATGTTAACCTCAGTCACCATTCACTTCCAATGCATCTTTTTTTCCATTTAATGAAAGGCAATGGTGACTGAGGCTAACAATCTGCCTAACTTCTCCTTTTTGGAATGTAGGTGGCAATCCAGTACATTTAACACAGTGTGAGTGTGTGTTTGGGGGGGGGGGGGAGACATGTAATATATATTACATGCCCCTTGTTCTTCTACCATTGTTAAGAGGTATGGCTGTTGCCCTGGCCACAGGACCAGACAGTGGTTCAAAATGTATGGTACAGGAATTGAGCTTCAAAATGCATCCTGCTTAAATCACAATTGATTTATTGTGTAATACCACAGCGGGCGGTAAAGGGCAAGCTTTGAGTATCTCCATAATCCACCTGTGATGTACACAGTGATGTTCCTCTCGTTGCTTGTCCTTGTGTTTCTGTCAGACTAGCTCAGGGTTAGACATCAAACCCTAAAAAACCGGAACATGATCCTGAATAGAATCTCATTTCTGACTGACCTTTCTGACATTTCAATGTGTCAGAGAGTAAGTGTTTAACTCAAACTTTGCACTCAATTTACAATATATAATTTCAACCCACACTGCTCCATCTGACCTAACATGTTTCAAAGTGAAGATTCAAATGAATGTATTCAAATGAAGGGATTTGCTTATTGTACAAATATGTTCAAATCATTAAGGTATTAACCATTTGTACTGCTCAGAGCATGCTCTTTCAGAGCTCAGGAGACTTAATGGATTTCTCAGTTTCATTTAAGTATCAACTTTGTCTCAGATGTATCTCCTAAACTTAAATAGGAGAAATATGTTTAGACACGAATGAGACAATTGTTGACATACATGGTAAAACTATAGAGCTACAAAATAAATCTAGATGTGAGCTTATGCAGTCTTATGCAGACTTAAGCAAACATCTTATTTTCTCTCCATTTAGTCCCAGAGAGACAATTGAGGTATTAAAGAAATCTTGTTTGTGATTTTTCTGTCCTCTCTGTATCTATCAATAGGAGGGTTCATAGTATCATAGGGGTATCATAGGGGGTTTAGGTACAGCAACTTTGCAAACTAACGTTAAGTAGATATCAAAAGTATTATGTTCTTTGTAGTTGGTGTGAATCATTTTAGGAAGGGAAGGGCATGCTGTACTCCTGTAGCTTCATGAGATGGATGTTGTGTCATTTGTGTGTAGAGAGTTTTAATTAAAAGGGAAAGATGATTCATTGCCATTGCAACTCTTTTCTCATAGCCAGATTTCGATTTAAGTGCTGAACAAAATAAATTACAGATGGCGTGTTTAATTTCAGTGTATGAGCAACTTGACTGGGTTGGACATTTAAACACTGACTCAACTTATACCTTAAATATTTCTTTACCAGTATTTTTCCACTTATTTTCCAGTAAAAATTCTAAACATCCTTAAAACAAAATCTTTCCAATTTTCAAATTCCAAATTTAAAAAAATATATCTTGAAATTGTTTTGTTTCTTTTCTAGTATTTAGTTTTTGTTTTTCTTGTTTTAAACATAAAGCTAACTAGATTTTGTTAGATACTGTACATGCTTAAAAAATGAAAAACAATTTGCCAAAGGGCAAATTGAAGCGTGACTATATTTGTCCAAACAACAGAAAACGGGAGTGTTTGAAATGGATTAAAAACCAGCTTGATCTCTTTAAATTTATGTGACAGTGGTGCCATTTTTACTAAATGACATTATGTGGTTCCTTACATGTATCATGGCAGTTCACTGTGTAGTGCCTAAAGTGAGATAAATGATACTGACATTTTATGGAGCTTCTGTGACACTTTCCACTCACATGTCGACCCACACACTCTTCAGGACTCGTCCCCTGGTCCTTTGCATCATAAGTGCAAAGCTCTATCAGTTGAGCTACTACATAATTTAATCACACTTGAACAAGCTTGTAAATGAAGCTGGTTATGTAATACAAACATTAAAATATATAGCATTGTGTGAGGAAAATTGCTTAAAATTAAGTGTTTATGAACTGATAATCTGCTATTTACTTATGATTTACATGAAAGGGAATAAAAGTAATTGTTGTTGTACTGCCTCTAGTGTTCATTTCACCCGGTAACTGCCATGTTTAAAAAAATGTAGATATAGTAACGTGATTCTATGAGACCATGTTGTCAAAAAAATTGCATTTCTGTTTTGTGCCACTAGTGGGACAGAATTAAACACATCGCCTTTCATTTATGTTGTTCAGCTCTTAAAACAAACTCCAGCTATGAGACAAGAATTGCAGTGGCAATGAATCATCTTTCCATTTTAATTAATACTCTCTGCACACAAATGACACAACATCAATTTCATGAAGCTTGTCTCATGTATAAATATGACGGACTCTACTGGAGTATAGCTTAAAATGTGAAGTGTGTAATAATTCAATATTCTTTCTCCTTTTCCAGATTAATAAGCAGAAACAACTATAAGGAAAAAGTATAAACACTGTGTCACTGATATCAAAACATTGCTCTGTTTGTTTTAGCATCCCAACCAGCCTGACATAGCAACACTGGGTCAAACAATGGTGTGAATTTGCAAGACTATCTGCCATCTGACCAATGGCAGATGGGGAGATAATTTGGTAAATCATTCTTTTTGCAATTCCGTCTACTGACGCTAGTGGCAAATTAACAGTCGTTTTTGCCACGGGTGATGAATTTACAGTCGACATCTCCAAAAAGGGAAGAGGACTTTAACATTAAACAGACTCACAGACTGTTGACTTCATGCCGATGGAGTACAAATATACACCAGTTCTGCTGGAGCCTGGGATTTCACCCACATGCAAAACTAATCAGAATTTCACTTCTAAGCGACCTCTGTCTTCACAGATTAGGCAGCTCACACTGAAGGGTTCATTTTGGACCATATGACTAATTTGACAGGACAGACCTAACAGCCATTATTTCGTCAGGACGCAAAAACAGTAGGCCTAACTGCCTTGAGATCAGAATTAGACTGTGAATAAAAAAAAGTGTATCACCATAGAAAAGTAAAAAGTAAAAATACAGAGGCAAATACACTAAACAGTTGCACCACTTTTGCATGTGGTATTTCCAGGGGCGTAGATTCCAGGGGGGATGGGAGGGAGGTAACCCCCTCAATAATCAAAACAAGCAAGTAACCCCCCCCCCCCCATTATTTATACCATGATCAATGGAAACATGGGTAAATGCTTCACGCTGCAACCCCCCAAAGCCAAATCTACGCCCTTGGGTATTTCAGTGCAAAAACGTGCAACGCATTCATTAACCACCCACAATTCAGCTGTGCAATGCATATTTAAATTAAGTAATTATCATTTTACCTGCAAATGTGCCTCCATTATACACTCAAAAAAATAAAAAAATAAAAAATAAAAAAAAAACATTTTCATTAGCATGAATTTCTGTCATGTGATTGGTTATAAAAGAAATAAAAGGAGAAAATGTTTGGATAATTGGGCAGTGGTGGCTCAGTGGTTAAGGCTCTGGGTTACTGATCAGAAGGTCAGGGGTTCAAGCACTGCCAAGATGCCACTGTTGGGCCCTTGAGCAAGGCCCTTGACCCTATCTGCTCCAGGGGTGCTGTATCATGGCTGACCCTGCACTCTGACCCCAGCTTAGCTGGAATATGTGGAAAAAAAAGAATTTTACTGTATATGTACAATTAAATAATGTGTGTTGCCACATAAATTAATTTCAATTTGTCCCTTCTTTTCTTTAAAAAAATGCAAAAATATGGGTTCCAGTGCGGCACTTACAATGGAAGTGGCCAATTAGTAAATGTTAAAATACTCACTGTTTCAAAAGTATAACCACAAGATATAAACAATATGTGTGTTAACATGATTTAAGTGTGATAAAATCACTTACTAACCTTTTGTGTGTAAAGTTATAGCCAATTTTACAACTTTGTTGCCATGACGACGTATAACACTGTAAACCCTAAAACGAATTTAAAAACAATGATTTAAATAACTTTAAAGTGCTTTTATAAAATTATAAGCTTCACATTTCTGCCTTTAAACCCTCCAAAAATTTGCCCCATTTACTTCCCTTGTAAGTGCCTCAATGTAACTTCAATTTTGCTTTTTTCCAAAGAAAAGGAGGGACGAGTCTAAATATTATTTTGTTGTAATCAACATTATGCCACAAATGCTGTTGATTGAGCTCAACTTATATTGAACCAGGAATATTCCTTCGCGGTGGCCATTGGGTAAACTCCTTAAAATGAATACCTTTTAAATGAAAGACATGAGTGTCAGATTTTCCCTGGACTAAGAGCTGAGTCTGATGACACTAAAGGGAGTTGAGCTAAAAGTGCTGGCAGCTGACAGTTGGGCTGGATGTGAGATCATGGACACTTCAGTTCTCAATAGCAGATCCCTGAGGGCTAAGAGTTTACCGTTCTCTGGGGAATCATCGACAATGAACTCTTTAAACTAATTACTCCTACTTACAGTGGTGGCCAAAAATATTGGCACCCTTGGTAAATATGAGCACAGAAGGCTGTGAAATGTTTTTTTTTTTAAATTGTTTATCCTTTTGATCTTTCATTAAAAAAAATAAATAAAAAAAATCAAATTTAATTGAAGTAAAACACTTGAAAGAGGGGAAATATCTCATTATTAAATAAATATTTTTCTCCAAAACAAGTTGGCCACAATTATTGGCACCCCTAGAAACTCTTATGAGTAAAATGTATCTGAAGTATATTCCCATTCATATTTTAATTTTTTTTTTAGTGCATCTGGGTGACTAGAAACATGAAATTGTTCAGCCATGACTTCCTGTTTCACAGGGGTAAAAATATGAGGCAACACACAGGCCAAATTCCCTTAGTCATCAATCACAGTGGGTTAGACTAAAGAATATAGTTCTGATGTGTGGCAAAAGGTTGTTAAGCTTCACAAAATGGGAAGTGGCTATAAGAAAATAGCCAAAGCATTGAAAATGCCCATTTCCACCATCATCATGCCAATAATTAACAAGTTCCAATCAACTGAAGATTTTAAGAATCGGCCGGGAAAAGGACATGTGTCTATATTGTCTCCACACACAGTGAGGAGGATGTCATGGTCCAGTCACTCTGTCAGTCTGGGATTTTGTCTGACAGTACCGTGGCATCATCGTCCCATGTCTGTCTTGTGTTTCGGTGTCTGTCTTTGTGTGAGGGCATGGTTTCGGTTATATTCCCTGCCATGCACTCTTCGGTCTGTCTTGTTTCATGTCTGGAGCACGGTGTCTGGATCCTGATTTCCTGTCTGGTTCGGTTTCAGTCTGTGTTGGGATCCGGACACTCATGCTCCATGTCTGTCTATTATTGACATGGGTGCATCGTGCATATGTTATCTCGGCAGCATGCACATGCTACTCCTACTTACATGCAGTCAATAATTTGTCTCTCGTGAACACGTGTGCGCCTCGCGTTGCGCTCGTGTTGCGCACCTGGGTCGCAAGCTGTCTTCATGTTGTGCTGAGGTTCGGTCACTTCAGTCTAAGGTGTCGGGTGTGTGGCCGAACTCTCGCACAGGTGTCCTCACTTGTTTTTGTGCCTGCTGTGTGCATTGCGTGGCGTTTGCCTCGCGATGTACGTTCAGGTTTCGTTTAGTGTGAGAATGTGTGGCATCGCTTTGTTTGCCGTTGCTACACATTCTCTCATCTAGTTTGTCGGTTGGCAATGTGCGCTCATGCCATTTTTTTGTCTTGTGAGAGCACGTGGCTTTGTTTTGTTTCTGTATCACCGTGTGTCTCTCTGTGTTATGCCATACCCTGCCTACTTGTTTGCTTATTATTAGTTCATTTGCCTCACCTGTCCCTGTTAACCCATTTGATTCTCTCCCTATTTTAGTCTCTTCGTGTGTGCTGCCCAGTTCCACTTCGTCTTGTGATCTAGTCAGTCATGTATGTGTTTTCGGTCATTCCTTGTCACTCCTGTTCCACTACCTTGTTCCTGTTCTGTCCGATCGGTCCTGTGCCCTGTTTACCTTCTTCCTCAGCCCGGATTACTTCCTTTGTTATATTTCTCCTACGGGGTTGTTTATGTTTGTTTTTCCCCCTTGTAAGACTTTAGGTTTGATTTTTGCCCTTTTAGTTTGTTTTAATAAATTCATTTATTTTAACTCCGCGTTTGGGTCCTGAGCCTCTGCATTCCTGACAGAGGATAGTTCAAGTGGCCAAAGAATCTCTAAAGATCACAGCAGGAGAATTGCAGAAATTAGTTGGGTCTTGTGGTCAGAAAGTCCTGGACATCTTGTTCGGATACATGGCATTATGAAATCAAAACCTGACTGCCTCTGCCAGAAAGCTTACAATGGGCCCTGGTTGGATCTTCCAGCAGGACAATGATCCAAAACAAACATCAAAATCAACACAAAAATGGTTAAAAAAAATCAAAAACTGACCACAAAATCAAGGTTCTGCCATGGCCATCCCAGTCCCCTGACCTGAACCCCATAGAAAATTTGTGGGGTGAACTGAAGAGGAGAGTCCACCAACATAGACCTCTGAATTTGAAGGATCTGTAGAGATTCTGTATGGGCGAATGGTCTCAGATCCCTCATTAATTTACTAATGAGATATTTCCCCTGTTTCAATTGTTTTACTTCAATTAAAATTTTGTATATTTTTTTAATGAAAGATCAAAAGGATAAACAATGCAGATTTGTTTTCACAGCATTCTTTGCTCATATTTACTAAGGGTGCCAATATTTTTGGCCACAACTGTACCAAGCTAAATGATTAAGGTAGGGTGACCATATTCTGGTTTTCCAAAAAGAGGACACCTTTTTTTTTCACCGGGGGGTGGAATAGTAGGGTTCAAATCAGTGTTACTATGAATGCAAACTTTAATACAGTGAAAAAGACACTCTATTAGCATAACATAAATATATATAAATAAATAAACATTTCCAACATTCTTTTGAATGTCCATGTACTAAAATAAAATATCTGATGCCATGAGTGTACCTTCATTTATTATTAGTATTATTTTGAATGGCCATGGAAAATGAAGCAATGTGGTAATTTTCCCTGGTAGTGGTCCGTTAATTTACCTGATGAACTTTCACCTTTTGCTGACCCTTTATGCTTCGCAGAGCTAATGTGTGCTTCTAAATCACGTGCACCTTTATTAGCAACTGACACATAAGTGCCAGCTTTACATGTCATACATTCTGCTTCCCACGGATCTCGACCTGGACGAAAACATGGGAATTTTTTGTGCAAATCTTCTGTAAATTTGCACTTTCGTTTGGGCATTGTTTCCACTCAGCTGTCTTTTGCTGCTACTGTCAAGCAACTGTTTGATGCCGAACACAACAGCGCTTTGCGCGTTCGTGGGAGATTGACAGGCAGGAATTTGGCCAATAGTTGCTGCAAGCCTCTTATAATCGACCAATCGGTGTGCGAGAAAGCGGGACTTACAAAGAGGGGTTAAAGCAATGCAAATATGCACGCACACACAATGAAGTATTAGACCAGATGCACATCATAATGCAACTAAAGCTGAATCCCGGACATTTTCGCAAATTTAGAAATCCCGGATGCTTTTTTAAGGTCCGAAAAAGAGGACGTATGGTCACCCTAATTAAGGAATTGGAAAGGAATTGTGTGTGTTTTAAATTGCATTTTGTGTAAATTCAGTTATTATTTTGTCTTGTGGAATTTATGTAAATATCTGTTATGTCAAATAACTTCATCAGGGCAGAACTAAATAAAAAAAAATATTTATTATTTATTTATTTTAATTGATAAACACCTTGCAGATTCTGCAAGGGGTTGCAAATTTATAGGATCTGAGATCAAATGAACTCCCAAATGCTGTGTGATTGAACTGAATTCCCAGATTTTTTTTTCCTGACTTTTCATTATAAGCAGCCCGAAATAAACCTCATTTTGGGACATTTATTTTGAAATTCTGCACTTCCACTTTCTCCTAGTTGGGAACTCACTGACAGCTGATTCATTCTATGATGAATCATTTGTTCCCAAATCAGACATCACGGCTCACATGTGTTTGTTGTTGTGTGCAGAGAGCTCAGTTCAACAAAAAAGGTGAAGAGTGGCACGCGTACTCTAAAGATGCCATTCAGTAACTCACAAGATGATATCTGGCAAAACTGCATATGAACGCACCGCCTGTTGCCAGTGGCGACTAAATTTAAAATTATTGTCGAAATTGTTTATTTTTTGTTTCATTTTCCTGATCTTAGTCGCAATCTGGAGCCCTGCTTTGGCTCACATTTTTGCAATTCAGTTTGGAGACGCTATCCTGTTGAAAAGACCAGCTTAAACCAGTCTGAATTTTCATGCTCATCTAGGCAGGTTTATGCTGTACACCAAAAGCAAGGTCTTTCTAGTGAAGCTGGTTGACCAAGGAAGTCTTGCTAGTTAGAAGCCTGGTAGGGACACCAGCATGGGTGCCTGCAGCTTTTCATCTGAGGGTACACACATAAATCTGACAAAGTGTACCCTTACATATAGGGTGGTTCGGGGGGCCCTGATGAGACGTTTTTTTGCGAAGGCCGTTTTGTAAATTACTGAAAAGAACCGACTCAAACAAATGATTCATTCGCAAATCCGGCATTGCTAGTTTTTTTAAACTGCCAACAGAAAGACGGGACACATGTCATTATTGCTGAAATATTTGGAGAGAAAATGTTTCTCAGGTCAGATGGAGCACTCATGGTACACATGCAGCTGCAGACGTCACTGGACACCAGCACAACAGCATCTGATACTAAGGATCAGCATCCAAAACATAATAAATGCCTGGTAGTGGTGCAGAAATTAGACACTGCAGCTTTAAGAAAGAGGAACAATTCCTGCTAACTGTCTAGGAGAGACTGCAACTTCTTGAGCTTACGTGACACTCTGTCAAACTCTTTGTCATGCACACACACACATTTACACAAACACAGCAAGACAGGGAACAGAGCGTGCATCCAAACAACCTATCTCACTCACACAGACTCACAGATCAGCCTTGGGCTTTGTGTTGTTCAATAAAATCCTCTCAAAACATCTCTGTCTTTCTCTCTGATTCCCCTGTTTCACTCTCTCTCCTATTTTCTTATACTGTTTTGGATGTGGTCACTGTGGTGTGAGGTCTTTTAGGGCTTTATGTCACTCTCTGGACCTTTGAATCATGGAAATCATACTCATGCCCAGGCTTTTATGCCAACTGAATTAGATACAGCAACCTGGCAAAATATGGCATGAGCTTGTGGTGTCATTCTGCCCCCCCACCTCACACCGTATCTCTGCAGACTAACTTGGAAACTTGTGCGGAAATCTTTAACTCCCATTACGTCGAGATGCAGGAGTGTTACTTCACGCAAACATGTCGGCGCCCAGGGCAAGGAGGTTTACAGTCAGTGTCAAACATTCACTTTTATTAAATGATATTCATTAACGAGTCAAAGTTCTTACATTAAATGATAACGTGTTTAGCAAACGTTTTGCAGAGACAGGTGTTCAAAACACAATTAATAACACTGATCGTAACGATAGCATTGCAGCATCGTATATCAGATTGTTTGCTATGAGACGTCTCTGACAATCAATGTACCCCTCAAAATCACAACGTAATCAATATCAAAATTAAAAATAAGCTCCACCTTTGACACGTTTGTGTTTAGTTGTCAGGAAATTGTCACTGAATTTCGAATTAAGTGAGAAGTCACATCATACATGATCACCATCGATCATCGTTTTCATGATCGATCAGTACTGCCACGTCCAAGTACCCGAGTACCCGAGTACTCGTGCCAGCCCTACACTAGACTCTGTAAAAAGCAACAAAAATCAATGTGTCCGCATGCCAGGGTCTCTGACACTTCTTGCCTGTCAATCATTTTGCACATTCTCATAGTATTGTAGTTGCAATTTGAGGCTTGAAGTCGGCATGAAATCAAAAAGGACCCTATTTATTTTTTTAAAGCATGTTACTGGCCTTTTTATGAATGATTCATCCATGCATTTCTGCTATTTTATAAAAACAATTTTACCTCGTAATCTTTAATCAAAATGTCATAACTTGCTCTTCCGGTGATCTGACTGACTCTTCTCTGCTGACATATGCAAGTATGTTGTACAGTATGCTGTAAGTAGTTGACAGTTTTAACCCCGCCTCTTCAAGAGTCCATCATGTAAACAAACCTGGCTTCAGAGCTGCTAATACAGAAATGAAGAGTTGTTTCTTTGGCTGTTTCCCTAACAAAACCCCGTTCCCTACCCTACCCCATCTTTTAGAGGTATCTTGGGATGTACAGCACGAGTAATTGTTCTTTTTTCCCTTTATTTAGTGTATTTAGTGTATTGTGATTTAAACGTTGCAATATTGTGTTCTTTTACTTGCTCATTTCTCAACGGCTACAGTGTCGTCGTAAGTAAAGACTGCAGTGTGTTGTGTGCATTTATGGGCTGTTTATGTATTAATGTTGTCGGTTAGATCATTAGTGTGTTGAGGGTTTTTGTGTCTGTGTGTCGACTGCAACTCGCATTCAGATCTGCCTCCTTCATTCTGGTATGCCCATTTTCACAATCCAGTCACCAACCAACAGATAAACTCAAGTCCCTGCCCTACATTCTTTGGCCACTGCCCTGCCCTTCGATATCCGTTTCACTCGGAAATACATCACAACGTGCCGACTTTAATGCCATTTTTGCCCATGTTGTTCATAACAGTTGTCAGCTGAGGGTGATATTTTGCTGCTGTTGTTTTTGACAACTGCGTCTGCTCGGTGTTGGTCTCAATAAAGCTCATTTGTTTTCTTTGGAGTGCAGAATTTTGGAAAGAGGGGGCATGGCTAATCCAATGGCTCAGCTTGTGGAAATTCTAGAACAGTTTACAGCACCTTTAAGCGCTTTATTAATCTGATTTGATTTGAGATTGAATAACGACTCTTGTGTGGTTCATCGCACAAAGTGAATGTATCACTTCAGAAAACTTAGTGGATGAGTGATATCGATTACTTTGCCTTTGGTTTGGCAAATAAAAATTTTTAAGACTCCCATTTGAGTTCCACGTAAAAAAGAAAGTCATATGGATTTGGAGCAACATTCATTTTGGTGAGTAAATAATGAAAAAAATAAGTATTTTGGATGAACTATCTTTAAAGACTTCTGATGCAGCATACCGTATTGTGAGCGCTAGTTGCTGACTTTTCTGTGTAACTAGTTGACTAGTAAAAATGAGTAGCCACTGCAAGCCCTAATCTCCTGTGAGATAAAAATCTGAACAAAGCGGTCCTTGACAGCAGCTGGAAAAAAAGTCATCAGCCCTTAGCTTGGGCATGGAGCAACCTTACCACTCTGTACACAGTCCTTCCTCAGCATCTGCCGCCACATGCATTCACCCCTCTCTGTTTTTCTACTTTTTTGTGTCCCTATCTCTCTCTCTCCTGCTACACATCAACAAGATGAAGTGGCCTTATAGTGACCATCTCAGCCTTTAATAGCCTCCGTAAATCACCACAGGTTTAGCACAGCACAATAGCAGCAGTGACCCATTCATCACCCCCACACTACAAGAGTTCTCTGACATATCAAGATGTTAATTCTTACACTATTACTATTGCAGCTTTCTCTTCTTGTTTGCATGAGTGAATATGTGTGCGTATGGGTCAGGTTTTGCCTATGATAAGGGAACCAAATGTCCCCACAAGAATAGTAGAACCTGAAAGCCGATCCCCATGAAATGTAAACATGTTAAAAGGTCTCTGTGAGGTTTAGGGCTCAGCCCTGTTGGAAGGAACCGCTTACATCAACATGAATTTCCATTCTGGTCCAGCCTGGTTTTTGATGATAAGTTCTGGTCTCGTGTTTCTCTAGCTAGTGGACCAGCATGGTCTTATTGCTGATGCTAGTTGACCAAGCAAGTCTAGGAACAGCAGCACACCAGCATCCCATGTTGGGGACCAGCAAATAAAAAACAACATATGCTAGTGACCATCTGCTGGTCTTTTTAGCATGGAGGAGAGAACGTCATTAGCTCAGTATAAAAACAACAGACTTCAAGCAAAGTCTCCACCATGATAGAAAAACAAACTTATTTGTGTGTGTGTTTTTCCTGTAGGAATGTATTTTCTGTAAGTGTGTGTAGGGGGTGAAAACACAGAGCGAAGTGACAGTCAGCTAATCCAGTGCTAATCTACTTTTATTGCTTCTGCTCTCCGGTGGCCAACAGCAGTTGGGGGTGTCACACACCTGATGCACTCTCTCACTCTCAAGTGTTTTCATCAATATCTCCATGATCAGCTGCCTCAGCTGGACTTAAATCTCAGCCCCAGACGGCACACCAACAGTCCATTCACTGATCATCTGATGCAATCTGCACAAAAAACTGGCAAGCACTATATGAATAAAGCAGTTCCATTTGATTGGCTGGCTTCTACACAATTTTTGGCATTATTTTCATGTCTGTAATTAGCATAACATGGTGTAGTTCTTAAGATCATAAGGCCCATTATACCTATATTTTACACTAAACTCCCATATTAAAAATGTATTGAAATAAGTAAACAAGTAAGCCTTGTATATAGTCATAAGACTGAAGTGGGCCCACGAATGCAAGGATGGAGTGGAGAGAAATATATTAGATGTGGTCATGGGGAGATCACTAACATAAAGTTTAAGAACCTAAAATTTGAAAAGAGATGTGGTTAGTTGTTTAAATGGAAATGTAATTAGCAATTACACTTGAAAGGGCAGTTTTCAATCAAACCTCTGCCTATCTCTCACAGAACAAGCTACTGGATGACAATCAGTCAGGTTTCAAAAGTGGACACTCCACCGAGACTGCACTGCTGTCTGTCACCTAGTCACTGAGACGGGCGAAAGCTGAATCCAGATCATCCATCCTGATTCTGCTGGACCTTTCTGCAGCCTTTGACACAGTCAACCATCAGATCTTACGCTCTACCCTCTCCCCGCTGGGCATCACAGGAACAGGTCCTTCAAGGTAGCCTGGAGAGGTGAGGTATCCAAGCCACATCAGCTACTTACTGAGGTACCTCAGGGATCAGTGCTTGGGCCACTTCTCTTCTCTATATACACAACATCACTGGGACCCATCATTCAGACACATGGTTTCTCTTACCACTGCTATGCTGATGACACGCAACTCTACTTGTCTTTCCAGCCCAACGACACCACAGTGACTGCTCAAATTTCTGCCTGCCTGGCAGACATCTCGGCCTGGATGAAGGAGCACCACCTGCAACTCAACCCAGCCAAGACTGCATCACCGTATAGCTGGGTGCAACTACAGTAACGCCTTCCAAATTGGTCAGAAATCTAGGGGTAACCATCGATAACAAACTAAATTTCACAGACCACATCTCAAAGACTGCAAGATCATGTAGATTTACACTCTACAATATCAGGAAGATTAGACACTTCCTCTCTGAACATGCCACACAACTGCTTGTCCAGTCACTTGTCATATCTAGACTGGACTACTGTAACGCTCTCATTGCAGGCCACCCTGCGTGTGCAATTAGACCCCTGCAATTGATCCAGAATGCAGCAGCACGTCTGGTCTTTAATGAATCAAAGAGAGCACATGTTACACCACTCCTTGTCTCTCTCCACTGGCTGCCGGTTGATGCACATATCAAATTCAAGGCTCTGATGCTGGCATACAGAACAGTCACTGGGTCTGCTCCAGCATACCTAAAATCATTTATGCAGAGCTACGTGCCCACTAGAAGCCTGCAGTCGGCTAAGGAACGTCGCCTTGTTGTTCCAACACAAAGAGGCACCAAAACACTTTCCCGGACTTTCGGCTTCATCATACCACGTTGGTGGAATGACCTTCCCAACTCCATCCGTGAAGCTGACTCACTCTCTGTCTTCAAAAAACGACTAAAAACACATCTTTTCCATGAGCACTTAACCAGTCATTAAAAAAAAAAACAAATTCCTGTTGCACTTTAATCTGTTTTGAATACTATTCTGATGCTAGTGAACCTTTGTAATATGGCACTTTTCATACCACTGTCTCCTTAAGATGGCTTATGTTTTCCTCTTTTGAAAGTCACTTTGGATAAAAGCGTCTGCCAAATGAATAAATGTAAATGTAAATGTAATTATACTGCCCTGCAAAGGCAAAACACAAAATTGACTGAAATCAGGTCTTGAGTTTGGCTCAGATGCTAAAATTCAGAGAAAACTTGATGTGAAAATGCAGTCACTACAAAATCAAAATAATTACAGACATTTTTAATCAGTTTCAGTGTCATTTGCTGATTTTGGCCTTTGTTGGGTAATAAAGGGTACTGATACATATTTTTACCAGTGAAACTAAACATGTGAAAAGTAATTTAGGTAAATACACAGGAATGTAGATGGATGAACGGATGGATGGATGGATGGATGGATGAATGGATGGATGGAAAGTAATGCCATATCAGCACCAAGGGTTATTTTCATGACAAAATCAGAGTAGTTTAAAAGTGCAATGAAAAACAATAAACTTCCACAGCACTGTAAAACAAAAGATGTAATTAAAAAAGACGTAAGACGCAAAGTGAAGACAGCATCTTTCAGCGACACCGAACTTTCAACAGGGGAAACAGAAGCATGTGTCCTGCAAAACACTACTGTATTCAAGCCATGATTGCGAACGGTACCATCAGCTAACTTTGGCTGGTATGGTGCTTTACAATTCAGGTCCAGTATTTCGCTAACAACTGCAGCGTGATTTTGGTGAGCTGAGGTGGAGGGAGAGGGAGATATTTGATGAGCGGGAAGAGGGAGACTGTGGTGGTACATTAACAGAAGCCACATGGTCACTGCTAGAGACACTATCAGGCTTCTTTATTGGCACTAAAAACCTATGCATTGCACAAAAATATCTCTTATTACCATTGTTGCTCGCATGACCGTCTTTGGTCCGTTGCAGAGTGAAGTCAGTCACCTTTTAAATGTAAACATGTCGTTGCTTTCGGCCAGTGACAAAAACAGAAAAATACTATACATTTCTGGTGCTATTTTGTGATTATGAAATCAATATAAAAAGCGCAATATTTTCAACACACAGCCTGCCCCCAAACTGGTTGTTACCAATGCACAGATCGTAAAAAATAAAATAATTTATGTAATACCGTGTTTGCCAAATGTTTGATTAGGTGGGCAAGACTCACGTTTGGGTGGGCTCAGGCCACCCCTGCCCATGCCTACATTCGGCCCTGTTAGGAGTCACTCAGCACACCCTGGATTCGAACTCGTGACTCCAGGGGTGGTAGTCTGCGTCTTTGCTCGAAATGGCATCAAATCTTTGATATGCAGAGATTTGTTTAAAGTGCTTAGTGGCAAGTAAACAAGAGACCCACGAGCATAACTGTGTATTTTCACTTTGCTTTTGAGTTATGTCTGTGAAATAATCTATACTTATTACTTTTGGACATCATCACAAAGCCTTTGTTATCTATACAACATATGATCATGAACAGACACTGTTTTGCAATTATTTGAATGAGTTTTCCATGGTGGTCTAAACCAAATGGACATAAAAACAAAATTAACTGTGGTTGGCTGCTTTACATACCCATCAGACAGACCCTTTCTGGTTAAGTGGGCAGTTCTTGTCCAGAGTAAACTGCAATGTCAACCAGACTTTATGCTGTTAGTCAAAAGTCTGGCTATATGGACTTATTCTTCCATTGTAAATCTTAGCTGGCGAAGCAGGAAAAGAAGTACGATCTTTCTGAAGCCGGTTGAAAGGGCTGGGTATTGATACAGATTTCCCGATTCAATCTGATTCCAATTCACAAACTCTCAATTTGATCTGATTTGATTCCGATTCGATATCGATTCATATGGGTCTATATCAGTATATGAAAGAATGTGAAAGAAATATGAAAGAAATTCTCTCCCAGCTAATTGTGTTAATTTTACAGGGGACTTTCTTACTAGGTTTAATTTGACTAATTATATTTTATTAGTTTTTCATAATTTTGGCTTTTTTTAAATGAACAAATCCATGTATTCAATCAATAAATAAAATATTATATTTCATGTTTATTGTTTAATTGCATAATTTGTACTATTTACATGTATTTACATGGATTTATTGAACACCTCCTAAAATCGGTACTGTCTCTTTAACAAAACCGGCATTTCTGTAAAAAGCGTCTGTAAACCCTAAAGCACATGTTAACGAGAGAGATCTCATTTTTGCCATGCATGATTAGAATTACATTTTTATTTTTTAATTTTTATCAACAACTGACCATAGAGAACCGAAAGGGTATTAAAAGAGACATTATTCAATGACAAATGGGTTGTGTGGATGTCATCTTTGGACGCGTATTACACAGAACAACTTTTACTCTCTACACGCAGTGAAAGGATCTCACTTCTGAATACTCAACCACTGTACTAAACAATTACTGGTCACTGGAATGGGAACATTTATCAGCCAGTTGCCAAGATTATACTTTTTATTTGCGAAATTTGATTGCAAATGCGAATGATTTCCTCTCGTTGTAGTGGAGGGCTTCGCATAGAGTGAAAGATAGATTTTGGTATTTAAGAATCGATATCGATATCGAGATCGTTCAGATGAAGATTGTGATCATCGGAAAATCTATATTTTTATTCACCCCTACTGGTCAACCAATTAAGTCTTGCTGGTTAAGCTAATTAGGCAGCCTCTTGGGGACACCAGCACACCAGCATTCCATGTCTTATGAGCAGAATGGTTTGAAAAATACAAATCTGTATTAATATAATATTCAAGCGCAATGGTGGACTTTATACAAAACAGAAGGGAACATGAAGTTAACTGCAGCCAAGCTGATGACTACAACTGAAAAGCTTTCAGAAAGAGATGATGAATATTTCTCCAGCTGCCTTGAGTAATATTGATCTTTATAAGAGAAGAGTTCTTGGCGCTAAGCAAGGCTTAATGCTGCAGGGACACTTGGCTCTAGCTCAGTTATGTCTGGCCTTTGCTCTCCCAGATGTGTTCTTCTGTCAGTGTCAGCCTGCAAGCAGTGCACACCCATCCTCAGGCACCAATTAAAAAGCCTAGATATACAACAGACCTGCAAGCTCCGCAGAAGGTTTTGGGTGAAGCAATACATCGCAGCAGGGTGGGATCCAGGCTTGTTATGATGCATCATCGCATGACATCAGATGTAAAATACATCAGAAGACCAGACAAAATTCATGACTTGCACAGAGCAAAACTAGTGACATCGACAAGTGAGTTATTGTTTTTAGGAAAACAAAATTCTCAATAATTGAGAGACGCAACTTCTCTGAGAAAAAATGTGTGTGCTGATAGCATACTAACAGTCAGTCTTCCTTTAAAACACTGCTGCTACATAGATCAAAGCAGTGCCTTAATGACAAATTTACTGCCTTAATAACTTTCAAGACAATCGCTGTTCGACTTAAAAAATGACAGAATCCTTAAAAAAAATGTGTCTTACTCAAGGCTTCCTAAATGCAGACTAGAAGACTAGTCATTCAGAAGACCCACCAACTAGTCAATTATTGTATGAAAATTTGCAGTTTTGCACTTCCTTAATCAGACTTACCATTTGAGACAGTAACAGACCTGTACCAAACAAATCTGAAAGCAGACCTGCTGGAAGTGGCAGCCAGGAATCAAGTACAAATGTGACAAGTGGCAAAATGTAGGACAGAAAAGCACTGAACCTCACAGAAAGAAGATCAGAAAACACTGCTGTAAAGCAGAAACAAGTGTTGACTGAGTGTGGAATATGGTTGCCAAAAATGCACATATGGTGGAGAGCGGTCCTGGTCAGATAACCCACAGCTAGATGAGTGAAAACTGCATAGCTTGGCTGTACATATGGTGGAGAACAGTGGGTACTCTCTGACTCTGAGAGGGAATGGCTCATTAGCAAGAGGACTTTTTGGGTGAGATGTGCATTCTTTAGACGTGACTCGTGACTGCATTCATATGGGCAATGAAATTCGTAAACACAAATGAATGCGAGGGAGATGGCAAACATAAAAAAAAAAAACACTTCAAAAAAGTGAAAAATCATTACAATTTTGTCTTAAATAACTTTATCTAGCTACCATCAAAAGTCCCAATTTAACCCGTGCACTTAAGCCACACTTAAAAATACATTAAATATAGCACAAACACACTTTTTGCAAAGAAGTTTCTTAAATTTGTTTGGTTTCAAATTTATATATATTTACAGTGGCGTCTCTAAATTAGGGGCAGGTGGGGCTGCAGCCCACCAGATGTGGCGCTGTTGAGCAAAATGCATGGCATAATCATACATTTTTAAAGAAATAATATATTTTATTTTATTTTAATATATAATATATTAAACTTGTTTTACTGTATGTCCAATATACAAGACAAAAGTAGATATTCTTTAGAGAAATTCTATATTGAGGTCTGTTGTGTTAAAGTCATTTAATCGTTCTTATTTGCTATGCATGGGGCTAGCCCGTCGTCTTTAGTGTTAATTAAGGGAGTTCTTGAGAATGTCATGCGCATGTGAAATTAATAGGGATGTTCCTGATATCAACATAAGGTGTCAAAGATGAGAAGCACACACATCTCTGAAGCTCAGTTAATACATTTACTAAGTATAATTGGCAGAAACAGTGTGCCGCTTTTCCGCACTTTCTTTTTATTTCACTTTTTTGCACTTTATTATCATGTATTAACACACTGATGTAATGATTATTGTATGCAGTCTTGAAATCAGAGACCCTCTCCTTGAAATCCGAACACAATTTTTCAAAAGAGACACATATTACCATGTGTAAATGGCGATGGTGCCTGTTAAATCTACAGCTTAACGCAACTTAACACCAAATAAACAGGGCACACAGCAAGAGTGTGTGTGTGTGAGAGAGAGAGAGTAGAGTGAAAACTGAAGCACTAGGTTAAAATAATTTTCTTGTTTTATCCTTCAATATGATGGATAGCATTTGGAATTATCCATCAATGTTTAAAAAAAAATCGGTAAAAAGATGGAGAAAGTTTATGCAACACCTGAAATGTTGGGTTAAGTGATTGTTTGTGCCCCACCAGAAGTAATGCACCTGAGATGCCACTGTGTGTATATATATATATGGTATATACAGTATATTTACAGTATATAAGTTAATTCTGGGAAAAGCTCTAAGACTGTTTGCTTGCAGCTGCCACTTGGTTTGATATTGTGTATCTAATGCAATGACATTCAACCATTATTAAGTGTGACTTGGGTGTCTAAAAGTGTCCAAATACTTTTGGGGCCACTGCATACTAATGGAGGATAGTGCAAACCTGGGCAGTTTTTTAATGGCAGGCCAGACAGGCAGATTGGCTGAGCTTAGTATGAGGCATCAAGTGAATAGACTTGTGAAATAGCAGAAGAGCCTTGTGATGGTAGGCTCAGGGCAGAAAAATGTTCACAGATAAACAGCTGTCAGACTGAGGTGCTGTGTCCTCCATTCATCATGACATCCATGAACAGAGACACCTCCTCTAATGAGCACCTCTTGTGGCAGGGCTGACTTCTTTTTGCAGGCTGCTGGATGGAGTGTCTCTCAGATATGTGATGTAGCGATGAAGCATTTGTTGTGATCAATCACCTTCAGTCAGAAGGAGTCTGCAGCTCACTCTTACTCTAATTCTGGTTAATGGAAACAAGCCCCCATCGGTGCCACCAATTTTTCACCAAATACACAGATCAGTCATTCTTAAAGGTGAGGTTTGTAATGTTTTTGATGTTAAAATATGTTTTCTATCCTAGCTTAATACGCAGAGACAACTGTAAGTAAACCCTTCGTAGGTTGTTTTCCCTGAAAAGTGTAACACTGTGGCTTTGTTGGATTATCAAAATATTGTTGTATTTGTTTAAGCAGCCCGACTAGCCTGACACAGCAACATTGTCTCAATCAATCAAGGGTGTAGATTTGGTTTGAACATGAGGGGAGGTTGTATTGTATAGTGGGGGGTGGGGGTGGGGGGGTTGTTCTTGCTAGTCTTGATTATTGGGGGGTTACCTTCCCCCCAGAATCTTTGCCCCTGCAACCATTCACATAAGTTTGGCTATATGACTATATGTTTGTTTGCCCAATTGAAGACAGGGGGAGTATTTGGGAAACCAGTTTGAAAACAGTGACTTTTACAAATTCTGTTTGGCAACGCTAGTGTTGCAGAAATTACTCTAATTATGTAAACTTGAGACCAATCAACCTTCTGAAGACAATACAGATCACTGATTTTCTGTAAGCAGGTTCAGCTAAGTGGGGTCTGGCTTATTTTTTCCTATCAATTCCAACTTAAGAAACAATAAATGGTATAAGCTAAAAGTGTTTTCACTGCGAGCTGCTTTAATATTGGTGTAGCTTTACCTGGCTAAGCTACTTTCTCATACTCACCAGTTGTATCCCAAATGATGCACTATACACAGTGCACTTACACAATACACTATGCTCTCTGCCATCTAGTGTATGAAATTTCAAAGTGTAGTATCGTCTCAAATGTAATGCTTATGTTTTTTCACTTCAGAAAAGCATTCACCATTTTTCAGCTGAAGGAAGTGATGATTCAAACGCACGCGATGTGTTGTCGCTAGCTTTAGCATATTAGCCAAGCTCAGTCCAACACTTTTATCTGAAAAAATTTATATATTCACACAGCATGCATGGGTGATGGTATTCAACTCACATTTGTAAGGTGCTATATTCACAGAAGGTTCTGCTAGTTGCCATGTTAGTTGCCACAATTGTTTTGTTAATCAAGCATCGCAGTGAGGTAACTCTGCGCATGGGGCAAGCCAGGACTGCGGAGTACATGAAGTGTCCAACATTTCCATTTTGTTGGTTGAAGAAGTACATCATCTGGGTTCTCGTAGTCAACTTCTTTTCTTTGCATTTTCAGTGTGAACACACAACTCACACTACATACTGTACACTACAAAATGGCATAGAATAGTGCAGAAGTATGCGATTTGTGATGCAGATACTACAGTATGTTGTATCACATGACCTGTATGTGTGTTGCTCCACTCCTAAAACATGTTAGTTTTTTTTCTACAAACATTGAAAATAGTATTAGTCTGTTCCTATTAATATATATATATATAAATGCCAGATGGGCATATTTCCATTCCAAGCACACAGCAAAATGTTGGCTCAGATTAGTATCATATCGTCCAAATGAAAGCAACATTGGCTGATTGCATCACATATTTAGAATGGAAATTAGCTGGTTCCAATCTACATTTGACCGATCCTTCCACTCCAAGCATAAAAACTCCTAGATCTAATTAACAAATGTACCTTCTTTACATTAAATTTATGCACTTGACAAATGCTTTTATCCAAAGTGACTTACAGTGCATTCAAGCTGTGCATTTTACCAGTATATGTGTTACCTGGGAATCGAACCCATACCAGCACCATGCTTTAAGGGTTGTGCTACAGGAACCCTATCTTCTTGGCTTTAACAATCAAAGGTGACATCACTATGCAAAGATGGACAATATATACATTTTCTAGTTATGTTTATGGAAATGCAGTGCTGTAATCATTTTCAGGCAACGCTATCATACTTGGATTCCTCTCAAGTCTCCAAGAGTACTGTGAGTTAAGCTGTGGGAGTTTCCTTAGCGTGGGAAGCTACCCAGATCAAGATATACATCTCAGTCAAAACAGCAACACACAGCTTAAGAAGAAATCATGTTAAAATCTCTCTGAAGCTTCAATCGCAATGTTTGCAGATCAAAAGATATCTATAGTCAAATTAAAATGGCCACCACTTTCACCAGTCATTACTTGAGTAAGCTCGGTGAGCTGGACACCTGCTAAGTACAGGGGTATTTGTTACCATTTCCAGAGGTGTATGATCATCCAAAAGTAAGGTAAACACAGAGAAATTTACTGCATTATAGCATTTAAACTTTTCCATCCAATTCCACTCAGTTATTTAAAAACAAAAAACAGATGGAGTATGTGACAAGGAGGAGAGCGGGGCCGGGCCGTGACTATGCACACCCGGCCCCCAATCGGGCTAATCAGCCGAGGAGAGGGATAAATGCAGCCAGATGCGGCAGTTCAGGAGAGAGAGAGAGAGACACACGGCAACTGCGTGCCCGATTGGGGGCCGGGCTTGCGTAGTCACGGCCCGGCCCCACCCTCCTCCTCGTCGCAGAGTAGTTTTTGTCCATGCAGGGTAACAGGTGAGAGAATCAATAAATTATGCATTGTTTACTGTAAACACTAGCTAGGTCATAACATTAATTCAATTGTGTGAGCCTATTCTATGTATTTAATGTCTCCAATCTTGGAAATCAATCTTGGAAATGAGTGCTAAAAAGCATATGTGAAACTATCCCCAATTTCTTTCACTTACTCAGGAGGTGATATTGATTTTCATGTCTCCAGAGTCCTGAACATAGTATAAATAGAGCAGAATACTTCACAGAGCTTTCAAAGAGCATTTGACATCTTATAGCACAAAGGCAGCCTTGAAGATGTGCTCAGCTGCTTCTTTTATCTTTTCATGCTTGGAATTTCCTTTTTGTATTGCCACGGATATGCATGCCACTCAGACCTCATTAAAGATTTCAGAGATCATTCGGACCCATGTGCTTTGCATATTTATACCTCGTATCACGACTGCAATCAGAAATATTAGAGCAGAAATATTGACTATGACTATACGTTTGTCTGCCCAATTGAAGACAGGGAGTATTTGGGAAACTGGTTTGAAAAAAGTGACTTTTACAAATTCTGTATGGTGACGCTAGTGTTGCAGAAATTACTCTAATTATGTAAACTTGAGACCAATCAAGGTTCTGAAGACAATACAGATCGCTGATTTTCTGTAAGCAGGTTCAGCTAAGCGGGGTTTGGCTTATTTTTTTCCTATCAATTCCAACTTAAGAAACAATAAATGGTATAAGCTAAAAGTGTTTTCACTGCGAGCTGCTTTAATATTGGTGTAGCTTTACCTGGCTAAGCTACTTTCTCATACTCACCAGTTGTATCCCAAATGATGCACTATACACAGTGCACTTACACAATACACTATGCTCTCTGCCATCTAGTGTATGAAATTTCAGTGTAATATCGTCTCAGATGTAATGCTTATGTTTTTTCACTACACAAAATCATTCACTGTTTTTCAGCTGAAGGAAGTGATGATTCAAATGCACATGATGTGTTGTCATTAGCTTTAGCATATTAGCCAACCCAATCAAAATATTAGAACAGAGGTCATTCCAACTTGCTTTCCAAGGTAGAGTTGCAGTATTGGATCTTAAAAGACCTGTTGTATTAACACATTTTACTGGTTTGAAATGAACCCTTTTGCATGTATGACCAAACCGTTGTGATTACACTAGGCTCAAAAGTTGTACGATCAAACCGCTATGATCTGCATGCATGCTGCTGTTTAACCAGCAAAGAGGTACTGAAGTGGTTGTCATAATGAATCAGCTGCTCAATTAGTCTTTTCAACATCACAATAACTCTATTTTTTTTTTGTTACGTACATTCAGGCAATCACTAAATAAAAGTTTAAAGCCATTACCACCTGAGCTGACTGTTTTGATGTACCACACAGTGTTTGTCCTAGAACAAGAATGTCCCTCCCCCTTATACCACTCACAACCGACAAGCAAGTAGCAAACCATGGTTCATGTCTGTGACGTAACTAGCTAATCCTACTAGCTATCTTTTTTTTTTAAAGGAGCGGGCTCCACCCAACCTTCCTGTTTCAAAAGGAAATAAGATAGCACAGGAAAGAAAACTGCCTTCGTCAGGCAATTTCATGGGGTCTTTGATATTATGAGAATAACTGCCATAGCATTCTTCAGAATAACACTTTTTGTAATTTATGTAATGCACTTCTTTAGGATAGATTAGATAACAGCAATCGGAATATATCCAACAAAGAAATCCCTTAGACAACCCCCATCACAATCCCAAGCACGCAGCAACATTATGGAGGTGGACGCCCCGTGGGAATATAGAGACGCCATCCAATAAAGAGGATTATAGATTCTACCCTGTTCACCCAAGTGTTTCCAATGAAATAACCACCTCCTGCAAAAGTCATTAAAATTTAAACCATCCTTTCTTAGGCATATCACCATACAGCACGCATTAACCTCAGAATGAGAGGAAAACAATCTGTGCCTTGATACTGTGCAGTACGCTGACACTAGAGAGAAAAGTGTGCCTGACCGCAGAGGATTGTGTGTCCTGGTTCAGTGGAGTGAGAGTGTGAAAGTGTGTTTGTAGGGTGGAGAGAGAGAGAGAGAGAGAGAGAGTGAGAGAGAGAGAGCATTTCTGGGTACACATTTCACACATGACTCTGCTGTGAGAGGAAGTGGGATAATGTTACATATATATATTTTTGTAGGCTCTAATTTTTATGGCTGACACTGGATGGTTGATGAAACATTAATGGGGAAACACCGGTGGCTAATGAAAGGGAATCTGTGACGAAGCCCTCTAGGTCTTAATAGAGTCTGATGCTTTCTCATGTTTCAAAGGAGAACTATTATCATATGCATAAAATACATTTACTTTTTTTTTTATCAAGATGTTTCTTTGAAAATCACATAGTGTGTCAACAGTAGGGTTTCTTATTCAGAACTGATTCCATAAAAAATATATATATACTGGAACCAAATTATTTTCACCCAAAAATGAAAATTCTCTCATCATTTACTCACCCTCATGCCATCCCAGATGTGTATAAATTATTTTGTTCTGCTGAACACAAATGCAGATTTTTAGAAGAATATCTCAGTTCTGTAGGTCCTCACAATACAAGGGAATTGTGACCAGAACTTTGAAGCTCCAAAAAGCCCATAAAGGCAGCTTAAAATAATCCATAAGACTCCAGTGGTTAAATACGTCTTCTGAAGCAATCTGATAGGTGTGGGTGAGAAACATATCAATATTTTAGTCCTGTTTTACTATCAATCTCCCCTTTCACTTTCACTTCCACATTCTTTTGTTTTTTGTGATTAGCATTCTTCATGCATATTGCCACCTACTGGCCAGGGAGGAGAATTTATAGTAAAGAAGGACTTAAATATTGATCTGTTTCTCACCCACACATATCATATACACAGATGAGCCAAAACATTATGACCCCCCGTCTAATATGCTGTTGGTCCTCCGCGTGCCGCCAAAACAGCGCCGGCCCACCACACTATGTGTAGTGACACATTCCTCCCGTAACCATCATTAAAATTTTCTGTGACTTGTGCCACAGTAGACCTTCTGTTGGTTCGGACCAGATGGGACAGCCTTTGTTGCCCTTGCGCACTGATGAGCCTTGGGCGCCCAACACCCTGTCGCGGGTTTGTGGTTTGCCCCTCCTCGGACAACTGTCGGTAGGTACTCACCACTGCTGACCAGGAGCACCTCATAAGCCTTGCTGTTTCAGAGATGCTCTGACCTAGTCATCTGGCCATTACAATTTGGCCCTTGTCAAAGTCACACAGGTCTTTACTCCTGCCCATTTCTCCTGCATTCAACATGCTGACTACGAGAACTGATTGTTCGCTTACCATCTAATCTACCCAGACCTTGACACGTGGTCTTGAGCAACGTTATTCGCTTCACCTATGAGTGGTCATAATGTTTTGGCTCATCGGTGTAGCTTCTGAAGACATGTATTTATCCACTGGAGTCAGATCGATTACTTTTATGCTGCCTTTAAGTGCTTTTTTGATCTTTGAAATTATTTTGGTGCCCATTCACTTGCATTGTATGGACCTACAGAGCTGAGATATTCTTCTAAAAATCTTCATTTTTGTTCAGCAGAAGAAAGAATGTCATGCACATCTGGGATGGCATGAGGGTGAGTAAATAATGAAAGAATTTTCATTTTTGGGTGAACTATCCCTTTATATGCATCTAACACAGTAACAGTTTTTGGTTAGACATTTGTCAGTGAGTATGCCAAGAAATGCTCTGATGATAAAGTGAGTCAAAACAATAACTGATGATTTTGAAAATGATTGGTGAGTCTTATTGATTCACCAAAAGAACACATGGCACATAAGAATCGACTCGCTGTTGCATGCAACTAGTGAGGGCATCGCAATAGGAAGATGTGTTTTCTATTTATTGTCAAGGCAACCAGTCTTTCTCTCTTATTATGTTCATTTCACACTACTGGCCTTCAATTTAACAAGCTGAAGAGCAACAAAAGAAATAAAATGTATATCGTATTTATTAATCATTCAGATCCTGTATTTTTCATCTTTTTTATCAGAGGACATTTTCATAGATACTACAGAAAATACAGTTTCCATCTGTGGATCCATTGTAAAATTGAGGGCCATTTCGACTATGGCCCTATATTCTGCGGGACATACATGGGGAAGTGTCATTGAAATTACAATGGCAGTAAGGGCTGCACATCAAGCTTTGTGACAGAGCTCAGCCTAAACCCTCTGAAAGCCTGAGAACTTATTTCATTGGAAAAGTGCACTTTGCCATCCTCAGGTGCTGCTGCTCTTTCATGCTTGAGGGAAACTGAGTGAGTCGTCCACATAAATTGTTAGAGCTAGATTGGACAGGGAGGGAGCTTTCCTCATGTTTCATTTATGAAGCTCCAACATATTTTCCTCTACTTGCATTCCTACCTGTGTCCATGTCAACCAAAATAAAACATATGATAAGGGCTGACCAGTCAGGCCAATTAAGATTCAGGCCTTCTAAGGAGGCTTGTGCTTGTTGCTAAGCAACCTGTTCATTCCCAGTTGAAAAGGTGTCAGATTCATGGCAGGTACATGTGTACATCAGCCTGTGCTTGCTGATCCATTTCTTTCATTGATGTTGTCTGACTGAGCTCACATGACACTGATCTGCCAAAATCAAAGCTTATTTAATCCATCCGTCATCAACATACCACACAACTACATCTAATAAATCATAAAAAGGGGTTTTAAGATGTTAATGTGGATGCAAAAGTTTGTGTTCTTTTTATTAATTATGATAATAAGGAGAATTATTTCCTTATGCATTGTTTATGCATTAAGCATTTACCTGCCTCTCATTTTTTAACAGTCACAACAGTTTCATTCTTTCATATGATTTATTGCCCATCCGTAACTCCATGTCAATTCTGTTTCCATTTAACTATTCTGGTTCCTTAACAATTCCTTTAACTATTGTTTTGGTATTTTTAAGTATGTAATTGGTCCTAACTACAGTATATACTAACTAAACCATTTAGCAACATATACTATTTTGTGTACCATCTTAATTAATTTAATTGAGTAGGTCTATCATTAAATACAACAAAACTCTCTTCCGATTGTGTTCAGAAGTTGCCATATGAACATCCGGTTGATAATTACACTGATTTCAGTCTCATGATCCAAATAAATGACTTGAGGTTCACTGATTAAATCAAGAACTGCTCTGAATAGTTCAAGCTCAAGACTGATATGAAGACGATTCTTTAAAAAATTACCTGCTGTTTGTTGCTGTGCAACCAGCGAGAACAATGCAACACTGTCTTTCTCCCTCATACATTCAATTCAGACTGCACGCTCACAACTCAGCTAAAACAATTTCTTTCGCCGTATTATTTGAGACACCGTAGGAAACTTTTAGTACAGTGCTCCATCCACATCAGTCGAAGAATGCTGATGTGCAAGAATCTCTAACGTAACTGAATGTCACAAAAAAGAAAAGAAAAATGGAGCCGGTTCTAGATTTCCAACCCTACTTTTGTATATGTCATTAGGGATAAGGTAATGACATGGGCTGACTGAAGTGATGCAGTGTTGTGTAAAAGCTTTGTGTGTGCCAAACTCCTGAGAAATTTTTCCTCTCAGTAATGGAGAAAGAAACACAAGGGCTTGTCTACAGATGACTCACTTTGTTTTCTTTTAGTTATTCTTCTGGCCCCTTCGGGTTACATCTATTCCCAAAGCAATCTAAGTAAGAAAAATGGCACAGAGATGAGATTTTGACCATGAGGTGTCGCCTGCTCACATACAATCAGTGCTGACTGTCTCTTTTTTATTAGAGAGTTCAATGCAAAATGCTTTCTCTGTTTACAGAGGCCATAGCCACAGATTCTCCTCTGATCATTTGGCTGGAAGAGAAAGGCAGGCCGGTACATTCTTTCTGCTTGCTGGCCATTCATGTCTAGACAAATCCTATCATCCAACATGGAGCTCAGTGCTTTGGAGCTGTGGGCTATTCACAGACCTGTCTTCATCATCTCCCCATCATCTGCAGCAGCTAAATGGAGGATGGTGTGGGGTTGTAGGCCAGAAACATGAATCAGGATCCAGATTTTACAATACAACATAGTAACACAAGTATTTATCGTACAAATGTAAACAACGTGTTTAAAAGCATGAATCATTTATTAAATTACCATGAACTGCGTAGGTCCAACATAATGCAAAACTGACTGCACAATTTTTACTGCACAAAATGCAATGTGGTCACCACAAACTATATTTATCCTTGCTGCAAGTGAACCTGTATAGAATGTAGTCTTTATCATATTTTCTATTGTGCAGTTCTTGTTTTTTGAAGATGAGGGCTTGTCATGCAACCTGTCAATGTTGTTGTCTGCCTAATTTTGCTAGTTTCTACCAAGTAGATGAATTTAAATATGCCGATATTCAGTTTGATTGGACACATAGGTTTTGATGTCAACAAAAGATTGCTTTAATAATAATAGGCCTATTTATTTTTCAATCCTAACACCCTGATTACAAAGGATGCAACCGATGTTAATTTACTTTATGCCGTAAAGGCTTGAGGCCGCATAGAAGTAAACGTTCTAAAAAGATGACATGCATCGGTTGCGTCCTATGTAAACAGGGTGCAACTACTGACAATTATGTGTTTGCATTTTATTATTTTAATTAGCATTGCTTTTTCCAGAGTCATCAACCCTTTCAGAACAAATCTGAGGCCCACCAACTGAGAATCAATGCTCAATGAAAGTATGCAAACGCAGACAGGGATGTACACCTACTTATTCATGCGATTATCTAATCAGCCAATCGTGTGGCAGCAGTGCAGTGTATAAAATCATGCAGATACAGGTCAGGAGCTTCAGTTAATGTTCACATCAACCATTGGAATGGGGAAAAAATTTGATCTAAGTGATTTCGACCGTGGCATGATTGTTGGTGCCATATGGGCTGGTTTGAGTATTTCTGTAACTGCTGATCCCTTTAGTGCCCCTATCCTGGAAAAGCATTCGTCTAAAAAAAAATTGCTCATTTGCATACTCGTGTCACTAGCGTGAAGCCCGAATGTCCAAGCAACATCATGTCTGTTTTGACAATAACATTTGTGTGAATTACAGTAGATCTCGCGCCAGGTGCGCTACTTTAAAGGAAGTTCAACTTATATGTCTCAAAATACGTCTCGAGACCCCTGTATATTGCCTGTTTCTCACCGCAAGCAAAAGCATCAACATGCAGTGACACAGAAGAGAAGCACACATCTGAAGCACAGTTAAACAGGTACTGCACTAAAATGTTGCTTTTGTGCTTAGATTAAATATCAACTGTATCTGGGAGAAACAGCACGCCTGTTTCTGTCATGCTTTCTTTGCGCACTTTATTATGGTTTATTATCATGCAGTAACACACTGGCTTAGTGACTGATGTATGTCCTCATGAAAACTCCCCTCGAAATCCAAACACAAGAAGCATTTGAGCAACCAGGCTTCACAGACCCGTCGGACACAGCGCAGTTAGTTGACTACGTGAGGCTGCCTGCGTCTTTGATGCACGCAACACGCTGAACTCAACAAAAGCACTTTTAAATGCACTCGAAACCTATTTATCAACACAACTGTATAAAAATAGGCGTTAATAAAGCAATGCAAAACAGTGTAGTTAAGTAGATGTCTTTTGGATATTTAGAAGTTCCACATGCAGTCATATGTTTCCATCCAAGTTGCGAATTTAATTTATGCGAAAAATTAGAATATTGTAAAACAACAGCGCGTCACACAGTTCTGGGAAAGCTATGTGTGCGCGTTCCTCCTTCTTTTGCCATGCGGATCTAAAATAAAAGATAAAAATATGTTGATGGAAACCCAGCTGACAGACACACAAACACTATTTCTGTTCAGTAAATCTGACTGAATCCAGACAATATAAGAAGTTTATATTCTGCAAATTGTGGTTTGGGTTCTGTTCTAGAGTATGTTAATTATGCCTTTTGAATGTGGTATTCCTCCTCATGCAAAATAGACTTACTGACAGTTAAGTTGAAATAGTCCACAATGCCTCACTTCATTTTATAATGTATGGGCATTATCACAGGAAAAACTCAATGTAGTTTCTTTGAATGTACAGAACTGCAGCTCTGTTATGCTATTGGTCTAGGTGGCTTTACTGATGGAGTAGCCAATGTCTGTCAGCTGGAATTATTTTTTATTTTTTACAATATAGATATCAGCATTTAACCAAACGTGACTGGAACACAGACTGGCCGTTTCTACTCAGTAAATCTGACGGAATCCATGCCGACAATTTATATTTAGTTTATGTTCGATTTGTTCAGTAGAATTGATATTTAGTTTATATTTAGCAATTTGAGGTTTGGGTTCTGTTCCGTGTAAATGTACTATGATTTTGATGTAAATGTGATCCTCCTCGTGTAAATTAAATTTCATGATAACTATGTTTTCAATTGTTGTCAAAGAACCACCCCTGATAACTTCTGTAGAATGTATGGTTATTAAATGAATTAATCAGAATATGTAAAAGATATAACAAAATTATGCAAGTATTGATAAGTTTGTTTTTACATTCCTTGTGTATTATGTCATGTGTTCAGATTTCAAGAGCATAGACTCATGTTAACGTGTTATTAATTTGGCCCCTCTCTGCACACTGTGGCCCCTCTGTGGCCCCCTCCTTTAAACATTTCTAGATCCACCCCTTACAAAAAGGCTATGATAACTTGGATAACCAGTCTGTACAATTGCAGTGAGCAGAATAGCATCTCAGAATGCACAACACGTCGAACCTTGAGGCGGATGGACAACAACAGCAGAAGACCATGTCAGGTACTTTATTAGGACCATTGCGATCCTAATAAAGTGCTCAGTGAGTGTACGTGATCCCATTGTACATACTTAATGTGTGTTCTTGAGTTACTGTTGCGGTATCAAACCTTAGTGCTCAAGGGGGCAATAGTTACCCACAAATGTCTGTGCAATTAATCTGGATGTGTTATCATTTAGGTAGCCACCTATAAACATATTTAAAATATTCTCTTCAATCTGTTGCTCCACTATGACAGTCATTGACCTGAAAGAGTTTACGCTAATTCCCGCCAAAGCACACTTTACAGCAACACTGAGAATGCACAAGTACTTGTGTTGCTTTATGAATTGTGATCTGAAACATTTCAGAATGCAACACATGAAATCAAGCTTGCCTAGACAGAAGTATTTGCATTCATGTATGAGTACGTTACTAGTGGTCTAGTGCTTCCTTTCTCTCCATTGTCTTCCCTCCCCTGCCTTTACTAGCCTTTGTCCTTGAACAGGACAGAGGCAGAGGAGATGAAAGCCATCTTTGAAGGGATGTTCAGTATCTCAGGATGTCAGTGCAATCATCCCGTTACTGTACACTGATCCACCATATGTTGAATTAATTCATTTCTGGATCTGAGAGATTTACAGACAGTAACTGTAAATTGGAGACCGCTTACACTATCATTTGAACATCCTATCTTAAAATCTGTTCAAATATTTTTTTTTTACAATGGGAAATGCAGAATGAAACTGTTCTTCTCTTAGTTCACCGAAAGGATATAAAAACACTAAAGTAATCAATAGAGCAATCAATATAATTCTTATGAGACTCTTGGCTTTAGAAACACTCGGTCCAGTTGTGTTAGACTGAAACACTGTACTTGACCCCATGACACATTTGAGAGGGTCTTTCACAGCTGAGACAAGTCGAGGCATATCCAGATACTGTATTGGCTTTCAAAGGTTGCTTTCAGAGCCAAGATATAGTAATCTCACATATACACATCTCAGGGTTTTGTGCAGTAATGAATAAAAGAAATTAGGAACAAAAAGAACAACAAGAGTTCAAAACAATAAAAAGAATATAAGTAATAAAATCCTAAAAAAAAAAAAAAGTATCATAAATTTAGATTTTCTGTAACTGAAACCAGGCTAAAAACTGTATTGTTGAGGCAAGTATGGGCATTCTCAAATAAAAACTTGCAATGCCTCTATCATAAAGGTGTTTTAACTGAAAGTTGGGATTCCATTTATACATCCACCATATTGAGAGTAGCAATGTCTCTTATATATTTTCCTATGAGCAAACCATCTCCTCCTTAAAGTCTCTTTTTTTCTGACTCCCCAGTAATGAAGACAAGAAGTTACATTTCACTTTACTTTGTGTCTTCCAGATCAGCTCTTAACAGGTTATTTCAATTGTGTTGCAAGCTTCCAATTCTGGAGTAAACACAAGAACGAATGTAAAACAAGGCAATAGCACAATACGATCCTCTCTGCCTGGGAGATATACTATCTGATTCAATCTATGTCCAATGATGCAATGCAAGGTCAGGACAGTTGCTGCCATAATGAAAGTGAGGAGGAATTTGTATTGCAAACGAAGCTGGAAAAATAAAACATGTAACAAAAATTGAATAACAATGCTATCAAAAATGGACTAAAAACTTTTTTCTCAGCATTGTAGAAGCAGATCCACACTGAGAATTTTTTTTTCTGTTGCAGTCTGCAATGTGGGAAACTACATATTTTCTAGAGCTGTGCCGATACAATCACATATCAATATTTTGCCATAATAAGCGCAAACTCTGATATAGGTATTTCTCAGTACATTCAGAACCAATTCTATGAGGTGCGACCAGAGGTGGACTGGCCATCGGTAGCACCGGGACTTTTCCAGGTGGGCCGGCCACGAAACGGGGCCATGATATGACAAAGTGGGCTGCAATATGATGAAGGGGGCTGCGATAAGCTGAAGGGGGTCGCAATATTCCCCTGGTACACAACTTCACATTGGTTGGTTGCCTGTCGACTAATCGGTGTTAAGGAAGTTGTATTATTAGACTGGTTTCGTGTTCACCTGATTGCAGTCGGATGTGTTTCTTATGGGCTGTTTAGAAAACACAGATTCTTATGGAACTGTTTCGTTTTTTTCCTTCCACCTCCACACTAATACATTTTCATTTAAAAACACATCTTTTTCTCTACACGTTCTCACCTTCCTTCCACACTGAGACAGAGTTTTTGACAGCAAAAACTGAGCTTTTCGAAAACACTCTCCCAAGTGGATAAATTTGAAAATCAGGGAAAACTGAGATATCTGAAAACGATCAACCCAAAACAATCAAGATGGCGGCCCATGTTGTAGTGGCATTGTTGTGCCTGCTATTCACTTTGATAGCATTGTTAAAGATAAATGTTACTTTGGACAACCTTCACATTGCATTCCCTCAAAGGCGACGGGAAGTTTACTCGGAATTGTTGTCCTGCGTGGAATACGAGGACAATTGCGTTTCAGACCATACATGAAACAGTGATTTTTTTTGCATGCACAGTAAGTGGATTTAAGAGTTTTCATATGTTTCAGTGTGGACGAGAAACTTTTGGAAAACTCTTGAAAACACCAGTGTGGTGGAGAGTGTTTCAAAAATGAAAACACAGTTTTCAAATGTATCCGAATTAATGTGGGTGCATTTTTAAAAGTTAAAAATAACACGTTTAAAACGCAACACAAATGGTGGGACACTCAAAAAACAGCGCGAGACACAACGCAATGGCCACAGATCTGTCTATTTATCTGTCTATCTTTTTATCTATCTACGTATATAACCAAATTAAAGACATACTAAACAGAGAAAGTTAACCCCCATTCCTGCTTGTGTGTTTGGAGGCTTAGATTTGTTTGTGAATGATAATCTCTCTCTCTCTCTCTCTCTCTCTCTGTCTCTCTCTCTCTCTCTCTCTCTCTCTGGCCCTGGGCTGGTAATGAGAACACAGAGGGTCTGTTCCTTATCTCTAGCACCACTGTCAGTGAAAGACTAAGCAAATACACCTCTCAAGGTAAAGTAACATAAGTGAAGTCACACATCACTCTGAAAAAAAAAGTTATTCCACTGGAGTCGCCAGAGGTGGGTAGAGTAGCCCAAAACTGTACTCAAGTAAAAGTACAATTGCTTTAAAAAAAAAAAATTACTCAAGTAGAAGTAAAAGTACTAACATAAATAATTACTTGATTAAGAGTAAGAAAGTATCCAATTAAAAGAGTACTCAAGTAGTGAGTAACTCATTACTTTCACAAATGACATAATAGATGTTTACTCCCCTATATTCCATTACATAATACACATTTAATATGAATTTCAGAATTATTATTATTATTAATGGAAATTCTGCCATCATTCTCCACAATGTTGCTTCAAACCCGTATGACTTTCTTTCTTCCATGCAACACAATAAGGAGATATTAGACAGAATGTTTGCCTGAGTCACTATTTACTTTCAGTGGATTTCTTTTTCTCCATATTTTGAAAGTGAATGGTGAGCGAGACTGTCAGTCCCTAACATTATGTCTAACATATTTTGTGTTCCACATAATGCAAAGCGGCACACTGGTTTGGAACAACATGAGGGTATGGAAATAATGACAGAATATTAAATTATGGCTGAGCTATCACTTTAAAGGGGTAGTTTACCAAAAATGAAAATTCTCTCATCATTTACTCACCCTCATGAAATCCCAGATGTGAATGACTTCCTTTCTTCAGCAGAACACAAATTAAGATTTTTAGAAGAATATCTCAGCTCTGTTGGCCAAAATGTTGATGCTCCAAAAAGCACATAAAAGCAGCATAAAAGTAATCCATAAGACTCCAGTAGTTAAATCCATATCTTCTGGAGTGATATGATAGGTGTGGGTGAGAAACAGATCAATATTTGTCATTTTTTGCTAGACAGCAGGGTATGCAGAGAATGTGAATCACCAAAAACACAAGAAGAATGTGAAGATCTGTTTCTCTGTTTCTCAACCACACCTATCACATCACTTCTGAAGATACTGATTTAACCACTGGAGTCTTATGGATTTATTTTATGCTGACTTATGTTTGTTTGTTTAGCTTTAAAATGTTGCCACCAATTTACTTGTATTGTATGGACCTACAGAGCTGAGAAATTCCTCAAAATCTTCATTTGAGTTCAGCAGATGAAAGAAAGTCATACACATCTGGGGTGGCATGAGGGTGAGTAAATAATGAGAATTTACATTTTTGGGTGAACTATCCCTTTAAGGGCTCTTGTCAGATCTGGCTGAATTTGTCAGTAAGAGAGGTTTGGAAACATTTCTAGTAATTATTACAATGAAAATGTGAAAATGTCCCACAAGGACATTATATATAATGCTGAAATATAAACCAAAGCAAGATCATGCTTTATTAATGCCTTCTTTTGCTATTTCATAGCTTTTAAAGTCCTGCGCGGATTCTTATTTCAGTGTAGTTACAGTTTTCAGAGTTGAAAGAATTTAGATCATTAGTTCTGTACAGCAGTACCGCCACTCTCTAAATGCAGAGTACACAGCCTAGAGCGTAGGGCACCAACCCTGGTTGTGGAACACTCGCTGTGTCAGAAACCGCCCCCTGTCCACTATACAGTGCACTATTTTGAGTGTCTGCCATTTTGTAGGATTGTCTGAATTCTGAGTGAGCCACTCGTTCCCTACTTTTGTTCACTCATTATTACCCACAGTGCACTCTAATTTCGAGTGTACATTTGATGTACACTCGACAATGGTTAATTGCCCACAATCCACCACGGGGAAGACGTTCGAGCTGGGAGCTTACTGCTTCCTTCACTCCTGCAATGTTTTCTTTCATGCTGAATGTATTAAATTAATTTTTGACAAATCATTACTTGATTAAAATAACATAATAACATATAGAGAGGCAAAACATACAGATACATTTTAAAATGTACTCTTTATTTGATCAAATATGTTTACTCTTTATATTAACACACAGTATATATTAAAAATGACAAACAGAATGAATATTTATTGTATTAATATTTTATTTAATAAGGATAACAAGTAAGGCCCAAGTATTTTAAAAGTTCATATGTGATGTTGTTTCTGTGACAGACCCAGAGCTCCGACACTCGGTGTATACGTACATCAGCGTCCGAATTCACTCACTCATTTCGTTCACTCCCTGCTGAGATATAGTGCACTAACTGCCATTCACTATATAGGAAATAGTGAACGAATGAACGATTTCAGACACAGCCACTCTCTTCGCCATACGATCGCCTCGCGCCCGCACATCTCTCACAC
The DNA here is from genome assembly GCF_019703515.2 of Myxocyprinus asiaticus. Classification (NCBI taxonomy): domain Eukaryota; kingdom Metazoa; phylum Chordata; class Actinopteri; order Cypriniformes; family Catostomidae; genus Myxocyprinus; species Myxocyprinus asiaticus. Next base: position 10,656,694 of record NC_059353.1, read on the forward strand.
ACTGTGCACGTGCAGAAATGCTGTCTGTTTGCGCTCCAGTTGTCAATCACGCGAACAGCAGAGCTAAGGCATTTATTTACACTTAACTTGGATGGTTACATGGATTTATAGTTCATCCACCTGAAGTAGCTGCGATAGTTTCCAGTACACATGCGAGGGTGCGGGGTAAATGCGTAAATACTGCTCATGACATGCGGAACAAAGCACACTGATATATTGCTGCACTGATTTAAAAATGTACACTTAAAAACTGATGTCATAAGAGCCCAGATACATTATCACCCTGAAAATGACCATCTCATTACACAGAAAAGCCCACATTATCATTAGAGCCAAAACGTCCTCAGCGTGCTGCCTTAAGTTGGAGTTGTGATTTTAATCTTGAAATATCAGCTTTGGTGTTAAATGAAGGCAGTGCATGATGAAAATATTATTTTTTCACTCTGCAGAGCAAAGAAAGTGTTTCACTTTGAAGAGTTTGATGCTGCAGCACTAAAGACTTGAGTGACAGTCTGTGACAGCAACGCCCACCTCTGTGTGAACTTCTGCTCTCGTAAAAGTCCCATTCAATAATAAATTACGCATTAATTCAAATTAAACCCAGTAATGTAACGACAGGAACGCCACCCATTGTAAAGAAGTAAAAGTAAAAAAATGTAATTAGAAATTTACTTGAGTGAGAGTAAGAAGTAACCACTTTTAAACCTACTTTAAAAGTAAATGTAACGGAGTAAAAGTAGTGCGTTACTACCCACCTCTGGGAGTCGCCAAAAACCTTGACTTTCTAACTGACATGAAAACCCAAGGAAGAAGGTGAAAATAATCATCTACTTTAAAAAGCCAGATCCTTTCCATTCTACAATCAACAGGGAAATGGCAGGAATTAAATAACACTGTAAAAGTTACCCATGGATAATTAACTTTAGCACTTACAAAGTGTAATTACCACAAGAGCTAGTTAAATAGAAGGTAAATACAGTCATTCACAGTTAATTATTGTAAACAAGTCTCTTTAAAAAAAACTTTTTTTAAATCCTTACCGCACTGCATTAAATTTGAATTTTGTGGCTTGTAGTCAAGTCATTTTTATTTGTATAGCGCTTTTCAAAATCATATTAAAGCAGCTTTACCGAAAATTATGCAAATTATGCTGTAATGTAAGTTTATGACTATTATAGCTTTGAAGTCATCTACATGCTAGTGTTCTCCTAAAGGTTAAACCTTTAGCAGATATACAGTATGCATATAAACTCTACAGTCTCTTCAGGAAAAATTTACTAAAAATATTGATCACTATTGATGACAGATCAAATGATCTCTAGAATGAGAATGTCCCTCCCCCTAATACTACCTACAACCGAAAAAGTAAAGCCTAATGGCTATGTAAAAAAAATTAAATAAAGATCATATCCTAATTTGTACACTGTATGAGTACTTCAGTATGTCCTGCCCAAATGTCCTGTTTCAACTGGACATTTGTCAACACAGGAGAGAAAAGTGATTTCAAGTGTTATGATATGTCCTGGAGTGCATGTACTTTTGTGAGATAACAATTTCATTTGTATATTCGTCTACGACCCTTGCTGAAGGGGCCCCGTATGCCTTGTACTAACCCAGCTGTGTTTATTCAGATATCTGAGAGGCAGCAAATTGCATTTCCTGCTCGCTTTTCTTCCATGGATTGCCATATAAATTAAATTATAACTTGATATGAAGCCAAGCTTTACTTCAGGGCTCACGCCCCCCTCCTCCATAGGATAATGCAGCTTATTGTGGCAAAAAAAGCCATCCCAGAAAAAAATATCCCAACATCAAAGAACGCTTTTGCTGCTTTCAGATGCAGTGAGATACAGTGGCTTCAGACAGCAAAACTGTGACCAAAGCCTTTCTCTCACAGCAAATTGGGCCAATTACAGCTTCCTCCACAGCAGTCATGATCATGTGTTCAAATAAAGAGGAACTAGAATGTGATAATTCGACTAATGGCAAGCATCTCTAAACTGAGGAGACAGCTGGTATGGGTGTCAGCCGAGGAAAAGTGTGCCATCATCGTCACAGTGTCCTATATCTTTAAGAAAAAGTATCACATTAAACATGAGTGGAGGAAAGATTTAGCAGTTAGTTTCTAAACACACATACAAAGAGATGTGTGTCCAGTTTGTCTTTGCATCTGCAGCGGACCTATTAAGAATAGATCAGCTGCATGCAGCACAGAGAGCCGGTAACTGTAATTTTCTGCAATTGATCTTTACAATTTATGTTCTATTTGCTAGTTCGTGCAGAGCTACCAGTAACAGATAATGAGAAAACAGACTGTTAAAGAAACTTTGCCATATATCTGCAGAGCGCCGAGTATGTCTAATTGGATATTCTTTTCGATCAATGGAAAGCACGACTGGTTTTTGCAAAAAGATGCTGGCCAGCGGTGAGACCTTTCATTCTTGCAGATGATTCAACAATTTAAAAACAGAACTCATGGAAAATACCATTTCGATTATTGAGACTAATTTAATTTGAAAGGGAAGAAATTAGTAAGGCATTCTTTTGCAGTATGACTGAATTTGTAAACAATATCAGTGTGTCTTTCTAGGACTCTCCTAAGCTCTGTAACGGCTTTCCAATCTAAACTGTAATATTGGCATAATGCTATTAAAAGTGATTCTTTGTTTTATTGCTTTAATAAATCTGCCATGAAGTCAAAACAGATGGTAATGCTTATTTCTGATTACCATGAATTAAACAACGCAATGTACAATGCAGAAACACATACAATTTTTTGCAGCCATGTCTACAATGAGAGGGTGCAAATACATGGTATAGAGAATATGCAGTGCATACGGGCCCACGATCAATAGGGGATCAATAGTGGATCCTCTGAGAGTTAGATTCAGGTAAATAAATTAATAAAATTATTAAAAATAAATAAGATAAAAGTGAAAAAGTGGATAAAAAAAAGTACAGGATTGCGGGTATTGCATTGCACACAATTCTAGTAAGTCCTGCATGACACCCAAATATATTCTCACAGTTAAGTAAGCACCTTTTTTGTCACATTTGCTGAAACATCTATAAACAGTTATCGGTTAAAAATGAACCCGTGGCTTGATATAATTATTGAGTTACTTAGCAAAATAGTATAGTAACATATAGGCTACATTTAACAACTAATGATACGAAACGTAAACATTAATTTGTCATACAAATTGTTTCTTATGCAGCACCTTTGAAAAGAAAAGTGTGGCTAATGTTGACAGAGCAGTAGACTGAAGAAGACTACTTAAAACAGCTTACTCCATCATCCTTACAGTCATGTGCATCACTTTGTTTTAAAAAGTGGTGGGGACATTTTTTTCTAAAGCCTCTGCATCACTAACATAATCAAAATTTTGCTGACAATCCTAGCAATGTACTAGATATCTATTGCCACCTACTGTTTGATGTATTTTTTATTCATTAAAAATTGTCTGCCATAGTATTGCGAAGTATCATCTTATGATGTGAAATCTTTGCTGATTTTAAATTAGCCTAGTAAAAGTGACAATAATGATTATATTGTTACTGATATTTTAAAATGAGTTTTTGCTGAATATAAGCAACTCGTGCTTGGTTAAAATTTGTACATTATTTTATTGAAAAAGCACATCGAAATTCATGTATCAAATATGATACAACAGGCTTTTGAGGTATATCTCTCATTCACCATTACATTACATTCATGCCCACCAAAAAAAAAAAAAAACTCACAGCACTAATTCTGACGTATCATTTTTATAAGATATATTTAAAGTTTTAACAAATGTTTATACGTATTTTATGCCTACTCTGTCATTATAAAGATCTCATTGTGTAACATTACAAGCTATCATCTTACTATAACTTTCTGAGAACCAGCAACAAAAGTTTTACAATTTCCCTTTTTTAAATGTCAGTATTGTGTTTGGTTCATAAAATATATATAATAATAATAATAATAATAATAATAATAATAATATATAATTATTGTATGTCTTAGCTAATTAAGCAGCAATCAGGTCCCAAATAAATCATAAATATAATAGGCTACTATTTTGCACTTTTATTTCCAGAAGTTGAACCAATCATGCAAATGACATGTGAATAACCGTGTAATTACTCTGACAACTAGTTTATTATTAATACATTATAATAAATTGCAGGCTAATCATATCAAGTCATTTTTATTTGTATAACGCTTTTCACAACATGCATCATATCAGAGCAGCTTTACAGAAAATTATGCTCCAACAGAAAAAGCTGCAATATAGTAATGTCTTCGAGTCATAAAACTAATCATTCATTTAATTTGTCCCGACAGCACTTTACAACAGGGCTTACTGCCAGCTGTGTTTGATTCAATTGTATTTTACTGAACCATCTGTAGCCATGCTTTCAAAAATAATACTTGTACTATTAATAAAACACAAACCAAGTTGTGCACTTCATAAAAATGGTAGTCTCTAAAGATATCTAGAGCAATTTAGTTCACTATCTTTCTTTCACTGTAAATATTACCTCGCATCAGATCACATGAAATGTTGGAGTTGTACAAGTTGACTTTATATTTATATTTTGATCTGAAAGAAATCAAAGCATTTATAATGCTACACTGAGACCTGTTTAGTCAGTTGACAAAAGACTGAACTACATTGTCATCTGTTACATGCTGCATGAGTTGTGTTGATTGTTTTTTTTGTTTGTTTGTTTGTTTTGGGGGGAGGGGGGGGCTTTTATTCTATTTGGATTTTAGAAAATCCACGGAAAATTTGTAATGTAGTCGTTGGATAGTCAAAAAAAAAATAAAAAAAAAACGTCACAGTTCAAATGTTAAATTACTTTAAAATTGTTGTTTTTGTATAAGTTTAGTGTAACAGAATACTGAAACAATGGTGACACAGCAACAAAAAAAATAAAATAAAAAAAATAAAATGATACTCAACTTGAGAAATGAAACAGATGACAGCGAGTCATCTTTTAAAACTTTTGTTTCCTCTGAATGTGGACCTTGTAGCAGAACTCTCTCCATGGTGCTGAAGCGGTTGCCCAGGTGACGTGTTATCAAGAACATCAGCCAAGAAGCTGTTTCTAAAGAGTAACTGAACCATCTTACGCACATGAAATCCCAATGAACCATAAAACTGGCGGGTAACATAGAAATGAAACGACATTCAACATTCACCTTCTCAAAAGAGGATTTGTAAAAAATAAATGGCATAGCCTTCGATCTGGTCTTCAGTGTCTCAAAATATCGTCCAGTTGAGAAACTAGTTGTTTGCGACCGTCTATCGCTTTTGAACTCGGTGTGCACTTTGAATCCACAACAACAGTTCAGCGTTAAACTTTCAAAAGCTAATATAACATTCAGCACTATACATCGGCGAAATATTCTTTCAGTCTCAACAAGTATTTCAACAAGCACAATATTAATACCGTCACACACACACACACACACACACACACACACACACACACACACACACACACAGTGTATTCTGTTTTGAAGATGATCATATATATAAATAGCCTCAATCAAATGTGTCACAGCGCTCATAGATGTTATTGATGCTTCGATAGGGAGAAACATTCTGATGCTCAGTCTGATCAAATGATGAAGAATGGGAACTAGCAGACGCTGTAAGGACAGAGACGTACAAAAGGAGCGAATACACACAACAGCAACATTGAAGAATGGATGAACGGCTCTTACCGTTTTGATTTAAGCCTATCCCGAGCTGCGATGTGAAGCGGCGCTGTGATCCTCTAAAATAAGCGCGAACAGAGCTGAATGGCGAAACGCTGGACGTCGTTGCTCCTCGGTCCTGGTGCATCTGGCACAGCCGCTGCTGTTTCCACGCGCTAAAGACGAGAGACTGAGGCGCGCGCGACACGGATCAGCGTGCACGAGTCCACAGCGAACTGCCTCCAAATGAGCGAGGACAAATTGGGTGCAAAACACACTTGTGTGCATTCTAATCAAACCGATGTGCAAACACATTTAAGACTGGCAAAAAAATCTTCAATCATTATTAAGTTTAATATAGACTATGAAATGTGTTATGGGACATGATGTAGGCTAACATTAACGCTTATTGATTAATGCACTGCATGACAAGATTCATTCTTGAGTAGACATTGAAAATCAAATGACATACACACATGACAAAAAGTGCAGGTCTTAGCTGAAAATCTGAAATGTGATTTATGAAGGAAGACTTTTAAAGGTCTCTGATTTTGGTCATATACATTTAGAAACTAGTAACTACTTAGGATTTAATCTTGTTAAACTAATATTTAATCATGTTAGTTATTGTGTATGCATAATTAGTGAAATGCAAAGAGTTCAATAATGAAAGACAAATAGGCCCAAATCAGATTAGATCGTGTACAATTTTGTGTTGTGTGGTTATTGTGCATATTTCAGAGCTGATTAAGTGCATCAGAATGCATTGATCAGAGTGTAGGGGACATTATCTGGTAATTGTACTCCCTCTGTTGGCCACTGGACACTCTAGGCTACTGTAAGATGGCTAGTTGTAAAATGTAAGTTATCAAACGATCAGCTCGTCACTTCATCATAACATCTGGAAGGGTGTAAAGAAGAACATAAGTGGTCTGAAAATCTGAAGTAATATTGACATTATTATTACTATTATTAATGTAAAGAGGTGCATTCAAAGAGGTTATATTGTTGTGCAATCACAGAGAGCTGCCATCACCTACGCTATCAATTGGCAACACATTTGATAACACTTTTAAGTGAATATTTCTCTGGGTGGGGTTATTCTTTGAAGATTATTGAATATTAATTAATTATTACATTATTATTGAGCATTGCCTATAGGGAAAAAGACAGTTCATGTTGTTACACTTTTTATTTTATTTTATTCTATCTAAAGAAATAATAATGTAATCTTATAAAATATACAGTATTTGTAATTTTTAATAGGCTTTTCAGAAAATATAAACAGTAACAACTGAAACACAAAAGAGTATGCGAGTTCCAAAGCATTTGAATTCCTGAAACAGCAAAAAGGCAGCATACAAAATCAATTTCAAAGCATTGTTTTGGCCAAAATAAACTGTAAGGAATTAATTGCATAAAATTACAATATACAACACACGTGTGATAACCTGCCCCAACCTAACAAAAATTCCCTAGTCCTATACACAGTTCAATCTTTCATTAAAATCTAACTTCATAATATTGTTGAACCTCGCCTTAATGTATGCCACTGCAAAAGAGGATATAATCCTTTAGAGGATAATATTCTCAGACATTTTCCTCATTCAAGACATTTTTGAACCAAGTTTTTGAAACCACATAAATAACAACTGAAAGACAAAACAAGTATTTATGCAATTGCACAACTTTGGATATAGCCCTTGTGACAACTTCCTTGTGTGACAACTCCCCTAAGTGACATACCATTCAAATGATACAGTATAGGAATAATACACTGATCAGCCACAACATTAAAACCACTGCCAGGTGAAGTGAATAAAATTGATTGTCTTGTTACAATGGCACCTGTCAAGGGGTGAAATATATTAGGCAGCAAGTGAACAGTCAGTTCTTGATTTTCATGTGTTGGAAGCAGGAAAAATGGGCAAGCGTTTCTGAGTGACTTTGACAAGGGCCAAATTGTGATGGCTAGGTGAATGGGTCAGAACATCTCCAAAACAGCAGGTCTTGTGGTGTGTTCCCAGTATGCAGTGGTTAATACCAACCAAAAGTGGTCCAAGGAAGGACAACCGGTGAACCGGCGACAGGGTCATGGTCTCACTGATGCGCATGCTAGCCCATCTGGTCCGATCCCACAGAAGAGCTACTGTAGCACAAATTGCTGAAAAACGAAATGCTGGCCATGATAGAAAGGTGTCAGAACACACAGTACATCGCAGCTTGCTGCGTATGGGGCTGCGTAGCCGCAGACCGTTCAGAGTGCCCATGCTGACCCCTGTCCACCACCGAAAGCGCCTACAATGGGCATATGAGCATCAGAACTGGACCATGAATCAGTGGAAGAAGGTGGTCTGGTCTGATGAATCACATTTTCTTTTAGATCATGTGGATGGCCGGGTGCATGTGCGTCGTTTACCTGGGGAAGAGTTGGCAGCAGGATGCACCATGGGAAGAAGGCAGGCCAGTGGAGGCAAGGTGATGCTCTGAGCAATGTTCTGCTGGGAAACCATGGGTCCTGGCATTCATGTGGATGTTACTTTGACACGTACCACCTACCTAAAGATTGTTGCAGACCACGTTCACCCCTTCATGGCAATGGTATTCCCTTATGGCAGTGGCCAATTTTAGCAGGATAATGCGCCCTGCCACACTGCAAAAATTGTTCAGGAATGGATTGAGGAACATGACAAAGAGTTCAAGGTGTTGACTTGGCCTCCAAATTCCCCAGATCTCAATCCGATTGAGCATCTATGGGATGTGCTGGACCATCAAGTCTGATCTATGGAGGCCCCACCTCGCAACTTACAGGACTTCAAGGATCTTCTGCTAACGTCTTGGTGCTAGATACCACAGGATACCTTCAGAGGTCTTGTTGAGTCCATGCCTTGATGGGTCAGAGCTGTTTTGGCGGCACGAGGGGGACCTACATGACATTAGGCAGGTGGTTTTAATGTTGTGGCTAATCAGTGTAAGAATACTTCTAATTTCTTTGGTGTTTGGGATCAGCACTGTAGGCTGCTACAGTTCTCTACAAGAAAATGATAACTCATAACCATAATAATAACAATTAAATACTATTAATAACAATGCATGCGTTCATTAGATTCACATCTTCAACTCTGTGGATCCGCCGGCGGGTCCAAAAGGGGGCGCTATGTCACGAAAAAAGTTTACGCTTAAAATACTCAAGTCTCGAGTCAGGCATATGGGGTACTGTTTGAAAGCTTAGAATCTGAACTTTTTGATCACTTCTGCATTTATGTTACATAAAATAACAAAATAAGGCCTGAAAACTTTAGCGTCGCAAATCAGCGCCACCTAGAGGTCATGTGATAGAAATATGAATTTGAATATAAAAGTCTTTCAAATAGCACTTAAATAGACAAATCATATATCAAATGAAAGTTCTTATTCTCAGAAATGTTATTGCCCTAATACCCCTGTTTTTCAGATTTTCAAAAGAATCACAAAGTGAAATATGATATCAGTAAGACATAAAATACAAACTTCTCTTTTATACGCGAATCACTGCTGTCGTACAGTGCATCCGGAAAGTGTTCACAGCATTTCACTTTTTCCACATTTTATTATGTTACAGCCTTATTCCAAAATGGATTAAATTCATTATTTTCCTCAAAATTCTACAAACAATACCTCATAATGACAACGTGAAAGAAGTTCGTTTGAAATCTTTGCAAATGTATTAAAAATAAAAAATGAAAAAAATCTTATGTACATAAGTATTCACAGCCTTTGCCATGACACTCAAAATTGAGCTCAGGTGCATCCTGTTTCCACTGATCATCCTTGAGATGTTTCTACAAATTGATTGGAGTCCACCTGTGATAAATTCTGTTGATTGGACATGATTTGGAAAGGCACACACCTGTCTAAATAAGGTCCCACAGTTAACAGTGCATGTCAGAGCACAAACCAAGCCATGAAGTCCAAAGAATTGCCTGTAGACCTCCGAGACAGGATTGTATCGAGGCACAGATCTGAGGAGGGGTACAGAAAAATTTCTGCAGCATTGAAGGTCCCAATGAGCACAGTGGCCTCCATCATCCGTAAATGGAATAAGTTTGGAACCACCAGGACTCTTCCTAGAGCTGGCCGCCTGGACAAACTGAGCGATCGGGGGAGAAGGGCCTTAGTCAGGGAGGTGACCAAGAACCCGATGGTCACTCTGACAGAGCTCCAGCATTTCTCTGTGGAGAGAGGAGAACCTTCCAGAAGAGCAACCATCTCTGCAGCACTCCACCAATCAGGCCTGTATGGTAGAGTGGCCAGACGGAAGCCACTCCTCAGTAAAAGGCACATGACTGCCCGCCTAGAGGACTCTCAGACCATGAGAAACAAAATTCTCTGGTCGGATGAAACAAAGATTGAACTCTTTGGCCTGAATGGCAAGCGTCATGTCTGGAGGAAACCAGGCACCGCTCATCACCTGGCCAATACCATCCCTACAGTGAAGCATGGTGGTGGCAGCATCATGCTGTGGGGATGTTTTTCAGCAGCAGGAACTGGGAGACTAGTCAGGATCGAGGGAAAGATGAATGCAGCAATGTACAGAGACATCCTTGATGAAAACCTGCTCCAGAGCGCTCTGGACTTCAGACTGGGGCGAAGGTTCATCTTCCAACAGGACAACGACCCTAAGCACACAGCCAAGATAACAAAGGAGTGGCTCCGGGACAACTCTGTGAATGTCCTTGAGTGGCCCAGTCAGAGCCCAGACTTGAACCCAATTGAACATCTCTGGAGAGATCTGAAAATAGCTGTGCACCGACGCTCCCCATCCAACCTGATGAAGCTTAAGAGGTCCTACAAAGAAGAATGGGAGAAACTGCCCAAAAATAGGTGTGCCAAGTTTGTAGCATCATACTCAAAAAACTTGAGGCTGTATTTGGTGCCAAAGGTGCTTCAACAAAGTATTGAGCAAAGGCTGTGAATACTTATGTACATGTGATTTTTTTCGTTTTTTATTTTTAATACATTTGCAAATATTTCAAACAAACTTCTTTCACATTGTCATTATGGGGTATTGTTTGTAGAATTTTGAGGAAAATAATGAATTTAATCCATTTTGGAATAAGGCTGTAACATAACAAAATGTGGAAAAAGTGAAGCGCTGTGAATACTTTCCGGATGCACTGTATGCCTCAAATAGCTAAAAACATTATATCTACTTTTACGTTTGGCAGTTTTCTTAAACATTTACCATTTTGTACTTGTCTGTGAGCTTGCTTGGCTGAATAATCCAATGTTACATCTTAGATGTCCAGAACAAAATATGCGGTCCAGCACGAAAAGCATGCTAAACAAATCTTCTGCAATATATGTTATAATGGTATACATCATTGCAAAGCTTTCTAATGACACTTAGATTGAGCTTCTAGACCACTCACAGCCCAAAATATTCAATTAAACAATGGGGGTGTGCATGAACTGAAAATTTTACTGAATGTCTATGGACGAGCACATCTGTGAGGGCTAAAATGCATTAGAGCGCCACCTACATTTCAGATCTGCATTTTTGTGACATAAGGTGAAAAAATTATTTTTTTCTAGTAATTGCTGCCATCTAGTGGAATAAAATAAGACCTTTTGGAGGGAAATTGAGTGTGCAGAACCAGAATTACATGCTTACAAAGTTAGGAGGACAACAACAACAAAAGATGGGGGACCAAACTGAGACCAGTTTTTGCCAGTTAGTCCACAGTATGTGCAAATGGCGAGCTTTTAAATGTGAGTGTGAAAAATTGCTGACGACAGCCCAAAAATGTCCCAGAGTTCAAGAGGTTAAAGCAATCCCACTGCAGGACTTTTCTATGGGGAAGTTAATGAGTTATTTATCAGATAATAAAATGAACAAATGAAATGGCAACAAATCACTGTAAGTATAGACTGGAAATTCTGTGGCAAAGGAACCTTAATGTCACATGCTATAGGTTGTAAAATAAATAAATCTGCTGTCTGCAACACCTGGGAGCAATAGTGCATGCAGAGTGCAACTTGTCTGGTCAGGAGTTTCCACAGTGGGCGGTCCGACACTCTTTTCAGGAAGTACTACGAGAGAGGAATTTCTCTTTGCGTTGTAAAAAAAAAAGTTCCTCATTTGCAAACCTTATATTCAGGTGTGGTGTGACAGCACTTCCACAGATCCTCTATCCCAGGCAAAGCGACCAAACCGTGCTGCGCTCAACACATTATTACGTCACTATCAGAGATGGCCACAGTTACACTTGTGGATCTAACACATCTCAGTTGTCCGGAATATGACATTTGTCTAGAAAAGCGCATCTCCAAGTTTTGTGCAATGACTAGGAATGGGTCACAGGAACGTGTCTTCATCATATTAGACCAACATGCAGAGAACTCCATGGGGATGGACCGCTTTCCCAGAACCGCTATTCTGGAGATGTTTGTCGGTATAAGAGGCAGTTCCCCACAGGTTCTGTGCAAAAGCTCTCTTTCAGCCTCATTATACTCATTCAAACAGGCTATAGACAAAGAGGACATCAGTGATGTAAAGATCATTACTTCGAGCCACGGAAGAGATCTGTTTCAGGTTCACGAGGAGCTCCTCTTCACTTCTGCGTTTAGTTTTGAGTACATAATCATGTTTGACGGTCTGTCCTGTCCGCTGGGTGATCACACAGTCATCTGCACTGATGTTCAACATGAGGTTACCACGTTTTTACAGCACCTACCAGCAGTCAAAGGAGATATTACAATTCTTAGGTCCTCTATAATTTCAGGTTTGTTGTCTTCTTATAAAAACCTTTAAAGGTACACTCATTAATTGTTTTCCTCATTTAAAAATTTTACTTATAAAGAAATGAATAATAATTTTGAAATGTATGTATAAAAGCATGACCACTCATGTGAAATGAAGAGTTCAGTCACATCAGTAATCTTATAAAAGCTCTTTTATTCTACACGTGGCAGGGGCTCCTCATGGGGGATGCCATGTTAGGATTACATGACCAGCTGAATACTACTTACTTAATCTCAGTCACTGCCCTGTTACTGGACACTTTTATTCATGGATTAAATTAATCCTGGTTTACTGAGCATAGTTAATTTCTACAGTGGCATTGGTAACTGAAAACTTTACTGTGTTTGAATAATGCAGCATCCAGGGTAGGGTTGCACCAGCTGTGCGTAAGTTCTCACGTAAGTTGGGATGTAAAGTTCACACTAAGGCAAACTACTAGATAGTTTGTAATTAAGTCAGTGCTTAATCATCATTAAGGCAAGACTTAACTAGTAGGTCGTAAGCTCTCCGTAAATTAATGTGTAGTCGCATAATATGACGTTTACCCATATTTATCTAATATGCAGCCTTCAAATTTGTACACAGAACTGTTAAAAAGCCATGAATTTCAGTTTATCTCACTATGGTTGATGTTCAAACCTTGTCTGCTCATGTAACTGTAAGCTGTAATAAATTATGTTCCCATTAAAATAGGATACGTAATAAAAATGCATTTAATAAATAGTATATTTGCCCTGTATAAATAACAATATATAGGAACTATATCTAAAATAAATAAGGAGTGATAAATAAATACTAATACAACAGGATGGAAAAACAGACATTTATTCATTTTAATATCTTATATATATATATTTTGAATGTGTTGAAACTTAACACCGGGTGACGCACCCTGAAAACTGCACCATTAGATTGGATTTATGCTGAAGAGCCGCTTAAAAGTACGTTTTTTTTTTTCTCTCTCATAAATGTAAATGAGTGTAAATGCCAACACCATCATATATGTCAAAAGGACTGAAGCCTGTCACACAAAACATGAGCTCATTGATGTCATTAAATCTCATTCTGCTTTTTTATTCCATCCCTTACTCCTGGTCGGAGTCTGCCGTAAATATTTAGTTTATACGTAGGGTTACGTTGTACCTAAGTTTAATGGTGCAACGCTCACATATTTAGTAGTGTGTAAACTATGATTTAGTGCCCATTTACGCCACAACTAAGCTAAGTTCTAACTTACATATAGCTGGTGCAACCGGCCCCAGGCCACTAGGTGTCAGTGTAAGCCATACTTCAATATATTTCAAAAAATTACTGAGTGCACCTTAAAAGCTGTAGTATGTAATTTCTGCGACACTAGCGCAACCAAACGCAATTGCAAAAATAAACATTGTTTTCAAAACAGCTTTCTGAATATGCCTCTCGTCTGTAGTTGTTCAAACTAGTTTGGGAGTTTGGGATAGATAGTCCTGCCCCAAACTTATGCCATTGGTTGAGTACCGTTGTTGGGACGGGTCACTCAAAACAAACACAGGAATTTTATAGTGCCACAGAGACACTTTGTTTACAGTTTTGAGAAAATTAACCTAAGAATTGCTTACTAATAGTTGCCTCTACATATTGAGCTGGGATAGAAGAAAGTATTTGAACACTGAAAAGGTTACATACTTCAGCTTTAAACATGCATGCACATTTTTTTTAATATACTATATACAGAGAGAAAGGTATGATAATTGCCTACAGAACAGGAATCATCAAAAAAATGGGGTATAATTTCCATTCAAAAGTTTTGACACAAAATGTTACATTTAACAACTTTTCTGTTCTGAAAAAAAGACCCGGTAGAGTACAGTAGATAGACAGCACACCCATGGTAAACAGACTGGTAAACATCAGCACTGACATTTTGCTTTTCACCCTAAACATAACCTTTTATAGTAACATTTCATCTGGAAAGAGTGCCACCTATATGTCAGCGGTGGTACTATTCTTTTTACAGTAGATACAGTAACCCTTAATTCTGAGTGAAAAAAAAAAAATGATAGTTGGAATACTTACTCATTGTACCTGTTTGAAATAAATACAGAATCATGGTTTATATTCTTAAAGCTTTTTAGTTCAGAATATCAATTTCCAGCTGGCGGTCGAAAAATGACTGAAAAATCCCATAGACTTCTATTGAAAAGGTCCCCACACATATCTAGTGATCAGGATGTTATAGAGACTTGGGGGTGGTCTCTTCTTACTTGGGCCAGTAGTAACCATCTAGAAACCATTTATTAATGCCCTAGAGCCCACCTATAGTAGTCAAAACACTCAGACATTGCATTAATACAAACAAGTATCATAAAAATGTAATACCATTTTTATTTGACTTATTTATTCATTATAGTGGAGCCAGTTTGACCAAATACAAGATTAAGATTAGTTTTTTACTATTTTTAACTCTTAAGTGGGTCAAAATGGACCAGTGCAAGAAGAGAAGTGAACATGTGGCCAGCATACATGGGAACAGAGCAGTAATCTAGTCTAAGGGTAGCTCTTTAAAGAAGATAAAATATAAGATAGTTTCGATTCGTTTAAAAAAAAATTGTGTGTGTGAGTGTTATTTCATACATTAATTATAAAGAATAAGTAGGTGTGTCCAAACTGGTAGTTTACTTTTAAATGATGCCAGGATAATAAATTCAGCTCACATTAAATTGAGGCGAAATAGATTGCCCTTCTGACAATCTATGGCTCTATATTTCCTTCTTATTTAAAGACTGTTTTGCTCACGGCTTCACCACTCGTACCGGAGGTATATCTTACATCAGCACCCTGAGCTCACTCAACCTCTTTTGCAACCCTCGACGCAAAGACTCCAGAGCTGTGGTGGCCGAGAACCTCCGCCGCCTCGGCCTGAAAGCTGGATTTCAACATCTTCAATTCAACCTCATAAAGGTATTTTACCACAGGAAATTAGTCTTCTAAATCTGCTAGTTGATTCTTCTGGCACTTACAATTGAAAAGGCTCCTTTCTAGGCTCATTCACTGATGTTTTATTTCGTTAAACATTTTCTACATAAGTAGTTGTCATTGATTGCAGGTACCTTTGTCATTTACTGCAGTGTAATCATGCCAGTGATGTGTGGGTGATGGGAAAACCTGCACCCGACAGTTATGATGGATTGGTGACCAATCAAGTAGGTGTTGTCATAGCAGCACCAGGGGCTGACTGCATGCCGCTGCTCTTCACTGACCCTGTGGCAAAGGTCATTGGAGTAGCACATGCAGGTGAGATTCATTTATCTGACATGAAAACATTTCCAGGTCACAATTCTAACCAAAAACAAAACATTATAGAAATGATATTTTTTTGCATTATGAAAAGTAAAGCCTAGATTCAGGATTTTTTGCTTTGACAATAATCTTCATGAAAATTAAGCAAATTTACCCCCACATTCTCACTACTATAATACATCACTTTTACAATTTCCTATTATTATTAATGGGGATTCTCAATTATGTAAAATTTTGAAAAAAGAAAAAGAAAAAAAAATTAAGGCAGCACCATAAATACTACCATGTATCAATACTTAAAATAATACAGTATATCACTTTTCTTTTCATTATGATAAAAAGAACTGGGGGAATGTGTTTAATTGTCATAATAATTGACAAATAATGTCACAATGTGAAAAAATCTATATACATTAGCCAAATTTCTACTTTCTTTTTTTTTTTTCTAAAGAGAGTTTCAGAGTGCAGACTTTCTCTTATTTTTCTTTTGATTTTGCCATGAAATATAACCTGGACATATATAGGTTTCATTGCAACAACAGTTCAGCAATTATGCCTCTTTGCTATTGTAATTGCTAAATTAAAGGAATATTCCGGTTCAATACAAGTTAAGCTTTTGTGGCACAATATTGATTCCCATAAAATGTATTTTGACTCGTCCCTCCTTTTCGTTTTCTTTTTTTTTTTTTTTCTCCCCAATTTGGAATGCCCAATTCCCAATGTGCTCTAAGTCCTCGTGGTGGCTTAGTGACTCGCCTCAATCTGGGTTCCTCCGCAACTGAGACCATCAATCCACGCATCTTATCACTTGGCTTGTTGAGCACGTTACCATGGAGACGTAGTGCGTGTGGAGGCTTCACGCTATTCTCCATGGCACCCAAACACAACACACCACGCGCCCCACCAAGAGCGAGAACCACACATTATAGCGACCACAAGGAGGTTGTGACTCTACCCTCCCTAGCAACTGGGCCAATTTGGTTGCTTAGGAAGCCTGACTGGAGTCAATCAGCACACCCTGGATTCAAACTCATGACCCCAGGTGTGGTAGTCAGCGTCTTTACTTGCTGAGCTACCCAGGCCCTCCGTCCCACCTTTTCTTTAAAAAAAGCAAAAATCTGGGTTACAGTGAGACACTTACAATGGTAGTGAATGGGGCCAATCCGTAAACATTAAAATACTCACTGTTTCAAAAGTATAACTAAAAGACGTAAACAATATGCATGTTAGTATGATTTTAGTGTGATACAAATTCTTACTAACCTTTTCTGTTTAAAGTTATATCCAGTTTTAAACTTCGATGGCATGACAACTTTACACCATAAACATCAAAACCCTAAAATGACTGTAAAAACTATGTTTTTAACAACTTAACAGCTCGAATAACACATGAGTTTTAACAGAAGTACTTATATAAAATTATAAGCTTCACATTTCTGTGTTTAAACTCTCCAAAAATTGGCCCCATTCACTTCCATTGTAAATGCCTCACTGTAACCTTGATTTTTGCTTCTCCTTTTTTAAAGAAAACGATAAACGCGTCTAAATACATTTTTGTGGTAATCAACATTATGCCACAAATGCTGTCGATTGAGCTTAACTTCTATTGAACCCGGAATATTCCTTTAATGTAAGATTGCACAACCATAAAGCTGCACTATTTTTTTGTTAAAAATTAACAGATTGCCATTACTGATTGAGTACATAATCAGTGTTCAAAACAATGTTCTTACAGTAAACCTATAAAAATTATGTGTATTTTGAGCTGTCTGGTTCGATTTGGCACAAAATCGCTGGCTTATGACGTACATCCTTGCGTCATTACGTCATATCCGTGAACGTAGGGAAGAAGAACAGGCTGTCTCCTTCCCATGTAAACAGTAGATGGTGGTAATGCACTGTTTTAGTTTGCGAGTGGCCGTTAAAAAGAAGAAAGAAACTACAGTTCAGTCAGTCACACGTACACAGTTCAGGACAGCAATATGGATGGATGTTTATCTGTTATCCATTTGGCAAAGTTGTTTACCTGCTATAATGCTTGGATATGTTTTCTGGTAGGGTTGTTGAAGCTTATATTGCTTGTCATGCTTGCATGAATCGAAAATTACTCGTGTGTTAACCAGTGGTGATGTATTTACGTTGTCGGGGGAAGTCCATATTTAATATGTATGACTTCTGAAATTGACTTCTTGTAACTGTTATACTGCATTTTTAATCATACTATTTTCATGGTTAATAAAGTATATTTTATCCCCATAATTACTGAATCTTTGTTTTATGTTTTTAGTTTACTGTGTTATTGTGTGCAATGCATTGTAGTATTACGGTTTACTTGCATTATCAACTGAGGCTGTACAATATAATATAACAATAATAAAAGTCTTCCGTTGAACTCGTATTAGCCATATCACGAGTATCATCTCTTAAATTGATTAGTGTAGTAAAACACAAACAACAATAGTAGATAAAACACTTGAATAATTATATTAAAATATATGAGTGGAGTGTCAGAAAAGTGCTATAAGTTTAAAATTCATTCATTCAAAATATGTGAATAAGAATGTTGTTTATCTTCATCAAAGCAAGGAATATTTCAGTTTTAAACGTTTAAACGTATAACATAATATCAACATGAAAATAGCACGTTATGAATATCTCCAGTCATGATCACACACAGCCAAAGCTCAAATCATGAGAAGTGCCGAAACATGACTCGCGTAAAGTTTTCTTCCGTAAATAGCTTGCAATTTTAAGTTTCAACCACAGATGTCGCTAGAGAGCACAAAGTTACGTAGTGCAGCTTTAATATATTGATTCACTTCAAGCTTCGTTTTGGGTTTACTGGGGAATATCTGTTCATGTAACCTGAAACGAAAGGGAAGTCAATCTTAAAGAAAAAATGCATATACATGATTGACACAAGGATAAAACAACTTAGCATTGGAGGTGGGGGAAGAGTCTTTTTAGAACAATGTGATGTTTTTTTATTCTGAAATCACTAAAGATGGAATTGTGTTGAGTATTCCTTCATAGGTAAGAGTAATTGAGCCATTGTCACTGCTGGTTTCATAGCTGGACTGTGCTTACATAATCTTTATAGAACTGAAAAATTATTGTTTATGTTATTTTAGAGGGAAGTGTAAGGTAAATTTGAGAATGTATGTGCTTTTACATAATGTTCCCAAAGACTTTTCTAGTATCACAGCTGGACTAGCTCACACAATCTTTGAAGAA
Organism: Myxocyprinus asiaticus; assembly: GCF_019703515.2. NCBI lineage: Eukaryota > Metazoa > Chordata > Actinopteri > Cypriniformes > Catostomidae > Myxocyprinus > Myxocyprinus asiaticus. The sequence goes on from NC_059353.1 coordinate 10,675,686, forward strand.
CTGAAAGATGAATGTTGAAGTACTTCAATAGAAAATGTGCATATGAGCATTTTCTGTTTCTACATAATTTCTTAACAGACTACAGCAGAAATGTGATGATGTCCCAGCTATAGTAGAAATGTAACATAGTTGTTTATATGGTATTTCTTGTCTGTGTCACAGGCTGGAAGGGTACCCTCATGGGAATTGCCATGGCAACAGTGAAAGCCATGGTGTCCGAGTTTGGCAGTAGGCCTGCAGACATAGTATGTTTGATCGGGCCTTCTGTCGGGCCATGCTGTTTTACTCTGGAGCAAGATTTGGCCAGAGAGTTCCATGCCATACATCGAGACTGTGTTAGACACATGGAGTCACCTACACCTTATGTTGATATCAGACTCGCAACCAGGTAAGCATCAAAGGTCAACCAATGAAATCCTGCTCTGACTTCAACAGCACACTAGAGACCTATATTTTATTGATCCCTCATAAAATTTTACTGTACTGTAGTCCACTTTGTCACTTACTTAGTCATGCCATTTCCTACAGAGACTCACAGTAATGAAAAACCTTTGGCATAATGGTAATTAATGTAAAAGGGTAATGTATCCCTTTTAGAATATTTGCAGAAAAAGACTGATCATTGCCCAGGGGAAATTAAAACTATATATTCCAATGGTAGACTTTGAAAAGAGTATTACTTGATCTTGCATTTATTAAAATAGTAACATGTCTTCCCCTTAATTGTAGAATTCTGCTGGAGAGAGGTGGTATCAAACCAGAACACATCCAGGATATCAGACTGCCACACAAAACCGATTCCACACTGTGCACCTCCTGCCAACCTGAATTATTCTTCTCCCATGTAAGGGATGGAATCAACTTTGGGACACAGATTGGCTTTCTGTGGATAAAAGAACCCCAAGATATGAAAGAATCAGACCACTAATCAATGCATTCACTGATTAAAATGTGTAGAAACATTCATTTGAACAACAATGGAAAAAACCTTTTTCAAACTCAGAAATTATACTACTGTGAACAGTTTTATATTTGCATTGAAACAGGGTGATTTCCAGGCTTGAAAATGTCTAAAAGAAAATTGCTGTGTTGAATTGTCCATTGTTTTGTCTGCTCTAAAATATTTAAAGGTGCTGTAAGTGATTTTAGCTGTTCTACTTCCACGAGACTGAGCCGTTGGATTAGCCACGCCCCTCTCGCCAAAACCCTGCACTCCAAAGATACCAAATTAACTTTATTGAGACCGACTTCATGCAGAAACTGTTGTTAAAAACAACAGCAGCAAAATAATGCCCTTAAATGAGATGGTCTAAAGCGTCATTGTCCGTGGACACATTTTTGTTTGCTGTTTACAGAGTCTAGAGCTGTAACAGAGACAGGTGAGATATCTTACAACACTTATTTCAGTAATATCTCTCAGGGAGTAGAACATTTTTTGCATACCTTTCCATTAAAAAAAATCGCCTACAGCACCTTAACCTTTAATTGGCTAGATACTGCTCATAAGCCAGTGTGATAACATACACTATATTGCCAAAAGTATTCGCTCACCCATCCAAATAATTGAATTCAGGTGTTCCAATCACTTCCATGGCCACAGGTGTATAAAATGAAGCACCTAGGCATGCAGACTGCTTCTACAAACATTTGTGAAAGAATGGGCCGCTCTCAAGAGCTCAGTGAATTCCAGCGTGGTACTGTGATAGGATGCCACCTGTGCAACAAGTCCAGTCGTGAAATTTCCTCGTTACTAAATATTCCACAGTCAACTGTCAGTGGTATTATAACAAAGTGGAAGCGATTGGGAATGACAGCAACTCAGCCACGAAGTAAAATGACAGAGCGGGGTCAGCGGATGCTGAGGCGCATAGTGCGCAGAGGTCGCCAACTTTCTGCAGAGTCAATCGCTACAGACCTCCAAAGTTCATGTGGCCTTCAGATTTGCTCAAGAACAGTGCGTAGAGAGCTTCATGGAATGGGTTTCCATGGCCGAGCAGCTGCATCCAAGCCATACATCACCAAGTGCAATGCAAAGCATCGGATGCAGTGGTGTAAAGCACGCCGCCACTGGACTCTAGAGCAGTGGAGACGCGTTCTCTGGAGTGACGAATCACGCTTCTCCATCTGGCAATCTGATGGACGAGTCTGGGTTTGGCGGTTGCCAGGAGAACGGTACTTGTCTGACTGCATTGTGCCAACTGTGAAGTTTGGTGGATTATGGTGTGGGGTTGTTTTTCAGGAGCTTGGCTTGGCCCCTTAGTTCCAGTGAAAGGAACTCTGAATGCTTCAGCATACCAAGAGATTCTGGACAATTCCATGCTCCCAACTTTGTGGGAACAGTTTGGGGATGGTCCCTTCCTGTTCCAACATGACTGCACACCAGTGCACAAAGCAAGGTCCATAAAGACATGGATGAGCGAGTTTGGTGTGGAAGAACTTGACTGGCCTGCACAGAGTCCTGACCTCAACCCGATAGAGCACCTTTGGGATGAATTAGAGCGAAGACTGCGAGCCAGGCCTTCTCGTCCAACATCAGTGTCTGACCTCACAAATGCGCTTCTGGAAGAATGGTCAAAAATTCCCATGAACACACTCCTAAACCTTGTGGAAAGCCTTCCCAGAAGAGTTGAAGCTGTTATAGCTGCAAAGGGTGGGCCGACGTCATATTAAACCCTATGGATTAAGAATGGAATGTCACTTAAGTTCATATGCGTCTAAAGGCAGATGAGCGAATACTTTTGGCAATATAGTGTATGTCTGTTGAGGACTTATTGGGTACATTTCTACAGTAAAAATTTTCTTTTTAAATCCGAAGTATGCTATTTCTACGACACTAGTCCCAAAAATAAACACATTTTTCAAAATAGCTTTCTGAATACGCCCCTCATCTGCAGTTGGTCAATCAAAGAGATTGCCCCGACCCAAACTCACACCATTGGGTGAGTAACGTTATGGGGCAGTTTTAAGCATCTCTCAAAACAAACACAGGAAGTTTTATAGCACTACAGCTGTGTCTCGTTTTGAAGGCTGCGTGCTATGTAGGAGGCTGCAGTATACCGAGTGTCCTCCTTTAAACAAGCCTCGTTTAAACGAGACGGCCTTTATAGGACAAACGGAAATGGAACGTAACATGGTTGCTGTGACAGCACGCCACACTTTAACAAGTGCGAGCACTTTGAGTGAGAAGGGAACAAAGTCCCTCTGGAAGGGAATGTATGAGGTAAATTTTAGGAGGGTTATAATGATGTAAAGAGAAAAGAAAATAGATTTTACAAGTGTACTTTTAGTCTTATACTTTATTTTAATTATATTATTAATATAATTATACATATTATATACTCTGTACCCATCTACTGAGGTACTTCAACTTGGGAATTAACATTATTTGCATTTGAACATCATATTTACGGGCAAATTGGCGTTATTTTTTTAGACATTTCCGTTGAAGCAAAGAATTGTGGGTTGTGAGTGCCCACGAAGGATACCTCATGCATCCTCCGAATTCCCGTGAAAGAAGGCCACATTCGAAGGCTGCATTCGAAGTGTCCTTGAGACAGTCTCGCTGACGTATGCTGCCGACAAATGCAACTTCCGGAGGACTCATGCTGCGTTCATTTGTCTCGGAAGTCAGAGCCCGGGACTCGGATCGACGTACCTTAAAAAAAACAAGAAATCCGAGTTGGATGCGTTCCTTTTACACACAACACGACAAGTCGGAAAAAAAGATGGACGCCTCCGGGAAAGTAATTGTTGCACTAGCTCTTTTGCAGTACAGAGTTCCATTTGTCAGTTCCGGTCACGGAATTCGGAAAATAACTCGGAGCTCCGACTTCCGAGACAAATGGAACACACGATCAGCCTTCCAAACGAGACACAGTTAGTGTTTACAGTTTTCAAGAAAATTAATCTATGAATGGTTTACTAATTGTCTCTAAATATTAAGATGGGATGTATTAAAGTATTTTACCACCGAAAAAGTTACATACTTCATCTTAAATATATTTAACCTAATCTTTTAAAGATTGAAACTTGACATACAAATGGAAATATGCCCAGTAGTCTCTGTAAAATATTTTTTTTATTTTATGATTTCTAAAATGATTTTCTTATTTCCTAAACCCTTATCCAGTATCACAAATGACTGGAAAGGTCATGGAAAAGCCATTGCCCGAATCATGTGGGAACCCTTATGAAAGCTGCTTAGAGAAACCTCACTATAAATACATAACTCATGAATTGTCTTTTGATGGCCATTAGTATGAAAGTGATAGTATGTGTTTTGTTAATGAGACATTTAAATGTCGTTAAAGGATGTATTTGAATGGTTTGAAATACACTGACAATAACCATGAATGTACGCTAGATGGAGCTAACTATTTCTTTGTGTGACTGCTAGAGTAGTTACGTTTGTTATGATTGGTAAAAATGAATTGTGTGAATAAATTGAGAAGTGCACTAATCAAATGCTGCTTTTTTGTCATTGTGTCAAAGTAAGATATTCAGCTTGAAATTGACAAGCCTTGTGAGATCATATCTGTACAGTAAAATTAAACCTAAAAACACCAGAAATAGTCGCTTATGTAACTTTATTAAACTGCTCAACCCTGTTTCTAGAGGCCCCCCAACACTACACATTTGAATCAACCTAATCAATCACACCTGATTCAACTCATCAGCTCGTTAGTGGAGACTCCAAGACCTGAACTGGGTGTTAGAAAAGGGAGATATACAAAATGTGCGGTGTTGGGGGACCTCCAGGAACAGGGTTGAGAACCACTGGACTATATTTTAAGAGGGAAGCTGACACTAGAGGGCTCCTGTCGCCCTCGTGTGATTGTTCGCTGTTTGGGCTTGTTTATTAAGTGGGAGATACTGATTGTTGGCTGTTGTTCAAGAGTCCTTCAGCAGCATCACAGCCTTTTGTCTCAAGCAACACTTTTGCAATGTCACATAAACATCTCAACTATCCCTTATCTCGTGGCCAGACAATTGCCTATCAACTCATAATAGAGATGTCCAAAAGTGACAGGATGTTTTGACCGACATTGCAAGAAAGACCCATGTCAGCAGCACTATTATACATAAGCAGCAGCTTGCATGTGTGCTTCTAAAGCACTGCAAGAGACAAACACAAGAAAACATGATAGGTCTTTTCAGTGTTGACGTGGAAAATGCCTGTGTGGTGAACCACATGATAGACAATACCTCACATCTTATCTGCAGTACCGAAAATAATGTGAAAGTATTGACCTACAAGGGATCAGTCATAACTCATATAATTACTGTAGGCCTGTACTGTATCTTAATCAGTATATATTATACATTATACTATACCACTGACGTGCACAGAATGGGGGCCACAGGGGCACAAGCCCCTGCCCCATTCATTCACAAATGTAAAGGTGCCCTTTTCAGCGGAGGTGCCTTTAAGAGCGCGGAGATTTAAGCGGAGGTGTTTTACTACAGCACAACATAATTAGATAATAATTTTTTGACTCCAGTAAGCCCTTATTCTTGATTTAAAAAAATAAATAAAAAATTCTGTAAAAATATTTTAAAAAATCCATAAAACAAGATAAATTAGCTTGATCTTATTTTAGAAACAACACTGCATAAGATATTTAGGTTTTTCAGAGAATGTATTTTTAACATGTGTATTTTGTCTTACTGTACTGGCAGAGTTTTTATAGTCAAAACAAGTGGAAAAAAATCTACTACTGCTGAAGAAGTAATCCAAAGTATTTAGATTACATTACTGACCAGGAATACATAAGAAATGACATATTAGAGCATGTATTCTGTAATCTGTAGTGGAATACATTTTAAAAGTAACCCTCCCAACCCTGACTATAAAGTAGTTCTGAACTGGTTTTGCTTATGACCCAAGTCATGTGGTGGCACAGCACAGTAACAAAATTGTACACAATGTTAATAATTTTGATTAAAATATATTAAAATCACAATAAACTGCCTAGGCCCACAGTATGCAGAATTATTCATAGTGACTGAATAGGAGAAACTGACAATTTTGCATATGCATATGATTTACCAGCCTAACACATGGAATAAACAATGGGTCAAATATTGTATTAGTATTGTAAAAGGGATAGTTTACTCAAAAATGATGTGTATGACTTTCTTTCTTCAGCTCAACACAAACAAAGCTTTTTAGAAGAATATTTCAGCTCTGTAGGTCCATACAATGCAAGTGAATAATGGCCAAAACTTTGCACATAAAATCATCATAAAAGTAATCCATATGACTCCAGTGGTTAAATCTGCACTGTGTGCACAATTAATAGGCAAATTGTATTCCTCGGGATTCATTTTATTGCTGAACAAACACAGTGCTCTCAGTCAATCCAAAATGTTATTGAACCTCAAACCTGAATGTTTAACAAAGGAAAAGTGAGTTTTGACTTTCTCATGGGAATATATAAGTGTGCACAATTATTAGGCAACTAAATTACAAAAAGAATTTCTCCCAACTCAATTGTTTATTCTCGATTTTTAGAGTAAGCACAACAAATAAGTAACACAAAATGACAATTAAATAAAATGTTTGGCCTTTCAAAAATATTCAGTGACCAATATAGCCACCCATCCATGGAGCCTATCAGTTTCTTGATCTGCTCATGTTCAACTTTCGCTGAAGCAGCAACCACAGCCTCCCAAATGCTGTTCAAAGAGGTGTATTGTCTTCCCTCACTGTAAATCTCACATTTGAGAATGGCCCACAAGTTCTCAATAGGATTTAAGCCAGGTAAGGAAGGGGGCCAAGTCATTATTTGGGCATCTCTGAGGCCCTTACTGGCTAGCCAAGCAGTGGAGTACTTGGATGCATGTGATGGGGCATTCTCCTGCATAAAGATCATGGCCTTCTTGAATGCTGAGGACTTCTTCCTGTACCACTGCTTGAAGAAAGTACTTTCCAGAAACTGGCAGTAGGTTTGGGAGTTTCAGTCCATATTCAACTCGAAAAGGTCCAACTACCTCATCCTTAATGATAGCAGCTCATACCAGTACCCCTCCTCCACCTTGCTGGCACCTGACTCGAAAACCTTTGAAAAATCTTTCTTCGGGTATTTCTTTGCCCAATCTTGACGCTTCAACTTGTGAATCTTATTCAGTGGTGGTCGTGTTTCAGCCTTCTTGACCTTGGCCATGTCTTTGAACACTTGGCACCTTGTACTTCTGGACACTCCAGGTAGGTTGCAGTTCTGGAATATGGTAGCACTGGAGGATAATGGTTTCCTGGTAGCTTCACTTTTAATTCTTCTCAAGTCTTTTGCAGTTAATTTGCGCCTTTTCTTCCCCATGCATTTTTTGCGCCCCAGTTGACTATTCGCAACAAAACATTTGATTGTCCGGTGGTCATGCATCAATAGTTTTGCTATTTCAAGAGTGTTGCATCTGTCTGAAGGGCATTTTACAATATTTGACTTTTCAGTGTCAGGTAAATCTCCATTTTGGCCCATTTTACCTGAGGTAATGAAGCTGCCTAATAATTATACACAGCTTGATATAAGGTGTTAGTCAATTTCGCCACACCCTCCCTCATTACACAAATGCTTACCAACTGAAAATAATTTAATCCAATAAGCATTCAAGTTTATATGGTTTGGAAATTTTGCATGGAAATAATGATAAGATCAGAATACTCACTTGCCTAATAATTGTGCACGCAGTGTATATCTTCTGAAGCGATCCAATCGGTTTTGGGTGAGGACAGACCAAACTTTTTCACAATAAATCTTGACATTAGCAGTCTCCTTGGTGATCATGATTTCAAGCTCGATGACACTTCCTTCGCATGTGTCAAGAAAGAAAGTCATACACATCTGGGATGGCATGAGGGTGAGTAAATAATGAGAGAATTTTCAATTTTTTTATGGTTAGTTGCATTTCATTATTTGCATTAAGCATTTATTTTTCACTAACTGTCTGTGACCTTACCAGAACAGACCAGAAATCCCATTATTGGATCACAGCCAACCAGTTAAGAACCGCATTACTATATGCTACTATGTAGGATGACTCTGGGTTGAATGTCAAAACGTGGCCTAATTTATCAGAATTTACCCTACTCTGTTGACCTAAAAATAATGCAATGCAGGACCAGCTACTGCAGCTTTATCCCTCTTTGGAGTGAGCATTAAGAAAAGCAAGAGTCACATTGTCATAAGCCAGCATTCATTAATACACAGTCAAACATTATTGTGCAAAAGTAACAAAAAATGTCTTTAAAACCAAAAATAACATTTATTAATATTTATTAATAATACCATGAACTGAATAGACCCAACAATATGCAAAATTATTAACATGATATAGGCTTAATAGGAAAATTGGCAATTTTGTAGTGTTTTTGTTTAACAGCCTATCACATGGAACAAACACTGGGCTATATATTGTATTACAGTAGTATTAGCCATATTACAAAGTGACAGATGAATTGCCAACAAAATATCTCAGAGTACTGTATGATTGGATGCAAGGTCTTTGAAAACAATAAGAAAAGAAATAGAATGTCCTCTCTTTTTGATAAATATAAACATATAAGCTGATAAGCATAATTATATTGCAAAACTATGCACAAATACATACTTTAGCTAAATGCATTTTATTGTTTACATTTAGAAAAAAAAATTCCCTGCTGTCCACGACCCAATCAGAACAGACCTGTGACCCACTTATTTAGATTATGATCATGGCAGAGCCAATGTAAGCTCTTTCAGATCAATAACGACTGGCACAGTTTGCCTGATTTATGACTTCCCCATCATGGCTGAGTTTTACTGTAACTTATTAAACTAATTGACACACATATCCTTTGTTCTCTACCACTGCAACTTCCATTGAAACTGCATGTGTAGATCTGTGAACAAATAAGAAGTTAGATCAACTTTAGGAAACTGGATATAGACATGTGGTAGACGGCTGCCAAGTCTAATGGCATCGCAGAGCTCATCTGGCAACCAGGCGCACAAGTCTTGGCCTGGCCTTTGAATGCATTAACTCTTGAGCTGTAGTTTGTTTTATTAACCAGCATTCCAACTATTAACCTGCACTGCAATGCAATCAACATTTACAATGAACAAGCATGACACCATCAGTTCCTGTAAAACACGTGACACAATCTGACTGTTAATCATTTTGTTTACACTGGGGCAGTCTGTGGACATCAATTCTGTTATATTTTTTTGTAAGAGGTTTTTTTTTTCCTTCTTTTTTTCTTTTTTTTTTTCTGCCAGTGCTATACATAATGTGGTTTACAAGAAAGTGTGTGTTTTCTATTATTTTTGTTTTTTTCATGTAAAGGGAAAACACATACATGAAAGGCATGTTACAAACACATACAGTAGAGTCCAAATAAATTTACTATGCATCTTGCTTAAGAAAATATTCATCAAAAGTCATCATAAACTAATGTAAACCCACCCACACATTTTGGAATAATACATACAAATGTATGCCTATATAATAGAGCAATACAGAGAAATGTGCTCTCATGGTTATGTAAGTTCCCTTAATTGTTTAATATTTTGTCAAAGGCTTTCTCATTGACAGTATTTAATTATGGCAGAGGCACTAAGCGTAAATAGCAACAAAAAGCATCTTTTTGCACTAAGTGCAAATAGTGTTAGATGCTATCTTCTTCTAAGTGTGACATGATTTGTTTCCAAATCTCGACAAAGTGCTTAACTTGTCCCAGCAATGATACAAATTCAGTACCAAAAAATGGTTTATTAAAATCATGGTATGAAGTAAGATGTTTAAGTGTGGAAATATAATGGCAAGGCCATTGATTCCATTGTATTAGTATTCAAAAGCTTTAAGTGTGAAAATACAGCATCTTAAGACTGAATACATTCAGACAGCAGCATTTTGTATTTGCTTAATCTATCATATGGCACATGCAGGCAGAATAAACTGTATGGACCAGGGGTAAAGGCCAGTCACCACAATGTGATCAGTGAAGGTCAGCTGCTCATCTTGAACTACTCTAAATATTTATTTGACTGTGAAGGTGATGGCTGTTTTTCTATCAACCACGAGTTGCATAACCATATTTTCCTGCCTTATGTTTCCAATCAGCTCTGAGTTCCACCCTGTTTGCTTTGCTTGAATGAGGGGAGTAGGCTTAAAGAGCTTCCAAAATACAGATATGCTTACTTTTTGTTATGGAAAAAATAGCATGTCGGCACCACCAGCATCTGCACGTAGCCCTGGCATGCAAAAGTTATTAACAGTACTGTTTTACTGGAAACAGGCTTCCTGGCCTTTCTAAGTATTCAAGATATCAAGTCGCAGGATGAATGCATGCAGGGCATAAGACTTCCTTTCATCCTGTTGTGTCCTAACCAAAGAAAGGGCAATGAAGGAATTTCGAGGAATTCAAATAATAATTTGAATAAGATAATTGTGTGCGGGTGCAAGTGTATTCACTTGCCTGTCATTTTGTGTGACTTTCATAGGGTGGATTTTGAAGAGAGGCAAGCTGTTTAGGCTATTATTAATATTATTAGTATATTAGAATAGTATGGTATTAATATGATATATTAGTACAATATATGTCATATAATTAATATTAATTATGAGAAAGATGTCCTCTCATTTGACAATTTCTACATTATTCACTGTCTCTAGAATTTAGGAGGAATACAGTGGGGTCCAAATGTCTGAGACCACAATTACAATCTGAGATGTTTTAAAAACAAAAATATTTGAAATATTCAAAACCAAGAAAAGTTATAATGTAAAATGAAGATAAAATATTTAACCTCTTGAGACCCTGCGTCCGCATGCGGGGACATTACGTTTTGGCTTCGCTATAGGCTATGCAGAATTTTATTTTATTTAAACCTATTGATCTCAGTTCAGGAGACTCTGGGCTGTCATTATAGGGTTAAACGTTTGACACACCAAGTCGTGTGACAAAACAACATGGAGCCAATCATAGCTGAGTTTGTCTTTGGGAGAAACAGCAACAAAACTGCATCTGGTAAGAAACCTCATTACGTTTTCACATTAAAACCTGTTTAAGTCAAAAGAGTTGAATCTCTAGTTTCATCTGATATGTCATTTTTTAAAATTTGAGTGATTTATTGCGAAACGGCACACTGTCAAACGCAATGACCACGTACATGGACTATAGGCTCATTTTTCTCAAAATATCCAATATACACTGTGCATTATCACATTGAGAATAAATGCATGCATCCAAAAGATGAAACATTTTGCTTTCAGAGGTTGTATACGGAGTTAGGTGGAAAATAAGGTGCATTTCAAACTGTTCTGAGACCAGTGCAGACAGACAGCGAGCTGGAGGTTCAGTCATTCCCTAATTAGGGAGCAAGGGAGCATCCTGTAGCTTTCCTGTGCAGCCAAGTGCATTCACTCCTAACATCTGGTCAAAAGTTCAGTTTCAGGCTGCAGATGATGTTTGGGCCACTCAACATGTTTAGCAGACATGGGACAATGGTAATCAGTACATAGTTTCAGAGTTTTTCATGCAAAATTTTATTTTAACATGGTTGGCAGTGATGGGACGATGCTTTGAATGAGAATTAATTATGCTTGTTTCTGATGTAATATCTCAAAAACATGAACAACCAACACTCCTGGAAACAGTAAACAATTTGGAAAAAAAATATTTGACTTTTTATTGCTTGGAATTAATTTATATTTTCACAACTTTGTCTCACTGTCCACATATGAGGACATACATTTTTAGGAAAAAAAAAATTTATTTTTATTTTTTGCATGTTTATTAGGAGCGAGAACAAGCTAACACTCTTTAGCATCATTTATTATAGGTCACTTTCCAGGCGCACACACCAACACAAAACACTAGCGTCGTCTCGGGACTCTGGCTCCTCTCTCTTTCCCCACTGCAGCTCTGGCTGCTCCTTTATCTCCCTCCAGGTCTCACTGTAACACAAAACAGGTGTCAGAGCTAACTTTCCCCAGGTGTCAGTCCTTACCACTCTCATCTCCTGAACTCGCTCGACCATGCCCCAACCCCACAGTCATTAAAGCAAAAAGTAATATTGTCCCAAGTACTAATAAATGTAGCAATTTTTGCAATTAAACATTCAAATTATTATGCTAGAATTTCAATGAAAAGTTGTGTATTAAATGAGAAAAAAATGCAAAATAGAAGCATTTTCATTAATAGTCTCTTAACCCTGCTGTATTTAGTCTTAGGTATATTGTATATTCTATCTAACTTTATAAGTTGTACTTCTCTGAGTCGGCTTATATAACTGTGTGGATGACCCTTTCCACCCCATCATCCACTTCTTTGCATTCCATATAAATATTAGTGTTTATATCAGCTGTCCACTGAAGCAGGACCCACTACATAAAAACATATCCTGTCTATGTCCACAGACAAAAAGCAACACAAACATCACAGATCCCGTTCAGATAAAGTGTTAACAATGTCCCTGAATTCACAAAGATTCAAAGCTACTGAAATATTGTCTTACTAAGAAATGCTAATATCTAAATGTTAGCCACAGCTTGACGCACCTCCACCCTCACCAGCTGCTTCCTTCTCATCTTTGAAGTGGTTTGCTTTGTCACGGTTACGCTGTGGATATGTAAACAGCTTAATCTTCAGAACATGCTACAAATACATGTTATTTTGGGTGTGGATGGTCTTTTTTGCTGAGCCATGTCTGCAAACATTACTTTGAGACATGCTAAATAATGGAGAGGGAAATTAGCAAAAAAATCCTGTCAAAGGATGCAGGCCAAGAGTTCCTTTGCATGTATGGGAGGCAAAATCCGGTTCCATCCGGCTCTGCAGTTCAGGCGACCCTTCCGTTATGTTTTATGCACTTTAGTTGAGTTTCCCTCCTCCATCCCAGGGCAGGATAATAAGCTTTACTGATGTGATATGTTACATTTTTATATGACTCGGTCAGATAAAAGGCAGGCAGCTGAAAGGAATAGTGTTCATATTTTAACAGAGCTCTGTTTGTTTGTTTTTAAGGAGTCACATTTTTTGTTTGAAACAGTATATTTTTGCTGAGCTCTGAGTCAAAGGACAATCCAAGCCCAAGGGGCATACTGGAGGACAGACACATTCCTGGCACCCTTCGCCTACTGCTGTCAGCTTAGGGTCTTCACACTCTGCTTCAGTGCCACCAGTGCTAAGGCTACAGTCTGAAGCATACTCTATGCAAGTATATGAACAAAAGTTCTCCTAGCTATGCAAGCATGATTTGGTGTGTTCCCATAAGAATGAAAAATTACAAATGAGATCTCTTTAAGACCTATAATATCTCAACAATGAGATAGTCTTTCAATTAAAAAGAATATTCCGGGTTCAATACAAGTTAAGCTAAGTCTACAGCATTTGTGGCATAATGTTGATTACCACAACAATTATTTTGACTCATCCCTCCTTTTTTTTTTTAAATAATCAGGGTTCCAGTGAAGCACTTACAGTGGAAGTGAATGGGGCCAATACGTAAATGTTAAAATACTCACTGTTTCAAAACAATTTTAATCAACTTAATACACAAGTTTTAACAGAATAATTAATGTAAAGGCTTTTATAAGATAAGTCTTTAAACCCTCCAAAAATTGGCCCCATTCACTTCCATTGTAAGTGGCTCACTGTAACCCAGATTTTTCCTTTTTTTAAAGAAAAGGAGGAATGAGACAAAATAATTTTTTATTTTGCCACAAATGCTGTCGATTGAGCTTAACATGTTTTAAACCTGGAATATTCCTTTAATGTCCCATTAATCTCACATGTGTCTCCTCCAGAGTTTCAGAAGAAATATGTCCCAAACTGTACTCAGATTTCAAAATAATAATAATAAAAATTCTGAGGCTACAATCAGAAGATTTCAATATAAACTCAAATATTTCTCATCAAATTCTTCAGAGAGTAATTCTATCCACATTAATTGTCTAGCTCTTTACTTTTATTGTATGACAACAATTGTCTAATTTGTGTCTCCAAACAAATTTTAGAATGAATATTTGAGACTTTTAAATAAATACAATTTGTAATAAAATATAACTGAAAACTTCAAAAAGTCTTGTGAACTTTGAAAGAGCAACCTCTGAGCAATAAAGAGTTGTTGCATTTCGAAATGTGTCAGACTGCAATTCATAACATAACGCAAATGTGTTGCGAAGGGTGTTACAGCGACATTAGCATCAAATGTCTGTTTGTACAGTGAGTTTTCTCTTTCAGATAAATTACTGTTATGGCAGAGCAACAGACTGAAGAGGATTTTGCTGTTATTTGAAGGTAACTCTAGCGCCTCCTTAAGTACAGAGGTTTGTTACTGCCACAGCAATATTCCCGCCAAATATTCACGTTTGTGTTTACGTTGCATAAAGTATGTTTCTGACCCAAGAGAGGCCCAAAGCAGGCTCATCTAGCTCTACACGCTACTAAGAAGTGAGATTATTTTCTCTGACATTGACCTTCTTCCTCACTTTGTAATAATGCCTCTCCTCTCTAATCCCTTTATTCTATGAGATTCAGCCCCGATTAACACAAGCTCTGGACAGTTAAAAACATCTTGTTTCTTGTTATCATGCTATGATTAAAACGATCATACCCGTTTGATCTTTTTGATTGAAATAGAATGTGTCTTTTTTGAACAGTTTCCTCTTATGGGAGCGGCTTCTTAATTTGGGTCATCTTTTGCGGTGAATAAAAGCTTCCTTCAACTCTTTCTTGTTCTCGCTGTGATCGTGGAGTAGCACAGTAATCATATGAGGAGTGCTGAGTGTTCTCTTCATCAGTAGACACAACACAGCGGGTATTGTCAGGCCACCCTCAAACACACGGAAGGGAGAGACAACTGACCCTTTTGTAAGGGTTACTGTTGTTTGCTCAGTTAAGCTTTACAGAATGTTCCATGTGAACTGCAGATCTCTGTGAACAGCACGATTTTCAGTAAACTGTGCTCATATTATTCTTACGTGGACTGCTATGCAGTGTGACATTGCAAAGCATTGTTTAAGTTAAGGCGCACTGAAAAATGTTAACCTAAAAATGTGCTTCATGTGGTAACTTCTTAATTAAAAAATCTAAATTATTACACATAACAAATATTATTTAACATGTTTGAATCAACCTGACTACATTAAGTTAAACCAACAAAACAAATTTTAAGGGGAAGATCTTGTAAAAATAAGTAACAATTAGATTTAAAAAAAAGGTACCACTTTTCACGGTGTAGGATTGACCTGTAATATTTTGAAGGTGTAGCTTGGCAAAAATTCAATTAATAAGAGACTCACTTTTGTCTTTTTTACTGCCAAGAGATACGCCGCAATGCTATGATGCCATCTGACTTACTGTTCAGTAGGTATCAGTCATTTTCAGTGTTCGGTTTTGCTGATGTGTTTTTGGAGAGAGGAGGTGGTCTAATTCAGTGACTAAGTTTGACCTATGCTGTGCTCCATTCAACTTGGAAAGTCAGAATGTCCAACTTGCTACTCGGAAGAGTGCAGAAGAACAGCATTTGAAGTCAGATTTCCAACTTAAGAAACGTACTTGGAAATCCACAGCTGTGATTTCACTGGGATGCAGGTGCATGACACGGTAGCACCCTGGGAAATGGACACAGTCAAAAAAAAAAAAAAACATTTCAAAGCAAATAAAAAGCAGCAATGATATTACATGATATAATAAAAAAGTCTGCAGAGACAGGTGTGTAAAACATAAATAATCCTTTTTGGCCATGTCCACACTAATATGCTTTCATTTAAAAACAAATCTTTTTCTCTACGTTTTGGCCTGCCGTCCACACTGAGACTTTGCTCTCCAAAGTGGATAAATGTGAAAACGTTGTCTTTGCGTTGTAGTGTAGACAGGGAAATTGGAGATATCTGAAAACGATGACGTATTTGTTGTCATATGACGCAGTCATGTGATCCATTCAACCAAATCAATCAAGATGGCGGCCCATGTTGTAGTGGCTTTGTTGTGCCTGCTTTTCACTTTGATAGCGTTGTTAAAGATAAATGTTACTTTGTACAACTTTCACACTGCATTCCTTCAAAGGCGACAGAAAGTTTACTCAGAATTGCAGTCGGTTGAAAAACACGAGGACAATTGCGTTTCAGACCATACATGGAACAGCGATTTTTCGAATGAGCAGTAAGTGAATTTAAGAGTTTTCAAAAGTTTCAGTGTTCACGAGCAACTTGAAAACGGCAGTGTGGACGGAGAGTGTTTCGAAAACTAAAATGCCATTTTCAATTTATCCAATTAATGTGGACGTAGCCTTTGTTGATAACTGATCAAATGTTTGCATAGTTTATCCTCTCAATTGGATTGCGAGGAGACACATTATTTTTTTTTTTTTTTTGACAATCTTTAAAGCTAGTGTTGCCATTTTGTTTCCTTATCCGCCATCTTCCGAGCATCAGGCAGTGGAACTCTTTTATGGTTGGAAGTTGGAATAGTAGGAATCAAGTAGGAATATCCCATATCCGACATTGATTGAACACACCATAAGTCAAGCAGAAGTTACTGTAGCAAACTGGCAACATTCAGTTACAACACCTTTAGGGAACTACTTCTACCTCACCCATAAATGTACTTTTGTTGGTATAACCTGTAAGCATTCAGAAGGATCCAGTCATATTATACCGAATAAAAACAGTTTATTTACATGTTTCAATTTAAAGTACTGTACGTTTTCGGTTAGCACTGTTTACAGTTTAGCACTGAGGAGAGGATGCTCTTATCCTGATCATTGTACAGGAACTCTGTTTAAATCTCCTGTGTGACAGCCCTGACTGTGAGAATCCTTCATTTTCTCATTGGCAAAGTTATTTTGGACCTTTAAGATCCTTCAGCTTGTTTCCTGTTCATGCATCTGATTGGAATTCTATTTATCAGCTGTTTAAGAAAATTACTATTCTGCTTTCAAAGCTTACACAGTCCAAAAATAGCACACTGAGAGCATCAATGTGAGTAACTGCAGTAATGATAACAACATGCAAATACATGAAGCGCCACAAAATAAATATATATTAAGGGGGTCATATTGAGGAATCAACTTTAATGATCTTTTGAGATAAATGAGTTCAGAACTCAAAACTTCCTCCTTGGTGAAAACATTTTTATTGAAACTAAACAGCAAAAATGGTTCACTCGTTCAGTACTTCCGCAACTTTCTGAGGACAGAGGAATACGATTGAACACATGATAACTCACATCAACAATGCATATTTGTTAGGCAGCTCAGACACTTGGCCAGTTCAGTGGTGGGGTTTATAAGAAGGAAGTAGGAAAGATACTATTATTCACATCAGAAAATGTGGGAAAGTCATTGGCGTCATGACAAAAGTAATCATATCTGCTTCAGAAGACTTAGAATGTAGTGCATGAGTCGAATTGATTACTTTTACTGGGGTTTTACAGTTTTATTGTTCTTTTTTATGCATGACATTATGCCAGATATAGCCTGAAGAAAGAAAGTCATTGAAACACTTTTCAGTGGAAAGGAGGCGACGAGAAGCGAGGTTTCCCGGTTCAAGTAGGCGTTTAATTTATCCACCCTGATGCTTACAGTTTCACAAACTCAACAGCTTCACAGGCAAATATTTACTTAAACACGTTAACTTCATTACACAATCATCACAATAGCTTGTAGCACCGTGGCCTTCCTTGTGCCAGTCTCTCTCTCCCTGTCTGCTGGCGGTGTGGCTCTTTTATGCCGCTCTCACCGTGCTCACTGAAATTAGAGACAGGTGTTAGACATAATCTAGCTCAGGTGCCCTTACCGCTTTTTCTCTCTCCGGAGAGATGCTTGACCACGCCACCGCTGCCACAGTCATACAGGTTTAGAGCAACATTAAAGTGAGTAAATAATGTCAGAATTATCTTTTTTTGGCGAACTATCCTTTTAACAGGTTGTGTAGCACATTTTTATGTGAATTGTTCTGTTAACCTGACACAATTATAATGCAGGCTTTGCAAAGAGGCTTCTAAATGTACCAAACGAAAATCAGTTTTATGGTATAGATCGAGGTAACAGTTGCAGGTTGCCATTTTTTCAGTTTGCATTTCACCTTACACAGCTGCAAAAAAAAAGCTTGTTTAATTCTAAAGGTCATAAAAAGTACATGACGCCTCTTTTTTTTTATTTATGTAAGTAAACTGCAATATAAACACTGTAATAAAAGTTTGACCATTAAGTAATTTAGGAATAACCTTAAAGTGAACAGAAAAATGTTCCCATCCCAAGTGGATAAATAAATCAGAAGCTTTCTCTGCAGATAAAAACTTAATTCTTTGGAATCTGTCACAGAGAACCAGTCTGATCCAGTTCTCTGCTTCTTGACAGGAAGTGAGCAGGGCAGAGCCAGCCAGCTGTTTTGAAGAAGCGTTGTTGTTTTTTTTTTGTTTTGTTTTTTGGCTTGGCTGAAGGAAGTGCCAAGAAGCTGTACTCAGGTGATCTCAGCAGCTAGACTGAATGGCCTGTCTGATATTCTCGTCTGGGCACTGGCTCAATCACTGCCATGAATCTATGTGTGTGTAAACAAGCCTGGGGATGTTTTTCCCCCTGCACTTAGCAGATTTAGTAGCCGTGGGGAAGACTAGGGAGGATCTCTCCACATGGCACAGCTGACCTATATTAAAGAGACCAGGGCTAGTTGTCGCACTCTTTACTCTAGTGAATATTTCTCAGGATTGGTTTAGTTTTGAAAGTCAGTTTTTGAAAATGTTCACCTTCATTGCACGGGAAGAAAGATACACCTCACTGAATACATGTTGGGACATGTTGTCACACTATATGAAGTAAGTTGTAAAAAACAGAATCTGCCATTAATCAGCCTGTTTTAGGCTTTTCAGCTAAATGTAAACAGTTAACCAATTATAAAATACTAAATTCATGAAACAGCAAAAATGTAAAAGGTAACATACATTTATATTAAACCATTGTTTATGTGAACAAATGTTGCAATTATTAAATTGTATAAACTTATAACATGTGACAAATTGCCCCAACCTGACATTTATGAAACATACCCTTGTCCTCAGAGTATTTTTCAGGGCCTTTATTGTGTACACCTGTTTAACCAACAGCTATAGCAAAAAAAAAAAAATAGGATGATAAAGAAATTTAAGTTCAGAGGATCTAAGAGGATTTAAGAGGACTTTTCACACAAAACCTTATAGTTACTGAGATACAGCCCTAGTGACAACTAGCCCCGGTCTTCCCTACCTGCACCAGCTCCCTAGAGACCATCTGAGCCCTGTATTCTTCATGCTGACCTTGCAAAGGGACTTCAGTGCTTTACAACTGCCAACCATTTGACCAAATATTTGGAGTGTATGCATGTGTACATATGGACTGTGGGAAAAATTGGGGCCCACAGAGGGTAAGAGAGAGGTGTGTTTAAAAGAAAGAGATGCTGTGTTGTCTTCTATTTAACCAGCCCTGTTTGGTTTGGCTGCAGTGTTTCACTGATTCTGCTCGGCTCAAACTACAGCTGAGGATGAACCCATCATTGGCCATCGCCTGAGCTGCTTAATTTGATTTTCTCTAAGCAGAGATATTAGGTTGTACAATGGATTCTTTTATAGAAATATTTGTTGCTTTGATCTCTCTAATCCTCTCTGAAAATGCTTAAAGCACATGGAGAATTATGAGTCTAAGACAGAATGCTTTGACGCAATTAAGACATATGAAGGTTTCGTAAAAAGCACGTACTGTACCAAGCATATGCATATGTACCCTGAAATCGACTGTACCTGGCTCTCTTAACACTTTAAGACTTGAGTTCTGGTCCCATGGAAACTAGGAAGTACTCTTGTTCACAATGATGAAAATTAAATTTTTACACTAAATAATTTAAGTCTGGTTTAACGTTACTTGAAGAGAATTTCACATTTTGTTGTACAATATACTTATACTGTATCTCTAACGTTAATTTTAAAACAGCTGTGTGCTTGCTAACAAGTTAAACAACTTGTTAATAGCTTATGTAAAATACTTGTTTGAGGTATGTACCTGTGTGTAATTTATGTTGTAGAACAAAATGAAAAAATCCCCACATAAAATGAAAATGAACCAAATCACATTTATTTTCAAAAGCAACAGACAGGGAAAGTAGTCCCTTTCACACTTTTAAAAATTATGCACCGGTAAAACAGCTACTATTATATCATGAAATATTTGCATTTTATGATATACAGTTGTGCTCAAAAGTTTGCATACCCTGGCAGAAATTGTGAAATTTTGTCATTGATTTGAAAATATGACTGATCATGCAAAAAAAAACTGTCTTTTATTTAAGGATAGTGATCATATGAAGCCATTTATTATCACATAGTTGTTTGGCTCCTTTTTAAATCATAATGATAACACAAATCACCCAAATGGCCCTGATCAAAGTTTACATACCCTTGAATGTTTGCCCTTGTTACAGACACACAAGGTGACACACACAGGTTTAAATGGCAATTAAAGGTTAATTTCCCACACCTGTGGCTTTTTAAATTGCAATTAGTGTCTGTGTATAAATAGTCAATGAGTTTGTTAGCTCTCACGTGGATGCACTGAGCAGGCTAGATACTGAGCCATGGGGAGCAGAAAAGAACTGTCAAAAGACCTGCATAACAAGGTAATGGAACTTTGTAAAGATGGAAAAGGATATAATAAGTTATCCAAAGCCTTGAAAATGCCAGTCAGTACTGTTCAATCACTTATTAAGAAGTGGAAAATTCGGGGATCTCTTGATACCAAGCCAAGGTCAGGTAGACCAAGAAAGATTTCAGCCACAACTGCCAGAAGAATTGTTCGGGATACAAAGAAAAATCCACAGGTAACCTCAGGAGAAATACAGGCTGCTCTGGAAAAAGACAGTGTGGTTGTTTCATGGAGCACAATACGACGATACTTGAACAAAAATGAGCTGCATGGTCGAGTTGCCAGAAAGAAGCCTTTACTGTGCCAATGCCACAAAAAAGCCTGGTTACAATATGCCCGACAATACCTTGACAGGCCTCACAGCTTCTGGCACACTGTAATTTGGAGTAATGAGACCAAAATAGACCTTTGTTTGGAGAAGGGTCAACAAGGCCTATAGTGAAAAGAATACCATCCCCACTGTGAAGCATGGTGGTGGCTCACTGATGTTTTGGGGGTGTGTGAGCTCTAAAGGCACGGGGAATCTGGTGAAAATTGATGACAAGATGAATGCAGCATGTTATCAGAAAATACTGGCAGACAATTTGCATTCTTCTGCAAGAAAGCTGTGCATGGGATGCACTTGGACTTTCCAGCACGACAATGACCCTAAGCGCAAGGCCAAGTTGACCCTCCAGTGGTTACAGCAGAAAAAGGGGAAGGTTCTGGAGTGGCCATCACAGTCTCATGACCTTAATATCATAGAGCCACTCTGGGGAGATCTCAAATGCGTGGTTAATGCAAGATGACCAAAGACTTTGCATGACCTGGAGGCATTTTGTCAAGACTGAAAGAATTTGGGGCCTCATAGACAACTATTACAAAAGACTGCACACTGTCATTGATGCTAAAGGGGGCAATACACAGTATTAAGAACTAAGGGTATGCAGACTTCTGAACAGGGGTTATTTCATTTTTTTCTTTGTTGCCATGATTTGTTTTATGATTGTGCCATTCTGTTATAACCTACAGTTGAAAATGAATCCCATTTTCTTTAAAAATTCTCCAAGGGTATGCAAACATTTGAGCACAACTGTATGTTACAGTATGCACAGTAAAAAAAAAAAAGTCAATACACAACTACTCTTGAATGACCATCAATTGATAAACAGGCTAGTTACTGCACCTACTAGAAAGGGCTAACTACTAAAGCTAAACAGCCAAACTTCTTATGTGTCTCTGGCCACATGTGGTGATGTAATTGGTCCAGGACTGGCTCAGAAAGTGGGTTGAGAACATCTAAAAGGTTTCCCAGAAATAATTTACCAAGAACACACAAGAACTTCTCAGTGTAATTACTCCACTATTGTGAGTAATCACCATGGACACCATGTAACCCACAGTACCAGGAAGATTCACTTTATCCTTACTCATTAACAAAAGTCCACACGGTATAACCTTACATTACTGTGTCTCAGTCTTCCACGAAATCCACTTAATGTAACTTTTAAACCCACTGTTTCTTTATAAAGCTTGGTTGTAAAAGCTGGAGCACTTGAAGTGTTACAAATTTGTGCATTTTTTCAAAAACAAGCAGATCATTGTCAATAGGAATGTGGCCTGGAAGATAAAGTTGTGCAGATTGAACCATCACAACTTCCCACGCAAGATTCTGGTTACGTGCTGAGATCAGTGACAGCATCAGGTGACACATCAGAGGCAAAACAAACACAATCCCCACAAAGACCACAGATGCTCAGATTGCTCTGAGCTCTGGCTGTGTGTGACTGAATAACTACTCCGACATAACACGGCTTTATATGTGCTTGCGTGAGAAGGTGGCTATTGTGTGTAATACTGAAACTATATCAGGTTTAGGAGAGGAATTCTAGAGTAATTGTTTTGAGTGGGGTGTCACAAAATGTGTTCATCCAACAGACTGTAAACATACAGCTGGATATACTACATGTCTCAAATAAAAAATGTCAAAAACAGTATTTAAAGCTACATTATGTAAGATTTTTTGGTTAGAAATTAACAAAATGTAATTAATGAGCAAGTACACCAACAATCCATCTTCGAAACTATGTTTTTGCTTTACCCCGAGTCACTACAGTAAGCCTATAATAAATATTTATATTTTAGAGCTATCGGGACAGATTTGGCGGGAAACTGCATATGTACGTCATTTGTCCATGCGTGTTTACGTCATTTCCGTAAATAAAAGAATAATAAGTCCAGCTACTACACCACGTGTATGTGAACTGATGTGTGTGGTAGTAGACTGAAGCTGAAAGTTTGTAGCCACAACAAATAAGTGACAATGACCATGGATCATTCAAAAAGACAACCATCTGGGGAATCGCCCATTTTCAAAATAAAGAAACCTCAAACCGAGAAGAGTCTGCAAGCAAAAAGGGAAAGAGCCCATAATAAAACATGAAACAACATCGGATTGGCTTTCTAGAGGTGGCGACAACTCCTAGATCTTAAAGGATTTAAAAACCAGCCCAGAGATGTAGTTTTTCTTGCTGTACAGCAGGTAAGATATTTTACTGGACCGATAGTTAGCCATGTAGCTCTCTTAGAGTGGTAGTTCGTTAGATATCATTAGCCACTTTAATGGGGCATTTTATTATGGATTGTGGTACTGCAGTGCTTTCAATTTCATTTTTGAGGAGGGAAGAACAATGGAAATTGTTTTACTTTTATTCTGGTAACAATACCAGTCTCTAAACCAGTTACTACCTTGGTCTATTTGCCTGCTTGCTAAGTTATAATAGTTTTCACCATTTGATTTTATCTGATATGACTAGTAATCGTTATGTCTAATGTCATCGTTGCCTAACTGTTTTCAATAAGTCAAAACAACAGTGGAAGATATGCTATTTACCTGCTCATAAGACATATTTTCAAATATCTGTCTCTTTCTTCCTTTCGTTATTTATTTATTTATTTTTTGAGGGGAGGGGGTGACTTTTGTCGTTAGTGACATTGCTCTGATAAGACGATCACCTGTAACCATGGTTACTCCTCAACCTATCAGACTCATCTGCTCAGAAGAGCAGATTTGAAGCACAACTCACTTAATTACCAAAACAATGTTCCTCTGCAAGTAACCTGCAGTTACATAGTTACATAGTGTAGCTTTAAAGATGAAGTGTGTAATTTCTCTGCCTCTAGAGGCAGCAAATGGAATTGCAAAATTATGTCTTCGGTAGGTTTTCTGCAAACTCTCCCCCATCTGCTATTGGTTGGGCAAACGGATCTCTCCCCAAACTCTCGCTAATGTTGCTGCATCGGGATGGTCGAGATGCTCAAACAAACAGAGCAATGTTTTGATAGTGCTATTAAGCCACAATGTTTACACTTTTCAGGGAAATCAACCTATGCATGCCTTCCTTATAGTTGTCTCTGCATATTAAGCTGGGATAGACAAAGTATTTTAACATCCCAAATCCTTTTTTTTTAATTACTAACTTTAATTTTGTACTTGTTATTGCTTGTCAGAGGCAGGTGGTAGTAAGGGGGTCACACATCGGTCGCATCTGGCGGACGGCATTGCGCGTTCTAAAATTTGAAACAATTGTATTGATGTATGCACACCGTCGCTTCTGCTTCACCCAAATTATTACCAAAGGACAAAGATTATTTACTCTAGCCATCGCTGGATGATATATTGTGTATATGTATCTTTCATAGAGCCTACACATGTAGGTTTTTTTTTTTTTTCCAAGTATATTATGGTTTGGGGCCTGTGTAGCTCAGTGAGTAAAGACGCTGACCACCACCCCTGTAGTTTGCGAGTTCGAATCCCAGGGTGTTCTGAGTGACTCCAGCCAGGTCTCCTAAGCAACCAAATTGGCCCGGTTGCTAAGGAGGGTAGAGTCACATGGGGTAACCTCTTCGTGGTCACTATAATGTGGTTCTCGCTCTCGGTGGGGCACATGGTGAGTTGTGTGTGGATGCCGCGGTGGATAGCGTGAAGCCTCCACACGCACTATGTCTCCGCGGTAACGCACTCAACAAGGCACATGATAAGATGCGCGGATTGACGTCTCAGATGCGGAGGCAACTGAGATTCATCCTCCACCACCCGGATTGAGGCAAGTCACTAAGCCACCACAAGGACTTAGAGTGCATTGGGAATTGGGCATTACAAATTGGGAGGAAAAGGGGGAAAAAAACAAAAAAACAAAAAGTATGTTATGGTTTGACAGCTTGAATGTAGCCTATTCAAGGCTGCTTGTAGAGAAATTGCATAATAAACGTTGCAATTTCTAAAGGCCCAAACATACTCTATGCAAGTATGTGAACGCAGATGCACCTTGCTACGCATGCTTGATTTCACTCGTCGTTGCGTTGTGAAATGTGTCAGCGCTTAATTCATAACCCAACGCAAGTACGCGCTGCATTCTCAGCATTGCCGCAAGGGGCGCTAGAGCGTATTTTCTTCTTTCAATCAACAACCGTCATGGCAGACTCGGGCAGCAATTTGAGTTGCTAAAAAATATACTTTTTTTTTCCCCTGTCCATTCAAACAAACTTGTTTTTTCTCTGTGTCTCTCCCCACTCCTCAACTATCGACTCATCTACCACATCCAGGCTGCATCGAAAACGTAGGCAGCTGACTTGCTGCCTAATCAGTTAATGGCTTAACTGACAGCTGTTAATGAATGGAACTCTTAAGGAACTTGTCTTCAAACAGTTTGAAATGCACCTTATTTTCATCCTGCCTCCGAAGGCAGCATTTTCCTGGTTTCGGTCATGTATCTATAAAATACTGGTTTCGGACGCAGCACCGGTTTCGTGGTCACGCCTAAAAAATTGAATGCCCTCTTGTGGTCTGAGGTTTGTAACCGCCAGAACAATGCAAGAGCGCACGTAATGTATGTACAACGGGACCACACGTTGGCCATGCGTTGGCCAAGCGCTCACGTCTGCGTTTGCGTACTTGCATGAAGTATGTTTTGGTTTTAATCGTTCAGTTTGCACAGTTGCACCGGTTTCATACACTAACCTGCAAACTCATAAATGTCACATTGTTCATTCTTGAAGAAGTACAAGAACCTTCATAGCTTTTGTGTGTATGATGACTAGATTCACAACTTTACACTGCCACCTACATCCCATCAATGTGTCCTGCATGCAATACCTGTGCCTTGTCCTACCTAGGGTACATTCTCATTCTAGAGAGCATTTAATTGGACAAAAATTTGGATACGCCCCTGAGTGCAAGATGAAAAACTGGACTTTTATATGTGAATATCAGCTGAAGGTCACTTTTGCCAACTTCTAAGAGCACGCTAGCATATAGATGGCCTCAAAGCTAAAAGACATGGACTAAAAGCCACAATACATCAACTTTGATTTTACATGATTTTTAAAGGTGTGTAAGTGATTATTTATTGCATAAAACTTCCTGACATATATCATATATGAGGATTCCTGAGAAATCACACCAGTCTCTGTTACAGGTTACAGCTTTGTAAACAGAAAAATTAGTTGATGTAACAGCCTGGGATTCTGATTTTTAAGCCAACCAGAACCACTCTCTGCCTCTGAATCATTTTGCACATTTGTGTTTGATGACATCAGGTTTGCTGACATGTCATTTTATGGCGGGATTTTAGAGAGAGACTGTATGGTTGAAGTTAGCACAATGGCTAAAATCAATTACTGCACCTTTAAGCTAAGGCATTACTGAAGCATGAAGTGTCTTGAGGTTATCTGTTGAATGTAAACAGCTGTTGACTTTCACCTGAATTCCTGCAGAGTCATGCAAATAGCATGAGCTGCAGCCTGCTGTAGAGACAATGGCTGCCGCACACAACTGTGAAACCTGCCCTTCACCCTGTCACTTAGTGAGAAACGTTTCACCAACACTACCATGGGGAATGTCCGTCTCAAACATTACATCATTAACAACAGGCTCAACTCATAATGGATTAAGGTTCGAAATCTGCTCAGCTGTGTTTGTTTCAGAATTTGGCACAAAGGGACAAAATACACTAATAAATATATATATAAATAAATACAAATAAAAAAATCCTATTTTAAATCGGTATCTTTGACTTGTTTGCCAGTAAAAAATATCTCAATTTAAAACTTGACAAATTCACTCAAGAAGCAAAACTTGGTGTTACGGTATTAAGATATTAGGTATTATACAGTATATGGTATAAGGTATTAAGACATACAATTAGAGAATGGATCTTGAAGATCTTATATAGAAATTCAGTCATCTCTCAAGTGATATTTTAACTTTATTTCAACTTTTTTAAGTGGTTACCAGGTAAAAAATCTTGTTTCAAGAAATTTGTTCAGGTCAGTTTTATTAGAAACAAACAATGTGGTTCAAAATATGAGATTCTAAATCTAATTTAAACCTGGAGATAAATGGAGAGTTTTAGGATTTTGAAAAATGATATTGAAGAAGATTGCTACATTGCTTAAAGGGATAGTTCACCCAAAAATGAAAATTCTCTCATCATTTACTCACCCTTATGCCATCCCAGATATCTATGACTTTCTTTCTTTTGCAAAACACACACACACACACACACAGACACACAAATATTTTTAGAATATCTCCATACAATGCAAGTGAATGGTGACCAAAAATCTGAAACTCCAAAAAGCAAATAAAAGCACCATAAAAGTAATTCATAAGTGAGAACAGACCAAAATATAACTCCTTATCACCATAAATCTTGACATCAGCAGTCTCCTTGGCTATCATGATTTTAAAGTCGATTATACTTCCTAGTGCTTGACACATGCGCAGAACGCTAGATGGCACTAGGAAGTGTAATCGATTTTGAAATCATGATCGTGCCTAGAGACTGCAATGCCAAGATTTATAGCGAAAAGGAGTTATATTTTGGTCTGTTCTCACCCAAACCAGATTAGATCACTTCAGATGACATGGATAAAACCACTGGAGTCTTATGGATGAGTTTAATGCTGACTCTATCTCCTTTTTGGATCTTTTGGAGTTCTGGTCGCTATTCACTTGCATTGTAAGGACCTACAGAGCTGAGATATTTTTCTAAAAATCTTCATTTGTTGGTCTGCAGAAAAAAGAAAGTCATAGACATCTGGGATGGTCTGAGGGTGA
The DNA here is from genome assembly GCF_019703515.2 of Myxocyprinus asiaticus. Taxonomy (NCBI): domain Eukaryota; kingdom Metazoa; phylum Chordata; class Actinopteri; order Cypriniformes; family Catostomidae; genus Myxocyprinus; species Myxocyprinus asiaticus. Next base: position 10,703,436 of record NC_059353.1, read on the forward strand.
GTAAATGATGAGAGAATTTTCATTTTTGAGTAAACTATCCCTTTAACTAGTTAAAGATGAGGTTTGAATGAAGAAAATTTAGAAAAATAGGATTCTGCACTATTTTTAGGTCACTAACTCCTTTGTACAAAAGGTGAGTTTTCCTTGTTTCCATGGAAGCACACAAGATGCTCTTTGGAACATTCTCAAATCCTGCGAGAAAACATGAATCATCAAGTTATGCACAAAGTTTTGGAGTCAGTACCAGTTCAGGTGCTTGCTGTCATTAAATTAAAAGTGGGACAACAAATCACTAGTGTCTCTAATGCCCCTCTGGAAACGTGCAGTATGTAAGATTCAGAAACCCTTGTTTTTAATGACACCTGTGGCCGTTAAGTGAACTGCAGCCAGCTACCTGTTGCTCGTGCTCGTGCACACACTCCATAGATGCGAGCGAGCAAGCATCGACCAAAACAATGACATAACCTACAAAGAGACAACGTGATTCACCGGCATCATGCTGACAGATGAGGTAGCATAATTAAAATTACACAGTTATGATTGTTTTACTACAAACTTTGAGACTGTATATTATATTTGACTCTCCAGTGCTGGAACAGGGCTAAAACAAAGTGTGGATATAGGTCTGACTATGCCAGACTGTAGTTTGAAGTAATCACTTTTCTTTGCATGATACATTGACTGCATTTATTCGATAGCCTATGTCGCCGTTAGCTAGCTAGCCAGTTTTATCAATAGCTGTTAGCTAAATTTGGTGGATGATGACAGTAGCTGTTTATAAAATAGACTGTACATTATAAATATGTTGACACAATTCAGTATTGAAGTGATTCCATCACAACTGACATTTTGATATATCAATGCGCTATTGTTTTATAATAATAGAATGTATATGTTTTCTGTATAACCAAGTTACATAACACTAATGAATGGGTCTTTTTGCATTATCTTGAACATTGTCTATTCATTTCATGTGTTATTGTAGTTTACCTTGCTGAATAATTACAGATTAACATTGATTATGACAGTTACTGTGAGGGCAAGATCAAGTTAGCTAAAATTACACAGATCAATCCTTATGGCACTATATTTCACATGCTTTGCAGTTATGTAATCTTACCTGTCCAATAAGAAGAATGCCAATTCAGGGTCGGTTGAATTGAAGGTCCCTCCAGGAATCAAATGCCCTGCCGATGTTCACTGTAGTTTTCGCTCGACCATGATCACGTTTTTGTCGCTGTTGAATAGTGGAAGAGAAGCTATTACTGTCTGAGGCAAGGCTCTCAGGAGCGCGCATAAATGTCACATCCTTTGGATTTTCCCGGCAAAAGCGACCCGCTCCCTTCACATGAAAATCAGTCTACAGGCTTTAATAGGCAACATAGGAAGTCCGGGAAGTGCTCATTTTTTAAGTTGCGTTGTAAGCTGTTCACACATTGGCAAAAAAAAAAAAAAAAATCCCTACAAATCTAGCATAAACATCTGCCAAAACTGTATGAAAAATAATTTGTAAGTATTCTTGAAACTAGCATGAATATCTTGCCATCTAGCCAAATATTACTGGATCTTAAAACTTGATATACATGCTTAAAATGAATCTCGTTCTGTATAGTTTAGTCCATTATTATTTTAGTAGCTAGATATTTTTGCTGATTGCAAGAATTCCAAGTCCTTTTTTTTTATTATTATTCAATTTTTATTTATTTTTGCTTAGTTTTAGGACATTTTTGCAATGTTTAAGTGTTTTGCTTGTTTCAAAAGGGGCATGTACACTCTATCTAAAATCACCTGCATTTGTCCTGTCCTTTAGATTGCTGATTTTGACCATGCCCAAAGGCTTACATGGAGGCCACAAACAAATAGTATATGTGTCACTCCACCTCTCTGTTTTGGCACAGCACATTTATCCTCCAGGCTGTAGTTTACTTAAAGATTACTCCACAATCAGGGAAATCCACCACCCAACCACTAATCTAAACAAAATCTAAAAGTAGACTATGACTATATTCACCTGTGGATGGTGTTTCAGACTTATGGCATAACAAGGCTGACGTGTCTTCATGGAAAGATAAGGTCACCATGGCGTGTTTTCAAAACACCGCCGCTGGAGTTTCGGATGAAGCTTTGCCGCAGACTTTAACCCAGCCTTTCTCAAAGAGTGTTTGTTTTCCCAGGCAGGGCAGTAAAGAAAATCTTTGGGCTACTCCCTCTGAGTAGTCAAAACAGGGAAAGGCTTGAGTGTCATAATACCAAATGCAGGCCAGACATAAATATGTCCCTGCTGAAAAAAATAAACAGCTAAAACCAGCCTAAGCTGATTGGCTGGTCTTAGGTGGTTTAAGATGGTCTTCCTATCTGAAAGCTGAAAGGTGCCCAAAATGCCTCATTTTAAGCCAGCCAATTTACCAGTCTAGGCTGTTTTATGTTGTTTTTTGTTTTGTTTTGTTTTGTTTTTTCAGCAGGGACAATGGCATCAGAAATGTGGACTTAAGACAAACTTAACAATGCATGAATGACATTACATTAAATAAAAAATATTGGTAATTTACATTACTTAAACGGATAGTTCACCCAAAAATTCTCTCATCATTTACTCACCCTCATGCCATGCCAGATGTGTAAGAGTTTCTTTCTTCTGCTGGACACAAACAAAGATTTTTAGAAGAATATCTCAGCTCTGTAGGTCCATACTATGCAAATGAATGGTGGCCAGAACTTTGAAGCTCCAAAAAGCATATAAAAGCAGCATAAAAGTAAACCATACAACTCCAGTGGTTAAATCAATATCTTCAGAAGTGATATTATAGGTGTGGGTGAGAAACAGAACAATATTCCTATAACAGAACAAGTCCTTTTTTACTATACATCTCCATGTTTACCTTCACTTTCACATTATTCTTCTTTTGTTTTTGGTGATTCCCATTCTTTGTGCATATCGCCACATACTGGGCAGGGAGGAGAATTTATAGTACATTTATTAGTTATAAATTGAATTATATATATATATATATATATATAATATTTTTTTATTATTACATTTCTGGAGTACTATGATACCTAATGCATTAACTAATGTTAGCAAATGGAACCTTATTGTAAAGTGTTACCAAAATATCAAAGTTGCATCTACAAACCAATCATGCAAGAGCTTTTTTCAAAACTAACTCACTTTTCTTAACTATTTGTGAGATGGCTTTTAACCATCTGGCCTCAAGATGATTTCAGTAGATGTATGAAGTCATTTCCCACAAGTTCACACAGGTGTCCTAGCAGAGTAACCACAGGTAGAGTTCAGCAAATTAACTATGAACATGTTCCACAAATGTTTGACAACTAGAAACTGTCCAAATACTTTTAATCTAGAGTAAACATTTTTATTGTGAAATGTTTTGCTTGAAAAATGTGCTTGTGCAATCTTTCTTTAAAATAAATGCAACTTATTGGTTTGGATATTTTGACAAATGCAATGACAATCATGCATGGTAAGTGTCCAAATAATTTTTGGAGCCACTATATCATTTTTAAGGGGGCTTGATTTAAAAAGCATCATGCTGAATATAAGCAGCTTGTCCTGCTCTGTCATGCGTGCAGTGAAGGGGGCAAAGCTGTTTGGCCTGTCAGGGAATGACCTACTTTCCACTGGCCTGAGCGATGGCACAGGTTGGCAGCACCAATAGACGGCTTATTCACACAAGCTGGCATTTCAGGTCACATGTCTAAACCTACATGTGGCTTCGTTTGACTTTTTAAAGACCTGGTAGAGCGAATGGAAGGAAACTTGCTTATTTTTGTTGACTTTAGCTGTATTGCACAAGCTGAGCTCCTTTGAAAAACATTTAATGGATGTGAAGTGGCTGAATAGAGGGAATTTGTGCTTGTTTTTCTAAATAAAATGTCCTTTGATGGTGGTGAGGGAAAACCAAATGTGTAAATATTGGTGTTCTGCACTGGAACATACCATGCAAGGTGAAGTTCATAAATTTTTCTGAGTTAAAATAGTTTCTCCTATCCAAGCTTAATGTGCAGAGACATATAAATAAGCCATTCATTGGCTGTAAACACTGCCGTGCAAAGGCAAAACACATTAACTACACATTTATTCAAAATTGAGTTATAAAATTGGCTCTCTAAGACTCTTTTAGGTTTCACTCAACTATGCTCAATTCAGAGACAAGTTGACTGAAAATGACAGTTACTACAAAATCCACACTAAAACAAAGCAAACCGCAGTACTTTAAATCCATTTTTCTGTTTCAGTATTGGCGTACATACTGCATTTTACATTAGTAGGGCATTGCTCTGTTTGTTTGAGCATCTCAACCAGCCCGACACGGCAACATTGGCTCAACCAATGGCATTGGTTTGGGGTGGGACTGTCTGATGGAGAAGTGTTCAGGAAACCTGTTTTAAAAACAGTAATCATTTTTGCCATTCCATTTGGTGATGCCAGTGGCACAGAAATTACACACTTCACCTTTAACTAGTTAAGTCTGTGTAACGGGGTTCAGGAAAGGAGGAGATTGGAACCGGATCAACACTCAACAAGACTTTAATTATGACATAACATCAAACTGGAACATAATAACAGGCGTCGACCACGAACACACACAGCTCCGTGTGTGTGTGTTTCTCTCTCTCCAGCATCCCTGGCTCCTCCTCTTATCTCTCTCCCACTGATTGGACTACTCAGCGCCAGACGTGCACCCTCACGGCCCAGCCGTGCCCTCCTCCTCGTAACATACCCCCACCGCCCGATTCAGGCCGGGGAAAGCTCCGGACTGACTTACTCCCCCCCTGGAGTGGAGGAGTTGCCCCTCCAGCCATGTCCTCGCTGGCTGGTTTTCCCCACCTCCTGGGTACCTGGGTAGGACCAGGGGAGGGGAAAGGAAAAGAGGGAGGGAGGGAGAGACAGAGAGAGAGAGAGGGAGAGAGAGTGAAAAGAAAAAAAACTCTGGTTCCCGACCACGCCGCCACTCGGTCCTTGGCCAGCTGGGCAGCGGTCTTCCGCAACGCTGGGTGATGGCACAGGACCACACCTCCTGGCGGACAGCAGTGAGCTCCCCTGCCTCCCAGCAGACGTCAGTGGCTGCTCCACCTCCCAGTGGATGGTGGTGACCTCCCCTGCCCCCTGGTGGATAGTAGCAGCTCCTCCACCCTCTAGCGACTGGCAGTGGCTTCTCCACTTCCTGGCAGACGGCAGCAAGCTCCCTCACCCCCTGGAGGACGGCAGCGGCTCCTTCATCTCCTGGCGGATGGCAGCAAGCTCCCCCGCCCCCTGGAGGATGACAGTGGCTCCTTCGTCTTCTGGTGGATGGCAGCGGGCTCCTCCGCCTTCGGGTGAACCGCTCCAGTACCACCGTATCATACCTTCTCAGCGTCACGATCCTCTGTCAGTGGCGAGGGCTCTCTGTCGGTGCGTCTTCCTGCATTCCCAGGTTTTGGCACCAGTATAACGGGGTTTGGGAAAGGAGGAGGCAGGAACCGGATCAACACTCAACAAGACTTTAATTATAACATAACATCAAAATGGAACATAATAACAGATGTCGACCATGAACACACACACAGCTCCACGTGTGTCTCTCTCTCTCTGGAATTCCTGGCTCCTCCTCTTATCTCTCTCCCGCTGACTGGGCTACTCAGTGGAAGGCGTGCTTCCCTAATGGCCCGGCCATGCCCTCCTCATCATCACAGTCTGGTAGGAGTCTTACCTTCTGGTTGGCCATCTGTCATAATGAATGTGAACATGTGTGTTTGGGATAGACAGCACAAACATGTGCACATGCATGCACAGTCATAACAGCTAAGCTGTGACTGCATGGCAATGCAAAATAAAAAAGGATGCTATTGCTTTCATGCAAGGACAAGCTGGAGAGCAGATGAACCAGTTTGCCTTTTAATATTCATAAGGGGTGTAAATCAGCTACACATCAGAGGTCTCTGTAAAGTCATTAGATTGCCAGTGAGAGAAAGAAAAGACTGAGACTATTATTAGTACATTTTCTGGAACAATACTAGTCAGCAGTGGTATATTTAAACCAAATCTGTGCCACCAATCTCCTTAATGTGTTCTGATTTAAAGGACACCTGGAACTGAGTTGCCTCTAAATTGTGTCACATTTTTTTTTACAACTGAGGTCAGAAGTTTACATACACTTAGGTTGAAGTCATTAAAACTCATTTTCTAACCACTCCACAGATTTCATATTAGCAAACTATAGTTTTGGCAAGTCATTTAGGACATCTACTTTGTGCATGACATGAGTAATGTTTCCAACAATTGTTTACAGACAGATTGTTTCACATTTAATTGACTATATCACAATTCCAGTGGGTCAGAACTTAAGTTAACTGTGCCTTTAAGCAGCTTGGAAAATTCCAGAAAATGATGTCAAGCCTTTAGACAGTTAGCCAATTAGCTTCTGATAGGAGATGTACTGAATTGGAGGTGTACCTGTGGATGTATTTTAAGGCCTACCTTCAAACTCTGTGCCTCTTTGCTTGAAATCATGGGAAAATCAAAAGATATCAGCCAAGACCTCAGAAAAAAACTGTGGACCTCCACAAGAATGGCTTATCCTTGGGAGCAATTTCCAAATGCTTGAAGTTACCATGTTCGTCTGTACAAACAATAGTATGCAAGTACAGTATAAACCCCATGGGACCACGCAGCCATCATACCGCTCAGGAAGGAGACGCATTCTGTCTCCTAGAGATGAACGTAGTTTGGTGCGAAAAGAGCAAATCAATCCCAGAACAACAGCAAAGGACCTTGTGAAGATGCTGGAGGAAACAGGTAGACAAGTATCTATATCCACAGTAAAACAATCCTATATTGACATAACCTGAATGGCTGCTCAGCAAGGAAGAAGCCACTGCTCCAAAACCACCATAAAAAAGCCAGACTACAATTTGCAAGTGCACATGGGGACAAACTTACTTTTTGGAGAAATGTCCTCTGGTCTGATGAAAAACAATATGTAACTGTTTGGCCACAACGACCATCATTATGTTTGGAGGAAAAAGGGTGAGGCCTGTAAGCCGAAGAACACCATCCAAATCATGAAGCAGGGGGATGGCAGCATCATGTTGTGGGGGTGCTTTGCTGCAGGAGGGACTGGTGCACTTCACAAAATAGATGGCATCATGAGGAAGGAAAATTATGTGGATATATTGAAGCAACATCTCAAGCCATCAGCCAAGAAGTTAAAGCTCGGTCGCAAACGGGTCTTCCAAATGGATAATGTCCCCAAGCATACCTCCAAAGTTGTGGCAAAATGGCTTAAGGACAACAAAGTCAAGGTTTTTGAGTGGCCATCACAAAACCCTGATCTCAGTCCGATAGAAAATTTGTGGGCAGAACTGAAAAAGTGTGTGCGAGCAAGGAGGCCTACAAACCTGACTCAGTTACACCAGTTCTGTCTGGAGGAATGGGCAAAAATTCCAGCAACGTTTTGTGAGAAGCTTGTGGAAGGCTACCCAAAAGGTTTGACCCAAGTTAAACAATGCTACCAAATATTAACAAAGTTTATGTAAACTTCTGACCCACTGCGAATGTGATGAAAGAAATAAAAGCTGAAATAAATAATTCTCTCTACTATTATTCTGACATTTCACATTCTTAAAATAAAGTAGTGATCCAAACTGACCTAAGACCTAAACCCTATAAATAAAATGGGTTTATATGTATTTGGCTAAGGTGTATGTAAACTTCTGACTTCAACTATATATATATATATATATATATATCTTAATTTCGTCATGTTGTAGCTTATTTCTATTGTGATGTGGTATTTCTGTTGTGTGGTGTTTTAATTTCATTGTGTTGTGGCTTATTTCCCTGTTTTCATTTGCTAATTTTGTTGTGTTGTGCACCCCTCGGCCACCGTAACTAGGAAAGTGTGTGTAGAAAAATATTGTCTTGAAGTCAAAGCAGGATTAAAGAAGATCCATATATCAGGTTCTGTCTAAATATCCACCACAGGTAGAGTTTGGGGTGCCCAGTGCCCCCACAGTTTTATCACTTTTTTTAATGTACTGTATGTATGAAAAAACAAATAAAATTAATGCTTTTTTAAATCATCATTTTGTGGGTAGAGTTGAGTAGTTATGAGAAAACTTGATTTTACGTTTCCTAAAAATCAGTTTAACACTAAAATAATATCTAAAATAATGTACGTTCACACAGCGTGGGGTGCTGGTAAATCATTAAACTCAAATATGTAAGGTGCTGTATTCAGTGAAGTTTTGTTATTTGCTATGCTGTACATTCTCCATTATTTACAATTGTTTTTTTGTTTTGTTTTTTCAGACTAGCAATGTAGCCAGGTAACTCCACCCCTTCTGCTACGTATGGCAAGCCACGTGCGCTGAGTGCATGAAGTGTCCAACATTCCACTCTCCGTTTTGACGAGTGAAGAAGTGCATCATCCAGTTACTCGCAATACACTTCTTTTTGTTGCATTTTTAGTGTAAACATTCTACTCACATTACTTACACTACAAAACTACATAGTACAGAACTGTCAATGTTTAATTTTTTACCATAAATCTCCACTTTCACATTGTCACATTTAGAAAGTGAAAGTGGAGATTTATGGTGAAAAAGGACTTAAATATTGATCTGTTTCTCACCTTTCATATCACTTCTGAAGACTTGGATTTAACCACTGGAGTCATATGGATTACTTTTATGCTGCATTTATGTGATGTTTGGAGCTTCAAAGGTCTGGTCACACTATCCCTTTAAAACAAGATCAATTTACTTAAGAAACAAAATTAGGTAAGATAACAGGACTTGATTTCACTTGAAAATCGTACTCCATTGGCAAACCGTTTTTATTTTATTTTTTTAAAAGCATAAACCTCACTAAATTATTTGTATATATTATCTGAATAAAAGTCTTTTAGATCCCTATTGAAACAGGAAGTCTGGGTGCGACATATCAAAGGGCTCATCCTACTTTTTTTGTAAGATATGTCACAGCCAGTGTTGGGTAAATTACTCAAAAAAGTAATCCACTGAAAATTACTTAAAATGTAATTCTCTTAAAAATGTAATCAGATTTTTTTTCTGGTTACTAAGATGAAAAGTAATCACAATACTAATAACTTTACTTTTAAGTTACTTTCTTAAACACCTTTCACAAAAGTATTGTTTTTCTACTCAGAGAATTCAAATTAATGTCTATATTATTTGCTCCTAGTTCATAGTCGCACACCCTTCAGCTGTCACAGAGACATAAACATAAATAATATTATTGTAGAAATATGTGTAACCCAAGTAATGTCCTTAAAAATAATTCCCTTAACTGAAAGTCTGTAATCTGATTACGAGAATTTAAAATGTCGTGTGTTACACTATTTTTGACTAGGTTACAGTAACTAATTACTTTGTAATCAAATTACACACAACACTGGTCACACGGGTATGAACCATGATTTGCTACTTGCAAGTTGGTTGCAGGTGATATTAACATGTTGCACAAATTTGCTTTTCAAATAAATTTATCTTGTTTTTAGGATGCTTAAATATTTTTTACTGGGAAAACAACACAAAATTTTATTTTATTGATAAGAAAATGATTTTGCAGTGTTAACGAGTTTGGCCTACCTCATCTTGAGCCCACACACTATGTCTATGCTTTCCCCTTGTACACCATTAAATGTTAATCACAATAGCACCTCTGCTTGGCATTATTTCTGTTGTCCTAGAATATGGATATAAGGATTTGACTGAAACAAGAACACTTCTTGACTGGATTTGCTCTGTACTGTCTCCTCTATTACTAACCACAATACCCATATTAATAACATCTTTCAACAGATGCTTTTGTAAAGGTCATTTATAATGATTTCGTCTGAAATGTGCCGTATTGTGTGTAAAGGTAATCTGCCAGGTTCTCCAGAAGGTTGTGACCGCATGTTAGCATGAGAATCCAGTTGCATGCGTTTCTCTGCACTGCCTAGATACAGCTTAGTGAATCAATTATGAATGACCTTTGAACAGAGTGTGGTCTCTCTCTCTCTCTCTCTCTCTCTCTCTCTCTCTCTCTCTGTCTTTCTCTCAGACAGTTTGACCAACAGAGCATACAGTAAGCTGACTGTCTGTGTGGGTCAACAAATTTCTTTTCAAATGGAAAGAAGTACAGTTGTCCCACCAGTCTCTCTGTGCCAGTATGAATAGGTCTTTTAAACAGTAATAATCTTTTTTTGTGAAAAGGATTCTATTACTATGCATGGTGCAAATTACAGGGGGTCTAGGGGGCCAAGGCTATTTTTTTTTATCTACAAAACAGTATAAAAAAAAATTCTGCATCATTTTTCAGTTTCCAAAGCATTGTTTTGTCCTATTCTTCACTGAAGTTGCACCAAATGAGAAATACCTGAAAAATATATTTAATATTTTGATAAAGGCTTATGTATATAATTAGTTTTTAATAAATTAATAAAAATATATATTTATAAATATCTTACCTGTGTTATCAACATCAGCATCCCAACCCCCCATCCCCACAAAAAAAAAAAAAAAAAAAATGCCCCCAAAAGTCAGTGTAATTCGCACCCTGTTCCTATGTGTGACTATGTGACCCACTTATACATGTTTTGATCCTGGTGTTTTGACACTGTTTGCACAGTCCTGCTTTTGGGAATGAATCTGCATGAACTGCTTTATGTCAAAGTATGCAGGCTATTTATTTCATTAAATGCAGAGAAGACAAGCCTTCATGCCTTGACTGTGTAACCTACTAAAACACTTATATAGTCTCTCATAATGATAAATAGATGGTCAAAAAAATACAGTGAGTTACTTTAACTGATTCAACAATGTTACAACAGAGACAGTATAAGAAGGAAGAGGACTTGTTGAAAAATTAATTTGAGAAATCAGTGCTTACTATGGGGGCTGTAGTCAAAAGAGCCAGTTGCTGTTATGATAGAGGCATCAGACAGCAGTCTCTAGAAAGTTGCGGAAAAAAACAAAACAACCAGTGAGCAGCAGTTCTGTGAACGAAAACACCTTGTTGATGAGAGAGGTCAACAGAGAATGGCCAGACTGGTTTGAGCATACAGAAAGGCTACGGTAACTCAGATAACCACTCTGTACAATTGTAGTGAGCAGAATAGCATCTCAGAATGCATAACATGTCGAATCTTGAGGACAATGGATTACAACAGCAGAAGACCACGTTGGGTTCCACTTCTGTCAGCCAAGAACAGAAAACTGAGGCTGCAGTGGGCCTACTATTTGTGTACCTCAGCAGAAATCCAGATTTCTCAGACCAGGCGATGTTTTTCCAGTCATCTACTGTCCAGTTTTGGTGAGCCTGTGCCCACTGCAGCTACAGTTTCCTGTTCCAAGCTGACAGTAGTGGTACCCGAAGGGGTCTTCTGCTGCTGTAGCCCATCTGCCTCAATGTTCGATGTGTTGTATGTTCAGAAATGCTTTTCTGAATAGCACTGTTGTAACGCTTGTTTATTTGGGTTACTGTTAGGGCTGGGCGATATGGCTTCAGAAATTATATCCCTATATTTTTCAGAAAATTTACGGAATTTTATATATATCTCGATAATTATGTTTTTGCTCTGAAATAGCATACAAGTGTTGTTTTTTTAATCAGAGGAACCATCATTTCATCTAAACAGCCATTGTAGCCATTTATAATTAATATTTCAAAGGTATTGAATAAAAATCTATTTAACAGTTTTTCACTAAATTAACACAAGGGAGAGAAAATGTAATCATTTTCACTGACGAGCCCCCGTCGCCCCCGCGCATGCACAGATCAGCACGTTGCCGGTTCAATCTGAAGCACACACAGACCATGTTTATTTGTCTTTAATCGCAGCCTTTGGCAGTTAAATAATCACATATGATCATATTGCCATTTTGATGTTGTTTTAATTAAACAGCCCTGAAGGATCATGAAATGAGTCTACTGATGCACTCTGTGAAACTTAATGGCCAAATAAAAGGCTAATTTAGTTTTTTGCTTGTTTTTTTTTTTTGTTTTGTTTGTTTATTTATCCCCTTTTCTCCCCAATTTGGAATGCCCAATTCCCACTACTTAGTAGGTCCTCATGGTGGTGCGGTTACTCACCTCAATCCGGGTGGTGGAGGACAAGTCTCAGTTGCCTCCGCTTCTGAGACAGTCAATCCGCGCATCTTATCACATGGCTCATTGTGCATGACACCACGGAGACTCCCAGCATGTGGAGGCTCATGCTACTCTCCATGATCCATGCATAACTTACCACATGCCCCATTGAGAGCAAGAACCACTAATCACGACCACGAGGAGGTTACCCCATGTGACTCTACCCTCCCTAGCAACCGGGCCAAGTTGGTTGGAGTCACTCAGCACACCGTGGATTCGAACTCGCGACTCCAGGGGTGATAGTCAGCATCAATACTCACTGAACTACCCAGGCCTCCTCAAATAAAAGGCTCATTAAAATCATCGCAGTATTCACAATTGTTTAATTTTTATATCGTCAGCAAAAAAATTTCAATTATATCATGGATATTCGATGTATCGCCCAGCCCTAGTTACTACCTTCCTGTCAGCTTGGACTAGTCAGAACATTCTCATCTGACCTCTGTCATTAACAAGCAGAACTGCTGCTCGCTGGATGTTTTTTGCACCATTCCCTTTACACTCTAGAGACTGTTGTGCGTGAAAATCCCAGGAGATCAGCAGTTACAGAAATCTTCAAGCCAGCCTGTCTGTTATCAATAATCATGCCATAGTCGAAATCACTGAGATCACATTTTTCCCCAAACTGTTGGTTGATGTGAACATTAACTGAAGCTCCTGACCCATATCAGCATGATTTTATATTTTACACTGCTGCCACATGATTGGCTGATTAGGTATAAGTAGATGTACTGGTGTACCTTATAAAGTGTATGTATATATATATATATTAGAGCCCGACCGATATGGGATTTTTGAGACTGATACGATACCGATTTTTGAGAGGGAAAATTCACATATTACCGATATGGTGGCTGATATATTTAATTTTTGAGCTGGAATGAAAACAGACCTTTTCTATGTGGATTTTTCACCAATTTTGCAACGATATGACTATGCAAAGGTACTCAGAAGGCTGCTTTCTTAAACAAATATTTTTATCAAAGAACATTTTACATTATTATTATACATTGTCAACAAATTGAAATAAACACTGAGAAAATAAAGAATAAATAAAAATACAATAAATAGCTTAATAAACATCAGTACTGTTAGTATCAGTCAATTGCTAACCATTTAAATAAAGAATAAATACAAATACAATAAATAGCTAAATAAAAATCAGTACTGTATGTTTAGTATAAGTCAATTGCCCACCATTAAAATAAAGAATAAATAAAAATAAAATAAATAGCTAAATAAACATCAGTACTGTTTAGTATGTCAATTGCTGACCATTTAAATAAAGAATAAAAATACAATAAATAGCTAAATAAACATCAGTACTGTATGTTTAGTATCAGTCAAATGCTGACCATTAAAATAAAGAATAAATTCAAATAAAATAAATAGCTAAATAAACATCAGTACTGTTTAGTATCAGTCAAATGCTGACCATTTAAATAAAGAATAAACAAAATAAAATAAATAGCTAAACAAACATCAGTACTGTTTAGTATCAGTCAGTGGCTGACCATTGAGCATTGCACTATTACATTTATGTAGGATGTAACCCTACGTATAAACTAATTATATACGGCAGCCTCCGACCAGGAATAACTGATGGAATAAAAAAGTAGACTCATTTAATGACATCAATGAGCTCATGCTTTGGTTGACAGGCATCAGTCCCTTTTTTGTCGGGGGAGGCACAGCTTTCGGCCCAACATCTGTGGATAACTTACTGGAGTACCTGGACCTGAAGCGGGCCATCCTATAGTGGGTCAGCCAGAACCCCAAGGAACATCGTAAGTGCTTTCAGGCACTAACCTACGGGGAATTCGGCTGCCCATTCGCTTTCGCCCAGCAGCTTCGGGATGCCTGCCGGAGGTGGTTGCTAGCAGAGGACCGCAACGCCGGGGAAATCGTCAACTTGGTGGTGCTGGAACAGTTCGTCGATTGTCTGCCCAAAAGGATTGCGGAGTGGGTCCGGTGCCACCACCCGACGTCGCTGGAGGATGCAGTCTGCCTGGCTGAGGACCACTTGATGGCATATCCGGGAGATGGCCAAGCTTTCTCTCTCTCTCTCTCTCTTCTTCTGCTGTCTCTTCCCCTCCCCTACCACGCCCAGTTCCCGTCCCTGCTCCCCGGAGATGGGGGTTTATTCCCCCAAACCCCGCTCCGCTGGCCCGGGGGGTTCCGTGCACCTCTACCCCCCCTTCTGTGTCTCCTTCCTTTTCCCGCCAGGTTGGAGAATCTGTAGCCACAGGTGTTGGGGGAAAGTCTGGGCCAGTGTGTTGGTGCTGTGGGGAACCGGGCCACTTCCGAGACCAATGTTTGCTGATGGATGGGGGCGTATCGGTCCGGGTCCCCTACGCGCCACATACCGCCCCCAACCGAGCAGGGACATACCAGATACCTGTGAGTACTGGGTACATACCAAGCCTTGGTGGATTTGGGTTGTAATCAAACCTCGATTCACCAATGCTTGGTTCAGCGGGAGGCTTTGGGTACAGCACGTAGGGTGAAGTTGAGGTGTGTGCATGGGGATGTTCACGAATATCCCTTAGTGCCTGTGGCTATTCAATTTCAGGGGCAAATGTAAAGAAAAGAGGCGGCTGTTAGTCCTTGTCTCACCCATCTGCTGATTTTGGGTACGAATTTGCTGGCATTTCAGTCGTTAGTCATTCCACATCGGGGTGACAAGGGAGGGGGAAGTCCTGGTTTCCCCAGCCCTTAGAGGTTTCCCTGCTGGGGATTTCCTTCTGGAGCAGACTTGTGATGGGAAGATCGGATCATTTTACTGACTTGAATCTTTGAGTCTCATTCAGCAAAATGAATGAATCTTTATTCAAGTCATTTTGTTCATTTCGTTCATTTGAGCAGAATTAAATTAAAATGTTACATTTTCAATAGCCAAATCCTCCCCAACACATCTACTTATACAAACTTTGAAGTCCCAATAAGGAAAAATGTATAATGCATCCAAGGACAAATTAAGAGAAACAGAAATAATTAGTTCACCTCTGGAATCTTCTTGTCCGAGTCGTTCATTCTTTTGTCACGTGACAGCCATATGTGCATAGCGACTCGGACCAGATGACTCGAGAGGTGAGCTAATCATTTCTGTTTCCTGTGTGAGCAATGCATAGTGTATATAGCTGTCATGTGACAAAGGAACGAACGACTCGGACCAGAGGACTTGAAAGGTGAACTAATCATTTCTGTTTCCTGTACAGCACCAATGCGGTTTTCACATAACAAACGAGCGGAGGTTGCGCAATGCACATGCGTGGCCAACACAAAATGAACGAATCACTCTCTGAAACTACTCGTTCTTCTGAGTCACATAAAGGACTCATTCATGAACGACCCATCACTAAAGCAGACGCAAGACGAGACCCTTAGGCACGCTTTGATCAAGTGAAAATGATTGATGGTCAACACCTCCGGCCAGACATTGCACTCGCATATCCGTACTTTTCTAATATAAATGATTGGTTGTATCAAGTGACGCAGGACGCTCAGACAAAATAGGATACAACCCAGTTGTTGATACCGAAGAGCTGTCTGGAAATGTTATTCCAGATGGCACATCATAATCTGATGGCGGGGCACTTAGGGCGAGAAAAAACACTAAACCCTCTGACCCGTTTCTGTTGGCCGGGCATTCTCGGAGATGTTCACAGGTGGTGTGCGGCATGCCGTGAATGTCAGCTGGTGACCTTTGCACCCGCTTCCTTAGACCTACAGTGCATTCGGAAAGTATTCACAGCGCTTCACTTTTTCCACATTTTGTTATGTTACAGCCTTATTCCAAAATGGATTAAATTCATTATTTTCCTCAAAATTCTACAAACAATACCCCATAATGACAACGTGAAAGAAGTTTGTTTGAAATCTTTGCAAATTTATTAAAAATAAAAAACGAAAAAAATCACATTTACATAAGTATTCACAGCCTTAGCCATGACACTCAAAATTGAGCTCAGGTGCATCCTGTTTCCACTGATCATCCTTGAGATGTTTCTACAACTTGATTGGAGTCCACCTGTGGTAAATTCAGTTGATTGGACATGATTTGGAAAGGCACACACCTGTCTACATAAGGTCCCACAGTTAACAGTGCATGTCAGAGCACAAACCAAGCCATGAAGTCCAAGGAATTGTTTTGACAGGATTGTATCGAGGCACAGATCTGGGGAAGGGTACAGAACAATTTCTGCAGCATTGAAGGTCCCAATGAGCCCAGTGGCCTCCATCATCCATAAATGGAAGAAGTTTTTAACCACCAGGACTCTTCCTAGAGCTGGCCGCCTGGCCAAACTGAGCGATCGGGGGAGAAGGGCCTTAGTCAGGGAGGTGACCAAGAACCCGATGGTCACTCTGACAGAGCTGCAGCATTTCTCTGTGGAGAGAGGAGAACCTTCCAGAAGAACAACCATCTCTGCAGCACTCCACCAATCAGGCCTGTATGGTAGAGTGGCCAGACGGAAGCCACTCCTCAGTAAAAGGCACATGACAGCCCGCCTGTTTGCCAAAAGGCACCTGAAGGACTCTCAGACCATGAGAAACAAAGATTGAACTCTTTGGCCTGAATGGCAAGCATCATGTCTGGAGGAAACCAGGCACCGCTCATCACCTGGCCAATACCATCCCTACAGTGAAGCATGGTGGTGGCAGTCTCATGCTGTGGGGATGTTTTTCAGCAGCAGGAACTGGAAGACTAGTCAGGATCGAGGGAAAGATGAATGCAGCAATGTACAGAGACATCCTTGATGAAAACCTGCTCCAGAGCACTCTGGACCACAGACTGGGGCGAAGGTTCATCTTCCAACAGGACAATGACCCTAAGCACACAGCCAAGATTACAAAGGAGTGGCTCCGGGACAACTCTGTGAATGTCCTTGAGTGGCCCAGCCAGAGCCCAGACTTGAACCCGATTTAACATATCTGGAGAGATCTGAAAATGGCTGTGCACCGATGCTCCCCATCCAACCTGATGGAGCTTGAGAGGTCCTGCAAAGAAGAATGGGAGAAACTGCCCAAAAATAGGTGTGCCAAGCTTGTAGCATCATACTCAAAAAGACTTGAGGCTGTAATTGGTGCCAAAGGTGCTTCAACAAAGTATTGAGCAAAGGCTGTGAATACTTATGTACATGTGATTTTTTTTTTCGTTTTTTTTTTTTTTTTAATAAATTTGCAAAGATTTCAAACAAACTTCTTTCACATTGTCATTATGGGGTATTGTTTGTAGAATTTTGAGGAAAATAATGAATTTAATCAATTTTGGAATAAGGCTGAAACATAACAAAATGTGGAAAAAGTGAAGCGCTGTGAATACTTTCCGGATGCACTGTAGGTCCCCTTCGAAAGAATTGGTATTGATCTCGTCGGGCATATATATATATATATATATATATATATATATATATATATATATATATATATATATATATATATATATATATAATGTATATCGTTCTGGACATATGTTACTGAAACATAGTCAACTCAAGGCAACTTCAAAGGTATGTGCCATTCATTTGTTCTGTTTGTTGAGTAGCCTACTCTCAATACATACCCTTCAGCCATGATACCTGAAATACCTGAATCCTTGTAAAAGAGACCTCTGTTTCCTTATTCATTCTTTATTAGCCTTGTTTGTTTCCTGCAGTGAGGCTCCCAGTCTTATCATCTGCAGCCACTGAGGCATTCACTTGTCAACCAATCTAAATCAAATCAAATCCCTTTGTTGTCACTCAAACATATACACAAGTGCAACAGTGGGTAAAAGTCTTGGGTGCAGTTCCAAGCAACATAGCAGTATGACAATTACAATAAACATCTGATTTACACAACATAGTTTACACATCTGTTACACAACACAATATACACCTAATAATATACAATATACAGTATACACAAAATAGCCACATATACATTCCATTGACAGCTGCAAAATAAACGCATTAAGGACAAATTGAGGCAAGGCATGAGGAAACGTTAACAAAGGGTAACACGCATGCTCAGTGCGCACACACACACACACACACACACACACACATTTTTCTTTTTCAGGCAAGGAGTCTGTCTAAAGACAGTATTTCTAGCACAGATGCTCATGGACAAAATCAACATTATTGACTTCATCATGCACAAGGCAGTTTTATACATTAGAGCAGAGTTCATACATTCATACAACTTCAAACATAAAGTTAACACATTACTCCAAATGGATGCTGGTCATTTAATCTTGTCAGTCACTACATCATTCCAGCATCCATCCATCACCCTAACTACATCTTTATAACTAATCTCTTATCTCTTTAATATATATTGGGGTCCAAATGTCTGAGAACAACACTGAAAATTTGGGATCTTTTTTTTACATTTTACATTTAAAAAAAGATTTAAGAAATAAAAAAAGTTATGATGTAACAGGAAGAATATTTTATATATACTACCGGTCAAAAGTTTTGAAACACTTATTCTTTATTATAATTTTTTTTTCACATTTTAGAATAATAGTAAAGTTATTAAAACTATGGAATAACATAAATGGAACTATGGGAATTATGTTATGTTGACAAAATCCGAAATAAATCAAAACTGTGTTATATTTTAGCATCTTCAAAGTAGTCACCCTTTGCCTAGAATTTGCAGACATGAACTCTTGACATTTTCTCAACCAACTTCTTGAGGTATCACCCTGGGATGCTTTTTAAAAAGTATTGAAGGAGTTTCTATCTATGTTGGGCACTTATTGGCTGCTTTTCTTTATTATTTGGTCCAAGTCAAACATTCCAAAAAAATAAATAATGTTTTTAATTACATTTTAGTTTTATAATGAAATAAATTAATATGGTGGCACAATTATATTTTTGTCTACAAAACAAATTTCAAACATTTAAGCATACGCCTTCAGATCAAAAGATTTTTAAGATCATGAGAAACATTACAGTCAAGTGTTTCAAAACTTTGGACCGATAGTGTATATATAAGATTCTGCCTTATTTCTTGTTTAGTAATCAAATTTTAACTTCTTTGTACAAAAGTGAACATTTAGTTTGAGTTGAGTCCCCATTACTGACTGCAAGCCAAATACGTTTACCTATAGCACTCTAAAGGATTAGATGAACATGCAAGAAAAGAAAAGAAAAGAAAAGAAAACAAAACAAATCAAAAAACAAAGCAAAACAAAACGGTCTTCTTACAAAAAAAAAACAAAAAAAACAACAAAAAAAAAAACATCTAAACAGATTGCAAAATATACAATTATTCTTATTTGCAGGTGCCTCTGAATTTTATTGGCTTTTCAACTCATACCCTGACCAATCAGTAAAACACAAAGACAATAGCTCATTGTACACAAAGTCTTTCAAGCAAGTCAGTCCACTGTCGGAGGCTATTTCCAGTCATGACAGTGCAGCTCCTATCAGCTTGAATGGGAAAAGACCGAAATCTCCTAAATATTAAGTTGAAAACGCAATTTTCTCGGCTTGTATAGCTAATGCGCATGTGCCTTGTGGATTTGATTGACAGGTGATGTCTGTATCTAAAAGGTGATAGGTGATTGGCTCTTTTACCTGTAAGGCAGGACTTTCTTTCTACGTTGGCCATTAGTTGCCATTGGGTGTTCCAATTTCTCCCATTAATGTTAATAGAAGTGGCCCATCTCTGCTAAATAATCTCTGTTGTACATGAATGTAAATTACTCTTCTAGGAGGACATTAGGCTACTCTTAGTTCTTTCAACCTGGCTAAACAGGTCTCCTGTAATTTGAGTGTCCCAGAGAGGCGGCCGTGGCTCCAAAAACCAGAGACAGCACAGCTTTCCACAAAGAGCCGAACAAAGATGGAAAGGGTCTCCAAAAGGCCCCTCTAGTTCAGTCTGCTCCTGAGGGACACATCTACAGTGTCAGCTCCACAAAGCTTAAACTGGGACAAAGACCTGAGTGATGTGACTTTTGAGGAGATGTGTCAGGGAGTACTTTGCATCATGACCTAAATATCTGTTACAGCTTTGCCTGTGCCTATAATTCACTGGGCTGGTGGAGGGGGAAGTGCTTGCCTCTGATCATAATATCTAGCCTGTAAAACTGTGGTTCTCAAATGGTTTTGCTTCAGGACCCAGATTGTACATTGCACATTAAACAAAAGTGTGTAATTTATTAATATTACCATGAACCGCATATGCCCAAATATATACAAAATTGTTAACATGACAAAGGCTATATCGGATGAGAAAATGTTGGTTTCTAAATTTCTTCTAAATGTCTTTATTTACAGCCAATGGTTCCCTGCCCAAAACACACTGTGGTCAGCACAAATCATGTGCATCCTCACTGCAAATGAACCTCTTTTTAATGTCATAAATTCTGTCTTCATAGTTCTTCATGGTAGACCGTAGAGCTTAATGGGACACACGGTCATTAACCTTCCTTTGATAAGCCTATTCATTTTGGTATCCTAACTATCCACAATTATATATGGTCATTTGTGTTTTATTATTTGCATTTGGCATTGTTTTGAGACCATATCAGAACAGACAGGTGACCCAGAGCTGTGATCCATTTGAGAACCACTGCTTTTAAAAAACACAAAGCAGGAGTTTTGACTGTATTGTTTGCATTGGTTGTCAAAGACTGTTCACAATTTGAAGGACCACAGATTGTGTGACAAACCCATATAGACTCAAACCACAGCACCTTTCACTTAGCCCTTGTTGTTGTTTTGTATCCTCCTGTCTTACTGTACTCCCACAGAGAGAAATACACAAAAAGACTGAAAAATAAGAGACAGGGAGGGAGAGAGATATGTTATACTGTGTTAAATTGGATTCTGGCATTGGCCTCTGATTCCTTGTATCCATCTGACAATTATGTAATTTATGAACTATGACTCAAGCAATCCGATAGTTTGGTTACTTTTACTATCTCCTGTTTTCCATACTATACCTACATATTATTTGGTGAAGACACAGCATTGACTCTAAGGATTTAGTTAGAGCATAATTGGACAAGTATTTTAGAGGTAAGCAGATCTCAATTTTAGGCCAGGCACTTCCTCTTTCTTTTGGCTCTTGGATATTAAATATGGATATTCTGGCACTACATCTCAGAGCAGCAGTCCAACTACAGGAGATTGGAGTGTACTTAAAAATATAAATAAATCACTGAGCACTTTTTGTTTCTCCTGTTTCTGTATTATACAGTATAGTTCATATCGATTCTCACACTACTTTGATATGCACAATTAAATTGAACAATAATCATCAGTCTCTATTAACTTTAATTGTTTAGTTGGTTAAGAGGCTTACTGTATTTAATGCAACACAATCATAGAGACCTGTGTTCAAATCATAATAAATTAGCATTTTCATTCAATTATGTATCTGGGCAAATTTGATTGCATTTATTATGATTTTACTTTATTAACTTGACCTGTACTGTACAGGACTGTACTCTGTCCCTTAAAGGCAAAACACAGTATTTTATTTTATACACATTTTGTCCAAATTAAGTTATAACCGATATTACATCTCTTAGACTATGATCTGTCCTGTGACGGACGGGTTTGGCTCAATGATGCTCAGATTCAGAGAAAACTAAGTGAGAATAAAATCCACATTTGTGGATTAAAATACAGAAAATACGTATTGTAAGTGCTGCATGCATTCTGTGATCAAATACTGTATCTGTGGTCCGCTATTTACAAGCAGTGTTTATGTTTTGTGAATCAGTTTCGCTATTGGTATGCATCTCAGTTTTCCTGTTTTGTGGTATGTGCTGTGGTCGTATTAAAAGGTAAAGCCTGAGTTGAATGCACAAAGTCAATGCAGTGCTTGAGTATGTGCCTCTATGATACATAAACATGCAACAAACAAGGACTCATTTTTCAAACTAATCATCTGCAATGCTCTTTGTTTAAAATCATTCAAATCTGGAGGTTAAAAACGGATGGCTAAACAAAGCAATATACAGTATATATATATATATATATATATTTAAATATTGAGTGTCGAGTCAGAGTGGTGGGCTGCTTGGAGGGACTTAGAGGTAAATAACCATATAAAAGGAAGAAAACACATTTTTATTCTTTCACGTTTATATTTTCATTAAACTAGGTAACTGGGGCACATTTGATTGCACATTTGACTTTTGTGATGTTACTGACTATATGCACAATGAGAGGCTTTCATGTGTTCAAATCCTGCATAGTTAAACATACATCATTAATAAAGTTGGTAGCTGGGGTAGGTAATTACATTTATTTATTTTTATAAAACATACACATGCATCAGAACATTTCAAAACAAATCTAAGATAGCAATCATCTAGTCAGCCATTATATTGCACAGCTATATGCACAATGTGAAGTCTTACGAGGCAAGATGAGTCTTGGACACAGCTGAAATGGAAAGTGCACCATGGACCCACATCACAATGTGGCTTATGTGAAGTGAAATCTTAGTCCGGAGGATGCCTGAGCTCACTGCTGTGACATTGAAGGTGTGCAATGCTTTGCACAACCCCCTTGATGCAGTTGCTAAGCAACCCCTTTATCGTATTGTAGGACCTGTGCTGATTGCTGAGGCAGCCTTGTATCTGATGTACAGGCACTATCTCAATAATATGGCAATATCTGGGCATTATTCACTTTGACAGTAATGGGAAAAATCTGCAGAAAAGTGTTATACTTCCTAAAGAATTAAAAATAGATTCAAAAGTCACCTGCAACTTAAAGTTATGTGGGGAAAATACATCTTGGGGACAGCTACAACACTGCATACTAGACAAATCCTCAGATAGGTTGCGTTGGAGGAAATCACGTTTATTTTATTTAATATTATTTTGTCAGGTTAGCTTTGAGTGTAATAAGAAACATTCTCAAAAGTATAATTACACAAATATTTGTTTTCTCTAGCAGTGGTTTTGTATGTCGCTTTCAAACATCTAGTTCAATACTTCATTTTTGTACATAATAATAGCTGTTGGGTTAACAATTGAACACAACAAAACTACACTGGCATCCATTCAGGAATGGGTCAACTGTATAATAAAGGTAGACTTTAACCGAAAAGCTGACCTGTGTTCTCGGGACACAAAAAGTTGTCTCATTTTTTGGTGGGGCGAGTTGTCGCTTGTGTATTAAATATAATATAAATGTACAGTACTGTGCAAAAGTCTTAGGCACATAAGATGTTTCACAAAAGCATTTGTCTTAAGATGGATATTTATATCTTCAGCTTTAGTGTGTCAATAGGAAATATAAATGTTAGACTCCCAAACATTACTTTTGCAAATAGAAAAGAATAGAATAGAAGAACAGGGAGCTCTGCAACAGATGTCAGGGCCCCCACAGAGCCCCCCACTGAACATCGAGTCAGTCTGAGATTACATGAAGAGACAGAAGCAATTAGAGAGCCTGAATAGATAGAAGAACTGTGGCGAATTCTCCAAGAAGCTTGGAACATCCTATCTGCCAACAACCAAGAAAAACTGTGTCCAGGTGTACCTAGGAGAATTGGTGCTGTTTTAAAGGAAAAGGTGGTCACACCGAATATTGATTCAGCTTTTTTATGTTTACTGGACTTTGTATGACATTAAGTGATAAATGAAAACTATTTATGGCATTTTTTTTAAAGAAATCCTCACTATGCAACATTTTTCACAAATCTTGATTTTTAAGCGTACATTATGCGACTTTAGCAGGATGTGACATTCCATATGCAACCCCACCCCCCATTTTACAATGTTTAATCAAAAATACGTATTGCTTAATTGCTGTTCTGCTACACTGGGTCTCTGAGGGTTGAACTGAATGAATCAGATTTATTAATTACAATATGTGTTGGCTAAAACATGGGTTTGATAGTTTAGGTTTAAATTTTTACAGTTGACATTTTCTTATTGTTTTGAGCCTCATAACTGTTTTACTGTTTAAATTTGGCTGAAAATCCTATAATAGATGACAGGTTCCATTGTGACAACTTACCCCATACAGTAGGACAACTTGCTGTTGGGGCGTGTTGTCATAAAAGATCAAAAGGCTTTATTGAACTGTAGCCTACCTTTTTTATTGGGCAAAAGCGGTGAAAATATTGAAGAGTTTTTTTTTTTCTTTCTTCCTTTTCTAGTATAGACCGATACATAAACTGAGTTGCAAACATAAACATAAAACTCCAGAAATATTGTCTGGAGTCAAGAGTGTGACAACTAGCCCCGGTCTCCCCTACAGCTGAGAGATGGAGCTCGTCCCTTCAGACGTGATTCGGCTACATGAGGGTGCACTTCCGTCCTGCATAATTCGGTTTAGGGGAGCAGGTGCAGGGAAAAGGGGACTAAAACATCACCGCAGATAAAGCAATATATTTGATTTTACTGTAGCGTTGCATTTAAACACATTTACCATGTCGGAAGATGGTCGCAAAACAAAGAATCCGGATGGCAAACGAGAAGCACAGCAAAAACACCACTCAGAGGGGGAACGTGGCCAAGACACTGGTAAGACTGTCATTTGATGTTGGAATGAACAGGAATACATGATTATCGTGGCATTCCTGAGCCGATTTCTTGTATATGCACTTAAGTGTTATTGTAATTGGTAAGGTCCTTTCCAGACAATAATCAGTGTTTCACGATGCTGTTGTAATAACACATATAGAGCGAGTATAAGTGGGTTATTAAAGACTTAATCCACTACCGCTCATTCTTTTAAATAAGGTGGCTAAATTCACACGTAATGTAAACACGCTATTGTTTTACATAATCATAGTCGCTGTGTGCTTTATGAGTCAACTAGTTGTAAAGCAGGCAGATGTTGTTGCCACGGTTGCATTGTAAAGCTAGAGTTCAGCCATTGTCAGGAACTTCATAACATCCATGTGAAGCCAAGAGAAGTTTAATGGTTGGTCCTATGTGGACTAAATGAACGATATCATCAGATAAAATGGCTTTTGCCACCTGAATTCCGTTTTTAATTCAAACAGAATGATTTCACAAATAACTGAGCATAACATGGTGGAATTTCGTGTATGGATTGCTTGTTTTTGTGGTCTTGGCTTAAGTTTTACTTACCATTGTTTCCACACCTGTTCTCCAATGGATATCCATGACCATTATTATTATTATTAAATCATTTTATAGATATTGCACTCACAAACAGCGATTTCTACACTGTAAAAAAACTGCAATTGTTCCCTTAAATTCATATTCCAAGTGGGGCGAGGAGGACATGTCCCTACCACTTTTTGAAATAGCTTTCATCAAGTAAGTTTGTAATGCAGAACAAACATCTCCAGTTCTTGAGCAGGAGTTTCCATTTCATTCATTTGTGTTATAATAAGTGGTGATCCAGCGCTGAAGTTTGTTATTTCAAATGTTATAATGAGTGCTCTTGCGGCTGTTATCAATGGCGTTGAGTGATAGTGGGCGGCAGGGCCGTAGCTAATGGGGTGAAAGGTGGTAACGAAACTAGCAGCCCACAACTAATTTTAAACTGTATTTTTTTTTTTTTTTTTTTATATTAAAGGGGCCCAGACCAAATATACAGTCAGAAGTCCCAGATTTTCTTGCTACGGCCCTGGCGGGCAGCGATCTTCACTCGTGCATCCAGACGGGTGCTCTTTTGGCACCACACCTTGAGCTCCATTCTAGTTCAATCGCAAAGCAAATAGCAAATATACACTCATCGGCCACTTTATTAGGTACACCTGTACACCTACTTATTCATGTGATTATCTCATCAGCCAATCGTGTGGCAGCAGTGCAGTGTATAAAATCATGCAGATACGGGTCAGGAGCTTCAGTTAATGTTCACATCAACCATCAGAATGGGGAAAAAATATGATCTCAGTGATTTCGACTGTGGCATGATTGTTGGTGCCAGATGGGCTGGTTTGAGTATTTCTGTAACTGCTGATCTTAGAATAAGTAGATGTACAGGTGTACCTAATGAAGTGGCCGGTGAGTGTATGTGTCCCCGTTCATGATATACATCCATTGACATTTAGATTTCGTTTGTTAAATTAAAAAAATAGATAGGGCGGATTAGAAACCGAAACTCCTTTTACTAGAGGCAAAGACTTTACCATATAAGACCGTTTATATGTCTGACAGTGTTAGTACGGATCAAGTTATCAAATTAATTATGTAAAATATTTATTTGAGCACTTGAATTGATCATCAAGAATTACTATCAAAACAGTAAAAGATTATTTGTCTTGCACCTAATAAATATTCACGTGTTCCACCACTTAACCCCCCCTTTTTTTTTTTTTAAAAGTGATGCCCATGATAACCACAAAAAATGTAGACACATCCCTCATTTATTTAAATACAGCAGTTACAATAAGACACTTACAATGGAAGTGAATGGGGCCAATCCATAAATATTAAAATACAAATTGTTTTAAAGGTACGTATAGCCACAAGACATAAACAATATACGTTTTAATATCACTCTGGTGTAATACAATCTCATGGGGTTTACCGGCGTTGTGTTGTCATGGTAACAAAGTTGTAATATTGGATGTAACTTTACACAGATATGGTTAGTAAGTGATTTTATCACACTAAAAATGTATATTGTTTACATCATATGGCCATACTTTTGTATGTCTGGTTTGGTTCAGCTATGAAATCGGATATCAGAAGCCTACAAAGGACAGTTTGGACTGCTGAGAGGATTATTGGTTCCCCCTACCCTCCCTTCAAGAACTATACACTTCCAGAGTGAAGAAAAGGGCTGGAAAAATCACTCTGGACCCCACTCACCCTGCCCACTACCTTTTTGAACTGTTGACTCCAGGCTGGCGCTACAGAGCACTGAGCACCAGAACCGTCAGGCACAGGAACAGTTTTTTCCCTCAGGCTATCCATCTCATGAACAGTTAAAACTGCCCCATTGAGTAATAATTAATGTGCAATGCTCAGTCTATTTATATTTATCCAGCACATCCAACCTCTTCTGCCATTACATTCCCTTGCATCTGTATATAACAGATTTGTATTTGTACATACATATATATATATATATATATATATATATATATATTATTGTGTATATCTATATATACTTATATTTTCTATTTTTTACTTATGTTTTTATTTTTATTCCATTTTTTATTATCTCTGTCTTGTTGTATTGTTATCCACTGGAAGCTCCTGTCACCAAGACAAATTCCATGTATGTGTAACCATACTTGGCAATAAAGCTCATTCTGATTCTTCTGATGAAGCACATTTTTCAGTTGACCTTTTTTCCACGTAGCCAAATATTTTAAAGCTTAGAACAACTAGAAAAAAACATGCATAGTCCCTATAGACATTTCCATGACTTTTCCAGGCCTGAAAATCAAAAATTCCATGATATTGGGAATGTGATGTAAAACATTAGGTGTTTAGGTGCAGGTGTTTAATTTTCTTTTTGTTACTGTAACAATATAATGCAGCCATACTGTATGTGTCATGTAAACAAATGTATCTACAGATGTTGCACTTTGTTTTGGTTTGATGTTCGATTTGCTCTGTTTCAGCGACCACAAGAGGAGAAATATCCTGTAGGGCCATGGCTCTTGGCACTCTTTGTATTTGTAGTTTGTGGATCAGGTAATATTAGAATTTGTATTTACCTACAATTTGTAATTATAAGTTATGTACTGATTGTTATTAAGATTAGAGTTTTTAATAACAATAACAAATGATAGACTGAATCTGGAATTTAAAAGTTGATATTCTTGTTTTCAGCCATTTTTCAGATCATTCAAAGTATTCGAATGGGAATGTGAGTCCCAGCATTCTTCACACTCTTTCCTGCATCTGAATGACATTCTTTGGTGATTGGATACAAACCAACAGAAGCCCAGATAGTTAAAATCCTTCTTGTGGGTCAAGTGTACAATAGTACATGACATTGTCACATGTGCTTACAGAGTCCCTGGAAAAAGGGAACAAGTTATTTTCTACAGAGCCATTGTTGTTGTAGACTCCCCACGTTTGATCAATTTTGCCATATTTATTTGTGATCACTGACTGCGTGCCATCATCTACGTATTTCTCTATTTAACAGTGTTTGCGTGACCTTTTTCAAATAAACGTCAAACGCATTTGGATATTGCTGCATATACGTTCTGCTTTTTCAAAACTACTTCAAACCCCAGAACTTTCTTTTGCGTTTACTGTGCTATATTTGTATCCATTTTCAAACATGGACGCTCATGAATGTGTTATATTAGATAATAGTTAAAAGCATCCAGTGAAGGATTTAAAAAAAACTTACAGCAATTTAGCAGACAGCACATTAACTGTATGGACAATCCCCCAGGAGCTGGCTGATGACGACTGTCAGGGATCTTTTTAAAGTTTATGGGTCATCTGGGTTGTAAGTCTTGATTCTTATTCTTTGAACATCCACTACCCTAACAAAATTCTTGATCTGGCTTTTACTGGCTAGCTTTGTAGTACAAGATACTGCAGAGAGTGAGGTCATTTTAAATCCAATCATTGCAGTTTAGATGTGTCAGTGTAACAATTAAGATAGGGCCTTCATTTGAGATAACTAAGGGGACACAACACGACTCAAGCTCATCTCCTTTTAAGTTTTGAGTCGGCGACTGGTCTGCGACAAGAAGTCTTGGATATCACGACGAAAGCTCTTGTGTGCGCGCACTCCTGCGACAGGATGAGACTAGTCCCAGTCGATGCGAAAATTTTCAAAACTGTCTGATATCTAGATGTCTTGTCGTAATTTGTGCGCACTGTCCCGAAGAGTGAAAGACGGACAATGAGCCAAAGCCATTGAAATATAGAGAGAGTGCAAGAAGAGGGCAAGGTATTAGGAAGCAGAAGACAGAAAATAATTAGAATTTAATAAAATGAAACTTCACCCACATCTCCCTACCCTCTGTCTTTATTATTTTAATCTGTTTTTCTTTTATATTTTATAATTTTATCCCAATTTGGAATGCCCAATTCCCACTAGTACGTAGGTCCTTGTGGTGGCGCGGTTACTCACCTCAATCTGGGTGGTGGAGGACAAGTCTCAATTGCCTCCGCTTCTGAGACAGTCAGTCCACGCATCTTATCACGTGGCATGACACCGCAGAGACTCTCAGCACGTGGAGGCTCATGCTACTCTCTGCAATCCACGCACAATTTACCACATGCCCCATTGAGAGCGAGAACCCCTAATCTCGACCATGAGGAGGTTAACCCATGTGACTCTACCCTCCCTAACAACTGGGCCAATTTGGTTGCTAAGGAGACCTGGCTGGAGTCACTCAGCACACCCTGGTTTCGAACTCGTGACTCCAGGGACGGTAGTCAGCATCATACTCCCTGAGCTACCCAGGCCCCCTTAATCTGTTTTTCTTAAATGTTTCCTTTTGCAAATAGCAAAATTGGCACAAACGTTCTTTCATTTTTGTTGAAAGAGGAGAGCAAGATTTGGGAAGACAAAAAAAAATTCGAAAATATCATCCATATCTTCCTATTCAGTGTCTTTATTATTTTTAGCTGCCTCTCCTCGAAATCCAAACACAAGTGTTAAAAAAAAACAACCAGGTGACCACGACGAATGGTCGTGTAGTTGATTCACTACAGTCCCTGAAGAAAAACTGGACTGTGAGTTGCAGAGTGCTGACTGAAATTCGTGTAGTGTACACTTGGCTTAAGGCCACGTCCACACTAATATGTTTTAGTTTGAAAACACATAATTTTCTCTATGCTTTGGTCTTCTGTCCACACTGAGACGGTGTTTTTGATATCAAAAACTGAGCTTTTCAAAAACGCTCTCCCAAGTGGATATATTTGTCTTTGCATTGTAGTATAGACAGGGGAAATGAAGACATCTGAAAACGATGACATATTTGCAGTCATGCGATCACCTTCACATTGCATTCCTTCAAAGGCGTTGGGAAGTTTACTCTGAATTGCTGTGTGGTGACGGAACACAAGGACAATTGTGTTTCAGACCATACATGGAATGATTTTCGCATGCGCAGTAAGGGGATTTAAGAGTTTTCATATGTTTCAGCATGGATGAGAAACTTTTGGAAAACGCTTGAAAACGGCAATGTGGATGGAGTGTGTTTAAAAACGGAACACAGTTTTCAAATGTATCCGAATTAATGTGGACGTAGCCTAAGACAATTGTCAAGTTCACTGTCTTCAGTAGGGAGTAATGTAAGGGGTTATTTCAAATATGACCCATTTTAGACAGCATCAATTTTTGAAAAAAGTGAAAAAAAAAAAAAATGACCAAAGCCTGTTCAGTTTGAACAGGTGATGAATATCGCAAGCCATTATGTACGTGTAGGATATGAATTGTAGATATCAAAAATAATTTTCACTAGTGAAAATACTAATTCTTAAAATCAGGAATGGAATTACTACTAGTGAAAATGCCAATTTTTTTTATATCAGTAATTTTACAAATGCATTACTAAAAATGGTAATTCTTGATTCTAAACAAATCACGTTTTCAGTGTGGATGAGAAACTTTTGGAAAACGCTTGAAAATGGCATGTGGACGGAGAGTATTTCAAAAACGCCTTTTTCAAATGTATCTGGATTAATGTGGACGTAGCCCAAGACAGCTGTCAAGTTCACTGACATCAATAGCTGTGATGCCTTATAAGGAGTACTGTAAAGGGTTATTTCAAATATGACCCATTTTATACAACATCAATTGAACATGTTGTGAAAAAAAGTGACAGAAATTGCCAAAGTTGGTGGAGCCGATTCAGTTTTGCAATGAATATTGCAAGCCATTTAATCATGTACGTGCAGGATATGAATTATAGGTATCAAAAATTCAATTTTCACTAGTTAACTAATTCTTGATATCAGGAATTAAATTACTACTAGTGAAAATGCTAATTTTTTATATCAGTAATTTTACATTTGCACTAGTAAAAACGTTAATTCTTGATTTTAAAAAATTACATAATTGCAGTAAAACACATTCCTGATATGGGAATGGACATTTGCAATAGTAACAATATAGTTATTGATATAAAAAAACAATCATTTTTACTAATAAGCAGTACATCACTGATATGTGAAATTGGAATTTCAATTAGTAAGAAATTAATTCTAGATATCTGCAATTGCGTTTTGAATAGGAGTAAATTACAGATCATTGTGAAATTATAACCGACCAACCAAAGATACAAAAGTTAAATAATCGCCAATCTATACACACGGTTGGCACTTAATCCTAATAAACACTTCAGCAATCTCTTTATCAATTCTCTGCCAGGTCAAATTAATGTCACGAAAGTGAAAGCTCCACAACCAGGTTCACAAACATGACTTTATTGAGAGTTGTGAAGTGCAACTGGCAAGTGCAATTACAATATTTTACAACTTATATCCTGGTTTGACAACATGCACAGAACAGAAGCATACAACTTGTACACAATGCAAAATCCATGTCAGCTATTGCATATGATAGTCAAGAGTAATTGTAAGTTAAAGGATTGATCCAGAATACTTCACTGTCAAAACTGAAAACAGAAATCACATGGGCGTAATACTTCAAATCATTTCAAGAGAACAGTAGTGTAAAATAAGTGTTAGATGAGTAGTTTCCATTTATCAGATAAACAGAGCAAGACTGAACCAGTTTAATGGCATTTAAAAAAAAAGATGTCTCCAGGCAAGCCAACAACTACCTCTTCTACCCTTTAAATCTGTACAACCTATATAGTGTCTCTGTAACCGCTTTGCATAATATCGCTATTTTACAAAATACTTACACTAATCATACAATAATATACATCAGCCTGCCCACCTCGCTATCCAGCTCAATTCTCATCCGTCATTCTTGCACAGATAAAGAGCCTTGAATAAATGAGGATTTTAAGAATCATACCTCCTCCTTTTCCTTCATTCAAAAAAGTATCATGATTACACCAATGCAGCTATTAAGTCATCATTGCATCTACCTTCCTATGCCAGATGGGGCACAGAGAGGCAGATGTTCAAAGTCTCATCACATTCGTCACCGTAAAAGTGCTTGCTTTATTATAAGAAGCTCACAGTCTAAAAAGACTGCAGTCTGCATAAGGGAGACATGGAAAACACCAACATTACTTTCGACACAGGCACAGTGATTCATTATGTTGTGTCCTCTCGGATTACTCTCTTCCCCCTGACAATCACAGTCCAAGGATTTTTGGCAACGTCCAATATCGGTCAACAGCCAACTGGATTGTCATTGGTGTGTCAAGTTTTGAAAGGTGTGCAAATTTTGTCAGTCTACATGTGAGTGAGGCATATGTCCTTTTCCTCGAACATTCATTCTGTGCTATGCCGATGGTCCAGAGATTTGTGCTGCCAGTTGGGCTGGCGGTGCAGGCGGCTGCACTCCTTGTGTGGACGAAGGCGGCGAGCCGCTTTGAACTTGTGCCTGGAACTGTGCAAGTTGCTCCGGACTGGCCAGGTTCTTCAGCAGATTATTTTCCTGTTCAAGCTGAGAATTTCTCTCAATCAGTTCTTTAATCTGTTCTTTCAAAACCTCCACTTCCTCCCGAACAGCATACATCAAGTGACTCTTCACCAGATCCTGAGAATGGACAACAAACAGTTATTTCAAGGTCTTTTTTACCACATTTATCATGTTGTTGAGTAGGCAAACAGATCATCTGAGCAATGGCTGTGGCCACAGGTAGGAGGAGTGTGTAATAAAGCATATAAAAGCATTGGCTTCTCTTCCCACAGTCCTTCCCTCGCTTTATGCCTCACCGCTCGGCGTCACTAAACGCACAAAATGGCCGTCCCACACGGCGTCCGGCCAATCAGAAGCCGAGATATTTTTAACTGGGTGTAAAAGCTTTGGGGTTTGCCTAGCAACAGTAACAAGGCGCACAGTTCGCGTCAGCAAACAAACACGAAACGCTTTACACAACATATCACTCGTTTATTACTAAACTATGACTATCCATTAATTTCTTGCAACGTAAAATAAATAAAAACGAAGCGAACAAAAACAAAAATATCTCGACGCTATCATAGAGCAACAATACATTTGATTTATGATTTCATAATTCATTCCACTGATACTGATGCAACTCTACAGTCCTTTTACGGCATGTAAACAAATGACGAAATATGTAATTTTATTTATGGTGAGAAACACAAGATGACTTACCATGGCTTGTTCAATCTTGTTGTCTATAGCCACAACACTGGCACCCGATGAGCTGTGGGGGGAAAAGTCAATCGTTACTTGACTGCTTAAATACATAAAGATAACAAAGACATCATTTCAAATCCATAAATGGTCGAAAAACATCGTTTAAAGGCACATCTACAACATAGCACCACATGATTGTCTCTGGACATCTCTACGCTGTCGTATTCTGTGGCATTAATAAACATGACACAATGAGAAAGGCAGATCTAGATGTATAAAGATGTTATAGGAAAGCTGACTTGTACAGCATCATCTTTTTTGAGACAGAGTGAAATGAAAACGTTCAACCAGCAATGTAGACGCGATTTTTACTAAACAAAAACAGCTTAAGTTTTTATTTTTTCTGTGATATTCTCAGAACACAGACTGCATGCAGGACACAAGCGTTACCCTTGTAATTAAATGTCAACATGACAATTCTGACACTTTTTTACCTATTGTCGAGCTTGACGGAAGAAGTCTCGGTCCCCAACAACGATGAGAGAAAAGATATTGAAAAATGTCTAAGCTGACAAACACCCAGATCCATCGCCACGGAATAGCATGGAGAATTCATGCTATTTTTCATCCATATGAATTTGACCACGGACGCGAATGTGTGTGTCCTTCCTACAGCCTTTCTTTTGAATATTACATCCTTTGTGAACGTTGGCAGAAATATTATGCGGTGAGCGCTTGACTCCCCAGCAGAAAAGCTCGCTTTTTCAAGAGACCGTACATCCAGTGCCGCAGCACAAAGAAACTCCAAGGTCAGCTCATCTCTGCGCTGGTGAATATCTGCAGCCTGTGGCATTTGCATAATTTATTTCACACAGCACTGCGCTGTACGCCATTGGCTGAGAGCGAGGTGCATTTGACTAATCTATGCAGTGACGCCACTGTTTGTCGCTCTTCCGACTCGGTCTCCATAATATATTCAAACACGGCTTTCCTTATAAGATTGTCGGGTTGGAGCAAACCGGTGTTGTTTCCATCAAAAAGATACACCCGCTCTAAACTGCCCAATTCTAATACTCAGCATCTAAACTATAACAATTATTCAAGAAGTTGTTATTGCTTGGGAGTATTTCTGGTCCACAAAAATAAGGAGATCCAAGTTTTTATTTTGTAAAACCACGTTGGCCAAAACGTTATCCAGGCTGTTTTGTTGTATTAAATACACAGACGAAAACAGACGATAATGGGGAATGTTTTTACATGTCCCAACTTGGAGGCAATGGGTGGAACTGCAGTGGAGAGGCGAGGACTCCCTCAGGAAGGGTTTCCAACCTTTACAGATCCCATCCAGACCCAGGGAACCCCTATATATATATATATATACACACACACACAGGTGCATCTCAATAAATTAGAATGTCGTGGAAAAGTTCATTTATTTCAGTAATTCAACTCAAATTGTGAAACTCGTGTATTAAATAAATTCAATGCACACAGACTGAAGTAGTTTAAGTCTTTGGTTCTTTTAATTGTGATGATTTTGGCTCACATTTAACAAAAACCCACCAATTCACTCTCTCAAAAAATTAGAATATGGTGACATGCCAATCAGCTAATCAACTCAAAACACCTGCAAAGGTTTCCTGAGCCTTCAAAATGGTCTCTCAGTTTGGTTCACTAGGCTACACAATCATGGGGAAGACTGCTGATCTGACAGTTGTCCAGAAGACAATCATTGACACCCTTCACAAGGAGGGTAAGCCACAAACATTCATTGCCAAAGAAGCTGGCTGTTCACAGAATGCTGTATCCAAGCATGTTAACAGAAAGTTGAGTGGAAGGAAAAAGTGTGGAAGAAAAAGATGCACAACCAACCGAGAGAACCGCAGCCTTATGATTGTCAAGCAAAATCGATTCAAGAATTTGGGTGAACTTCACAAGGAATGGACTGAGGCTGGGGTCAAGGCATCAAGAGCCACCACACACAGACATGTCAAGGAATTTGGCTACAGTTGTCGTATTCCTCTTGTTAAGCCACTCCTGAACCACAGACAACGTCAGAGGCGTCTTACCTGGGCTAAGGAGAAGAAGAACTGGACTGTTGCCCAGTGGTCCAAAGTCCTCTTTTCAGATGAGAGCAAGTTTTGTATTTCATTTGGAAACCAAGGTCCTAGAGTCTGGAGGAAGGGTGGAGAAGCTCATAGCCCAAGTTGCTTGAAGTCCAGTGTTAAGTTTCCACAGTCTGTGATGATTTGGGGTGCAATGTCATCTGCTGGTGTAGGTCCATTGTGTTTTTTGAAAACCAAAGTCACTGCACCCGTTTACCAAGAACTTTTGGAGCACTTCATGCTTCCTTCTGCTGACCAGCTTTTTAAAGATGCTGATTTCATTTTCCAGCAGGATTTGGCACCTGCCCACACTGCCAAAAGCACCAAAAGTTGGTTAAATGACCATGGTGTTGGTGTGCTTGACTGGCCAGCAAACTCACCAGACCTGAACCCCATATAGAATCTATGGGGTATTGTCAAGAGGAAAATGAGAAACAAAAGACCAAAAAATGCAGATGAGCTGAAGGCCACTGTCAAAGAAACCTGGGCTTCCATACCACCTCAGCAGTGCCACAAACTGATCACCTCCATGCCACGCTGAACTGAGGCAGTAATTAAAGCAAAAGGAGCCCCTACCAAGTATTGAGTACATATACAGTAAATGAACATACTTTCCAGAAGGCCAACAATTCACTAAAAATGTTTTTTTTATTGGTCTTATGATGTATTCTAATTTTTTGAGATAGTGAATTGGTGGGTTTTTGTTAAATGTGAGCCAAAATCATCACAATTAAAAGAACCAAAGACTTAAACTACTTCAGTCTGTGTGTACTGAATTTATTTAATACACGAGTTTCACAATTTGAGTTGAATTACTGAAATAAATGAACTTTTCCACGACATTCTAATTTATTGAGATGCACCTGTATATATCTATATATATATCTATCTATCCATCTATATATATATATATATATATATATATATATATATATATATATATATACATACATACATACATACATACATACACACACACAGTACTGTGCAAAAGTCTTAGGCACATAAGATGATTCACAAAAGCATTTATCTTCAGATGGTTATTTATATTTTCAGCTTCAGTGTGTCAATAGGAAATATACATTTTAGACTCCCAAACTTTTGCAAACAGAATAGAATAGAAGAACAGGGAGCCCTGCAACAGATGTCAGGGCCCCCACAGAGCCCTCCACTGAACATCGAGTCAGTCTGAGATTACATAAAGAGACAGAAGCAATTGAGAGAGCCTGAATAGATAGAAGAACTGTGGCGAATTCTCCAAGAAGCTTGGAACATCCTATCTGCCAACAACCAAGAGAAACTGTGTCCAGGTGTACCTAGGAGAATTGGTGCTGTTTTAAAGGCAATGGTGGTCACACCGAATATTGATTCAGCTTTTTTATGTTTACTGGACTTTGTATGACATTAAGTGATAAATGAAAACTATTTATGGCATTTTTTTAAAGACATCCTCACTATGCAACATTTTTCACAAGTGTGTGTGTGTGTGTATATATATATATATATATATATATATATATATATATATATATATATATATATATATATATATATATATATATATATATATATATAAAATATTTCTTCTGTAACACTTTCATTAATAACTTGTTACATTCTACATATAATGCTCAGGTCACTAATATACCACATTTAGAAATCAATTTCAAAATCTATTGCGTATTTTTAAAGGAAATATATATATATATATATATATATATATATATATATATATATATATATATATAATATATATATAGGCTATATCTGTCCCCAGGCCCAAAAGCATGGAAGCATCTCTAACACGCGTTTAGAAAACACTCTGTCCCATATGATTTAGGCGAAACTAACTAATCTCATGTGAGCTTTAATTAACATGTTCAACTGCACATCAGCGTGCTTCATATTATTTGAGCATGCACACAAGCATGGCTTGCATTGCTCCAAAACCGAAGCACAAAGATTCAGCTGTCAGAGAACAAGACATATATCTTAACTTTTAACAAAACGCATGACATTCATCGCAAATAACTTTTTAAAATAATTTAACCAGAATGACATACAAAAAGAAAATTATATTATACACAAGGAGCAGCATGATGCACCTCATCAATTTATCATTATCTTTGAAGGATGAACAGAAGTTATCCGTCATAGGACAGTTAAACACATGTGATGCAAACCATCAATCTTTCAATTACACAAAATCTGGCCTAAACACTTCTAGGAAAATAATCACACACTAACTTAAACCTAATAAGATGATTTATATTCAGATGTTGTACTGTGTTCTCCAACATCTGTGTATCTAGCTCTTTCATACATAAGCTTATTTCTCTAAGTTGCTTTGTAATAAGCATGTAATGTACAGTTAAACGGGTCATGAATGCAAAATAAACCCTAACAAGGTGATCAGTATTATCATGTATCGATGTGAAGTAGGCTCATTATAGGTTGCGCTATATTCGCAAAACTTCATGCTATTAGCCTTGCAGAATTAACATTGCGCTGTTACCATCTGAGGAAAAACAGTTATGAAAATAATGAGATGCTTGTGTACATTTTCTATCAATAATGGTAGCAAGAATTCATCAAATGATGTTGAAGAGCGTTATAACCTTGCATATTTCCATATGTGCAGTGTTTTCAAGTGCAATTTCTGCATATTAAATAGATGATTCAGGCATCTGGATTACAGTAGTGGATAGTACTGGGTAAAAGTATAGATTTTCCGATGCATCGCAATCTTCATTTGAACGATCTTGCTATCGATTCCTAAATCCAACAATCGATATTTTACAGTACTCTATGTGACAACTCTCTAAAATGCAAGAAAATCACTAGCAAATGAGACCAGATTTTGCACTATGCAACTAAAAATGTCTGTGATTAGCCACTGGCTGGTAAATGTTCAGATTTCACACACCAGTAACTGAGAAGTATATCGGCAAAGAAGTTTAGAATCATTTCACTGCACGTTTAGTGTAAAAGTTTGTTTTCAATTGTTCTGTGTAATGTGTGTCCAAAGACGAGATCCACGCAATCAATTTGTCACTGAATAATGTCTCTTTTAATACCCTTCTGTTCTCTACAGTCAGTTGGTGATCAAAAACAAAACATAATGATTTGATTCTAATCACGAATAGCACGGATGAAGTAAAGAAGCGATTCGAGTATGCACTCATTTACAAACGCTCTATACTGAAATGCCGGTTTTCTTAAAGAGACAGTGCCGGTTTTTAGCACATCATCAACAAATCAATTTAAATTCTTGTAAATAGTATACATTAAACAATAAACATGTAACACAATAAAATATATGCAACATAATATATTTATTGATGGAATAAATGGATCTGCACACTTTTAAAAAGCTAAAATTTACCAAAATTAGGAAAAACTAATAGAATATAATTTGTAAAATTTCTATTTTTGTAATGTACCTAGTTGTAGGGCTGGGCGATAGGGCGATTAGCTTTTACAAAATGGAAACAAGCATATTTACCTTCTCTGAGTTTTAAGCATTGTGGAATGGAGTAAATATGTGACCAGCTGAAAACCCATTCCGAGGGACTGCTTGTCGCAGACACACACAAGATGTTCCATGATACAAGAGACGTGAGGGGAAAGCGAAGAACCGATTGGTGCAGGTTTTAATGATAAATTTATTTGTATTACTTAGGCCTATTACTTGAGTCATGTAATAATACGTAACGGGCTCCGCAGTGGGGGCAGGGGGGCTGTAGATGTAATCGGATTTGGCTATATCTTTTTATAAAAATATTGTGAAAATATTTCTTACATATCACCCAGCCTTAGTCTCTTGTTAAATGACCAGCATTAGCTTTCTTTCATATGCAAGCAAAATGGACATTATTACTGAAATATGCCCATATTACATCGAATCGGGAAATCTGTATCAATAACCAGCCGTAGTAGTGGAGTGATGCTGTACAGTCCCTGATAAATAGTTTGCAGATCTGCATAAATCCATCAATGAATCAGGCGCTAAACTAGCGCAAATCGCGCATGCAAATAAACTGTGCTTTTAGTGGACGCAATTCATTCTTAGTGAATTCCCCTTTCTGTTAAAAATAAAGCAATGTTGCCCCACAGTATTCTACAGTAAATGAGCCCAAGGAGGAATGATACTTAGCTTAATCATTTTCATTAATAGCATCAATATGAAATAACAAACACAACAATACCTATAATTTTTAAATACGAAAAATGCCACTCTTTGAGTGGTGACATCTTGAAGTGTTGAATCAGAGTTATTAATCGAATCTTTACAACTGACAATTTGAACATACAGAAGTAAACTGAACTGCTGAAATGTTCAAATCAAGTCTCTGCTTGCATCCAGTATATATAGATCACTTATCCTAATTAAGTGTAGCAGAACACCAAATGAAGCACGAACCTAAGCAGCTCAGAACACCGTTAGCTGTTCCAGGCTCTTTGACTGGAAGTGGATTTAAGCAATTAAGAGTCCAAATATACCTCTGCTGTCCATGACCTGACCTCACTACTATCATTCAGAGCTCTCAACTGAAAGCAACCTTTCACTGACTTTGTGCGCTAATCACAGTTTGCCATCTTACTCGAGACCACCACAATTACGAAACCAAGACCACAAGCTACGAGCCACGACAAACACTCTAACTCCAGCTGACTACATGAAGCTATAATTTGACAAAATATGAACACCTGATTTAACCTCAATCGGTTTTTCTGGACTGAGTGTACTCATACAGAACGAGTTCTCATTCCAAGCTTAATAAAGAAGGTTCTGTCTGGAAATATGGTGCAAATGTCTAAAAAACTAAATATTCTACTACCATTTACACTTGGAGATCACTTCTGCCAAATACAATGAAAAAGGAGACACTGACAAGAAAGAAGAAAAAACATAGGAGAGTTTTGGCATATATATCAGTCTGAAAACACATCATCGCACCAAATTATAGACTACTTTGTGTATCTGGATATTTGGAGTTTCAACTTCAAATACTGCTTTCTGAAAATCTAAATATACTTGGATTCCCGCTCCATCTTCTCTTAATGAACACACTGAAAAAGACCGAACATAATTTTCTCATTAAAGCAGGCAGATTAATCTGACACATATATGATGCTCAGAGGAACCAAGCTCTTCTGAGACAACATAAAGCCAACAAGGCCTTTCATTCATCGTGACAATGTACTTGCTTTCAGAATCTTGATTAAATGCATACATCTAAACAGAAATACTGTAGAAACCTAATCTAAAAAATTGCAGCCACTAGCAAAAACATGCTCTCTTTTCAGCTATAAAACACATTACCTTTTCAAATGCTGTTCTAACTCCCAGAACAATAGCTTCATGGCCATTTCGTCTCGGCCTTGGACTCTGAGGACTGTTTCTCTCATTGATGTGTCAATCAGCAGACCCCCAAATACAGAACTTATTCCTCTATTCCCCACAAGGCTTAGACGCACACACATGCACATGCACAAAGAGGCATGGCAAATATTTCCCTTCCTCTATCTTCTTCAGCAGTAGTAAAGTAAAAAAAAACACAAAAAAAAACAAAAGGCCAGTGGCTTTGTAGTCCAATCTTCACCTTTCTCCACTGTTAGGTCTGTGTGTATCTTACAGGGAGATTCGCGAACGACTGGGTAAAAACAAGAGTAGGGCATGCTGTGATGTCACGTCACTGACAAGATCACATGACTGTTACATAAACCAGCAACGGAGATTGAAATATTCCCAGTGATCACTTCTCTCTCACACAGCCATGCACAGGGCTGTCAGTCCTTAACAGCTATCCAAACTATCCCGTCCCAATGTCTTTTTTCTTTTCCCTCCTCTTTTTCCCGGCACAGAAGCGTGCATTTCTCCCCTGTGGAGAGAAGAGACGGGCCCCTGCACTTGAGCCGGGACTTATCTTGTCACTTCTCATCAGTATTGTAGCCCGATGCAGGTTTACAGCATCCACGGCTGGTGAAGCACGTACACGTCTCCCTAGGCTTAAGCTGCTTGCAATGAAAAAACAATATGGATCCCAACAATGGGAGGATTGTACCTGTTCAAATAACACTCAGTGATGGCTTTGAATGGCAGTGTGAGGCTTCTGTGCTTACATATCTTTCTGTGGCCTACAAACAGCTCATCAGCAGGAATACACAGCCTCTGAACTTCAACTTGATGGCCACTACACTGACTGTAGCTTTCCACCATCTCAGAGACCTTGAGCGATGGCTTTATAATACTTCAGAATCTTTAAGAAAGCTCTGTGAGCTCAAAGCTCAAAAGGAAGTGATCTTCTAATCTACTATATTAGTTTTAAATCCCTGCATTTTCATTGACAAAGGCCTGTCATGTCACAAGTCATGTTATTACATAATGGCAATTACTAGACTTAATCGCAATAACCATGATCAACTGCTTTTATTTAATCACATATTGTTATCCAAGTAAGAACATTTTTGAGTCTCTCTTTCATTAGCATTATGCAAACGCTACGAGCACCATCTCAGGCCACATCCAAATGAACATGTTTTCGTTTGAAAACGCATTCATTTTGCTGTTTGCTCCTCTCATCCATACTGGAACGGTGTTTTTTCTCCACTGTAAATGGAGCGTTTAGTAAACACTCTCCATTACCACATATTGTGAAAAATGATGTTAGGAAACTGAAAATGGATTAGTGTGTACGTGGCCTCAGTGTTCTAAAGACAGTTCACCACATCCACACTATAACATTTTTCTTTCGAAATTGGTTTTGCAATGTTTATGGCTTTCATCCACAATTGAAGTGTTTTGTTTTTTTTCTCCACTGAAAACGGGAGCATTTAAAAAATACTTTCCATTACAGCATACTTTGGAAACTGAAAGCAAAGTTTTCAAACAAAAACAGATTGGTGTGGATGTGGCCAAAGTCAGAAATATGTAGGGATGTCCTGATACCGATAGTGGTATTAGAATCGGGTCAGATACTGCATTCATTAAATTGTTCTTGCGCTCGTAAAAATGCTCCGATACCAAAAAAAAAAAAAAAACAATACCATCTGACGTACAAATGTCATTCCTTAAACATTCAGCGCACAAATTAAAATCACGTTATGTCAGTGTGATTATTAAACCACAAAGGCTGTGATTTAATGATAAAAAATATATATAAAATATTGCATGTGCTGCGCACTTCAAATGTGAATGCTTGTAAATGTGTGGAGTCGGTGTTGTGCTGACAAAGAAATAAAGTGCTCATACCTCTTAGAGATCCTTGGCTCATCTACGGAAAACACCATCATGAGCACTGCATGCTCTGTTTGTAGTATATGTACATACAGACTACATATTAATACAATTAAATAGCAGCCTTTTGCGGTTTAATAATCACTTTGAGTCACATAGGGACTGGCTTTTCCAGACTAAAAAGCTACCATCATAACACAAACACTTCAAAATAAAAGCTCTGCTAAAATAAAAGCTCAATTTAAACTGAAATGAGTACAGCAGAAATATATCTCTACTGTAGTGTTATGAAATATTCACTGTAATACTACTAGTACTACTACTACTAATAATAAATCAATAGTAATTGTATTATATTTAAGCAGTGTCTCACATCTGTGATGCTTTGTTTTGCAGTACTTTATCTGACAAAAATAACTCTGTATTTTGGATTGTGAGAACTGTATTTTGGATTGTGCTGTGAGGTTCTGTATAAAAGCACTTCATTTGATAAAAATAATGCAATATTATGTTGAAAATTAATTGCTCTATTTTTATTTGATTAAAGTCTTAATTCATTTATTTAAACACCATTTTGATGACAATATTGAAAAAACTGTTGATATGGAAATCAGAAA
The DNA here is from genome assembly GCF_019703515.2 of Myxocyprinus asiaticus. Taxonomy (NCBI): domain Eukaryota; kingdom Metazoa; phylum Chordata; class Actinopteri; order Cypriniformes; family Catostomidae; genus Myxocyprinus; species Myxocyprinus asiaticus. The sequence continues at coordinate 10,746,677 of NC_059353.1, forward strand.
AAATAAAACCAAAAAACAGGTATCCGACTGTATTGGTGAGTACCAAAAAGGAAGTATCGGTACAAAAAAAAAAAAAAAAAAAAAAAAATTTATAATAATAATAATAATAATAATAATATATATATATATATATATATATATATATATAAAAATAAATAAACAAACATTTTTAACCAGAACACATTATGATCTTAAGGAGGAGGAGATGACAGATTTTGAATGAGCAGCAAATTTGGAAGAAATACTAACTACACTGAAACTCAATATTTTTTTATTTTTTTTTCCATACAAAATGAAGAATGGAGTGTTTAACCTGACCACCTTAAAATGTTGTGTGAAAGAAATTATGGCAAAACTACACTACATAATTACATATTTATATTCTTACATCAAATATAATAAAATATTAATGTATATGAATAAAATACACTGCCTGGCCAAAAAAACCCCAAAAAAAACATTGCATACTCTAATATTTCGTTGGACCGCCTTTAGCTTTGATTACGCCGCACATTCGTCATGGCATTGTTTTCGACAACCTTATGCAACGTCACAACATTTATTTCCATCCAGAGCTGCATTAATTTTTGGCCGAGATCTTGTATTGATGATGAGAGAGTCAAACCATTCTGTAAAGTCTTCTCCAGCACATCCCAAAGACTTTCAATGGGGTTAAGGTCAGAACTCTGTGGTGGCCAGTTCATGTGTGAAAATGATTCCTCATGCTCCCTGAACCACTCTTTCACTCTGTCATCCTGGAATATGCCCGTGCCGTTAGGGAAGAAAAAATTCATTGATGGGATAACCTGGTCATTCAGTATATTCAGATAGTCAGCTGACTTCATTTTGTTGCCGCATAACATTGCTGAGACTTGACCTGACCAACTGAAGCAACCTCAGATCATAACTCTGTCTCCAGAGACGTGTACAGTGGGCACTATGTATGACTGGTGTATCGCTTCATGCGCTTCCCTTCTTACCCTGATGTGCCCATCGCTTTGGAATAGGGTAAATCTGGACTCATCAGACCACATGACCTTTTTCCATTGCTCCACAGTCCTCACTAACAAGTGGCTTTCTTGTGGTCACACAGCTGTTTAGTCCCAATCCTGTAAGTTCTCGTCACATTGAGTGTGTAGAAATGCTCTTACTTTCACAATTAAAACATAGCCGTGAGTTCTACTGTCGATTTTTACGATGTGACTTCAAGCGTTTTCGTGGTCTCCGATCACGATCACTCAAGATTCTTTTCCAGACCACATTCCTTCCACAAAGCTGTCAGTTCGCTACTATCCTTCCAGGTTTTAATAATGCGTTGGACAGTTCTTAACCCAATTCCAGTGATTTCAGCAAATCTCTTTAGTTGTTTTCTTTGCTTGATGCAGGCCAATAATTTGCCCCTTCTGAAACACAGTAACATCTTTTCCACGACCACAGTTGTTTAAGAAATGAGAAGCTACACACTGCATCAGTTAGGGTTAAAAGAATTGTTGCCAGCTGAAAAACATTAATCAATGCAATAATGATCCAATCATAGGCTCTTAAGTATCTGCTTATTTAAATCCAAATGGCAACTATTTTTTTGCATATGTGTATTATTCATGCCATTCTTATGAGTGTAACATTTGTTTTATGTGAATAAATTACTTCTTAGTCTATGTATTTGTATGATCTGTATGACAATTAAACGCCATCCAAAATGTCATTATCCTGGCGTCCCCAACCTGAAACCTGGGTAGCCACAACATTTACATGTAAAATAGACTAACAGGATTTGAATAGCTGCAGAGACTCGAGAGTTACGTAAAGAGAGCAGCTGAAATGGACACTGTTTAAATAGCTGTGTAGGAGCTTCTGCTACAGATGCAGCATACAGATGCCCTGCAGTCAGAACCTTTGAGACTCAGGAGTCTTCCATGCCACCAAAATTTAAAGGTTACACCAGGGCTCTTCAACTACTTTCTTGCAGGGGCCAGATTATCCAGATGAAAACTTGCTGGGGGCCAAAAAAAAATTCTGCATTCATCTTAACTAGCACTTTCATCGCAAGTAACATTTTACTTAAACACCCTTAACACTGTGCATTTATTTCTATTAAAATAGTCACAGGGTATACTGTATATTGAGTTTTCATGTTTTAAAGTACTTCATAAGAACTGGCTCTTAACCAACAAATAATTTTTTATCAACTTTACTTTGGGGGGGGGGGGACAACAAATCATTTTAACATTTTACAGCTATTGTTTACAAATTACGAAAACTGAGGAGGAACATTTAGATCTCCTGAAGCCCACTCACAATAAAGAAATGTCATGTATACTTAATACATTTACATTTAATGTCTACTCTTCCATTTTCTTTTGAAGTATCTTCCTGTTCAGTGAGGAAAAAATTAGTCCTGCAGATAATCATAGGGAAAACAATAAACTGAGTTGATGCTGTTCGTGATTGAAATGGCTGACTCACAGCTGTATGTAAAACCAAATATAATCTGGATATTTGCAGGTTCTGTTCTACATTATCACTTTTTACGAAACCCTGAACAGATGAGACAGGGCAATTCAAGAATAGTGAATAAATGCAAACCTTTCATTTCTTTGGACGTTCAGTTTTCATCATCGATTTATCTTTTGTTAACTGAGGTATGCTTATGCGCTGACAACATTTATGTAACTGCAGTGATCGTTTTTACATCTGTAGATTTGAACACACTCCACACAACTAAGCAATTTATAAAAATACATTTGATTGAAAAAGATGCGATTGAATGCTCACCTAAATGGTGTGATCCATGTTTAGCAAAGCAGTGTAACTAAACGATCACCAGAAAAGCTTAAACAGGCGTGCCGGTATCCAGAAAATCGATGAGGCTGAATGCTGCTGCATGCGCCATAGAGCGTTGTTAAACTCACCGCTGATTGCTGAGGTTAGCGCCTATGAATGCTGAGTTTTGCACATAGAGTGCTCTGGTATATTAGACGTGAGGCAATGTTATCAAAGATCAGTTGGAGGGCCAGAAAAAAATGATTGGCGGGCTGGATTTGGCTTGCGGGCTGCCAGTTGACTAGCCCTGGGTTACACGTTTAAAATAGTGTATTTAGTGTAAGCAACCTCTCAGTAACCAGTCAACCTCCAGTGTCTGTAACCTATCTGCAAGTCCGAGTACACATGCCATTCTCTACATAGCATTCACCTTAACCCTAGTAGATTCTGTTTTTGCCTGATTCAAGACACAATCAGGGTAAGAAATTAATGGGGGCTTGGGGCAAAAATGCCACTGAAAGTGACAAAAATACCCCTGAAATTACAAATATAGGGGCAAAAAAAATTCCCCTATTTCCTAGTATTTTAATCTAAGCCTTATACATATTAATACTTAAATTACTTAAATTTATAGGTGACAGTCTTGTTGAATTAATTAGATATTTATTTTAATACATTTATTAAAGAATTTTAAATAAAAAGATGACATTACTTTTTTAAAATGCCCTCATAAAGGTCACAAAAAGCTCCAAAAATCTGATACTAGGGGCAAATATTGCCCTATAATAAAAAAGTTAATTTCTTAATGTCGTTCTGAATTGTTGACCAGCTAAAAGGTGATGTGTTGAATTTTTTCAATGCTAAAATACTTTCTTTTCTGCTAAGCCAGCTTAATATGTAAAGACAACAATAAGTAAGCCACTGGTAGGCTGATTTTCCTGAAAAGTGTTAGTGCTACAGTGATATCAAAACATTGCTCTTTTAGTTTGAGCCTCTCAACCCGCCCAACATAGCAACATTTGCTCAACTAATGCTGCAAGTTTGGGGGGACTATCTGCTTGACCAACCAATGGTAAACATTATTTTTATTAACAGTCATTATTAGGTGCACAAATTGCACAGGTAACCCTACATACTACCAAAGAAGTCAGTTATAAATAGGAATTATAAATCAATAAAAAATTATTTACTCGCTATTATGTAAGAACATCACAAACTGCGCATCAACAATGCTTATAGTGGATTCCCAGAAACTGGTGAAAAGGAACATCTCTTGAACCTCTGGTATAGAGTGCAGATCACTGAGATCACATTGTGGGATTTCGACACAGACAAATGAGGGCCACATTGCCACTCTGCGTGAGAGAAAGTGTCATTTTGCCAATTGGGCTGACAGCAGCAGGTTGCACAACAGAGCTCCATCCTGTATTCTCCAGTTCAAACTCTGACAGTGCAGCACACACAGAATAGACTGGACAACCTCAGCAAGTTTCACTCCATGAGCAAGAGAAGAAGCATGTGAGAATAGCTGAATATTTATTGCTTACTATGACTGCACATTTATTGCTTTGTATAATATGGCAACGCTTTTCGTAAAGGGTACTGACAGGGGATGTTATTTATTTTAAAATTCCATGATTCACTGTGAAGGAAATTATATATGTTTAGCAGAGAATATAGGCATGTAGAATTTCCCTAAAAATGGAAAATTATTTTGCCTCTCCCAACCCTACTTTCCAGTCTACACTCTACTATAAATAAAGACAGGATAAAAAAAGGAAAATGATGACATGAAAAAACATTTTACTTCTGTTTTTTGTATCTTGCATGGGGCAAGATACCTCTGGAGTCCCACAGGTTTGGATGCTTGGCCGTTTTAATTTCTGTAGCGTAGTGCTGGCATCTAATATTTAGGGAACTAGAATGGTCACAGACTTCCTCGAACATTTGTGGTTATGTAACCGTGCTATTAGTGTGCACACAGATGAAACAGGTATAAATAATGTGGAGTGAATCCTGGAATTAACAGGATTAGTCATTGAAGTAGTTTCCACTACAGAAAGCATGAAGGCCCACGGCTAGAATAGTAGAAGCCTTCTTGCCTTGCCACTGTTATATGCACCAAATATGCACCCGTCCACCCTCTCCCTTTGTCTGGAAGCACTGTAGCCTTTATATAAAGTGACAGACAAGGCACTGTAAAGATGTCAGACTCTGGGAACTCAAGCACCCATTTTATTTTGTATTGTGTGAAACTTATTGCCCCTTTGCACGCAATATACTCTAGTAGTTGTGGATCGGCTGCTATTTAAGTGTACTTTTCTCAAGTGAACACTGCAAAAACTGTACAGTAAAGACTGAGACAAACAGCCATTGAGATGGTGTGGTTAAGCTCCAGTTCGTTGGGGCTGATTGAATGGGACAATGGCTGGGATGTGGGCGATTTGAGGGGGATCCGAAAGGGGGGTTGTTTCCATTGTACACAATGTTCTTGATACAGACGGCCAATCAAGCTCCTAATGCGATTTTTGGACTTTTCTGTATGTTTGCAAACACGGTCAAGATTTGGCAAATGGCAATATTATGTGGGTCTGCCATCATAAATGAAAATGTATGGTGGCCAAGTTGGCAACATCCCATTTCTATGATTGTCAAATTGGTGCAAAAATCTAGAGCAAAATAACCCTCCTTTAAAACTGTAGAATCTCATAAAACAAATATGGAACAATTTAGGTTTTATAAAAAAAAAAAAAAAAAAAAAACACAACAACACTTAAATATTCCCCTCATAATAACCATATAAAATTCTGTTCTCAAAGAAAAACAAAAACAAAAACTAAAGCTTACAAATATATTTTAATAACCCCATAAAACGATTGACAAGCACAGTTTTCTTTCCCCTGTTGACGTATTTGCCAGTGAAACAGAAGTTTGGGTGGGACATATATCTAAGGGGCTCATCCCATATTTTTTTTCATAACTTATGTCACAGGCATGAACCATGATTTGCATCTTGCTAGTTGGTTGCAGGTGGTATTAGAGGGAGTGTAATTTTAAGACAATAAAACAAAAACAAAAAATCATTTGTTTTTCTTAGTATAGAAAGATGGTAAATTTTAAATGCGCATATCTGCTAAAGGTTCATTTAGTCAGCATTCAGGTCTACACTAGCATACAGATGGCTTCAAAGCAAATAGACGTGAAATATGAGTCACAAAGTCAGCAAAAGTTCAGCCCAAGACGAATAAACATTGTCCAGGGTAAAGTTAACAAGCATCCATCTTATAATTACTTTCTCCCAGCAGCTTGTAGTGCAGAGTTAAGGCTAATAACTTTTATATATCAGGCATCTCACAGCAAGAAGACACGATTAAATTTAGACTGAAGTATGAGCACTAGAATAATGGGAGGATTATGGCTGAACAATTAAGCAATATAAATTTGAAATCATGATATAAATTGCAAAGGCTGTGATTTAATTAAATAAATAAATAGTCTGGACGTGCTGCTCGCTGCGCTTACTGTATGTGCATAGCTCTGTTCTCTATTGTGTTACTAAAAGCACGCGTGAGGCTAATGAACTGAGCATGTTATATTTACAGCGCTCCTGATTCACTAATTGCACATTTGTGTAATTCCAAATATGGCTGGCTGCTAAAAGTTACTGTCCAAATCTAAAGTAACCTCGTAACACCATTTGTTTGTGAACAGAAAAGTCGAGAGCATTTCTCTTACTTCATGTCTTCCAATAGTGTACCGGCAAAATAAAAGCTTCCACCAATGCTTTCCAAAGCCGTCGCATGCAGGTTAAGAAAATATTACATAGTTATGGTACTGTTTTATAATAATAATAATAATAATAATAATAATAATAATAATAAATATAAAAAGTTATTGTTAATATTATACAAAAATTATTTCCATAATTTAACTTTATTTATTTTTTTCTGTTTCGGAAGGAAATTGGTACTTTAATTCACCAAACTGGCATTCAACTGATCACAAAGTATAGTCAGGACATTACTGATGTAAAAAACATCATCACTATTTGAAAAAAGTCATTTTTATAGGGGCATGGGTAGCTCAGTGAGTATTGACACTGACTACCACACCTGGAGTCACGAGTTCGAATCCAGGGTGTGCTGAGTGACTCCAGCCAGGTTTCCTAAGCAACCAAAATGTCAAGGTTGCTAGGGAGGGTAGAATCACATGGGGTAACCTCCTCGTGGTCACGATTAGTGGTTCACGCTCTAAATGGGGTGCGTGGTAAGTTGGCCGTGGATTGCGGAGAGTAGTATGAGCCTCCATTTGCGGAGTCTCCGCAGTGTCATGCGCAGTGAGCCACGTGATAAGATGCGCAGATTGACTATCTCAGAAGTGAAGGAAACTGAGACTTGTCCTCCGCCACCCAGATTGAGGTGAGAAACCGAGCCACCACGAGGACCTACTAAATAGTGGGAATTGGGCATTCCAAATTGGGGAGAAAAGGGGATAATAATTTTATATATATATAATTTTTTATCAAATCTAGACAGGCCCCATTTCCAGCAGCCATCACTCCAACACCTTATACCCAAGTAATCATGCTAAATTGATAATTTGGTACTAGAAAATCACTTGCCATCATATCAAACACATCTGAAAGCTATTTGGTTCATTAAATGAAGCTTAACATTGTCTTTGTGTTTGTTTTTGAGTTGCCACATTATGCAATAGACTGGCATGTCTTAAGGTCGATATTAGGTCAAAAATGGCAAAAAAGAAACAGCTTTCTCTATAAACTCATCAGTCAATCATTGTTTTGAGGAATGAAGGCTATACAATGCTTGAAATTGCCAAAAAACTGAAGATTTCATTCAAAGGTGTACACTACAGTCTTCAAAGACAAAGGACAACTGGCTCTAACAAGGACACCTCACATGTCCTCAGCTGACAGCTTCATTGAATTCTACCCGCTCAACACCAGTTTCATGTACAACAGTAAAGAGAAGACTCAGGGGTGCAGGCCTTATGGGAAGAATTGCAAAGAAAAAGCCACTTTTGAAACAGAAAAACAAAGAAAAGGTTAGAGTGGGCAAAGAAACACAGACATTGGACAACAGATAATTGGAAAAGAGCGTTATGGATCATAACCCCCTTGAGCTTTTGTGGGATCAGCTAGACTGTAAGGTGCGTGAGAAGTGCCCGACAAGACAGCCACATCTATGGCAAGTGCTACAGGAAGTGTGGGGTGAAATGTCACCTGAGTATCTGGACAAACTGACAGCTAGAATGCCAAGGATCTGCACAGCTGTCATTGCTGCACGTGGAGGATTTTTTGATGAGAACTCTTTGAAGTGGTTCTGAAATTTTTTTTCAAATTGTAATAATTTTTCTTGTTATTAATGTCCTGACTATACACTGTGATCAGCTGAATGCCACTTTGGTGAATAAAAGTGCCAATTTCTTTCCATAAGAGCAAAATCTGTACATTATTCCAAACTTTTGGCCACCAGTGTACTTCTAGAGAAGTTGTTCTTTGTTTTTCGTTCAGGGGTAAATAGAAGTTCGAAACAGCCGAGCAATGGTATACAGTTTTTGAACATTCAGATATCCACCACACCGCTGTGGAAGGTGTTTAGAGGAGCATTTAAATGTGAGGATGCTACATGTAAAACATTAACTAATGTGACATTAAAATGTGTTAATGACTTAATGCCTCATTCTAGGAGTAGAATTCAAATGAGGTCATTAAAAGAAGCTGTTTTAACCGGATTTAGCTGTTTTTATAATATGCAGTAGAAAAGTTTGAATTTGTCTTGTTTACATTGTGAATTTATGATGCTAATGCGCCAACATGCTTTACGCGGCCATAATATGTGCCGATTACACTCTGTTATTGTAATTTATGATGACACTGATACTACTGCAAAAAGAGTGTTAATATTCAGAATACAGAAAAAAGAATGGTGATAGAGGCATATCTTATTTTAGACAGATGTGTGAATGGCTTTAGCTGCAGATGGCACATGAGTGAATGGGCACTTGAGAGTATTTGAGTAGATTTGATTCCTTTTGTAGACTAATAAATAAAATAAAAAAATTAAAAAAAATCTGCATGATGGTCTTGGAAAATATCTATGCGAATGATCATACAGATGTTGGTCAGTTTGCACCAGCTCGCTAATAACTTGTGTGTTCACGTTGAATACAGACAGGAAAACAAAGAAAGTAGTAGGTGGAGCTCTAGGTCACACCTAACAATGTCGTGGACCAATGTCAGTAAGAAGGTGTTTAGCAGCCGATAAGATTTTGTTTTAAATGACACCCTACCCATTCGTTCTTCAATATCGTATGAAGTATATCTGGGCCTTAAGAGGGCTCAATTGTGAACACCCTTTCTTTAACAGTATTTCTATTGGCAGTAGAGCATGTTTGCCCATTACTTAATTTTGGGAAAAAGTAAACACTCATTATTATTATTGTTTTAAATGTTAATAATCATGTTGAATATTTTCCAAAATAAATCACAATTAGATTTTTTGTCCAAACAGTTCAGCCCTAGAGAGAAGTCTGATGATCTTACACCATCTCCATCCATCACACTCTGATACCGACACTTAAAAAAAGGATGGGGTATCTTCTTCAGACTGCATAAGGGAACACAATGTTCCTCATGCAACCCTACAGGATGTGTATAGTGCGTGAACAGCACAAGATTAAAAGCACACGGTTCTCGGATGAAGTAGTGTTCAAGTTCACAGACTGAGCAGTAATTACCCTGGTGTAACAAGAGAGGTAACAGGCCTGCCTTTTCAGCTCATGAATTATATGGTTAAACACATTTTATCATTCCAGTTCAATTTCATGTGCAACTGAGGAGCAAACAACCCCTTAAACTTTAAGTAATGTATTTTTTAGTTGAAGTTGAAGTTGTACAAGAAGTGGTCATTTCACTTACTGTTAGTTCCTAAATATTCCTATAGTCTTGCCAATGGATAATGCACATTTTCTGTTTAAAGTTAATATTGTGTAAAATAAGTACAAATTGTATTATACAGTGGCTCAAAAAGTATATGGACACTTTTGGCAATCAGAAAGAGTCAAAATACTTTGTCATGAGCTTTTGAACAATATTAACAATTTATAACAAATATAGTAACTAATTTAATGTTACATATTTTGAAACCGAACAAACTTCTTTTTGCAAAGTTGTCCATGTTATGCACCTAGGGAAACCTTATGTAAATGCACACACAACAACTGAGGAAATCCACGTATTCACCCAATAATTTTCTCTGTCTCTGTTGTCTCTTTTTCTCTCAAAACTGAACGGCGTTGCCTGTTTTTCTAGATTCACAGAGCCGACTCCCCCGCCTGCTGCCGCTCTCCATCTGTCATGTCAGTTTGTGAAAAGCGTTCCTCTTTGCTCTGCCCTAATTCTGAGAAGAACATATATGTTCATCGCTAACCAGTAGAAGCCAGTTTGCTCTATGGAAAAGAGCCATTATGACAGCGCAGAGTTGTCGGGGCAATGAGGTGGGACACATTCCAAACCCTCCCTCCACATAAGCATCTCTGCAGTCGTGTGCTGGCCTGTGTGAGCAATCACACCTGCAGCAACACAGTATACACACTTGGCAATAACAGGCAAGTGACTCAGTGTAAGGCAACACTGAGTAAGGGAGCATACTGGCCACAGCATGAGAGACACAAAGACGTTGGCCTAATGTTGCCATTAGTAAGGCAGTAGAGGTTATTTAATATGCACTGAAGTGAGGAAATCCCAACACGGTGTCAGTTACTGTTGTTATTTCATTTCTGAAGGCTACTGTTATACTGTAGAACCAAGCTGTATTAACAGTAAGATTCCTCCAGCACTGGCCACAGAGGAACATAGAGGAATAATAATAAAACAACTATCTGCAACTATTGGCATAGATTTTTGCAGATAACTGTTCATATAAGCAAATGTACATTTGCAAAGCTCTAAAATGCATAATTTGGGGTCCAAGCACCAAAGTGCTGAAACTCTACAGTATTTGATATACATTACATACTATATACCATACTAATTTTCTTATTGTTCGTTTTTTTTCACCCTAAAAGTGTCTGGGTGTCAGAGACCGTAAATCGTAAAGATCAAAACTTGAGGGGATGGTACCAAATCCCACCACTACTCAGGTGCACACTCAAAAATCCATCCAGTACTAGGTGGTGCAATAATTAGCATGTTTGTTTTTTCGCTAATAGCTCTGGAACCGTATGGATTAGAATAAAATAAAAAAAAAATCCAAAAATAAAATGGTCATATGGATTACCATTCTGCTGAATCATTAGAGCTATATAAAGTTAACATTAGACAAAATATCCAACACATAATTCCTTTATCTGAAAGTTAAGGGAAAAAAGCCGCAGAAGAATTCAGTGCAGGGGCCATGTGTAGAGGAGAAGGGGCCCTGTGTCCAGGCCAAAGCAACCACTGTCTCTATGGAGACTACAGGAATCACTCATTTAATGGCATGTACCACTCTCCTATAACCCCTGTTCTCCACTCAAGTGGAAGAGAACCTGAGGGAGACTCCAGCCCAGCCTGTACTCATTGTGTTACATAACTGCTGCTTCGTTCTGCGAGGGGACCCCCATTCACAATAATCACTGTGTAGGAACACAGCTCCACTCCTTATTCTAGTCCTCCCCTTTCTGCCCTTTTGTTTAGACAGAAAGGGGGCATGGGCACAGGGTAAATGGACTGGCAGAATAAAAGATGTGTGCTGTGTGCACAAGAGAGGAGTGCGGTCAGTGTAGAGGAAATACACATTCAGACACATCAGTCACCGCCTTATTCATGCACCAGCCTAGATGCTTCTCGCTATGAGTTAAAGAACATGTCAGACTAATTTTGCATTACCCCCTTGTCTCGCAACTCGCATATGTTTTAGTAATGTCTCTGATTTAAAGAGTTGGTAAGATTGATTCCTCTCTGTGAATCAGTTTAAGCTGTTCACTTCAATTAATCGATTCAAAATGGATTCAACAATCTGTTTGCATCATCAGTCAATGAATATCAAGAATGTTCCAGGAAGTCTACACATTTCATTACAACAAAACAAAATGCATACATATTAAAATCTTTTAGTAAAAAAAAAGAAATGAATGTACGTAAAATATAGCTGATTATTACTGTGTTGATATAATGATGTGTAAAATGAAAATTTAAATGTTCTTCCCTGTACTCATTTACGGCTGTTTCACACCACAACTGAAAGCAGTGCATAAGCGGGTTTTTTCCGGCAACCATATTAACAGGTTAGAGTATACACACCTGGCACGTAACCCATGCGTCTCCGAGTAGCAGAAGTGTCCCAGACAGGACAGTGAGACAAAAGTTTCGCGTGGAGCCTATTATAGCTGCGTGTGGCGCAATAAACTCTGTTTTGCTCAAAACATGGTAAGCTTCAGTGTTTCTATAGACTGCAGCACTGTACAGGTCAATTCACACTGCCCCAACAAACTCTAACAAACATCAACATTCATGGATTTCCAATTTTCAGAAGCTTAACTGTTATTGTCAAAATGCCCCAAACAAACACCAACAGGGTGAACACACTAACCAAAAAACCCCCCAAAACATGTTTGTTGGGGCAGTGTGAATTGGCCTTTACAGTGCTGCAGTATACAGAGGCACTGTAGCTTACCATGTTTTTCAGCAAAACAGTCTCAAGCCCAAGTCTAACAAACGTAAGAATGTTCTGCTTTTTAGGAACCACATTAAGAGTTCGCTGATCTGGCGAACTGGTTGTCATTCTTGGTATTAATGACAGAAGGGATAGTGATTACTAGAGAGCATGTCCGGTCTCATGTCATTACTCTGTGCTCCAATAGTGTGCATGCAGACAGATCACATGCAAAGTGCAGTTGAGCAATTCAGGTAATGCTTAACATTACTACTGGGAAATAAGTTTACCTCGCAGGCTTACTGTGCGGTGTTTGTTAACTAAGGCGACCTTTGAAAACGAACTATAAGCTGGTTTCAGAGAAACGTTTTTTAAAGGCATTGTTTGAGTCTACTTTTTAACCTCACCCAATGTGATTTAGTGCTCAAGCCTGGCTATATTTACCCCGTTCACTCTCCTCTTCCTGTCACGCACCCTGATCACCACCGCATCTTATTAAACGTTCACTCTGAGAGAAACCAATATCCTAGATTACTACTAGTCTACGTCAGATGCAAATCCGTGACTTCTGCATCTTCACTGTAATCAGGTCTTAATCTCTGGGCGCTGTTCATGGCAATCGCTGTTTGTCTGTGCAGTGGTTTATAAAAAGTAAATGTATTGCGTGGGCCAACTAAACTAAAACTACAGTAATGGACTCGGACATTAAAGCTTTTCCTTATTGAAGACTGTCAACTTTCCACATTTTCCATTCAATGTTATGAGGCTTTAAAAGCAATGTCCTTTTTCATTGTGAAAGGATGCATTTGACATATACTATAGCAAAAGCAGGGCTCAACAATAAGGATGGTCTCTGGCCAATGTGAATGTTAATCCAATTGACTGAACTGTCACTTGCTGCATTGTCACTACATTGTATGTTTGTAGATCATGCACATATTGTTGTTATATGCCTTCAAAACTTAAACAATTGGTTTCCTGTGATGTATTGTACGTTGATTTGAATTTTGCTAATGTATGTAACCAAGGAAAAGATCAAGTTGGCAAACAAAAATTTGATTTTGTTGATATTCAAAGAATGACTTGTGATAGTCTACTTAGAATGGGTTAAAAATCATAAACATCATGGCATTATATAATACAAGCTGTATAATCTCCAGCAATTACTGAATATAAAAGCCCTCATTGCTAATTGCTAATGTATCATATTACGTGGCGAGGCTAGTGAAAATGTAAGTAAAAATCTGAATTACTGGCCTGACCAAGCCAGCAGAAAAACATCCTTACTGTTGAGCTCTGACATGTTTATCAACATTGTAAGGAGACGATGACAGCTCACCAAGTGAGACTGGGAGAAAGACCTACACACGATAGCTTGGGAGAGAAAGAGAGTGTGATTTGGAGGGGGAGTAGAGTGTGATTTGGAGGGGGAGTGGCAGAGCCCAGCTGGTTATAACCGGTCTTGTCGAATCAGTCGAGCTCACAGTCCCTATAGTACAGTTACAAAAAGACAGCTGGGTTTTCCCTGTTCAAATATATTCCTCACATTTCTATTTGTCTTTGTCATTTACACCCAGCTCTAGTGGCTTCAATTCATGATGACTATAAGGTCTCAAAGGCCCAACAAAAGGTCAAACAAACAGCAGTGCTTAGTTGATGATAGCAACACTGAAGCTAAAACCAACAAACAAAAGAACAAAGACAATATGGATGTAGGGTTAGACGCTATGACCATATATACAGTGCGATGGTAGAAATGCGTTGACCGGTACAGATTTTGCTATACCGCTCATTTATAGAAACAGATTTATTAGCTATCAGTAGGCAGGAATGTTTTACGTAATTTACATGTGTGAGTGATGAAAAATCCTGGAGAAATAGGAAGTTACAGTGTGGGATGTATCCCAAACAGGTCAAGATGAGGAAAAATTAGGCATTAATATGGGGGGGGGGGGGGTGTACGTTAAGCAGAGTTGTTATTTACAGTTGCCAAGCAACCTCACAATGAGCCGTAATGATATAAAATGTAACTAATGTGCAGTCACAGGTGTGAGTATATTGGTTATTTTACAATGGATTTGAATTTGGCTCACCTAAACAGAATTTAGAGTAGGAACTATTGGGGAATTCATCTAATAATGAATTGCACCTATTAAAAGCGCTGGTTTAGTGCCCAACTTACTAAAGGAACTATGTAGATCAGGCCCACAAAATCGCTGCTGCAATGCAATTTTCGTGTAAAATTCCGATCTTGCGGACCGATTCAGAGCGCTATATAGAGAAGGATGCAGACCACTGTTAACTGACACACTTTGGCAGGACTAAGCAGCACAGCTGTGATCCAGACACCTGAATCATGTCATTAACATGCCGAAAGTGCGCTTGACTACACCACACATCTGGATAAATTACAGGTTTTAATGCTCTTCTCCATCAATTGAGCATTATTTGATGAATTACTGCTGATATGATCAATAGAAATTGTACACGAACATCTCTTAAATAAAATTCATTTTACTGCCAGATGCGCGATCAAAATTTAACCGGGCAATTTTTGTGAATAAAGCACAATCTATAATTAGCCTAATTTACATATGATTTAATATTAATACTGAAGACGCAGCACAATTTCAGCACTGATTGCACGTGCTTAAACTAGATTGTGGGTGGTTAGTGAATACGATACAGGTGCTTGTGGCGAAATACCCTGCGCAAAAGTGGCTCAACTGTTTAGTGAATTCGCCTTTGTGTTACTTATGTCTGACACTAATACATTTTCGTTTGAAATAGGGTTGCCATCTTTAAAGTAAAAAAAAAAAAAAAAAACAGGTCACGGCCTCCAGTGGCGAAGTCACCTTAAACGGGGTCTGTCTGGCCCCGGCTTAAAAATATGGGACAAATCGTGTCCCGTATTGATTAGATATGGGACGCATAATTTCATCTTTAAATACAGGATGATCCAGTATTTTATGGGACGAGTGGCAATCCTAGTCTGAAAATGCATCGATTTTGCAATGTTTATACCTCTCTCATCCACACAAGTATGATGCTTTCCTCCACCGAAAACAGAAACGTTCAAAAAGGCTCTCCATAACTGCATACTTTGGAAAACGCTGATGTTAGGAAACTGAAAATGGAGGCTTCAACCTAAAACAGCTTAGTGAAGGTGTGGCCTTAGTTTTACTGTTTTGAGTATTCTGCGCTTTAATGCATACCTCAGTCTTTAGTGACCGGGACCTCATTCCACCTCCTGTACTTCATCTATTTATTGGAGTTCTGCCCACACCTCTTTAGTATTTTTTAGTATTGTTCGTTTTTTGAGCATCCATACATTTTACGATTATTTCATATCTATTCAAGTGTCCTATCACAGGACATCTACTTCATTGTTCATTAAAAGACAAATAAGTACTATATTCATACAAATTACTATATCACGTTGATTTTGTGTGTGACAGTGGTGAATTATCAGTATTCCATATGCGTGTACACATACATATTATACATGCCATTTCTTACTCAGGGTGGTGCAGATGTGTCAGTGATTGACTTGATTTACATTTGACACTGCAATATGAAGAAGCAGCAAAGTGGAAGTAAACTATAACAAGTGTAACACATGAACAGTATGATATGACTATTGTCATTTGGGTGTACTTCTGAAATTATGTAAGTTGCGCATTTATTTATATTCAATAAGTGCCTGAGAAAATACATATGTGTAGCTTGTGTAATTTATGTGTAGATTATGTGTTGTGTAGCTCAATTTGTGTTTGACATCCAGTTGAGTCTCATGAAATTTCAGTGTGAAAGTAATGAATCCTGTTCTAGATCATCTCTTTGATATATGAAAAATATATCAGAATATATCCTATTCTATTATTTTCTAAATTTCTTGAAAATTTTACACTATTTGGAGACACATCTCCAAAATTAAGTATTACTACATGGTTATTTAAAATACAAACCTTTTATTAATTATTGAATATTTAACAAAAATATCTATATTGTGATAGTATACAGTAACCATGATATAAAATCATTCGTTTAAGACTTTGGTCAAACTTATGAGTTAAGAACGGCTAGTAGATCTGTTCTGCCAAAAAACATCAGCATTAAAACAGGGTGGACAAGATACAAGCTTTATTGTCAACTTGACTGCCCCAGAGTGAGTGATCGACAAAGTGCTACATACAAATAAAAGTAAATTAACCCAAGAAACTTTAGTACATACAGTTCCGATTATCATTACCTACCTCAGGAAACAATTGCACAAATTTAAATACTTAATGTTTGAAATACCCTGGAAATCCATTTTGTTATAATGATATAATGTAATACTGTTTACTGTGTAATGGCCTAATGAACTTGCTTTTTTCTCCCTCAAAACATGAAAAGTAGCAAGAGCAGCAAAAAAAAAAAAAAAAGTATGCACAACAGTTCTAAGAAATCTAGTCCAGCAAGGTGTCACTACGCAGAAGATGCTTTCCCTAAAGACAAAACTGGAATTGCATATGATTTCATGGAATGTTCCCAGGCAGGTATGTACTAGTGAAACACAGATGTAGATGACAGCAGCTGTAAAATGGGTTCATTCGGGATGGGAGTGTAAAGAAGCTGATGATGTTTTGGCCATAATAAAGGTGACCATGCAGAAGTAACCTTTCATTTTGTAATTCAGCTCTCAAAAACATCTACAGTATCTTCCAGCATGACGAAAGCTGGAAGCAAGATCTAAAACCCCATTGTTAAAATGTCCTTTTAACTGTAAAAGGGCAGGTAGGAGTCACTCTGCCAGAGTGTATGTGATAATGAGAGGGATATTTCATTTCAAATTAACAAACTTTCCAAAGCAGCAAGGCTTATGACGTACCTTGCGAAACAAGTAGAATGTCATCTTTAGTAAGAGGAGTGTGTGGTTACTAATTTCGTACAAAACATTTCGGGAAATAAGCTAACGCATTGTTCCAAACAAATCTTGGGCTACTTTGTGTTTTCTCTACAACAATTTTGATTTTAGAAGAAACTTTACACCTTGGTCAATCATCTTTCATCAGGAAATGAATGAACCTGCCACCTAACCCAACAAACAGCACTCCTACTTCTCACTGGCTCAGCACAGCATGAGGTCAAATACTTGAAAAACAACTGATATTTTTCCATACACATCAATCTGAGAAAACAGACAATAAAGTGGCCTGATGAGTCACATGGCTTCATTGCAGATTCTGGTTTTTCAGTGAAGCCTCAATCGTCCCTGCTATACATCAACTGGACTCAATAGTCCTGAGTAAGACCTGTGACTACACTGTAAGCTTGGCTATTCATCTGGGGTTATTGTCTGGATTCAGCGATTCTCACAAAACTGAAAATAAAAAAAATAAAAAATAATAATAATAATAATAATTTTATATATATATATATATATATGAAGATGCTGTTGTATGATTATATTTTAAATTAAAATCAGCGAAAAATTAAAGGCGGTACCAAGGAACTATTACTATAGCCGTTTTCCCACACAATTGTGGAACTAGTACCAGAACTAAAATCAGTTTGTTGTGGAACTATACACGTTCTGATTAAATGTCAAGCATCGTTTTCCACCAGCGACACGAAAGCAGGAACTTTATTTAAATCAGCTTTGACATACAAGGATATGATGCTGTTGTGACGGCAATGCCTGAACTTGATGCGACAACAGCCGAGCCAACAAACTTCAAAACATAAACAATGGATGACTCCATGTAAGATTGTGTTGATTTTTATCATCCTGTTTTGTTGTGGAAAACTTCAGGTGATATTTCCAGGTTTTCCATGACCGTAGTTCTGACCATGTATGCCGAGCATTTCTACACAAACTTCACCATGAGGGTGTTTAATTTGTATGGTCTTATCTCTGATATCTTTGTTTGTGTTCCTCAGAACATTTACATTTATGCATTTGGTGGACACTTTTATCCAAAGTGTCTTACAGACCTACTTATTACAGGGACAATCCCCCCAGAACAACCTGGAGTTAAGTGCCTTGCTCAAGGACACAATGGTGTTGGCTGTGGGGATTGAACCAGCAACCTTCTGATTACCAGTTATGTGCTTTAACCCACTACGCCACCACCACTACCTGTATACCTCTTTTATAGAGGTATACAGGTAAGCTAAATGGATCTCAATCATGTAGTTCAAATACGTCTCTGGTTAAATGATGTTACCATGCAAAGCAGCAAGGCTGGTCGAAGCATTTACACGCAGTTTAAATGGTCACATATGCCCTCTACTGTTCATTTGTAGAAACAGCCAAACATGAAGTAGTCAACGGTCAATAACAAAATTACTTATTCACAATTTATACAGTATAAACTTTGAAAATGCCAGATTTCTTGGCATCAAGGGCATAGAAAATGTTCAGCAGCTAGGCCTATTATCAATAAAATATTAAGTGGGGCTTACTTATACCAAGGTTTTAGGATTTAATATAAAAAATGCAGAAAAGCACTGAAACAATGCAACCCATTAAAGGGTCAGCACACCCACCCAGTTGAGCCCCAATTTTCACAACTCAGACTGAGATACTACTTTAGTATTGGGTGGGAAAATATGTAAATATGTGGGCTGGTATTGTGGGTGGGAAGAATGAAAAACGGAAGGGGGTCAGGACCTACTTTCAAAAACAGACACAACAGAGTTGGCTGCTGAACCATGACATTATGAGTGAAGATGAAAACAAAAAGGTTTTGGGCTGTATATTAATCATGGGACAAAAGTGTGAAGAGTTAAGATGATAGAACAGTTTGCAAACCTGTAAAAAGATGTGGATATTTTGTACAAACCTTTAAGAATGAAGTGAGAACAGCACACAGAGCAGACACTACCATCAAAACCAGCACTGCTTTAAGACTTTACAATAATTCATTAGTTATTTATTCTTACAAGGAGTGTTTCGGGTTTAATACAAGTTAAGCTCTATTGACAGTATTTGTGGCATAATGTTGATTTGCCACAGAAAATAATTTTGACATCCCTCTTTTTCAAAAAATCAAAAATAAATAAATTGCGTGCAGTAATAAGGCACATAAACAGGTCCGATACAAAAAACATATACACACTGTTTTTTAAAAAGTATAGACACAATACTTAAGCATAATAAGTTTTAACATGACTCTATTGTGATAAAATAACCTGGTGTGTTTAAAATTATCCAGTATTTCAACTCCATTGTCGTGACGACATAACACCGGTAAACAGTACACAGTAAACAGTAAATCCGGAACTTTATGTAAAGTAGATCAAAGACATTGTTGACATGACTAAGTTTTGGGTTTTGGTCATGTTATCCTGTTTATGTTCACACATGGCGAGAAGACGTGATCGGTGCCGTCTAAACAGAACAGCCTCCCCAAATACACCTGGAATACACCGCTGCCTCATATTTGAAGTGTGACAGCAGCCAACCGACAGACATGCTATATTCTCAGAAACACTCATAACCTAGTGACGTAAATGCGTGCTGTCCTACCAATAATAACTCAGAGTTTGCACATATACCTCTTTTTTGTGAAGTTGCTTCAACTTTCCTTTTGAAACCGGAAGAACGAAATAACTCAATAAATACAAATAAATAAATACATAAATAAATAAATAAAACACTTTACCCTTTACAATAAACATAATGAGTGCTATCATTGTTTTCAGTGATGTGCATCCTGTACATATCTGTTCACATCTCAAAAAATTTGTTTTGGGGTTTCATGACTCTTTAAAAACAACTAAAAGATAACTACACTGGAAAAAAATTACTAGTAAGATTTACATACTTTTTTTTTTCCCCCGAAAGTGTTTCTAAGTAAATATTAACGGTATAAAACTAAGTAAAATCTACTTAACTTTACAGCATAATATTGATTAAAGTGAGTACAATTAACAAACATTTGAGTAAATGCAGCAACTTTTACTTACAAATATGATATACATGGTACTTAAACGTAATTTATTTTTTAAATAAACAATTTATTCCTACCACCCCTGGAGTCGCGAGTTTGAATCCAGGGCATGCTGAGTGACTCCAGCCAGGTCTCCTAAGCAACCAAATTGGCCCGGATGCTAGGGAGGGTAGAGTCACATGGGTAACCTCCTCGTGGTCACTATAATGTGGTTCTCGCTCTCGGTGGGGCACGTGGCGAGTTGTGTGTGGATGCCGTGGAGAATAGCGTGAAGCCTCCACACGCGCTAGGTCTCCGTGGTAACGCACTCAACAAGCCGTGTGATAAGATGCGCGGATTGACGGTCTCAGACGCGGCGGCAACTGAGATTCATCCTCCGCCACCCGGATTGAGGCAAGTCACTACGCCACCACGAGGACTTAGAGCGCATTGGGAAGTCCAAATTGGGGAGAAAAAGGGGAGACACATTTTTTTTTTTTTTTTTATTAAATAAAAATAAACAATTTATTACAACATGTCACGTTTTGAATGTTTAATCATGTACTACATGACATTTGGAAGCCTTCCAAAGGGAAGCCTAATGCATGTTATGCAAACATCACCCTGCATTACTTGTGATAGAAACAAAATATAGACCTGCTCACGTAGGCCTCAACGCCATGACGATGACAATTAACAGATAATTTCTAACGGGTAATTTGGAGTAGAAAATTAACTAAAGACTGCACAAAACAAGAAATTACCAAACATAACAAAATTAATAAAAAAAATAAAAAAATAAAACTATTTTAATAAACTTGCAAACAGTGAAAGCAAGCAAGCTCATTAATTATTCAAGCCACGCTCCCACAATCTAATATTGCTAATTGACAAAAAGAAAAATGTGTCATTCATCAAGAATTTAGCTTTTTCTTTATTAGTTTTCTAAACATTCTGTATTTCTTGTTTTTTTGACATTTTTCCTTATCCCTAGATGGCGCCATAACACTGCATGCAAGTATGCTACACTGAATCATTTGACCACTAGAAGCTTCTCTAGGCTAAGGCTAAGGCCAAACCTTCCACCTCTCAATAGCCAGCTAACAAGATAATAAGCAAAAATGATTACATGAGCTACTATTGTAATTCATACATCCTCTTTCCACTGAGTAAAGGTTACAGGGAGAACAAACATGTTTGTCCTAGGACCTAGAAATAGGCTACAGCTAATAGGAATCGGTTCCAAGTGCAGTTTGAAGAGCATTCCACAACAAACATTTGGAGTGATGCATGAAGTAAATAAATACAATTCACATCAAACAGAATATATGCAACACTAGCATCAAAACACTCGCTACGCACAAAAGGTGATCGAAAACTAGCTTTGATGAGTAAATAAAATGTTGGCCGGTACTGTTTTTTGAAACTAAAACATAATACATTATCTAACTGTAAAACATTTTTTGTAAACAATAGTCTGACCCTTGCTGATGTAAGTGATATGCACACTTCATATCAAAGACATACAAACATACAAATCAAAAGTTTATCTGGGAGCCTAGAATCTTATGTTCTTTTCTCTCTTTAGGACTCCACGTGCTTTCACTTTTGTGAAATAGTCCTGGCATTGAGCCACCAAAACAAATTATCAAGAACAAAATAATGACTTGTTTTATAACACGTGCAGTTTTAATGAGACTTGCGAATAACACATTGTCGTGTACTGTTTATCACAAACTTGCAAAAGCAGATAATATATGATAATAAAAGAGAAAAACAGTTAAATAATTTCAATGTCAGAGCGACATACTCTCATTACAATATAATGCAAAACACAGTTTAATGGCTGGCTAGAAATATGTGTAGCAAGTGAATCTCAATTCACCTGTCACAAACAGGAGTGGCATAAAGTTCATGTGCATGATGCATTCAATTATCATCAGCTTCAGTAATGTCAAAAAATGGCCATTAGAGGGCAATACGAGCATGGCTTGTGAAGACACCCATTCAACTCAATGCTGCCACATCCACAGATTGTGACAACACTGACCTCACCTGCCAAAACTCTCAAGCCAACATCATTGCATCCACCATTTTCAATAATACTCTCACCTCCATTACATAAACCGAGGGAGTGGCAGCTATAGAAGAGTTAATTTCAGGTTATCGGAAACAACCGGCCCAAAAACAAACAGAACTCCAGCAGTCCAATCACAAAACGCAGGTGGAATCCAGGCCTGTTCTATCCAGACATGTAGGAAAGCTATTCATTCAATGGTTAGTTCTTTATAATAGAAAAAGAAGTTTATGTGAATGTGACCTTGATGCCATCATGATGAGTGTCACACAACAATGCTATGATAAAAACTTGTTTCATGACCTCAGCAATGAAAGATATGAGTCAGATGTTGTCTTTAGAAAACTATGCAGCCTGCCACACAAGTAGCCAGTTCAAACAGCTTTAAACTGTGCACATTCACTTTTATTTTACTAGATGTTGAGAGGATTCCATCTCAATGTTATTCCGCTTACAGAAATGGCTTTTTAAAATGTCAACATTAACTCCTAAGAAATAGTCTAGCTCTGTAAATGAATCAAAAGGAACAGTTTGACTACAAATTTCAATTCCGTCATGATTTGCTCACCCTCATGTCCTTCCGAACCTGTATGATTTAACTGTTCAAACTCAAAAGGCAGAGACTATAATGTGACTGCAAAAAAAATCTATTCATAGAATGTGTGGCCTGACCTGGCAATCGCGGTGGCCTGAGAGGGCCCGACTGTCACATCCAGTCCTCATTAGCACTCTTATGCAATACTGTCTATCCAGTAGCCATAGTCTGTATTTGTGTGACTGTCTTAACAATCACAGACACTCTGCTGATGCTGAGAGCACAGGAGGCAAGCAGGGACACACATTCAAACAACTGAAACGTTCTATTTAAAGGCATATTCACAATAAGCCAGAATTTTGGCCATGAAAAACACGAACACAGAATTCAAAATATTGTGCTGCACTTTTTGAGGGGCTATGTGGATTTTTAAATTAAGCTACTAAACTACTGTATTAATTGAGGTGTGGAAACAGAATATTCCTTTAAATCGATTTAATCAAGTAAATATAAGAATCAAGTAAATTCTTAATGTTTGATTATGTAATTGTTATTTTTGTATTTATTATACAACTTATGTAAACTATTTTTTTTAAATAGCACATCATTTTGGCTTCAAAACTTGCCGATTAAACATGGCAATTAAATCTAACATGCCTGAAAACACCAGTGTGTTTACAGCACTTCAAGACTGGCTTACAGTGGCAAGAAAAAGTATGTGAAACCTTTCCTGCATTTATGTATAAATTTGTCTTAAAATCTGGTTTGATCTTCATTGAAGTTACAATAATAAACAAACACAATCTAACTAACAACACAAATTATTGTATTGTTCTTTTATTGTTATCTATATTGAATACATCATTCAAACATTCACAGTGTAGGTTGAAAAAAGTATGTAAACCCCTAGGCTAATGATATCAACAAAAGCTAATTAGAGTCAGGAGTTGGCAAACCTGGCATCCAATTAATTAAATGAGATGGGAGGTGTGGGTTAGAGCTACATTGACTTATAAAAAGCACTCAAATGAGTTTGCTTTTCACAAGAAGCATCTGCTGACGTGTACCATGCCTAGCAAAAGAGAGTTCTCAGAAAACGTACGATCAAGAATTGTTGCTTTGCATAAAGCTGGAAAGGGTTCAAAGTTATCTCGAAGAGCTTTGATATTCATCTGTCCGCAGTCAGTCAAATTATCTATAAATGGAGATGATTTAATACTGTGGCTACTCTCCCTAGAAGTGGCCGTACAGCCAAGATGACCCAAAGGGCACACCGCAGAATGCTCAATGAGGTAAAAAAAAGAACTCTAGAGTAACAGCTAAAGATTGAAGGAATTATTGGAACTTGTTAATATATCTGTTTATGAGTCTACTATATGGAAAACACTAAAAAGGCAAGGTGTTCATGGCAGGACACCACGAAGGAAGCCACTGCTTTCCAACAAAAGCATTGCTGCAAGCCAGAAGTTTGCCAAAGACCATCTTGACACTCTAATACGCTACTGGGAAAATGTTTTGTAGACTGATAAAAACTAAGACTGAATTGTTCGGGAAGAACATGCTGCACTACATATGGCTTAAAATGGGCACAGCATACCAACATGAAAACATCATCCCAACAGTGAAGTACAGTGGAGGGAGCATCATGATTTGGGGCTGCTTTGCTGCTTCGTGGCCTGGATCGCTTGCCAACAGAGGGAAAAATTTATTTCCAAGTTTATCAAGATATCCTACAGGATAATGTCAGGGTGACTGTGCACCAACTGAAGCTCAGTAGAAGTTGGGTGATGCAGCAGGACAATGACCCTAAACATCAAAGTAAATCCACTACAGAATGGCTTCAAATAAAGAAAAAACACCTATTGGAGAGAAAGATGTAATTTAATTAAATAATATACAGTCACATGCACTGTGCGCCACAGAATAAATGAGGCTCCCCTATGCTCTGTCATATCCATCACACAAACAGGCACACAGGCGTGCACACACACACACACACGCACGCACGCACGCACGCACCACACACTACTAATGCTTGATTTTCATGCAGTGTGTCCAATAGTATCCATCTGCAGAGCCATAGAGCAGTACGTTTAGTGTATAAACGGCTGTGAACTCAAATGACCTTTTTTACCGTTGCAGCTAGGATATTTCAGCTTGCGAGTCTTAGGAAGCTTCATATAACGAACCCTTCAAAAGCAGGAAGAACTACAAAGGTCTTTCAAAATAAGTCTCGCTGAAATGAGAGCTTTATTCAACTGGATGCGTGAAATTGAAGACATTATGTCTGTATAAAAGTGTAATATTAAAGTAGTAGCTATAATACTTATAATAACAATAATATAATATTAAATGGTTATATTATTAGTATTATTATCTGTAAGCAATATCACAAAAGCTGAATACCAGTACTGAATATCAGCATGTTGTGATTCAGCCATGGCAGCCTTTTGCCTCAGGTAATCAGATTGTTTTCATTTAATGTTTTCATTAATGCTGTACAGCTGTTTTTTTTTTACCAAAAATAATTATTAAGTTATTATATTTTCATTTAATTTAAGCTGTACAGTATGTATTTGGTTACACACAATTTGATCATAACATTTATTTAAAACATTTAACATGGAATCCAGAAAAATTAAAACAGAAAAGGCATAATTTTTATCTATAAGACCTTTATGCAGTTCTTTTTGTCAATAATTTTCTGTGTAATTTCATCAAAAATCTGAGTTTTTTTTTTTAATTTGTTGCCTAAGTAGTATCGATACCAAGATACCAGGGCTGGTACCATACCGAAGCCAAAATTTTAGTATCGGAGCAACCCTATAAATCAATAGAGATGCTATGGAATGACCTCAAGAGAGCCATTCACACCAGACATCCTAAGAATATGGTTGAGCTGAAGCAGTTCTGTAAGGAAGAATGGTCCAAAATTCCTTCTGAGCTTTGTGCAGATCTAATCCGCAGCTACCGGAAACGCTTGATTGAGGTTATCGCTGCCAAAGGAGGATCAACCAGTTATTAAATCCAAGGGTTCACTTATTTTTCCACAGCACTGTAAATGTTTAGTGGGTATGTTTATTCAGTAAACACATGAAAGATTATAATTGTTTGTGTGTTGTTAGCTTAAGCACCATAATGTTTGTCTATACTTATGACTTTGATGGAGATGAGATCATATGTTATGGCCAATTAATGCAGAAACCCAGCTAATTCAAAAGGGTTCACATACTTTTTCTTGTCACTGTAGATCACGTCCCTGAACTGCTCATATTTAAATGTGCATCAGTGACAGAGCGAACACCGATTTCACTATTTTTTTTTAGGTTTTTGACGTCAACCTCATACATTTTTCTGCGACAGCTAAATCCAAGCAAAAATCGTGTAGTGAGGGCACGGCTCCACTCGCATAAGTCTTGTGTGAACAGGCCTGACCTCATTCAACTCAATGAGCCAGCTAATTTCATTCATCTTCACTCTCGAAGGTAGCAGTGGGATTATTTTAAAAAGTCTAAATAATAAGAAAGTGCTTCAATAAGCATTCAATAATGAATTTGCACGGATCATGTCAGCTGACACCATGGTGATTCATCACAACAGCCCCGGGGGTCGATTAGTCAGTAGGGCCATCTACACCATCATTAAAACCTCCACCATCACCTAGATGCTGACTTGCAAGACTGCAGGCTTAAATCACAAGCCTGGTTTATCCAAGGGGCTGGTGAGAGGATGGTTCCTATGGATTCATGGTATATCACACTGAATGAGCTCAATTAATGAAAAGGGAAGTACTAGTCTTAATACTGTATTGACAGTCCTGTCCATTGTGCTTGTGGGCAGCATGTGACACAGACACAAGCAGAGTGAGGAAACACAAGTGAGGAAATGTGAGAGCAGACCACATCACGAGACCACATTTATATGCGTCTACCTCACACTCACACACACACTCTCACTCTCTCACATTACTTGGCCCCATGGCTGGGTGAATAGTGTGTGGACCCAAAGGAAATTTGTCCATCAATACTGCATGGTTGTCACTGGATCTGTGCCTCATGTGCGTTTTTGTTACTCTGAGAAAGCTGGTGTGTGTAAACACTTCTGAGTGTGCGTGGGGCCTGTAAACAACTGAACCTGTCATACTTTAGTAATAAATTATAATTTTCCACTTGGCTAACACAGTGCAAGCCCTCGAATAGAGCCATTTTTTAAACACAATCAGAAGAGAATAAACCAGCTCAACAACATTATAAAACAAAATATCAGCGTTTACACATAACGCACATCCAACACATTGCATCCAAATATATTAAACTGTTCACACAAGTACAACTGTTAACACTCACACCCTGTCTACACCGGACGTGGTGTAGTCCAAGTGTTTTTAACTGCCTCATCCTTCAATAACAGTTCCTTTGCAAAGCTTGAATTGACTGGAATGTTATTAGCCGAACATACAATCCACTCTAAAATACACTGAAGACACATCCACATCCAGTTTGAAGTATCATTCCTTTATGTTTTCATACACCAACAACTAAAAATAGCGCAGATGAGCGAAAGAACGCATCCACGGTGCGTTTGTGCTCAGCTGAATGACAGAGAGCTTCTCCTCTTCAGCGTTGTAACTTGACACCGCGTCTTTTAAAAGTGGCCCAAGATATGTACCAAGCGGTCAAAGACGTCTGTCTGTGGATGTTTATGTAGAAAACCATTTAAATCCAGACAGGCACATAAAGGTGTGTAAGTCCATTTAAGATGAATCTCCCATCTCTCTGCTTTTCACATGTGTGACTGACTGTGAGCACAAGTGGGTGGGGCCAAGGGTGCAATGACTGAAAAGTAGGCATTGCATATGCAGATGTATTCGGTCCTTGTGATGTCACAAGTTCCACGAATTCCAAACACGGCGTTTTTGCAACTTGGTTTAAATAAATGCTCTTTTTCTATTGAGGAAGAAGTTTTGTGTGGCGGAGTGGTGGTGTAGTGGACTAAAGCACTGAACTGGTAAGCAGAAGGTTGTTGGTTCAATTCCCACAGCCACCACCATTGTGTCCTTGAGCAAGGCACTTAACTCCAGGTTGCTCCAGGGGGATTGTCCCTGTAATAAGGGCACTGTAAGTTGCTTTGGATAAAAGCGTCTGCCAAATGCATAAATGTAAATGTTTTCAGTTCTGAAACTTACAGTATGTTTTTATAGTACAATGACCTCTTACATGTCAAAAGATCAAGGAAAATTTGATTCCTCATGTCATGACTCCTTTAAACCATATTGTAATGCCTATTTTTGGGTAATTCAGTCAGTGAATTAAATGCATCCAAATATTTCTTCTTGTATAATTAAAAAAAAAAAAAAAAAAGAAAAATTTATTTGGAGCTTGACAACAGTCAAAGTACCAAAAAAACAAAACAAAAAAAACAACAACTTGGTTTTAAATTATTCTTACCATAGATGTATTCTTGTATTCTTACCATAATAATTTCACATTATGCCACATTTCTATGTCTATGTTGTTGACCAATATCATTATAAACTTTCCTCAAGAAACTCGAGATCTTCCTAAAGCAATACAACATAGAGAATAATACAGAAGTAAAAATAAAATAACATTGATGCTGCAACGAAAATGAACACTTCTTGCAGAAAATAAAAATCTAATAAATATAAACACTTCTTGCAAAAAATGATGGCCGAATTAATGTAAAGCATCTTTTGGCTTTCGTAACATTCTTTTGGGTGCTTCATTTGAGGAGGTAAAACAGATTGCTTGTATTACAAGTGATTATCGTTGTGCGACACAGTTTGCAGATTACATTTTTCTGCTCTGTGCTGGCTATTGTGAACCCACACCAAAGATGTCGCATCTGTTTTAATAACAAGCTCCTCTATTAATTTTCTTGACTTGTTTGGAAGTCATCCCGTTCTGTGGAGATGCTTTTCTCAGGGTTTTTTTCTGGGTCAAAAATGATTAAGTAGCGCGAGTGATCCCGCTCCGCACTCTCCTATAAATATCGGGAATCCTGCTGGACTTGCGCACACTTGTGCTCTAGGGATAGCGCACACAGCACTCACATGATACACAGAAGCGTGAGTCAGATGTGAATGAAGCGCCGAACACGTGATGAATGTTATTGAACTTGCTTGGGCGGCCGCTGAAATTTTTTTAAACCCTGTCCATGTTTCTTAAATTCTCTCAGTCTCAAGTGAAGCCCTGCCCACTGATAGATAAGCCCACGCCACGCACATGGAAATGACCATATCTTAATATACACGATATAGCAAAATCTTTATCGACTGACACTTTATGATGATATATAGATTGTGGCGACAATATATCACCCAGCTTGGTCTACTACAGGCTTGGTTTGAACTAAAAGCAGCGCAGGATCACATGGCTTTACGATGCTACGAGAAGACCAGAACGGCAAGTTCCATTCTTTTTGGATTTAACCTCATTCTGTTAAACAGCATTCTGAGTGAGAACGCAACCAACCTTTAACACATCTACACACAAAGAGGGACAAAAACAGTTTGACACCGTTGACCACATCTTGAAAGGACGCCATTCATTGTCAACATGCTCCCATTCACTACAGTGTCCACACAGCCTACCTGATATGCCAGAACACATCCACTTACAACAGCCAGAAAATAGCTTATTCCAGCACATACAGTTTCATACTCTTTGCAACTGAATCAATAAATCAAAGCATCATCTTCCCAACTATCTAGCAGGGCTCCAGACTGCGACTAAAATGGTCGCAAATGCCACCAAAAATAATTGATTGTGACAATAACTTTAAATCTAGTCGCCACTGGCGACAGTCGGGTTGTGTGTGTTCATATGCAGTTTCGTCAGATATCATCTTGTGAGTTATTGTATATATTTTGAGAATGCACACAACCAGAGTTTCTCGCGCCGCTTTTCACCCGTTCTGTTTCTGACGAGCTTGCTGCACCGCATGCAACAAGTGAGTCGTGAACAAATGACTCTTTTGAACCGGATCTTTTTCATGAATCACCCGAAAAAGAACTGAGGGTTTGAACTCAGGAGCTCAGTGCCCGGTTACATAAAGCACCTTAAGTTTTTTCCTCAAGTATAACACTTAAAGTGTGATTTTCCCTTACCTAAGGAAATGACATGAGGGTGTTGCATATAATCCCTTAGACACTTCTCTCAGCTAAGGGAAACTGTTAAGGGATTTACTATAGTGAGCCAGATTTTATCCTAATAAAATTCTACTGTTTCCATGGATACGACATGTCCCTACCTACTTTTAGAAGATCGGAAATATCCCGACCAATATTTGGGCAATTTTACTACATAGAAAATACTTTATGCTATGTTTTTATTTTCTTTTAAATGACTATTACACTTCCTCAGTATCATTTTTTTTTGGGGGGGGGGATTTTTCCCATTTTTTCTCCCAATTTGGAATGCCCAATTCCCAATGCGCTCTAAGTCCTCGTGGTCACATAGTGATTCGCCTCAGTCCGGGTGGCGGAGGACAAATCTCAGTTGCCTCCGCGTATGAGACAGTCAACCCGCGCATCTTATCACGTGGCTTGTTGAGCGCGTTGCCACGGAGACATAGCGCGTGTGGAGGCTTCACGCCATCCACCACGGCAACCACGCTCAATTCACCATGCGCCCCACCGAGAACAAACCACATTATAGCGTCCACGAGGAGGTTACCCCATGTGACTCTACCCTCCCTAGCAACTGAGCCAATTTGGTTGCTTAGGAGACCTGGCTGGAGTCACTCAGCACGCCCTGGGATTCGAACTAGCGAACTCCAGGGGTGGTAGCCAGCGTATTTTACCACTGAGCTACCCAGGCCCCGGTACTTCCTCAGTATCATTATTAATGTGTAAATTATTGTCCGACCTCTTCTGAAGCGGCAAATACATGCACGAGGGGAGCGTTGTCACGTGACAGCTGTTACTTTTCTCATCGCTTTTCAGGCTGCACCAATCGTTTGTGATTACTACATAAAGATTTTTTTTTAAAACTAATTTCTGAAGGAAACACAGGTGGATTTCCATTTTTATGATGCTAAATCCTTGAAATTAATACAAACACTTTTTAAGGTCAAATCTTTCCCGTGTAAGTAAAAAAAACGTCTCGAGTTTTGCATGCAGACCAATTAAAGAAGGATTCTGCTTTTACAGCCGGTAAGAGCCCTCTTGAGAAAGACACTTTTGAATTTGAATGACAGTGCCAGGCAAGGGGTGCATGGTGGTGCAAGATGTTTAGATGCTTGTATAACTGTGCAGAGAACTGATTCCCATCCTAAATTATGAATATTAATGGTGGTCAGTAAGACTGTAAGATATATAGCCTATATATATTTTCACGATATATCGCAAATGAACTTTTGGCATGATTTTAATGCATCCATTTATACAGTTTATAAAGATGCAGAGAACAGAAAATACTAGGCACATTTCTGTGTGTTCTTATTAGATCGCCCTCCAGCTTGTTGGTGATATCTCATATTATGTGATGTTCAAATATGTACTCCAGCAACAGTTTTTCTATTGTGAGAAAAAAAAAAAAAAAAAAAAATTGTACTCTTCAATTGGTTCTATAAACTAAGCCATCTTGTTTTTTAGAAACCCTTTAACTCTTAATGTACACTTAAGATGAAGTTTTCCCAACCTTAAGGTTTACTTCGAAAAATGGCACTTAAGGGGCTCTATGCAACACATAACGTGTTTTAAGGGCGTTCTTAATTTAAAAATATATTTTTTTACTTGTAAAACCCCTTAAATAACACAATGGTTATTTTCTGCCACTCCCTTAAATTTAAGGGAAACTTTAGGGTGTTCTTAAGGGAAAATTACACTTAAGGTTCTTTATGCAAACGGGCACGTTAGCAGGTTGAATCAGATTCACTTTCTCGGCGAATCAGCCGTCAGTGAGCTCACAACTGGGAGTGCAGACATTTCAAAATAAGAGTCTTGTGTGTATTTCGGGCTTCATTATAATTAAGTCCCGTATTGTGTACCACTTTTTCTTCTTCTGGTAATTATTGATTGGGATTGGAGTAGCACAATAAACTGCATCTGATATTTCATTAAATTTGCACTTTTGTAGTCTCTGTGTCCATCCGGTAACAAAGAAAGACTAAGGCAAAATTTTAAAACAATTAAAATATATATATATATATATATATATATATATATATATATATATATATTCAAGCTTATGATACTTAGGACAATTGAAGGACTTGTAAACAACTATTACACAAGGTGCAAACATTCACTGATGTTCAAGAAGACAACACACTACTATATGCATACGATACTTTCTGTAAATATGTAATGAAGATTCTGAAGAGCAGTACTAAATAAAAAAATCTTTTATCTCTTATATTTATATAAATCATGAAAGGGGTGTGAACATTTATGAGACAAAAGGGAATGTAAGCTTATCTTCTCCACTATATATACCATTTATTAAACCTTCGATGAATGGGTTATCAGCTGTATTCCTTTTCTTTGCTGTTCAGAAACAAGATAGAAAGCCAATCTAAATCGAGAAAATCTGTGATTTGGCTACTAAAAACAGACATTAGGCTCCTTAATATTTCAGTTTAGGAGCCAATGGCTCCTAAGTAATTTTTTTAGTCTGAAGCCCTGCCTAGCTAACAACAACAGCCATTTAAGAGCTTTGGAAACCAATAGTCAACATAAAAAGCTAAAGATGAAAGATTCCAATATAAAGGCTAATTATCTATATCAGCTACACCTGTGATAATAAGTACACTACAAAGCACCAGTCAGCAATAAAGTATATAACATCATGTCTACACCAGATAAGATACATGCACAATCTTACACCAATTATGCTTAGTAAGCCGACAACATGTAAGGTCATGTAAACACCTGAAATGGTGTTCCTTTATTGGGTTAAGGTCATAAATGGTTTAAATAAAAACCTGATCGACACACGCAGATTTTTGCCCAATACCCTGATCTTACGTTGCATGTAAACACCTTTTACTGACGTTCATACTGGCTTATTCAATGTGCGCAAGTGTTGGGATTATAAACCATACAAAATAACCCTGGCTTAATGACAAAAAGGACAGCTTCCCACTAACCAGACAAGGACAGGGCCTGATTTGTTTAGTGGGCCATTTCTGGAAAGTCCCTGTTTGAGACTAGTACTCCAAATACAGATGGCCAGAGGACCCGTGGGACCATGCAGCAGGAACAGGCGGTTGTCTGAGAAAACAAGCTCTTGGTTACTGTTCCAAACACTGGCACTGCCCAGTTATACACCAATCATAGCTAGTACCTCTGCCTAGATAAAAAAAAAATTCAGTTGGCCAGGTCAGGTCAGTAGTTCAGATTTTA
Source organism: Myxocyprinus asiaticus (assembly GCF_019703515.2). Classification (NCBI taxonomy): domain Eukaryota; kingdom Metazoa; phylum Chordata; class Actinopteri; order Cypriniformes; family Catostomidae; genus Myxocyprinus; species Myxocyprinus asiaticus. The sequence goes on from NC_059353.1 coordinate 10,779,996, forward strand.
ACTTGCCCTGCCAATATTTTCCCTGACCCCAAACACCCAAAAATATCCAGAAATGGTCCACATCCCTCCACTGAACACAAAAAAAGGATTGTATTTTTTGCCATATATACACACACACACACATACATACATTACATATACATACATACATTACATGTATTTATTTCACTAATAAATTATTCACTAATAATTTCTTAGATTTGAAAACTTTCCTTTTAGGAAGTTCTCTTTAAAAAATAAGTAAAAATACTACAAACAATTTATTGGGATTTTTTGCAATAATAGCTGGAAATTTTACCACTGTAATGTAACTCCATGAAAATTGAATTCATACAGACTTAAGTTGTTAAATAGTGGCATTTTGTGCAAAATTTGAAGATTTGTTTGATGAAGTCTCACACCCTGTCTATACCGGATACGAACGGTGTGACATCGCTTCAAAAGCAAATCGCTCCCACTGTAATCAATGTTGCTGTCTGCGACCATCGCGTCATGTTGCGCCAAGAGTTTAATTCCATTCCATTTCTGTTACGCAGCATGTGCTTCCCGCTACAGCTCACATCTGATTGTCCATGCTTATCATATTTTTTTTTTTTTAAATGTTCACTTCTATGCGTCCATTGTTGACAGCCTCAAGTTGTTATGACATAGGTTACGTTCAGTGTGGAGTAGTTGGCGAACAACGTGGCGCGTTCCAAAATTAGAAACAATTATTTTCTACAAAAGGTATTCAACACACCACCAATGCTCAGCGTCAACATTCTGAAGTGCCACAGAGTGCAAATCGCATAGTTTTCCATTAAATTCATTATCGAAAAGACAAACATTATTTACTCTAGCCATCACTGGATGATCTATTGTAAACATGCATCTTTCATTTAGTCTACACAATGTATTTTCAGTTACAAGCATGTCGTTTTGTGGTTTGACAGCTTGAATGAAACCTCTTCAAAGATGCATACAGAGATATTGCATAATAAACATCACCATTTGTAATCGTTCAGTTTGCGCAGTTACACCAGTTTCACTAGCCTGTAAACTGATCAATGTCACTTTGTTCATTCTTGAAGTACCAAAACTACCATCTCCTTTGCCGCTTCAGCTTGTCCTGTGTGTGTATGTGTGTGAGAGTGCTTTAGTACATGGTATATCGCTCTCTTGTGGTCTCCCAACGCTATTACACCAGACTGTTAGAGGCCAACTGAGTGAATTTGAAAGCACACAAATTAGGCTAATTTAATTGTTGGCTAATTTTAATATATTGATGCCTCAAAAATATAATCAATAAAAAAACGTGCAGATCAATAATCAATATATCGATATTTTATGACATCCGTTCTTTTTGGCCTTTGAATTAAATTCCTAAAAATATTTCTTTCTATGGACATTCATGTGCAAACCTTTGTAATATTTAAATACACTTCACAACAATGCTATGAAACCAAAGACTATGTCCACACTAATACGTTGTCATTTGAAAAAGCATTTATGGCCCTACATTTACACCTCTCATTTACACTAGAATGACCAAAAACAGAGACTTCAGAAAATGCTTTCTGCCGTACAACAGCATACTTTGGAAAATGATGACGTTAGACAACTGAAAAAAGAGTATTCAAACAAAAATGTCGCAATATAAAAATCACAATATGATTAGAGCCCGACCGATATGGGATTTTTGAGACTGATACCAATTTTAGAGGGGGAAAATTCACAGATTACCGATATAGTTAATTTTTGAGCTGAAAACAGACCTTTTCTATGTGGATTTTTCACCGATTTTGCGCCGATATGACTATGCAAAGATACTCAGAAGGCTGCTTTCTTAAACAAATATTTTTATCAAAGAATATTTGACATTATTATTATACATTGTCAACCAATTGAAATGAACACTGAGAAAATAAATACATACAAATACAATAAATATCTTAATAGTATCAGTCAGTAATAACTCAATATCAGTCAGTTGCTGACCATTTAAATAAAGAATAAATTAAAATTATAGCTAAATAAAAATCAGTACTGTATGTTTAGTATCAGTCAATGGCTGACTGATTAGAATTTAAATAAATAATAGATTAAAATAAAATAAATAGCTAAATAAACATCAGTAGTACTGTTTAGTATCAGTCAAATGCTGACTATTTTAATACTGCTAGTCAATTAGATGCAGGTTGTAAATCAAGAAGCATTTACACCGTATTCTTCTATACAAGTTCAGGGGAAACTTTCAACGGTGGTAAACCAGACTTTTAAATATTACATTTTGTAAATGCAATGACTGGAATTGTTCGGTTGAAGGGGGTACCAAACTGCGAATCCTGAACAAAACAGTTTGGTGAATACATGTTTACTCATTCGCTTCCACTCAGCTGACAAGCAATGAAAGTAGCTACGTGATTAGCTAGTTAGCTATAAGCTCGTTGTCACGGAGAGTAAAAGATGGACTTTATTTACTTTCCAGCATTGCGTCTCACCAACTAGGTAACAACATAGCATGAAATCAACACTCAACAAACACAACCCACCACCGCACCATTGTCTGCTGAGCTGCAAAAAGATGCTCTGATGTTTACCTTTCAATCTGCTACATTACTGACAGCACTGACAAACTATAGCTGGCTAACATAGCAAACAGATGTGATAAACATGAGTGACATGGTTGTCAGGGACAGGGTTAACATTATTTTAGTTGTATTGAAAAGGGAAAATGATGGGGTCATTGTTTAATAATTTTCCAGTATGTATTTCACAAACTAGTTAACAACTTACCGTGAAGACACCGCTTAACTCCGCACTGCCTGCAGAACCACTGTCACCAGAACCGTCAGCTCAGCTCTGTAAACAATGTCGTAGCGTGCTCTGCTGGACAAACTACGGTATGACACCAACTCTAAATCACCCTAAGCATTGTTTTCTGCATTATATGTTCTGAAAAAAAAAAAAAAAAAAAATTACATGTTTTCCGATATGCGCAGATATACGCCGATACCGATATATCTGTGAAAGTCTAATATCGGCTGACCAATAAATCAGTTGGGCACTAAATATGATATACGAATGTGGAATTTCTAAATTGCAGCAAGCTGCATTTAATTTGTATTTAATCAGAATTCTGTTATGTTTAATTCATTATTATGATTGGTGCACTGACTAACAAATCAGAATACAGTGCACAAAAAATACCTGTGAGAGAACAGAAATCAGGAAGGTGAAAAAAGAATAAACAGATGGGCATAAAGAAATATCTGACAATATAATCTATCACTTATTTAACACTGAATGGGTTACATTTTAAATTCATGAATAAGGACTAACAATAACCAAAAATCTCAATATCTATCAAAAAAAAATTATATTATATATATATATATATATATATATATATATATATATATATATATATATATATATATATATATATAAAAATTATCCATATTGCACAGCCCAAGTTTGCTAGGCATTAAAACACGTGAACAATGAATGCAATATAACTCTGTACTGGAGCGATAGGGTAAGTGACAGTTCCACTGACTTGCCCACAACTATCTCACACTTTCACCAAGCCATCCTTAATGTTGTGCCTTGATACAGCTAAATATCAACACTGCTTTCCCCTGTAGTTTTCCACTCTGCACATAACAGAGTGATCACAGACATGGACCAAAAGAGCCCCGGATGAGAAAGAAACCCAGAGCCCTCTGTAGGGATCTGTTCTTTATTCATGCTTTCTTGAAGAAAAGCCATGACAGGGCACAGAAACTGCCATTCTGCCAAACACTGAACTAAAGCAAAGCATAAATTTGCATATATTCTGCCACTAATTGACAAACAACCAAGCAAGCAATAATTCTATAGTCCTCTGATTCTTATTTCCAGCCCAAAAGGAGCATGGCATGGTTTTAAAACAGCAACCAAGGAATTCTTAGCCGCTGCTGAATGAGAGTAGTTTTTCGAAAGGCTGTGCGAGAGTGATGAAGACAACTGGCTCTGGAAGGGCTATGCAAGGGGGTTTTAGGGCTGTCGGTTGCTATAGCAGCTTGGTGGCAGCTCAGACGAGCAGGCAGACCGGCATAAAGGACAGGGATGCACAAGCGTGTGGGGGTCTGCACAGAAAGCGCGAGATGGCTAGCGGCCAGGCGACACTGGCAGCGTGGCTGAAACAATGACTCAGTGCTAATGGCTCACAGCGGCACGCTGTATGCTAAATACAGAGCCCAGAACTCATTCAGCCTCCTCACATAAGAGAGGGGGATTACGCTGGACAAAGTGATGGGAGATCGATGATAAACCCCATCGTGACCGAAGCATTCCTTACAATCAGATGAGTTCACATCAAATAGAAGCAACTCAATAAGATGGCACTGATGTTCACATTGAAGGAAAAAAAAAAAAGAAGAATCTGTCATTATTTACCCTATGACTTTCTTATGAGGAACACAAAACGAGAAATATACTGGACACTCTTTGCCATATAATCAAAGTGAAGGTCTCAGACTGTTGAGCTTAAAAACAACAACAACAACAAAAAAAAAAACATTATACATCGAATAGAATCAAAAGTAGAAGTAAAAGTCAGAAAAGTAGTAAACAAATATTTTGTCCATACTTGTGTAGTATATCCCAAGTCTTCTGAAGCCATACGAAATCTTTGTGTAAAGGACAGAGTGCAATTTAGGTAATCATTTCCTGATAATCTAGTCCTCTTTGCCATACAGAACTGTACAGTGTTTTTCACCTTAAACCCATTTGTGCTTTAAAATTATAATATGCAATGACAAATTTTAACCCATTTGCACATTTACATAAATGTAATTTGGGTCACAGAAATGTTTCTACTATGCTAGTCATGCTGCTGTGCTAAAGAGTCATGTCAGCCTATGCACAAAAAAAAAAAAAAAAAAAAAAAAAAAGAGAACTTACGTAATCAATACAAACGTGGAAAAAAAAAAAAAAAATGTTTGCCCTCTTGCAGCATGTTTCTGAGATTCAGAGAAACATCACCTGGGATGCACTCCACTAATAGACTATTCAGATTAGTGGTCAATGGATCACGCGTCACGTGGAGGAGGAGTCAGGAAGCGCGTCATTGTTTACATTGTTTATTATTATTATTACTTGGAAATGATTTTTTATTTTATATTGTTTTGAAATTGTTTTGGTTTGTGAACGGCACAAGTTTCTCTTGTATACAATGATGCGCTTCCTGACTCCTCCTCCATGTGACCTTACCAACGAGCTTACATCATCCCTCTCATGAGCGCGTATCACAGAGATGTATGGAAGCAAACATTTGTAGTTAAAAAGTATATAAGTATTGTTTTGTTTCTCAAAATAATCAATCGTTTACGTTCAGAAGAACTTTATTTGTCGACTGGAGTCATGTGGATTATTTTGATGCACCCTAAATATGCATTTAGGACCGTCAAAAAATGGAGGACATTCACTTGCATTGTTTAGAGGAGGAGGCCTGAAATTAAATCCTAAAAATCATAAATTCTGTTTTGATGAAGATAGAAACTCAGATACATCTTGGATGGCCTGAGGGTGAGTAAATTATCAGCAAATTTTCATTTTTGGGTGAACTATTCCTTTAATAAAAATGTATTAAATATCAAAGTATTCTTGTTTAGTTTTGTTTTTTTATTAGGCAACATAGCAGGAAATAAAAGGAAATACAAATTCTGTTAGGGTGGGAGCAAATGTCAAGTCAGGGAAATTACAAGGGTGTAGAAGAACACTGTGTTGATGAATATTTATAGTAATAAAAAGCAAATAAGTCATTAAAAATTCCATAATTTAGTAGCAGTAGTAGTAAATAGGGCTTATGAAATTTGGCTGATGACTAATTGTCAAACAAATAATTGCGATTATGACGATTAATTGTCTGTTTTAGGGCTCTCATGATTATGACGATTAATTGTCATACAAATAATGCTTTTGTCATAGGTGTGTGTGTACTTCATAAACCTTAAGAAGTCATTTATTCATATTAAGCTTTTACATGGTTTTCCTTAAGGCTTTAAAAACTATATAATAATATTTTAAATATCAACATATTTAAAAATACTTGATACATTTGTTCTCTTTTTGCTCAACTTTAGTCTTGGTCCATTTTGCATTTACACTGTTGTTGTTGGAACCCAGTCAACCTGAATAGCTATATTATATTATATTATATTATAAGTATTCAATAGTAAAATATTTCCACCCAAGATTCTTCACTTTCACACATTACTTTGAGGCTCTCCAATTAAACCCACGAGTCGTTATTTCACATGAAGACCTTTGAGAGTCTGTTTCTTCATTCTATCATCTCGGGCTCCTCTGTTTCACTGCGTGTCATTAACACTGCACATATGAACCCAAAATAGCAAATAACATTTGCCATTACACAATCGTCATATGAAAGTGAAACCTGAACGCTTTGCATTCACTAAAATCCTCGTTTATATTTTCACAGCAGACCTCCACAGACAGCGCACACATCACAGTGCTTCAATTTCGGTTCAGAAGTGGTTAATCTTCACACACTCTTCAGGGGCTGCATTTAGTGCGGTTCGTGGCGCGCCTCAATAAGACGATTGGAGTTCAATTGAATGAGACACTCAAACGTGCCATTCATTCCCTTATTTAGACAGTAACGTGACTGGAATTTAAAATGCATAATAATAGTGACAGGCCTAGTAGTAAATAACAATTACGGATGCACCAATCGATTGGCCACCAATCGCGACCTGCCAATCTTCATCTTAAATCTGTGATCGGCAATTGACTGATCGTGCCTAGATTCAGGGCCGATCTTTTTTTACATTGCAAAACGCACAAAATCACACATCCACTGCTACTGTAATGCATGAGCACTTGCTCAGCCCTCGAAGCATGACACTGTGACTGAGTCTGGAACAACATGAGGGTGAGTAAATGATGAGGTGAACTATTCCTCTAGCTGTCATTGAAATCTAGGTGGACAGCACCCAAATGATTGATAATCTAGACTCAGGTGCCTCTGTATTGCAGCTGCCATTACTTTGTGCACAAGCTGTTTGCCTATTAGCTGGTATTAGGAGTTAGAATTGTACAGAGGCAAGAACTTGACATGCAGATAATCTGTGTCACACATGGTGTTTGTTGTAGGGATGGGGAGGAAGTGGAGATAAGACATGCCGCACAGATGGAGCCATCCCAAAGGGAGCAGGCAAGGTGCTCGGTGGGAAAACCTGACAGGGCCATTTGTACAGTCTGTAAAAGTTAATGCTAAGCACTACAAAGCAATCAAATAAATTTGAACTGAAAAGACAACGGAGATGGGCAGTCTGACTGTATATACAGTATATACCGTGCAATGGTAAAAGTGTTGCAAGAGATTTAGCGATTTATACGCTCATTGAGCACTTTATTAGGAGCACCTGTACACCTACTTATTCATGCATTATCTAATAATGTCAGCCAATCGTGTAGCAGCAGTGAAAGTCATAAAATCATGCAGATACAGGTCAGGAGCATCAGTTAATGTTCACATCAACCATCAGAATGGGGAAAAAAATGTGATCTCAGTGATTTGGAGTGTGGCATGATTGTTGGTGCCAGATGGGCTGGTTTGAGTATTTCTGTAACTGCTGATCTCCTGGGATTTTCACACACAACAGTCTCTAGAATTTACTTCGAATTGTGCCAAAAACAAAAAACATCCAGTGAGCGGCAGTTCTGTGGACGGAAATGCCTTGTTGATGAGAGAGGTCAACAGAGAATGGCCAGACTGGTTCGAGCATACAGAAAGGCTACGATAACTCAGATAACCACTCTGTACAATTGTGGTGAGAAGAATAGCATCTCAGAATGCACAACACATCGAAACTTGAGGAGAATGGGCTTCAACAGCAGAAGACCACGTCGGGCACTTCATTAGGACCATGGTATTCCTAATAAGTGCTCAGTTTATAATATTATTTAATTGGTTTTAATTTAAACTGTGAATCCGCCTTTGCACTGATGATAGACTTATAATTTATGTGTTATGAATATATTTTGTTGTTAGCACCCAAGTTCTAAATAAATAGAGAATATAATTTAATAAGATAAAGTAGTTTTCATTTGAAAAGTACTTGGGCTAATTTAATGGATTATCCACAAATAGCCATTACCACGTTGTTATTTAACATATAAATCACTTTCTATCTGATACATACTGTAACCATAACATAAAATTACTCGTACCATGATCATACCACCCACCCCAAAAAGCCAGATAAAATAAAATCACAATTTTGCATTTATCTGAGGTCAATAAGGTGTCAAGCTGTGAAATGAAAAAGCGAGGCGAGAAAATTTGCTTCTGCAGTGGCTGCCATTTTTCCATGGAGAACTTATTTGACTCCATCCAGCCTGGTGATACATGTAGAGGAAATCTCATTGTACGTTTAACAGTGCAAGAGTGCGACAAGGGCACATGCTCAAGGTTGCATGCAAGATTTCCTGGCCAGTCTGAAACCACAGCTAAAGGCAGCTTTCCAACTATGCTGACTCACGTGCAGACTGATCTTAGAAAGCCAAAATAAAAAGGGATAAAACTTCTTACAGGCTGTAGCTGAGGCATGAATAACAGCTTTGGTTGGGGAGCCGTTTAATTTCAGGGCAGCAATCTGGATTTCGCAAAAGGCATTTTAATCAGGCAACACAGAACTGACCCTTAAATGAAAAGTATGAATATTTTCTCATGTCAGAAAATGAGTGTTGGAGTTGGGAAGATAAAAATGTTTGAATGATAAAAAAAAAAAATCTATGCTAAAAAAGCATATGCTCTTTTTCCCCCTATTGTTTTACACTAATTCTGTTCCTTTTAAAATAATTTCTGAGGATTATAGAGCAAGTAATCCTGAAACAAAACACAAGTGGCCAGGGCATGGTTATGCAAATACAGCATACATTTATAGACAGATCTACTGATAAAACAAGACCCTTGCCATCAATTGCTCAACGCAAATTGCTAATTCCTCTCATTGTTGAACAAACATTATTAAACCAATGAAAATAAAAACTAAAGATGCCATGCACTTCAATGATTGTATCCAGCAGATCAAAGCAGGACGTTAATTGTCCACTATAACATGACAATGCAACAGCCTCAGAGCAAGCTACGCGGAGGTTGTCTCCATTCTGCTGTTCAAATCGTATATAAATGGGGCTGGCTAAATAGGGCAGTTGAAAATATCCACTTAGCAAATATGCTTTAATAAGTAATAAAATGTGTGGCCGTGCCCTGGCACTTTCCTTTACACTTTGTGTAGAGGCGTGAGGCTTCATAATAATGAAATGTTTACATGTGAATGTGTTGCGTAGTGGCTGTCCAATTTGGCCTAAACAAATGAAATCCTGCCTGGACTATTGACAGCACTGAACAGGGCTAATCTATTATTAAAAACAAGAAACAATACTTTTACTAGTTGCAATCATGCAGATATCTTTTATAACTATATCTCTTGCCTAATGTGCATTCAGAAATCTCAAAGGGACTTCTCGAAGTGAGTAAAAGATGGCAGAATTTTCTTTTTAAGAGTCAACAATGTCATTTATCTGACACAAACTTCACCAATCAAGCGATGTAGGAAGTAGCAAAGCAATTGAGGATCGTATGTTGTCACCTCTGAGAAAGAATATACAAGCCAGCAGATTTCAACCTGAAAAGAGTTGAGACAAGCGCAAATGCCTGTTGTGAATGTGTTTGAGAAACCAGTTCAGCTGACCTCATGCGGTCTCTGCCCCTATTAGCTTTCAGTCCCTAAAGTACTTTTGCTGTGCTCTCTGCTCTCAAGTTTGGAAGGACAGGTTCTAATCCAAATGACATCATCCTAAAAGAGAGATGTGTGTACAAAGAGCTTTCTTTGGAAAAAAGAAAAAAAAAAAGAAAAAACTTGTCTTGGATTACACACCAAAAGAAATGCTTTGAATTTACGATTAAACCATGTACATCAGTGTCACATGAAACAATTAAGTTACATCAACATTTGTTTTCCTCTTGGTTTAGCTTATTAATTCTTTGTCAGAAAACATATTTGTTCACATAATTTCAACATAATGGAATAAAGTTATTTTTAAATGACCCAATTAAGCAGCTTCAAATTGATTTGATTTGTTAATATTAGTTAACAAGAACTAACAATATACCAAACATTTACAGCATTCATTAATCTTGATTAGGGCTGAAACGATTAGTCAAAATTGGCGACAAAAATTGTCATATAGTCGTTTGAAGTCATTTAACGTAACATGAGATAATAGGAGGAGCACTGCAGTTCACGCCTGTATGAGGAGAGGAAGAAAACACATGTCCAGACACACTCTAAACTTTCCAAACAGCTTCAGGTGATGTAGATCGCAAAGTATGAGGGAATTATAATGCAAAAATACAAAATAAGTAAATACAGAAGCACTGTCATCGTGAAATAAATCAGAGCCGGATCTGGCATTCCACTTAAGCAAAATTTGCATGTCAGAGCATCTAAAAGCAAACAACCTGGCGTTATATCTTTAATGCATCCTTTATTGAAGTTCAAATAATAAGGAAGTGGGTCATAAACAAACCCTGAAAATGGCATTTCTCTGTGCGGTCAGCGCCGCTTCAATGAGTCGTGTGAAGGGGCAGAGATTGAAACTGCACCCGATTGAGGCATACTCTGGTGTGGAGACGCACGTCCCTCGTGCGCGTTTGCTGCAGCTAGATTGTAACATGATGGCTCACGACACAGTGAAATATCTATATATCTATATATATATATATATACACACACACACACACACACACACACACACACACACACACACACACACTACCGGTCAAAAGTTTTGAAACACTTATTCTTTATTATAAATTTTTTTTCACATTTAGAATAATAGTAAAGTCATCAAAACTATGGAATAACATAAATGGAACTATGGGAATTATGTTATGTATGTCCAAAATAAATCAAAACTGTGTTATATTTCTTATAAGCATCTTCAAAGTAGTCACCCTTTGCCTAGAATTTGCAGAAATGTACTCTTGACATTTTCTCAACCAACTTCTTGAGGTATCACCCTGAGATGCTTTTTAGACAGTATTGAAGGAGTTTCTATCTATGTTGGGCACTTATTGGCTGCTTTTCTTTATTATTTGGTCCAAGTCATCAATTTTAACAAATTTTTTTTTTTTAATTACATTTTAGTTTTATAATGAAATAAATTAATATGGTGGCACAATTATATTTTTGTCTACAAAACTAATTTCAAACATTTAAGCATACACCTTCAGATCAAAAGATTTTTAAGATCATGAGAAACATTTCAGTCAAGTGTTTCAAAACTTTTGACCGGTAGTGTATGTATTCCTCATAATATACTGTATGTGTCACAGTGTGTATCTTACTGTGAAGAAAATCAGCGATACGCAGCTCTATAGACCTTTTTCACACTCCGGGTTTTGGAAGGCGGAAGTAAACGTTTGCAGGGTAAACTTCCTTGAAAAGTTTTTTCCTTGTAATTCAGTGAATGTCATTTAGAGGTATTATTTAAATAATTTCACTGTTTATAACTTTATTATTAGTAAGCACATTTAATACAACCTTTTAAGTCGGGGCACAATCTGAATAGTCGGTTAAGAGCTAATGATTAATCGTTGCAATAATCGCCCCAATAGTCGAATAATCGTTCTATTAATCGTTAGATTAGTCGATTATCAAAATAATCATTAGTTGCAGTCCTAATCTTCATTAATGTTAATATCAACATATAGTAATGCATTTTTTTTAAATCAAAAGTTGTTTATGTAACATTAGTTAATGCACTATGAACTAACAATGAACAATTATAATTTTATTAACTAACATTAACACAGATTAATAAATTCTGCAAAAAATATATTGTTCATTGTTAGTTCACAATACCAAATGCATTAACTAATGTTAACGAATAGAACCTTATTGTAAAGTGTAACCAGTGATTTTGTGTGTCCCTAACATGATTCATCTCTTTAGATTTACATAATATTTTTGTGTCACATTTCTGATTTATGTTATAAAGTTATGCTAGTTAGCAAACTTTTAGCTAGCAATATCAGACATTACCATGCTTAGTATTTGCTACTTGAGTTAAGCAACATGCAGCATTACTCTCTGCATTAATGCCCCATGCAAAGCATGCTGGGAACTATAAATCCCCTGCCCATGTTATTGAACAGACTTGATTGGTTTACATACACACTACATAATGCAATCTAGTAGAGTGCACATTTTAGAGAATTACATTAATCCAAAGCAAAGAAAACAAGTTTAGAAGAGAAACGATTTTGTTGTGTTGATCACAAAGAATTATTTATTAAATCAGACAACCTGCATTTTCCCATTTTTTTTCAGTGACCCTTCTGATGTTCAGTAATAATGTGGCTGAAAACCACATTAAAAGGGATAGTTCACATAAAAAAATAAAACTTTTGTTCTCATTTACTCACCCTCATGTCATTCAAACCCTTTATTATTTTCTTTCTTCCATGAAAACACAAATGGATATGTGAAGCAGAATATCCCAAGCTCCAAAAAAGTACTATAAAAAGTATAAAGTACTCCATAAGAATTGTGCACTATCTTGCAAGTCTTCTGAAGCCATAAGACAGCTTTGTGCAAGGAGACAAAAGTTGTTTGCTGAAAATCTTCAATTCTGATTCACAAGCTCTTCAATTGATTCAATTCTGATTCATTTGTGGATATTTTTTTAGTTATAATGAAAGAAATTTTGTCTCATCTAATGCTGTAAATTACTGTAAGTTTTTGTACATTGAGAAAAAAAATGGAAATTTAAAACAATTAACAACAGGGCCCAAACTATTATGTTCAATTGCTATTTATTTAACAGATATAATAACACAGCCAAGTTTACTGAAGTAAACTTTTAAGTAAAAGATCGATCTTGTAATTTTAAGAATTGAAATAAAGACTGTTCAAATGAAGCTTGTGGTTAGTTGGACTCTATAGTCGAAAATCTATATTTTTACCCAGTCCTACAAATTGTGCCACGACAAGTGTACACATCAAACAGTAAATTAAATTTGAGAGCAACAGCAGAGGGGAACATTATCAGTTAACTACAACAAACCATTTCATTCTTTTCCTCCAACAAAGCAATTGTCTGGTTTCATTAGACTTGGAATACAGAGCATGAATAACACGGACAACTTCTGTTTGTGCTCAGACATTCTAACACCTCTTTTTCCTTTTGTTTCACAGAAGAAATAAATGGGGGGTTTAAATGACATTTAGGATAATTATAACGCGTTTCAATATACAGGAGAACTTTTCCTATGGAGACAGGAACAGCAGTGAAAATGACTATCATTCAGGAACCAAAAGAGAAAGTACACATGGTCAAACTCTGTACTGCCACTTCAAGTTCTGCCACATTATCTGCTGTGGCCCGATCTGGCTGAGTAAAAGCATTTCCTCTCCTCTCCTATTCCATAGGGTCATTAATTGGAGATGTAAATCTACTTTCTCTCCACACAATGAGTGATTCATTGAGACTCTCATGTGCAGCTTTTATCAGTGCCAAGAGCAGATTACAAACAAAAAAAGCAAATGTGAGATGATAATCTTTCAATATGAGGCTGCTGGTCAACACAGTTACGAACGTGAAAAAGAAAAAAAAAAGTACATGCCCTGACTTAATCTGTTATTGAGCATGAGCAAAATGGGAGAAAACTAAATGATCTCATCCGTTATAGTGAGCTCATGCTCTACACAAAACAGTACTGGCTGATAGTCTTTGAAAACAGAGAAATAAAGAATGAAACATCAGGTTGAGATCTAACCGTTTTCTAATTGAGAAGCAAAAGGCTCTTTGTAAGTCATAATTCAAATGGCTGGCTCTCTTGAAAGCAGTGCTGAAGTCTTTCATCCAAACACACCAAAAATATGCCAACAGGTCAGCTGGACAGCTATGTTACACACAACCTAACAAAATAAGCGTTACTATTCCCACAGGAAAACCACCCTTGGAAGACCCAGGTGTGTTAGTGTTTCACATCACATGTCAATCACATGCTTTAACTTCAAAAGGATATTAATCATTTTAATTAGTTTACAGGCAAGCTGTTGTTTATTTTCTAATTAGCTACATAATGTCAACATTTATTAAATTAAAATGTAACTATAAACTTGCTCTTCCTTATCTGCAGGAATCAGGGATGGGCGATATATTTAATATTCAATATATTGTGCTGATTTTAATATTAAGAATTATTATTAATAATGTTTTTAAAGTATTACTATACTATACAATTCTTCCTTGTGTTCATTTCGTGAAAAACAGTGTGAAAAAAACATGCCTGGATTATTTGTAATGTTTTTTACTTCTTGCATTAAACTTTTTGAATCTTTTAGGGCAGGGTATCGGCATCCACTTCACGATATGATACATGCAATACAGGTCAGGATTCGATATCAGAATACATCTAGCTGTAATAAGTGGGCATCTATAAATTCATAAGCTCATAGACTGACCTCCTAAAGATGCCCTGATGTTTTGGGACCACCACATTTCACTTTATGTCTGGAATATGAGAAAGACATGAAGAGCTAGCGATCTGAGATTGTTATACAGTAGAGCCAGGTAAAAAAAAAAAAAAAAGGAAAAAGCTTTTACAGTAGGATTACAACCAACACCTGAAATAAACATTTGGTGCCAGAATGATGTGTGCACTGTGACAAATCTGTGTTTCATTAAGGAGTGTCATATTATAGAGCACTCTGTCATCCCTGGGACATCTGTTAGACAAGCTCTGTCAAGCACAGGAAGAAGAAAGCATAAAGACAGTACAGTTTAAACATGCACGTCTGTTTCTTGACAACAGCTTAACATAAATCTTGACACTTGCAAACATGTTTCACACTGCCTTGACAGTATGTCTATGTGCATTGGCAATGCATTACAGTCTTGATGATTTAAGTTAAGAAATGTACTGTAAATGCAGAGCTTGGTTTCATACTGCAAGCACTTTTGGAACTGCAGTGACAGAAGACAAAAATCAAAAGGACAAGACTGAAAATATAGTTTACAGTTTCTTACTCTACATGTAAAAAGGCTCTCTTAAGCTCAATGGAGTTATGATATGAGAAAATATTTTAAGGTATGTTTATGTTCATTTGCTGCTGAGGTCTACCACACACTTATAAGTGTACACTGCTATATCTGCACAAAATCGAGACAACCCAACCACTGAAACAGACAGTACACCATTGATCTCTTTTGGATTTAACCATGTTATAGCTTATAAGCAATCTTGTCACAAAACATCAGTTATTATAATTTTAAAAGCATTAGAATTAAGCTATATTATAGTCATTTAGTCCCAAAATGCATGATAGAATGGATTTAATGAATAGGGGTTAAGGCCTGAATTCTACTAGTCAGTGGGCCAAGGGACAGTTCACCAAAAGTAAAAATGTGATAATTATTTACTCACCATCATGTTGTTCCAATCCTTTGACTTATTTTCTTACGTGGAAAACAAAAGGAGATGTTAAGCAAAATGTTAGCC
The DNA here is from genome assembly GCF_019703515.2 of Myxocyprinus asiaticus. Lineage (NCBI taxonomy): Eukaryota > Metazoa > Chordata > Actinopteri > Cypriniformes > Catostomidae > Myxocyprinus > Myxocyprinus asiaticus. The sequence continues at coordinate 10,795,561 of NC_059353.1, forward strand.
TCAGTCACCATTCACTTTCATAGTATGTAAAAAAAAAAAAAAAAAAAAAAAAGATGCAATGAAAGTGAATGGCGACTGATCCCAATATTAAACTCCTTTTATGTTCCACAAAAGAAAAAGTCATACATGTCTGGAAAAACATGCGAGTGAGTAAATGACTTAAATTTGTGAAAAAAAATTTTTTAATCCTTTTAAATCCAGCCTGAGAAGCTTTATAAAGAAAGCAAAGCAACAGTATTTCTATACAGACGACCACACTATAGTTCTTCCCAACAGTCCACAAAACCGCCTCCTGTGATAATTAATGCACGCCATCAATTATGTTTATAGCACTAGATTAAGCCATAACTCAGTGCCTGTGTGCATAATTTTTAACAAAGATAATCATACTGTAATTTTATAACAAAGGCAAATGAGTGGGAAGCAAAGTATAAGATTTTAAAACATGACTAAAACTTACCCATCTTCCTCTCCATCTACTGGCAAGTTCTTCAGCAGGCTGGCCGAGGCAGTTAAGGCACTGACTCCACTGCTTCCCTCTTGACCACGCAAGGTGCCGGTCTGGGAGGCACATTCACTGCTGGCTGGCTTGGGTTGCATGAGCAGGGCCTGGTGCTGTAACAGAAGAAGCTGGGCATCCTCAAGCAATGTAGGCATCACAGTGGGCCTCGGCCCTGCCTCTTTTGAGCCATTCTGCATCAAACTGGACTGGGGATCACTCTGAATGTTATGAGGCACGCTTGATGTGGGCAGGCTGGAAGTCACAGCTGGAACAAACTGGGGGCCACAGCCTTGACCGCTGAGCTGTGATTGCTGTTCCATGGAGGGGTGAGAGGTGAGCTGCTGCCCCTGGATGAGACCGGTCCCGGTGGACTGCACCAGCTGTGGCATAACACTGCCAATGGGCACCTGGACCATCTGGGGGGCAGGTGTCTGTTGCGACTGCAGAAGTCCTTGAGGAAGTGGCTGAGCAGGAGCAGGGGTTTGCACAGTGCCCACAGGTTGCTGTGAAGTGGCTATCAGCTGACCGTTTCCTGACACTGTTACAGGTGGGATGGATGTAGCCAGGTGGGGCAAAGTTTGTGATGGTGCAGGTGCCACAGCTTTGATGATCTGCTTGGATTGAGGGAAGTCAGGTGGCAGGCTGCCAACTGGTGCTACCTGGACTGGTGCAGCTGGCTGCAGTGCAGGCGGGTAGCCCATCTGCTGCTGGGTGACCACAGGCAGGGCTTGAGCAGATGATGATTGCGCTGCCTGAGCATATGTCAGCTTGGGCATATGAGGGGGCACAGCAGTAGACGAGAGACCAATAGTGGTCTGCAAGCCTGCCTGCTGTTGAATGCCTGCTGGCATTGGGGCAACAGCATTAGTCTTAAGATGTGAATGCACTACATCCTGGGGTTGCATCTGGGACATGGGGGGCTGCTGGAAGGTCTGCTGCTGCACAGCTGAGGGGCCACCCTTCTCACCACTGCCCAGGCTCTCAGTGTAATGGCTGGCTGAGCTGCTGACAGAGCTCCCACTTACACAGTCTCTCTCCAGGCACACCACATTCTCAGGCAAAAACTGGCGGATGCTTTCCACTGTTCGGGTGCTGGGGGTGTTCTCAGGGGCCTCCTTGTCGTAATACTCGGCGCACGTCCATCTACCTTTCTTAAAAGGCTCAGAGGTAGAGTCCAATTTTACCACCCTGAAACGTGAGCTGGTGGAGGCAGGAGTAGGCACTTGGGCCTGTTGAGGCTGGGCATTCACCACAGGGACAGAGGGGGCAGACACGGCATGCTGACCAATGACAGCTGGCCCCACTTGCCCTGCACCTGTTGAAGTGGTACCAGAGGTGGCCATGGTGAAGCCCACGCCAATTATTCCACTCTGAATCTGTGTCAAGTTTACATTTGGGTTACTAACACTATTCAAACCAGGGGAGTAATTTCCACTGCTACTACTGGTGCTGATGCCACACAAAGCAGGCACGCTGGTGGAATTTAACATACAAACATTACTTGTTACAGGATTTCCAGTACTAATACTGGCACCTGAAGCCATAGAGATCATTCCAGTTCCTGAGGCAACAGTAGCCAAAGGCTGACAGTTGACACTGGTTGTGCCTGCAGAGGCATTTTCAATAATTCCCACCACATTTGAAGGCATTTTCTGGCCAGTGCTGGCTAAAGCTCCAGAACCTGAGGTCACAGCAGATATCACTGCAGCACCCAATGATTTTCCAATCTGTGTTCCACTAGCACCCACCACAGCAGGAAGGGCTTTACTGGAGGGAGTGGGATGTTGCCCATGATTGTGGTGGTGGTGTTGGTGTATGGTTCCATTAACCATAGTGCCATGTGAATGTCCTTGGGTGAGGATGGGTGGTTGGTTGGGTGACACGGCCCCTGGGGTATCCGCCTCATGGAAGTTATTGAGTGTTTCCTCCGAGTAGCTCCTATCCGGTCCTCCAGCATTGTTAGCCTGTGATAGGGACACATCCAGGATCTCAGAGGAGGACAGATCCTCAGTGTGGGACTCATCCAGGTCATCACAACTCTCTGTGTCTTCTGTAATGCTGTTGTTAGTGCTGACAGATGTCTGAGCCGGGGTAACGCTGGTGATCTGAAAGCCACTTTTCTTCTTCATCTGTGCCACTGCTGTGGGCAGGGTTGGGGGTAACAGGGTTGACTGTAAAGGAATACTCAGGCTTTGAGGAGGGTTCTGAGGCCCAAGTGAGGATGTGGCCGGTGTTTGAGACTGAATCAGCACAGGTGGTGAGTAATCATCCCCCAACATCAAGTTGTTGCTGTTAAGGCTAGTGCTACCCGAAATTGTCAATGAGGAGGAACCACCCCCCGTGCTGCTGCCGCTGCTCTCCCGTCTCGCCGGGTAAACCATTTTTCGGGCACTAGCGGAGTCCCCGGATCGGTCGTGGTGATTCATGTCGAGAGGATAGTCTCTGTCAGAGGTATAAATACAGCCTAAGAGAACCGCCGTGTTTAACAGCTCTTTTTCACAAGGAACTTTAATCCACACGAGTAATTTCCACATATAACCAACACTTTCCAGTAACTGCCAAGATAATTCCACTTGAGATGTGTTTAAATGTCCACCATGAGGAGCAGGCTAATGTCAATGCTAAGTTAACAGCCGCTAGCCAGCTAGCTGACACGGATTGGCTTCAGCCGCTCTTTTAAAGCGTATATACTCGCAAAACACTTCAACACAGCATATGACGTTTAAATGTGAGGAAATCTACACAGACAGCCACGAGATAAACAGGGTGATCAATATCCAACGTTACAACGGCAGAGTCTCTCCCATCACAGTTCAAACTGCCAGGCGCATTTTGAATTGTTGTCTAGCTGTCACCAAAGCGCGAAATCAGCCAAAACAAAGTCCTTCAGCCGGTGTCAGATGACAGTGAGAAGCCGTGCGACTCTGTACGGTCCTGCTTTATTCCATCACGTACTTTCTTTTGTTTTAGTCCGGTGTTAGCGGTGTGACTCTCTCCCTTTCTCTCTCGCTCCCACTATGATCCTATTCACCAGCTGCCTCCTTGTAATGTAGACTGTGCTAGTGCTATGAGTCTCTGACGAGTCCCCCGAAAGAGGGAGGAGAGCGCGATAACATGGCCACCGCGCATGGCAGTTCACGTTCACAGCAGCGGCCAGACATAAAGCCGAGCGAGTCTGAGGATGATGGGCGGAGGGTGGGGGGGAAGGTCGGTTTCATAGAGACGGCTGGCGAAGAGTTCCGTAAAATGCCGAATGGAACCGAAATAAAGACAACTGCTTTGTTGAGGGACGTTTCTTATCATAGCCATCGGTAAATATGCCGTGGCAGCAAACTCTCAGAATAACATCTTTTGTCCGCTGTTGCTATTATTATTTGACATTGAAGAAGGGATGTACGGACAAAAAAAAGGGCAGGACAAAATAGGCTTTTTATCAGGGCCCCATATAGCCACTGTGTAAACTTTTTGTAAACAAAACGTTTCAGGATTAGGATCTTATGGATGCCAAATTCATTGTATATGTTCAAAAGCAATAGCTTTTAACCTACAACCTTTAATAAAAAATTTATTTTAGGTTGTGTTACTGTGTGTAGTCTTCTACAGCGCTAAATCAACAAGATATAAACAAACCTTTTGACCACAATGTTGTCAACATAGTCCAGAGATTCGTTCTGTTTCTACAAAACAGCTACACTGAAAGAGGAGCCAGATATTTCCACAGACAGAAGAGAACAACCAAACACATCCACACTGACACAATTATTTCCCACACTGATTGTTAGTCTCCTCTGTTTGGGGAGTAGAGAACTAAAGTTCCAGCACACCTACACAGAATAGATAATGTGTCTACTATTCATGTGTTTTGCTTTAAACTCTTGATATAAACTTGTATAAGCCTTGCATTCAAATATAATTTGAACCCCAGATTGACATAATGACAAGGCCCCAGACGTCGTACACACCATCTTGTCATTTATTATGGCAAACACTCACAAATTGCTAATTTACAGTTTAAGTACCTTTAGAAAAGGTTGACACATCCCTATGCCCTTGCCCATCCTGTGCTCTTAAATTTGTAATGGAATGAGTGATTGTAATGCAACCCAATAAGTATGAGGAAATAAGGTCTGACAGTCCCAAAATGGGCATGTGCCCTGATGTCCAGACCAGGCAGACAGGCTGTGCCCATCCATACAAATTTACGAGGGAGAGAGCCAGCGAGAGCTGATTGCAATGTAAGCGTCTGGTGCTGTCAGCAGCTTTAAAGTACACTGGCACTCCACAACAAAAAATAGAGAGAGCTATTGTGCTCCTGAACAATAATGGCCAATTTATACACTGGAGACTGCTTTCATTTTTTTAAACACTTATTAAAACAGGTATTTTTGATTTTATATATATATATTATTAAAAATGAGATCCTTTATAAGAATTAGCACTGTTCTTTGTATTTTAGGGCCTTAATGAAAACTAAGAATCCTAATGTATGGAAAGAGTAGTGGAAGTTTATTTTTATCATGGTCCTTAATTATTTCATTGTGACCTTAACAGTTTGTGCAGCAAATTTTAGTGTGGATTGTTTTGGAAACTGATCAAAATGTAATGGAGACTTTGCAAAAAGGCTGTTACTGAAGGATGAGTGGAGCAAAACACTGTTACTCATTTCATATATGAAAAGGGCGTAGGTATAGAAGGAAAAAACTAACTTCATTCAGTTATGTACACTGGCAGCCAAAAGTTTGGAATAATGAACAGATTTTGATCTTATGGAAAGAAATTGGTACTTTTATTCACCAAAGTGGCATTCAACTGATCACAATGTATAGTCAGGACATTAATAACATGAAAAATTACTTTTACAATCTGAATTTTATTTTTCAGAACTTCTAAAACTACTTCAAAGAGTTCTCATAAAAAAATCCTCCACGGGGGGCCTGAGTAGCTCAGCAAGTAAAGATGCTGACTACCACACCTGGAGTCACGAATTCGAATCCAGGGCATGCTGAGTGACTCCAGCCAGGCTCCTAAGCAACCAAATTGACCTGGTTGCTAGGAAGGGTAGAGTCACATAGGGTAACCTCCTCGTGGTTGCTATAATGTGGTTCTCGCTCTTGGTGGGGTGCGTGGTGAGTTGTGCGTGGATGGCGCGGAGAATAGCATGAAGTCTCCAAATGCACTATGTCCCCGCGGTAACGCGCTCAACAAGCCACGTGATGAGATGTGTGGATTGACATCTCAGACGCGGAGGCAACTGAGATTCGTCCTCTGCCACCCCGGATTGAGGCGAGTCACTATGCCACCACGAGGACCTAGAGCACATTGGGAATTGGGCATTTCGGCATCTGACTGGGGTGGGGTTGGGACCCCAATGGGACACGATCAGGGATGGTCCCCCCCCCCCAGTTTCACACATTTCTTGAGGAACCTTAAAGACGAAGTGCCCTGTACACAAAACCACTGAGAATGATCCCCAGCCATGTGCTATTCACTTGTTTGAGGCCCAGAAAGCAGTGTCTGAAAGTAGTCTTAATCAACAGGCTTTTCAAGAAAGTGTAAAGCAGGAAAAAAGCAAATTAGGTAAAAAAAAAAAAAAAAAAAAAGCACACACACAAAAAAACAACAAAACAGTCAGTTAAGAAATAATGAAGATGATCAGCTACAGCTGAAGTCAGAAGTTTACATACACTTAGGTTGAAGTAATTAAAACTCATTTTTTTAACCACTCCACAGATTTCATATTAGCAAACTGTAGTTTTGGCAAGTCGTTTAGGACATCTACTTTGTGCATGAAATCAGTAATTTTTCCAACAATTGTTTACAGACAGATTGTTTCACTTTTAATTGACTATATTACATTTCCAGTGGGTCAGAAGCTTACATACACTAAGTTAACTGTGCCTTTAAGCAGCTTGGGAAATTCCGGAAAATGATTTCAAGCCTTTAGGCAAGTAGCCAATTAGCTTCTGATAGGAGCTGTACTGAATTGGAGGTGTACCTGTGGATGTATTTTAAGGCCTACCTTCAATCTCAGTACCTCTTTGCTTGACATCATGGGAAAATCAAAAGAAATAAGCCAAGACCTCAGAAAAAAAATTGTGGAACTCCACAAGTCTGGTTCATCCTTGTGAGCAATTTCCAAATGCCTGAAGGTACCACGTTCATCTGTACAAACAATAGTATGCAAGTATAAACACCATAGGACCACGCAGCCATCATACCACTCAGGAAGGAGACGCATTCTGTCTCCTAGAGATGAACGTAGTTTGGTGCGAAAAGTGCAAATCAATCCCAGAACTGCAGCAAAGGACCTTGTGAAGATGCTGGAGGAAACAGGTAGACAAGTATCTATATCCACAGTAAAACAAGTCCTATATCGACATAACCTGAAAGGCTGCTCAGCAAGGAAGAAGCCACTGCTCCAAAACCACCATAAAAAAGCCAGATTACAGTTTGCAAGTGCACATGGGGACAAAGATCTTACTTTTTGGAGAAATGTATTCTGGTCTGATAAGACAAAAATTGAACTGTTTGGCCATAATGACCATCGTTATGTTTGGAGGAAAAAGGGTGAGGCTTACAAGCCGAAGAACACCATCCCAACCGTGAAGCATGGGGGTGGCAGCATCATGGTGTGGGTGTGCTTTGCTGCAGGAGGGACTAGTGCACTTCCATAAATAGATGGCGTCATAAGGAAGAAAAATTATTTGGATATATTGAAGCAACATCTCAAGGCATCAGCCAGGGAGTTAAACCTTGGTCACAAATGAGTCTTCCAAATGGACAATGACCCCAAGCATACCTCCAAAGTTGTGGCAAAATGTCTTAAGGACAACAAAGTCAAGGTATTGGAGTGGCCATCACAAAGCCCTGACCTCAATCCAATAGAAAATTTGTGGGCAGGACTGAAAAAGCATGTGCGAGCAAGGAGGCCTACAAACCTGACTCAGTTACACCAGTTCTGTCTGGAGGAATGGGCCAAAATTCCAGCAACTTATTGTGAGAAGCTTGTGAAAGTCTACCCAAAATGTTTGACCAAAGTTAAACAATTTAAAGGCAATGCTACCAAATACTAACAAAGTGTATGTAAACTTCTGACCCACTGGGAATGTGATGAAATAAATAAAAGCTGAAATAAATCATTCTCTCTACTATTATTCTGACAATGCACATTCTTAAAATAAAGTAGTGATCCTAACTGACCTAAGACAGGGAATGTTTTCTATGATTAAATGTCAGGAATTGTGAAAAACTGAGTTTAAATATATTTGGCTAAGGTGTATGTAAACTTCTGACTTCAACTGTAAATAACTTATAAATTGCATGGCAAGTTACTAATAAATACTTTATGTAAACATGCTCAAGCAGGTTTTACAAGTTTACTAACATGAGCCAGTGTATTTATGGGGCATGTGAATAGGCAAGGCAAGTAATGGATTAGAGGCATTAAATTACATTATCCGTTTTTACTTGCAACCTGACAAATTCTTCTCCTGTTCTCTGTGTAGCCTGCTGGGTAACTCAAACATTATTCTGTAATGCTGTGTTTCAACGCTTGTAATGACCTTAAAATGTTCAGTTATCGATATGTATGTCTGAATGAATGCAGCTCATTCCAGTGTCCTCTACCTCATGAGATGAAGTCCTTCACAATTAGAGCAAGGACAGCTGACCCTACATTTCAGCACTGTCTAATATGCGAATAATCTACCCAAAGCTACCTGTTTCAGAGAAGGTTTGAATTCATTTGAAATATGAACACGTGGTGAAAGAATTGCATTTTGGTGTAAACCATTTGTGTCCAAGATGATCTCTACATTCTCAAAATAGGTAGATATCGTGAATTGAAATAAGATCACATAAATAAAACCCAGAAGTTGGAAGATACTTGACTACAGTATCAAACAATTAACTCTTTGACATTAAGAAAATGCAAACTGTGTCCTTTAATGTCAAGCAAAAGATATTAAAGCTTTGGTTGAGTCTCTCAGCTTCTCTTTGGTTTATTTCTCCATGTTCATCTTTTTTTTCTTTTCCTTTTTTTTATTATTATTATTATTTTTTTTAATTATTATTAGTATTTCATTATATCTGTTTGCAGTCACTAATGCTCCATCATTAGCAAGTTTACACTTGCGATTTGACTGTACATGTGCATGAAAAAATCTCAATATGAGTTGATATAAAGCCTTTAGAAACAGGACCAGCATTTGAAAACCATGAAAACATAAAAGAGGGTCAAACAGCTACATCTAGTGGCAGCTTCATAAGCTTTCACCTTACAGGAAAAAACATAACAAAACGTTCATATTTAAGTATATAGTATATATAACAAATATAAAATATATATTTAAATATGGGTTATTTTCACAAGTGCCATCACTTTATGTAGCCTATACCGAATAAGACATATAATAACTTTAGACATGGATATCGTTTAATTTTAGTGTTAATGAAATTCGGCCGGCTAAACAACAAATGTAGGCTACAAGATTAGTCTTCAATTGAACACAAAACAATGCAGAATCAATGTCTTTACGTGGCCACTAGATGGGGGTGCATACAGATATATAAAGTCTCTCAGACGTTCAGCAAGTTACTGGTGTCAACCAACGTGCAAGTTGTCTGAAGCGTGATTTTCTTTCATATACCAAGAGCATATTACTTTAGTTCAATAAGGGCTTTCTTTAAAAAACAAAAAACAAAGTACTTCAGACATGTCTGACAAAGGACAAGACGTCGATCTAACTAGGGCCAAACAAAATACAGGAGTCTGGCTGGTGAAGGTTTGTGATTTTCAAAGGTTGGTTTCTGGGATGTAGTATTGTCTAATGGTGATTGCTAAGGCAAGCATCTACTGTTGCTCATACTTTGGCTTAGGGTGTTTTCAAAATGAACACAAAAATTTTAACTTGTACCGTTTTTAAATTAATTGGTACAGTACATGAATGGTTAAAATCGTGCTGCATGTTTAGAAGAGGTACACTTAAAGCAATATTCCGGGTTCGAAATAAATAATAAGAATATTAACAACAACAACAAAAAGCTCAATCAACAGTATTTGTGGCATAATATTGATAACCACAAAAATTTATTTTGACTTTTTTTTATTTTTTTAAAAAAAGCAAAAAGCAAAAATGTGGGTTCCAGTGAGGCAATTACAATGGAAGTGAATGGGGGCCAATCCGTAAACGTTAAAATACTATTTCCAAAGTATGGCCACACGACATAAACGATATGCGTGTTAACATGAGTTTAGTGTGATTAAATTTAGTTATATCCAATTTTACAACTTCGTTGCCATGATGATGTAATGTCAACAAACCCTAAAATGACTGTAAAAATTACGATTTAAACAACTTTACAGCTCAGATAATACAGAAAATTTAATGTAAGTGCTTTTATAAAATTATAAGCTTTACATTTATGCCTTAAAACCTTCCAAAAATTGGCCCCATTCACTTCCATTGTAAGTGCCTCATTGTAACCTTGATTTTTGCTTTCTTTTTTTTTTTTAAGGATGTTAAAAAAAATTTTTTGTGGGGGAATCAACATTATGCCACAAATGATGTCGATTGAGCTTAACTTGTATTGAACCCAGAATATTCCTTTAAACCCAAAGTATACATAGATTTTGACGAACGCTTAAGCTGGCTCTACACTAGCTGATTTTTCCAATGATTTTCAGATGTTAGCCTCATTAACATAACACCGTGTAACGTTTTTTTTTTTTTTTGGTTCCTGGGTAGTAAGTGTTATTTCCTAATTGCTTATGCCTCAAAAATATAGAAAATGGCTATTATTCCCCACAAACTTTGCTTTTGTGACCAGGACAGTGATATTTTGAAATTTACCTATTTAACTTTCTAGAACTTTCCAGTAATATAAATAGTATTATAAATACAGGGGCCTTAAGCCCAGCAGTTTAGTTTAGTATTAAGTGGATACATATCTGCATTTTTCTGAGATGGCATCAAGAGGCTGCAAGCATCCGCCAGACTCATTTTGCTGTGTCTGCGGCCAATTTATCAAGACGAGTGAAAAAGTACTCCGTGGAATCATCTGCCAAGATGTGTGAGGCCTACAAGGCATATTTCGGCATGCCTGTCGGGGATCAAAACAAACACTGGGCACCTAATTTCACCTGCGAGCACTGCAAAAAAAACTCTGGAAGGTAAGATGGACAATTGTTGCTTGGAAATTTATGTTATAAAATTTGTTAATTTAAAAAAAAAATTATTTTAAAATGTTTTACGATTTTCAGTGTTGTTGTCGTATATGAAAAATGTTGCGAGAATCTCTTACACATGAGTCATGGGTGAAATAAATGTCTTTTTGTAGGATGGTACAGAGGGGAAAAGAGAGCCATGAAGTTCGCTATCCCAAGAATTTTGCAGGAACCCACTGACCACTCAAGCAACTGCTACTTCTGCATCGTGGACCATTCCAAACATCAGACTGGCAAGAATGCACCTGCTATCACGTATCCGGACCTTCCTTCATCCATCGCCCCGGTGCCACACTGCCATGAGCTCCCCGTACCCACTCTTCTGGAGAGAGAGCAGCCGTCTTCAGAAGACAGCAGCAAGTCATAGTGCGAGGAAGACGTTGTAGACCCAGATGACAATTTCAGAGGTGGAGCTGAGGAGAGAAACCCGTACTACCCCAACCAAAAAGACCTCAACAACTTGATTAGAAATCTTGGTCTCACTAAGTCCAATGCCGAGCTTTTGACGTCTAGGCTCTAGCAGTGGGACTTGTTGGATGAAAGTGTGCAAGTTGCAGATCAGAGGAAGCATCACCAACCTTTTTCCAGCTTCTTCACCCATCAAGATGGGCTCTGCTTCTGCCACAATGTGACCAGTCTGTTCGAGGCAATCGGAATCGCCTGTAACCAGAATGAGTGGCGCCTCTTCATTGACAGCTCATCCAGGAGCCTCAAAGCCGTGCTGCACCATAATGGTAACAAGTACCCGCTTCTTCCCCTGGTTCACTCGGTGCACCTCAAAGAGTATTACAACAGCATCAAGATCTTGCTGGACGCCTTGAAGTATGATGAGTACATTTAGGGGCTGATTCGTTAAAGTGATTTCCAGTATAATCGTAAATCTCGAAAAACGACTCTCTTCTAAATCTGTTGTAGTCATTTTTGTATTACTTTAGTATAAATACATGTTCATTTGGATTCATATATTGTTTTTTTCTGACTTTATGTGAACGAAAAGACACATTTGCCCGTTTTCTCATTGGAAATAGGTCAATTTCAAAATATCAATGTCCTGGTCACAAAAGCAAAGTTTGCGGGGAATAATAGCCATTTTCTATACTTTTGAGGCATAAGCAATTTGGAAATAACACTTGCTACCCAGGAACAAAAATTGTGTTACTTGGTGTAATCACCTGGAAGGCAGAGGGAGACAGAGTGTGCATTAGCACCTCTCAACGGGAGGTGTTAATCACTTGATGTTGGGACTCCCTGCTGAGTTAATGGCTTCAAGCACTGAAAAAAACAACAACATATTTTTGGTTTGGAAAAAATAATTCTGTCACTGAGAAGAACTGATAAGATGACAAGCTGATCAGAACTTTTTTTTTTTTTTTTTTTTTTTTTTTAAATCACACTCAGCTGCAAATCACACATGCTAAAATCAAGTAAGCTACAGGTCTGAAGATGCCCCAAATCACTCTATTGCAATTGCAATTTTACTCATGTTGTTATTTTGTCAGAGAGAGATAGTAGCATTGTGTCGTTATGTGTGTCACCCCTCCACCATTTTAATCAGCAAGTGTGTCATACCTCTGACTGAAGAGAGCGAGATCTCTGCAAAAGAGTCTGCATGTATGACACCCTTGGCCAAGATGAGTTGTTTTGAGTGTTTTAGTGTAGAGCCAGCTTTACTGGACGTGTCCACTGGATGACGCTCGCAACGCTTGAGAGCTGCTGCTTTGAGGCATGTTTGTAACATGCAAAATGATTGTATTTTGTCTGTCAGTGTTTTCAGAACACGAGCAATAATAATAATACATATGTGTGATTACAGTTTTAATTGATTCAACTTTTGTTTACCCAGCCACATTATTGGCACAATGAATGTGTGCAGTCACCATTTGAAGTCTGTTTTAAGTCCGAAATAAACATAATGTGATTAAAGCACTGAATACAGCAGAAACTTAAGCATTATTGTCAGATTTTGAAGCTCTTATGACAGACGCCACTACTCTCAGCTCTCAGCCTCCCTGGCGTTTTCCGCTTCTTATTTGCAAGAGGTTGAGCATTTCTCAACTTTTTGGTGCTCTCGACCGCCCTTAAGGTCAATGCTTTCTCCACACCCCTTTCAATCCCACAATCCACATTGCGAGCATGGCAATGAATTGAAAACGTCCACTCAGCTCTCTGCTGCACTCTGCTGAATACGTCCCAGTGACCACATACGGTTAGCGTATGTGTACAGTCGAACGAGCAGCGTTTCAAAACACGGGCGTCACTTTTGTTTAGAAAGTGGTGGGGACAGTTTGTGAAGTCACAAAGTGGTGAAACTCATGAATATTAATTAGGTTATGTGACCAATTCAAGCACTTGAATATTTCACACAGTTAATTTGATATCTTGATCCAGACGTGAGACACCGTCAGTACCGGGATTTTGTTGGTCAGTGGATAAATACATGGATCAGTACAGCATGCACCTGAATGACTAATTGGTCTTATGGTGAAGTTTTCAGCTCTAGTTCAGGGTTCTAATATGCCCTAATACAACTTTTGAATTTAATAAATGAAGATTGTATCTGTAGTGGATGTATATCATGAGCAGGGACACGTTTGTTCGCATTGTGCTTTGCAATTAACTGGACATGAGTGCAAGCTGCGGACAGCGGAATAAGTACAGCGTGTGTCTGGACGCACGAGAGAACATCAGAGCCCTCTGCCACTAAACACCACTGAAAACAGCCGCAACAATCACTCATCATAACATTAAATACTTAAGCACTGGATCGCCACTTATTATAACACAAATAAACGAAATGGAAACTCCTGCACAAAAACTGGAGATGTTTATTCTGCATTAGACACTTACCTGATGAAAGCTATTTCAAAAAGTATTGGGGACAAAATTGGCAAAGGCAAAAATTGGTAGCAACATGTAACCTTCCCACCCATAAATGACGCCTATGTTTCAAAGTATTCTCCATTTGACTGTGTGCATACACAGGTGGTTGGCGCATGCACGCTACGACTATGATGAGACACTGGACTGTTTCTCTTCAGGAGTTTAGATACATAAAGATATCTTTATATTCCTTCAGACTTGAGTTGTAATCTCCAGACCTCCTCACACACGCGCTCTTGACTTGCACATCCACTGTTGTTGTTTCCACCTTTGTCTCCTGCTGTTTACTGGCGATTACATGTTCTTGCACTTCTTTGTGGAAGCAACGGCTCAGTTATGAGTGTTGCCACCTTGTGGACCCACTAATTACTTCAAATAATTCCAGGCGCATGTGCTGTTCAAAGTACGTGTGGTTATAAAAGCCGGGCCACATGCGTTCAGTGCTCGAGCTCTCTGCTGATGACGAAATTTACATCACACAACCTGTACACAGATGCCTGGCGTTCGTGTCTAAAGGCTCTGGTATACTTTGTTTTTCTGCATTCTGGATTGCTACGCACACGGTCGAGTGCTTAGCCTTTCAAAGTATACTCTTTTGACCACAAGCTAATACGACTGCATCCAAGGCATGCACATTATGACTACTTTCTGATACTCTTTTAGTACAGTTAACAGCAGGCGCATGTGCTGACAATGCGCACAATTGAGTACTGTCTGCTTATCGAGAAAATCTGAGACGCACGTGGATAGTCGGCGCAGACTGTTCTGATAACGAAATTAACATGACGCCACTTTGCATCTGTAATGCGGACAACCAAAATATAATTTGTGCAATAAAAAGGCAAAAAGAATTCTGGTTCAGACCGAACATGTTCTTGTTCTTGGGGAAAAAAAATTTATAGAACAGACCCCAAACATTTAAGTCATTTTAAACTTGACATAGTGTCGAAAAAACACAGTGCCCCTTGCCCGAGAAAAACTCTGAAAATAGTGAAAATAGCACCTACCACAGTTTGGGTTTGTCAATCACAAGCATTCCCTTCCTCATCTGAGAAGAATGGGGTGATTGCTTTCTGTTGCAGCTTGGCATCGGCGATGTGTAGATTGTATTGCTCCACTTACCCGTACGAATATTAACCATGGTTTTACTATAGTAATACTGTAGTAAGCATGTTTTTTTTTTTTTTTTTTTTCACAGAAACCATAGTTTTAATGCAATTAGCCATAGTGTCACTATAATATGGTGTTATAGTAACCATGTTTAATTTTGTGGTTCCTATATCACTACAAAATACCATGGTGATACTATGGTTGCTATAGTAAAACCATGGTTAATTTTTGTAAGGGAAGATTAGGTTTAGGGGTAGGGGTTGTAGGGTGTCTTTGGGACTCTGAATAAACACACTGCAGTGATGCCCCTGTACTGTATGTTCGTATTTAATTAGGGGTGTATATAGCATCAATCACTTTTTGGACTTGGTGTACATGGCTTCTGACAAAAAAACAGTGTGAAGTAGTGCAACAGTCAAAAGCATCCGCCTAGCGCATAATTACATAGAAAAAAACAGCACGGATGGTAGAAAAAACAGCACGGACATACACAAAAACAAATTCGGTGGCCCTTACACTGTAGGAGGGACCAGAGTTGAGCTTTATTTATGGACCAGAATATCACGTGAGAATTGGGGTTGGACTCTTTTGACTTGGACCAGTAAGCAACCACCCAGCAACGCCCCAGCAACTGTTTAAAACACACTATCTACTGCATAACAGCGAGCTGAAAACCACACAGAAAACCGTAGCAACCACATAGCAACACTGGTTGAGTGGTGGTGTTTTTTACATGCGCAAGGACCACTAACATAATCTTCAGAAAATGTAGTTGGTTTCAAATACAGTACAGATGCTTGAACAGAGATATCTTAGGAAACCGAATAATAGCTAGGGTATATTCACTTTTCTTTAGGTTCCCAAATACCTTTCTCAGCAATGGGCCAAAGCTTCTGGAGGAGGAGAAGTAGGCAAACTTAGAATCGGCAAGTAAGGTCTATTTTCAAACAAATAGAAACACATTTTTTTTTCCTTTTGTGTATTAAATCTTTGCACCCATACCCTTTTCTCTCTCCAAGAGCTCAAGGGAAGACTGTGGTAAGCTTTTATTAATATTTCTAAAGACACTTTCACTTATGGGTTATGTTTGCTCCACATCTTTTATTAAGATGTCACTGTTGATTTGCATAATTAGTATGATAGGAATCCTTTCTGATACTGGGCTTGGGAGAGAGAACTTTGTTTATATAGGGACTGATTGATTATTTCCTCAGGTGTCGTTCAATCTGAATGAGGAGCTGACAGTTGTTGAGTGCTCTGGTGAGAAGGTTTCATCAGTGCGCTCCCCCAGAGAACACCCCTTTACCATACAGGCGGTGGGGGGTCAAACCCTCGCTGTCTTTACAGAGAGTTCAGGTGAGTGTAAGAATTGTCTCAGACACTGTAATTAGTATTAGGTAAGGGTTGCACTAAGGAATTTGATAATTGTGACACCTTTCTGTCCAACATCAAAGGTTAAGGGATAGTTGTGGCCAATTTCTAATTATATGAATAACTCCTATATATTGGCCAATATTAGCTGATTATTTGCCTGATATCTGACTATTTTGAGGTGATCAGCCTTGGTCAATTATTGCGCCTGATTAGCCAATTAACAGAAGTTGTCTTTCCACCTGGTGTCAGTTCCAAAGTCTATGACCTTGGTAATGGATTCACACATTTTACACTGATGAGCCAAAACATTATGACCACTCACAGGTAAAGCGAATAACATTGATCATCTCCTAACAAGGCCACGTGTCAAAGTCTGGGTAGATTAGATGGCAAGCGAACAATCAGTTCTCATGGTCAACATGTTCAGTACAGGATAAATGGGCAGGAGACCTGATCGACTTTGACAAGGGCCAAATTGTTATGGCCAGTCGCCTGGGTCAGAGCATCTCTGAAACGGCAAGGCTTGTGGGATGTTCCCGGTCAGCAGTATAGAGTACCTACCAACAGTGGTCCAAGGAGGGCCAAACCTCAAACCGGCGGCAGGGTGTTGGGTGCCCAAGGCTCATCGATGTGCAAGGGCAATGAAGGCTATCCCGTCTGGTCCGAATTGACAGAAGGTCTACTGTGGCACAAGTCACAGGGGAAGTGATGGCACCAGGATGCACTGTGGGAAGACGACAAGCCGGTGGAGGGAGTGTGATGCTCTGGGCAATGTTCTGCTGGGAAACACTGGGTCCGGCCATTCATGTGGACGTCTATTTGACATGTGCCACCTACCTAAACATCGTTGCAGACCAGGTACACCCCTTCATGGCAATGGTATTCCCTGATGGCAGTGGCCTCTTTCAGCAGTATAATGCGCCCTGTCACACTGCACACATTGTTCAGGAATGGTTTGAGGGACATAATAAAGAGTTCAAGGTGTTGCCCTGGACTCCAAATTCTTCAGATCTCAATCCGATTGAGCATCTGTGGGATGTGCTGGGCCAACAAGTCTGATCCACGGCGCAAGTTGCAGGACTTGAAGGATCTGCTGCTTATGTCTTGGTGCCAGATACCACAGGACACCTTCAGGGTGAACATGAAAAATTATCACCAAACGAACAACTTAGAACAAAAACATCAGTGCATAATTTTTGTCATAATTTTAAGGCGAACTAAACAAAGCCTGTTTGCCCTGTGAGTAAGCATTTCTTTTTAAGTCACATAAACTTGCAGTCTTCAGAGGCCATTGTCTTTTCTTTGAAACATGTTGATTTTATGTCATTGCTCTATAGATCGCTATACTGTATAACAGTGCAGCTCATATGCACAACATAATAATAGCAGCCTGACTGAAATTCACACAATGCCAAGTGTGGAATTGCAATTATTGTGTTCTGCGCTTTTATTCACTTAGGATTATAATTTTTTTTTAGTTGTCTGCTTAGCGCTCACAAGCCCCAGGTATTGATTAAGCGGTTGCTAAGCAACAGGTAAGCCACCGAAGTAGGCTCTACTTGTACAGTTAAAAGCTTTTTCTGGGGGTGGAATGGTGGCAGTGTGTTTTTCTCAGTAAGTTATGAATTGAAATAGTTCAGGGTTTTGAAAGGATTTGTAGGATAATGCAGTGCAAAACACTTCTTTGCTATTTATTTATTTTTATTTTTTGTAGTATTGAAGAAGACTTGGAGCTGTTTGAGAGACGGCAGTCATACTGTACGTCATTAAGTGATTAGGGAGCAGAAGGACATGCTTGTTTGTCTGTGTCTTAAAGGCCAAAACTAATAAAAAACCCCGCAACTAGGATCATGAACAGTGATTACTTTCAACTGCTCTTAACATTTATTTATTTTCATTTCGTAACTCTTCAGGAGAAACGGCAAGCAGAGGTCAAGAGTCACGTCTAATGGCTCTTGGTTTAAAACATGTGATTCAGACATGGTTACACGTGTCTTTGGCTTTTAGCTCACTGATTTATAGATGCACAGACTCTTGAGTGAAATGTTTGTGCAGATTTTAGGTTTATCATTGGAATACTGCATCCTTAAAACAAGATACATTTACCTGAAGCAAAATTGCATTATATTGAGTTTTTTTTTATTATTTATTTTATTTTTTTAATTTAACATGATTTTATAAATTTGTTTTCCCTTTGAATTGAGGTTTTTTTTTTTTTTTTTTTTTTTTTTTTTTGCATAATTTTCACTGAATTATTTTAGATTTCTCTGAAAGCAAGTATTAATCTTTTGTCATTTTGCTTCTCAAATGTTGCTTCTTTTAAGAATGTTTAGACAAAATGACTGAGTTAGAAAAGGATTTTTGCAGTGTAAATAGAAAATGTAAAACCTCACTCCCTTTTTTCCCCTCATATAACTGCTCGACTGCTTTTGTGAGCAGTCGGTCTGTCAGAAAGCAGAAGTGGATATACCAGATGCCCTGTTATTTTGATAAGCTGTCAAGGTTGAACTTTTTTTTTCTTGTTTGTGAACCACACAGAGTCCTCCACAAGGTTGAAGAGAGGCAGCTTGACTTGATTGACATGGCACATAAAGCCTGTTGCCAGGTTGAAGTTAGACCCAAAGAGTTGGACTTGATCACACACATGTGCAGTATCTTTTTGAAAGTCGAAAATTAGGTTTTCTTTGTTTACAGTAGCGCAGATTTCCAACTGTGGCTAGAAATAGAAATGTCGCCTTTCAGCTTGCACAAGAGTCATGTGACCATGATAATCAGGGGCCATATTATTCACAAAGATTTTTATCTTACCACTAGGAGTTCTCCAAAGAGTTCCTAGTTAGGAGTTTTTGCTTAAAACCTATTCACAAAACTGCTAAGAGCAAGTTTTAGTAAGGAAATCTTAAGATAAGTGTAAGGCAGAGTTGACCTCGTTGCTATGGATGGTCACGTTTTATCAGCGCACTCTTTTAAATCACCCTCAGTGAACCGCTATTTGTCAGTTAAAACAGACAACTAATATATAATTTTTTTTTTATTTAATTTTTTTTCAGTTCATGAACATTTCTTCATCCTGTGTTGATTTAACAAAATGAGTGTGCATCCCGTCAACAGCATCAAAACACTGGGCTCTCTGCAGCGAGAGCACATCCACAGGAAGAAATACGATATGAATTGTTGGACGATGTGCGGTCTGGAGAGGACATATATAGTTTGATAGATGATTCTGCTGATGGGTGACAGAAATTTCCAATTCATCCGCGCTACACAGTTTTATTTTTATGTGGCCAGAGAGCGCAGAGTTCTTAACTTTATCTCCGGTGTAATTGGGTTGTTTCAGTTTGTGGGAGAGTTTAGTGCATCTCTAAGTTCACAATAATAAAAACACCCTCGCGGTTCAGGCAATACCTTTATTTTAAAGGTCAATGTCAACATTTTACTATTTATAATATCACATTATTAAAGTACATCGACTCAATTGTAATTCAGGCAATACCTCTTTAAACGGTCAATGCCATAATAATATTCTAATATATTGTTTTTAATGTGGATTGACCATGCTTCAGATCATTTGTTAGTCACTCTTAGGGAGTTAGAAGTCCTCAGGATGACTTCTAAGCTGTCGTGGGTTTAGGAGCTACTTTTAGCATTAAAATGCTTCATGAATTACTCTTAGATAAAAATTTTTACGAGTCCTAAAATTAGGAGTGACACGCCCCTAGTTTTAAAGAGTTACTCCTAAATTTCCACGTTAGCAGCTACTTTTAGCCTTAAGATTTTTTGTGAATATGGGCCCAAGGCTGAATGACGGGGGTAGGGAAGAGAGTTGATTTAATTTTTTTCCTCAATTGCATGTAGATATGTGAACATATCGTAAGCGTGTTTAGTGCATTAAACACTTTAAATTCCATAAGATAAAAAAAGGTTATGATTCATTTAAGCATTTCACTCTACTTACCACTTGGTAACAAATGTTTCTATTTTGAAATCAGCAGTTTCACTGTTTCTTAATATGAATCTAGGTGGTAATAGATGGGTGGATGCATCTTCGGTTAATGATAATCCTCTAATCTAAAAGACTTGTTGAATTATAACCAAAAGCCAATGAAGTGCTTCATTGTACATGAAGTTAATTTGACCTAAAGATGGACAAAGATCAAAAGGCTTGTGTTGACTTGTGTGTACTATGTATACGGACAAAATATCATGGTGATTGTTAAAATGTCCAACTGTTTGCAAGTGTCAAGGTACATGTGAAATTGAAGGTGTTTCATTTGTGCTTTGTTGTATTTGTGTCAGCCTTTGGCACGTGCAGTTTTCTTTTCCACCACTTTCTAAAACTATTCTTTGGTTTGATTTGTTCCAGTTGTGCCTTTCTTTTACAGATGACCTTGACTATTGCCCATTTCGCATTGTTCTAACATGGTGTGTGCCTTTATTAAAGCTCATGCTTTGAAAAAGTACATAACCAGAAATCTTTGTGCTATTTTCTGTTACTGACAAATTGGTCTCTTAAGGGCGTACGCGTTCTTGAAGCCACATGTTAGCCTGACCGCTAATGTTGATCAATTTGAAAAGGAGCCATTAGTCATGCCTCCTTGGGAGCACTTGATGAGAATATTTGGCGTCTTTGTGGTATGTAGGAGTCTCATTTGCCTGGCAACAATTGCATGTGAGACTAATCCATGAATATTTCAACCGATAATGGGTTTCTTCCATTTTAAATAAATTGCAGTGGGTTAGAAACACATCAGCCACAGATGACGGCTTATAAGCCCTGCCGTGTCTCATCAAAAATGAATGACTGATATCTGCAATTAAAAAGGACCCTGTTTTTGATGTCCACACAACAAACTGTGGTGATTGAAGATGTTTCTGTTTCCTAGTGTCAGAAATGTGCTCTGACTCATTTTAGTGGGAGATTGCATGACAGATTTGATGAAAACAGATGGATAATAGTGTGTGGAGATGTCAGCTAATCCAAAGTGAGTGTAACCATATGTCTGCCATTGCCTAATTTTGAAAGGGGCAACTTAGTACTGTAACTGAATTTAGCTATGTGTTAAACAGAGATGTTTTTCTCCTGAATGCACTCTGAATGTTTTTGTTGCAAACTCTCAGGATGATTAGGGCATTCTGAACTTGATACATTCCCATATTTATTTTCATAAGTTCTTCTGCAACATTTAAATACTCCTAAATATGTTGTTGTCCTGATTTAAACATGAGCTTGTTCTGTTTTAAAGGGATAGTTCACCCAAAAATTATCCATTCTCTCACCCTCATGTTGTTTTAAACCATATAACTTTCTTCTGTGGATCACAAAAGGAGATGTTTGGTAGTATGCTAGTCTTAGTCACTAGTGTCACACTTTCATAGCATATTTGTATTTTTCCACAGAATGAAAGTGAATTGTGACAGAGGCTGTCATTCTGCCTAAAATCTCCTTTTGTGTTCCAAAAGAAAGGCATAAAGGTTTAAAACAACATGCTGGTGAGTAAATGAAGAGAGAATTAAATGTATTGACTGAACTTTCCCTTTTAAATGTCCTACTTATGTCCTACTGGGTATACAGAAGAATTGCTTCAGATGTTGTGTTTCAGAAGCAGTGCACAGATACTGGAATATTAGTGATTGATGTATGTATGTAATGCATGTATGCCATATGCTCTAAAATTGCACTCATACCCTTTGGATCAATGCTGGAGGAAATTTGACAACTATTAAACAGCTTTGTAGGTCACGTTTTACTGCATAATAATGAAAACTTTCAATTTAGGACAGTGGTGCTATGTCTCTTACAAGCTGACTTAACTGCATATAAGAAAAAAAAAATGTAGCTCTATTTATACAGCACACTGTAATTTGTCAAGTTACATTGCACAGCCATAAGATTTATCACAGTTCACAGACAAACTCATACACAGTCTTACAGTCCAGACTGTCACCTAGATTCAGTCAGACTTTTTTTTTTTATAAACAAACATTTAAACAGTTCTTTAAATAAATTATATTCTGGCTTTATTTTGAATAAATCTCAAAGACTCAAAATTACAACCTGTTGTTCACTACATTGTATCACATTACCAGAAATCACAATTTGCTCACAAATGAAATGATTATTGCACTTGCATTCAGCCTTTTGATAGTACAGTACTCCGCAATCATCATTAACAGTATATACCATTCTTCTGGTAAAAACAACTTGCAAACAGCAGAAACTACTAACACAAACCCCACAAAATACATAATATCTTGTTTTTCAATGCTGTTAGTGCATGTCATGTAGAAGCAGAGTGGAGTATTCCAGAAGAGGTTCTCAGCTGATGACACTGGTGTGTTTATAAATGCGATGGTTTTTCAGCAGGCCATGTGGTTAGTTCTGGTTGGGTCACTTGACAAAATGCAGAGCCTCACACTGAACCACTGATCCACGACCACTGTCTAGGCTGGTAAGTAGACGAAAGCCGCCTTTCAGAGCAAGCATCACGGTCTCCAGCTTCAGGCACTCTACTGTACACACAAATGTGCTGTCCTGCTTTAACACAAGCCGAGAGCCCTGCTCCGATTTGATGAAATGCCGGAACTGGATGATGTTGGACGACACCTCGAACTCCTCCGGAAAGCCATCTAGCCGGCTCTTGGAGATCTGCACCAGGCGATTCTTCACCTTCTCAATGAAGCTGGTGTCACTACAGTAGATCCTCAGACCCTGGGAGCGCTCGTGGCTATCTGTCACCTCCAGGAAGGCGGGTTCACGTTGCGTGGCTTGCTGTTGCTCCCAGTCCTGGAGCGCTTGGGCCAGCTCACTCAGCCGGTAGAAGTCAGCCTCGCGCCGTAGAAGGCCCACTTCCTTGAAGTCATCGGGCAGTACCAACTCACCCAGACGCAAGAAGTTTAAGACATGCCGGAAGATGGGGCCATCACGGTCAATGAAGGTGTTGCCCATAGAGTCCACGTGCACCACAGGTTTCTTCCCGCTCACCATCTCCTCCAACAAAGAGCCAGGGTGCTTTGCCAGGGTCTGCCGCTGTGCTGCGTACAGGTAGCCCCCCACGTTGATGGTGATGGTGCCCGAGGAAGGTTTCTTAAAGCTCTTGCTGGGCTGCAGCAAGTCTGGGTTGATCTGTCTCAGTTCGCTCTCCATCCTTCTGAGATTCCATTCCATGCCGTTCCTCACACCCAGCCTGGTGGAGTGTGTGCGTGAGTGGGCGGGTGAACAAATAACAGCACAGCTGAGCGGCGCTGGCATGGAGAACAGGAGCAGTGTGCGCTGCCAGCAGTGTCTGAGCCTTTCACAGCCACACACACACACACACACACACACACACACACACACACACACACATATATGTGTGCGCATGCACTCTTACATTTGCAGTAGGAGGAGGGGTGTTAAGGGTGGGTTCTACTGTGTCAGTGGTGTGGGCTCGGGAAAGAGAGAGCGCATTACACGCTGCCCTCCACTCTACATGCTGAATTTAATCACCTTTCCACTTCAGCACCTTCTTTGACTCTGGCTCGGCAATTAGCGCTGCTGTCCTGTGATGAAAGAGCTCCTCGGTTGGGTGGCTGCACGTGAACTCACCGAGAGGGCCAAATCACAGGGATCACACATAATGAACAACCTATGATGAAACTGTGAGAAGTGGGAGATGTTTTCATGTCTATCTTAAGTCATTGCTTTGAAGAGCCATCGGTGTGATGTGCCGACAATTGGCAGCGTTATCGGTAAATGATGGCTAGATGAAGTACAATGTAGGTGTAGTTATGTAAATTATTTGTCTGTTCTTCATTTCAAAAGGGATGAATGCATTGAAACGTTCTCACTCTCTTTGAGGGAGAAAGGCTGCTTTTGCTTTGATTGACCCAGTTATTAATGTTGTACGGTAGAGCCACGAAGAAGCCTTTAAGATTAATCTTGAAGTTATGGGCACCGAGCCCGTAATTGACCTCAAGCCATCTTTAAGGATGTTAGACATGAAACGGAGACGTATGGTGCTATGTCACCAAGTAAACCACCCAGTGATGAGAACCTGGAATTGATATTCTTATCATAACCCCATCTATACATGGGCTGTCTTACAGAAAAGAGCCTGAGCCTTTGTCTGTCTCAAGGAAGACATGCCCTTAAACAGCAGCAGAATTACTGTGACATCTCTTTGAGTAATGTCACTAACACTTACAAAGCCTGTCAGTCATTCTTGAAGTATGCCATGTAAGTTGACTCGAAACAACTCTATAACAGTAACGGCAGTCCTGGGGAGAGGGACTCTTTGGAGCCAACTTTTGTGCAATGCACGTCATTGTCAGCTGAGATGGGGTGGAGGCTAAATTGCAGTCTGTAGTTGATTTGACTTTATTTAAACCAGCTGATATACAGTATACATAGTGTTATCACCCAAGACACATTCTTCTCACTTTTTCACTGAAGGATTCTTAATTTTGATAAAACGACAGATAGTCATAGGCATCATTTACGGTCCCCACCACTTTTTAAAATGGCTCAAGAGTTTTTATTTTGTTGGTGTGCGTTATCAAGTGATCTGGCAGTGGACTTTTTATTTATTTTTTTTTTATTTTTTTTTAGTGGTGGTTGTGGTTTTCATTTGTGGCGTAAAGTGGCAATGTCCTCTCCTGCACACGGCTCTCAGATGTGTGCTCTATTTGTTAGCTGTATGTTTAAGTAAAAAACTAAAAAACTAAATTCAAATAAATTTGCCCCTGCTCCTAATATACAACTACTAACACGAAGCTGCAAATTTGGTTTATTAAAAATTTGAACTTGCAGACCTGTTTCTGTGATGGCAACTCACAAGATGAGCTTCGAAGAACAGAACAATTTAGGATTGTGTCCGATTGTCAACAGTTAAATCCAGTTAACTCCGTAATCCCTGTAAATAACCCTGATCAATATTTTGCATTAAGATATATATATATATAGATATATATTTTTTTTTTTTCAAAACAATAAAGGATCATAAATTATTTAAAGATAGTCTAAATAATATTCAAGAGCTAAGCCAAATAAACAGCACAAATGTTTCCGGCTCCACTGTCCCCACCACTTTTTAAAAACAAAGTGACGCACATGCACATAGCTATGATTACTGATTCAGTGACTGTGCATTATAGTCATATGACTGATTATGTTATAGAGGATGGCTCAGTCATGGTTTTAATCATCATTTGAAAACTGGTTTTATTCAGCTGCATCTGAATTGCAAACAGGCATTAATTATGTCACAGAAAATAGTAGTCGGCTGACCTGCTTTTCCATATATCTCATTATTTTAATTAGTGCACTTGTTTGTGCAACTTAGGGAGGCCCAAATTAATTTTAGTTTATTAGTGAACAAGCACAAGAAAGCAAATGTAGATCAGAGCACATGAATAAGAAATTCTATTTAGACTCAAAAGAATATGACGTGTCAACAAGTGCAGAGTCAATCAGAGGAGGCGACATGGAGCAAATGCTGTGCTTTTTAGCCATACCAGTGAATTGTATGCTTTCAACTTTGAGGCAACAGTTTGGTGTGGGCCCTCTTTTGTTCCAGCATGACAGTACCCCTGTGCACAGAAATAGTTTACTGAGTCTGCTGTGGAAGAACTTCCCGGTGAGGAAAAAGTCCAGATCAGAACACAATTGAACACCTTTAGGATAAGTTGGAATGCCAACTGCCCAACATAAGTGTTTAATGTTTTTAGAGCTGTACAGGTTGTAGTCCAAAAACCAGGAACAGAGTTCACCATGGGTTCCCTCTGCATTTTTCTATGGGTTTTTATAATAGGGTTTTTCAGTTTATAAGTAAAATAAGGTCTACATTACTTGACGATACATGGACGTTTTGTTCTACAACATATGTAAATTACACACTTTCATACTTCAAACGTGAATTTTGAAGCTCTAAAAGAATAGCATACTTTTTTAAACACATGGCAACTTCAAAATTCACACTTGATGTATAAAAGTGTGTAATTTATGTTGTAGAACAAAACATCCATGTAACGTCAAGTAATGCTTACCACAGACCTTATTTTACTCATAAATTGAAAAACCCCATTATAAAACCCTAAAGAAAATTCCTTTGGGAATAAGCCTTCCGTGTTCGCCTACAAATTGACATCATGGTTAATTAGCTCTATTGTGTCTGTATGTTTGCAAATCAGGAAAGTCAGAAATCTTGAAGTAGTGTTTGATGATCAGTTGAACTTCACGGACCACATCACAAAGACAGCCCGATCATGCAGATTTGCACTGTACAATACTAGAAAGATCAGACCTTTCCTGTCTGATCATGCTACACAACTTCGTGTACAAGCTCTTGTCATTTCTAGACTGGACAACTGCAATGCTCTTCTGGTAGGACTCCCTACATGTATAGTCAAACCTCTGCAATTGATCCAGAATGTGGTATATGTTTGGTTTTCAATGAGTCCAAGAGTACACGTGTCACGCCTCTCTTCATCAAACTGCACTGGCTGCCAATGCTTGCTTATGTCAATTTCAAGGCATTGATGCAACAGCCACTGGTTCTGTGCCCCCATTCACTACTTCAAGTTTACAGTATGTGCCCTCCGGAAGCTTTCAATCGGCGGATGATGTGCGCCTCGTTGTGCCAAAAAAAGCGCTTTCTCTGACTTTCACTTCCACCATTCCTCGCTGGTGGAACAACCTTTTGAACTCCACCCAAGCAGCTGATTCTCGAACTACTTTTAAGAAACTTTTAAAGACGCATCTCTTTTGTGAGCACTTGGCCCTATCCTACTAATGCACTAACTGTCTTCTTAAAAAAATTAAAAATACAACAAATGCATCACTCCATTCTTTCACCACTGTCTCTCACCTTCCTCCCTACTTGTACTTCTATGAGCAATTTGAAACTCTGCATTGCAGCACTTCTCATGTTACTGCCTCCTTTGGACCAATCGCTTTTGCTGTATTCCTCATTTTTAAGTCGCTTTGCATGAAAGCGTCTGCTAAATTAATACATGTAAATGCATGCTAATCCCCACAACTAGACTAGAACCTATATAGCAGAAAATGGAGGGATGAATTCTCATGGCTTTGAAATTAAAATCTTATCTAGCACATATAGGTGTGGTGTTCAGGTGTTTACATACATTTGGCCTTGTAGTGTATGTACTACACCCATGACTGTAAAATGTATGCATTATTTAGTGTTGTCGTCTTAGTCTGTAAGAATGGCAACCATAAGAGAAAAAAAACTTAATTTACTTGGTTTGCTATCTGTGCGTAATGTTTGCAGACACTGAATTATCAAGTGCGCAGTAGTTCAAAACAAATATGGAGATGGAGCCAACAGAGTTAGAGTGGGAGAAATTGTGCCACACACATTATTTAAAAAGCCTCTGAGGCAGATGATTTAAGAGTCTTATTACTTTATTGTCATATATCTCCCTCAACTCCCTCAGAGGTAACTTCACAGTGTTATGGCACCTATGAAATTTCAGTGTTGAAAAGACTGCTACTCGGTCAAAAGCCAGGAGTGTCGCAACTAATGAAAAATCTAAATTAAAGCATAAATTAAATGCTACAATGTTGTAAAATTTAGAAAATATCTGCTAGAAGATACAAATGATCAAAATAGCAGGGGCCGTGATGAGTGATGAGCTAAAGAGACCTTGAGGCTTTGAAAAGACTCTTTGCGCTGTTCTATGCTGATGAAGAGACATCTGAAGAATGAAGCTGCAGCTGCAGGTGGGTGTGTGAGAGTGGAGGAAGGGAGGATGTGTCCTGATGAGGGCTGTGAATGTTGCTGCTCTTTTTTTTCTGCATCTGTGGAAGGAAATCTGGTGGGATCTTTTGAGGAGGTGGAAGATTGACCCCCGGTAACCTCGCTATCATCTCAGCAGCGGAACTTCAGCCCACCAACAGGTTGAACAACTCGCGCCACCCCCAAACAGTCCTACTCCATTGAGCCCGTGTTAATGCATCTCCCACTGATCTGAATATTGTTCCTGTGGAAATACTTATGTAATGTTACAGGGCTTGTAAGATGCTGGGGGGGGGGGGGGGGGTCACATGATGTTTGGGGAGGAGATGTGAACCTTGAGGTCTTGGATTGCCCTGACCCCTCTTCATAGCCTCTAGGTAATTGCGAGGAAAATGGATGCTTTGTTGAAGTTGTGAAACACAAGTGGGCGTTTTTATGGACTTACTCAACAAGTGCTCCAACACTCATCTGGCAATAATTGACAATAATTGAACGCATTAGTGAAGCTCTGATGGATTTTGTGAGTGAAATATTTCTGCCCTTTTTAAAGGCCTCAGGGGCAATGACCGCAAGGTATTACAGACATTGCTGTACAATTAATACAATCAAGCCAATCCATTAGACTAACTTCACAGTGTGCCAACAAATGGGAGCCGGCTGACAGCTGAGCAATGCAATGATGTTGCATGGGAGGTACAGAGAAGCTCATTGGAGTTTGATTAAAATCATCACTCATTGCTGGTTCAAACACTTCAGGACAAAAGCATACAATCCCACTGGCTGAATCATAAAATTTCAAATGTCAAGTTGAATTTGAAAAGGGGGGCTTTTTGTGTTCCATTTAAAGAGCGCTTACTTTTGAAGTACATTAATGTTCAGTGCTAAGTGGAGCCATTGGTTGTCCTGGGGGGCCTGGCAAAATTCACATTTTTGCTTATCTTTTGTACTCATTGAGTCATGGTGTTATGCATGACACAATGGTGAGTGAGCATCACTGTGCAATGTTAAAGGAATAGTTTCTGCAAAAATGTGAATTGTCATAATTTCCTCTCCTTCATGTCATTCCAAACCCTTCTAAAGTGTTCAAAGCTCCAAAATAAAAAAAAGCACCTTAAAAGTTTCGTAAAAGTAGTCCATTTGACTTGGCTGTATTCCAAGTCTTCTAAAGCCATACAATATGTTTGGGTAACGAGTAGTCTAAAATGTAATTTATTAAATCTTCCCCTTTTACTGTAGCTCGCAAATCAAATATGGTGCCACTGGACGCGCTTTGTCAATGGTGTTTATTTACGAGACACGCAAGATTCAATGGCATTTGGAGTCAATGGTGTTGACACGCCAGTGGATAGCGCCTTGTTACGCATGCATATTACCTCATCAGTTCTTTGAAACAATGTAAGGTCATAAATGGCTTAAGAAGAAACCGATCGCCACTGGTAGATTTTTGCCCATTACCCCGATTTTGCGTTGCATGTAAACACTTTTACTGGCGTTCTTATCCAATGTACGCAGGTGTTGTGCGCATGCCTCTTTGCAATTTGACGTTAAAAGCAGAAGATAACTATTATTTCAAATCTCATGTAAACGCGGTTTTCATGCTTTTTTTTTTTTTTAAATAATCTGATTTTTGGGAGTTAAAAGAGTATTGGTGAGCATGTAAAACTGGCGCCACCCTTGCAAACTCAAAACAACTCTTTTTTTTATTTTTTTTATTTTCATGCTTGCCAAATGTTTTGCTGAGATCTCGCTCTCTTCAGTCAGAGGTATGATACACTTGCCGTGGCAAAATGTTGGAGGGATGACACATACCAACTCACCACAACTCTCTATGCCCTGTCAGGTGGAGCTCGCCGAAATTACAACAGGAGTACCACGTGAGCATAAACAATTATAAAAGAGTGATTTAGGAAGTGATTCAAGGAGAAACCATGTGTGATTGTGTTTTTATTCCCCCCAAGGCTTTCCATGGAAAGTGTATGTCCATAATATACAGCTTTCAGTGAGTAAAGAAATGTCTTTCCTTAAAAACAGACTGTTGTGCATCCGCTTTCTGATTTCATTGGTCAATTTTGTAGGAAAAAAAAAGCTTGGTGACGGAATCGCATAGATTACAATCAGCGTTTGTGATGTTATGCAGCTGAGTGGGATAAAGACGTTCAGATCAGCTTGAGGTCTTGTCAGGTCTGAAAATCACTTAAAATCGGCTAGTGTGGCGCCGGCTTAAACGGGCTCATTGACGGCTTGATAAAACCTGCCAATAGTCCCACCTACTGGCCAGAACAGATAATGTTCAACAGCTGGCTATAAATGCGAGGGCTTTAAAACTCAGTGAAATGAATGCACAAGAGGTAATCTTCCATGGCCAGTGCTTACCGCTTTTCATCCTCTGTTCCTTGTAAAAAGCTATCATATGGCTTGGAATATAGTACAAGTGTCATATGGATCACTTAAAAAAAAACAAATCTGTAATTTTGGAGCTTCACATTATTTTCATTATTTATGGAAAAGAGCGATCAGGACATTTCTTTAAAAAAATCTCATTTTATGTCCCCTGGAAGAAAATCGATACAGTTTGGAACACCATCAGGATAAGTAAACGAGTACAGAAATATACTGAACTATTCCTCTAATTTTGTGTAAAGAATAACAAAATGTAATATCCTTGTTGTTCAGACAAGCTGGCTCTTGAAGGTATGGTTGTGCAGCGAGCTGAGTGCAGACCTGCAGTCACTGAGAGCTACATGAAATTAAAGAAGTATGTCTGTCTTCATTCAGAATGATCTGATCCTGTCAAATACATTTCAAATCACATACATCTGACCCTCTAGAAATGTATGTTTTATTCCCAGGCTGCAGATTGAAGAATCCACCAAACCTCTTCGTTTGTCTCAGAAGCTTGACAAAGCTGTTACAACCAATTACAAACCTGTGTCCAATCACAGCCATAGTGTAAGTGCATGATCGGTGTGCAAGAGAAAGATGTCAGAAATACAGCAAGATGAACACTCTTGATTGCTTGTGTTTCTGTTTAGGTGGAATATGAGAAGAAAAAGAAAGAGGAAGGCAAACGTGCGAGAGCTGACAAACAGAAGGTTCTGGAAATGCTCTTCTCTGCCTTTGAGAAGCATCAGTACTACAACATTAAAGACCTGGTGGACATCACAAAGCAACCAGTGGTGAGTTGACCAGTTAACTGCAACCTCCTAACTAGGTGTTACTTGATAAAGTGAAAATCACAGAAAGCTCTCTTCCATGTAAAATTTCGAATTTTTGTCCTAACCAGCCATGATGAGCGACAGGACATTTGGTTGATTGCTTTGTTTCTATTTCTGTGGTATCAAGCTGGGTAGCCCGACCCACAATGAAATCTTACTGGTTCAAAATCCTGCTCCATTTAAGGGCATTTAAACTTTAAATAGCTTCTGATCGCACATAGTTAGGATGAGTGTAAAAACACAGTTCCTTATGCTCAAGAGCTTATGCTCTAATGCAAATGTGATATTTTGAATCTTCTAAATCTGCATTTGCATACTGTCTTATGTACAGACATTTTAAATGGGTAAAAATGAACAAGAAAACACCAAGAAAGCTATGCATGGTTGATTATATTACAAGTAAGCTTAATGTTCCTATGAATAAATGCCACTTAACCACTGCCTCAAAAGGATTGGTGAAACTTAAATGTGATTGAAGTTCGATGAGTCATAACTGTATAAATGACAGAACCTTAACAGAACAGAGTACAACCAAAGTCCCTTTCAAGGCTAGTCAGTCCACTTGGCGGCCATCTTTGGAACGTTCCTGGGGCTGCTGTACAGCTATTTATATGGATACCAGCTAATGTGCATGCATGTGCTTGTTTTGATTGACAGGCGATGTCTGTATCTTAAAGGTGATTGGGTCATTTACCTGTAAGGCGGGACTTCCTTTTCTATAGCTGTTGGGCGATTTTCTCCCATTCATTTTAATAGAAGTGGTCCGTCTCTGGTACAAAATAGACATAAGTAAATTGGTACTTGCCATAGTGGTCTTTTTCAGGGAACAGCAATCATTGTATTGGATTCATTATGCAAAATAAAGCCAAAATTTAGGATGATTTCCTCTAAATAAATAAATACATTGCTCACTTTTTGAGAATCCCGAAATATTATGTATTGTGAAAAGCACTATACAATATAAAATGAATGGCATAAAATGGGATTGGGACTATCTATTTGTTAGATGGGGGAAGTATTCAGAGAACCTGTTTGAAAACAGTCATAATTTTTGAGATTCTATTTGGTGCCACAAGTGGTGCAGAATTATAAACTTTACCTTTAACCACATGAGACCCAAGCATGACAGCTGTGTGTGCCCTTTCCATTTCCCTTTTTGATTTGTAACTCTAAGCACCTAATAAACATGCAAAAATAAAATAAAAAAAAATTCTAGTGGAAATAGTTTTCCTAAAAATTGATGGCAACATATGTGGACTAAGTTGTTTTATGTTTGCAGGAGTGTTGTTTATTCATGTTTGAGACATTACAGACATTACATCAGAAATTAGCATAATTAATTCTGATTCAAAGTAATGGCCAGCATCAACCAATCACTGCCAGCCATGTTAAAATAAAATTATACATAAACTCTGAATCTATGTACTGATTACCATTGTCCCATGTCTGCCAAACATCATCTGCAGCCTGAAACTGAAGTTTTAGATGGATTTTAGGATTGAATGCATTTAGCTGCATAGAGAGCTATAGGATGCTCGCTTGCTCCCTATTTAATGGATGATTTAACCTCCAGTGTGCTGTCTGTCTGCACTGGTCTCAGAACAGTTAGAAATGCACCTTATTTTCATCCTAACTCCATATAAAGCCTCTGAAAGCAAAATTTTTTCAGCTTTAGGACAATCCCATTGATTCTCAATGTGTAAATGCACAGTAAATATAGGATGTCTAATGAAAAAATGTGCTGAAGGGCACATTAGAGTACATTTTGTTTAGCAGCATGGCGTTTTGCGATAAATCGCTCAAATAAAAAAATGGCATATCAGATGAAACTAGAGACTCTAATCATTTGACTCAAACAGGTTTCAATTTAAAAACGTAATAAGGTTTCTTACCAGATGTAGTTTTGTTGGCGTTTCTGCCAAAGACAAACTCTTCTGTGATTGGTGCCATGTTGTTTGGTCACATGACTCCTTGCGTCGAAAGTTTAACCTTTTACTGACAACACAGAGTCTCCTGAACTGAGATCAGTATGATTAAATTAATTTGAAATACAACATCCATGCATGTGTAAGTGGGGTTGCACAAGGTTAAGAGTTGCATGTATGATTAGATTCTGGTTGCCTATTGATTTACCTTTCTTTCCTCTAGATTTACTTGAAGGAGATTTTGAGAGAGATTGGAGTGTACAATTCCAAAGGGCCTCATAAGAGCACCTGGGAGCTGAAGCCAGAGTATCGCCACTATGAGGAAGGACAGGAGGATGAGGAAAAGATGGAATAATGCTGTATAAATGCCACTGCTCGCACAATACCTAGTTGAGTTTTTTTTCACCCACATACTGTTTCTTTTTGTGCCAGATCTGTTTTGATCTCTGAGAAACAGACACGAGTATAAAAAAACAAACAAAAGAAAAAAAACTTTTTTTGTGTGTGTGTGTGTAATATTCATCAGTATACTTTGGCAACTCTTGTTGCGTCCTGATTTTTAATTTTTGTCATCATCGTCTGGTCACTCTATGCGAGTGTCGCTGATACGCAAGCAGTTCGGCAAAGTCATACACAACTAGCTAACTGAATCACAGTCATGAAATTAGCCAGTTAGGAAGTACTAGCTGGCTAGCGGCTACCTAGCCCTGCAGTCATGTAAACCAGTAATGAGACTAGGGGTACGTTTACATGACAACGATGTACTAAAAACTTAAAAGTTTTTCCTTTTGCGTTTTTGAAAAGTTTCGCGTACAGACGACAAGGTTGTCAAAATGATCCCCGTTCACACGGATCCGCGAAAATGACTAAAAACGCTGGCCAGTAATTGCCGATGTCATTTGTAAAGAAACACTACATGCCTGCGCACATAAGCATTCTTCCACAGAGTGGTGAGTACAAACAATGAAGATGGCTAAAACATTGAGCAATTTTGTCTGGACAGACGATGAGGTTGCTTTATTACTACAGTTACTTTGCTGGAGAAGCGTCAATAAACTCAATCTTGAGCAGCACAAACACTGTCCTGTAGTCCGCCATTGTAGTTTTGAATGTCTCGCGCATTGTTTTGAAGTACTCACGCGCATGAACACATGATAAGCGTGTGCATGACGTCATCGTTTCACAGATTCGTGTTGTTGTATGTTTACACGGAGACAATAACGGCATCGTTTTCAAAAACTTGCACTTTGAAACCCGTTTAAAAAAAAATCAAACAGGTTTCAATTTAAAAACGTAATAAGGTTTCTTACCAGATGTAGTTTTGTTGGCGTTTCTGCCAAAGACAAACTCTTCTGTGATTGGTGCCATGTTGTTTGTCGTGTAAACGAACAGCCAAAACACACAGTTTTCCATTTTTAGTTAAACATTGTCGTGTAAATGGCCCCTAGGTAGCTAGCTAACTATCCGGCTAATATGATATCGCTGTGTGCCGAACAAGACAGCACTGACAATGCAATACAGCTACTGACTGAACACAACAGCAACTCTGGCGTCAACACCATTTCTGTTTATTAATGTACTATTTAGTTAAATGCCATTTAGCCAGTTTTGAGGTCTAACAAACATGTGGAATGCATTTCCTGTCCCATGTATGTTATGAAAGCTCGAACGATATGAAAAAAAAAAATATTGTTATAATATTTTTGGCCATATCCTCCAGCCCTAGTTGTTCAGCTTCATGTACTTTTAAGTATAAGTACAATTATTATACTTATGATTTTAGGGTGAAATATGGGCTGGCTTTGTAAGTTTCACCTGCAAGTCCTTAGATACTGTTAGTTTAATGTTCGGTCTCTGACTGTTAACAAGCTTATTAAAAATGCATGCCTTTAATGCATGACAGAAATGCTTAGTTTTGACATTTTATACATTCTAATTTTTACAAACGTGTGTTAATGAGCTGTGATCATTAAGATGAAGTTCACAAAGTCATTTATTACTTCATAACATGCATACAACAATCTTATAACAGCAGCATCCATAATAAACAGCAGTGTTTATTATGAAACTGGTCGAATATCATTGTGGGAGAACAAAGCATTAGATAATTTAATAACTTTAATGTCCTGTATATAATAAAGGGGGCATTTACATAGCTGTTCATCTGGGCTTTCTTTCCAAGCCCTATCTAATGTGTGAAAGTCATGTGTGGTAGGTACTGTAGGTGTGAAATTCAATTTCATCACCACCTTCATAAATGTTTCAGTCTTTCGGCCCTCCTTAAAGAAATGCATTTATTTTTCTTCTGCTTGGGCTGATCCATCATGCTATTTGGATTTATAGTTTTGTCTGTGGAAAAACTGGCAAGGAAACAGGAGTCACAATAGAGCCTTCAGAACTTAACCTATAAACCTCCACAGAAAGCATGTGCTCAGGTAATACATGCTATTATGTAGTTTCACCGGTCGTGACCTTAGCAGTTTGCAGTAATCATTGCACATCTTTACAGTGGTAACTTCTTGACATCTAGTCCATTTTGCCAAACCATTTACAATGAAGATATACAGTCTTCAGCATAGTTTAAAGCCTCATACCTTACAATCCTTTGAGTTATTTAATATCCTCTTTTTTTTTTTTTTTCTGCCACATTCATGGTTGACTCCAGCTTGGCTTTACTTCTGCAAATATAAAGTACAGTATTAAGCAAATTTACCATCATATGATCCAAATAGGTATAATGTGTTTATATGATGAGGCACAAGGGCTCTTGACATAGTTTATGAACACTCACATACTAGTGCAGTCCTTGATGGTACAGATAACAGCTGTCTCCTATACATATAAATGCATTTTTATTTAAAAGGGCACCATCCACCTGCTCTCAACTGATGCACTGACCCTAGTGAGAGAGCCATCTATATCCTGTGTTCTCAATTCCATCTTAGTGAGGAAGAGGGAGGTTGCATGTCAGTTTGTTATTTCATTACTCCATTGATTCAGTCTTTCATACCTGATAATCAAATGCATGATCGTTCATAAATAAGTGTTAGCAAAAGTAAAAACAGCAGCTCTCCCTTGGCTCAATTCATCACTTTGATAAAAAAGTGTGAATCATCTATGGATGATGTCACCTCAGTTCAGTAATAAAGTGATTAAGCACGTCAAGGAGTTAATTAATCTCTACAAACCAGCTAAAGTTCAGAAACCTTCGAATTTGGACGGATGCTACATCAGCAGCAATTAGTCATAATAGTGCAACAAAGTTCAAGGAATGAGGAAGTGGGAGACAGCGAATCCAACTCAAAGGTAGATTTATTCTTCACGCAAAAACACATTTGCTTGACTGTGTAACAGTAAAACTTCACACAAACACTCAAACGATATATATAAATTAGGACTGGCAGCGGCCAACACACTCGAAGCTTCAGCTGGTCTCTCCCCCTCACTCTGAGGTGTGGGCCCTTTCAGTTCCCCCATCTCTCACTGCAAACAACGAAACCGCAATTACCAGCAATTCATCTCAGGTGAAAACCTCTCTTCCCAGACGAACGCTCGACCATGCCCTCGCCTCCACATACCCCCACCGCCCGACTCAGGCCGGGGCAAATGTTTGGCCCCCGAACATACCCCCTCCCCCCCACCTTCTGGAGAGGAAGTCGCCCCCGACCTGTGGACCACCTTGAACTTAAATGGCTGGAGTGCCAGATACCAACGGGTGATCCGGGCGTTGACATCCTTCATGCGGTGGAGCTATTGGAGCGGGGCATGTTCCGAACAGAGGGTGAATGCTCGTCCTAACAAATAGAAGCGGAGAGTGAGGACCGCCCACTTGATGGCCAAGCACTCCTTCTCTATGGTGCTGTACTTCGTCTCGCTCATAGAGAGCTTCCGAATAATGTACAGCACCGGGCGCTCCTCCCCTCCACCACTTGGGACAGTACCGCACCCAGCCCCCTGTCCGATGCGTCGTCTGCAAAATAAAAGGGAGAGAGAAGTCAGGGGAATGCAGAAGCGGCCCGCCACAAAGTGCAGCTTTTATCTGCGTGAATGCTTGTTGGCACGGGTCCGTCCACTGGACCTGGTCTGGAGCTCCCTTTTTAGTGTGATCAGTCAGTGAGCTGGTGATGATGCATAACATTCAACATAATATAAAAGACACAGCCTCATGGTCTTTTCTTTAATTATTGCATATTTGTATGGAATTCAGGGTTTCTTGTGCATGGTGAGAAAAAGAGCACCGTTACAGGAATACTTTATTTTATCTTTGCAATAGAAATAGCAGTGTGGTTTGGCAATTCATTTTTCTACACTTGTAGTAAAGAATTGCAGTTTAAAGAGTCTTTTTATGTGATATTTTTTATAAGCTTAGTCCACAAGAAATGCTGAACCTCACTGCTATTTGTAATGCCTGGATAATATAACAGGCACAAATATTAAATAATAGGCCTACACATATTAAAAAATTTACAAAAAAAAAACTGGTATATTATATAATATGAGGTCACGGCACATTACATAAATATTCTAAAAAAGAAAAAGTGTTTACAGCTTCTATATTATTTATTTATGCATATTTGCATTTAATTCAGAATTTTTGTGCATGAGAGGAGTAAAAGAGTGCCTGTGTTTGCTAGTTGATTAGGAAAAATGACAAAAAGCTCTCATTTCATTGGCCAGTCAGTTTTCATCACAGTCCGAAGGAAAGAAATCGGACTGCTCTCCGTAAAAAAAAAACTTCGGATTGTCTGCGGACGATTTGTCGGACTTGGTGTGAATAGCGCCATGGGAATCCATTGTTCTTATTCAAAGGCTCGTTAGCAATGAACATTCGCACCGCAAATTCAGTCTTGGTTTGAATAGGCCTTTACACGGACCCTCAATGCTAGAGTTCTGAATTTCTTCTTAATCTGAAACTTTGAACCTTTAATTTTATAATCTGAATATTTATATCTTATTTCACATGTAAAAAATTCAAAACAAAAAAATCTGATGTTTAAAAATACCAATTTGTAAAATATGCCTCAGAAATCTCCAGATTAAATGTCACATATCTACAATTTAAATTAAAATGTAAATACTTCAGTCAATGTCTTAGCTCCATACATAAAGCCTGATGTAACTGTCAGCAGATAATGTTCCAATCTATATGCATTATAGATTGTTGTTAAAGTTTGGGTTACCTGTTATGATGTCATTGGTCATTGTAGCACACTGTAATGTGAAAAAGTAAGCATGTGCTTCTTGGGCTTCTGTGGAAGAACACTTGAGAAGCAGGAAGTTCATCACACTCTTGATGTGCACCTGTGCACCCTCTAAAGAAACAGCGGGTAGGTACTGTTTCTGCCAAACATATCACAGAAACAACATCACAGTATTTTGAGTCTGTCCTTCGTAGCCTCGTTTTCATTCCCGTCAAAAATTAAATATGGCACTACTCTGAATGAAGTATATAGAATACATATACATTTGATATCAGATAGGAAAATATCAATGTCTTACAGGGAAAATACCAGTGCAAAATGAAATGAATTCCATAGGAAACATATAGGCCTTTTGGGCATTTCCATTGAAAACTACTGTAGGGGCACTAATACAAACCACCTCAAAATACAGGAAATAGCACTTCACATGAAAACAGTTAGATCATATTATCAGAGGTTAATTGTGGAATTCCTGCAATACTAGATGATAAAACCACATTATGTGAAATAAATAGCAATCAGATCAGAAACATGTTAGGGTTAATGTCTATCAATATATTTCTGACACATTCAGTGTAATGTCATTCCAGGTTTTACAAGATACTCTATTAAACTAGACATTATAGGCTATTGGATAAATGCAATCTAGTTTACATTTAATTCTTAAAGCAACTTTACTCTGTAACTTTCAAAGCAGCAAAGTAGTTTATCACCATGACACTTGACTAGAACCTTGCCTTGGAGAAATGTACTTGGAACTAAGAGCTATAAAACACTATAGCCCCAAAATACCTCATATACTCTGAGTTTAGTAGGCCTGCCTGTGCTCTGATCTCACTATGTAACACAATTTTTGTTCCTGGGTAGTAAGTGTTATTTCTTAATTGCTTATGCCTCAAAAGTATAGAAAATGGCTATTATTCCCCACAAACTTTGAAAAAAATAAAAAAATAAATAAGTAATAATAATAATAATAATAATTGTTACACGGTGTCTTCAGCAGGTGGTGCTGTTCAACCAGCCATGGTGCAGATCAGCAGTTCTCAATTTATTAGGTCTTGATCACCTTTGAAACTAGCTACACTCTCAATTTTGATATAATAATAGAATAATCTTAATATAATCTGAACTTTTTGTCATTAGGCCTACATTTTCTGTTATTCCTGTGTAACATAAATAAACTAGGTTTATTTACTTGTATAACATCCAAAAATTGAATAAATAAAAAAGTGATAGTGCTTGCAGTAGCAATGTTAAAGGGATAGTTCACTCAAAAATGAAAATTCGGACATTATTTTATAACCCCATATGACTTTGTTTCTTTTTCTGAACACAAAGGGAGAAACTGAAAAAATGTTGTGCTCAGTGATGTCATACAATAACAGTTTATGGTGACCACCTCTTCAAGATTCAAAAGTATAATTCAGACGTCTAATGAATTATTCCATGAATAATTTCATTCCATGAAATGTTTCATTGTCATGAAAGCATACGATAAGGTTTGATGAGAAACAAACCGAACAATGGCAGTGGAACAATGATGGTGTGTATTTTAACTTTTATGGACAAAATAAAGAAAGACAATGTGCAAGACCAAAGGATTTGGATTTATTGACACAAATTAATTACTTGCTCACAGCCACTTCCAAGTCTCCTTTGGCTTATTGGAAAGTCAATACAGCATCAATTCTTCGACTACAAACTCTTCAGACATGTTTAGTAAGTTCGGTTTTCTGGTTTGTGTGCAGCTGTGTTGTGTTCTTTTGTCACTATCACTGTGGATGACCTGTTTTTAGATAAACGTGTTTTCGCTTGAACGCCCCAATACCACGAGGGGCCTGCGTGAACTGTTGCTCTCGTGCCCTATCATGAACATGCACAGGAGATCAACAGTCAGTGAACATTTTTGCTAAATAATACATTTGTGTTAAGAAAAAGAAAGAAAGTCATATGGGGTTATGACAACACAGGGGTGAGTAAACAATGACTAAATTAAAATTTTGGGGTGAATTAATCCTTTTTTTCTTCTTTTTTTCTCCTCAATTTGGAATTCCCAATGCGCTCTAAGTCCTCGTGGTGGCATATTGACTCGCCTCAATCCGGGTGGTGGAGGACGAATCTCAGTTGCCTCCGCGTCTGAGACCTTCAATCCGCGCATCTTATCACGTGGCTTGTTGAGTGCGTTACCGTGGAGATGTAGCGTGTGGAGGCTTCACGCTATTCTCCGTGGCATCCATGCACAACTCACCATGCGCCCCACCGAGAGCGACAACCACATTATAGTGACCACGAGGAGGTTACCCCATGTGACTCTACCCTCCTTAGCAACCGGGCCAATTTGGTTGCTTAGGAGACTTGGCTGGAGTCACTCAGCACGCCCTGGATTTGAACTCGTGACTCCAGGGGTGGTAGTCAGCATCAGTACTCGCAGAGCTACCCAGGCCCACCACTGAACTAATCCTTTAATATATAATGGCTCACCATAAAAACAAAGAATTGTCATAATTTACTCACCCACACAAGTACAACTTTTTTCATCTGTGAAACACAAGATTAAGGGATGAGAGGATCGTGTTTGTGTCAAGCTCCAAAGGCACATAAAAGCACCATAAATTTTGCCCATGTCACTTGTGCGATACAGTAGGGGGCGTACACTGTAGTAACTATAAAAAAATTAAAGGATTATTCAGTGTTCAATACAAGTTCAGCTCAATTGACAGCATTTGTGGCATAATATTGATTACCACAAACATTTATTTTGACATGCCCCTCCTTTTCTTTCAAAAAAAAAAAAAAAAAAAAAAAAAGAAGCAAAAATCTGGGTTACAGTGAGACACTTACAATGGAAGTCACTGGGGCCAATCCGTAAACATTAAAATACTCACAGTTTCAAAAGTATAGCCACAAGACATAAACAATATGTGTGTTAACATGATTGTAGTGTGATAAAACCACTTACTAACCACATCTGTGTAAAGTTATATCCAATTTTACAATTTCGTTGCCATGACGACTTGGCCTCATTGACTTCCATTGTAAGTGCCTCACTCTAACCATGATTTTTCCCTTTTTTTTTTTTTTTTTTTTTAAAGAAAAGGAGGGACGAGTCAAAATTATTTTTGTTGTAATCAACATTATGCCACAAATGCTGTCGATTGTGCTTAACTTGTATTGAACCCGGAATATTCTTTTAAATTGTAAATAAACTTATAGACCCTAAACCCTAGGCTACCACATTTTACAAGACTACTGTTTTCAACAATGTTGATGATCAACCAATAATTTATATACTACAGTAAGTGCAATTTAATCTAATGCTGGAAAACTGTGCTGTTAGGGGCTTTTAAGCACAGACAGAAGATTAATGCTGCCCCTTTTTGTAGAATTAGTGTCTGGGCAAAATTAAGACATTTGCAACCAATTTCATTTTCCCTCGGGAAATAGATAAAGTAAACGAACCCTATGGGTTTGTACAGGAAAAAAATTCACTTTTCCTGTTCAATGTTGTGCTTCATTGCCAGATAACAAAGCACAATCTGCACTTCTCATGTATGTAAGCAGCACTACAAGCCAGATGAGGGCAGTAGTACATTACTGAACTTGCGTAGAGAACATAAAGCTACATTATACTCTTAATAAAAGGAGTTTCACATCTGTAACCAATACAATAATTGATTCACTATGTCCTCCAGCAATGTTTTGACAGTGAAATTATAGTAGATAATATGTGCCAGTCATTTCTTGACACCACACTTCACGTCCGCACGGATTCAGAGATAACAAGAAAAGCAATCAAATTCTGAAATTACCAACATCTTCCCATGTTCAGCTGCATATACAATTATCTTTTGCCCCTTGATACAACATTTAGTGACTCAATTACAGTAAAAATGCTTACACTCTATGGTGAACATTATTGTCCCTCAATCTGTGTTGGTTTGTGTATCCTCAGAGACATGCTGCATATGCAAATGAGTTGCAGTGGATGATATATGTCCAGTGCAATTAAAGTCTTCAAACTGGGGATAAGACAATCAGTGATTTCTCAACATCTCAGACTAAGTCAAAAGCCTTTAACCCATTCATATAAAGGCTGACAGTACATTCAAACCAGTCAATATCCTGTTTAAAGCTCAAACATTCTGCATATGACATCAAATCTTGCCTCACTGGGGATCCTATACTGAGCACTCATGCAGACTTTGGAAAATTAAAGTTCTGCAATATTAAAGGTTTCAAAGATTTACTTTGACCTTTCTTTTATGTTTATTGGCGTTTCATTAATGCTGTCATGTTATATTTATGGCCGTAATTTTATTGTATTTAATTGGAATATGAATATTTTAATGTGTAGCCGATACCCGTAAGCTGTGGGGGACTTTTATAAAATGTGATTTTAATCACAGAATTATAAAGTGCCTTTAGAAAGGGGAAAGTGTTATACTCTAAAATCATAGGATTTTATATAAGGTTCATTATTGGCACAGTGCATGAATATTAACTTTATTATATTATTAACTAAGGACTGTACGATTCACTCATCAGATTAATATAAATCTGCTCTGGAAATCTGTCTGGAACTGATCAAATTT
The DNA here is from genome assembly GCF_019703515.2 of Myxocyprinus asiaticus. Taxonomy (NCBI): domain Eukaryota; kingdom Metazoa; phylum Chordata; class Actinopteri; order Cypriniformes; family Catostomidae; genus Myxocyprinus; species Myxocyprinus asiaticus. Next base: position 10,838,320 of record NC_059353.1, read on the forward strand.
CAATGTTTTACATTTCCATTGAGTCATTTACAGGTACATATGGAAATCATGAATAACAGGTGCGCTTATCTTGTATCTGTGCCAGAAAATGAATTTCTGCTCTCAAGCTTTTTTAGATGTATTACAGGTTATCTTAGAACTCTTAAATAAATCAGCTAAAGAATTGTCTGAATTCTGTTGTGGTTTCTCAAGTTCACAATAATTGAGCAAGATTATATTTCATTATCTTCACAATGAAAGATGAGCAATTATTGGTTGTATCAGTGTAAGAACAGATGGCTAAATGAAAATCTTTGTTCTAACCAAAACCTGTTAATTCAGAATTATTTAGCAAATGTCAACTGAGCAATTGAGGAATCTGACAAATATTGTTTTGTAGTTTTTGGTTATTTCATTTACATTTCTTCAAAACTTAGTCGGACTTGTAGGGTGTCCCGTCATCTGTCCCTTTAACTCACTTTAAAGGGGCATTCAGTAGTTCTCTAGCTAGCGCTAGCATTGCTCTTCTTCATGTACTTTAAGTACTGATACGACAGTGGTGTTAGACACTGTACTGCCATCTATCGACGTGGATCAGCATGATCAATTCTGCTGCCCCCTCCAGATCTGGAATATCATTTGCATCTGGAAAATGTCAGAGTTTGAGGTAAGTTATTTATTACTACTATAATATAACTGCTTTGCCTAAAAACAAACATCAGAATTCAAGTGAACGAACTTCTACAGTTAAGGACAGATTATTATTGTCCCTCATCTCAATAATCTTTGGAGACTATTTACATTTCACGCTATTACTAAAGACAGTTATTACCTTTATTAGAGAACTGCTTAGCGTGAAATAAACCTCAATTATCAAGCGATACAGAATGTCAAGGTAAAGGAAAGTTTAGAATTGTTTTTGATGATCATATTTAGCATGTCCATGAATACTGTATTTGAAGAACTCGTTTTGTTTCCAAGCAAACCAACGTCATGGTTTACTCAAAATCCAAAACAATCACTGTGCCAAGCTACTTTGCACTAAACGAATGAAGACATATGCCATTTCATAGAGGTGGAGGTATATGGGCCCCCTTACTATAGCTGTGATCTTTAAACCTTGTGTATGCCGTACCGATCTTTCTGTCTTCTTGCTATGGAAACTTTTGGTACTTCTTCGGCAGTACAGCTACTGAATTTCCTGTTGTCTCCGCTGCTAAAGCACGATAAAAGTATGTTCCATTGTGTTCTTTTCGCTCTTCGCATCACCAAACAACACTGTGCTAAGCATAGACACGTGTAGCTACATGGGCGGCAGCCAATGTGTGTGAGGATTTTCTTCTTCGATGTTTAATGAAACACAGCGGACCATGTTATTTCAACATGGCGAAACATATTGAAGGGGGTGACCCGCACCATATATAATAAAAACACTTTTTATAGAAAACTATTATGAGTACAGTCTTCATCTCTTGTGAGTGTACACCATTCAGATCACTCTTCACAAAAACACAATTCATTCGTTAAACTTTTTAAATTAGCCCCAAATTACTGAAAGAAAGTCATAGTGGTTTGAAATGATGTGAGGGTTTGTAAATGATGACAAAGTTGTCATTTTGGGTGAACTATCCCTTTAACTTGTATATTTAGTGTACTGGGGACTTCGGTCACTTTCCTCTACTAGATTTGACATAACTCATATTGTTTTAATTCCTCAATGGTTAAGTCAGGGTAGTCTGGGGCCACAGTGCCTTTTTTGGGAATGTCATGTGAGTGGGCTGATGTCGTTTTGCCTGAAAATAAAGTTGGAGCTGTCTGGAAGTTGTGGAATGTGTGGCGGGCTCAGGGCCAGCGCTGTGTTTGGAGACAACTGGGCTGGATAGCAGGGTTCTCAGGGACACCCAGACAGACGGGAGGCAGGTACTGCTGATCTTCATCATTTCCCTCCCATAGCATCCAGTTATGAGGAGTATGAAATAAGGAGAAACTCTTCTAAGAATAGCCTCCATAACACTTGAGCAATATCCCATTATGAATCTAAATGGTTTAGTCCATCGTTTTTTGCAGATTGCTCTTTTTCTGCTAAAGGGAGGACACTACTGTTGATGTTCTTGTTTTAGGGCCAGTGCTTTGTGATGCATTTTGGCAAAGTGTAGGCACTAATGGAGATATACTCCTCAGCCTCTCCCACTGTAAGGGATAGTTCACATTAAAATTCTGACTTCATTTACTCACTCTTATGCCATTCCAAGCCCGTTTGACTTACTTTCTTTGGGGAACACAAAAGGAGATATTTAGCAGAATATCCAAGCTGTTCTTTTCCATACAATGAAAGTGAATGGGCACCAGGGGCTGTCAAACTCCAAAATGGACAAAAATGCACCATAAACATAGTCTTACCCAAGTGATTCCAAGTCTGAAGCTATATGACAGCTTTGTGTGAGGTAATGACCGAAAGTTCTCACTATTCTCTGAAATCTTGCTATGAAAATCTTGCTTGACAGCTGTGGTCACCATTCCCTCTTATTGTATAGAAAAGAGTGTCCTGGTCATTCTGCAAGACATCTACTTCTGTGTTACGGAGAAAATATCAGTAACACTTTACTGTTCCATTTATTGAGGGTTTATAAAGGGATTCATTAATGACTAATAAGTAATTTACAAATGCATTACAAACCAGTGTAAAACAGTTATAACAACATGAATGAAAAGGGCGAATTTCATACAATCATCACGTTAAGCCAAATAGTTAACATTTGAACTTGCATGTTATAAATGCTTAGCAAATACACTTATTCAAACTTACATTCATCAGAACATAAAATGCCCTTCCCTTTGTTAATAGATAATAAAGGGGTTCATTAATGATTAATAAGTAATTTACAAATGCATTACAAACCATTGATAAGCAGTAATAGCAATATGAATAAAAAGAGCGACTTTCATGCAATACTTGCAAAATAGTTAACATTTTACTTCTAGACACCTAAAGCACTCTGCAAAAACACTTTTCAAGTCTTCATGCTCATTTACAGCATATATCATAAAATAAGCCTGATGACCATTAAGCCATACTGAACTTTATCAACATAGGTTTTTTAAAGTTGGTAATTCCTTAATAAATGCTTCATATGCATCCACTTTACATTAAAGTAAATTTTCATAGGTTTCTAATGTTAATTAAGTTATATTAAATATGTATAACGTGTAAGGTGAAATGGCTCCCTATTTGGCAGGTGTTGCATGAAAGTTACCCTTTTTATGCATGTTGTTATAATCAATGATTTAGAATGCATTGTAAATAAATTATTAGTCATTAATGAACCCCTTTATAAACCCTTAACAAAGAGAACATTAATTTAAAGTGTTACCGAAAAATCAAATGTGTTTGGAACACACAGACTTTTAGTCTTTTTGGATGAAAAAGAGAAGTGGAAGGTTCTCTCTTCATCTCTGGCCCTCTTCAGGGCATGTCTTAATGACCAATCCCATCCCTCAGTATACTGCCTTACACGTCTTACAACAAATAAAAAAGTCACCCATGCAGAAACAGACACTCTGCCTTACAAGCCAAATCCCAGGTGGACCACAACAGTTAATTCCTTTCATTATTTTATTCCCATGGCAGGGGGGGTGATAAATTTAACATCTTGAAACTATTCCAGAAAGTCCCAGAGCAGCCCTAAGGTTTAATGGAGCGTGCACGCTCTTATCTTTGGTAAGGGCCATTCAGCTATTGGAGGATGGGAAAGGAGTGGAACATTAGCACATTGTCATCATGTATTGTGTATCTGAGGGTATGTGATGTCGAAGTGATCACATGCTGTTGGGGGTTTGTAGTGGGCAGAAAATAAATGCACTTCAATCAAGGAAATACATTGCAACAGTGTGTCTGACTTTAAGGAAAAAACCATTTGAATGTGGATGTGTAATGAAACAGCAGCTTTTTTCCACTGACGTTATGACAGCTGTGAAATGTTTGGCAAATTGGAGATTATTTCATGATCTGAGATGCTTAAAGGTCCCATGAAATAACTTGACTTTTCTGTTTTGAGGTATTGCCCATAGAAACAGGAAGTTGAGATGGGTGGGACCCTATTGAAAGGCTTGTCCCTTTTTTAAGTAGCCAATATTGTTTAGCTTACACTACAGCTGTGAACCATGATTGCTAGTCAGAGGCAGGTGGTAATAGGTGGACAGACATTCTCTTCTGGAGACACATCCATGAGTGCAGGATGAGTCATCAATATTTTTGGTTTCGAGTACAACTAACTTTTTATCAAGGACAAAATTGCTGCAGTGTGGAATACCCACAAGCCATTGCACTTGAATAAATGATGTGTTTGGTCAAAACAAGGGAACTTATTTAGAAAAATAATAATTGTTATTTTAAAATTGTATGACTATAGTTGTTGTTTTGTTGTTGCTGGTTGATAGTTGTGATTTGTGTGAAGTCACCATTATGGTGATTATTGTTTCCTCTGGTGAACTTGGAGCTTGTTAAATTTAAGCCATTCCTCTTTAATCAACTGTATTTTACATAAGTGCAGATTTATGTGCACTAAGAAGTCCTGCGGAGAATTCAATGTGCCATATGGCTAACCAAGATTCCAGTCATGATTTACCTTATACTGTATAAGATGTGCTATAACTCAGTTTAAATAATTAAATAAAAACAATGATACTTTTGGGGGCCTGGGTAGCTCAGCAAGTATTAACGCTGACTATCACTTCTGGAGTCGTGAGTTCAAATCCAGAGTGTGCTGAGTGACTCCAGACAGGTCTCCTAAGCAACCAATTTAGTCTGGTTGCTAGGGAGAGTAGAGTCACATGGGGTAACCTCCTTGTGGTCGCGATTAAGTGGTTAAGAACCACGTGATAAGATGCGCTGATTGAGTCTCAGAAGCGGAGGCAACTGAGACTTATCCTCCGCCACCCGGATTGAGGTGAGTAACCGTGCCACCACGAGGACCTCGAGGACCTAAGTAGTGGGAATTGGGCATTCAAAAATTGGTGAGAAAAGGGGATAAAAAAACAAAAACAATGATATTTTAATCACAGATGAGTTAAGTTTACTTGTAACTAAATAACGTTATTGAAAATTAAGTTCAGTTTACTTGAGCCAATTAAGTATGTTTACTTAGATTTTTAAGGCAATTGATTTGCATGCTTTTTCTAAGGTCAACTAATTTGATTTTACAGCGTAGTCATGGTAATATCACTGCAACGCACGGCCTCTCGTGGCTTGTGTTCATTAACAAGTATGACATCATTAAAACAAGTTTAACAATGCACTTAATGTAAAATTCATGTTTGATGTTGTTCTAAAAAAATACATTCTCAATGAGATAAAAGCTTTGATTATGTCCTCCCAGAAGAGTTTTGGTTTGGAGAACAAATATGAAAATAAACAAAAGGGCATTTTTGTTTGCTTTGGGATGTTGGGTGTCTAACAGAAGTTTTCTGGTGCACAATTAATGCTTACATTGCACAAGTCTTTGATGTGTGTTATCTGTCACATCTGTGCCATATGTCAGGGAACGCTTGTGAAGAAGATATAAACACTCTAAATAAGAGCAGATTCAGGTTACAGCTGCACAATCTAAAAGATCAAGCAATGTACCTATAAGCAAGCTGGCCCCACCAGCTGGAGGTGTAAGTTTGCCAGGCTTGAGCTCTGTGACTGGGTCTGATTGCACGTGCATATGTGTGAAAAAACTTGTTTGCACTTAATGTGTGTACTCATCACAGCTTCACGTCAATTATCTGTTGATGTTGTCACCACGTTATTAACTTTATGCTCAAATGTGCAGGATTTCATTACTTTCTTATTTAAAGAATAGGGTGAGTTTGCTGGAAGAAGTTAATGGGACAGTTCGTTCAAAAATTAAAATTCTGCCATCATCCACCTCACTCCCATATCGGTCCAAACCCGTAAGACTTTCTTGCTTCTCTGGAACACAAATGGAGATGTTAGGCAGAATGACAGAAGAAAGTTGTAGGAAAAAGGGAGGGGCCCTGGAACATGGCAAAGAATGATGTTTTGTCTTAATAAAATCCCTTGTTTTCTGTTGGATGGTGAAAGGACATGAAACCGGCCCAATTCCAGCCTCATTACCGTGCCCTCTATGATAGGGTTCAGTCTGCTATAATGTCAGCTCTGTTGGCAGAGGTTCAATTTGCACAATGTTCAATCTTCCCACAATAGCAGGGCAGAGTCGATACACTACAAACTTGCATTTAGATTATATTCAGAGGCCTTGGTCAAAGTATTTAGACAAGGAACAGGAGAACTGTGATCATTGTGGATAAATTAGATCAGGGGTTCTCAACGTAAGTAAGTCAGACACATGAAATGGCGCCCAATTCACTCAACCTCCCCGTCATTGCAAAAGCCCCATCAGTGCATATCCCAACACATTTTTCCCAATCCACTTTTGCATTTTGAATTAAATGATCCAAGACATTTAAAATCGCTTTGCCAGTTGTGTGGGATGAAAGAGGATGACAAAACAGAACATATTCCTCAGTATGCTCTTTCACAAACCTTACTTAAGTGAGTACTTTTGTTTGCCCAGCTACATCCGTGCTCTCATCCCCAGATGCATAGTATGGTTTCTGCATAACTAAGTCTAATAATTGTTCTTTAACATCATTGGCGAGATCTGATATTCTGTGACTGATGGTGTTGTTTGACAGTGGAATTAAACCATGGCCGCGGCCGCCATTATTGCCCAGCAATACTATTCTCTGTTATTTTGGCTTTATTAACCTGCATTTTTAGCTCTGGTAGTTCAAAATAAAATCCACATATGTGATCCAGTCCTGACTTTACCTTTCGCGTTGTGATTGGAATCATTGTGATTTGTCAAAATCAATTGGTTGTCCTGCTGCTTAATTGAATGCGCTGCTTCAGAGCAGCTGTATTTCCCGCCTGGAGAAGATGAGAAGCATGAGCAACGAATGTGAGAGGATAAATTATCTAACTGTATAATAGCTGTATAATAACGTTGTATTATTCTAAAAGGCTAACATTTAACCGTACATGTGTATAGCATGGTTAAGTGAGTCAACATACTCGCATTTAACTTGATAACCAGCGGAAATGTGTCAGGAGTAATAAAACAAAATGTGGATTGTCATATTTAGCATTAGGTAAATTGCTTGTATGTTTAATTTGCTTGCTAGCTTGGCAAATGTTGTCTGTTGATTAACTTTTGAGCTTTTTTCTATGCAGGAGTGGATGATGTTAGCTAGCCAGGTTTTTGTGAGCCATTTCCAAAACTACCATGAAGATTTGTCAAGGGATGTGGGAGGCTAAAAGATAATGTCAAGAAACAATTTTAAGTGACTTGAGGTGGGCGATATACCGATTTCAAAGAAATGTGTTAACCACAAGAACTTTTTGTGTATCCTTGCTATTGCGGTGACGCAAAGTGCCGTCGTTTGGTAGGAAATGTGCATTTGTAGCCAATGATAGTTGGTTGTGCATTATTTTTCATTTAAATGTGAACTTTTCTCGGCGCAGGGAGAGTGCAGACACCTAAAGATGCTTAAAATGAAAACTGACTGAAATTTAAAAATGAAACAGGTTCTGTAAATATTGAAACAAAGAGCTTGCCAACTAATAATTAAAAACAATATTTTATTTAAGTCCTTTCATTGGACATAGTGGATATGGAACTTCTACCATTACTCTGGACATTGTTTTAAATCAAAAAGGATCTTGATTCTTTCAGAAATTTAATCACTTTCAATAAAAAAATGTGTATATCTCGATATTTAATCAAAAGTTTTAAGAACTTCACAGTACAATATTTGCTTATATCGCCCACCCCTAAAAGTGACAATTACAAACATCAAACTTAATGAGTGCAGTAAGATGTCAGGTCCAAATGAGTATGTGTTGTTTTTGTAAACAGAAAAGGAGACAGCTGGTGCCTCATCACCCAGCAGTGAGAGTTTGAACAGGTTAGTAAATAGTTTAGTATGTAAGATGAAGTAAATGTTCAAAAAAGTAAGTTAAGTGATGTTTAGAATCATTAAACCTAAAAACACCTTAAAACAAAATGCAGCAGACAGTGAAAAAAAAAGTCACCTTAATGGTCCACTCAAAAAGAAAACAAATAATAATTCTTGAACCGTTCAATTATCTATATTAATATATGATTTTATGTTGCTTGCAAAAAACAAAAGAAAAAAAAAGAAAAAAAAAGAAAAGATTTACAAATTTGGCAATACTACTTTGTGGCATGTGATGGCACCCCTGAATTAAACTTAATTGCACTGCAGAGATTTCACTGAACATGATTCTGCACGTCTTTTTCAGAAGGCAAAACCAATGTCTTGCTAATGGTGTAAGGTTTTTCCGAGTTTAGCAATGCGTTGCGAGACCGCGTATGAAGCTTCAAGCCATTTACTTGGGACAATTGTGTGGGCTTACAGGGGTTTAAACCCCATCCCCTGTCTGACGACTGGCAGGGCCCAGTGAAATGTAAGACCCTGGACCTTGGAGTAAATTAAAGCGACCCTGTTTGTGTATCTGATAATGGTAGACCTAATTATTTATTATAAATTTGTAGTAGTAAAACTAAATGTAAATTTTGCAAGTGTTATAATTTACAATACTCTTGGTAACCCTTGTTTTCCCCAAATGAGTGTCTCTTCAACATTTTTTAATGTAAATAACATCACAGTCATGCACACAGTACTTCAGTAATTGGCACAAAATACTTTTGTAAAGTCGATATGTTAAACTTCTTCTAAAACTATTTTAAACCGCATTTTACTTATTCCTTATTATGCATGCATCACCTTGTATTAAATCAGATACTATATGGTATAAATGTACTTGAAAAACATTCTTTGCCACACTGCAGGACGTAAACTAAGCATATAGAAAAAAAAAAAAATAAATAAAAGAAAAAGAAAAGGTTATCAGGAACAATGGTAAATGGCTGTGTGTGTGCGTAATCAAATCCACTCATATAACATGAGATGGAAATTCAATTAGTTTTGCCCCTTATGGTTGCAACTGGTATCTAATTCAACTCAGCAATATCCAGCGATTTTATCAAACCAGAGATATTATAAAAGAAGCATTAGGACATTGAAGTGTTTTCCGCTACTTCCCAATGTTGTAGACTGATTTAAACGTATCCAATTTTTTTACTCATCCTGTTTTCCCGTTCAGCAGATGTGGATCACAGATACATGCAGCAATGGCCAAGAAGTAACCTCATTTTATGACCCCATGGTACATGGTTGGACGACAAGTAATCACAATCTAATCCTAATTGTATACCCGAATTGTGCAAATTGCCATGTCAGAAGTTGTTTTGCTAAATAATTTGCCTTTAATTTGTTGGATATAATATCTGATCACTAGAGTTGCACCACATCAGCCTATGTTTTACTGTACTGTTCATGTCTGAATGAGGTCATCAGCAGGAGCTCGCATTCTGTGCTAGTCCTTCAGCCTCCACAGTATCTGCCAACACAATGTACAGCCACACAAAAAGAAGTGCGAGAGCAAGAAGGAATTCTTGATAAGCCTTGAGCACAGAGGAAGGCCCGATGGGGAATGCTGGCTATGCAGAGCATTCACAACAATGTGTAGTGTCACTGGCAGGGCCCCACAAAAGCGCTGTTCTCTCAGCTGTCAAAGACGCCATTGTGGCATGAGCCGAACAGAACCAACCCGCCAAGGGTCTTTATCACTCGCACATTCCACTCATACTGCCCCCTGACGCACAAGAGAGTGCATTCCCCTCCATTCACCCGCTCTCTTCAGAGGAGCTGATCTCTTTATTACACCTGCCTTGTGCTCCTACCTCCAGCTGACATGCAAAAACTAAACGGAAGCTGCCGGAAAATTTAGATTCCTGAGTGTCGTAAAGACCCCTCAGCACCTGAGGAGAGTTGTGCCATGACAGTTGATGTGTCCTGAAGAGTTGACGTCTCCCGGGGCCCGGTGTCAGTCAAGCATGGGAAGCACCAGTCGACGTGCGCACACCACCCAAAAGCCACACCACAGCTAAGATTGTAATCTCTTTAAGAAAAAAGTGGGATAACAAGGGCTTTAGGCTGCTTATCCCTCTCATGCCTCAAAGCAGGGATGTGTCGCTCAGCAGAGAGGAGCTCCTAACAGGATAAGACGTCTCAATCCATAGGGGAAGTAATACAAATTGGAAGCTAACTCCATTGTCCCATATTCACACCCCATTATCTTGCCATCCAGCTTCGGTCTTCGACAGCAACAGGGCTGATCTCTTAGGGGCCTGGCAGTTTCGCTTGTTTAGTGCCTGGCTTACCCACGGAGAGGCTGTTGCAAGTTTGCCTGGCCTGCTGGGTTGGGGTAGGGTCTGGATCAGCTCCCCTGCCGGGCTTGTCTTAGTCTGAGCGACAAGAGCCCCGGCCCAGCACTGCACACACCCACCTCACCTTCTCGGCCTCCTCTTGGCTCCTAGAGCAACTGATTGACACTTGTTTAAGGGGCCTGTCTTCATGAAGACATTTCACATATGTGAGGTGCCTCCTTCCTGTCATGTCAGCCCTCCCCTGACTCTCATGACTGTGTTAACAGGTGCAGGTGGTAGCATGGGTTATGAAACTAGTAAATATGGTTAGCGACACTTATTCTGTTAACACCCATTGCACCTGGAATGTCTTCACGTGACTTCACATGCATGTTTAGGAGACACAGACAGGTATTTCTTTAAATGTGTGATGGATGGATGGATGGTTGGTTTTTTTGGATGGTTGGTTGGATGGTTGGATAGATGGATGGATGGATGGATGGATGGATGGATGGATGGTTGATTGGTTGTTTGGTTGGTTAAATGGATGGATGGATTGAAGGTTGGTTGGTTGGTTGGATGAATTGATGGATGAATGGATGGATGGATGGATGGTTGGTTTGATTGTTGGATGGATGATTGGTTGGTTGGTTAGACAGTTAGTTAGTGAGTTAGTGAGTGAGTTAGTTAGTTAGTTAGTGTGTATTTTCTTCTCCCTTTTTAAAAGTTGCAAATCAGCAACCCTAGCAGAACAGACCTTTGACCCACGAGTATAGAAACACTGGCCTAATACCTAATATGTGTCAGAGAAGAGGTTGGCAATGGTGTCATGTTTACATTAAAAGGTAGTATGCCATAGATTTGTTTTATGGGCATGTTGGATTACCTATACATCAATTGTAGCTATATTCTGAACACATATGCATTATATGTGCGCAATGGATAATATGTTATTTAATCAGGCCCATACTGTAGGTAAAATGTGAGAACAAACCCATTTGTAAGTCAATGGGCTCAATTCTAAATCCAATGCACTATTAAATTCAAATGCTGAATTGTAAAGGGCCAGTCCAGCTGATGAGCCTAATTGGGGACAAGACAGGATTTTGACGGATCACTTCCTGCATTAACCTCAGTGTCTGTTCTAACTCAGTTAGTTGACAATGATTGTGTTTGTAGGAGTAGGGTAGAGTGTGGGACCACTGTGGGAGAGCATTGGCAGTTTGTAGATATAGGCTGATTCGACTCTTCAGGGGGCCATCAGAAAGCAGCAGGTCGATGAAAAGGAGAGGAAAAGAGACCCCACCACCCACCCAGTACACTGACACGGCCCAAGGGCATGGCAACATTTAACCACTCTGTATTAAATGGTTAGTTCACATCAACATGAAAATTTAGTAATTTACACACCCTTATGTTGTTCCAAACCCTTATGGCATTCTTTCCTATGTGGAACAAAAAAGGTGAAACTTTGAAGTATATCTTGATGGGTTCTGGCGAGCTGCAAAGTGGCAAAAAAAATCAGCATAAAGTTATCATAAAATTCCAAGTCATCTGAAATTACTGTATATAATACTTTTACACGAGGGACAAAACAAAATTCAATCATTACTCATTTAAACTCTTCCCTTCTGCTGTAGCTCTCAATTCAAATATGGCACCTTTAGACGAGTCGCATCATGTTTGACGTCAAAGAGGTTTAGTCACGAGACAAGTGAGAATCAATGTTGTTTGATGTCATTGATGTCAAACCTGAAGTAGTGTATCACATAAAGCTATTGTATGGCTTCAGAAGACTTGGAATATAGTGCACAAGTCATATGGTATACTTTTATGATACTTTATGGTGCTTTTTATTTTGGCTTGATAGCAACCTTCCCCCTTTACTTTCATTATATGGAAAAAAAAAAACAGCCAGGATTTTCTTCAGAAATTCACCTTTGTCTCCCATGGAAGAAAGAAAGTTAATGAGTTTTGGAACAACATGAGGGAAAATAAATTGAATTGAATTATTATTTTAAAAATGGGACACTATCTTTTAAATTTTAACAATGGTAAAAATGAACAAATCTGGCCAACATCAGAGTTGTCTATACTTATGCGCTTGTTTTATATTCAACATAGTGGAATAAGAGTAGTATTGACTCTCATTCCAGTAAAATTGTCCATTAACAGGTGAAGCAATTCATGGGGATTATTCATGTCCTTGCCATCTGAATGAGATATATGTTCTACTAGGCTTAATTTATTTGTTATGTTGCTTGTACTTTAAAGCTGCTGTAATCCAGCATGGCCTAGGGAATGGTCTCAACCTCTTTCCCTTGGAGGTCTTAAGGAAGCCAGCAATGAATGACTGGGCTGTATATTACAGGCCTAGGATGAATGATTACATTACAGTCGAGCTCTGCTCTGGCTTGTGCTCTCTCCTTGTCTTACCTGTGTTGAGTCATGGGGTGTGTACATTTTTGTGAGAAAGTGTAGTCAAGGTCAGTGCAGCATATCTCTGACTGCTACATACCTCAGTGCTGCTCAGCCACAACCTGTAAATGATTTCAGATGCCTGTCTGGCACTCTATCCGAGTCTCCCATGTCAAGTACCATCTTAAGTTTTTTACATGTACATGGGCTTTTATTTCAAATAGCATGTACCACATCTTCTACTTCCACCCCAACCTTCTATATCTACTATCTATAGTTAGGATCCAACATTAAAGTTCACCTAAAAATAAAAATTCTGGGTCCCACTTTATATTAGGTGTCTTTGACTACTATCTACTAACATTAAAATACATACAATACAATGTGCTTATTGTGTAACTACATGTTGTTCTGCAAAATTCTCACAAGGTTCACATTTGCTGCTACTGAGGTTGTGGTACGGGTATAGGTTTAGGGGTAGTGTTAGGGTTTAGATTAGGGTTTAGGGTAAGGGTTGGGGTAGGGTTAAGGTTAGGGGTAAGGTAAACAGTGTAACTACAGATGTGTTTAAATGCAGGTACTTTAAATGTACTGTAATTACAATGCAACAACACTTATGTACACAATAGGTACATTGTATCAAATGATTTTGTAGTTAAAGTCACCTAATATAAAGTGTAGGTGTGTGCAGCGAAGCCATTATTTGTATTTGTATCTGTATTTGTTCATATGACAAATTATCTGTATCTGTATTCGGATAAAACCGGGTGTGGGCGGGGCTTAAACCGGAAGTGCGTCAAAACTAAATGAAATGCCCATTTTTAAGTGTTACTCTTACATCTATAGTTTCTGTTAATAAAATATGCCTTGTATATGCCTTTTCATAGTAATAGCCTAATAATAATTATTATTATTATTATTTATTTTTAAAATTGAAATTATATCCCCATTTTCTCCCAATTTCAAATGCCCAATTCCCACTACTTAGTAGGTCCTCATGGTGGCGTGGTTACTCACCTCAATCTGGGTGGTGGAGGACAAGTCTCAGTTGCCTCCGCTTCTGAGACAGTCAATCCACGCATCTTATCACGTGGCTCGTTGTGCATGACACCGCGGAGACTCACAGCATGTGGAGGCTCATACTATCTGCGATCCATGCACAACTTACCACACGCCCCATTGAGAACGAGAACCACTAGTCGCGTCCACAAGGAGGTTACCCCATGTGACTCTACCCTCCCTAGCAACCGGGCCAATTTGGTTGCTTAGGAGACCTGGCTGGAGTCACTCAGCACACCCTGGATTCGAACTTGCGACTCCAGGGGTGGTAATCAACGTCAATACTCACTGAGCACCCAGGTCCCAATAATAATAATAATAATTATTATTATTATACAATTATTATTTAAAAAAATATTATTTTATCCATTTTTTTTCTTACCAAATTAAGCTGAATTTGTAGGCTACATTAACTGTGGAATATGTTGTTAACTTTGGTTTCTCCTAGTATTTCAGATATATAATTATATTAATATCTGCATGAAACAGTATTTTTGTATGTCTGTGCATGTAACAACATTATTCTGGAGGCAAGAGGTGTCAAGCAAAATGTAAAATGTCAAGCATACATTTTGCAGTGAATAATAAATACAAATTCAAACATTAAAATAAATTTAAATAAAATCAACATAGCCTACAAACAGGTGAAATTCCCGTAAGTCTATTTTTACGATGGGACACCATTATTTAGTTAAATAATAATAATAATAATAATAATAATAATAATAATGTTACATTTATATAGTGCCTTACCAGAGTTCAAGAACAGTTAGCATTTTCAAATTTAGTGCAGATTAAAGAAGAAGAAGAAAAAAAGATGGAGTTTCAGTTTCTTCGTTTTACATAAGCAGGAATATTCCAAACAGATGAATACTCTATGGAGCATTTAAACCTTTATGGAGCATTTTAACTTTTTGTCGGAATAAAGTCTTAACCAGTTAATAACCTTAATCGCCAATGTGGATATAAATTAGGTCAATGGAAAGATGAGCTCCGACATGAAATCATCACTTCAGATCAGGAATTTAACATGGTGCTCAGGTTTAGGCTATAAATAAATACATGTGAATCATGTGTGAATCATGTGATACATTGACATAGACATTTCAAGAAGTGGAACATGTATATGATGTCGTATCTTAGTTAATGTTATACTTGATAAGCTCAAGACACAATTAACAGAGACTGCAAGGCCATCCATTCTGAAATCACACCGTGAGCATTTTCATTCATAAGCTTTACACTTTGGAAATATTGGTTGCACAGATTCATAAATTTGTTGTAATTTTGGATATGTTTATTTAAAATATCACTTTATTCTTGTCTTTTTTGGATAATCGGTCATACAAATATTTTTTATATTATTCGGATGAATCCGTTATTTGTTTTGAAGTCATTATTCTTGCCTTTCCGAATAAGGTATTTGGCTTTGGGAACATCCTTAATAAAGTGTGTCTAAATTCTGTCAATATTTATTCATCCTAATGTCACTCCAAACCTGCATCACTTTCCTTCTTCCTTTGGACAAAAAAACAAGGTGAATTTAATTATAATAATAAAAAAAGGCATCACAGCATTCCTTTGCCATACTGTACATGTGTATAATGAATGTGAATGGTGACTTGTCTGTCAAGCTCAAAAAAGGATGAAAATTGTATGGCTTCAGCAGACTTCCAATAGAGCTGTATGATTACTTTTAGTGTGGTTTATGTCATTGTGGCATGGGGGGCATGGTCATGTGTCTGAAAGCGGGAGAGGGAGAAAAAGGTGTTAATCACAACCCATGTGACAAGCCTTACTGCTCGTCATGCCACGCCCATGCCACAGGCGTTCTTTTTTTTTTTCTTTTTTTTTTGCTCTTTTTTTAGCTTTACGGACCGCAGTCACTATTCACTGTCATTATATGGAAAATACATTCTGACATTTAAAAATGTCTCCTTTTGTGTTCCACGCAAGAAAGAAAGTCAAACAGGTTTGGTGCGAGTAAATATTTAATATTCTGACTCTTTCTCAAGGAAGGGAAGTGCAAAGACGTATAGTACAAACGGTCTACAATAAGAAACATCTATCATGACTTGTACGTCTTCAAATAACTTCTACCTCAGAAGTTTATCAAGAATGCTAAAAACTTAATGTGGTGACATGTAGAAAACTCCTCAAAGTCCAAGGCTTTATTCATGAGGCCAGGGACTATAAATATAAGGAACGAAATCACAATGGGTCTTCACATTTTTGTGACGGGAGCAGTTTTAACGAGAGACAGTCTCATCTCATCATGGCCAGTAAGAATATTTTTGGTCTGTAAATGATCTCATTTCACCTGAAACTGAAAGTTCATTTTGGACCCTGACTACAGTACCATTCATCTCTCACAGCCAATGAAAGTTGTTTTTCCCTTTTGAGCCTACAATGTAACTGGCCCCTTATAAGTAGATTTTAAATATGTGGTGGTGTTGTGAATTTACATTCCCCTGAGTTTATTTACTTTGCTGTGGTGTTTATTGCGGGCTGCTTTAGGCCCTATAACACACATTGATGTCATTGTGAGCACAGGAAGCTTGTAGCCTGGCACTGTGATTGAAAAGCACAACGTGCCAAACAGATGTAGAAGCTGCACTCTTTCGCTGAGCCCACTCTGCCCGTTGCCAAGCGCCTGAACCCTAGAAACAGGTGGAGGGTGCCCGCTAATCTCTTATTAAAGTGGAGAAATATTTAAGCTATGCATATGCTCCACTCTGCTATTCTAGCCCTTGGCTGAGCACTGCTTTTCATTACTTTACAGGGCTCATGCGTTGCTCACAGACTCTGTTAAGTACCTCTGGATTAGAGCGAAAAGGAACAAGAGAATAGACATGTACTGCTAAATCACACTCCCCTATATAATTGGTAATTTGCTAAATTAAGTCAAGTTTTATCCAGCACAGCTCACATTTCATGTCAATCAGAACATTATTTCATTATTAACTCACCCTCATGCCATCCCAGATGTGTATGACTTTCTTTCTTCTGCTGAACACAAACAAAGATTCTTAGAAGAATATTTCAGCTCTATAGGTTCATGCAACTGAATGATGATCAGACCTTTCAAGCTCCAAAAATCACATAATTGCAGCATAAAAGTACTCCATATGACTCCAGTGGTTAAATCCATGTCTTCAGAAGTGATATGATAGGTGTGGATGAGAAACAATATTTATGTCCTTTTTTACCATAAATCTCCACTTTCACTTGTACTGTACATTGTGAAAGGGAAAGTGAAAGTGAAGATTTATAGTAAAAAATTATTTAAATATTGTTAAATCTGTTTCTCACCCAAAGTGATTGTATCACATTTTTTTTCTGTGTGCATAAGAATATATATAAAATTAATAATAAAATAATAATAATAATAATAATAATAATAATAATAGTAAAACAATAATAAAAAGAAGAAGACATAATTTTATGAATTATAAAAGACATATTTGCTATATGGAAACAATAAATAGAATATAGTTACATTTAAAAACTGGCTTTTCATTAGTCTTCCTGGTTAAGCCCCAGATACAGATCATTTTGCCACTGCAACAGATACAGGCTTCGCTGCACCAGAGACTATTTAGCAGAGACGAGCCACTTTTATTAAAATAAATGAGAGAAATCGGAACACCCAAGGGTCAACGGATGTAGAAAGGAAGTCCCACCTTACAGGTAAAAGAGCCAATCACCTTTTAGATACAGACATCGCCTGTCAATCAACTCGAGAACATGCATGAGCATTAGCTATAAAAGATGGGACAATTGCGTGGTTTTTTTGTGTAATCTGAGGTAAAGAAACACAATTTATGATTCCAGTGTTGCCAGATTTGACTGCTGATGTGAAATATGTTCTTTGATCGTAATCTTGACCAACCGTTTTGGAGATTTCAGTCTTTCCCCATTTTGTTTATATAGACAAATAGTTGCCCGAGAGTGTTCCAAAGATGGCCGCCAGTGGATTGACTTGCTAGAAAGACTTTGGCTGCACACCCCTACTTATTAGGTGATACATTTTTTATGTTTGATTTACATAATCATCTACATTTATAAGCGTGTTCGAGATAGCTTGCATGGTAGATCAGCTGATTTTAATGTTTGCGATGCAAAGGACCTGGGTACGAGTCCTGATTGGCATGCTAGTCAACATACAGTATGAGACGAAAGTGTCATAGAAGCACCACAAGATGACGTAGTTGCATCAGCAATTGCATTTTTCATGTCACATTTGCTTTTTATGACACTATCGGTTAGGTTTAAGTTTTTGAGGAGGGAGGTAGGTTTTGTTGAGTTAAAACTTGATAGAGCGTTAACCTAATAAACCTCATCTGTTTGGGAGAAAATGTAACTGCTTTTAGTGCCACACAATGGACATTTCACCTCAGTACTGCCGTGATACTTTTCATGAGATCAGGCTGGTATGATAGTAGGAGATTAGATTTGAGGCAATCAAGAAAAAGTGAACTGAAAGAGAGTCATTCCTGTTGAAGTATCAGCATTCTGTGCTACGTTCTGCACTGGCTTTCACCTGTTCAATTCATCCATCAACAGACCACAGAGTTTTTGACATGAACTGAGGAAAAAGAGGTGGCAGCCTGAAAACGGGAGCAGAGCTCCTAATGAATCACTTCCTCTCATCAGATGACCACGAGTCACAGTGATAAGCACCACTAATGAAAATGTTTGGTCTTCAGCTCTGAGTGGAAAGGGGAATCCCTCTCAGGGCTTCATATAACGCTTGTAAAAGCTGACCATACCCAGACCCCTCTCTCCTTATGGCCCAGGCCCAGAGCTCACATATTTGGATGTATAACTCTTACCGTGTGTCTGTATCCAGATTAGATGCCACAGTCCTGTGGACAGACTCTTCACGGAGAGAACTGGAGTCTCAGTTGGAATGTTAAACAGAGTTTTGCGGGAGGAGACTTTGTATTGGACTCTAGAGCCCTACTCAGATTTCCAACATAGCATTCAAACTTGTGAAAAGGTTAAGATGGATGGGGTTTGCAATAACATGTTTAGGACTAGGCAGTCATTTTAAATCTGCTTAGAATTAGATGATCTTGCAAGAAAAAGTCTGATTCAGCATTCTGTCTCATTTATAAAAAGATGTGGAATGCAAATTCATCATGTTAAATGTAGAGCAATATATGTTATTTGTCTCCTGTGTTTACAGTGTATTGATTTAGGCCACTCTAAGTGGTGTTAATTCAGAACAATAGTATTGCCACCATAGCACGCAGGTTAGGATGTGGTCTAAAAAAGGGAATAAGAATTGTGGTTTGTGTGTCCTGGTGAGAATGCAGAATGTGATGGGTGGGGAACATGCCTGCAGCCTGATACCTCTTACTTTCAACATGTTCAGCAGTGAATCTTTTCCTTTCTATATCTTGTTTTTTCAAGTGTGCATTTGTCTTTCTGTCTTTTCCTTAAAGGAGTATATTTATAGACATTTATTATAAGAGACTGATTGCTGTCCACAGCTGTGCTCAAGTTGAGTCACAGCTGCCAGGTCTGTGAGTTAATTACTGTGTATTTCACTAAATGTAGCCAGTTTATATTCCATATGAACTCTCATTGGCCTTAATCTACTTGAGTTAAAACTAGTTATTGTACCAGACTAAAACATTTTCTCATCTGTCTTTGAATAGCGATAAGATTTGTATCCCTAAATGAAGATACAAAATGAGAATGAGTATCTTTCTTAAACTTACTTATCATTGCATTGCTCATCAAGTAAACTACATTCTTGTAGCTCAACTGGTAGAGCATGGCAATAGCTATGCCATGATCATGGGTTCGATTGCTAGGGAACACACAAACTGATAAAATGTATAACATGAATGCACTGTAAGTTGGGTAGGTTTTGTGTAGAGTTTTGTGAATGACAGCCGTTTCATTTCTAAATGTTGCTACTGAATGTTCTAGTAACCTGACATTGGCCACATGAGGCCGAGTAAATGACAAGTGGCATCCCTCATTTTCACTTCAAGTGTGTTTATGTTCTCCTCTGGCATGACCAATAGCATGTTGCGTCAGCAGTGTAGGAGACCTGAGTTCTTGTCCTGTTTTGAATCCAGGAATTAACTGAATTTGCGTAAGCGATGATGAGCACGATTCAGAGGTTGCATTTCCCGTCTAAGATTACATTTTTAATCCACTGATGGTTAGGTTTAGGGTTGGGGTTTGGGGGTTGAGTTAATAAAATACGCATTCCCTATTCACTGTATTGCATCATTTGCAGGTAAAAACAACACACTTTGGGTACCTCTCTGTGGGCATTTCACCTGGAAACTAGGATCTCACACATGCCCATTTGTTCAACACTTCTTGCTTTGGCCACTGGGGGAGTGCTTTGAAATTCGGTAAGCTGTTTGCAAAGTCTGTGCATGCACTTTCTGTGGACCTACTGATAGATAATAGTTAGTATATTTGTTCTTTACGTATTATAACATATAGAGCAAAGATAATTTTGAGACAAGGGATCTACTCAAGTATGGACAGTCATGGCAAAACTAGTATAAAGGTGACTAGCTATGATGCTACAAACCAAAATCAGGAGTTGTTTGCTTTTAACCCTTCTGTTTCGGCAAAACTTCCAAACAACTGTTTTGGTAGAGTACAGTATATGTACAGCACCTCCTTTTTGATTGTAAACATGAACATTGGTTTGTTATTCATAAACACAGGCTTTAAAAAAAAAGCATTTCATCTGGAAAGAGCGCCACCTATATATCAATGATGGTATTATTCTTTTACAGTACATACCCCCTGAGGCCCCGCATCCACATGCGTGGACATTACGTTTTGGCTTCGCTTTAGGCTATGCATAATTTAATTAAATTTAAAATAACTGATCTCAGTTCAGGAGACTCTAGGCTGTTATTACAAGGTCAAACTTTCGACACAGCGAGTCATGTGACAAAACAACATGGCTCAAATCTCAGCTGAGTTTGTCTTTGGGAGAAACTGCAACAAATCTACATCTGGTAAGAAACCTCATCAAGTTTTTACATTAAACCCTGTGTGTGTCAAAAGATTAGAGTCTCTAGTTTCATCCAATATGCCATTTTAAAAATGTAATCAATCTATTGCGAAACGGTACGCTGTTAAACACAATGACCACGAACATGGACTATAGGCTAATTTTCCTTAAAATATCGTATAATCACTGTGCATTTTTACATTGAGAATCAATGGGTTCTACCAAAAGAAAGTTCCTTTCAGAGGCTTTATATAGAGTTAGGATGAAAATAAGGTGCATTTTGAACTGTTCTGAAACCAGTGCAGACAGACAGCACACTGGAGGTTAAGTCATTCACTAATTTAGAAGCAAGGGAGCATCCTATAGCATAAGTGCATTCACATCTGGTCAAAGTTCAATTTCAGGCAGCAGATGATGTTTGGGCCACTCAACATGTTTAGCAGACATGATGGGACAATGGTAATCAGTACATAGATTCAGAGTTTTTCATGCAAAATTTAATTTTAACATGGCTGGCAGTGATTGGATGATGCTGACCATTATTTTAAATGAGAATTAATCATGCTAATTTCTGATTGGTAAAATGCTTCAGCTCTGGTTATCACTTGTTTGTTTGATTGTGCAGAGAGCATATTGAGATTTTGTTGCCAAAGTTGAAAAAACATTGTAACATAAAGGAAATCAAGACAAATTTTTATTTGTATAGTTTTTTTATTTGTGTTTTTCCCAATACACATTGTTCTAAAGCAGCTTTACAGAACATCAGCTGTAGTGTCTGTAACATCTCAAAACATGAATAACCAACACTCCTGGAAACATAATAAACAAAACAAAAATCTGACTTTCTATTGCTTTGTATTTAAAATGTAAAAACTTAGTCCCACTGTCCACATAGGTGGACATATATTTTTAGGAAAACTATAAAATTAAACTAATTTTTAGAAAAAAAATATATACATATACATACATATATATATATATATATATATATATATACAGGTGCATCTCAATAAATTAGAATGTCATGGAAAAGTTCATTTATTTCAGTAATTCAACTCAAATTGTGAAACTCATGTATTAAATAAATTCAATGCACAAAGACTGAAGTAGTTTAAGTCTTTGGTTCTTTTAATTGTGATGATTTTGGCTCACATTTAACAAAAACCCACCAATTCACTATCTCAAAAAATTAGAATACATCATAAGACCAATAAAAAAAACATTTTTAGTGAATTGTTGGCCGTCTGGAAAGTATGTTCATTTACTCAATACTTGGTAGGGGCTCCTTTTGCTTTAATTACTGCCTCAATTCGGCGTGGCATGGAGGTGATCAGTTTGTGGCACTGCTGAGGTGGTATGGAAGCCCAGGTTTCTTTGACAGTGGCCTTCAGCTCATCTGCATTTTTTGGTCTCTTGTTTCTCATTTTCCTCTTGACAATACCCCATAGCTTCTCTATGGGGTTCAGGTCTGGTGAGTTTGCTGGCCAGTCAAGCACACCAACACCATGGTCATTAAACCAACTTTTGGTGCTTTTGGCAGTGTGGGCAGGTACCAAATCCTGCTGGAAAATGAAATCAGCATCTTTAAAAAGCTGGTCAGCAGAAGGAAGCATGAAGTGCTCCAAAATTTCTTGGTAAACGGGTGCAGTGACTTTGGTTTTCAAAAAACACAATGGACCAACACCAGCAGATGACATTGCACCCCAAATCATCACAGACTGTGGAAACTTAACACTGGACTTCAAGCAACTTGGGCTATGAGCTTCTCCACCCTTCCTCCAGACTCTAGGACCTTGGTTTCCAAATGAAATACAAAACTTGCTCTCATCTGAAAAGAGGACTTTGGAACACTGGGCAACAGTCCAGTTCTTCTTCTCCTTAGCCCAGGTAAGACGCCTCTGACGTTGTCTGTGGTTCAGGAGTGGCTTAACTAGAGGAATACCACAACTGTAGCCAAATTCCTTGACATGTCTGTGTATGGTGGCTCTTGATGCCTTGACCCCAGCCTCAGTCCATTCCTTGTGAAGTTCACCCAAATTCTTGAATTGATTTTGCTTGACAATCATAAGGCTGCGGTTCTCTCGGTTGGTTGTGCATCTTTTTCTTCCACATTTTTTCCTTCCACTCAACTTTCTGTTAACATGCTTGGATACAGCACTCTGTGAACAGCCAGCTTCTTTGGCAATGAATGTTTGTGGCTTACCCACCTTTTGAAGGGTGTCAATGATTGTCTTCTGGACAACTGTCAGATCAGCAGTCTTTCCCATGATTGTGTGGCCTAGTGAACCAAACTGAGAGACCATTTTGAAGGCTCAGGAAACCTTTGCAGGTGTTTTGAGTTGATTAGCTGATTGGCATGTCACCATATTCTAATTTGTTGAGATAGTGAATTGGTGGGTTTTTGTTAAATGTGAGCCAAAATCATCACAATTAAAAGAACCAAAGACTTAAACTACTTCAGTCTGTGTGCAATGAATTTATTTAATACACGAGTTTCACAATTTGAGTTGAATTACTGAAATAAATGAACTTTTCCACGACATTCTAATTTATTGAGATGCACCTGTATATATATATATGTATGTATGTATGTATATATATTTTGCATGTTTCTTAGAGGCTACTAGTTACAAATCAAATAGAGGAATGGAAAATGCATACAGCAGTCATGCTCGGGTCTCAGGATGATACAGTAAACCCTTCATTTTGAGGAAAAAAATTCTAATTTGTTTGAAACAAATACAGAATCATGGTTTTTATTCAAAAACATTTTTATTTCAGAATATAAATGTCTGTATGATGGATGAAAAATGAGCAAAAAATCCCATAGACTTCCATTGAAAAGGTCCCCCAACAAATCTATGAATCAGGATGTCATAGAGACTTGGGGATGGTCTCTTTTGACTTGGGCCAGTAAACAACCATCTAGCAACCATTTTTAACGCCCGAGCAGCCACTTAGCCAAAACACCCTGACATTGCATAAATATAAACATTTATTATTTTTTTTTTTTTTACTTAATCATTTATTAATTGTAATGGAGAATCCAAAGGCATTTTGATGAAATACAACAATAGAATTCATTTTTTTAAAACTGTTTTTAACTCTTCTTTGGGTCAAACATGACTCAAACATAACAGGAGGGTTAATGCAAGCTAATGCTGACTATTTTAATATAATATCTTAGAGCTGTCCTCGTGGAGGTGGTGTAGCTTAGTTGTTAAAGATTAGCGATGAAAGGTTGTAGGTTTAAACCCCAAGAGGATACATTTACGACTATCACCATTGTACCCTTGAGCGAGACACTTACCCCCAGGTTGCCCCCAGGTACAGTAAGTCGCTTTGGCTACAATCATCCACCAAATGACAAATTAGTAATAAGAGCCAAACATGTGAAGGCTGGACGATTACAAAGCCGAATGTGCTCAGTCACCCTTACTTGACTTCCTCTTGCCCATTTATCTCATTAATATCCAAACCACTATAAATTGGTTTAGAGCACTATTAGGAAGCATATTATCATGCTTTCAAAAATGTGACTCTTAAACCCCTGCATATAATATAATTTATTCAGTCCAACACAAAATCTATTGTTGACATACAGTATTTAATGCAATATGGACAAATTATCATCTTAATTTAGTTATTTGCATATTAAATAAAGTAAGGCCACTATCAGGTATTAAATATTTGATTGCATTATTAGGCTTTTATTGCACAGTGTGAAATGGGGGCACTAAACTTTCATTAAGTGCGAGGTATGCGCTCTCATTACGCTGTGGGTGGGCATGAGCTCTGCAGGTGGAATCAGCAGAAATGTAAATGGGATATTCCTATTAGGCTGAGTTTCAACACTCATCAGTGTTGACTTAAGCCCATGTATTAGGTCTATGTTTCACTTTGATTTACTGCCATGCCAGCTGCCAGTGTTTCAACAGACCACATGTTCACACCACTAATTTAACAGTACTGTGCAAATATGCATTTTTCTACAAGCGATTGCACATGTATGTAAACAGTCCTCATGTTTTTGAAAAGGTGGATCCCACTGTATTTTGGCTCTTGGTAATCAGACAGGAAAGTGGTTTAAAAGAAAACAGTTTTATGTCCCCAGACCATCTTGAGCTTTACATAGAGACATATATAGGAAATATAAGAGCATAAACATTGCTAATGTAACTGTCACACTATTTAAACTTTAAGTTGAAGTGTGTAATTTCTGTGCCTCTTGTGGCACCAAACGGAACTACAAAAATTATAATTTTCAAACAGGTTTCCCCGAACACTCTCCCTGTTTGCCATTAGTCGACCAAACGGATAGCCCCGCCCAAAATAATGCCATTGGTTGAGCCAGTAGTGCTGTGTTGGGCTAATCAGGATGGTTTTGATAGTGTCACAGAGTCAAGAAATCAACCCACAATGGATTACTTATAGCAGTCTTTGCATATTAAGCCGAGATAGGAGAAAGCATTTACTATCGAAAAGGTTACACACTTTACCTTAACAAATCAATCCACTGATAAGTTCAAATGTTTTCATGGGGAGAACTAACATTTACATTTGCATTCATTTTTTTGGCAAATGCATTCTTACCAAAGTGACCTACAAGAAAATGCTAAAGTATTTACTATGGTGTATACTCTATCAGACATGTGTTTACATATGATTCATCATTACACTATACAGTTAAAGTAAATGAGGATTTGAAACCACACAAAATCAATTATGAATTACATATCATAGCATTTCTGTGGACGTTGCTCACAATTTCAACAAATATTATTGTTATAAAGACTGGTTTAGTGCAATACCAGTCATTTAGTTCTAAGCCACTGAACAGTCTGGATTTACTTAGTTAACTACTGGATGGTCAGGTGGCACTGAAAACAACCACGAGCCCTAATCAAAGGACAAATGCAGTTTAATTTAACCAGCACGCTCCATTTCATTCAACTTATGGGTGTGTTGACATATATTGGCTAGAGAAAATGGACCCTGCCCTTCATATCCAAACAAAGTCAGACTGAAGTGTTTCATCTCCATTGGCTTGCATGAGGAAACTAAATTAGCCAAAATATATCCCTCAGATTGAAAGGGATATTGGCATGTTGATGTGAGAGATCAGATCAGATTTGGTTGAAGTGATCTTTATGATTGCCATATGCTCATCTACATTGCTGAAAAAACAGAGTAGTGCCAAACGAGTGGAATGAAACTGGGATGCCTATATTTAAGCAGTTTCACATTCTGGCAGCTGGCATTGTGTTGGTGATTGTTAGACTAATCATCGGCTCAATTACAGAGGAATGTGGGTAAGAGACGAGGAAGAAAGCTCTGTTTTGACAGATCAGCACTCCAGCTCTCTCCCGGGGCAAGAAGTCGAGCCCTTCTGCAGGCTAACCTTCTTTTACTAATGTGGGAATTTGACACCATGCTTTCCATGTATTTAGTTAGTATTAAGCACAAAAAGAGGATTTTTGAATCGGTCTTTCTGCAAAATATTTTAGTAAGGCCTGAAGTGAGAAATGATTGTGCTTAATAGACTGAAAAATCATGCATGTAGCACCGATTCTTCAGACAAAACACGTCCCACAACGTCCCATTAGTTTTAAAAATATCAACATTTCCATTTTCTCTTAATTTTATACAAATTATGACTATGATGACGATGTTATCATTATACTGTCCATTACACTTAAAACCACCTGTCCTCAGTGTAGTGCAGAAAAAATTTAGATTCAAATATATATTAGATTAATGAAAAACAAAATATAAATATGTATCTTTAATAGATACTTCACTACTATGCCCTGACAGAAGGAACATGTGAATTAAAAACATATATAATTTTTCAGGTAATTCTGCTTTATATTTTCTCTGGCACAACTATCATTTTTAAACATTGTTATCCAATTTTTAAAGAATTTGTGACTTTTAAATAATTTTCCACATTTTAAGTGTGTCCTATTAGTAACTAGCAAATAGCAACACCATATATATATATATATATATATATATATATATAGTCATTTTGTTGATGCAGACAAATAACTATAACTGTCAGATTTTCTGTTTAACAGTGGTGACAATTTAATAGATGGAGCTGACAAATTTTAAACCATCTTGTGTTCCCAATGCATTTTTTTTTAATGAAGAGAATGCTAGATTTGCCTATATTTATAATACATATTTAAAATTACAGTCCTTTCCTTTTGTTTCTTTTTTTTTCTTTTTCTTTTTTGACTGTGTTGGCAGAGCGATAAATGAAGCAAGGGTGATGAAATGAAATGAAAGACAAAATAATTCCTTCCTACGAATTTTATCCCCTTTTCTCCCAATGTTGGAATGCCCAATTCCCTCTGCTTAATAGGTTCTCGTGGTGGCGCGGTTACTCATCTCAATCTGGGTGGCGGAGGACAAGTCTCAGTTGTGTCCGCTTCGGAGTCTGTTAATCCATGCATCTTATCACATGGCTTGCTATGCATGACACTGTGGAGTCTCACAACATGTGGAGGCTCATGCTGAACTCCGCGATCCACGCACAACTTACCATGCGCCCCATTGAGAGCGAGAACCACTTAATCGTGACTACAAGGAGGTTACCCCATGTGACTCTACCCTCCCTAGCAACCGGGCCAATTTGGTTGCTTAGGAGACCTGGCTGGAGTCACTCAGCACACCCTGGATTCGAACTCGCGACTCCAGGGGTGGTAGTCAGCGTCTTTACTAGCTTAGCTACCCAGGCCCCCTACAAATAATTCCTTCCTAGTTGTCTCAAATCAGTGAGCCTATAAATATAGAAGCATAATGTAATATGGTAAGCTTTACAGAGTCTTCAAATAGTTTTAAAATGGCTGTATGATAATCAACATAACTGCAAATGTTGAAAAGTACAGTTGTGCTAACAATCTTTCTGACAGTATGGCCAATCAATGCTCTAAAAAGAATTATAATGAAATATGTGACTCAAGTGCTTTATCTGGCTATTTTCAGAGTCCTGGGATGAACTGGCGTGGCTGTGCAGCCTTTACGCACAGTGCTTTTGTTTGACACACAGTCAACCCATTCATTTGATTTCTGTGACTTTAAAGGAATTATTTGGGCTGATTGGCTGTTTCTAAACTGTAATGAAAAGAATTTATTCATAGACTTACCCCAGCACTTGGGTAGTAAGTAGTAGAACTTTCAAGTATGTTGAGACAAGAATGTCTTTTTAAGGTTTTGCTGTTTTTAGTCAGTAAAATAGGCAAATTTGCACTTGATATAGAATAGAATTAATATAGACAGATTTGAAAGAGTATTAGGCTACGTCCACATTAATCCGAATAAATTTGAAAACAGTGTTTTCATTTTCAAAACGTTCTCCTTCCACACTGCCATTTTCAAATGTTTGCCAAAAGTTGCTTGTCTACACAGAAACGTCTGAAAACACTTAAATCCCCTTACTGCACATGCAAAAAAAACCGTAAGGAGTGTGGACCTGCGTCATTTCCATGTACGGTCTGAAACATCTCCGTACAGCAATTCTGACAGCAACAACGGCTTTAAAGGAATGCAGTGCGAAGGTTGTACAAAGTCAAATTTATTTTTAACAATGCTCTTAAATTGGATAGCAGGTACAACAATGGCGATATAACATGGGCCGCCATCTTGATTGTTTGGAGTTGAATGGATCACATGACTGCATCACATGACAACAAATATGTCATAGTTTTCAAATATCTCTGTTTTTCCTGTCCACACTACAACGCAAAGATGGCGTTTTCAAAATGTATCCAATTGGGAAAGTGTTTTTGCCATCTCAGTGTGGATGGAAGGCCAAAATGTAGCAAAATGAATGCGTTTTCAAACAAAAAAGTATTAGTGTGGATGTGGCCTAAGTCACTGATTTTGTGTCCAATGCTACAAATGTTATGTCAACAACATATATGCCACTGTTTTTTTAAATCAGTGTTTCTTAACTATAGGTCTATTCTGATAGGGTCACAGATAACAGGGGGGAAAAAACAACCTAGCCTCATAGAATGCACGTACTATAACTACTTTTTTGCAAACCGAGTTATTTTCGTGCTGCTCTCTACATTTTGCTGCTTTTTTCTTGGGGAAATGAAAGAGGCGCTACAACAACTGTGTGTGTTATTCACTTTCAGTCAAATCACAGGTACTACGACTGTTTATGACTTTATAAACATATTTTTTGCTCTATTACTCACACACTGCTATGTTATGAAATCGAAACACTTTTACTCTAATGTATCATTTGAAAAATGACACATTTTACCACTTGTATTACAGATGCACCTACATTTACACACTTATTCCAATGTGATTAGCTTCCACAGTAGAGTGCCTGATAGAGTGTTGGACTTTGGATTCAAGACCAAGTTTTGATCCCAGCCAAGGACGCTTGAAACGAAAGTGAAAGTGTAGGGAAAGTGCCAAAGAAGCATCTGAAATTACATGTTTGCTTCATTAAGTAATGTGCTTTTCATGTCGAATATGCTTTTAAAACACTATTGGTTAGGTTTAGGTGTTGGCTTAGGGTAAGGATGTCTGTTCTGATCACCTATCATTTATCTTTTAGGACACTATTGTTTAAGTTTATGTTTTAAGTTTTAGGTATAACATTTATCTAAAATTCACCTTAAAAACCTCATCTGATTACAACATAATTTCACTTGCTTTTTGGCACCCCCCACTGGACATTTCAATGGGAACTGCAGAAAAACGTATAATGAAGCACGTAATTTTGGTTTGCAAAAATGTTGCCGTTGTTATGTACATTTCATGAAGATTGGGCTGGGAAAAAACAATGCTAAATGCAAATAATGACATGCAACTAACTATATAATCGTGCATAGTAAAGATAGCAAAATAAAAAAAGCTTATCAACTTTTAAAAGGGATAATAAAACAGTTCCCATATCTTTTGTTATTGACGTTAAAGACAGTTTGTCCTCAGCAGAATACTCAGCAGTATTTCAGTGCAAATTCATCAGTCACTTGGTAGAAGTTAACCAAATTAGACAGTGGCCAACATTTTTGATGATGTTGATGTTGAGAACCACTGTTGCAGTTGACCCTAGATGAGATGAGTGGAAGTTAAGAAAAGTTGGAATAAGAAAAGTTAGAATACACCCTGCCCTGTCCTGTATCAGTTGCCTGTTTTGAAAGTGTCTATGATGTCTCCCAGGGGTGCCACTGGGATCTGACAGGAATTAGTATAAAAGTACATCACATGCTAATGTGAAGACTGCAGCCTCAGTGACTGGATTCCTGTGCTGCAGGCAGGGGCTCCATGTCTCCAGTGGATGGTTTCCTGAAGGAGGGGCAGAGCCTGTGGAGCAGCCCAGGAGAAGAAACTCAGTTTCCTTGTGAACTGCTGTGATAGCATGAGCCGCAGAGGAAACTAGAGCGTATTCTAAGAGGACTAGAAACACATTTGAGAACTGCTGGTGGCTTTCTGTTTCAAAATGTTTAGCTGTCATTGATTCATATGTTGGTTATTTGTTCATAATGGCAGACAAACAAAAAGAACAGAGCATTTGAACATTTATTTATTTTTTTACTCCCTTTTTGACATCAAAAAGTTACACACTTCAGCTTTAAATATGATAAAAACCACTGGTTCCTTGTAAAGTTATTGTGCAGTGAGTTTATTTTGTATGTCATCTTGATATTAATGATCTTTGTTGTGCACTGCCACACTGAAGATCAACTTATCTGTCTTTGCAAGCCTCATGTTCAGGAGCACTACGGTAGTGGCCAAGTGTTTACCGCTGTTTTATATCACTCTTGTGGAGAGTGGGTGAATGTAGCTGGCAGGTCTCTCTACTCCTCATTTATCTGCTGCTTTTCTGTCTTTTAGGAGCACTTGAGGGGCTCTTCTACTGCTTGTGATCACAGGACCGGCTCTCAGCATCTCAAAACTTATATAATCAAGTACAGCAATTAGCAAAGTAGAGAGATGGTGCATCTTTCTAATATGAACAGGCTTATTCATCCACTACAGCACAATAACAGCCATCATTCAATTCTTGTAGTTTTATTTTAATGATCATCATCTTGTAATGCTCAGCATGCACAAAAACATTGAGGAGCATGGATGAAACTGAAGATACAGATGGACTGCAGGAGTGAGCTCATAGAAAAACTTTCTTTAGGGTTTTGTTTAGAGTTCCTTACACAACTCCAAAGAACCCTTGACAAGAAGTTTCCAAGTAAAAAAAAAAAAGAATCTTTTTTTATGCACAAAAGAGTTCTTGAAGCTAAAATTTCTATAAATAAATGAATGTCTTATGAAAATATTTATTCTACTGATAAAGTATCTATTGATATGAACAATTCACATATCCATGTAATGTTGTAGTAATTAAACAAACTATATGCAGATAATGTTATTATCCCATGTTTGGAAAAGAACCCTATAGGGTTCTTTTGATTGAACCATTATAAAGGGTTCCAAATATGAATCGAATGATATAACCATCTGAGGTTCTATATAGAACCATTTCTTCTAAAGGCTAGTTAATGCTACCCCAAAAATTTCAACATTTTAAAGGAATAGTTGCCCAAAAATTTAAATTCTGTCATAATTTACTCACCATCATGTCAATCCAAACCCATATGACTTTATTATGCAAAACACAAAGGAGTCATTTTAAGGATTCATGTGTCGCGTTCACAGATTTCAATACAATGGCAGTTATAAGTAACTTAAAAAAGGACTGAAAAGTATCATAAAAGTAGTCCATGCAGCTCATACGTCATATTCCAAGTCTTCTGATAGTTTAAAATGAAAAAAGTTAGTTTACTGTGAAGATCTAATAAAAATGTGCTGTATTTGCATTTGCTTTTCACTCATTAACAAGTAAAGGAAAGCTATGATGGAAGTCAACATATTCACAGTAAAATGACACACTACATGGACTACTTTTATGTCACTTTTTGGTCATAAATTCTATCATCATTTACTCACCCTCATGCCATCCCAGGTGTGTATGACTTTCTTTTTCAGCAGAACACATTTGAAGAAAAACAGAAAAATATCTTAGCTCAGTAGGTCCTTATAATGCATGTGGATGGTGATACAACCTTTGAAGCTCCAAACAGAACAGACAGACAGCATAAACGTCATCCACACGACTCGGCTGGTTAAATTAATGTCTTCTAAAGCGAAACGATCACTTTTGGTGTGAATACGTCACATGAGACTGTGTGAACTCCGGCCTCACGTGAATGCTCTATTGTTGCTGACCAGAAGCGATGATTTATAGTTAAAAAAAACGTAAATATTGTTAGATCGTTTCGCTTTAGAAGACAATCATTTAACCAGTGGAGTCGTGTGACATTTATGACGTTTATGCTGACTGTCTGTGAGTTTTGAAGCTTCAAAGGTCATTTCACCATCCACTTGCATTTTAAGGACCTACTGAGCTAAGATATTTTTCTATTTTTCTTCAAATGTGTTCTGCTGAAGAAAGAAAGTCATACACATCTGGGAAGACATGAGGGTGAGTAAATGATAATAGAGTTTTCATTTTTGTGTAAACTATTCCTTTAAGCTTTAAAGTGAGTCACCATCAACTGCCATTGTATCGAAATCAGTGAACGGGACATCCTTTAAAATGAATCCTTTTGTGTTCCTCAGTAGATAGAAAGTCATTTAACTTGAGGGTGAGTAACTGTGGGTGAACTATTCCTCTAATGATGGCTGCTGAATTTATAATGTTGGGAAACGTACTGTAACTGCCATTTTCACTCTGCCCAGACATCAACAGGGTTAACACACTTATTTTAACACATCCCAACAACCTTTGCTTGCATTTGTAGGGACAGTGTGAATTAGCCTTAAGAGTATAGGTTCTTGTCAGAATTCATCTTATTAATTATTTTAATTAGGCTATTACAAAATCCTAATTCTTATTATATAAACATAATAAGAATCCTTCTGTTAGTCTGTGTGGAGAGTTAGAAAATATAGAATGCAATAGTTTCTATATGTGCCTCTGTATGAAGCAGTTGTTGAGGTCCTGAGGTCAGTTCTGCCACCTGGTCAGAGATCTCACTCCCAAACCAAACTAAGCTTCTCCAATCACAAGACAACCAGTCCAACAGCTGTCTTTTACACTGAATATAATGCAATATCTGGCACTGTGCTTGTATAAAAATATTTAAAGCTGCAGCTCTCTAAAATAATGTTCGATTTCACACCAGAGTGCATACTCTGCACTCTTTGCATTCTTTGGGTGGATTTGGGTCGAGGTTACATGGAAAGGCAGATCTCTGCATTCTTTTTGTTTATCATAATGTCTATTAGGACATATCTGCAGTGGATAAGAGTCTGTTTTAACTGCAACTTGTTCAATTTGTCTTGGATTTATGTGTTTCCTAACTAGGCAGGAAACACATACCAGCTTCTGACATTTAAGAGCATTCACATAAACATTTTTACAGTTTATGACACATCACAGATTTTGTGGCTTTGCAAGAGATGAATCTAAATGTGAATGGAATGACACTATCCCATTTGGGATTTTGTGCTCTCCATATTTTGTTTCCAAACTTGGTCAAGACTCTGTATGAGTCATGAATGTCTGCCACTGACCTCTCAAATTCCTTATTGACAAAAGTAAATAATTTGAGGGAAATAACAGATATTAAAGCACTGCACTAAGACTGACAACAGTTCAAGGGACAGTAATCATTGTAATGATTTAATCAATGCATCAAATTAAAACAGATTGTTTGCCAATAAAACTTAGCAGTTCAGTTTTAGCAGTAAACTAATCACTTGTTCCCCAAAGGCATGACAATGTGCTATGAAAAATAACAATCAATTAACACAAGTATGAACAGAAAGTACAAAACAGTAAAACCACAAGACTAATTTAGACAAATATATTAAAGTAAATAAAGATTTTATTTAAACAATGGTTCTCAAACATTCAGACATTACTGCTTTTACTGCACCAAGACAATCGATTCTTTCAACAGAACCTGTGGTAAGTACATAAATACAGTTCTAAAGAATAAACAACACAGAAAACCTCTTTTGTATAAAGAAAGAGGGAGATATACCTCTTAAACCTCATCTGGGATGTGTAGCATCCTTTATGGCAGAGATCTTTAAAAGCCCAGATGGGAGACCAGTCCTCTAGAATGGGATCGACGTTGGGTCGAGCACACATTAAGGGCTGAAACTCAGACAGGATGGTATACTGAACAAAAACACGAAAAGTTGTTTTTGTGCTTGCCTCACTGATAGAGACTTAGCTCCATGTGAATAGTTCCCAAGAAGTCAGAAAACCCGGGGAAAGATTCCACATGCAGTACTGTGGGCCCCAAATTTCAGAACTGGCCCTGTCTAAGGCATATAGTCCCAAAGAATCCTCTCTGTTTCAGAACCAAACACTGGCCTTTGCTTTATCTTGCTCGAGCGCTGTAGGTGAGAAAATATATTATGTTAACGACACACATTACGTTTAACACTGCAGTAGCTGACATGAAATACTTTAGGGGAGTCGACCATGTCCTTCGAAGTGACATGCTACACTGTAAAAATGTATTTAGTCTAGAAAATAAAATGTACTTAATGTGAAAACATCTAAATAAACCTGTTTTACTCAAGTCAAACATTATTTAAGACTGAATCAACCTGTGGCCTGTTGCACAAAGCTGGTTGAACAAACTCTGAGTTTCGGAGTAAGTTTCAGGTTGAGAAAACCAGATAAAGCCAGATCGGGTTCAGCAAACTTGAGAAGCTCGGTTCAAATGTTCTCTGTCAACTCAAGAGTTTGATCCTGAGTTTGCGGTTAACCCTGAAGCTCGTGCACATGTATGAGTGACGTCTGCCACAAACAGCCAATGGGTGAAGCTTGGAGAGGGTTGGCATGATTTACTTCACACGAGACATTCAGCGTGATTTTCATCACTGCTAAAGATCGTTATTAAAATATAAAGAATTTCAACATTTACATAGCATGAAGAAACACCGCTGCTGCCACGAAAGAAAAGAAACTGAATATAATGTTTAATTT
This sequence comes from Myxocyprinus asiaticus, assembly GCF_019703515.2. NCBI lineage: Eukaryota > Metazoa > Chordata > Actinopteri > Cypriniformes > Catostomidae > Myxocyprinus > Myxocyprinus asiaticus. The sequence continues at coordinate 10,873,112 of NC_059353.1, forward strand.
AGCTGATATAGGTTCACAATCAGACACATGCTTATTAATTTTAAAAGCATAAAAATCTATACATTTATCTAAAATATAAAAGCTTTTATATTTATTTCAATTAAAAGCCTAATATAATTTCATTAAGTGCAAGCAATGTCACTTTGTGTCTACGATATAATTTTACCAGTATATTTGTTCATGTGCAAAGACTCGTCACACAATAAATTTGTCTTTAAAGTGGGAGAATCACAATTGTTTCGAGGTTCTCAGCATCACGCACTGCATACAGGTACAGTATGTAAAGAAATGCAAAGAAACTCAATAATACATTTTAATGTACTGTCAAAAGATAAAAGGTTCCCTGATCTCTCAAATAAACCATCTTATAATATCATAATATGTTGGTATAATATATAAAATCTGAATACACTAAATATATATATTTCCTAGTGAAAAACACTTTAATTTGGAGCGACAGATACAGGGGGAGTCACTTTACTCACAGCTGATTGGTTCAGCATCAGTTTGCGATCTGTAACCCAGAATAAAACCTGCTCCGGAGCAGATTAGCCGTGTGGTGTAAGTTGCTATGGTGATGAACACTGGTAAAAACCAACCCACCTTCTTGAGCCCGAAAAACCAGAGTTTGCTCAAACTAAACTCAAACTTACCTGGGTAGCCACTGAAACCAGCTTTGTGCAACAGGCCTCTGAATACATTAGGTTACACCAACAAAACTCATTGTAAGGGTCAGATCATGTGGAAAAAACTGCACAAATTCACTTTTTTTACAGTGTATACTTTATCTGAAACTAATTTTAAAAGCTTTGTGCTAATTCTTTTTTTTATAATTATTATGCATACAGCTTTTATGACAACATATTAATTAAGAGACTACATGGAATATTTGTAAATATTAATAATATACTCTTAACCCTAACTTTGTCATTACTGGAAAAATCAAGTTGTCTTAAACATTACTTGAAATGTCACATTTTTGGCTCATTAATCAAATATTTAAGTTCACTGAACTTGTTTATCTTTAAAAAAAAATACCCATAGATTTTAAGTGTAAATTATTCAAACTTTTGAGTACAAAACTGAGGCTATGGTGAATACCCATAATGCTTTGCACTTTAATTATTTAATTATGTTTCCTTGGTCAAAGGGAAGTTATGGGGGCATTTAAATAGTTGTAATTAAGAATTTATAAATGTTTTTAGCTCTTTTGTAGTATTATTTATGTAGTTTTTTTGCAAATAGTTGTTTCGTGTGATGTCACCATTAGGGTGACCAGTGTCCGATTTGGACCGTCGACTAAATGTTTTTGTGCATGTACAGTTAAAGTGCAGGTATATGTGCATTTCTTTGGAGAATTAAGTTTATTTAATGACTGACCTAGAATCAGTTATGATCTTTATTTGAGGTGTGCTTTTGTTTGATCTATAATTGAATGAATTAAATTAAAATTATTAACAAAAGTAGAAACAACAATATTTATATAGCAAATCTGAGTTACATCTACTTGCATCTAGTTAACTTAACATAAATAGGTATGTTTTGGAGATGCCATTACTCAATTCAATTCAATCTTTTATCACATGTCGTTTGCCGTCAGGTTAGGGCACGGTGGGACTGTGGCTCCCTGTAGCCTTCTCTATGTCTCTGTTTGATTTCCGAGTACTCCGTTCAAAAATATAAGGCTGGACATAGAAATGCATCAGTAGTTTGACTACTCTTCAGACATGTTTAGTAAGTTCTATTCTCTGGTTTGTGTGCAGCTGTGTTGTGTTGTTTTGTCACTATCGCTGTGGATGACCTGTTTTTAGATAAACAAACGTGTTTTCGCTTGAACACCCCAATGTCGCGAGGGGGCTGCGTGAACTGTTGCTCTCGTGCCCTATCATGAACACACACAGGAGATCAAGTGAAGTGAACATTTTCACTAAATAATACATTCGATTTTAGTTTGTTTCTCATCAAACATTATCGTATGCATGCATAACAATCATGAGTCTCATGGAATAATTTATTAGACTTCTGAATTATACTTTTGTGTTCTTTTGAAGCTTGAAGAGGTGGTCACTATAAACTGTTATTGTATGACATCACTGAGCACAAATTTTTTTTCACAGTTTCTTTATGTTCAGAAAAAAGAAAGTCATATAGAGTTATAACAACACAGGTGAGTAAACAATGACAGAATTTTCATTTTTGGCTGAACTATCCCTTTAACTTAAATAGTTAAGTTCATTCTATATCATCACCAAGTTAAGTCAACTTAATTACACAAGTTTTAAAGACATGATTACTCAATTAAATTGAGAGAGCAAGTTTATTCAATCAATTGAGTAAAGTCAACTTAAAGGGTTTTTTAGTATATCTGTATATCAATTATAATGAAAAGTGAAGGCAAAAATTTGATTAAAACAGTAAAGAACTTGTTACCTGAAATAAGATATTCACTTTCCCTTATACATCCATATTAATTATAAGCTATTATAATCTTGATGTTGATCATGAACAGGGTATGTGTCAACTATCCAAAACATATAAATGCTGTACAGTGTAAAAAGTGGTACCCTGCAATTGTTAACTTATGGAGTGATTTTTACCTGATCTAACCCTCACAATTAGTTTTGTTGATGTAATCTAATGTATTTTGGTTGATTCAGTTATGGCATTTTAAATTGAACAAAACCAGTTAATTCATTAATTATTTTTTCAGTCTTGAATCAAAATTCCATAATCTTGTCTCACCTGTGTCATAGATATCCACTGACCCATGGAACGAAGCAGGCCAGCTAGGCGCCGGGATGCTACTTGGCTCCAACTCTGTCTTTATTCCATCTGTGCAGGTAGAGGGGCTACATGACGTTCTGACACCAGGTAACAGAAGGGGGCTGAAGCGAGGGTCCAGAGCAGGGCTGTGAGCGTGATGGAGCACATGGTGGGCATGGGAATGTGGATGCGGGTGCCGTGGATGCATGTGAGGGTATATCTCATGTATGTGGGGGTATCCCGCTCCACTCTGGGCTCCCAGGCCATAGTGCCAAGAATCAGTAAGCATAGAAGAAGGGGGCAGACCGGTCTGCGCAAGGTTGTGGTTACTCCAGAGGCCAGTGTCGGAAGGGTGGAAGGCGGGGGTGTGGTGGAAGTCAGAGTGAGAGGAGGGGACACAAGGGCTGGTCTGAGATGGGTAGCCGCTAGCCCACAGGGATGATGATATAGAGCCACACTGACCCTCAGAGTGGGAGCCTCCATCTGAAACACACAACGAAACAATCCGTTCCACAGCTCCACAATATATGGACATCTGAGATACACAGTTTATAGTTAAAGAGATAGTTCACCCAAAAATGAAAATTCTCTCATCATTTTCTCACCTTCATGCCATCCCAGATGTGTATGACTTTATTTCTTCTGAAGAACACAAACAGATATTTTATAAGAATATCTCAGCTCTGTAGGTCCATACAATGCAATTCAAAAGGGTCCAATTTTGAAGCTCAAAAAAGCATATAAAGGCAGCATAAAGGTAATCATAAAAGTGTTTTAATCCATGTCTTCAGAAGCCATATGATGTGGGTGAGAAACAGATCAATATTTAAGCCCTTTTTTACTATAAATTGTCCTCCCTGCCCAGTAAGTGGCGATATGCACTAAGAATGTGAATCGCCAAAAACAAAAAAAGAACTCTTAGGAGAGAAGAGCATTTAGGAGGGTTGTTTGAAAGTGGAGATTTATAATAAAAACGACTTACTGATCTGTTTCTCACCCATGTATTTAACCACTGGAGTCGTTTGGATTACTTTTATGCTGCTTTTATATGCTTTTTGAGCTTCAAAGTTTTGAACCCTGTTTACTTGCATTGAGAGGATCTACAGAGCTGAGATATTTTTCTAAAAATCTTTGTTTGTGTTCAGTAGAAGTAAGTAAGTCATACACATCTGGGATGGCATGAGGGTGAGTAAATGATGAGAGAATTTTCATTTTTGAGAGAATTATTCCTCTAAGCAAATAGCTATGCAAGGTTGTGCTGTATTGTGTATCAACACCACTTTTTCACAATATGTATGGCCTTATTGCTTGTATAAAATGGTTAATGCATAACAAGTTGACATGCAATATTTATAGGAAGTTGATACAGTCTGTCCTGCAGTGTTACATGCTGTACTCCATCTAAAATTATTACAAATAGAATTTTCTAATTCTTTTAATTGTTGTAAATATATGAATATTAATTGTGAGACTGCATGGAATATTTATACTTTAAAAAATTCCTTTGTCACACTGCAGGGCCATTTAAAAAAACCAGTGAAGGCAAAAATGGCGAAACACTTAAAAAAGAAAAGGTAACAGTCACGGCACCCAAAACATATGCTTTCCCTAAACATTCATATAGATTTTAACCAAGAACCTTCATAAAAAAGTTCAAGGACATCTTATACATCCCATAGCTTGTAAACAAAAACAGAACAGCCACGTCATTGCTGTTACTATATTGAGTATTTTAGCACAGCTGGAATTGAAACATTGTCCAATCAGAATTCAGGTCCGAAACTATCCTGAATAGTACGGTATAAAGTTAATATTTTATCATTTGCACAACTAAATTGATTTTATAGTACATTTATTGCATTTTTAAGATGACAAATATTGTAGGTTCTTAAATGGTATAACATTGCCTTCTACCTTTCCATGGTCCTCCAGTGGGAAGCTTGCTGGTTTTCGCTTCATTGGTGAAGGCGCTGGGCTGGCTCAAAGCACGGGAGAAATGTTCATCCACTACGTCCCCGATGTCCCCGCGGAAATAGGTGAACACCACACACCTGGAACTCAAGTACTCGGCCTCGGCAGGCTGCGTCTCCTTACAGTGCTCCTCTTCCCCAGAATTCTGCTCTTCCTCACTCTGGAGCTCGGGCTCAGAACGGGGCTTCACTGCTCCCAGCTGCTTGTGAAACTCCCCAGAATCCTGCATCCTGCTGTAGGCACCAAACTTCTTCTGCTGGAAGACACAAGTAGTTCAATGTAAATTGTGAGGGGTTAAAAGCTACAGCGCACTCATTCCCCATCTGGTGTTTGACCAAAATAGATTGTTGGGGATTATCTTTGAGTTGATGGCCTGGTGCCCACACTTGGCACATTAGTGGTTCGCAGCCTTCTGTATGATGGACTGTATAAACACATTCACTTGTAATTCACAGCTTGGAATTTGAAGAATTTCAGGTCGTATATCATTATATAATATTAAACTTTTAGCATTTAGTAGCATTGCATTCAAACATTAACTAAGTATGTACACTAAGAGTATTTTAGCTTCTTGAAAGTAGACACTATTTTAAACAGTACTGAGTTCACGTGTATGCTGGACACCTGTTGGCTGCTTTTTCTTCACTACTACACGGTCCAACTCATCCATTCAAAAAAAAAAAAAAAAAAAAAAAAAAAGTTAGAATTTTAGTTTTATAAAGAAATATAGACACAGACACAAATTCTGTTTGTGTACAAAACTAATTTCAAGCATTTAAGCATAATCATGAAGCTTTTGTGATTATGAGCTACATGAATTCTGTCTAAATAGCATTATAAAGAGTTTCAAAACTTTTTACTATTAGTTTTAAATGCCATTAAATGAAGCCCATATAGCAAATGTATTTATTTTATAATAATTCTTTATTTAATAAGAAAATATCTTGTCTAATATCACATATATTTATAAATAATTTCATAATATCCTCAGTAATGCACACAACACACTCACAACTGATGATCAGAGCTGTATACAGCAGGGCATCTTTCTTAAATCATCTCAACACAAGTTTTGAATCAATACTTTCTTGTTTGAGCTCTTCGTGAGTTAACTGTGACAGCACCTACCTGCTGCTGCTGCTGCTGGTGATGGTGATGATAGTATGCCGCTTTGTATGCTGCTGCTGCTGCCGCTGCTGCTGATGTCGCGGGCAAGTAATGATGAGCCCCATAACTCTGATGATACATAACATCCAAACAACTCATGGCAGACGCTTACACAAGCTCAAGAGGGTCTATAGTAATAGTGAGCGCTTTCTCAACCACACATAAACACATGTGTCATCATTCTCCCCCTATATAAACCTGAGCGTTGACAAAAGCACCACAGTTTGTAAAAGGAAATATTAGCATAAAAACAAAAGCGTCCCCATCGATGTTTCACCACCTACAGAGAGACAGCGGATCAAAACAGAGGTACAGACGCGAGCGGCTCCGCAAACTGCGCTCTAAAGTTACAGGAGCTTCTCTGATTGGTGGGAAGTTTGGAGCGCCGCGATCTGATTGGTGGAATCTGGTCACCGCTGAATAAGCAGAGACAAACATTTAAAAGCCACTCATCTACCAGTCTTCTGCTAATAGAAGATATACACTACTACTTTTAAGAGCTCATTCAGCTCAACAATAACATTTAACCAAAAAGTAGTTGGTTGGAAGGTATTTGTAAGGTCATGATGCCTTGATTTGCAATCCTGCTTTGATTTTTTTTGTTTCTTTGCTGTCCTTATATAATAATTTTCTGTTACGATGGTAAATGAGTTATTCACTGGAGGGAACATTGTAATAACTGATGACAATGTTGTTATGTCCTGTCCTCTAACTGTAATTAGCAATGTTTTGCATAGTTTTGCATTAGGTATGTGCTGCCACCTGCTGTAGGTCTGTAGGCCTTTAGACCTAACGCACACAATGACTGATGTTGGTGTAATTAAAATACACAAATGTGATAGACACTATAATACTTATGAGCTTCTTACAAGGCTGCAGTTGTTTATATTTAGTGAATAGTTCCTGGATACATGTGAGGGAACTCATTTTCATATTTCACAATTTTACATATTAGAAACATGAATAGGCTAAACATTCATGTTAGGAATCATTGGTTTTGTACATGTGAATCTGAAACTGAGTTCAAAGTGTGCCCATGCTAACAGAACTGTCTTTTAATATCTTTAATAATACTTTTCAGATTAGACATTTGACAATTATACTATATAGGCAACAAACTGCAATATAAATGTAACTGACTGCCAATTTTATGAATTATAACGGAATAAAAGATCCCAATCAAAGAGTATCTTTGGAAGAGTTATTTCATGGTTCCCATAGTCTGTTATAAAGTATTGTTTATCATATTTTTTTAACCAGTGATAGACAACGTACAGTACTGTGCAAAAGTTTTAGGCACTTGTGAAAAATGTTGCATAGTGAGGATGTCTTCAAAAATAATGTCATAAATAGTTTTCATTTATCACTTAATGTCATACAAAGTCCAGTAAACATAAAAAAGCTGAATCAATATTCGGTGTGACCACCATTGCCTTTAAAACAGCACCAATTCTCTTAGGTACACCTGGACACAGTTTCTCTTGGTTGTTGGCAGATAGGATGTTCCAAGCTTCTTGGAGAATTCGCCACAGTTCTTCAATCTATTCAGGCTCTCTCAATTGCTTCTGTCTCTTTATGTAATCTCAGACTGACTCTATGTTCAGTGGGGGGCTCTGTGGGGGCCATGACATCTGTTGCAGGGCTCCCTGTTCTTCTATTCTAATCTTTTCTATTTGCAAAAGTAATGTTTGGGAGTCTAACATTTATATTTCCTATTGACACACTAAAGCTGAAGATATAAATATCCATCTTAAGACAAATGTTTTTGTGAAACATCTTATGTGCCTAAGACTTTTGCACAGTACTGTAATTCAACCACTTTGTATAACATCTATACTCAGCTTCAGACCAGAGCAGTGCCAGAGTATATCCATTGTAACAAAGCCAATCTAAGACAATACAGAACAGTTTAGAAAATACATTATGGTTCATTATATTATTAATTTGCTCTGCCCAGCGATGTTCCCAGCTGTTGTTAGATCTCATCTACTCCTGTGGAGACAGTGTGCTGAACTTTTGAACAAATGATTGTTCACTTTGATGATGAGACACAATGCAGAAGGATATGTGAATAATTTAATTGTATTGGGGTACAAAGTTTATGGAAAATCTAGGGCACAGTTACTGAGTCTTGCAGTTACAACACACACACACACACACACACACACACACAGAGAGAGAGAGAGAGAGAGAGAGAGAGAGAGAGAGAGAGAGAGAGAGAGAGAGCAGTGGAGTCGATCCAAGTTAATCCTACAGGCCTGACTGAATGAATCTCAGCACAGTGACTTTTTCTCCCTGTCTTCCACTTTCCTCTAATAAGACACTGTGATGTTTCTAATCATGTTTTTTATGAGGTGGGATGAACATTTGAGCAGGAGACACAAAGGAATTAGTTCTGGCTCTTTTTCCTCTCTTTCTCTTGCCTCACATCTCACAAAGGATGCTTCAAAGGCCAACCCTGATGCATGTTGCCCCATAAGAGGCTGCTGCTATATTTAAAATTTCCACTGGCAAACATTTTATCAAAATCCCCCATGTGGTGAAGTCATTTTCCTTGAGAACAAAGGAAAATTAAAGTGCAATAAAAGGAAATATGCTCATTTAGATCCTTTTTACAATCTTACATTTACTAAGACCTCACATTGTTTTAAATATCCACAATCATCATTTAGTTGCTTTCACATCATTTCCAGAGCAAGACTCTGAGTCTGGAAGACGGCATGAGTAAGGACATCAGTAGAATTCAAAGCATCTAATATGAGCAATTATATGAGTTAATATGAGCTTATAATATTTGCTGATATATCACAATGGAAGTTAGAGGTCGACTGATATGTATTTTGCAATTGCAATGCCGATAACAAGGGAACAAGATGGTTTATGGCCAATGTAATGCGGATATATATGTGACATAGGCAGTGCCTGGTGTAATCTGACTACGAAGTAATTAGTTACTGTAATCTCAGTCAAATATGAATGTAACACATTATATTTTAAATTCTTGTTGACAGACTGCAGTTACTGACTTTAATGTAATTCATTTTATTACTTCAATGTACATTACTTGGGTTACAAATATTTCTGAAATAATATTATTTATGTAGAATACATTTAAAGGGATAGTTCACCCAAAAATGAAAATTCTCTCATCATTTACTCACCCTCATGACATCCTAGATGTGTGTGACTTTCATCTTCTGCAGAACACAAACGAATATTTTTAGAAGAATATTTCATCTCAATGAAAGTGAATGGTGATCAAGCCTTTGAAGCTCCAAAAGTAATAATGTAATCCATAAGTTTCCAGTGGCTTCTTCAATGTCTTCTGAAGCAATCCATTTGGTTTTGGGTGAAAACAAACTCCTTTTCACTGTACATCTTGACAGCCGTCTCCTTGGTGATCATGATTTCAAGCTCGATTACACTTCTTAAAGCGCCATCTATCGCTCTGCACATGCGTCAGCAACTAGGACGTGTAATCGAGCTTGAAATCATGATCATGCCTAGTATAGACTGCAATTGCAAAATGTATAGTGAAAAAGGAGTTACATTTTGGTCTATTCTCACCCAAAACCAACTGATTGCTTCAGAAGACATTGATTGAACCACTGCAGTCATATGGATTACATTTATGTGACTTTATCTCATTTTTGGAGCTTTAAAGGTCTGATCATTGTTCACTTGCATTGTATGGACCTGCAGAGCTGAGATATTCTTCAATACATTTTTGGTTGTATTTACCAGAAGGAAGTAAGTCATACACATCTGGGATAGCATGAGGGTGAGAAAATGATGAGAGAACTTTCATTTTTGGGTGAACTATCTCTTTAAAACTCAAATTATGTCCCTCACAAGTCATTGTAAGGGAGAAGCGTGTGTTGCCGAGTGTATGACTTAGTATAGACATTATTTAGAAGTCACTGAGCGGAAAAATATTTTTGTGAAAAGTGTTTCAGAAAGTAAAACGTAAAAGTAAAGTTATTAGTAATGTGATTACTTTCTAAAAAGTAATCATAAAATTAATCTGATTACAATTTCAGAGAAGTAATTAGTCATTTGCAGTGGATTATTTTGGGGGTAATTTACCAAACATTGGATATAGAGTTATTCGAGTTCATTAAGACAATTGAGATGTACACCTGTACGCTGAAATTAAACAACCTTTTTTATATTACATACTATTTAGTCAATTTAATAAAATATTTCAAAACAGATTTTGTGAATTGTCCATTGATAAGGCTGTTGGTAGATTTTTGGAACTGACACAAGCCACACTGCTATTAATTGGCTATCAAGTGTACATGCTGTTGGCCGATTTAATAATCTTAAAATGGTAAAAATTTCCGCCAATTCATCAGTCTGGCCGATTTTTCATTTTATCACTATAAAAGACACAAGCTGGAATTATTTTGTTACTTGGCCAGACTTTATTTATACTTCACCATACAAATCTACCTGTTGAAAAAACCTAAAAGAAATAACAGAAATTCAGTTGTGAATGAATGAATTTTTATTTATTTATTTTATTTTTTACTTTTTTCAGAATTGAGTTTAATCTACATGCTGCTGTTTTACAGTTCTAATCATCTCATCAGTCGTATGAGCAAGTGGTTGTTGAAATCAACAGAGGAAAAAGCAAGTGTGGCACAAAAGACAGACAGGTTGATGTATTGTGTAATCTAAATGCCATCACTTCAGCCAAGACCTTTGCTTTTGAGAATTTGCCTGCAAACGAAACGTGTGTTCAGAGAAACAGTGGCATTAACCCCAATTAAATGCAAATTAGAGGCTCTGTCTTTGTAAATGCTGTGGTGGTATACTAAATATTAAGAATGGAGATTAACTTGCATAAACAAAATCTACAGCACTGACAAAATCTGTTAGACAAGATAAACTATACACCCATTCATCTAAAATCCTTCTGAATATCTCATAGTCTGCTGAATTTATAAGTTTATTAATGTGTTCTAATTGCCTGTGAAGTGCATCCATATCATGATGTTTTGGTAAATTAATTAGCTATTAACTAATTTGGTTTACTAATTATATTTCTAAAATGTGTTTTTATTTGCTTAAATTTTAGACTTGATTTTTTTTTTTTAATCTTTTGAATTTCGCACACATTCCACACATTCCATGAAGTGTTTTGTTCCTTCAAATCAAGTATGTAAAGTGACAGGATGTATCGGCATGCATTCGAGGTCCATTCTCCGTGCAAGTTGTGCTTGAATGTCCTCTCTGCCTCTTCTCCAGATGGTTGTGCAGAAGTGTAGCCCAAAGAAAGGGGACAAAACCCAGGGATCTCAGAAAGAAAGCAGCACTAAAATGCATATTCTTTGCATCTCTGCTTTGCTTTAACATTTACACAAGCACCTCAAGGGGAGGTTCTGTCTTCAGTGCTCTGTCAAAAAAAAAAAAAAAAAAAAAGAAATATATATATTAGAGGGGATGTAGGCTATATCATTTTATTGGCAATTGTTATGAAAATGTAAACCATTTGTCATCAGTTATGCTGCATCTCTGTTTTAATAATTGAGAAATGAATCAGCTTGGTCATCATTTCAAGCCGATTCTTGGGGTAATAAGACCATGTACACTCAAACATGGATTAAAAATATGCTCTTGTTCATGTAAACTCTTTTTAACAGGAAATTTTCATGTTAAAGAGCATGATAAATAATCTATTGAGAACTTACAAAAATAGTCCATAGATACAATACATTTGTTTGGAAAGTACCAGAATATAGGGTGAATACAGGTAAAGTTGGGCAACTTGTGAAGTGGGACACTTAGGCTTAATGGTGCACTCAGTAACTTGTGTCTTTGTTTCATCTTGGACTTACACTGACACCTAGTGGCTTGGATGCAGCATCATTTAAAATCAATAGCTTTCAGTTTCAGATGCTGTTGTAGAAATTTAGTATTCACAGTCAACCATGGTTACTTTAACCCTTTTGCACGTATGATCAAACCGGTGTGATTACACTTGGCTAGGCTCAGAGGCGTACGATCAAACCGGTGTGATCGGCATTCATGCTGCTGTTTACCAGCAAAAGAGGGACTGAAGCGGTTGTTATAATGAACCAGCTGCTCAAATAGTCTTTTCAACATCACAATATCTTTATTTTTATGTTACAAACATTCAAACAATCATTAAATAAAAGTTTAAAGCTGTTACCGTCAGAGCTCACTGTTATGATGCAGCGTTGCGGCCATGTTTTCTGATGTCAAACAAAGAATATACAAAGTAGTCTAGTCCACTTCTAGCCATTTCTGGTGCTGGGAAAGTGGAAGGTTTTTAGAACCGTCTATGCTTGTAATACGAACTCTGAATCCCGTGTTGCATTGCAATGTAAACAATATGGTGGTGTGCATAGCCGACAAGCGCATTTGCGATGGCATCTTATCTATCATAAGCAGTCATAATAAACATCTAAAAACCACATTATATGTTTGATAATATATAATCTGTCCTTCAGTGCATCTGCTGTGAAGTGTAAAGTAAGATTTGTTTTCTTTCTTTATTTAATTACAGCATGCATTTAAGGACTCATGCTGGGGGGTGCGAAAGAGTGAAAGTGTCAAATAACAGGATGGTTACTGAGATTAAGCGAGTAGTATTTGGCTGGTCATGTGATTCTAACATGGCAGCCCCCATGTGCAGACCCTCTTCATGTAAAACAAAACAGATTTATAAGGTTATTGATATGACTGGAGTCTTCATTTTAATGTGAGTGGTCATGATTTCCTACATATATTGCAGCATTACAATTAATGTCTTTAGGAGTTAAACTTTTTTAATGAGGAAAAAAATACTGAATGCACTTTTAATTATAATGTGTATATTCTTCCATTACTACAAATCAGCATTATTGTTATTTTTCCATATTTTAAAAACTATTCACCTCTATCTATATTCATCATGTTTAATATATGAAAGCTATAGGATTTATAATAAACTGCCATACGCATTTAAATGAAATTTGAATGGAATTTCATTTTGTAATTAACTGTTGTGTTGTGTTCACCAGTTTTCAAAAAACATCTGTTTAAATTACTTTCTCTTTCCCCAATTTGCTATCTTGTATCCACCTTATTTATGACTGTTTGAATGTCTTCATGCCACATAATGAGCCAAATATTGTCTTGAATTAAAGGTCCATGTGAAATCCTGTACTCTCTAGAGAGCTATAATTCATAAGGTATACTAGACTCAGAGAACACAGCAATATCTTTACCAGAACGAGGCAATCATTTGCATAACTACCCCTTCATATCCCGAGGCAGTGTTAGCAGTTATCTATATGACATCTGTGAAGCATAAGGTGTAATGGGGTTCAATGTGTGTCACAGGCTAAATCAAAGAATATAATTTCTTGGTGAAATTTAAAATCCTTCCCCAAGACAAATGGTGAAATATGTCACCGAGGTCTTAATGAAAACATCAACAAGCATGTCCTCTGACACAAAGATCCTCTTCACATTTTTAATTGTTTCAGAAACAGTCCAGCTGCTTCAGAAATCACATGGTCACACTTGTCCTGCATTACAAATTTGAATGTTAATTGCATGCGACTCTTAAAAGGAGGCTCATTCCAGTTGGTTAGACCACCATGGAGCAGGTTCAGACATGGGCTTTTCATGTTAATTGGTCCCCTTCATTATTGTCCATCCATTTGAATAAACTTACCACTCTATCTTAGGACTATCTTTAAATAGGCTAGGCCTACAGGCACCAGATAATTGGATGGCTCTGTTTTAAAAAATATTGTCCTTTTGGCAAATTTGCTCACACTGGGTCAGAAAAAAATTACCAATTAATGTCATGATAAAAATTTCAAAGACTGAGATTGAGATAATCAAACTTATCTTTGCTCTGTGAACGTCAACGATGCACTCCCCATTTGACAGAGTGATTCATTGTGAATTGTTTTAAAAGGGACATTTAGATTGTAGTTCTCCTTGTCTTGAGCATACTTGAACTCCTGATTCTGCAGTGTCTGTTTGCCATTCTAGGAAAGTTCTTGAGAATACAATTGCTTATCAAGCACGCTATTGTTTGTGATAAACCAGAAAGATTCTGTCACAGGTTCTTTATTCTGCTGTGACAGCACTTTAAGTAATTAAGAGAGAATGCAGTTAATTCTCATGCATCTCTGCCTGAATTGCTATAATTACACAGCTTGTACTGAGAGCACTGTTATGAGCAGTTTGCTGAAAAATTGACACACAAAAGTCTGTCTAGACTTTGTCTATTTATCAAGGACTGTGTTACCCTGTATGAAGGACTCGTCCTCCCAATGCCCTTCTTCTTTTAACGATTCTAATTCCCCATGCAAATACCATTCATTTGCCTCACTCGAATAATTCTGGCCTCAGTTTAACCCTGAGGCTGTGGTTACTACAGTACAGGGGAAGACCTGCCACTGTGACCCCATTTTGAAATTATGCAGTACCTGAACATTTCTGAGGGTATCATTGTGCGACACTGTCCATGTGTAAGACATAATTGGACTAATTAAGTATGTGGTCATTAATGATGTGTTATGTGACATGCACTCATGCAGAATATGTAGCTGTACCTCCGTGCATGTGTGTAAGACAAACGCAACAGGGGTGATAATAATCTGTCATTACCCATAGTCCCTGGTTGGCCTGGTGCAGTATGGCAAGGAACACTCTGATGGTGAATTCTTCCCAGGGGCAGATGGAGTGGAGTCAGTCACTCGATATATTAGCTCTCTGCCACTAGTCCAGAGCACTCTGGCAAAACGCATTAATCACCACAAAGATGTGCCTACTAAATCAGTGCAATGAAACTCAGATTCTTCTCTGCTTGTTTGCATTCATCTAAAACTTTGTCTTGTTAAAAGCCACGTCAGTTACACTAACATTATGGCATTAAAAATGATTTTGACAGTGTGGGTTTAAGCTGATTAATTTACCAATGTAAAATTAATTACATTTTGGTATCTATTACTACCTTAAAGAAACAGTACACCAAACAATAAAAATCAGCATTTACTACATCATTCACTGTAAATGTCATAATTTACTGCTGGACATAATTTGTGCTGTTCTTTTCAGTGAAAGTGAATGGTAACCATGGCTGTCAAACAAGATTTTCATGTTAAGATTATCAGTGAATAACGACTTGAATTTTAGTCTTTTCTTCACACATAGCTATCATATGACATCTGAAGACTTAGAATATAGTGTGGCAGTAATATGGACTACTTTTATTATGTTTTTATAGAGCTTTTTGTCCTTTTTGGACCTTTTTAACAGCTCTTAGTCCCCATCTACTTTCAGTGTATATGGAAGAGAGCAGCTTGGACATTCTGCTAAACTTCTCCTTTTGTGTTCCACAGAAGACGAAAAAAGTCATACTTGTTTGGAACAACATGAGAGTGAGTAAATCATAACAACATTTTCAAGTTGGTGTGAACTCTCCATTTAAATAAATTAAACTCATAGCACATTACACTGAACATCAAAGTAAAATAAGCAGTGATTTCTGGAACAGTACTGTACATCTCCTCTAAACATCAACACAATAACAGACATAGTAAAAGCAGACTATTTAATTACACAGATGAAATATCTTATTTTATATTACTGTATGTATTATAGTCTGGAAACATAGTTAGCACATTAACATTAAACATCTGCTTGCCTCAGGCAATTCCACGAATGGAGCAAGACAGATAACTGTTGCAATGAATTCTCTGCGGGACTTCTCCAAATGCGCCGAAACAGATTATCTCTCATATGAAATGGAAATTTTAATATAATTTTAAGACACCCTCTATAGCGAATAAAATTTTTGTTTTGTCTCATTATTGCCTGCTAGAATTGGTTGGGGTGCTTGGGGCAAGATTGATCACCAGTGGGGTTATTACCATTAGCACATTTAGTGCTAGTCCCTGTTGCCAACCTTGCTGATTGCAGGAAAATATCTTCCTAATAACCTTAACGAGAATAATGCCCCCGGATGCGCTGTGTCCTCTTTAGAGAGAGGGTATAACGTGCTGGGGGGCGAGACATGCGCTATTCCTTCCAAAGTCACACTGTCTTGTTGGCTCAGTTTTCTTTGCTGTGGGGCAGTAATCTCCTGCCCTCACTTTGTCTGCTCCACTTTACCATATGATGAGCTTTACACCCACAAGGAACTGAGCTACAAATTGTTCAGATGGATGGAGCGTAAAATTGATAAGAATATTAAATTAACCATAGACAATGATATGCATCTACCCTGCAGTAAAGTCCACTGCAGTGATAGATATAGGAATAAAAAGACTGTTTATTTTGCACGATGACAATAATTTTAATGCTTTGGTATCTAATAAATTTGAGGGGAAAGATGGAGACAAAAGGAACCCTGATAGCACATGTAAATCACCCAGACATCTATTTGATGTGTGTGTTTATATCTGGAAGAAGTATTTTAAGGTTGTTTGCTCATCTGCAATACGTCTGTTAGATGATTCCTCTTGGATGCCAAAAAGACATTCAGCAGATGTCTTTGAGACATTTATGATTTAGAATGTATGTAAATCTGCTCTTGTTAAGACGTCAGTGTAAATTAAAATGAAGTGCATTCCAGATGAAACACTCTTAAACAGACATCTTGGAGGTGTACGTGTGCTATCTGGGTATATCGTTTTGATAAATTGTGAAACTAAACTGTAAAATAATTAAATTCACTCAGTACGTTGGTATTTGGTGAATAACATGTCTTGCTTTAATTCCACATCAAAACTTTAGTATGTACACACATAATGCCTGTATAATGGCAAGGTGCTGCTGTAACTGTTTACCATTTCTTTAAAGTTGTTCACCATTTTTAATCATCTTTTTGCTAGATGTAATCCCTAGATCATTTAAAATGGTCCTTTGGTGTGACAAATGAATTTTTAAAACCCATTTAATATTAGGTCATAAAAACTTATGGACGGTTTGGAAAATGTTTGTTAAAAGTAGCTTCTATAGCATGTCACTCAGTTTGCCTGTGGTGAAAGTTTCCATTTTTAGGAGTAAGTCACTGCCCCCTAAAGGACGCAAGGAGAACTGCAATGTAAATCCGCCGCCTGTGACGTCACGCCCTGCGTGACTCAATGGGATCATGTGCTAAAAAGTCAGTTGTGCTTACAAACAAGGAAATCTGAACCTTTGAATACATCGATAGTCTGTAGGTTCCCTGGCAGGGAGGTTAGACGGCGCTCAAATAAGCTAGTTTCATATTAAATCAAAGAGTATAACAAAGTATAACAAGTCATCATGGCATCTCTGTTTAAGAAGAAGACGGTCGACGGTAAGTCACTTTTTGTTAATTGTTTTATTACAGTTTTTCCACTGTCTAATCTCTAAAGTACACCTGTCTGTCTGCCTGTCTGCTGCTATTTGCCGCTGCATTTTTTAAATCATGTTTGCATGTGATCCAGTTGTCGCCCAGCATTATTCATTTAATAATTAAAGTAGTAGCACCTAAAGGTGTGTTTGCCATAAATGTAAAAGTACGTTTCATTATTGTAAAGCTCAATAATGCATACAACCAAGATTAGTCAGTAACCTCATTGTGGCTGCTGTACAGATCTTTTTAAATGAAATAAATAAATACAATAATTATTATGCATAATGAAGTCAGTGGTTGTTGTTTCTGTATTATTAATGTGTATACCATCCACACTCAGTGGGCAGAACTAGATCAAATTGAGATCACAACATTTGACTTGGTTAGCCGGTCAGATGTGGTAGATTAAACACCAGCTCTGCCTCAATTAGGGCTCAGTTGATCACTGTATCATTCAAACACCCTTACTGGAAATTGAACCCATGCATGCCATTTAAATGTTCAACAATCAAAGCACTCATTCATACATGTTCTCAAGCTGTTTTTGACCATACTGATATATATAGGTTAACATCATTCTAATTTGAGATTATTTTGTTATTATAGGTCAAATATATACAGACTCCAATAAATGACTCATTCACGATAGACTATAAGAAATGACAAGTGATTATCAGGAAAAGTGGTAAACTGTGATAAGATAATCTTTACTTACCATGTAATGCTATTGCCCTGGTTAAGAAAATTCCCATCATTTCCGAGCCTTTGTCGTCCTGAAGTCAGACCTTGGTGCCAAGGTGAGCGGAGAGTCAATGTGCCAAAGGATATTCTCAGATGGCAGAGTTGCTTTAGCTCTTCGAGTTTTGTGGACGATAACCCTCCCTCATTTAGACGTTTTTGAACACGTCATCTTTTACGTAGACTTACGTACACAAGTGTACACAAACTCTCCCATCAAGATTTAGGGATGTGCAAGTAACAAAATTAGAATGATGATTATGTTAAACTATTCAGAAAACTCATTGCAACTTTTTTTGCGACTTTAATCTCATATTCTTCCTCTTTTTCCATTTTTTTACCCCCAACATTAATGAACTTTTTTTAACTTCATGATTGCTGTATATTTCGAATTCTTTCGCAACTTCATATGTTCCCATTTTAAAATTTAATTTAATATTGAACTAACTTGGACTGGCTTTTCTCTTTTTCCTTATTTTCCATTTCCATATCTCCGTTTCTTTTTCTTTTATGTTTATCACCGTCTAATAAGCTTTATTCAACTTATTTCCCTATTTTTTTTTACATTTTTTTTTCTATCTTTTTTCATTCATTCATTCACTCATATACTTGTTGACCACTATATCCTATTCCTCTGAAATTATTATTATTATTTTATTATTACATCTATCCATTATCTTATTAGACTCATATGTGTTTTGAATTAATCACCACTTTTACTTCGGAAGGGCTGTTAAAATGAATTAACACTGAATTACCTTACAAAGTATATGAAACTTTTATCTTTATCTGAATTTTAGAATTTTATGAGCATCCATTTGTCTGCTTTATGTTTTTGAAAACCAGAATCCTCCTAATATAACCTCTTTGGCTTCTAATATTGACCATTTAACCGCATGGTCTATTCTAATATGAGTGGCATTCATGAGGGCACAGGTGGGCTGATTGCTGTGTAGGAGAGCGTAACTTCCCTGTAGGCGTTGTGGCTGCTGCACTCTCAGGCATCCTTAGAGAGTCTGTCCCCTCAATGCATGAAAATGTAAGGGGCATGATCTCGCAGGCCTTACCCCCAAACAAATGTCAGTGTTTTGGTTTTATGTCTCCCCAGTCTTATAGAAATACAATTATTTTACTCAATGCAATTTTCAGATCCAAAAGTGACAGTTTTTTATCGAAAGTCTGATAAATTCAGAATTCTGTGTCTGTTGTCCTTAAATGTGTCCTTGTATATTTGACACTAAACAATCAGTTTAAAATATCAAGTTTTTCTTGACCAAAAATTCTGGCCATAGACAAAAACAGGCCAAAATATGGATACAAAAGTAAGCAACAATGTTTAATGTAAGCTCGATGTGGAAAGACCGTTATGTTGAAGGTTAAAAAAATGGGCTGGATATTGATACAGATTTCCTGATTCAATTCCGATTCACAAGCTCTCGATTCGATTCCAATTCATATGGGTATATTTCAGTTATAATGTCCCTTTTGCTTACATATGAATTAAATTATCTCCCAGCGAATGCTGTTAATTATACAGGGGACCTTGTAATTAGGTACATTGCGAAAATATACATTTTACTAATGATATTTTATTAGTTTTTCATCATTTTGATCACATTTTGTTTAAAATTAAGTAATCCACGTATTCAATCAATAAAATAAGATATTATAATTCATATATTAATTTTTGGTACATGTTTATTGTTTAATTGTATAATTTTTACTATTTACAAATACTATCTAAGTATTTACATTGATTTGTTGAACACGTGTTAAAACCGGTACTGTCTCTTTAAGAAATCCGGCATTTCTGGAAAGAGCGTCTGTAAATGAGCGCACAGGGTTGGGAGGGTTACTTTTGAAATGTATTCCACTACAGATGACAGAATACATGCTGTAAAATGTCATTTGTAATGTATTCCATTAGATTACTCAATGTCAGTTATATCATCTATGCTATGCATGATTAGAATTAAATGTTTATTTTGTTTTTGTTTTTGATCAACAACTGACTGTAGAGAACACAAAGGGTATTAAAAGAGACATTATTCAATGACATATGGGTTGCGTGGATCTTGTCTTTGGACACACACATTACACAGGACAACTTTTAATCTCAAAACACAGTGAAAGGATCTCGCTGCTGAGTAATTCACCACTATACTACACAATTACTGGTGAGTGAAATGTAAACATTTACCAGCCAGTTGCAATATATACATTTTAGTCACATTGTGTGAAATTTGTTTGCAAATGCGAGGGATTTCCTCTCATTGTGGAAAAGGGTTTTGCACAAGTAAAAGATTGATCTTGGGATTTAAGAATTGATATCGAGATCATTCAGATGAAGATGAAGATGCATCGGAAAATCAATATTTGAATTTTATTTGTTTTATTTTTTTTTAAGTATAAAACAGTGTGCAAATCACACACATTGTCACTCAAGCTTCAGATGAAGTAAGTGTACCCATTACATTTTTTTATTTAGATTCCTTAGTTTATATGGAAAAAAGCATGGATAAAATTAAAGATTAACCTCTCATTTGAAGTTTAGCGAGTAAAGATGCTGACTACCACCCCTGGAGTTCACGAGTTCGAATCCAGGGCGTGCTAAGTGACTCTAGCCAGGTCTCCTAAGCAACCAAATTGGCCCGGTTGCTAGGGAGGGTAGAGTCATATGGGGTAACCTCCTCGTGGTCACTATAATGTGGTTCTCGCTCTGGGGCATGTGTTGAGTTGTGCGTGGATGCCGCGGAGAATAGCGTGAAGCCTCCTCATGTGCTATGTCTCTGCAGTAACGCACTCAACAAGCCACGTGATAAGGTGCACAGATTGACTGTCTCAGACGCGGAGGCAACTGAGATTCGTCCTCCGCCACCCGGATTGAGGCGAGTCACTGTGCCACCACGAGGATTTAGAGTGCGTTGGGAATTGGGCATTCCAAATTGGGGAGAAAATAAAAATAAATAAAAATATTTCATGAAGTATGTGAAAAGTCAGAAATACCCAAGGGTGTTCCAATTAAGTCCACATTTTGATTAATTTAAAAAAATATCAATGTTTTATTGTTTACATTTGATAAAACATGACTGGTAAACATAATTTAACATTTACAGCAACATAAGAATTAATTCTATATTATGTAAAATACATCAGTAGGTGAACATTAAATGTATTTAGGGAACAGACGGGTAAGGGCTGTTTTTAGGCCCTGCTCCAAATGGCGCACTTGAAGTGGACTTGTGGTCTTAATGGACTTGTGGACATCAAGGGTATATAGTCATTTTACAACGGCTTGGAACACGGCTCATCCAAATTCAGGGTCGAAATGATCCATTTCATAATAAACATTAATGCATATTGATTGAGCTCAGTCTAACAGCAGACTAGAGATAAAGAAAAAATATGGAATATAAAGAACACATTTTGATGAATTTGCTATTGGCAAAAGTACGGTGGAAAAAATTATAAAAATTTAAAAGCAAGAAATGTCCCATTGAAAAGCACTGATGTGGGTTTAAAAGGAGCATAGTGGGCTTTAATGGTACAGCAATAATTTGAGATAACATTACTTTCTGCGTGCAAGACAGTTAGAAAAAACATAGTTAAAATATATTCACTGAAGTAAAACATCACACAAAAAAATCATGCTTATGTACAGAAATAATTTGCTAGTCTCACTCAAACTGCTACCATTTAAGCCCACCTGAAAGAAATGCTAAAAAAAAAACTACATGATGAAAAGCAATTTATGGTTTATTTATGAGTTATACAGAATGAAATACAACAAAAAAATGTAAAGAGAGCATGGTTAAAATGCTTGATGCTTTGGCAGTACACCACATTATGAAGCCAATCCACTGGCCAGGCCATGTGATCTGTTTGCTAGATCAAAAAAACGTTTCTTTTTATTTAAAAATAAAGGGTAATTATTGTTGGACTAGTATTTCATTATATGCATAGATCAAACTATTAATCTCTTCAGTGAATGAAAAATACATGTCAGTTTATGGAGGTAAACAAAAACGATCTGTTTACTTAAAAGATTTGTTCAAAAAGACAGATTCATTCAAGAACAAAACATCAATACTGGACGCAGTGAAGAAAGCGGTTTAGTTGTTTCTCAGGAAAATGTTACTGCTAAAGTTTTGATTTTTTTTTTAGGATATACTAAGTCAGCCAAACCCATTTTTTTTTTCTTTTGTGGGAGAATAGAAGAAAGACTGATGGATGGAGAGAAAGGAGGATAAAAAAATGTTTCATAGTTTCGGATCAATGAACTGTATGAGGATTTTCCAGACGGTGTTATTGCATGTTCCTCCTCACCCCAACAGATATCATTAAAGAGCAGTCCAAAGAGCTGAGAGGCACCCAGAGACAAATCACCAGAGACCGAACTGCCCTGGAGAGACAGGAGAGGCAAATGGTAAGTGGAGCAAAGCACGTTCATATCTGTTGACATGGTCTTGGTTGTAAACTTCGACTTCCAACATCCACCTCTTCCCTTCCAGTAGCTCACGTTTTGCTGCTTATTCAAAGTCATCCTTCATGGATTTCATCTTATTGCAACAAACATTGAAAGAATGAAGTAGGTTAATTAATTTATTTTTGATCATCCTGTTAATTGCTCTTTAAACAGGTAGATTAGGTGGCCTTCATAGCTTAAAGAGAGAATGTTCAATACTCGTGGGATGAGTTGAAAGCGTTCATTCAGGCACACTGCACTTTTAAAGCTCTAAAGAATTAAACATTCCCTTTCACTCTCCCCATTTCAATTAATTGTCTATAAGTAAACATAGAAACGTGCATAATTATCTCCCGAGAGAGGATCGTTTTTGTTCATTTTTATTGTAATCGGGCAAGATTTTGCTTTATTTCTTAATTTTTTAATGACCTACATTGAACTACACTGCTGTGTGGGAATGTTGGTGCTGCACCACACATTCCTATTTGTCCTCTTTTTCCAATGATTATCTGTAAGGTTTCATGTCAAGAATATTCTAAAAGAAGTACATTTTCTTGGACACTTGGAGACTTGTATTGGTTTAAGGCCCTATATAGCCTCTGTAACATTGCTACCCAGTCTGTCTTAAAGGAATAGTTCACCCAAAAATTTTATAATCATTTATTCACCCTTAGTAACATTCCAAACCCTTATGATTTTCATTTTTTTTTTTCATGGAACACAAAAGGAGACATTAGGCAGAATGCCCAAGCATTACAACAAAATACAACAAAAGTAGATGGTGATATTCCAAGTCTTCTGAAGCCATATGAAAACTATTTGTGAGGAATAGACAGAAATGTAAGTCATTATTCGTGAAAAATCTTCCCATCTGCCGTAGCATCTTCATGCACCAAGTGTAAATATACAGTACTTTTGGCATAAATGAGAACTGAGAGCTACAATGGAGGGTATTTTCAGTGGATTTTCAGCAAATAACGATTTCAATTTCGGACTGTTCCTCACGGAAAGCTATTGTATGGCTTCAGAAGACTCAGAGAACCCTAAGATGGTACTCTGCTTCCTCATTCCAAGTTTACCACACACCACTGATAAAAAATATGATTTTTTTCATTCCAACAAGGTTGTACAAACAAACACATTACACTACAAAAACATTTGAGTTATAAACCTTAGACAATGACGACAGTCGAATTGCTGATTTAAAAAAAATAAAAATGTACAACCTGAGGTGTGGTGACTATTACACCTCAGGATGTGAATTAATTTTCAGTAATTCAACGATCGGAGTCTGCTTTTACTGTGATGATACATGTATATTATGATTACGCAATTCTTAAAACACAGAGGGAATCACGGAATCCAGTCATAAAAATGGCATTACTTTAACAACGCAGAACGTCACGGAATTTTTAATATTTGGGATGAAGATTAATGTTTGAATGCATAACTAATCAAATTAAAATCACGATGTCCTAGTGTGATTATTAAACTTCAAAAGGCTGCTATTTAATTAAAAAAAAAAAAAAAAAAAAAAAAAATATATATATATATATATATATATATATATACTGTATATATAATCTGCATGTGCTGCACACTTCAAAATCAATGTGCAAAGCCAATGACGATTTCTGACTCCTTCGTATGGTTTTGTTAGGTGTGGGTGTAGGGGTCGCATTTAGGTATTGGGACCATTTAGGTGGCGGGGAGTAAGTATCTGGCAGGGAGTTAGATTTCAGCACAACACCGGCTGCTCATACACTGAAAACACTGCATCATGATTCTCATGCGCACTCTGTGTGTGTGTGTTTGTGTGTGTGTAGTAAATGACAGAGAGTAAATCGCTCTGAAGCATGCAGCACATGCACACTATATATTTATTTAATTAAATCACATCTTTTTGAGGGGCTTAATAATCGCACTGGGCCATGTAGTGAACTGCTTATCCGCAGGTAAGAAACTACCAACAAAAACACACAAAAATGCCAAAATAAAAGCTTGATTTAAATGGCCATGTGAAATGGGGAATAAAGACAAAAGTATATAATTACTGTATAGTAATGTAATGTTTACTGTAATTTAATAATAACAATAATGTATTAAGGAAAATATCTCATATCTGTGATGTTCTGTTGTGGAGCACTTCATTTGACAAAAATATATCCAGTGTTTTTCAGATTGTGCTGTGAGGATTTTGTATATAAGCACTTCTTTTGATAAAAATAATGCAATGTTATGTTGAAAAATTCAAAATATTTTTTTCTCCCCAATTTGGAATGCCCAATCCCCAATGCGCTCCAAGTCCTCGTGGTGGCATAGTGACTCGCCTCAACCTGGGTGGCGGAGGACGAATCTCGGTTGCCTCCGTGTCTGGGAACCGTCAATCTGTGCATCTTATCACGTGGCTTGTTGAGCGCGTTACCACGGAGACGCAGCGCGTGTGGAGGGTTCATGCTATTCTCCGTGGCATTCACGCACAACTCACCACGCGCCCCACCGAGAGCGAGAACCACATTATAGCGACCACGAGGAGGTTACCCCATGTGACTCTACCCTCCCAAGCAACCGGGCCAATTTGGTTGCTTAGGAGACCTGGCTGGAGTCACTCAGCATGCCCTGGATTCAAACTCGTGACTCCAGGGGTGGTAGTCAGCGTCAATACTCGCTGAGCTACCCAGTCCCACCGAAAAATTCAATTATTAAAATAATTCCATTTTTATTTAGTTAAAGTTTTAATTAATTAATTTGATTAGACACAATTTTGATAATAAAATATAATTAAACTAAAGTCGTATAAATGTAATAAACTACTGATATACTGATATATGTTTATAATACTTAGTTGTCCTTTTTGGAGCTTGACATTTCAAAGTTACAATCCACTTTCCTTGTATGGAAAAGAGGAGATTGGACACTGAAACATCTTCCGTGTTTTACTGAAGAAAGAAAATAGGCCTAATACAGAACAACATGAGGGTAAGTAAATTATTTACATTTTTGGGTAGACTATTCTTTTAATCTTATTGTCACCAATAAACTACTCCAAAATGAATCGCATATATTAGTTGCAGGATAATTATTAGTCAACTAAAGCGGGTCAACGCTGCAATGTTATGTAGAACTAAAACAAAGTCCACACTGTCGGTCTAGACTGTTTTCTTGAGTATACACTATTCTCTGAAGCAGACTGTTTTTTTTAAGCACATCAGTTTGTCACTTTCATTCTGGCTCTCCAATCTAAAGTGCTACCTAGTGGCTGACATGACAATAAAACATCTCTAATAGGCCTGATTCTACTGCTCCAGCTCACTCAGCTCTCTATACTTGAATATTTATAAGCATGGCACATCATTTTTATCATGGTGTGATAGTAAAAAATGCCCTGTTCCAGTCATATTTTGTTTGTGACAGGCAAACATGCCCAATGTTCTCAGTACTAGAAGCTGTCACATTGAAATGCAGTTGTGTGTTGAAGTAGGACAGTGTTGTACGAATATATGTGTGTCAGTGCAGCTAATGTGGCTGCTTATGTTTTGCTTAGCAGGCATCATGTGAGGTGGAGTGCAGCACCTGTTCTAATGTGTGTGTCATTAGAGTATGTTCTGGTTAATGTGCCTGTTCAGCTGATCTGCACTAGTCTACATGAGAGACTAACATTAAGATCACACAGGAGAAAACAAGATCTGCTGAGTTAAACGTTAAGAAGAATAAGTCTGGGATTTAGATTATGGATTCAATAATGACTGTCTTAAAAGTGTTTGTTCACTGCAAAAATTATATTTTTTGTCATTTACACTTATGTTGTTCTAAACCTGTATTACTTTCTTCTGTGGAAAACAAAAGTAGATAATTGAATGATAATTTAATTCAGTCTTGTTTGCTAAATTCATTGCAATGTTGATAGGGACTCACTTAACTAATAAAGTGTCATAAAAGTAGTCCATGCAACTCATGCATCATATTTTGAGTCTTCTGTTGCATGTGATCACTTTGATTAAATTTTTTCGACTATCAAATCAGTTAATTGATAAACTACTGTATATAAACAGAACTAAATCCAATATGGCGGCAGCATCAGTAACATAATGTGTTCTGACACGACACAAACATGCCATACCTACTATATGCCAAAAACAGTATGCCAATGGAGGAGAATGTACGAATCCACAGTATTCATGAAGCAGTAAGTGAGAAATACCCGGATGACCTACTATTTCTGGCGAGATTTTTAAGTGCGGATCGACTGGACACTTAACGATCCCATAATCCCTCGGGAGCTGAGGTGACATCACGTTCAAAACACTGGATTTAAAGGAATGACAGTGAATCACGAGGCGGGTGCCTCAAATCAACTCTAAGTGCTATATATACCAAGATAATTTTTCTTTGTACTTAAATGGTGCTTGTTTAACAAAACAAAGCAGATAGTTTTTGCGGTTGTTGTTATTACGTCATACTGTATATTCGGGTCACAAGATGATGCCAACGTCCCCGGAAGAAGTATGTCTGAATTCTGTTCATACTACTCGCATGCATACCTAAAAGAACATACTGTTTTGCCGGCAGATAAGTGCGTCCTTCATCAAATACAGGACATACTGTGACAGTACGCAGTTTCGGACGCAGCAATTGTGTATAGAGAGAGCTATATTATAAATATATACCAGTTAAAACACTGCACATGGAGTTTGTTGGAACACCTTTTAAGTGCAGGGAGTTTTAGGCTATAATGCTGATCGGCTGCCTTGACTATATCACAGTCCATGGAGAAAGCTCTGCATACACAAACATACACTCACACACTGCATCAGGAAAACACTCATTTCTACAAGTCCCTCAGGGCATAGAGCTGTTTTCAGACTTTTACTAATGTAAAGAAAGACAGATCTTTGGGTCTAAACACGTACATATGATAAAATGTTCAGCTGTTTATGGTATGGTGCTGAGCATCTCTGCTATTGCTCTGTCCCACAAGTGAAAAATCTATTAGGTGTATGTATCAATTTGGCTTTTATCTATATCTATTCTGATATGTTGTAATTTTGCCCATTTGCCGTTTCCCTTATGCTTTGAAGTGAACACAATTCAGTTACACTCCTACAAAGCATCAGTTGGTCTTTTTATTGCTGTAGTAACATTTTGTCATTTGCCACTAAACATTACTGGATTGGATCTGTTAACTGAATGTATAACAGGACTGCATGGCAAGACAGGCACAATGAAAGAAAAGTAACTATAATGTTATTTATTCTAATGTGAGATTTTTCAATTTGCACTTATAAGCAATAAAACCCACATTTTACAAATTGTTATTGAATATTACAAATTATTTACAAAAACTCAGAAATAACTTGAATGTTCAGTTGTATTTTATGGTAAGTGTGCAGCTTTGCGAGATGGCACCGACGTCATTAAACACTGTGACTGTATCAACATGCAATATTGTTGACGAAAAAAGACGAGACTAAAATGTAGTTTAAAAAATACAATCTTTACCAAAATCTCTCTTTATTTTCGTCGGGAAAAAAAAAAGAGACAAAATATTATATAATATATAAAATAGAGAAGTACCTTTCAAGTAGTTTACATAAAGCTAATGTTCGTTAAATAATGACAGCAACAGTTGGACTTGGGAGAAAGAGAAGATGATATGAAGGCTAACCACAAAGAAATTGAGGTAGGTTAACGTATTGGTGGTAATGTTAGGTTGTTTTTTTTAAGCTATATTACGACAACTAGTGACAACTATATTAGACAACTTAATAAGCTATATTAAGACAAGGCGGTGGTGTTACATTATGTAGGCTGTGTTTTATAGCTAAACCGAATTCATTAAGCTAATAGGCTAGCAAATTGTTGTGAAGGAGCTGAAAACAAGCGGCAAAGGTAACGTAGGATTGAGTATAGACCAATGACTTATGTATTTGGTGACGATGCTGTGTTTATTTGTCCTTCACATAACCATCAAAATGAATTAGATTTGGCATCAAAATGAATTTTAATATGTTATCAAAATGAATTGCCTACAAAAACATACCTAATAAAAGGCATCTGCAGTAATATGCCTGCATAACCTGCATAAAGTACTTACTTTGTGAGTATAATATCACCTAGTTTTGATTGTGTAGAGTTTTCTTTTTCTGGATACTCAGGGTTTGTGTTATTAAGTTTAAATCATAGCAATGATTAACTATAGTGCAGTACTTGGATTTCTTGATGTTGCATCTGTCTAAATGTGACTAAAATATGACTAAAATATTAACAGTTTTAACTGACTAAAACTAGACCAAAATACTGTGGGTTTTCTTTGACTAAGTTAAGACTAAAATGCCCAGAATTTACTAAACTAAAACTTGACTAAAAAAAAACACGATAAGGTTGACTAAATATGATAAAAACTAACAAGGATATTTGACACAGGACTAAGACTAAGACTAAATTAAAAATTAGCTGACAAAATTAACGCTAAATATCACATTGACATAAGTATTCAGACCCTTTGCTATGACACTTGAAATTTAGCTCAGGTGCATCCCCTTTTTCTGGATCATCTTTGAAATGTTTCTACACTTTAATTGGAGTCTACCGGTGGCAAATTCAACCAAGCCATGAGGTCAAAGGAACTGCTTGCAGAGCCCAGAGACAAGATTGTGTCGAAGCACAGATCTGGGGAAGGCTAAAAAAAAAAAAAAAAAAAAAAGAATCGGCTGCGTTGAAGGTTCCCAAGAGCACAGTGGTCTCCATAATTCTTAAATGGAAGAAGTTTGGAACAGCCAGGACTCTTCCTAGATCTGGCCACCTGGCCAAACTGAGCTATCGGGGGAGAAGGGCCTTGGTAAGAGAGCTGACCAAGAACCCGATGGTCACTCTGGTTGAGCTCCAGAGATCATGTGTGGAGGTGGGAGAAAATTGCAGAAGAACAACCATCACTGCAACACTCCACCGATCTGGACTTTATGGCAGAGTGGCCAGACGGAAGCCTCTCCTCAGTGCAAGACACATGAAAGCCCATGGACTCTCAGACTGTGAGAAACAAGATTCTCTGGTCTGATGAAATGAAGATTGTATTGTTTAGCTTCAATTCCAAGTGTCATGTATGGAGGAAACCAGGCACCGCTTATCACCTGCGCAATACCATCACAACGGTGAAGCATGGTGGTGGTAGCATCATGTTGTGGGAGTGTTATTCAGTGGCAGGGACTGGTCAGGGTTAAAGGAAAGCTGAACACAACAAAATACAGAGATATCCTTAATGAAAACCTGGTCCAGAGTGCTCAGGACCTTAGACCAGGCTGAAGGTTCACCTTCCAACAGGACAATTACCCTAAGCACACAGCCAAGACAATGCAAGAGTGGCTTAGGGCCAACTCTGTGAATGTCCTTGAGTGGCCCAGCCAGAGCCCAGACTTGAACCCAATCGAACATCTCTGGAGAGACCTGAAAATGACTGTCCACTGACGGTCCCCATCCAACCTGACAGAGCTTGAGAGGATCTGTAGAAAAGAATGGCAGAAAGTCCCCAAATCCAGGTGTGCAAAGTTTGTCGCATCATACCCAAAAATACTGCCAATTGCTGCCAAAGTTGCTTCAACTAAGTACTGAGTTAAGGGTCTGAACACTTATTTCAGTGTGATATTTCAGTTTTTTCTTTTTTATAAATTTGCAAAGTTATCAAAAATCAGGTTTTTGCTTTGTCAATATGGGATATGGAGTGTAGATTGATGTGATTTTTTTTCTTTTAAAGCATTTTAACATAAGGCTGCAACATAACAAAATGTGAAGAAAAAAAAAATGAAGGGGTCTGAATATTTTCTGAATCCACTGTATATACAGTTGAAGTCAGAAGTTTACATACACCTTAGCCAAATACATTTAAACTTTTTCACAATTCCTGACATTTAATCGTAGAAAACATTCCCTGTCTTAGGTCAGTTAGGATCACTATTTAAAAAATGTGATATGTATAATGTAATGTAAAAATGTGAAATGTAATTAATAGTAGTGAGAATGATTTATTTCAGCTTTTATTTTTTCATCACATTCCCAGTGGGTCAGAAGTTTACATACACTTTGTTAGTATTTAGTAGCATTGCCTTTAAATTGTTTAACTTGGATCAAATATTTTGGGTAGCCTTCCACAAGCTTTTCACATTAAGTTGCTGGAATTTTGGCCCATTCCTCCAGACAGAACTGGTGTAACTGAGTCAGGTTTGTAGGCCTCCTTACACGCACACGCTTTTTCAGTTCTGATGTTGAGGTCAGGGTTTTGTGATGGCCACTCCAATACCTTGACTTTGTTGTCCTTAAGCCATTTTGCCACAACTTTGGAAGTATGCTTGGGGTCATTGTCCATTTGGAAGACCCATTTGCGACCGAGCTTTAACTTCCTGGCTGATGTCTTGAGATGTTGCTTCAACATATCCACATAATTTTCCTTCCTTATGATGCCATCTATTTTGTGAAGTGCACCAGTCCCTCCTGCAGCAAAGAACCCCTACAACATGATGCCTTCACCCCTGTGCTTCACAGTTGGGATGGTGTTCTTTGGCTTGCAAGACTATGGCAGTTTTGGTGCAGTGGCTTCTTCCTTGCTGAGCAGCCATTCAGGTTATGTCGATATAGGACTTGTTTTACTGTGGATATAGATACTTGTCTACCTGTTTGCTCCAGCATCTTCACATGGTCCTTTGCTGTTGTTCTGGGAATGATTTGCACTTTTCGCACCAAACTAAGTTCATCTCTAGGAGACAGAATGCATTTCCTTCCTGAGCGGTATGATGGCTACGTGGTCCCATGGTGTTTATACTTGCGTACTATTGTTTGTACAGATGAACGTGGTACCTTCAGGCATTTGGAAATTCCTCCAAAGGATGAACCAGTCTCCACAATTTTTTGTCTGAGGTCTTGGCTGATCTATTTAGATTTTCCCATGATGTCAAGCAAAGAAGCACTGAGTTTGAAGGTTGGCCTTAAAATACATCCACAGGTACACATCCAATTGACTCCAATTAGGCTATCAGAAGCTAATTGCTTAAAGGCTTGACATAATTTTCTGGAATTTTCCAAGCTGCTTAAAGGCACAGTTAACTTAGTGTATGTAAACTTCTGACCCACTGGAATTGTGGTATATAGTCAATTAAAAGTGAAACAATCTGTCTGTAAACAATTGTTGGACAAATTACTCTTGTCATGCACAAAGTAGATGTTCTAAACGACTTGCCAAAACTATAGTTTGGGAATATGTAATCTGTGGAGTGGTTAAAAAAATGAGTTTTAATGAGTTCAACCTAAGTGTATGTAAACTTCTGACTTCAACTGCATATAGCAAATATTTATATATGAGATTTATTTGATTACTTAATTGGCATACCATGTAATTAATTTGATTAAAAAATGTAATCGATTGACAGCCCTATTTTTATTTTATTTTATTTTTTTGCGTATTTGTGGTGAACAGCACAGGTCATTTTATCATGAGTATTATGATTATTTTACAAGCAGAAAAAGCTGATGTTAGACCCTATGCAACACAATAAATGTACCTAATTAATTATTAATAAACCTTCTGTTTTTAGCATCTGCATTTTGTGCTTCTGTTGGATGTGGATGGTTTCAATTTAGATCAATAACTGGCCAATAATATCAGTTGCCGAGGCATTAGTGCATCCCTAATATAAATGCACCCATTGTTCACTGGAAACTGAGCTGGTGTGTTTATTCCTAACAGGAAATGGAAATCAAGAAAATGGCCAAGACTGGAAACAGAGAAGCATGCAAAATTTTAGCCAAACAACTTGTACAGCTTAGAAAACAGAAGAACCGTACCTATGCCGTGAGCTCCAAGGTCACTTCCATGTCTACACAGACCAAGGTCATGAATTCTCAGATGAAGATGGCTGGAGCCATGTCTACCACAGCAAAGGTAAGACCCCTGAACTTCCTAATGGATGTGCCTGACAACCGTTTTCTATTATTCACATTTAGTCTGATGTGTTGCCGGGAAGCACTGGAAAAACAGAATCCCTTATGCAGCAACATACTTCAAAAGAATGCTTAAACAGGGCTTAATTACCATGTTGTTGAGTAACTTCTTAGTTCAGTGTTATTATTTGACCCAGTTTTATCATTTCTACTCTGCATTGAGAAAGAGACCATAACATGGCATTCTCAGTGTTAATTCACACTGTCCTCATTATCACTTATTTAGAAGTTTTTCCGTGATAGCTTGAACTGAATTTGAAATATGAGCCATATCGTCTTTTTTGGAGCTTGGAGCAGTTGAATATATTAGCATATCTATTTCTGTAATGTTACAATGTAATGCTAATCAATCAGCAAGGCATTTTGAATGTAATGTAAGTAGTTTCCTTTGTCTTAATTTGACCTCATAGTGAAACCCGAGGCAGGATCTCTACTTGCTTTTTTCATCCATATTTTGTTGACTCTTGAGACTCTTATTTTGCTGAATACAAAGATATAATTTTACACACTTCCAATACACATTTCACAGAGCAAGTCAGATCTAAAACAATCACTGCAGACATGCAGTGACATCGCATAATATGCATATTTATTTCAGCTGATTGAATTCAGTCCTTGGCTGCCCATTGGTGGGGTGTAGTTTTTCTCACCCATTTATATTTAAACCAGACTGTTCCAAAACAGATTCTGAGACTTAAATCAGGCAGTGCTGTTACTGACTGGTTGTTCATGTGACAGTGTGTAGTTAAAGATAGGCCTGCAAATGAGTTTTGTAATCAGTGGAATTTTAAATATATGTTTTTTGGAATATAATAAAATAAATATAACAATGAATTGATTAGATATGTCATCACATTTTTATTTATTTATTTTTTTTGTAGAATTTTTATTTAAAAGGGGTCATGACATGCCTTTTATAATTTAATATGTTCCTTGAGGTTCACTTATAATATTAGTAAAGTTTTTTGCTGACCTTCTGTCAGAAAGGCTTGGTTTTGGTGCTGCTTTTGGTGCTTTAAGACTTCACAGTACATGCCCACTGTTATGATTGGCTCTCTGCTCTTGACTGACCTGTCCTCTTTACTAGCCACCTCACTGCTCACCGCTACTGGGTGGGGCTACGGAAGTGATTTATGGTAAAGTAGGCGTTTATGTGTTGTTGTGGAGGTGGTCAGATGCAAACGTCTACCATCACACTGTGACATCACTGTGACTGTGGAGGAAGTAGAGAACAAGTCGTTTTGTCAGCTTGGTTTCAACAAATAATCTTTTTGCAGTGAGGAGGAAGTTTTGGGTTCTAAAATATACAGCATGATTTTATAGTACAATGACCACTAATATGTCAAAAGATCAAGGACAATTTTATTCTTTAAGTCATGGTCCCTTTAATATATCTTCGGGACTAATTATTGAATTGAATTTTTGGCTCTGAAAAGTCATTAAAAAGTCTGTGTAAACACTGCTGAGGACAGTAAATACAATAAAATTTGAATTTCTTATTTCCAAATATTTCTTCCTCAAAAGTAAGAATCATTAATGCAACCATTAAGGAATTGGAGTCGTTAAGAGAAATCCGAACCTGAATTGTTATATTCCTTACCATTCCCATCCCTGTTTAACACAACACGGCAAGACAGTATGCAAGTAAATACAAATGAATTTGAATAAAAAATATATAATCAAATAATACAAGTTTTATTTGCCACAACAATCTTAAAATCTAAATATAGAATGATGGATTTTAATGCTACATTTCCAAGGCAACATTCTGATTCAAAATGAAGTGGCAGTAATGTATAAATTCAAGATGTGTTTCAGACACACACAAATGAGACGGTAATGCCTTGCACTCTTCTGAGTGTTCACTTCAAGTACTCTAGAGTGCACTTTAGAGTGATTAGGGCACAGTAATGCTGACTTTTGAATGGAATTTTGCCCTCATTCTGTCTGCATCCAATCTATACTGTATGAGGAAGGAAGTTAATTAATAATCATATGGCGTTATCGAGTGTAATAGATATGATATGGGTGATAATGAGGCTGTGTCAAAGACCATGTGTGTAAATAATTCCCTCTAATCAGATAAAACTCTTCCTGTTTTTCTGCCCTGCCACATTGAAACCCAGAGGGACAACAAAACAGCCTCCTCTCAACGTGACCTATTTTTATGTTCTGTGTCATATACTTTCCGTACCCCCCTTCCCACCAAATGGTGCAATGTTAAGATTTATGTTGAGCTGCATTCAAAATGTATTTGTCCATGGTGGATTTTTGTCATTTTGATCACCGTTTTGTGCACCGTAAGGCTACGCCATTACTTCTTCGGTAATGTGATGGATGGCTTGAACTCTTTCTGTCTCTCAGACTATGCAGGCTGTCAATAAAAGAATGGATCCCAAGAAGACACTACAAACAATGCAGGACTTCCAAAAGGAAAACTTAAAAATGGGAACCACAGAAGACATGAGTGAGTTTATTTTTCAAAACATCTGCATCTAATTAGAGTCTAGCAGTTAATATCACCTGGTGGGTCTGTTCTGATAGTGTTACAGACAGCAGAACATTTTTTTTTGCATAGTCAGGATAGCGAAAAAAAAAGACTAATTTGCTTTTAACAGGAAGGTTAAAAACACTCCCCATACCTTTTGTTGTTAAGGTCAAAAGACTGTGTGTCCAATCAAACACATTTTGCCGCAATTTTAGAATGTGCCAACATGTACAGTTACAGCATGCCCTTATCCCTGAAAACCACAAGCAAAACTACTAATCTGTGTCCTGAAACAAAACCAGTTGCAAACCACTAGTGTAGAGATTAGGTTATTCAATCAACTTTTTAACAACTTGTACAACTGTTTGTCTGGCCACAGTCAACGATACACTGGATGAGATCTTTGATGAATCTGGTGATGAGGAGGAATGTCAGGACATCGTAAACCAGGTGCTCGATGAAATTGGCATTGAGATCTCAGGAAAGGTGAGACACTTTTTTCTCACTTTCATAAGTAAGTGGAACATTTTCAAAACTCTTAGTACTGATCTCCGTACACGATCATCAAAAATGCAGTTTTTAATAAGGGACTTTAATAAGAGCAAGAAAGTTTGATATTAAACGTATTTATTTAGAAATGTTGAATTCCCTTGCATTTGCATGCAAATCCACATTTTAATGTAGCATAGTGATGAACAAGAAAAATAAAAAAAGGTACTTGATATCAAAAAGATTGCCAACCCCAGATCTAGAGTTACCTTTCATGTAAACCAATTGCCTCTCATAATGCAAAGAACATGAAACATTTCCACTGCTAATTCAATTGAATACCATTTAATCCAACTGATCTCAGTGAGTAATTAACAGAGCATTTGGTATACCTGTAGAAATTCAAGTAGTTTTATTATGTGCATTTGTTAATTATAAGCATCTAAATTATGAATGTAATGTCCATAACCAAACATAATGATTTCTCATTACTCTTTTGCCAGCTTATCTCAATTTATGTCAACCACAATTGTTTACATTCAGCATGAGTTTGTGAGTATTTGCAGTTTGTCAGCAAAGAGCAGGATAGAGTTGAAGCAAAAGGAACCAATCACTGACTTTGTATGCAAGAGGCCCATTAGAGAGATGTGGGCACGGTTCATATTATTATGTATATTGTACACTGTACTCTGTTCTAATCTCAGAGTTTCTGCTGTCACATTGGATAGATAGTACGAGCATTATGGATTTTGTTAATTTATGGGTATCTCCTAATGTGATGGCATTGTGATCTTGCATTCAGTACCTCTTAAGAACAATTTGAAAAGTGTACTGTATCTTGCATTGATTGTTATTGAATCAAATGATCGTTAAATTACTAAATTGAAACAAGATCATTCTGTTGGTGTTTTGGTGAATAAAAACCAAATGTTCTCATAAGGGATAATATGCAGCCAGACGGTCATTATTGCAAAATAAACACTGACAGGGTGATCAGAACATCAATGAGAAGAGAAGGCGTGTTGTATCATCCTGAAGAGGTTTATTTTACGATAATGTTTGTCTGACTGTACATTATTATGTAAAATAGCTTCAGCGAAGAAAACAGTTCATTAGCTAACTGATATTTAGCCACAGTGTTATATGTCTTCCTGTTTTAAGGTCTCTCTCAAACAGCTCTTTGTGTCTTTACTGGTTCCTTGTTCTCCTGAACAGGGCTTTTGTTTTCTTGCTTAAACGTCCTGGTTACTTTCGTAACCTCCGTTCCCTGATGGAGGGAACAAGACGTTGTGTCGATGTAGTGGCACTAGGGGTCACTCTTAGGAGCCCTAAACACCTCTGCTTTTTGAAAAAGGCCAATGGGAATTGGCGAGTGGAATTTAAGTGTCATAAGTGTCTACGTCGGGGGGTGTCACTCCCAAGGGGAAGACACCACGGAGACCACACCCCGTGATATGCGTGATATGCCATCACGATGGTCTCAACGACCCAGTGGGCGATCCTCTGTTTGGAGACAGTGCTTCCTTTCCGCTGTCCACCAAAGCAGACAAAGAGCTGCTCGGAGCTTCTAAAGCTCTGCGTGCGATCCAAATAGATGCGTAAGGCACGCACCGGACACAGCAACGCCAAAGCTGGATCTGCCTCCTCCTGGGGCAGTGCTTGCAGGTTCACCATCTGATCCCTAAAAGGGGTTGTGGGAACTTTGGGCACATAGCCTGGTCGGGGCCTCAAGATCACGTGAGAGTAACCCGGACCGAACTCCAGGCACGATTCGCTGACAGAGAACGCCTGTAGGTCCCCTACCCTCTTGATGGAAGTGAGCGCAGTCAGGAGAGCAGTCTTCAAACAGAGTGCCTTAAGCTCAACTGACTCCAGGGGCTCAAAGGGAGCTCCCCGTAGACCCCGAAGGACTACAGAGAGGTCCCACGAGGGGATGTGGCGCGGTCTGGAGGGATTCAACCTCCTAGCGCCTCTCAGGAACCTGATGATCAAGTCGTGCTTAACAACACTATCAAAGTGAATAGCAGGCACAACAATGCCACTACAACATGGGCCACCATCATTGATATTTTTGGGTTGAATGGATCACATGACTGCATTACATGACAACAAATTGTTTTTAATTGTTTTCAGTCATTGTTTTCAGATATCTCCGTTTTCACAGACTGCGTTTTCAAATGTATCCATTTGAGAGGGCATTATCGAAAAGCTCCATTTTCGCTGTCAAAAACGCTGTCTCAGTGTGGATGGAAGGTCAAAATGTAGAAAAAAAATATGCGTTTTCAAATGAAAGTGTATTAGTGTGGACATGGCCTGAGGCTGCCATCAGTAGCGTCACTGGAAAAAATGTAAATTGATGAAAAAATTTCTAATAGCGAATGACACTAAACTCGGCAGAATGTGATCGATTTCAGGGTGCATAAACATTCATAGGCAACATGTCGATTTCCTGTGTGATCATGTGGTAAAAAAGCAGGATAATGGACAGTCAGATGATTATTATCACAAAATTAACACCAATAGACGAAGCAGAGGTTGAGTTCAGTGTCCCTGGACACTTAACACTCTCTTTGTTCTCACAAAATAAAATAATTTTCAAATTAATATTACATGTTCAGTTATTTGTTAAGTAGCCATATAATATATGTGTAATAACCTGCCTTATACAGTCATATTTCACCTCTTAATGCTGTAATTGACCAATCAGGATCAAGTATTCCAGAGATTACCATGCAATATTGTCACGGTAATCTTAGGTTTTGAGACAGTTATGATAAAGGATTTACAACCCTAATAAAGGCACAATAGCAGGTTTTGAATGAAAGACAAGCTGTGTGATGAGTCCTAAAAGTTTTTAAAATACAAAGCCATTTAAATGCTTCTTATAATGCTTCTCATAGAGACAGCCCCAGCGGCTACTGTAAGCAGATGGCTGGACTCTGGCTGTGTCTGTGATTACTGTAGGCCTTTTTTTCGATTCATGAGATGCACAATCATTGTTTCCGATTCCACCAGATGTGTATTTCCCTGGGGCAAAATTTAATTCACGTATTACCATATACCACAGCTTATTTTTCATGTTTTTACCCAAATAAAGTGCTTTGCCTCTGTTTTTTACAACATTTGGGAGAAGCAATGATCACATTTGATTAGTGCCTCTTTGAATCTAGCCCCCAACATGACAATTAAACTGTTAGGCTTCTGCTGATTGTGTATTAGCACCAGGTGAGCTGTGAAATTTAAAGTGTTACTACTCTAATAAATGGCTCCTTTTGTTATTGCACAGATGGTAAGAGCCCCCTCATCAGGCACCAGCCTCCCTGGCACCTCCCCAGCAAAATCGAAAGCAGCCACCATCTCAGATGCAGAGATCGAGAGACAGCTAAAGGCTCTGGGAGTGGACTAAACTTCATCACACTTTACAACTGTCTGTCACCAAAGGACTGAGTTCATACAGTGGGAGCAGGGAAGTTTGTGGGGATGGTCAAGTAATAAATGAAGGAAAAATGTCACATACTCTTATTATAGGCATGTAGAGAATGCAATAGGTCACTGGTCTGTAATTTGATTAAATGGTCTGATGTATAGAGCAGATCTTGGACTAAAAGTAAAGAGGGTTCTGACCAAATATACTCATCTAAAGTATACTCATATTTGACATACTAGTTCTCTGGCTTCTTGGCATATTAGAAAAAACATGAGGCACATATTGTAGGGGTTTAAAGGTAAAGTGTCTAATTGCCGCACCACTGGAGGCATCAAACATAATTGCAATCTGTTTGATTGAGGCACAGAGTTCTATAATACCTGGAGAAAGCTGTCTGTTAGCAGTCCCATTCATCTTAATGGCAGTTCTTCAGACTACAGGAAAACCAGCTTGTGGTAGAAGGGGAAGTATTTGAAACTTGTTTGAGAACAGTCATTTTTTGTAATTCCGTTAAGTGCCGCTAATGGCACAGACATTAAACACCTCACCTTTAAATTAAAGGGTGCTATCTGTTGTGCTTGTGGCAATAAATTGTCCGCTCTATTCTTTAAATGTACATAGTTGAACATTTTGGTTCTGCATGGGATTTTTCCCGTGTTATAGGACTAATCATCTCAAATATGTCATATAACTCATAAGATTCTCATTATGTGTACTTTGTGATGTCTCTTTAGGTTGTGTATGACTTTAGGAAGTAAGTTATGGAAACCACTTTCCTTCACAGTGAGGTTTGATATGCATTCGATAAGCATTTTTTCTCAAAAACTGACTGGAAAATATCTTGCATGAGAATCTTTGTTGATATGATAATGATAATGTGATGAAGTCTTTACTTATTAACCTTGAAACAATGCAACCATTGAGACCATTCAACTACATTGTGGATGATAACTTCGGTAGGTAACAAAACCAAATTGTAGGTTCAGAATGGTCAAATTTTTAATGAAATGAATTGAGTAATTGTTCAGGTGTTGCAGAGAGATGCTCAATCTTACCGTGAGATCTGCTAGAGCTTTCATACTGTTTACAATGTTCCTGATATCATTAGGATATTATTCCAAGACTTCATATCCTAAAATTTTTAAAAACTCATTGGAACCCTTGATGGACATGCATATATATGCACCCTAATTATTGTTACAAATCAGTTATTTGCAAAAAGCCACAAGTTTGTTGTCATATTGTGGTAATAAGATATGACAACATGTTTTAAAATGGTTCTTTCATTCTCATCAATACAGTGTGTATATGAATGTACAGTTTATGCTTTGAATTGCTTTTCTAATTAATAAAGTACCTTCATATTTGTAAAGAACCCGTGTTTATTAATTAAACCATGTTTAATAATGGCAAGCTGATTTGTGCAGCCATTAACCATGTAGAGGCTATGTGAAGGTGCCTTATATTGAACCTTTGAATGATGGTATCCTTTAAGCTCTTTGTTTACGTCAAAGTGTTAGACCTGTTTTAATGGTCTATAAGACCATTTCAGATTGCATTAAATTACACATCATTATTCATAATCATAACCAAACTTGATTTTTAAATAAGGTCTTAATGAGTTTGTAGAGTGACCTTTCTTCAATTACGTGAACCACGGTGGAGTCCATTAATTTTGAACTAACTTAATGAAGTATGAATGTAT
Organism: Myxocyprinus asiaticus; assembly: GCF_019703515.2. Taxonomy (NCBI): domain Eukaryota; kingdom Metazoa; phylum Chordata; class Actinopteri; order Cypriniformes; family Catostomidae; genus Myxocyprinus; species Myxocyprinus asiaticus. Next base: position 10,913,662 of record NC_059353.1, read on the forward strand.
AACTGCTCCAAGGCCTTTTCTCCTGGACTGAAACCCCCATCTCTGCAAAACTTTGTGCTGGAATGCATGCAGACCAATGCATAATTTTACTGTTTTCTCAGCAATCATATTTATGTATGATATATACTCAAAATATCAAATCCTGCCAACATTATTCCAGACTATACTGTATTTATTGCATTATTAGATCACATTGGGTGTTAAGGGATGTGTGCTGACACAGTCAATGGCAGGAAGATGATGATATTATAGATCATCACCCATATCTCTGCTGAGAGAGCTGCATGCTGGTGAGAGGTTTTGCTACCTCATTATAACACTGTCAAAGGCAATATAATACAGTAAATATTCCCTCAAATAAAACCCAACAGGGACAGGGTTCTGGTGATACCACTATATTAAGTAGAAACCAGGTGCACTAAATATAAACAAGTGCCATACAGTATACACAGAGGATAGATGCTCTACCATTGGAATGTTTTAAGATTACATATAAAAGCAAGGTGAACCACACCACATTTTCCATCTTTCTTACAGAATTACAGCAAACCATGTAATTCACAATATAATTTCAGATTTTTGTAGAGTGGCTAATGACTTTGTGGGATCTTATGATAATATGGGAAACCAAGCGTGACCACAATATTAATTATTTATTTTGACAAATTCATCATTTCTAGACAATGACAGAACAAAAGTTTTGGTTTCTTCATACAAAACTCTACGGTGCAAAGACACTATGGTGTTTTTTTTTTATTTTATTTTATTTATTTTTTTTTTATTTTTTTGCATATTTAGTTTTAACCAATATATTAAACTTTGATTGGAATGTGTTTTAAATATATTTCTAAAGAATAAATAATAAACTACATTTGCTCAAGTATCAAAATGCTGTTTTGTCTTTTCAACATATAAATGTTCTCAATGAGTAGAACCCATTACAAACATTTCACTTGGCTCAGAATGTCTGGTATAAAAATGAACAAAAATGTTTCATGATGTCTTTTGACAGTTCAAGTTTAAAATTCAATTTTCGGGGGTTGCATTGTAATCTCTTATAATCCATAAAAAGAAAAAATAAATAAAATGCCCCTCAAAAAGTTAGAGTGGCCCTAAGAAGTATGTAGACACTTAAAGGAATGGTTCACCCAAAAATGAAAATTAACTCATCATTTACTCACCCTCATGCCATTCCAGATGTGTATGACTTTCTTTCTTCAGCAGAACACAAACGAAGATTTTTAGAAGAATATCTCAGCTCTGTAGGTCCTTACAATGCAAGTGAATGGGTACCAAAATTTTGAAGCTACAAAAGCACATAAAGGTATCATAAAAGTAATACATACAACTCTAGTGGTTAAATCAATATCTTCAGAAGAGATATGATAGATGTGGGCGAGAAACAGATAAATATTTAAGTCCGTTTTTACTATAAATTCTCCCTACCCAGTAGGTGGCAATATGCACAAAGAATATAAATCGCCAAAAACAAAAGAAGAATGTGAAAGTGGAGATTTAGAGTAAATAAAGGAAATAAAATGTTGATCTGTTTCTCACCCACACCTATCATATTTTTTCTGAAGATATGTATACAACCCCTGGAGTCTTATGGACTACATTTATGCTGCCTTTATGTGCATTTTGGAGCCTTAAAATTTTGGTACCCATTTACTTGTATTGCATCGACCTACAGAGCTGAAATATTCTTCTAAAAATCTACGTTTGTGTTCTTTAAATCTACGTTTGTGTTCTGCAGAAGAAAGTCATATACATCTGGGATAGCATGAGGGTGACTAAATGATGAGAGAATTTTCATTTTTGGGTGAAAAATCCCTTTAAGCTACCCTTAAAAAATATTGCATGTCATTGCATTTGATAACACATAAGTACATTTTTCAAGCAAAACATTTCACAAAAGAAGTTTGTTGGGTTTAAATAATAAAACTATAGGTATACTGTTAAAAATGAAAATAAAAGGTATTTGGACACCTGTGGTTGAGGGGAACTGACTTCATACATCAACTAAATTTAAACTGAGACCAGTTAAAAGTAATCAGAAAGTTAGTTCAGAGAAAAGGTCTAGCATCATTTGTTTGCAGATGCCACTTGGTTTGATATTTTGTATCAAATGGAGCATATATTTAATTGTGTCCAAGTAGTTTTTGGGGCCACTTTATACCCTTTCACACTCCTTTTGGTGAATCAGTACAGTAAACCCACTGTCTGCTAAAGGCCTGTGTTGTACATCCCAGAGTTTCTTTTTTGTCAGTGGATAATCACGCAGTACACAGACTATAGATATTCAGGGTCTACAGAATACAGTCTCTTTGGTCATGAATGAGCTGTGGTGTAGGCTGGTTTTGACTCTCTTCTCCCGCTGCCTGCGGTTACAGAACCACACACGGACCACCTCCTTCTCCAGATGGAGACTTTCGGCCATTCGCACAATCTCCTGAGATGAGGGCTTGCTCTTCTCCACAAAATTTCTTTCTAAGGCTTCCTTAGCCCCAAGACTGAGAGAGTAAATTAAGAATTAATTAGACGGAGATGCTGATATAATGGGTTTTGTTTTGTTTTTTTAGCTCAAATTCCCAGTTTACCTGATGGTTGTTCTCCGTTTCCGTTTACGCTCATGCATACCCATCTTCTCATTAAAAAGAGCTGAGGGTCACAAATTACAGATAAGTGTAAGATAATGATTTAATTGTAATTCATCGATAATGATGTGGTGGAAATAAATAAAAAGAAAAAAAAAAAACATCACACACAAGCAGAGGCAGCTGTCTTTTAAAAAGTGAGCAGAAGCAGTCCTTGCAAGACAAAAGATGAGAAGAACAAATAAAATGGAATCATCCAGTGGTGTAGTTTTTATTTAGTGTGAAAAGGAACCTGGTTTAAATCCAGAACTATCACATATTTTTTTAACAACCTGACTTAAAATAATGTCACTGTGGCAACATTTTTGCAAAATGTTTAAATAACAATAGATACTACATGGCTGTTTGCACATGTAGTGGCAGTTTCAACAAGTAGGTAGAGTATAGCTGCAGCCCAGAGATCTCCAAATGGGGGCAGAATCTCTAAAAGAGGGCGAGGTTACTCCAGAAGGGGTTTGTGCCAACTACAAAAGGGGGCATCACTTCCACTCACAGTTAGGGAAAGAGTTAGGTAAGGGGCTCTTTATATCTTTGCTGGAAGTTTCAAGCAGGTATAAGTGCAGGCCGGAGACATCCAAATGGGGTGAAATCTTGAAAAGAGGGCAGGAGGGTCACTTCAGAAGGAGGTGGGGTTACTCCAAAAGGGGGCGTCACTTCCACTCACGGTTAGGGTTAGGGAAAGGGTTAGATTAGGGGTAAGGATGTCATAAAATATAAATTTTTTTGATTACTGATCAGCATGTTATTTTATCAATATATTTTTGAGGCATTGATATATTAAAATTAGCCGACATTTAAATTAGAAGCCTAATTTGCGTGCTTTCCAACTCATTCAGCTGGCCTCTAACAGTCTGGTGTAATAGCGTTGGGAGACCACAAGAGGGTAAAATAACATTTACTGAAGCCAGGTATCACACACAGAGGTGCAGCAGATGGCACTCCAAAGTTACAAAGGTTTTTGTACTTCAAGAATGTACAAAGTGACGTTGATAAGTTTGCAGGTTATATTTAGCCTTGAATGGGTCTTTCATTCAAGCTGTCAAACCACAAAATGACATACTTGTAACTGAAAATACATTGTCTAGGCTCTTTGAAAGATACTTACACTACACAATATACCATCCAGCGATGGCTAGAGTAAATAATCTTTGTCCTTTGATAATGATTTGGGTCGAATTTAATGGAAAACTATGCGAGTTGCGCTCCGTGGCACCACAGAAATTTGACGCTGAGTGTTGGCGGTTTATACATACCTTCGTAGAAAATAATTGTTTCAAATTTTAGAACATGCCAAGACGTCTGCCAGACAAGTCCGTTGTCCCTTTAATTTACCCTGTCGCTCACACTTTACCAAAGTTGTGTTGAGAAAAATGTTTCTATTGTGAAACGAGTAGCCCAATTTATATCTGAAAAAATCTTCAGATTATCGATGTGTGACAAAGGCATCGATCCCAAGCCTAGTTAGGGGCTCCCTATATCTTTGCTGGCAGTTTCAAGTAGGTATAGCTGCAGGCCGGAGATCTCCTAATGGAGGTGTAATCTTAGAAAGAGGACGGGGTTACTCCAGAAGTGGGTGGGTTGATCCAATGGGGGTGGGGTTGATTTCCACTCACAGTTAAGGTTAGGGAAAGGGTTAGGTAAGGGGATCCCTACATCTTTGCTGGCAGTTTGGAGGTCCTCCCCGTTTTTGAAGCTCTGCCTGCAGCTATACCCTTCTCCAAGTTTTGGAGCTCCCGCCACTGTGTGGCACTAAAAACAAGTTACATTTTCACTCAAACAGATGTGGTTTTGAGGTTTTTGAAAGTTAATGTTCTACCGAGTTTTAAATCAGCAAGACCAACCTCTCTACCCTAAACCTTAAACCTAATCCTAACTGAGAGTGTCATAAAGAACAAAGGTGAGACTGCGCAATTGCTAAAACAACTAAGTCATTTTGTGGTGTTCAAATATCAGTGGGGACTCACTCATGACGCTGCACATATGAGTCTGTTGGCTGCTGACTCACCTCCGGCTTGCTCAGCCTCCTCCAGCCACTTGGCCAGGATGGATTTGAGCTTGCAGGCATTTTTGAAGCTGAGCTGCAAGTTCTCAAAGCGGCAGATGGTGGTTTGGCTAAATTCTGAGCCATGCACTGCGGCCAGTGCTTCACCCACATTGGTCTGAGTGTAACCTATCAATCAAAGCTAAAAGTTAGGGATAGGTGTTTTACAAGCAAAGCCTTTCCTCTTCTGTATATTCAAAAATATTAGGCATTTCTGATGTTTCATGTGTGGTAGTCTCGCACTGTGAGATTTTTGATCCTTTCAACTTTGCAGTTTATTCTGGCTAAGAACTGCCCATTTAGAAAGGGAGAAACCACTGAGAACAGGTTGACATGTACTGTAAAGCAACCAACCACAATTTGTTTTGTCTTTACGTGCCATTTAGGCACGGGTGAATTTAAAACAGGTGATGCCGCAATACTAAACCTATGTGGGAAAAACTGTTTAAACAGCTTATGTTATGTTTTGGTTGCTAGCCCCCCAGCATGGGGTGCTAGTGTGCTGGTGTCCCCACCGGGCTTTTAAACTAGTTTAATTAGCTTCATCAGAAAGAACAAGCTTGGTTCTACTGGTGAAAAGCATGGCTATGCTGGTCCACCAGCTAGACCAGCACCAAACCAGTACTAGCCAGCATGGGAATTGTCTTCTAACATCATAAGACATAACATAATAAGGTCCAACTCAAAAGACAAACCCAGTTTGATCCTCCTCAGCTTGAAGTCATTAGCAAATTTCTCCAGTTCACGGATCTGAGGTGAGTCCATATCTGGGGGCTCGTCCAGTGGCCGGCTTTTCCTGTGCAGCTCCTGCTTGATGTCACTTAGAGCGGGTTCATCTGTGAGCAGGGCATGGGGCAGCGGGGGGAAGCTGTGTGTCAAAGCACAAGAGCCTCCACCCAAGCTGTGCTCAGGGAACTTATACAGGCGTGGAGCCAGAGCTGCTTTGGGACCAAAGAGGACAGAAATGAAGACTGTGGTATGAGGGTATAACATCTGGAGCAAGTGCAAAGTGGTCATGCAAGAGACAGAATATGAAACTATAATTTACGTCAAATACTAGAAAGGAGACTTGGACATCTTTCAATGCCCCACAAACTATTTTGTGTATTCAATGATTTTCCAAACACCAACAGGTTCATTTAGCCAAAATTATTTCTCATTAAAGGTGCTGTAAGCCATTTTAGCAGTTTTGCTAACTTCTGCTACTGAATAAATGAAAAACAAAATGGCGCCGTGATGCCGAAGGATATGACTAATACCATGGAAATAAACACCTAAAGCCATTGTTTAGTGACAGATTTGAGAGTTATCTTACGTAAAACTTGATATTATTATGTTGGTTTCCAACATTTTAGGATGGATGGAATGTTGTACAAACCAATTATTATTACATATCATCACAGAATGTTTTTATCTATTGCTAATAATTATGTTTACACTGCTGTTGTCCCACCAAAATGATGTCACTTCTTGGAAGATGATGTAATTTAGGAACTGCTTTTGTTAGTCAAAGGCATATTACAAAAGACTAACACATTATTGAAAGTGATACTGAGGACAATTTGTAAGAAAATAAATTGATTAGCAGTTTAAACAATTTTCCTAAGAAAACTTTTGCAACATTTTGACTACAAAATAAATAAAATAAATAAAAATAAAATAACACACATGGAATATTTCTTAACAAATTGTTGTTTGTGTTAATAAACAGCATCCACTCAAACCAAAATAGTAAATTATATAACATTCACCTATGTTCACTTAATTTTAATATTGTGATAAGACATGATAGGGGCTTGAAAATGTACTGCATAACAGGAGTGAACCAGCGACATTTTCTGCATTATATTTCAAATAAATAAATAAATAAAATACGTTTTACAAATTGCTTACAGAACATTTATCCACAACTATCTAAGGATTCGCCGTACGTTTGCTATTTTCAATAAATTGGTCTGCATCTCCCTCTTGTGGCTGTATATTTTCAATGATTGCAGTCCCCTCACACTGATTTGTCTGTTTATTTTGGTTCTGTTTGAAAGGCAGTTTAATTCTCTTTATTCTCATTTTGAATAAGAATTTTTGAATTAATATCTCATTAAAAAGTATATGATTAATATAGTGTAATACATGTTAAATAGACACTAATATGAGTACAACGGGCTAAAGGCCCCCCTGGGTAAAAGGAACATTTGATTTGATTTTCTCACAAAACACTAAACAGCAAAAAAAAAAAAAAAAAAAAAAAAAACTGACACAGTACTTTAACACCTGTTTGTCACTATACACTGTAATATATTCCTGATCCATGAGATCATTATGTGCAATGTCTTAAGTTTGATTTTGAGGTCATTTGATTTAATATTTAATATTTTTTTATATGTTGCAAATTTGTGTAGGTATTAAAAAGCCCTGAAGTTATTACATTTATTTTAAGACAAAATACTTGTTTGTTAAGGTAAATAAACCAAACATTTTTTAATAACTGTTCAATAAGTGAAAGGATAGTATTTGGGGTAAAAGCCCCCCTGTTGCAGGGGCTAAAGATCCCCATAAATCACATAGTTTTTTTTTGTTTTGTTTTTTTTAAGAGGGGCAAATAGATTTTATATGATTTTTTTTCAAAGTGGGCTCATATTGACTGATCCAATCACAGTACAGATTAATTGCTTTATAGAATACTTGAGATGTAATGAAATGCCAAATGTAAAAGAAGTTAACAGAAGTGATTATTCTGAATAAGTACTATCTTAATTTGCTACTCAAAAAAGCATCTTGCTGTCTCAAATGTATTTGCATAAGTTGATACATTTTGCACTATAACTATTGTCCCTATATTTACACAATATCACTATAATCCCCTGGGGGCCTTTTACCCCAGATGAGGGGTAAAGGGCTCCCTCGCCACCTTTTTTTAAAAAAAGAAGAAAAAATAAAAAAATAAATTAAAATAAAATAATTTTAATCAAAACAACCATCAGTTATTATTTATTTTCACACAAATGATGTTGCTCCATCAATATTCAGATTAAATCTTGATCTTAATGACCAGAAAGAAAAAAACACATATTTCCTTCAGGTGTGCTTTTAGCCCTGTTGTACTTATAGTAATGACTTATATGGCACTAATATGAGTTATAATTAGCCAGTACATGCAGAGTTAAATGTGAAAGATGTGAATTCTCACAGGTAAACTGTCTCAAGTAGACACACAAAATGTGTATTTAAAAAAAAAAAAAAGAAAAAAAAAATATATATATTAGATTAAGAGCTCTTATTGCTAAAAGCAGTACATCACAGAAAACAACGCATCTTTTGTTATTTCTTTCTACAGACACTAGGTGGAACCCCAAACATACTGAATTTATCTGGTAAATACCATTCATTTAGTATAAGTCAACTGCAGTAGTATCACACATCCATCAGACACCACATACAGTACAGTGGCCGCAAAAAATATTTGCACATTTAAAAATGAATGAATGTCATTGCAATGACACGAAATATCAAAGCAAGAGTCATCTGCAAACAAATGTTGCTAGACCTTTTCTCAGTAGTAACTTTTTCTACATACACACACACACATGCACACACACACACACACACACACACACACACACACACATATATATATATATATATATATATATATATATATATATATATATATATATATATATATATATATATATATATATATATATATATATACATACACTACCGGTCCAAAGTTTGGAAACACTTGACTGAAATGTTTCTCATGATCTTAAAAATCTTTTGATCTGTAGGCATATGCTTAAATGTTTGAAATTAGTTTTGTAGATAAAAATATAATTGTGCCACCATATTAATTTATTTCATTATAAAACAAAAATGTAATGAAAAAAAAAAACTGTTTTTTTAAATTGATGACTTGAACCAAATAATAAAGAAAAGCAGCCAATAAGTGCCCAACATAGATGGGAACTCCTTCAATGCTGTTTAAAAAGCATCCCAGGGTGATACCTCAAGAAGTTGGTTGAGAAAATGTCAAGAGTACATGTCTGCAAATTCTAGGTAAAGGGTGACTACTTTGAAGATGCTAAAATATAACACAGTTTTGATTTATTTTGGATTTTGTTTAGTCACAACATAATTCCCACAGTTCCATTTATGTTATTCCATAGTTTTAATGACTTAACTATTATTCTAAATGTGAAGAAAAATTATAATAAAGAATGAGTAAGTGTTTTAAAACTTTTGACCGGTAGTATATACAGGTGCATCTCAATAAATTAGAATGTCGTGGAAAAGTTCATTTATTTCAGTAATTCAACTCAAATTGTGAAACTCGTGTATTAAATAAATTCAATGCACACAGACTGAAGTAGTTTAAGTCTTTGGTTCTTTTAATTGTGATGATTTTGGCTCACATTTAACAAAAACCCACCAATTCACTCTCTCAAAAAATTAGAATATGGTGACATGCCAATCAGCTAATCAACTCAAAACACCTGCAAAGGTTTCCTGAGCCTTCAAAATGGTCTCTCAGTTTGGTTCACTAGGCTACACAATCATGGGGAAGACTGCTGATCTGACAGTTGTCCAGAAGACAATCATTGACACCCTTCACAAGGAGGGTAAGCCACAAACATTCATTGCCAAAGAAGCTGGCTGTTCACAGAGTGCTGTATCCAAGCATGTTAACAGAAAGTTGAGTGGAAGGAAAAAGTGTGGAAGAAAAAGATGCACAACCAACCAAGAGAACCGCAGCCTTATGATTGTCAAGCAAAATCGATTCAAGAATTTGGGTGAACTTCACAAGGAATGGACTGAGGCTGGGGTCAAGGCATCAAGAGCCACCACACACAGACGTGTCAAGGAATTTGGCTACAGTTGTCATATTCCTCTTGTCAAGCCACTCCTGAACCACAGACAACGTCAGAGGCGTCTTACCTGGGCTAAGGAGAAGAAGAACTGGACTGTTGCCCAGTGTTCCAAAGTCCTCTTTTCAGATGAGAGCAAGTTTTGTATTTCATTTGGAAACCAAGGTCCTAGAGTCTGGAGAAAGGGTGGAGAAGCTCATAGCCCAAGTTGCTTGAAGTCCAGTGTTAAGTTTCCACAGTCTGTGATGATTTGGGGTGCAATGTCATCTGCTGGTGTTGGTCCATTGTGTTTTTTGAAAACCAAAGTCACTGCACCCGTTTACCAAGAACTTTTGGAGCACTTCATGCTTCCTTCTGCTGACCAGCTTTTTAAAGATGCTGATTTCATTTTCCAGCAGGATTTGGCACCTGCCCACACTGCCAAAAGCACCAAAAGTTGGTTAAATGACCATGGTGTTGGTGTGCTTGACTGGCCAGCAAACTCACCAGACCTGAACCCCATAGAGAATCTATGGGGTATTGTCAAGAGGAAAATGAGAAACAAGAGACCAAAAAATGCAGATGAGCTGAAGGCCACTGTCAAAGAAACCTGGGCTTCCATACCACCTCAGCAGTGCCACAAACTGATCACCTCCATGCCACGCCGAATTGAGGCAGTAATTAAAGCAAAAGGAGCCCCTACCAAGTATTGAGTACATATACAGTAAATGAACATACTTTCCAGAAGGCCAACAATTCACTAAAAATGTTTTTTTTTTATTGGTCTTATGATGTATTCTAATTTTTTGAGAGAGTGAATTGGTGGGTTTTTGTTAAATGTGAGCCAAAATCATCACAATTAAAAGAACCAAAGACTTAAACTACTTCAGTCTGTGTGCATTGAATTTATTTAATACACGAGTTTCACAATTTGAGTTGAATTACTGAAATAAATGAACTTTTCCACGACATTCTAATTTATTGAGATGCACCTGTATATATATATATATATATAATTATTATTATTATTCAATAACTTATAATCAGCTGGTGTCAAGATCATTTTTACTCTATGTATGATGTCAGTTCACACAGGTGTCCTAGCAGAGTAACCAAAATAGTTCAGCACATTAACTATGAACATGTTCCACAAACGTTTGACAACCAGAAAGTGTCCAGATTTTTAAATAGTATTGTTTTATCATTTAAACCTAACCAACTTCTTTTTGTGAAAAGTTTAACTTGAAAAGTGTACTTATGCTTCATTCTTTAAAATGAATGTCATTTGGTTTGATATTTTGCTATGTAGGCCTAATGCAGTGACATGGATACATTTTGGCTTAATTGTCGAAATACTTTTGGGGGTCACTGTACTCCGCATTTATTTTATATTTCTATTGTATCCACTTTTTGTGCTGATAATTAATTGAATGACTTTGAACTTGGTAAATCTGTATATGAGTTTGGCTGTACAGTTTGGGAGGACTTGACAGCAGGGTAAAAAACTGCATTAACTTGAGTGTCATGTGGTTGTGCTCAGACTATGATCAAAGGTTGTACCTTGCAATGAGCTTGCTCCATTGACCATGTTGGCATGAGGCACACTGCATGTCTGCAGGATGCGAGTCTGTGAGATGCTGGCAGAGAGCATTTCCTGTGCTGGGGACATCAAAATTGCACTGACATCACACATCATAACTACACACATACACACAACCTAAATTATATGTATTTTTGCATGATGGCATTGCATATGCACACTGGAACGATACTTGATGCACTTGCGTAACTTGTGCGTTACTTGACGCACCTGTCATCATGCCGTAGGTGGTCTGCTGGTTGCTATAGTGACATGGGGGCATTGGGTAGTGCAGGCTAGCTGACGCATTGCCCAGTGCAGAAGTGGGCAGGTGCATGTGAGAGCGTTTGGATGACTGGACCAGTGGGAGACCTGAGGGGACTAAATCAAAAAGCAATAAAAGAATATCACATCCAAGATACAGATTGTTCTTATTCTTTAGCCATTAGGATGTCTTTCTTGGCCTGTACCCGACCCTGTGTACAACTCATACTTGCTATAGGAGAAATGCATATTTTGATGAAATGGATGGGTGGATGGATGGATGGATGAATGGAAGGATGCATAGATGCATGGATGGATAGATGATGGATGGATAGATGGATGGATGCATAGATGGATGCATGGATGGATGGATGGATGGATGGATGAATAGATAGATAGGTGGATAGATGCATAGACAGATGGATGGATGGATGGATAGATGGATGGATGCATAGATGCATAAATGGATGGATGGATGGATGCATAGATTGTTGGATGATGGATGGATGGATGGAAGGATGCATAGATGCATAAATGGATGGATGGATGGATACATAGATGGTTGGATGATGGATGGATGGATGGAAGGATGCATACATGCATAAATGGATGGATGGATGGATGGATGATTGGATGGATGGATGGATGGATGGATAGATAAATGGAGGGATGGATGGTTGGTTGGATAGATGATGCAAGGATGGATGGATGCAAGAATGGATGGATGGATGCATAGATAGATGCACAGATGGATGCATAGATGCATGGATGGATGGATGGATGGATAGATGGATGGATGGATGGATGGATGGATGATAGATGGATGGATGCATAGATGAATGGATGGATCCATAAATGATGGATGGATAGATGGATGTATAGATGCATGGATGGATGGACGGATGGATACGTTACAGTAATAAAAATAAACTTCTAGAAGGAAAGAAAAAATGTAAATACAGTAAATTTTTCCTAATCTGCATAGTGATCTCAGGTTGGAACAACTGAAAAGAAACAGATAACATTAATTCTATTGAATTTCATTGAGCTCAAAGTACCTGTGTGCTACATCTTTTTGAGAACAGCCTGTAGTAGTACTTATGTCAAGATTATCTGCTTATATAGACTGGCCTTATCCACTAGTGCAAGAACAAGCCCAACATTGAAATGACACAATCAAACCTTTTGATCCCTCCTGACAAAAATCATTGGTTTATTCCATCAGTATATTAAGAACCAACCATTAATTGTTCAGATACAGTCAGTCCATCACACTTACAGTATTAGCTCTTCAAGCTCTCCAATAGCTGTATATACTATGACATTTAACAGATATGAATAGAAATGCCAAAACATTTCATTTGAAATTAGCAGAGTTTTGCATCTTCTGGCTCAAAGCCAGAGCTAAACTGCACCACTTAGTAATTATGCATATGAACTGTGATTTATATGGCAAACAATAGCTAGGGGATGTGACTCAATTCAGTGAGTTTCTGACAAGACTTTCACTAATGCTCTCTCACATGTGAGACAAATCTGGGACAAAATACGTACATGTTAATTTAGCTGTCAACACGTCAAAATAATAGTATGCCTGCTTTGATCATTATCTATGGAGACATAACAGCTGTGCAAATTGAGCTGATTAGCCATGTCTACATAATTTTAACTTATTTCAATAAATTACTGTTTGTCTTGCCAATCTCTTCTCTACTCCCTGGGGTGGTGAGTGATGTCACCCAAATACACTTGGCAAAATGTAAATAGTACCTATAATAAACAAGGTAAGTTAAAAAGCTGAGTGCTGTCATTTATAATTAAAATTACTCATTTAACTCATTTGAATTGCACTAAAATTTGTTTCATTACTAACATATCTGATATAAAATTACATTGGCCAGTGCATTACACTTCAGATTTAATGATCTTTCAAACACATTTCCTCTGGGGAAAAAAGATATGCAATCTTTGGAAAGGTAATTTGCTCAGAGTGAGAGTCAGACAGATTGTGAGTAAAGACAGCAGTGTGGACTGGAGATAGTACAAAATAATATCTGAACTTTAGGGTCACATAGACTAGGTCAAAAGGACATCCACTCATAGCCCAGTCTCTCTCTCTCTTTCATCTCTTTTATCCTTGTCTTTGTTTTTCCTGTCTCTTTCTCATAAAAATCTCTATGGGAAATAGTCCTAATGGATAAATGCTGTTATCTCAGGGATTTATCAAAGGAAGTCCAGTTGGGCTTTTCCAATGTTTGCAATTTCTTTAACTTATATGAGTAAGGCTTTTTCAACTTAGATTTCTATGGTAAGAGGTCAGAACAAACAATCTACGACCAGAGAAGATAAAAGTGAAAACTAAACATATACTCTCTGAGCACTTTATTAGGATCACCTGTTCACCTACTTATTAATGTGATTATCTAATCAGCCAATCATGTGACAGCAGTGCAGTGTATAAACTCATGCAGAGATGGGTCAGGAACTTTAGTTAATGTTCACATCAACCATCAGAATGGGGGAAAAATGTGATCTCAGTGATTTCCACCGTGGCATGATTTTTGGTGCCAGACGGGCTGGTTTGAGTATTTTTGTAACTGCTGATCTCCTGGGATTTTCACACACAGCAGTCTCTAAAGTTTACTACAAAAAACATCCAATGAGCGGCAGTTTTGTGGACAGAAATTTTTACAATCTAAATTTTCTTTTTTTTCTACTTCTGAAACTACTTCAAAGAGTTCTCATCAAAAAATCCTCCACGTGCAGCAATGACAGCTGTGCAGATCCTTTGCATTCTAGCTGTCAGTTTGTCCAGATACTCAGGTGACATTTCACCCCACACTTCCTGTAGCACTTGTCATAGATGTGACTGTCTTGTCGGGCACTTCTCACACACCTTACAGTCTAGCTGATCCCACAACAGCTCAATGGGGTTAAGATCCATAACACTCTTTTCCAATTATCTGTTGTCCAATGTCTATGTTTCTTTGCCCACTCTAACCTTTTTTTTGTTTGTTTTTCTGTTTCAAAAGTGGCTTTTTCTTTGCAATTCTTTACATATGGCCTGCACCCCTGAGTCTTCTCTTTACTGTTGTACATGAAACTGGTGTTGAGCGGGTAGAATTCAATGAAGCTGTCAGCTGAGGACATGTGAGGTGTCCTTGTTAGAGCCAGTTGTCCTTTGTCTTTGAAGACTGTTGTGTACACCTTTGTATGAAATCTTCAGTTTTTTGGCAATTTCAAGCATTGTACAGCCTTCATTCCTCAAAACAATGATTGACTGATGAGTTTCTAGAGAAAGCTGTTTCTTTTTTGCCATTTTTGTCCTAATATTGACCTTAAGACATGCCAGTCTATTGCATACTGTGGCAACTCAAAAACAAACACAAAGACAATGTTAAGCTTCATTTAATGAACCAAATAGCTTTCAGATGTGTTTGATATAATGGCAAGTGATTTTCTAGTACCAAATGAGCAATTTAGCATGATTACTCAAGGATAAGGTGTTGGAGTGATGGCTGCTGGAAATGGGGCCTGTCTAGATTTGATCAAAAATGACTTTTTTCAAATAGTGATGGTGCTGTTTTTTACATCAGTAATGACCTGACTTTACTTTGTGATCAGTTGAATGACACTTTGGTGAATTAAAGAACCAATATCCTTCTGATACAGCAAAATCTGAACATTATTCCAAACTTTTAGCCGCCAGTGTATATGTAGAAGGGAATGTGTACATCTTAGGTCCTGTAACTGGTCACCTTTTCTTTTAATTTTTTTCAATACTTTCAATTACCTTTTTGTCAGGACTTGTTCATTTCAAAGATGCTATGGTATGACAAATACATTTTTAAAACTACTAATATTCCATGCAGTTTTTTAATAAATGTGGGGTCCTAAATAATGTCACTATGATATATAAAACTCATTATGACATTATAAGTATGTTTTATGTATTATTATAATATAATAACAGAAGAATTGAAAAAGTGTTTTGTTTAAAGTAGTCTTAGTTGAATTGTAGTATGTCGAACTGCTATACAATAATATAATATAATATATAAAATTATAATGTATGATTATAATTACAGAAGAATTAGACAAATGTTTTGTTTAAAATAGTCTTAAAATAGTTGAATATCAATTAGGCACATAACATTTATTTTATGAGTTTATTTACACATTTTTAAGCTCAAGATTTTTAAGCTGATTTTTATCTAAAGCTTCTCAAAAATACTGCTGTCAAGCTGTCAATATAATGCAATTTGATGCATTTATTCTCTTATGCATTTGTAATTTCTGCAGAGAGACATTTGACATGACATGAATATTTACTTGACCAATGTGCATCTGGCCATCTGGCCATCTGGTCACTTGACAATTACTTTTTGTTTGGCATATTTGGTGTATGCTAAAAATATAAGCTCCAAAGCCCTAGACCTAGAGATCTTTTAACTTGCTCTATGTGATCTAAATCACTATGCTTAGCTGAGCTGGTAACCATCTGATGGGGTCTCTGAGATTCAGGTAAAACACAATATTTCATTTTAAGACTACAATGAAACTCTTTATGGTTTGAGTTTCTGTTTCTGTTTGTCAGCATGACAAAGTAATCATCTGAAGACTGTTTTCACATTGCAATCCTGAGGAAAATTTGTATTTCTGATCTGAATTGCAAATTGCTATATAGCTGGGTGACACCATGTGACTTCTCTGTTTACTCTCTTCAGGTGTCTCACCACAATGCTTGATCTATCAAAACTGCTGAAATTAAAAATTGCCCTTCCGAAAGAAAAGCAAAAAACACCTTAAACCAGCTTAAGATGGTTTGCTGGTATTAGCTGATCTTCCAGCCTGGGGTGTGTTCCTTAAAAGCATTGTTAGCCAACTATGGTCGCAAGTTCCATCATTACCAACATAGTTCAATGATTTGGTGTTTCCCGAAACAAAGTTCCAATGAACATTCACAAACTACATCACAAAGTTGTGTGGTTGGAACTACAGCTCTCCACCTGTGGTTAGAAGTATAGTTCCTTATTAGTTTGCTGTGTGGACATCATTTCTCTTCGCTGAGGCTTCTATATTTTTAATTGCATATTGTCAGAAAGCGAGACAAAGAGACCCAAGAGCAGAGGAACAGTTCAAAGGATTTATTAACAATAAATTGTAACTTCAACTGGGCTGGCAAGCTGGCAAAGAGTGGAGAACCTGGCACCGGCTGCAGTAAGCAGGAGATAGGTGTTCGTTGATGCGTGCGCGCTGTGGCCGCGCGGTGAGCAGATCTGTGAGGAATCCTCCATGAAGAGTGTGTTCGTAGGCGTACAGCAAACTGGAAGGTAACCACACTCCTGACACGCGGGCAGAGACGGGCAACCAAACAGATACACGAGACAGGACCAACTAGGCAGAGAGCGTGAGGTAAGTTACTTCACACCAAACAACAATCTAGCAAAGATACTGACACAACGGAGGGATTAAGTAGGCAGTGAATCAGAGGAGAACCAGGTACTGCTAGCATGCTAATTAGTGGCATGATCAGCGTTCCCCTGGGAACAATCAGTGTTCCCATGGAAACACTGATTATGCATGCTGGCAGTGCCTGAGACACATGAGGGAGAGAAATAGCAAAACAAAAGAAAACAAACCGATAAACTCACTGGAACCATGACACACATACTGTATATCTTTCATTCTATCAAGACTTTCACCTTGTTTACATGCACTTTAGAAAACTGCTTATTCAGGGGTTTTGCAGAAAGCAGCATTCTGAAATGTCACATAGACGTGAATGCAGCTGTTTAAGGGATTAAAGGCTGTTAAGAAAAAGTGCTTTAACACATGCAGTTTTTGTCTGAGAACACAGCTTATCAAATAAAATAAAATCACTTTATTGTCACTCAACCATATACACAAGTACAACAGTGGGTGAAAGTAGTGATGGGTCGTTCGCGAACAAGTTGGCTCTAAGAGCTGGCTCTTGTAGGTGAACGTTGGGAGCCGGCTCGCATATCAGAAGAGCCGAATCTATTTATAAAAATATTTAAAAAAAATTAAGATATGAATAATCAAAAGATTTAAATGAATAGAATTAACGAATTCAAAGAACGAAAAAAGAAATAAAATAATATAGGCCTAAATGCTCAAGTGCAAACACATTCGTTCTGACTGTCTGCTCAGTTCCAGTCAATCAGACACGCAGTGTCAACTAATGAACCAAAGATGCCTGAGGGAGGGCAGAGCCAACTTATTATGTTGTTCAGATTGTATTCATTTTGAATTGTTACATTTATATGCACTTTGTTTATATACATTAAAAAGTTATACTTTAAATGCACATGTGTAATAGCATCCTTCTGTTTTACATTTATTTCAATTTGTGGGATGCTGCAGTTTTGCAAATTGTTATTTATTTTTCTTTGATATGGTGCAATATTCTGTTATGCTGTTCAGATTGTATTAGTTTTGAATGGTTAGATTTATATTCACTTTGTTTATATACATTAAAAAGTTATACTTTAAATGCAAATGCAAACCAATGCATTTTTAAATACATTGTGGTTAAGGTAAAGTATGATTTTAGAATTGTTTTAACACCAATTATAGTCAAACTATCACAAACTGTTTGACTTGAAAAAATAAAAAAAAAATTTAAAGAGCCGGAATGCCCATCACTAGGTGAAAGTCTTGGGTGCAGTTCCGAGCAACACAGCAGTCATGACAGTGATGAGAAATAAATTTACACAACACAATTTACAAAATTAATATACACATAATAATAATGTACAGTATACAATACACACAATATGGAATACACAGTCTACAATAAAAATAGTATATATAAAATATACAGTAGGTTGTATTGTGTTGTATTGACATTCAGGCTGTCGGTTGATAGTCAGTTGCCAGTGTGTTGTTAAGAGAGAATATAATTTATGGCAGTCCAGTGTGAGTGCTGATGTATATTGATCATGAGAGATCAAGAGTTCAAAATGTGTCCATGTTAATGCATAAGTGAAGTTCTTGTGTGTTTTTGAAGAGTGCACAAAGAAGAGAACCCGGGAGTTCCGGGTTGAAGAGAACCTGGGAGTTGGAAGAAATATACGTTGGCATGGAGTCCTCACCATTGGTTGAAGTTATCCTGTCCCTCGCCAGCATGCATCATGCTCAACATCAAGCCCTGCTTGAGCTACACCAGGACCAGGATCGGCGATTCCAGGAGGTGCTCCGGGCTCAAGCAGAGGACCGGGAGGCAATCCGGAGCTTACTGCACTAGGAGAAAGCTCCAGCCACGACCCCAGATCTCATGCCTCTGGTCTCCCTCATGGAAATGGGGGAAGAAGATGATCCAGAGGTGTTCCTAGACCTCTTCGAGAGGACGGCCGAGATCTGGAGCTGTCTACATTCTCAGTGGGCGGTTAGACTCATACTACTCTTGTCCGGGAAAGCTCAGCTTGCAGCACGACAACTACCGGTGGAAAGTATCCTGGTGTATGATGACCTGAAGAAGCCCATCTTGCAGCAGGTCAGTCGCAGCCCCGGACAGCACAGACAACTCTACCGTCCACTGAAGATGGGCACGCACGGCCGCCCGTTTGTCTTCATGCAACAGCTCCATGATGCCTGATGGAAGTAGCTGCTGGCTGATGACGGTGACACTGAGGGAGTCATCGATCTTGTGGTGCTGGAACAGCTGATTCGTCATCTGCTGGAAGGAATGGCAGAGTGGGTCCAGTGCCACCACCCGGCATCACTGGAGGAAGCCATCTAACTGGCTGAGGACCATGTGTTGGCATATCCGAGGGCAAACCCCTTCCACTCTCTCTGCCCTCTCTCTTGTTTTCCCCCTTCTCTTCTCGCTTACTCTATCGCTGTCATGCAGCCTGTCCCGGTACGCCGGAGGTGAGGAAAGGTACCGCCGAAGTGTGCTCCCCATTCCCGGGGGGTTTCCCTGCTGCCGGTGACCCTGATGTCTCTTCGCTGTCCCCCTCTCCCCCTCAGGTGGTTGAAACTCGCAAGTGCAGGTGTAACGCCTGGGTCAGCCGGTTGGGGACACGGAGAACCTGGGCATTTCAGGGACCAATGCACCGTGATGAAGGTGGAAACATTGGTCCGGGTCCCCTACACTCTGCGGGCTGCCCCTGATCGATCCGGGGCGTACAGAATACCTGTGAGTATCAGGGGAAGTACATATCAAGCCTTGCTGGATACTGGCTGTAATCAGACCACTATCCAACAATGTTTGGTCTAAGACAAGGATTTGGGCACAAATAAAAGGGTGAAGCTGCGGTGTGTGCATGGGGATATTCACAATTACCCTGTAGTGACACTCGTTATTAAATTTCGGGGGCAAAAGCATGGGCTGTGGTTAGTTCCCGCCTTGCCCATCCACTAATTCTGGGGACTAATTGGCCAAAATTTGAAACTCAATTAAAAGGAATATGTGTTGATAGGTCCTGCGAGAAAGTTGTTAGATGTGAGAAGTGTATTGTGCTGGCTGGGAAGGCGGAGCTAGGGCCGTCTACATCAGCTCCACGTCAGGATGACACAAGGGAGGGGGAATTCCCAACTTCCCCAGCCCTTTGAGGATTCCCTGCAGGGGATTTCCTCTGGAGCAGAGAGATGAAACCCTGAGACACGCCTTCAACCAAGTGAAAGTAATTGATGGTCAAAGTCTTCAGCCAGACATTGAACTCCCATACCCATATTTTTCAATTATAAATTATCAGTTGTATCGAGTGACACAGGATGCTCAGACAAAAGAAGATACAACCCAGTAGTTGATACCGAAGAGCCGTCGGGAAATGTTAATCCAGACAGCTCATCATAGTCCGATGGTGGGTCACTTAGGGCGAGAAAAAACATTAAACCGTCGAATGGCCCATTTCTATTGGCCAGGCATGCATGGGGATGTTCGCAGGTGGTGTGCGGCATGCCGTGAATCCGCCAGCCACCCCAAGAATGCCTTTGCGCCCACTTCCTTTGATCGAGGTCCCCTTCGAAAGAATTGGTATGGACCTCGTCAGGCCATTAGAGCGGACGGCACGCAAACATTGCTTTGTTTTGGTTCTGGTGGACTATGCAATGCAATATCTGGAAGCAGTGCCCCTGCGCAACATCTCAGCACATAGAGTTGCAGAGGCACTCTTCAGAAATATCTCCCAAGTGGGGATTCTGAAAGAAATCCTCACTGAACAGGGCACTACATTTATGTCACGGACACTACGTGAACTGTACGAATAATTGGGTATTAATTAGATTTGCACAAGTGTTTACCACCCGCAAACAGATTGGTTGGTGGAACGGTTTAATAAAACCCTGAAGAATATGATTCGTAAGTTCATACACAAGGATGCTAGAAATTGAGATAAGTGGCTCGAACCCCTGTTATTTACAGTTCGAGAGGTCCCACAAGCCTCCACAGGGTTTTCTCCATTCGAGCTGCTGTATGGGCTGCGTCCACGTGGTGTGCTTGACGTCATGCGGCAAGCTTGGGAGGAGGAACCTTCAAACAGCAAAAAATTTAATTCAGTACATTCTTGATCTTGGAGCAAAACTCCACACTTTGGGTCAAATAACACAGGAGAATTTGCTCCAAGCACAAGAACAACAAAGCTGACTGTATGTTAGGGGAGCTCGGCTTCACACCAGGAGATAAAGTGCTTGCATTACTCCCCACATCGAGCTCCAAATTACTTGCCAAGTGGCAAGGGCCCTTTGAGGTCACACTACGAGTGGGGGATCTCGATTATGAAGTAAAATGAACAGATAGAGGCAACGCATGTCAAATATACTGTACCACCTAAACCTCCTGAAATTATGGAGGGAGGCAGTCCCTGAGACATTGGTAACATAGTTCCAGAGAGGGTGGAGCTCGTGCCAGAGGTGAACATAAAAGTCAATCATGTCACCTAGGTCACTTGTGGAGACCGCCTTTCACCGTCTCAAGTCACAGAGGTTGGCAAGTTGCAGAAAGAATTTTCAGAAGTGTTCTCACCTCTGCTTGGTCGTACAATCCTCATACAGCACCACATCGAAACAACGCCTGGTGTAGTGGTACGTAGTCATCCCTACCGGCTTCCCAAGCACAAGAAAAAAGTAGTTCGGGAAGAATTAGATGCAATGCTCGATATGGGGGTAATAGAAGAATCCCACAGTGATTGGTCCAGCCTGGTCATTCTAGATTCTAAGAGCAATGGTCGATTATGCATGGATTACAGAAAAGTCAATGCAGTGTCTAATTTGACGCATACCCAATGCCTCGTATTGATGAACTGCTCGATCGGTTGGGCACAGCTTACTTTTATTTGACATTAGATTTGAAAAAGGGTTATGGCAGATACCCTTAACGCCAATGTCCCATGAAAAAACTGCCTTCTCTTCTGTAGTCTGTACACACCATTTGGCTTACACCAATTCTTGACACTTCCGTTCGGTTTGTTCGGGGCCCCAGCTACATTTCAGTGCCTTGTGGACCGAGTTCTCAGACCACACTCGGCTCATGCCACTGCCTATTTGGATGACATCATCATATACTGTCACGATTGGCAGTGGCATATGCAGCATCTGAGGGCTGTTCTGAGGTCGCTGCGACAAGCGGGACTCACGGCAAACCCCAAGAAATGCGCAACTGGATCTGGAGTTCCACTTGGGTCACGGGCAGGTGTGCCCCCAAATTGATATGAATGCAGCAGTTGCGGCTTGCCCGAGACCCAAGACCAAAAAGGAGGTGAAACAGTTCCTAGGGCTGGCTGGCTATTATAGAAAGTTTGTGCCTAATTATTTGGATGTCACCAGCCCGCTGACTGGTCTCAATAAAAAGAGAGCTCCAGACCCGGTCCAGTGGATGGAGCAGTGTCAACAGGCATTTACACAGGTGAAAGCTGCACTTTGTGGCAGGCCTCTTTTACATGCACCTAATTTTTCTCTCCCATTTGTTTTACAGACAGACGCTTTGGACAGGGGGCTAGGGGCAGTGCTCTTGCAGGTGGTGGAGAAGGAGCGGCCGGTGCTGTACATTAGTCTGTACTATCGCTGAGAGAGACTAAGTACAGCACCATTGAAAAGGATTATCTGGCCATTAAATGGGCTGTTCTCACCCTCCAATACTATCTGTTGGGACTGGCCTTCACCCTCTGTTCTGACCATGCACCACTCCAGTGGCTCCACCGCATGAAGGATACTAATGTGCGGATCACCCATTGGTATCTGGCTTTACAGCCTTTTAAGTTCGAGGTGGTCCTCAGACCGGGGGTGCAGATGGCTGTTGCTGACTTTCTGGGGGGTGTCCTGATGGCTCCCTAGCCTGAGTTGGGCGGTGGGGGTATGTGGAGGTGGGAGCTTGGTGGAGCATTCATTCAGAGAGAGAGAAAGCGGTGAGGGTGCACACACCTGAGCACAATATGTTTAACACCTGTTTCTGATTGCAGTGAGCAATGGGGAGAGCGATATAAGGAGGAACCACGCCAGAGACTGGGAGAGAGAGAGTTGCACCAAGCTGTCTGTGTGTTAAATGCTGGAAAGCTACTTTGAGTTATTATTAAAGACTGACCTTACTGAGTTGAAGCCACATTTCCTGATTCCTTCCTGATTCACAGATGAACCCCATTAAAATATAATTGCTGTTAAGTCCTGTAGTGTGTTCCAGACCAGCCCTGAGAAAGAAATTTAGTCTCTTCTAATCCTCCAGGCTGTCAAAGGAAGTGAGCAAATTCAATGGAGGTGAGTGCAATACAAGTCCCAAGTGAGTTAGTGTCTGTCCTTAAAATAACACCTATAGTGTCTGTTGTGATGGAGGCTATACCAGAGAGATAAATGAAAAGAGAAAGAGAGTGAGTGAGAGAGAGAGGAAGGATTGGAAAAAACAGGCTTCAAACACCTGATTAAGGGGGCTGTAAAGAAGACCCTTTCCCATGAGAATGAACAAAGGACATGTGATTTGAAGACCATGTTCATTACATCTCTCAGATAAATCCCTGCACATTGAGTCTTCATTGAGTAACCAAGTAAGGCGGCACAAAGCCCTTAAACATAATTAGTACAGGGAGCATGAGCTGAGGACCAGCGCTCGGCTTTAGCACCTGTTCTAAAAAGGTCCTCACCCCAGCCTAAAATACAGACACCTCAGGCCTTTATCCTGCTCTGCAGTGGGAAAGAGACCATCACAGACCTTCTCACAGGTATCACATCTATCTAATGGATGAGCGGTGTCACCAAAATACACTTGGCAAAATGTAAATAGTACCTGCAACAAACAAGGTTAGTTAAAATGTTGAGTGCTGTCATTTATAATGAAATTTACTCATTTAACTCATTTGAATTGCACTAAAATGTGTGTCATTACTAACATATCTGATATAAAATGACACTGGCCAGTGCATTACACTTCAGATTTAGTGGTCTTTCTGCAAACAGATTTCCGCTGGGGAAAAAAGATATGCAATCTTTGAAAAGGTAATTTGCTTAGAGTGAGAGTCAGACAGTGCAATTTGATAATGTCCATTTCTTCTGTGTGTTGCTTTTAACAAACACCAAATGACTGCAAAATCAAGGCTTTTGTGAATTAAACTGAAGTTTCCAAACTGATATGCATTAATTAGCCAATCTATGAATGTGTTTATATTTACTATTTAATGCATTAAGGGAGTGAGTTTGACTGCATACATGTGGAATGATTGTGAGTAAAGACAGCAGTGTGAACTGGAGATAGTACAAAATAATATCTGAACTTTAGGGTCACATAGACTAGGTCAAAAGGACATCCACTCATAGCCCAGTCTCTCTCTCTCTTTCATCTCTTTTATCCTTGTCTTTGTTTTTCCTCTTTCTTTCAAATAAAAACCTCTATGGGAAATAGTCCTAATGGATAAATGGATTAAAGGAAGTCCAGTTGGGCTTTTCCAATGTTTGCAATTTCTTTAACTTATATGATTAGGCTTTTCCAACTTAGCAATATGCCATAAGATAATAAAAGTTATTTCTTTTATTTCAATGATAAGAGGTCAGAACAAACAATCTATGACCAGAGAAGATAAAAGTGAAAACTAAACATATACTCTCTGAGCACTTTATTAGGATCACCTGTTCACCTACTTATTAATGTGATTATCTAATCAGCCAATCATGTGACAGCAGTGCAGTGTATAAAATCATGCAGAGATGGGTCAGGAACTTTAGTTAATGTTCACATCAACCATCAGAATGGGGAAAAAATGTGATCTCAGTGATTTCCACCATGGCATGATTTTTGGTGCCAGACAGGCTGGTTTGAGTATTTCTGTATCTGCTGATCTCCTGGGATTTTCACACACAGCAGTCTCTAAAGTTTACTACAAAAAACATCCAATGAGCGGCAGTTTTGCGGACAGAAATTCCTGACATGTTCCAGCTGACAAAAAGGCTACGGTAACTCAGATAACCACTCTGTACAATTGTAGTGAGAAGAATAGCATCTTAGAATGCACAACACGCCGAACCATGAAGCAGAACCTACAACAGCAGAAGACCATGAGTGGCACTTTATTAGGACCATAGTGTTCCTAATAAAGTGCTCAGTGAGTCTAAGCCTTCATAATTAAAAACATGTTAAATTATATTTGAACAGTTGCCAAATGCAAGTGAACCACTATTGTACCCACTATGACTCATTCATTGCTAAATTTTGCATTCAATTCCATGAAAACTCAACCTTCTCAGCTGGTTTTGTTCAAGGGTCCAGATTCTACATTGGACATGAATTGCTAACCCATCACAGCACCAAAGTAAAAAATTAAATAAATAAATTAAAAAAGTATTAATATTACCATCAACTGCCTAGACCCAACTATAGGCAAAATTATTTACATGACATAGGCTAAATACAACAATTTACAATTTTACCAGCCAAACACATGTGACAAACATGGGGCCAAATGTTGTATTAATATTAGCCATATTACCAAGTTACAAATAAATTGGTGCACAACCTTTGATGGCATAAAAAAAAAAAAAACCTTTAAAAATGTAATAAGCCTACTTATTAAGCAATTTAAATTATGTGCAATTATTAAGTCCATCACATTTAATAGCTCTTCAAACTCTCCAGTAGCTTCAACAGACATGGTTTAGGGTCTTTACGGAATCCATAAACAAAGAAGAAATTATCAATTGTAACTCCTCCTGAAGCATTCAAGCCACATCCACCAAATTCAGCAGATACCTTCAGACTGTTCTAACTCAGGTTACTATGACTTTTCGCACAGTGGACAATCAAATCTTGGAAAAATCCCACAGGCTCTCTTTGGAATGTTCAAAGGGGCCAAAACTATTCAAATTCATTCATATTCCAAAAATCAAAACATTCAAATGTAAACAAACACACACAAGGCCTTTAATCAGCTTGAAGTATCTATCTCTAATTAGTTAGCTAGCTGTCTGTATAACCATCAGTCTGGTTTAAACTTTGAGACAGGGTTTTTTCAAGCCAACATCAAAGTTTTGTCTTGACATCTCTGACATTCCTATCAGAACAGACCTGCGCCCCACCAGTTGAGAAGTGTTAGATTCCTCAAGAGCACCAAATTTACCTGCAGGCATCATGCTGCTGGTGTGGCTGGTAATGGGCAAGCAGTCGGAAGCTCCAGTATGGTGCATGAGCAGAGGCAGAGCAGCCGAGTCTCCACTCAGAGCAGTGAAGGAATCAGTGGTGCTGAAGGCCTGGCAGGTCATGACTCTTGATGTTCACCTACTCAACTACTGCCTCCTGCACACGCGACATCCAAACACCTGTGTGACACGGCGGGGCGTGTGCAGGTATTTATACTGAGCCCCCTCAGACCCCCTCATGCATGTTAATGCCCTCTTGCTGTTACCACATTATGACAGCCCACAGCAGCTTTCTGAGATAACGCTCTGGTAATTAGGGCAAAGAGGTTAAATTTGATAATGTCCATTTCTTCTGTGTGTTGCTTTTAACAAACACCAAATGACTGCAAAATCAAGGCTTTTGTGAATTAAACTGAAGTTTCCAAACTGATATGCATTAATTAGCCAATCTATGAATGTGTTTATATTTACTATATAATGCATTAAAGGGAGTGAGTTTGACTGCATATATATGGAATTATTGTTGAATGAGGGAAAAAGTATACCGGTATTGTGAGGTCCACATGAATATTTATAAAAAGTTGTTGTTGACAAAACCATGCCCCTGAACCATGTTTTTTATTTTTATTTATTTTTTTATTCAACATCAAGATTTTTGGTTAAATTTACATTCGTTCATTTCAAAGATGCTATGGTGTGACAAACACATTTTTAAAACTACTAATATTCCATGCAGTTTTTTAATAAATGTGGGGTCCTAAATAATGTCATTATGATATATAAATCTCATAATGATATATAAATCTCATAATGATATATATGTATATATAATGTATTATTATAATATAGTAACAGAAGAATAGGAAAAATGTTGTTTAAAGTAGTCTTAGTTGAATTGTAGTATGTTGAACAGCTATATAAAATTGTAATGTATGATTATAATATAATTACAGAAGAATTAATAGAAAATATTTTGTTTATAATAGTTGAATATCAATTAGGCAAATAACATTTTATGAGTTTTTTTTCTCCCAATTTGGAATGCCCAATTCCCAATGTGCTTTTAAGCCCTCGTGGTCACGTAGCGATTCGCCTCAGTCCGGGTGGCGGAGGACAAATCCCAGCTGCCTCTGCGTCTGAGACTGTCAACCCATGCATCTTATCACGTGGCTTGTTGAGTGTGTTGCCACGGAGACATAGTGCGTGTGGAGGCTTCACGCCATCCACTGTGGTATCCACACCCAACTCACCATGCACCCCACCGAGAACAAACCACATTATAGCAACCATGAGGAGGTTACCCCATGTGACTCTACCCTCCCTAGCAACCGGGCCAATTTGGTTGCTTAGGAGACCTGACTGGAGTCACTCAGCACACCCTGGGTTTCAAACTAGCTAGTGAACCCCAGGGTTGGTAGCCAGCATCTTTACCACTGAGCTACCCAGGCCCCCATTTTATGAGTTTCTTTATTATTTACGAATTTTTAAGCTGATTTTTATCTAAAGCTTCTCAAAAATACTGCTGTCAAGCTGTCAATATAATGCAATTTGATGTATTTATTCTCTTATGCATTTGTCATTTCTGCAGAGAAAAAGAAATTCTCATTTAGCGAGACAAGTAAGTGCAGCGTAGTTCTAGTGGGAAGACTAGCAGCTGTACATCATCGCACCATTAGCTAGATAACTCCTAGCCAATCACATGTAAGCCAATGCTTTATAAGTCTGCTCACAATCTATCACATTGCGTTTCAGTGTGCTAACACGGCAACCTCCACCACCCCACCATCATCAGTTGAGTCCCATCCCGCATGGGGGTAGACTCCTCGCCCCTGCCTCCCATCTCCGGTAGGATATGACGGTTCCAAGTACAACTTCTTCGGACCACCAGACGGGGCTTACGCCAAAGAGAGACATTACATTTCTGTTTTATATTCATCAAATAAATGTCATCTTAAATTTCACTCAAGTCTGCGAGTCTTCCTGATAGAAATGCTTTGACACAGCATGAATATTTACTTGACCAATGTGCATCTGGCCATCTGGTTACTTGACAATTACTTTTTGTTTGGCATATTTGGTGTATGCTAAAAATATAAGCTCCAAAGCCCTAGACCTAGAGATCTTTTAACTTGCTCTATGTGATCTAAATCACTATGCTTAGCTGAGCTGGTAACCATCTGATGGGGTCTCTGAGATTCAGGTAAAACACAATATTTCATTTTAAGACTACAATGAAACTCTTTATGGTTTGAGTTTCTGTTTCTGTTTGTCAGCATGACAAAGTAATCATCTGAAGACTGTTTTCACATTGCAATCCTGAGGAAAATTTGTATTTCTGATCTGAATTGCAAATTGCTATATAGCTGGGTGACACCATGTGACTTCTCTGTTTACTCTCTTCAGGTGTCTCACCACAATGCTTGAGCCATCAAAACTGCAGAAATGAAAACTTGCCCTTCCGAAAGAAAAGCAAAAAACACCTTAAACCAGCTTAAGATGGTTTGCTGGTATTAGCTGATCTTCCAGCCTGGGGTGTGTTCCCTAAAAGCATTGTTTGCTGACTATAGTCACGTTCCATCATTACCAACATAGTTCAACAACTTGGTGTTTCCTTAAACAAAGTTCCAACGAACATTCACAAACTACATCAAAAAGTTGTGTGGTTGGAACTACAGCTCTCCACCTGTGGTTAGAAGTATAGTTCCTTATTAGTTTGCTGTGTGGATATCATTTCTCTTCGCTGAGGCTGTCTATATTTTTAATTGCATATTGTCAGAAAGCGAGACAAAGAGACCCAAGAGCAGAGGAACAGTTCAAAGGATTTATTAACAATAAACTGTAACTTCAACAGGGCTGGCGAAGTGTGGAGTACCTGGCACCGGCTGCCGTAAGCAGGAGATGATGCGCATGTTCGATGATGCGTGCGCGCCGTGGCCGCGCAGTGAGCAGATCCGTGAGGAATCCTCAGTTGAAGAGTTGTGGGTGCAGAGAACAAGCGCTCAGTAGACTGGAAGGTAATCACACTCCCGACACGCGGGCAGAGACGGGCAACCAAACAGATACACGAGACAGGACCAACTAGGCAGAGAGCGTGAGGTAAGTTACTTCACACCAAACAACAATCTAGCAAAGATACTGACACAACAGAGGAATTAAGTAGGCAGTGAATCAGCGGAGAACCAGGTGCTGCTAGCATGCTAATTAGCGGCATGATCAGCGTTCCCCTGGGAACAATCAGTGTTCCCATGGAAACACTGATTATGCATGCTGGCAGCGCCTGAGACACATGAAGGAGAGAAATAACAAAACAAACAGAACAAACCGATAAACTCACTGGAACCATGACACACATACTGTATATCTTTCATTCTATCAAGACTTTCACCTTGTTTACATGCACTTTAGAAAACTGCTTATTCAGGGGTTTTGCAGAAAGCAGCATTCTGAAATGTCACATAGACGTGAATGCAGCTGTTTAAGGGATTAAAGGCTGTTAAGAGAAAGTGCTTTAACACACGCAGTTTTTGTCAGAGAACATGGCTTATGTGTCCGTGTTAACGCATAAGTGAATTTCTTGTATGCTTTTGAAGAGTGTGCTTGTAAAGAGAAACCCCAGTATTGCAGCGCAATGTATCTGTTGCATTTACACAGTGCAAGCAGCTTTTGTGCATTAAACAGCTTTCTGAAGTACTTGTAAATTAGCTATTATGATTAATATCGGCAGAAGTTATTATTCCACCTCAGAATTAATGGCTGAAGTTTTTAATGAATGCAGAAATGAATCATTATTTTAGGTCATGTAAGTTTGCACATTGTATCATATGATGACACAACATGCTGCACTTGTGATTTGTATTTATTTATTTTGGTCTCAGGGTGCCTATGAATCGTCAAATTGACAAAAATTCTGAAGATGTAATTGCTGTTAAGTCCTGTAGTGTGTTCCACACTAGCCCTGAGAAAGAAATTTAGTCTCTTCTAATCCTCCAGTCTGTCAAAGTAAGTGAGCAAATTCAATGGAGGTGAGTGCAATACAAGTCCCAAGTGATTTAGTGTCTGCCCTTAAAATAACACCAAGTACAAGTGTCTGTTGTGATGGAGGCTATACCAGAGAGATAGATGAAAAGAGAAAGAGAGTGAGTGAGAGAGAGAGAGGAAGGCTCGGTAAAAACAGGCTTCAAACACCTGATTAAGCGGCCGTAAAGAAGACCCTTTCCCATGAGAATGAACAAAGGACATGTGATTTGAAGACCATGTTCATTACATCTCTCAGATAAATCCCTGCACATTAAGTCTTTGTTGAGTAACCAAGTACGGCGGCACAAAGCCCCTAAACGTAATTAGTACAGGGAGCATGAGCTGAGGACCAGCGCTCGGCTTTAGCACCTGTTCTAAAAAGATCCTCACCCCAGTCTACAATACAGACACCTCAGGCCTTTATCCTGCTCTGCAGTGGGAAAGAGACCATCACAGACCTTCTCACAGGTATCACATCTATCTAATGCAAGACACACATGTACAGTACACACACCTAATGACAGGGTTGGGAGGGTTACTTTTGAAATGTATTCCACTACAGATTACAGAATACATGCTGTAAAATATAATTTGTAATGTATTCCATTAGATTACTCAAGGTCAGTAACGTATTCTAAATACTTTGGATTACTTCTTCAGCACTGGTAGATTTTTTCACTTGTTTTGACTATAAAAACTCTGCCTGTACAGTAAGACAAAATACACATGTTAAAAATACATTCTCTGAAAAACCTAAATATCTTATGCAGTGTTGTTTCTAAAACAAGATAAATCAAATTGATCTTATTTTAAGGAGTTTTGGATATTTTTACAGGAAAACAATACAAAAATTATCAAGAATATGATTTTTGCCCTAATATCAAAGGTCTTACTAGAAAAAAAGAAATTATGATCCAACGTGAATTTTCTTGATAAAAAAATATGATCGTGCCTGGTAACATGTGCATGTAAAATGGCTAGAAATAGCATTTTAGCTTAGCGTAAAGCTGACAATTTACACAAGGTTTATTTCTATTTCTTCTGCTCCAAACTTACTTCATACTTACTTCTCTGTCTGCTCGTATGAATGTAGCACATCATAAGAAAGTGTTTCACCGCTGTTCAAATGCACTTTGGATCGCATCATTTATATGTATAAATGTTTTCCATCTGAAAGCACTAAATATTAAATGAAACAAATGACAATAAAATGCAAAGTAATCTCTTCAGTAATCAAAATACTTTTTGAATGTAACTGTATTGTAATTACCAATGATTTAAATTGTAACTGTAGTGGAATAGAGTTACTTATATTTTGTATTTTAAAATGTAATCCTGTTACATGTATTCCGCAACTCCCCAACCCTGCCTATAGAGCACCATATTGATTATACTCCAAATCAGTGTTTCTCAACTGGTGGATTGCAGATCTGTTCTGATAAGGTCACAAATGGCAGGGAAAATACAATGCTAAATATAAATAATAAAATGCAATTAACCATCTAATCATGCAGTTATATTTTATTGTTGCTATTTTATTCATGGTATTTTGGCACAAATTCATGTCACTTGGTAGCATGACTAATATTAAAGAGCACCTATTATGGTTTTTCAAATATTACCTTTCTGTGGTAATTACCACAGAAGTACCAAATTACCTTTGTGTTATATAGCTGTTTGTGAATGTAAAAAAGTCTGCAAAGTTTCAAAAATCAAAGTGCACAACAAATGGAGTTATTGACTCCCAAAAGAAAGAACTGATTTTGAACACCTGAAACGAGTCGTTAGTAATTCCAGACTTACTTCCTGTACTAACCTACGTAATTTGGAGAAAAAAAAAAGAACCTGCCTCTGGTCTTCACTGGCTGTTCACGAACAGCTTTGACCCACCCTCAAACACTACACTAAGCGGTACACCAGTCACAACAGACTGGGACATCTGGCCAATCAGAGCATAGTAGGCTCTCTGAAAGGAGGAGTTTAGTATGAATCCTTTAGAACGGATCACTGAACGAGTCTTTTTTAACACTGGGAAAAAAAGGTAATGCTGCAATTTAAATTATGAGCAAATTAAAGTGTTTTTTGACCTTGGATGCATGTATTTGGCACAGTGTTTGTTCCATATGCTAAGATGGTAAATCATGCTTCTTCTTGATTATGCATTTACAAAATTGCTGAT
Source organism: Myxocyprinus asiaticus (assembly GCF_019703515.2). Lineage (NCBI taxonomy): Eukaryota > Metazoa > Chordata > Actinopteri > Cypriniformes > Catostomidae > Myxocyprinus > Myxocyprinus asiaticus. The sequence goes on from NC_059353.1 coordinate 10,945,820, forward strand.
TTTCCCATTTCATGCTTACTTATGTCAAGTTAATCATTTTGCATAATGTTGGGCCCATGCAGTTTATTGTAATATGAATACATTTGTTTACAAATTTGTTTGACATTTTTGTTTACTTTTGTAAGATAAACAAACTTTGATTGGTACGTTGGTATTTCGGCTCGCCACTTGATGGGAAATGTAATATAAGCAGAGAACCACTGATCTAAATACTGCTATAGAATTTATTTAGTCACAAATACATAATACATTACATCTATATAAATACATTATTACAATATATTCCAAATTAGTTCCATCTAAAAGGCTCTGAATATAAAAAATAATAATAACAATAATAACAAATTAATAAATAAAACGGATTTAATTTCCTTGCAACTGTATTTGCAGTTTAAAAGGCATTGTATGCATGCTTCAGATTCAAGATATTCGGTGCTAGAACCAATTTTATGCATTAGGAAACATCTATAAATTCAAATCCAGAGTCAGACAGATCAAGCACGGATCCTGTGGTCAATAAGAAATTAAGGAAGAGATGGAGCGTTGTTAATTACATTGCAGAAAAGTCATTACTGTTGGTTTTCGCTCTCACGTTGTGATGAGAAATGCTAAATTAGTCATTCTAAACTGAATCTAAGAAAGAACATCCCTGAAAGATTCTCTGTTTCTCTCCTTCTCTTTGCATTAGAGCTTGTTGCTTGTGTTGGTTTCATGCACATTAAAGATCTGACTTTGGCTGTGATTAATGTCATCTGCAAGTAAACAGGCCCTTGCTAAACAAATGGCAGCTCCCAGCTTTAATTCCTTAATTCATTATGCAAACATGATCTATTTTGGAACCCAGTGTACTGATGAATATCAAGAAGACCTTATGTTTAAGTCCTGAAACATCTGCCGGGAGGGATTTGCCATTCAGACATCAATGCATAAACAAAAGCAAAATGCAGGCAATGAAGGTAATTTCATTAGTATATTCAACATAACCTCATATTCTAAAAGGTTAAAGCAGCAAACCAGTGAGGGAGGGCTTGTAACTTGGTCCACATGATTTTATCAGCTATTTAGTAAATGGGATGTGCACTTGTTTGCTCTATACCACTTCAGTTAGTTCCTGTATACTGTAGCTTCTTTGCAGATCTTACAGGGATTATACATGCAATTTTCATATTTTGCTGCTTTACAGTAAATACTGTTGTTATAGTACAAGACCTCTGCCTCATAAAAATAAATAAATAAATAAAAAGACAGTAAAAAAACACATTATTGGTGCATTATTATCTTCTTTTTTTTTTTTTAGCAATTTAGATTGTTTCTCAGGTCTGAGAGTAATCACATATATACATAAAGTGCTGAGTAGTAAAGGATTACATGTAATCTGGATTATGTTAATTAATTAATTTCTTTTTTTTAATTAATTATATTTATTTATCACACATTTGCACAAATACAGTGAAATTCTGAGGTCAGAGTGCAGGGTCAGCCATGATACAGCATCCCTGGAGCAGATAGGGTCAAGGGCCTTGCTCAAGGGCCCAACAGTGGCATCTTGGCAGTGCTGGGGCTTGAACCCCCAACCTTGTGATCAGTAACCCAGAGCCTTAACCGCTGAGCCACCACTGTAATCAAATTACAAAAAACAAGTACTTGTAACTGGATTAAAATACATTTTAAAATACATGTAATTGGACTACAGTTACTTTTTTATAGATGACATGATTACATATTAACAAGGCAGCGGCAGTATACTGTTAATAATTTATTGAGAATTTTCATATCTATATCATCATATTCTTACTCCGAAGCGCAATAGATTTACAGATGAACATTTTGAGCATGTGCTCCTTTTATGTTTCAACAGTAAGATATGAACCTCAGGGCAATTCCACGAAAATGTCAACCATACCATGGAAAAATGGCGATTTCAATCTTATTTCTATTCATCATGCAGCTTTGATGGGTATTATAACGTAATATAATATATCTCTGAGGTCAAAGTCTGCAGATTTCAAAGCATTTGGATAGTTTCTACTCATGATGTCAGTGCTGCTTTCACAACTGTCACGTCCATAATGAAGAGATGTCACATTCATAATGCTGGTTTTTCCCCATTTATGTGAAAACGACGATGAATAAAAAATAAATATGACATGTTCTTAGGAGTGCTAACCCTTCTAAATGCTGTGGCTATTATTATTTGTGGATTGTGCATTTCAATTCACAGAGTTTTTACAAAGTATGTGGTCTCCCAAAAACTCCTAAAACTAAATTTTGTCACATCCATAATGCATGTTCATTTCCCGATCAAACTGGCAAACAAATTGTCTAGACTGAAACTTTTCTGATGTCTTGACTCTGTCTGCAGAGGTCTATGATTATACATAAAAATTGTTTGATGTACTGGTAATGTGTACTACATATGAAGTTAAATTTCAACATTTCACTGAAAATGTCACATCCTTAATGCTAGAATAGCCCTTCAGCTTTGAAATAGGCGATGGACTATTAGTAAGCAGTATGGGTTAAAAGTGTTTAATTGTTTCTAGATGAAAGCTTTGACCTAGACAATATCGTTGCTGTTGATTTTATGGTCATTCATTTTCGTTAATTTTATGATGGCTTTATGTTGATTTTATGGTCACTAATGTTCGTAATGCTGCTATTGTTTTATGCACTTAAAATTAATTTGATGTCTCAGTGTTTTGAATTATAAACTCTTGCCATGAACTATCATTGCTGTTAGATTTAATGTTTATTTCTTTCATATAATGTTTAATGCCCTTTTTAAAAATGTTATAAGAGCTCTTTTTGTGATGCTCTTTTTGTTAGTAATAAAAAATGTAATAAATGTTCTTCCTCTTTGTACTTTTATGTTAAAATGATTATCCTACTCAAATGCATGTGACATAAAATAAAATAGAAATAGGTTGAAAGTAATCCAAAAGTAATTGGATTAGATTATCCCAAAATGTAATCTATGAGATTACGTTACTGATTGCATTTTTTGCCATGCAATTTGTAATCAGTACCTGATTACAATTCACAAGTAATCCACCCAGCACTGTATATATATATATATATATATATATATATATATATATATAATTGGAAAATATTTTGAATTTAAGAATTGGCGTCCTTTCAATTTATAAATTCAAATTTGAATTATAATTCAGCATCTTATTTGCTACCTTAATTCAAATTACATTTAAATTCTGGAATTTAAAAAGGCATTCTCAATTCAGTTCTGAGTGGCGCATAACCCTGGTATGTTTTATAATGAATTGAAAGGTTAATACCAATTTATTAACAGTACCCATGTTTTCAAAAGGACCTGTATTTTCTAAATGAATAGAACACTCACAAATTAAAACAGAACAAAAGGAAAACATACTTACTGAATTGATGATTGTTGTTTGTTTGTTTGTTTTTCATAACCAAAAAGTTGCTAGTGGCAATTTAATTTTTGCACTCCCATATTATTCCTGTGGACTGAAAAGCATCCAAAACCAGCAATCAGTTAAACAGTTTGCTCTTCTTAACAAATTGAACTGTAGCCTACTGCACTAGCCCAAGGCATAGCTTTTAGAAATTCTCCAAAAAACACAATTATTAAAATAAAGGTTTGAAGAGTTTTAACGTAGCTACACCAGGCCGATTATCTCTCTCTGTCTCTGTCTCCCAGCTTTCAATAGTACATAAATGCTGAATACTGTTTACAGCAACTTCCAAATGCCTCATTCATTCCTTTTCCATTTTCATTATGTATTTGTAGTTGTACAGTGATTTTCTGTAAATATTTATATTTCTGAGTCAATATTAAGCGGTTCCCTGCCATCTCAACCTCAAGGCCAATTAATATACTGTATGTACCCTTTGAACTACCCTTTAAAATAATTACTGTATATGTGTCCTTGTGAAATGCCCTGTCAAATACATTTTAATAATGTCTACTGAAACAATCCATATATTTTATATTTTTATGATAATGAGTGAAAGCACTGCATATATAATGCAATGAATGGTGACAAGGATGAAATTCACAGCAAAATCGATTACATCCTCTTTATCCACCGATGTAGGATGGAAACATTTAGAAATGGTTGGTAACTAAGCAACAGGCTGTGTGAGGAATATTTGCTGTGGATGGAGGATGTGCTCTCTTTATCTTGCTGTCTACCAAAGGACAGTAGATAGTAACCTATTTTCACCAAAAAACTTTTATTATTTTTTAGTTTTTATTATTGTAGGAATATTTACCACAGTCATATATGACTGTCCTCTTTATTTGTCATTGTGATTTATGACAACATAAATTAAACATGACAGTGCACCAAGTAAATCTAAATTTGCCTTTAAAGGGGTCATGACATGCCTTTTTTTATTATTTTATTATGTTCCTTGAGGTTGACTTATGATATTACTAAAGTTTTTAGCACAAAAAAACAGTCACATATTTGTAAAACATGATCATTTTCCACCCTCATTCTGACCCTCTGTCAGAAAGGCTCTGTTTTGGTGCTGCTTCTCCTTTAAGACTTCACAGTACATGCCCACTGTTATGATTGGCTCTCTGCTCTTGACTGACCTGATCTCTACTTGCCACCTCACTGCTCACTGCTACTGGGCGGGGTGGGCCTACAGAAGGATAAGGTAAAGTGGGCGTTGATGTGTTGTTGTGAAGGTGGTCAGATGCAAATATCTACCACAGTGTGACATCACAATGTGGAGGAAGTAGAGAACAAGTCGTTTGGTTTCAACAAATGCTCTTTTGTTATGTGAGGAGGAAGTTTTGAGTTCTGAAACTTACAGTATGTTTTTGTAATACAATGACCTCTTATATGTCAAAAGATCAAGGAAGATGATTCCTCACGTCATGATCTCTTTAACTTCTATTGTAATAGACAAATGTATAACTATAATAATTACTAACTAATAGTTAATATACGTTTGGAGAAAAAAAGATTGACTATATTTTTGTTCAGTATGAAACATAAGCATTTGTTTCCTTTGTGATTTAAATATTCATGCATCAGAGGGTTAAATTTGACAAATCAACCATCTGCAACATAAATACAGAAAATATAAAGTCAGGGTTGATGACCTTCACAGACAGACTGTAGATAAAAGTGGTTCAACCACATTAATATAGACTCTTCCAGACAATGTCTACTTGTGAACCTCAAAAAGGATACTCTTACACAGAACAATGCCCTTTCATATCCACCAGCAGATTCAAAGCACTCAACAACATCCACAAAAACTTCAATTCACCAACATGTGTGTCTAGTTTTAATAGATGCTGCTAGTTCTTCCTGTAAATGGACTGAAACATTAAGAGATAATATTAATATTAGATGTAAAACACCACAATGATGCTAAGTATTCAATGGACGAAAGGAAATCTGACCTTTTTGTAAGGAGTTATCATGGTAAATGACACAAATTTGCATCTATATTTATTCACACACACATATACATATACATGTGAAAGTGTATGTTTTATTTTATATTTCGTTTACAACAATTTTAATCACATTTAAGCCTCTAAAAAATGTAGGGTGACAAATTCATTTAAAAAAGTACAATTGTAATTTTCTTTAATTTTATTAACTTAAATGTGTAATAATACGAGCTGTCACTGTTCGAATCATTTTCTCCAAATATGTAAAAGTTTCATGAACACTCAGTTTACATTGATCGTGTGAGTTTAACACCTTCTCTTGATTGGTCAGCTTCAGGTAGATCACAAAATCGGCCCAAAAAATATTGGTAGTTCGTGAGTTGCTCGTAAGCCGCTTGGCTCCGCTTGTAATTCCTCTCACACGATGCGAGCCGTGACCACTTGAGCACCCACGATTTCAAAGCGTTCTTTCCTGACTGGAAGAAATCGGTTGGAAGCTCTCACGACAGCCAAAAATCGCATAGTGTACACCCACCTTAAGAGCAGTGCAGATGTGTTAAGAGCTATCGGTCTCTTTACATTTAATATTGTGACATTACTTATTTTAGCCAGCAGGTGGAGGCAAAAGACCATTTTTTGTGTGTAATATGAGCCAGTTGGAGACATGAATTGAGTCAGCATCAGTCAATGTTTACATTCAAAAACACTCCATGATCACTCGTATTACTACCACACTATTAAAACTAGGAAATAGATTTAAACGGCTTTAAATGAACAACTTCAGCATTAAGGCACATCACAGCTGAGAGACACAACAGACTGATTAATTACACAAACTCAAGGCGCTTACCTCTTACCGGAGTTTTCACATGGGAGTGGATATTCTGTTCAAAATGGCGGAGGACATTGTGGTTTATATAGTGAAAGACTCTTGTGCACCGGCTACTGTGAAATAGAGAGGAATACCCCCACTTGGACGGCTATTTTTCCACTGAGAAAATATGATGAATTTCACCAAAATGACATCTTCAGAAAGCTAGCTAACAGACTACAGCATCATCAACAGGTGATCGCACACGCTCCATATCTCTCTCTCTCTCGCTCTCTCTCACACACACACACACACACACATCCTTGTTTCTCCAAAAACATGTTAGAAACAGCCCAAGTCGTGATACTAATAGTTCTAAAGTGATGTTTTTGAGAGGCTTGGACACATCATTTGTTTTGAACCAGCAACGGCAGATTCTGATCCGTCATGTAAGAAAGTAGTTCCATGCACAAATGCGTTTTTATGACCATACTCAGTTTTTCCTAATTTTTTCAAATGTACTTGTTCATTGAACTGTTGTATATAAACAGTATCATACTCGCAACTGTGCTATATGGCCCTAAATCAGCACTGCTGTGATTATCTACGGCATTCGGCCTGCAGCCTCGTGCCTGCTGCCGAATCACAGCAGTGCTGCAGGGCCATATCGCACTCATGCTCATGTTATATTGCTTAAGTAAACTTCCCTGTGAGAGGCTTCCATATGTCATATCACATGTGGTACATGATTACACATATGTTTGAAAAGAAAGAATTGTATGTTTGAAAGGAAAGAACATTATACACGCTCACTGCTGTGAATGTCCATTCCTGATGTGACGTTTTAAAAAATTACATATTACCAAGTTTATTTAAGTACCCTGTATATCATAAGTAAACGTTACTGAATTTACTAAAATGAAGATAAATTTACTCATTACTTTAATCAACAATATGTTATAAAACAGATTTTACTTAGTTTTATACCATTAAAATGGACTTATAAAAACTGTGTGCAAAAACTTGCAAAATAAAAATTAAGTAAATCTTACTAGTCATCTTTCAGTGCAATTGTTTAGTGCAGAATCTTAAATATTTATTTTGTCTTAATTTTATATCATGCTTCATTAATTTTATTTCATACTATCATTAATAATTTCATTTATCTAAATTAAATCAGGTTTTCCTCTAAAGTTGCACATTTGACTCAATTTGGATAACACGTTTCAAGTGTTGTAAATATTGACAGTGGCACTTGAGGGCTTAGACCGAAGCTGTCATAATGTTGTCAGTCTGACACATCCTCATCTACAATGCAGTGTATAACACACATTTACCTAGCATCTGTGTTTCCAACACAGATTATAATTAGCTTCACTTTTCATTCTATCTGAAAAGTGCTAACCTGCTGAGACAAGAAGTCAAATATAAAAATAATAATAATAAAAAAAGGACAAATAAATAGTGGCCTCTCAAATATGACTAACCACATTTTTTCCCTTTTTAGATGGAGCATTCAGAAAAAGATGCTAATAAACCTTAGGACTTTCAATGGTTTTTTACAGCTCAAATGGTAACCAGATGGCATATCCATCATGATTTATGAATGGTATTGTCTAATCAGTGGCTTTGATGCAGTCTTTGCAGATAAAAGTGCCATGGCTAATGACAGACTACTGCTGGTCCATGTAGTCCTTTAATATGAGCCTGGAGGTTGAGATCAAACAGTCTGCGATGAAAGTGACTTGCCGCTATCTGACTGGCCTGAGATTCAAGATTAACTCCAACAGGTTCGTGGCAGTTCACTTTAATAATCTGAGCGCTGGGTCAGTTCATTGATATAACACCATACAGAGTGCCATCAAAGGATAATGTGAAGTGTCCTTGGAAAAAGGCTGTAATTGTGTGCTTAAAAGTTGATGTCGTTTTGACTATTTAAGCTTATTATTTAAGTTTGTTTAATATGAGAGTCTTGTTTGACCAAACACAGTTCAGTAGTTCGCATGTTAATGTAATCTTGTGTTGAAGCAGTAAACGTATTTGGCTTGCTGTCCATATACTGGAGGGCTCAGAGCTCGAGACTCGACTTTACTTATTTAGATAATGAATCTAGAGAATAGGTGGAGATGGGGTGGAGGTGGGATGTCAGGAGAGTTGTCACAGGAAGCAGGTAAGCAGCAGCTTATATACTCCTGCTCGTGGGCTGTGATTTGTCAGATTAAAATTAACATGCTCCTCCCAAGCCTCTGTTAATTAACTCCATTTCAGTAGTTCGTATGTTAATGTAATCTTGTGTTGAAGCAGTAAACGTATTTGGCTTGCTGTCTGTACACTGGTGGGCTCGGAGCTCGAGACTCGACTCGAGTCCTGATTACCCCCAAAAAGGTATTAAGATGAAAGAACAGTACCATGACTATGGCAGGAAGTATTTAGGACAGCAAGCCAGCAACAATTCTAATTGGTAAATTGGCTTGGTGGATGCTTCTGAATTGTTCTTCCCCCAAAAATCTCTATAGAGGGAGTGCTTTAAGCATTTGAAGGTGCATTCTTGTACAATGGCTGGTCGAGAGGGCTAAGCTGCGATTCGAACGAGAGACCACCACTCGACGAAGAAGTGGGTGGGCTCACGGTATGCGAACAGGGAAGGTGAAAATGAGAGTTGGCTCATGCTGCGTTCGAAAGGGAGGGCTCACACTGCGATTCAAATGGGAGACTGCTCTATAGAGAGAGAGAGCGCTCACAGCATTCGAACGGGTAAGCCCAGCAAGCAGTTTGTAGGGCCTTGGCCCACTTAAAATGGCAGCAGAGACCGCATGGCCCTTTGTTCTATGATCAAAAGGAGAGACATTGAACTCAGTTTCCCAGGATCCTTCACAAATTCACAACTGGATGCGAAGTCCCGCCCATTGACCCAGTCTTAAACGCCATTGGTCGAGCGGCATACGACCGATGACGTCATCTCATCAACAAAACCCGCGGACAGATGAATTTCGGCCTCTCTATGCTAAGCTCTGCCTGGCTCTAAAGGGACATCTGTACTGTGCATGTACTGAAGGAGTTTTCCCTCTGTTTGGACTGAGAACAAAGAGACCACGTTTTTTAACCTCGCCATTTGGCCACGGTAGAGTAAGATTAACTTAGCTTTGTTCAAGTCTTATAGTATACTTATATCAACCAGTTCAGTTTCACTGTAAAGCAACAGTGAATTTATTTTGAAAAACGGAAAGGCGACCAGTTTCCCTTCTCCCTCTTTTTCATTCAACGTTGACTACTTTCTGCATTCTTCCCCATTGCTGGATCCGAAGAATAAAGCAGAGACGCGTCTTTTCGCTGACGAGCGTAAGACAAGGAACCATCCAGACCATTTCTCCTGACCGCTCAATGCAACAGGAATTCCAACGGACAAACCTACTGAAATCACACAGGATTTCCCAAGTAAGGCTTGATATCTGGGCAGATTTAGTTTAGAAACTGTGATTTTTCTTGTGAATCTAAATCGTATTTTTGATTCTAAATGCTGATGTTTTGAGTATATATATTTGTATGTTAAACTCTGCTCGCTGTTTCGAGTTGGGAGATTTGTTTTAGTTTCTTTTGGGGTTACGTTTGTTTTGTTGAGTGATTTGAACTAGTAATTCAGTCCCGCTGTTACGAGCGGTTACCCTTAACTAAACTGCATGCATTTTTCCTCGCTCCCACTCGCTCTCATTCTCTCTCTCTCTCACTGATATTCATTGAGTGAGCGGCGCCTCGGTTCGTGTTCGACTCGACCAAATTCTCCCACCTGTTTCGTCAGTTCCTTTGTGTGTCCGCTCATTTCCATCCGCACGTGGGATCAGCTCCATTTTGGACTTAACCCTCCATTCTGAACCTGATCCTCCATTTTGATTCCTTTGTTACCACACCTGGACACACACACACACACACACACACACACTAGCATATAGCTCCACTGTTAGCTTAGGATATCCTTGATTTTATTTTTGGATTATATTCAGATAGTATTGGCTGTGTTCACTGGCTGGCAAACCAAATTCTCCCGCCTGTTCCGTCAGTTCCTTTGTGTGTCTGCTCATTTCCACCCGCACATGGTATTAGCTCCATTTTGGATTTAACCCTCCATTTTGAACCTGATCCTCCATTTTGATTCCTTTGTTACCACACCTGGACACACACACACACACACTAGCATATAGCTCCACTGTTAGCTTAGGATATCCTTGATTTTATTTTTGGATTATATTCGGATAGTATTGGCTGTGTTCACTACTGCTTGATTATAATAAATCTTGTTATATTATAATAAGTACTCCTGTTTGTTTTTGTTTGAATGTTGTGTTGAAGTCAACCTCTGCCACGTGAAGAACTCCCAAGTTACCTCAGAGTACTATTATGTTATTGGTGTTAGAAACTAACTGTAACTAGATTACTGTTGGATTTGTATACCAATAGTTTAACTAGTTTTCCCCCTTTGTTGATTATTTTGATTAACAATTAAGATACTCAACCTACAGGGTAGATTTTGTTTTATGAGACTCAATCAGTAACTTGCTATCATTTTTCTCTTTTCAAAGAGTGGTGCCCCGAGAATAGAGTTTAATGAATTAAATTCTATTTAATTACTATTTAGTTATTTAATTATTTGATTATTCCATAATTAATAACAATTAATTATTGATCATTTCTGGAGAATAGTTTAATGAGTTAAATTCTATTTAGTTATTTAATTGTTATTTGATTATTCCATAATTAATAACAATTAACTATTGATTATTTCTGGAGAATAGTTTAATGAGTTAAATTCTATTTAGTTATTTAATTGTTATTTGATTATTCCATAATTAATAACAATTAATTATTGATCATTTCTGGAGAATAGTTTGAGTTAAATTCTATTTAGTTATTTAATTGTTATTTGATTATTCCATAATTAATAACAATTAATTATTGATTATTTCTGATAGTAAAACTGATTTAAACAACCAGTAGCACCTACATAATAATTGGTGCCCCGTGTGAGGCCGTGATAATTGTTGGCTTCCTCCAATATTCTTGCAAATAACTAAATATTTTAGAGTAGCCAAAGGTTTCCCCTCTTGGCTTCCTTTTTCTACAGGAAGTTCAAACTGCTAAGACACAAGGCCAGTTGTGGTTGTGAATCATTGCAAGTGTTGTGTTAATGGTTGCTAGTTTGGTACTAATTCATTACTCCTTCTGTTTGTGTTTGAGAGATTCAGTCACTAGATACTAACAAAGTAGTCTGACGTACTGATAGTCATACTGTGATTATTTCACCTAAATTAGCAGCTCAAGGAACAGTTAATAATACAAAGCAGTTGCTCGTGAGTGACAGGTAAGTGGTTCTCCCTTTGCATTCTTTCCTCAGGATAACGACTGGTGTGTCAGTGTTTTCCACAGAGCAACAGGTGTCGTAAGTCGCCACCCTCAAAACTCAGCTAAGTTTCAAAATCGTGAACTCATAAAGAGTTCCTATGTGGGTTCACTGGACATCACCCTCTCACCTGTCAAACCAGGGAGATATGAGTAGCCAGTCCCCATCAGCGTCCGGAGCTGAAGCTCCCAGGTCAGGTGAGGAAACCTCACTGTCCAACTGGGCCGCTGACCTCCTCCTTGTCTCTAGAGAAGAAAGGGAGGAGCTTAACAGCTACACACCATCTCAGTGTGATGCTGAAATGGCCGCCGTGGTAGATAATGCACACGATCCTCAAGGTAAGGTAACCACTATCCAGGAAGTAGTTGGTAGGCTGTTTCTACTTTACCACCACAAGGCCCAGTTGCAAATAGCAAGACTCAAGGGTGAGGTAAAAACACAGCCCAGTGTAGTCAGCTTGATGCAAGCAATCGCGCTTTACATCGAGACCTCCATACTACAAATACTATGCTGGAGGAGTGTGTAGAAAGACTCCAGTCGGCTGAAAAGGAAAGCCGAGAGGTCGCTGACGACCGAGTCCGGCAAGAAAGTCGAGACATACGGGCTAAAGCTCAAGAAGCGCTCCGCTACCCCATCTTTGACCAGAGTGGGGCAGAGGAATCAGAGGATGGCGCTACAGTGAAATACCCTACCCCTGGTTCAGGTAGTATTTCAAAACCGTTGATCCAACTCCCGGAGTTAGAGCGCATCCCTGTTCGGGACGTGAGTCCACCATGTTTCGGGGGCAAGGCCACATTTCGGCAGTCTTCCCCTCAGGCGTCTTTTAGGCCCCGCCCCAGCAGGACGCCTTCCTCCCCACAAGGAGGAAGTGGTCTCACCCAACGCCATGGCAATGGGGGCAGGCACTGGTACTCATCCTCTGACGAGTCAGATGGATACAAGCGGGACCAAGACACAGGTCTACGCATGCGCCAGCTTGACTCCTTTGCGAAGGACATAGAACGTTTCGACCCAGCAAGCCGAGATTCAAATGTCAATGATTACCTTAGGGAAATTGAACATTGTCTTGCCGACTTGCCTCATGCCTCGGCGCATGAGAAGTTGAAACTCATCTGGAAAACAACTTCCAGAAGTGTCCACGCTTTCGTCGAGACTCAACCGCCGCGCATTCGTGACAGCTATCTGAGGCTTTGCAGGGTTCTGTGCGAGGAGTACTCGCCATATACTGATGAAACATCAGCCACCCTCAGTGCCATCCGCATCCAACAGAAGCAGTTGGAGCCTCCTAGGGAGTACTATAGGCGTTTAAGAAATGCATACTTCCAAGGAAGTAATGAGCCAGGTCTGGAAGAAGAGCGAGGATTCAGGTCTCTCTTCCTCCATAACCTCCACCCCTGTGTGCAAACCCACATTACACTGATGTGTAAACAGGGTAGACCGACCATGCAGGGAATTAGGAAGATGGCCCAAATGACTTGGGAAACAGTCGTGCGTCCGACTGATAAACCAGAAGACGATGTCAGAGTCCTAGACATCCAGTCTTTGGAGAGGACGGACTTAGGGCTTGAGGGCTATGAAATACCTCAGCCTAGAGTAAGCTGCGACACGGCAGCCCCAAAACGTTTGCCCAACTACCCACAGGGGGGTTGGAGAAACCAAGGGAATGACCACAAGGGTCCCTCCCAGGGTCAGAAAAAACAGAATCCCTCTCCAAAGAAAAAGAATGTCAGGTTTGTAAAAAGCCCCAGACAGTGGAATGGAAACAAAGGGAATCATTCGGAGCCTCCTGGAAAGAGTGATCTGAAGCGTCAGCTCAGCCTCATCCAGAAAAGCTTAGCGGACATGACAAAGCATATCAAAGGGTCAGACGATGGCCACAAAAAACCCGATGGTGACAGTCTGTCAGCGTAACTAGCCCATACACTTCCCTGTTCTTTCCCCAAAGTCTACTTTGTAGGCTGGGAGAAGAACACAGGGAAGACCCAGACGCACCCAGTGGCAGTCATGCCCAATACCCATGCTCCGCTTTTTAAATTTTTGGGAGACCTCGTCCACAAGGGTAATGCCAGACGCATATATACCTCAGTGTCGGTAGGAAGGTGTATAGACATCCATGCGTTACTGGACACTGGGTCTGAAATCAGCCTAATGTGCGAGGAGACTTTTGCAGAAGTCGCCAGGGCAATGCTCTCTCATGGTAAACCACTGCAGACAGAGTCCTGTGAGGTGAGCCTTGTGAGCTACACACAAAACAGAGCCCCCATCACAAAACGCGCTTGGCTTGATATCACCTTCCAGGAGATGACCCTAAATCATCCCATTTACATCTGTGCTTTCGACACAGAACAACTTCTTATCGGCCATGACCTGTTGGACTGACTGGCCCCATTGATCGACTGCCTTCATGGGCACATGTGGGCCCAGGTCACAACCCCGAATCCGGTCCGTCTAGCCCACAGCCGTCACGCTTCAGACGACCGGGTCACTTATATCCAAGAGTCAGGAAAGACCACTTGTGACACTGTTCTTGAGTCAGCACTTTGTCATTACACAGACATCCAGACTCATCTTGGCTTTGAGCCTCTTGAGTTATCTGTGACTCCACCGACACCGCAGCTTGGCGGACCCGTGAGCACCCACGAATCATTCCTTTGCTCACTAGAAAATTCAAACCCCGCATTGTACAGCCCCTGCATAGCTGGAGGCGTGCATGCTAACGGTATCTTGGTACCTGATGTGTTTGTCGCACTCTGGTCTGAGAAGTCTGCTGTTAGTCAAGATTTGTACGACAAGTTGTGTCAGAACAGCTCCTCTCTGTCTTTTGTGCGCAAAAGTCACCGCCTTCTTTCTGCAGAGTCACCGCAGAGGCCCATCAAGGCTATTGGGATATGTGCTCTTTCCATTCAAATTGGAAAGAAGAGGTTTACACACTTCATGAGTGTGATTCCCCAACTTGATTCCTCACTCCTTGTGGGGGCCGATATCCTTGTTAGGTTAGGTGCTCTACTGGACACTGTCAACCAGGTCCTATGGTCTCAGGCAAGCATTGAAAACCATCCGGCAGTGGTTGATCCAGAACACATGTTTTCTGATCAGACCATCCCTCAGGCGTGTCAGGCAGCGAGCGAGTTTGACCTGACTATCCCAGCTAGAACTGCAGGTGCCCATGTCCGCCTCATGATCCTCAAGGGACAGATGATACCTGGTTCACAGGCATTCTTCCAAGCCATACTTCTGCGAACTCAGCCTGACCGTCTGTGGTACACCTCTGCTTGAGCTCAACAACCGCTCAGCTTACTTGCTTGTCCAGAACCTAACGAACATACCAATTGTTGTGACGGCACGTAGACCATTAGGGTTGCTGATCGACAGCTCGTTTCATGACTTCGAGGAGACAGTGCCCATGATTGGAGAGCTGCCTCCATCCTTGACGAGGGGGGAGAACCTCGAACCCCTCCTTCTCACCTTCCCGAACAAAATGATTACAGTTGCTTGTCATGAGGGGCTACACAATAAAGAAGTCTGCAGTACTGCCTTGGGCACGGACACAGACATGATTGTGTATGCCCTCACTGCTCACTCGGGTGACATGATTTCAACTGGTGATGAAGCCGGTTCCCCACCAGAGGAACCTTATCCGGGATTCGAGGATGAAATAGCACAACAACTCACTAAGGCAGACGCCTTAACGACAGAGAGTCAAAGACAAGAACTGCGGAAGTTGTTTTACGACTTCCAACAGATCTTTTCAAGGGATTCCAACGACTGTGGAATCACCGAACTCCATACAGTTCGTATCCCAACTGACCCAAATGCACCACCCACATTCGTACGCCAGTACAGAATTCCTTTAGCAGCCTACGAGTCAATTCAAGAGATACTTGACACGTTGCTAAGGAAACGCATTATTCGGGAGTGTAACTCCACATACAACTCCCCATTGTGGCCGGTGTTGAAGCCAAATGGAAAGTGGCGCTTGACAATTGACTATCGACAACTGAACAAACAGGTCCCTCTTTCACGATGGCCCATGATCCACCTGGATCAGGAGCTTGTGAAAGTGAAAAGAGCCTGTTTCTTTTCGACCGTCGACGTGTCCAATGGGTTTTGGACAATGACAGTCGACCCAGTAGATCAGTACAAGCTGGCTTTCTCTTTTGGCAATCGACAGTTCACTTGGAACCGATGCCCATTTGGATATTCAAACACTCCAGCTGAGTTTAATATCTTCTTCCACAAAGCCATGAGTGATGCTGCTGCCCGCGGCAACCTGATTTATGTGGATGACATCCTCATGCGAAGTCAGACATTTGAAGAACATCTGACTGAAATACGATACGTGCTCAGCCAGCTTTCCAGCACAGGAGCCAAGCTGGCCCTCTCCAAGGGTCAGTGGTGCCGCACCAAGGTTGAGTACGTGGGCTTATTGGTGGGTGCCAATGGCATTGAACCCCAAGCATGCAGAGTTCAAGCCATCCAAAACATCAAAGCCCCAACTGACGTGTCGGGACTCAGGAGCTTCTTGGGCATCTGCAACTACTCCAGACAGTTCATCGAGGACTATGCAGAGATAGCCAGGCCCTTACTGAGCTCCTCCGGAAAGACAAGGTCTTTGAATGGGGAGACCCTCAAGAGCAGGCTTTCAGAGAACTGAAAGCAAAGCTCTGTTCAGCTCATTGTCTTGCCTACCCAGACAAGGATAAGGAGTTTCATTTAGAGGCTAGCTTCTCCTCCCACTGCCTCAGCGCCACCCTGGCACAGAGGTATGACAAAGAGAACTGAGTCGTTGCCTACACAAGCCGACCTCTGAGCAGTGTAGAGCTGAAGTTCTCGACTGTGAGAGAGCCCTCCTAGCCACAGTCTGGGCTGTGGAACACTTTCGCAGCTACATCGAGGGTCAGAAGGTAATCATCAAAACTTGCCACCAGCCTGTCTCCTTCCTCAATAGCCAGCGGCTAAGAGAAGGACGAGTGTCCAACAGTCACATCACGTCATGGATGATGGCACTACAAGGCTACGACATCGAAGTCAGGTACGCTCAGAACCACAAGATGGCTTTGGGTCAGGGCCTGGCTGAGTGCCATCATTGTGACTGCGAAGGACAGACAGGTTCCCCGCCCTTCCTCGTTACCACTCCTTCTCTTCCCTCAAATCATCATTACTATGATGAAACCGTCTGTCAAGACCTCCCGAAGGTTTACGTGGATGGCTGCTCTTTTCACCAT
This sequence comes from Myxocyprinus asiaticus, assembly GCF_019703515.2. Taxonomy (NCBI): domain Eukaryota; kingdom Metazoa; phylum Chordata; class Actinopteri; order Cypriniformes; family Catostomidae; genus Myxocyprinus; species Myxocyprinus asiaticus. Next base: position 10,962,649 of record NC_059353.1, read on the forward strand.
GAGAGCCAGACCCGAGCTGGAGTGGGCATAGTCTGGGTCAATTACATCGTTCATGCGCCAGACAGTTACCAACTTGGTGCAAAGACTAGCCAGTACGCGGAAATTGCCGCAGCACTCATTGTGTTGCAACAAGTCGCTAGGTCGGCTATTGTGCAGTTGGTAGTCTGCTCCGACTCTAACTACACCCGTCACAGTTTCGTCTCACACTTCCCACGTGGAAAGAAAATGGCATGAAGAATGCCAGAGGTAAAGAGATCAAACACTCTGAACTCTTCTTGGCGTGTGACCAACTCATGACTGACCGAGGGATGACTGTGTATTGGAAGAAGGTCAAAGGTCATTCACAAACTCTTGGCCCCGACAAAGAGAGCAACGACGAAGCTGATCGTTTAGCTAAGCGAGGTGCAGTAGAGGGCCCACTATGGGAATTCAAGGAGGAGTGGCTCCCTAAACCACTGTCTTGCTCGGTGAATGCTCTCACCCATAGACAGGCAAGAGAGAACCGGGAAAATCCCCAAAACTGCTTGCAGACTGTGAACCTGGGTCGACAACCGGGCGACACAGACTTGAGTGCCATGCAGGAACGGGACCCGGTGATCCAGGCAATCCGGCAGCGGCTGAGGGAACCTCAAACACAACAGGTCCTACCATCCTCTTTACAGGACTCAAAAGAACTAAAAGCTCTTTGTCAGGTACAACAACACCTGAAACTTGAGAAAGACCTGTTGGTCTATGTTCCCGATGGTCCAGGTCCACCCCGGTGGGTCGTTCCGACAGACCATAGGGGGGTGATGCTAATACATGCCCACGACGATCCCATTGGAGGTCACAGGAGCTACAAAGCTACCTACTACACCCTCCAACAGGTTGCGTACTGGCCATTTATGCTCAAAGACACTAATGCCTACGTAAAGGGATGTTTGATCTGTTGTCAGTTCCGTCCTTCCCGGCCACTGAATCGAGCTCCACTGCAGGTCAAGGGAATCAAGTTTCCTTGGTCCAATCTGCAGATGGATTGGATCGGACCAGTACCCAAGTCGGCACGAGGAAACAAATACCTCCTCACTGTCACCTGTGCATTTACAAAATGGGTGGAGTGTTTGCCAGCACCCAATGACACAGCTGAAACCACAGCACTCATGCTGATGAACCATGTGTTCAGCCGTTGGGAGCTGCCTCTCTCAATCGACTTGGACAGAGGCACTTATTTCACGGCAGCTGTGATGAAAACAATGTGGGAAATGTTGGGTGTGGAAGCCAAATTCCACATTGCATACCACCCCCAGTCATCAGGTCAGGTTGAGCGAACCAACCGTACCATTGTCAGCATGCTCAAGAAGTATGTCAACAGCAATGGCAAAGATTGGGACGTGAAACTCCCTTTGGTACTGATGGCCATCAGGTCTACTCCACACCGCTCCACGGGGGTCACACCCTTTGAAATGATGACTGGGAGGGAAATGACTCTCCCACTGCATCTGCTGTACCATCCAGAAGACGTCAGTATTGCAACCGCATATACTGCACATCAGTACGTGACTGAGTTACGCAAACACCTCCAAACTACATTTGCTTGGGCCCAAACAAACCTGGAAACCAGTGTCAAAGGACAAAAGGCCTATTACGATAGGAAAACGTCTGACCGCGAATATAAAGTAGGTGATAAAGTCTTCTACTTCAAGTTCGCTAAACCGGTGGGAATTGCCAAAAAGTTCCTACCAAGCTGGTCAGGCCCCTTTGAGATTATAGGGAAGCTCTCTCCGGTAGCTTACCGAATCCGTATCTCGAAGCCAAACCAAACACCAACGTACAAATGGGTCCATTCAAATCAGATCAAACCCTTTGAACAGTCTCCACTCCAAAGGGGAGCAGACCCACAACAATAGTGTCTCTTGTAGTTGGGTGTAGCATGCTTTACTCATACATTAGCATGCACTAACCCTTAAGACTACTCCCGCAAACACAAGGTAACAAGACTCTTGTATGTTTCAGGATGAAATTCTTTTGGATCCTTGGCATCTTCCTCAACCTACAGCTCGCACAAGCCAATGAGGTGGTAGAAACCAGCCCGCCAACCGGTATTGTCCTACAGGAGACCCCTGGGCTCTTAAACACCCATTGCCACCTCTACACCCAAAGAATATACGTTCGTTTAGATCCTTGGGATGTGTATCGCAAACACATCCAGTTACCTCCACAGATGACGGAGGGAAGGGTAAGCGGAACCCAAACCCAGGGCACAGCTGAACATGCCAAACTGACAACTGTCCATATCCTAGAACAACTGCAGAAATTCCTAGTCACAGAGGAAGAACTCAGTGGGAATAAATGACCAAAGCGGTTCCTCGGTGGCCTGCTAGTAGCAGCATCGGCCATTGGTTCCCTGTTCTCTATCGGCCTTTCGGCTGCCAACTCCGTCAGTCTCGGTACACTCCAAAGACAAATGGGTGAACTTAACGATGAAATGCCAGAAATCCAAGAGAAACTCCTGTTACAACAAGAACAGTTACAAGATCTGGGTAAAACCCTACAAGGTACCATACTCACTGTAAACATGCACTCAGCAATTCTAAATAACACTTTGCATGCTCTGGATGCCTTGTCAGAAGTGGTGAGATCAGACATAACATATGTGCGAATGGTTAGAGATCTAATGCATGACCTTGTAAGGAAAATTAGCACGTCAGTTAACAGCCTGAATGGGGGAAAGATCCCATCCTACCTAGTTCCCCTAAACATGGTGAACAAATCCTTAGATCGGCCACTACCACTGTTGTGCAAACTTCTCAGATACATCTGGCATACAGCCTTGGCAGTGCAATACCCATCCATGTAAATCCTCAGAACCTAGAGATAGGATTTATCCTTAACTTACCCATTATAGAGAAACAGAACATTTACCGACTGAAATCCATATTGAATGTTGGGTTTTGGAAGAAAAATGTACATGTACATATCAAAACACCACCGGTGCTTGCCTACCACGATGATGACCCCTCTCTCTACCTTATTCCCAATCTGAGCATGTGTACGAACACCAAGGACATACATTGGGTTTGCCCCAGCAACCCCTTTATCAGAGATATAACCAACCACCTGTGCGGTCTGAGGGCTGACACCCCAGAGCAAAAATGCCAGGCTAGTATGTCTGTTAAAGACGAAGGGACAGAATCTAGGGTAGAAAGAGCTGGTAGTCGATGGCTTGTCAGTACCCCTGCCACCGAGATCCTAATGTCATACGACCGTCATGACACAAACACTAAGTTAACAATCCCAAACCAAACGGTGTTCTTGAAGGTCCCACAAGGGGCCACGGTACATATAGCCGATATTGTCCTCCACCATCTTAGTCCAGAGAGACACGATTCAGAGATTGAGATGATGGACGCATTCAGAGGCCACAACCTCACTATTGTCGACACCCTTCAACAACAGCTTCTAGCTGAAGGGACCAAATTAGTAAAGTTCAGTCTCAAATCGACTGGGCTCACGACTACATTTTTCAATCGTATAGGAAAATTATCGGCTTATCAAGAACACCCCATCAGTTTGACTGCCCTTGGGCTCCTCCTTACTGGTTGGATCATCACGGCAGGTATCGCATACGCTATGCACAGACACATCCAAACACTACACACTAGACTGGATGCAATGACACTCATTCCACAGCGTTTCAAGCTCCTGTCTACCCCTCTACCACTAACTGCTCCTAACTCTGCCCAGGAACAGTTATACTAACTGTAACAATCTTTCCCATTTTCCTTTTCATAATCGTTGAAAACTCAGGGATAACAAAGGGTTGTTGCAATGTTTGATGTGTTTTACCAATGTGAAGTGCTGTTTTGATAGAAATTATGTTAGCTAGCCTAGTTAGAATTCATCTGCCCAGATGTTACCTACTATGACTGCCCAGGTATCAAAAGCCTTTATGAACTGCTAATGTTTCCAGGAACTAAGCTCATGCAAACCCAGGACACATGGACTGGACAACTTTCGGGTTGCTCTCAAGGACTGAACTGTTCAACTTTTGGGTTGCTCTCAAGGACTGTGGCAGGAACCCCAACCTTAAGACCAAAGGGGGGAGGTGTAGGGCCTTGGCCCACTTAAAATGGCAGCAGAGACCACATGGCCCTTTGTTCTATGATCAAAAGGAGAGACATTGAACTCAGTTTCCCAGGATCCTTCACAAATTCACAACTGGATGCGAAGTCCCGCCCATGGACCCAGTCTTAAACACCATTGGTCGAGCGGCCTACGACCGATGACGTCATCTCGTCAACAAAACCCGCGGACAGATGAATTTCGGCCTCTCTGTGCTAAGCTCTGCCTGGCTCTAAAGGGACATCTGTACTGTGCATGTACTGAAGGAGTTTTCCTTCCGTTTGGACTGAGAACAAAGAGACCATGTTTTTCTAACCTCGCCATTTGGCCATGGTAGAGTAAGATTAACTTAGCTTTGTTCAAGTCTTATAGTATACTTATATCAGCCGGTTCAGTTTCACTGTAAAGCAACAGTGATTCCCTATCTGTCACTCACTCGACGTTGGTGTCGATGTAGTGACACTAGGGGTCACTCTTGGGAGCCCGAGACACCTCTGGTCTTTGATAAAAGGCCAATGAAAATTGGCGAGTGGTATTTGCATGCCACTCCCCCGAACATACGGGTATAAAAGGAGCTGGTATGCAACCACTCATTCAGATTTTCTCTTCGGAGCCGAACGGTCATGCTCGCTGAGCTGAATACTACTGTTTATTCACCTGCTGGATCTGACGGCGCATTTCAGCGGCTTCTCCCTCCTCTGCACTGGTGCACTGCAGAGAACGCCCCTGGGCGCTTCGGCAGAAAAACTAGAGAGTATATTTTCTGAAAGAGCATTTTTCCCCTCTAAAAGAGTATATATTTCTCTAAAAGAGCGCACACACGGAACGTCTTTTTAAAGACGCGTCTTTTTAAAGATGCTTTTCCGATTGTGTGTTATTCCTGGTTGTGCTCGTTATCTCTCGCCTTCTAACGGTCATGATCACTGTCTTTCGTGTCTGGGCACTGCTCACGCGGAGACAGCATTCGTGGATGGTCACGTTCTCATTGCGAGAATATGTCCATGGCAACGTTGCTGTCGCGGCTCGCCTTCGTAAGAAAGCGAGCCACCCCAGAGGCTCCCGCCGTGGTCCTTTTACCCACGGGTTTGGCTCACACTGTGATTTGAATGGGAGACTTCTCTATTGAGAGATAGAGCTCACGGCATTCAAACGGGTAGGCCCAGCAAGCAATCGAACTGGGAAAATAAGAGCTAGAGTTAGCTCGTATTGCATTCGAAAGGGAGGGCTCACACTACGATTTGAATGGGAGACTGCTCTATAGAGAGCGCTCATGGCATTCGAACGGGTAAGCCCAGTAAGCAATCGAACTGGGAGAATGAGAACGAGAGGAACGGAGCTTGTTTGCAGAGGTAGACTCACTCAATAGACTACCCATAGATAGGGAAATATGGTGCTTTGAGAAGAGGAGGTGGTGACCGCTATCTCCATAATGCTAGCCTGCACTGTGGTCGAACGGGAGGGCCCACACTGCAATTCGAACGGGAGAGCCTGCGACCAATGCGCTGAGGATCACACTGCATTCAAACAGGAGAGCCCATACTGCAATTCGATGGGAAAGCCTGCATAGCGTTCGAACGGGAGGGCCCACACTGCATTCGAATGGTGGGTGGCACAAAGTAAAGAACCTTGCTGAATTGCGGTTTGTGATGGGTATATATTTATGAGCTGTGCTCCTAGAGTTTTAGTAAGAGGAAACATAAGAGGAAACAGGAAACATGATTGCGGTGTTGTGGGAGATTTAGTGGCACGGCCTGAAAAGTTCCGCAGTTGCAGCACCTGGAAAACACATTTGCGCTGCTTTGCGGTGTGCTGGGATTTTGTCGCATGGTCCGAAGGACACCGCAGTTGCAGCACCTGTACAGCATGTTTGCGCTGCTTTGCGATATGGTGGGAGTTTGTCGCATGGTCCAAAGGACACCGCAGTTGCGGCACCTGTACAGCACATTTGCACTGCTTTGCAGTGTGGTGGGAATTTGTCACATGGTCCGAAGGATGCTGCAGTTGCAGCACCTGTACAGCATGTTTGCGCTGCTTTGTGGTGTCACGGGAGTTTGTTGCATGACCCAAAAGACACCGCAGTTGTGGCATGTGGACAGCACATTTGTGCTGCTTAGGGATATTTTGAGCCGAAGGCAGAAGCACCGCAGTTGTCGTCTTAATAAACAATTTGAAAAACAGCATAAAATGATATGACAAATAAGAGCTTTGGCTCTGTAATGCATGCAGATATGCATGGACTTGCAATCATCATTGAAGGATTGACTTGAGGCCATTCGCTCCTTAGGAGTATAACTGTCACCTGTAGTACAATATACATCTTGCATAGGAAATGCATCGCATAGCAATAGGTATGAATTATCTAGAAATGCGTTGAGTTGCAGCTCTGCACTGCATACAGAAATGCAAGAGAAATGTGCTGGGAAATACAGTACGTCTTAAACAATGTGAAAAACAGCATAAACTTATCTCAGAAATAAGAGCTTTGGCACTGTACTGCATGCAGATATGCAGGAGAAATGGACTTGCGATCATTACTACAGGATACGCTTGTGCTCATTCGCTCCTTAGGAGTATGACTGCCCCCTGATCTACAATATACATCAATAATGCTGAGAGCAAGCGAGACACGTTGAGACACATGAATGAGTTGGGATGCGGCGCATATTCCGCCTCTTGCGGAGCTGAATTCGGCTCGTGTCTGTTTGGATAGAGGCCATGTAGAACGTCTCTGTTTCTGTCGTAACCTCCGTTCCCTGATGGAGGTAACGAGATGTTGTGTCAATGTAGTGACACTAGGGGTTGATCTTGAGAGCCCAAGACACATTCAGATCTTTAGAAAAGTAGAATTTGCATGCCACTCCCCCTGACATACGGGTATAAAAGGGTGGCTGGAATGCGGATTCATTCAGGTTTTTGCACTGAGGAGCCGAGACAAGGTCCCGGCCATTACAGCGGTGTAGTTCAGCCTGTGGCAAGAGGGACACAATCTCTCGTTCCCTCCATCAGGGAACGGAGGTTACGACAGTAACCGAGATGTTCCCCTTCTGTCACTCACTCAAAGGTGTGTCGAGGTAGTGACACTAGGGTCCCTATGCGAAACGCCACAATGGCTGAACTATGTTACGTAAACTACCAATGCAGGTGTAGGCAAGCTACTGTGAGCATAGGAACACATGCACACGGACTGCACCTAGCCTCCCCAGATGCCCCAAAACATCATGTAATTTCCAACAACCCTGAGGGGGGGAAGGAGACGTATCTAGTATGGGAGCAGGCCGCACCAGCCGTGGCCTTTTTTCTCTAAGTTTTTCTCTCCACAGAAAATTAGATTTGGCTGGGGCCTTTAAATGCTCATAAAATGTGCCGGGGAAGGCGTTCTTTTCCGTTCCTATTCTTTCAGGGGGAAAAGACCCCACGGAGGCCACACCCTGCCCTGAAGGGGAGGGTAAATAAGTGCCGAATACATCATATGGGCCTAAGGCCGCACATGGAATAAGCGCGGCGGTAGGTCCTGCCCTTCGTAGGGGAGGAGCTCTACAAATTCAGTGACCGGGGCAGAGAGGGCTCTGCCAAGGGAGACATGGGTCTACCAAAAAAGGGAGACTATACCGCGGAAGATACATCACAGGAGGTTACCGGGGTAACCGAGACCTGTGGAGCACTTACCCCATTACAGGGCACATTAGCACACGTACTGGGTCTGACTACGAATTCCTCCGCAGAATTCGTGAGCCAGAGGGCTAGGAGGAAAGACATCCATGGTTCACAGGTCATGAACACACATGGGAGAGAAGAGCGCATGGCTTCACCTCGTGGAGGGGAAAGGCGCTATACACAAGCAGTACACCCAGCCAGCTGCCCCGCATAACAAATCTTACCTGTTTGTACCTGAAAGAACACGGGACGAAACCGGCTCAACCCGGAGACTGTAAAATCTCGCGAAGGTATTGGGTGTTGCCCAGCCCACTGCTCTACAGATGTCTGCTAGAGAGGTGCCATTGGCTCCTTGTGGAGTGTGCTCGAACCTGCATGGGGGCGGGCACGGACTGGGTCTGTTAGGCCAAAGCGATGGTGTCCATGCAGACTGCCTCTGAGGATGCCATATGCCCCAGAAGCCTCTGAAAGTACTTCAGTGGGACCGACATTTCCTGCCTGGATAAGTTCAGGCAGTTCAGCACCGACTGCGTGCGCTCGCATGTGAGGCACGCTATCATTGACACAGAGTCTAACTCCATGCTGAGAAAAGAGATGCTCTGAACCGGGGAGAGCTTGCTCTTTTCCCAGTTGACCCGAAGCCCTAAATGGCTGAGGTGCGTGAGCACCAGGTCCCTGTGTGCACACAGTAAATCTCGAGAGTGCACTATAATCAGCCAGTCGTCGAGGTAATTGAGTATGCGAATGCCCACTTCCCTTAACGGGGCAAGGGCTGCCTCTGCGACCTTCGTGAAGACGTGAGGGGACAGGGAAAAGCCAAAGGGGAGGACCTTGTACTGATATGCCTGACCGTCAAACGCAAATCGTAGGAAGGGTCTGTGTCGAGGTAAAATTGAGACGTGAAAGTACACGTCCTTCAGGTCTACCGCCGCGAACCAATCTTGATGCCGGGTGCACGTCAAAATGTGCTTTTGTGTCAGCATCTTGAACGGGAGTCTGTGCAAGGCCCGGTTCAGAACTCGTAGGTCCAAGATTGGCCGCAACCCACCGCCCTTCTTGGGAATGATGAAGTAAGGGCTGTAAAACCCCTGTCTCACCTCAGCTAGAGGGACATGCTCTATCGCACCCTTCTGTAGGAGGACCGTGATCTCCGCCTGCAGGACGGCGGTGCTCTCGTCCTTCACTGATGTGAAGAGAACGCCGCAGAATCAGGGCAGGCGCCTGGCGAATTGAATTGCATAGCCGAATCGGATGGTTTTGGCCAGCCAGCGCGACAGGTTGGAAAGCGATAGCCACGCGTCCAAACTCCGGGCAAGGGGCACTAACGGAAGGATCGCATCTGACGTTCCTGGGGGTGGGGCCTCACAGCGGGGGGGAGCAGGGAGTGCCGCGTCAGGGAGCGGTGCTCCGACCCGAGGCAGCCGCGCTGAGGGGACCCTCGAAGCTCTTACCTTGCTCCGCACGCCCGGCGTAAGGTGGGCCGGCGACTGAGGAGGAGGGCCTCTTCGGCCGGCCGGGGGTGTGGTTTGTGTGATGCAGCAGGGCACGCGAAGGCGGGGGGCCACGTTCATGAGGCCCAGGCTGCAGGCGCTTGGTGTCCGGTGCTTGGTGTCCGCTGGGGACAGCGACGGTGTGACCCGAGGAGAGAGGAAACTGCTCTTTTTTTGACATTGTGGGTACCACAGCCCGTACGGGGTGTGGCGAACAGAAAAGAAAAAGGGAACAAAAGATTTTGTGAGTTTGTGTCGCCGCAGGGGGACGCCCTCAGCGAACAGACAGGGTGCGCATTCATGAGCCGTGTCAGGGCGAGATGTGCTGAATGGCCTCTGTCTGTTGCTTCACCGCCGAGAACTGCTGGGCGAAGTCCTCAACGGTGTCACGAAGAGGCCGATCTGGGAGATGGGCGCGTTAAGGAACCGCGCCTTGTCCGTGTCCCTCATCTCGACCAGGTTCAGCCACAGGTGGACCTCCTGGACCACAAGCGTGGACATTGTCTGCCCGAGTGCATGCGTTGTGATCTTAATCGCACGGAGGGCGAGATCGGTCACCGAGCGCAGCTCTTGTAGCACACTGGGATCAGAACTACCCTCGTGTAGCTCTTTCAAAGCCTTGGCCTGATGGACCTGTAAGAGGGCCATGGTGTGCAGGGCGGAGGCGGCCTGACTGGCAGCGCTGTAGGATTTAGTTGCCAGAGACGATATCGTCCTACAGGCTCGGAAAGGGTGTGCCAGGCGACTCCACCAGGTGGTGGCGCTCAGCGGGCACAGGTGTGCCGTGATCGCCTTATCCACCTGGGGTATCGCGGCATAACCCTCGGCCGCCCTACCGTCGAGGGTAGTGAGAGCGGACGAGCTGAAGGATCGGGTTCGGCAGCGAATGGTGCCCTCCAAGATCGCATCAGCTCGTCATGCACTTCTGGGAAGAAGGGGACTGGAGGGGGCGTGGCCGCGAGCGGCATGCCGAACCCAGAAACCAGTTGTCAAGCCACAAGTGCTCAGGGGTGAGTGGAGGGTTCCACTCAAGCTCAACACTCGCGGCGGCCCGGGCCAGTATGGCGGTCAGCTCCACGTTGGCCTCCGGTCGAGTCCTCGGCGTCCGACATCACCAAGGTGCTCTCCAATGCAGCGATCGACATCTCATCCGGCTCACAAGCTCTGAAAGAGACATTAGGCTGGCAATGAGGTGAGCTGCCTGTCTCATCCTACAACTGGATGGGCGCAAACGAGCGTCCTGTAAGTGGGCGGTCCGTAAGGGTTTACCCGGCGGAACCATACCCATTGAAGCCCCCGAATCGCCTTCAGCGTCAACAAGGGCAGCCTCGTACCCATAGGTAGAAGGACCAGCGGGGAGGGACAGCTGAAGTGGCTTTCCCTCGAAAGAAGGAAAGCAATGACCGCAAAGTTGCCATGGTCATATTCTCGCAATGAGAACATGAACCATCCACGAATGCTTCCTCAACATGATTTTGGCCCAGGCACGTGAGGCAGTGATCATGACCGTCAGAGGCGGAGAGGTAACGACCGCATCCAGGAACTGCACAGAGACGGAAGGGCATCTTTAAAAAGACGCGTCTGAAAGAAGCTGCTGGAATGCGCTGTATATCCAACAGCACACGCTTCTGAAGAGGTGAATTGATCAGTATTCAGTTCGCTGAAATATAACCGCTCGGCTCCGAAGAAAAAATCTGAATGAATCTGCATTCCAGCCTCCCTTTTATATCCATATGTCGGGGGGAGTGGCATGCAAATTCTGCTCACCAATTCTCATTGGCCTTTTCTCAAAGATCTGAAGGTGTCTCGGGCTCTCAAGATTGACCCCTTGTGTCACTACATCAACACAACGTCGAGTGAGTGATGCTCCGAAGGGCACTTTGGAGGAAGAAACAATCGTGATATTCATGTTAGAAGATGAGGAACCATCGCTGAATAAAGCATGCCCCCTAAACAAGCTGCGGCGAGGTAATGAGGCTGACGGGCATCACCTGTGCGTCAGAAGCTGATTAAACATGCTGGGGTTGAAATGGTGGTTGGATTGAATAGTTAATCTTTTTTTCTCTCGCTTTCAAATAAAATTGAATTCTAATGGCATGAAGCCGGAACGGCACCCGTTCGCGAATACAGCTGGCACTGCTTTCCGGGTGGAAAGTTTAGATAAGAGAACGTGAGCAGTCGTAGAGAGAGCTGTTTTACATTTTTAAAGTGCAGGAGCAGCCAGTTTGCAGCAGCAACTTCACGCTATAAACTGCTTCGTCGAATGGAGCATAGAAAGAGAGACAGGGTAAATACATATAACACTTAACGTGGTAGCCGTCAATACTGCTAAAAACAAAGAGCTGCTGTGGCAGCTTCTGTTGAATAACGAGACTGTTTGGATGGAAGAGCTGTTCTGGTGGAGCCGAATACTTTGCAGGGAAGTTGCATCCGATGATCCGTCTGCCTGGGGAAATGGGTGGGGCCAAATGCCAGAAAGATTCTCATGTCAGGAGAGTTGTCACAGGAAGCAGGTAATCAGTGGCTTATATACTCCTGCTCGTGGACTGTGATTTGTCAGATTAAAATTAACATGCTCCTCCCGAACCTCTGTTAATTAACTCCATATGGAGGAAGTATTTGGGAAAGCTGTTTGAAAGCAATGTTTATTTTTGCAATTGCATTTGGTGATGTTAGTGGCGCAGAAATCACACACATCATCTTAAAGTTAGAGTTCCATTAATGGTATAAACAGAGAGAATAGCAGACAAATTATGGTAATAGATCCACAAGAGAAAAAGGGCCAGTTCCGTCCAAAAGTCAACATGTGTATGGCTCCAGTGTTGACATGACTTTCAAAAGTGCAATTTCAAAAGACCTTTAAAACAGCTCTAACAAAACAAATGGAATTGATGTATTATAATAGTTTGTACAGTATTTTAGAAAAAAAAGCTTGGTGTGAATGAGATCAATTGAAAAGAATGCAAATGAATGAAGACTTTTCTGTCGTCTAAAGGGCTATAATATTTTACTTTGTTTATGCACTGCAATTTCTTTAGTAGCAAAAGCAATGGCTTGCTGACAATCAAATACCACTCTGTAAGCTGCATTGTGAGAGGTCATGCATGTTGCAGTTTCTGTAAGCCAAATGCATCTTGTAGAATAAAAGGCTGCCACTACTATTTTCTGTCTTGAATTCATCAATGCGGCATAGTGTAAAGAGGAAAATCTTTGGTGACAGGCTGTTAGTGGGAGATAAAAGACTGATACAGACACTTTAAGACTGCGGCATCATTTCATGGCTCTTTAACCACCAGGAAAAAAATCAGATGACTTCATATAGGACTCTGGGAAATGAAGGGACAGACTGTCAAAGAGACAAAAGAGGGAAACAGAAATGGACTGACAGACAAAGAGAGAAGAACAGATTGACTGGCCAACAGAGATATAAGGTGAGTTTTCTGGCTATAATGAACCAGACTCAACAGCTGCCTGGAAGCCCATGGACTGTATTGCTTTTCCCTCCATCTGTCACTTCTCGTTTAAATCCAGTGCATTATGCTGTTTCACGGAGACCACTCACAGCATAATGTAATGTTGTATCTAGACTGAGCTTTAATTAAGCATTATCACATGAGTTTTTAATTTTTAATTAAGTTCACAAGGTGTTCACAAGGTTCTGGTTTGATCCATTGAGTGATTTTGAGGAAGTAATAATCACCGGATTGGCCCAAGTTTGCCAGGTTAATGTCATCAAATCTTTTAAAGATATTCAGAGTTTTGTTTGAGGCATGAAACAGCAAGTAAAGCAGTAATCCACAATAACAAATATTTAATTGGAAAAAAAAAAATATCAATATCAAATTTCCTATGTTTTTTGTTTTTTTAATGGAGTAAATTATGGTCTGTAGTAAACGTAAGTTTGAAGATACTTGTACGTTTTATTCCACAACATAAATTACACACAGTCATACCTCAAACATTAATTTTGTTGCTGTGTCTTAAAAAAATATAAGGACTACAATTACCAGAAGCATGTGAGTGAAAGCACCTGACGAAACGGAAAACCGTTCCTTATCTAGCAACTTGTTTACAACATACTTTTTAAAAAACATGGCGGCTTCAAAATTCATGTTTGAGGTATGACTGTGTGTAATTTATGTTGCAGAACAAAATATCCAAGTATCTTAAAGAGATAGTTCACCAAAAAATGAAAATTCTGTCATCATTTACTCACCCTCGTGGTATCCCAGATGTGTATAACCTTCTTCTGCTGAACACAAACAAAGATTATTAGAAGAATATTTCAGCTCTGTAGGTCCATATAATCCAAGTTAATGGTGACCAGACCTTTGAAGCTACAAAAAGCACATAAAATCATCATAAAAGTGATCCATATGACTCCAGTGGTTAAATCCATATCTTCAGAAGCGATATGATAAGTGTGGGTGTGAAACAGATTAATATTTAAGTCTTTTTTACTATAGATTCTCTACTTCCACTTTCCTAAGCGCTCTTCTCCCCTAAGCTTTTGTTTTTGGTGATTTGCATTCTTCATGCATATTGCCACCTACAGGGCAGGGAGGAGAATTTATAGTAAAAAAGGACTTAATTATTGATCTGTTTCTCACCCACACCATCATATCATATTGCTACTGAAGATATAGATTTAGCCACTTGAGTCATATGGATTACCTGTATGCTGCCTTTATGTGCTTTTTGGAGCTTCAAAGTTCTGGTCACCAGTTACTTGCATTGGACCTACAGAGCTGAAATATTCTTCTAAAAATCTTTGTTTTTGTTCAGCAGAAGAAAGAAAGTCACACACATCTGGGATGGCATGAGGGTGAGTAAATGATGAAAGAATTTTCATTTTTGGGTGAACTATCCCTTTAAATAATGTTTACCACAGACCTGTTTACCATCATAAATCCAAAACTGCCATTATAAAAATCCAGAGGGAACCCATGGCTCAAAAATGCTAATTATTTTCCATGTTTTTGCACTACAAACTGAACAGCTCGCTACAGTCCAGACCTTTGACATTTATTATTATTATTATTTGCCAGGTTTTCTAGTTTTAGTTTAGTTTTAGCTTTTTAGTATAAGCCTATTTTGTTTTTATTTTTATTTTAGTATAGGGCTGCCAAAGTTAGTGTTAACTGCAGGGGTGGACTGGCCATCAGGGGCACCGGGCGTTTTCCTAGGGGATCGCTGGGTAATTTGGGCCGGCCCACTGCTGCACAAGTACAGGCCCAGCCTACAGGCCATATAGGCGGCCGCCTTGGGCTCCAACATGCCAGCACTGACTCCTTAACAAAGCGAAAATTAAATAAACAATGCCAATGCATTGGTTTTTATTTAAAAAAAATTTTTTTTTTTAAATAAATAAATAATGGCTTTTATTTTGAAATTATTTTCAGAGGCCATTTCCATATGTACCTGGCGTGGACCTCATTATTTGACAAACAAATCACAATAATGGTGACAACCAAAAACAACATATAAAGTATAAGATGAGCTCTGAATAATCACAAAATAACAAATAACTGCAAGTTACAACAAATACATTAACAACAGCGTAAATAAAATTGGCAAACATTAAAGCTATGAGCAGTACATAGCCATTTGCATAATTTATTCATACCGCAAAGCATTACTGCGAGCTGAAGTGCGGCTTGCTGAATAATGTTCATGCCTGATAAAAATGCAGAAAATGATTCATGAAAAATATTACTTTGTGGCTATTTGAGTCTTTGAGGCTTACTTTGTTTAAAGGATAGCAGAAACAGCACTTGTCAAAGTCACAAACAAACTCACATAGAGTGAAAATATGAGCAATTATTCTGCAAAGATCTACACTTTAAGAGGTATGTTTGTTTATTGATTTATTTATTTACATATATTTATATTTGTTTATATTTATATATCAGAATCAGAATAAGAATCAGAATGAGCTTTATTGCCAAGTATGCTTACACATACAAAGAATTTGTCTTGGTGACAGGAGCTTCCAGTACACAACAATACAAAACAGCAACAAGACTTTTAAAAAATAATTAAAAATTGAATAAAAATAAATAAAAAAAAAAAAATAATAATATATATATATATATATATATATATATATATATATATATATATATATATATATATGTATACACATAAATACATACATACACACACACATATATACACACAGACACACACATACATACATACACACATACACATACGTAGTGCAAATCTAAATACAATTCGGTTATATACAGTGCAAGGGAATGTAATGGCAGAAGAGGTTGGATGTGATGGATAATATAAAAAGACTAAGCTGTGCATTGCACATTAATTACTGCTCAATGTGGCAGTTTTAACTGTTCATGAGATGGATAGTCTGGGGGAAAAAACTGTTCCTGTGCCTGACGGTTCTGGTGCTCAGAGCTCTGAAGTGTCGGCCAGTAGGCAACAGTTTGAAAAGGTAGTGGGCAGGGTGAGTGGGGTCCAGAGTGATTTTTACAGCCCTTTTCCTCACTCTGGAAGTGTATAGTTCTTGAAGGGTGGGCAGGGGGCAACCAATAATACTTTCAGCAGTCTGAACTGTCCTATGTAGTCTTCTGATATCCGATTTCATAACTGAACCAAACCAGACAGTTACTGAAGTGCAGAGAACAGAGTCAATGACTGCGGAGTAGAACTGTATCAGCAGCGCCTGTGGCAGGTTGAACTTCCTCAACTGGCGAAGGAAGTACAACCTCTGCTGGGCCTTTTTCGCAGAGGAGTCAATGTGGGTCTCCCACTTCAGGTCCTGTGAGATGGTAGTGCCCAGGAAACTGAATGACTCCACTGCTGTCACAATTGCTGTTTAGAATGGTGAGGGGGGTCAGTGTTGTGGTGTTCCTCCTAAAGTCCACAATCATCTCCACCATTTTGAGCGTGTTCAGCTCAAGGTTGTTTTGACTGCACCAGACAGCCAGCTGTTTAACCTCCCTTCTGTATGCAGACTCATTGTCATCTCGGATGAGGCCGATGACAGTGGTGTCATCTGCAAACTTCAGGAGCTTGACAGAGGGGTCCTTGGCAATGCAATCATTGGTGTAGAGGGAGAAGAGTAGTGGGGAGAGCACACATCCCTGGGGGGCACCAGTGCTGATTGTATAGGTGCTGGAAGTAAATTTCCCCTGTCTCACAAGCTGCTGCCTGTCCATCAGAAAGCTGGTAATCCACTGACAGATAGACATGGGAACAGAGAGTTGGTGTAATTTAGTCTGGAGAATTGTTAGGATGATGGTGTTGAAAGCCGAACTGTCCACAAAAAGGATCCTTGCATATGTCCCTGGTCTGTCCAGATGTTGCAGGATATGATGCAATCCCATGTTGACTGCATCATCCACAGACCTGTTTGCTCGATAAGCAAACTGAAGGGGATCTAGAAAGGGTCCAGTGATGTCCTTCAGGTGGGCCAACACCAGTCTCTCAAATGATTTCATGACCACAGACGTCAGGGCAACAGTTCTGTAGCCATTAAGTCCTGTGATTTTTGGTTTCTTTGGGACAGGATTGATGATTGAGCTTTTGAAGCAGCAGGGAACTTCACACTGCTCCAGAGATCTATTGAATCAGTGTGAAGATGGGGGCCAACTGGTTAGCACAGGATCTAAAACATGCAGGTGAAACGCCATCTGGGCCCTGTGCTTTCCTTATCCTTTGTTTTCGAAAAACACGGCACACATCATCTTCACAGATCTTAAGTGCAGGTTGAGTAGCAGGAGGGGGGATGAAGGGGGATGCAGGAGGTGTTGGTGTTTGTGTGAAGTGAAGGTCAGAGCGGGTGTGGGGTGTGAGATTGGGCCTTTCAAATCTAGAGTAGAACACATTCAGGTCATCAGCCAGTTGTTGGTCCACCACAGGCTTGGGGGGAGTCCTGTAATTCGTAAGTTGTTTCATGCCACTCCACACTGATGCAGGGTCGTTAGCTGAAAACTTGTTTTTCAGCTTCTCAGAGTATCTTCTTTTAGCCACTCTGATTTCCTTATTCAGTGTGTTCCTGGCCTGATTGTACAAGATTTTATCCCCACCTCTGTAAGCATCCTCTTTGGCCTGACGAAGCTGCCTGAGTTCTGCTATAAAACATGGTTTGTCATTGTTAAACGTTAAATAAATCCTAGTAGGGATGCACATATCCTCACAGAAACTGATATACAGGTGCATCTCAATAAATTAGAATGTCGTGGAAAAGTTAATTTATTTCAGTAATTCAACTCAAATTGTGAAACTCGTGTATTAAATAAATTCAATGCACACAGACTGAAGTAGTTAAGTCATTGGTTCTTTTAATTGTGATGATTTTGGCTCCATTTAACAAAAACCCACCAATTCACTATCTCAAAAAATTAGAATATGGTGACATGCCAATCAGCTAATCAACTCAAAACACCTGCAAAGATTTCCTGAGCCTTCAAAATGGTCTCTCAGTTTGGTTCACTAGGCTACACAATCATGGGGAAGACTGCTGATCTGACAGTTGTCCAGAAGACAATCATTGACACCCTTCACAAGGAGGGTAAGCCACAAACATTCATTGCCAAAGAAGCTGGCTGTTCACAGAGTGCTGTATCCAAGCATGTTAACAGAAAGTTGAGTGGAAGGAAAAAGTGTGGAAGAAAAAGATGCACAACCAACCGAGAGAACCGCAGCCTTATGATTGTCAAGCAAAATCGATTCAAGAATTTGGGTGAACTTCACAAGGAATGGACTGAGACTGGGGTCAAGGCATCAAGAGCCACCACACACAGACGTGTCAAGGAATTTGGCTACAGTTGTTGTATTCCTCTTGTTGAGCCACTCCTGAACCACAGACAACGTCAGAGGCGTCTTACCTGGGCTAAGGAGAAGAAGAACTGGACTGTTGCCCAGTGGTCCAAAGTCCTCTTTTCAGATGAGAGCAAGTTTTGTATTTCATTTGGAAACCAAGGTCCTAGAGTCTGGAGGAAGGGTGGAGAAGCTCATAGCCCAAGTTGCTTGAAGTCCAGTGTTAAGTTTCCACAGTCTGTGATGATTTGGGGTGCAATGTCATCTGCTGGTGTTGGTCCATTGTGTTTTTTGAAAACCAAAGTCACTGCACCCGTTTACCAAGAAATTTTGGAGCACTTCATGCTTCCTTCTGCTGACCAGCTTTTTAAAGATGCTGATTTCATTTTCCAGCAGGAATTGGCACCTGCCCACACTGCCAAAAGCACCAAAAGTTGGTTAAATGACCATGGTGTTGGTGTGCTTGACTGGCCAGCAAACTCACCAGACCTGAACCCCATAGAGAATCTATGGGGTATTGTCAAGAGGAAAATGAGAAACAAGAGACCAAAAAATGCAGATGAGCTGAAGGCCACTGTCAAAGAAACCTGGGCTTCCATACCACCTCAGCAGTGCCACAAACTGATCACCTCCATGCCACGCCGAATTGAGGCAGTAATTAAAGCAATAGGAGCCCCTACCAAGTATTGAGTACATATACAGTAAATGAACATACTTTCCAGAAGGCCAACAATTCACAAAAAATGTTTTTTTTATTGGTCTTATGATGTATTCTAATTTTTTGAGATAGTGAATTGGTGGGTTTTTGTTAAATGTGAGCCAAAATCATCACAATTAAAAGAACCAAAGACTTAAACTACTTCAGTCTGTGTGCACTGAATTTATTTAATACACGAGTTTCACAATTTGAGTTGAATTACTGAAATAAATGAACTTTTCCACGACATTCTAATTTATTGAGATGCACCTGTATATATGTACATATTCTGGCTAACTTTGTTTTCACTGATTTTTAAAAAATAAACATTTACACATAGTTATGTGTGTAATTGACATGAAATTTTAAGCATTGTCATCAGCGTCCTGCTCTGTGACACTTTCTTCATCTAACTATTTTAAACAACATTTTATGATCTTTTATAACTATATGCACATAAATAATATATTATTATTATACTTGTTGTTTCCACAACGTCATATTAACTAACACAATAGTTTATTTGCACTTCTAGAAAAAAGTTGAAAGGTGATTAAGATCTTTAAAAACTTTGAAGAAATGCTGACTTGTCACAGCGCATAAAATACACTTTCCCTTGTACTTTCATGTACATTTTTACCTTACATCTGTATGTTGGGAAAAAAGTTATTTTAAACTTATTTTAGTGCTTTTTTTTTTTTTTAGTGCTTTCTCTAAAAAAATCCACTCATCACATTTACAGTGGTTTTATATGTTTTAAAGTTATGACAATTTTTGCACTGGTGGGGCTATGACTAGCAGTCAATAGAAATGTATTTTTTTCAACATAAAAATATGAAATTGAGCCAGAAAATAATATCAATGAGCCTTTGTGTTATGGTGTGGTGTGTTGTGGGCTGGGCTTGGTGGGCCGCTCTGGGTCAGACAGTCCAGGGCCATTTTTAGTCACAGTCCGCCCCTGGTTAACCGATTTCATTAAATGTGTTTAAAGACGTCAAATTCCTCAAGGGCGCTATCTATTAGTATTTTGAAATGCTTAAAAGGTTTCAAAGGTTTTGGCAGGACACAGAGTTCTGGCTCAAGAGACAACCCCCACCCCCCTCCCATCAGACAAACTTGCTGGATGCCACCCCTTACTCGACTCTTGCCACCACTTTGCCACCCCTAGACAAAAATCCTGGACACGCCCTTGATTACATGACTGGTAGGCAGTAGCAGTTTTAACCACCACACAAACCACGCAATTGCGTGAGGCCCCGGATGTCGGGGGAGGTACATGCGTGAATACACTGTTGTCAGCGCTCTTAAAGCGGTTCACGTTAGAGGTCCTCCAGGTTCGGGTTAGTTTTTCAGGTAGGTCTTTGGGTTCGGGTTTGTAATTTATGAAAAAATATACAGGACTTCTGAACTTGTTTCGCCCATGAGCTAGGGGCCGTTCACACCGAATGCGTTTTTGTGTGCGTCTGCTCTGTTTTTCCATTGTTTTCCTTTGTAAACACGCACTGGATGAATGTCCTTGACTGCTGCACCATATCTTGCTGTTTCTTCAGTGTCTCACGCAGGACTGGCACATTAACTGGTCAAGTTAAAAGAACTTCAGGTCTCAAAAATGCCCGTCGAGACACCTGCATTCTATTTAATTCATTGCATTGCATCTAGATTGTTTTTAGCACAGGTGTCACAAAGATTTAATGTTTTGAACAAGTTCAGATTGCAAAGAGGTGACTGTTACAATGTTTAACATTACTCCAGATTATTCTGCACCAAGCAAAGTTTCAGCGCTTGATAAACGGCAGTGTTTTTTTTCCCATTCTGCTCTAGTGTGCTGAGGGGCCGCCGTGGCTACGAATGTTGCCTATGATGCTTACATAAAATACAGCCTTTTACACATGAACAGTACACTGCAGCGTCACAATATAAGCTCCAGGTGAAAGTAGTCAATAAGACAGAAACATATTTACCATTGTTTACCCTCCTGAGACCCAGCAATTTATTTATTTAAATTTCTCTTACCCTTTGCTTGCCACAGTAGTAAATCTTGTTGTATCTTTTTATCCACACTAAATGCACTTACTTAATATTTAACAATATAAAAAGAAAAAGTAAAAAAAAAAAAAAAAATATAAAGATATTGTAATACAGCAG
The DNA here is from genome assembly GCF_019703515.2 of Myxocyprinus asiaticus. NCBI lineage: Eukaryota > Metazoa > Chordata > Actinopteri > Cypriniformes > Catostomidae > Myxocyprinus > Myxocyprinus asiaticus. The sequence continues at coordinate 10,983,523 of NC_059353.1, forward strand.
ATATTGCTGACTTCTGTACAACAAACTGCTTGCTCTTTGCTTCCTCCGCTTTGGATAAAAGTGTTTGTGTCACGATTCACTGTTGTCTGCTCTGTGTTTTGCCCTGTCATCTGTTCCCCCTGGACTACACTACCCATAATTCCCAGCTCTGATCACTTCCAGCTGTTCCCTATTGTTCTCACCTGTGTTCCATTCACTCATTAGTCTGTGTATATACAGGTGCATCTCAATAAATTAGAATGTCGTGGAAAAGTTCATTTATTTCAGTAATTCAACTCAAATTGTGAAACTCGTGTATTAAATAAATTCAATGCACACAGACTGAAGTAGTTTAAGTCTTTGGTTCTTTTAATTGTGATGATTTTGGCTCACATTTAACAAAAACCCACCAATTCACTATCTCAAAAAATTAGAATATGGTGACATGCCAATCAGCTAATCAACTCAAAACACCTGCAAAGGTTTCCTCAGCCTTCAAAATGGTCTCTCTGTTTGGTTCATTAGGCTACACAATCATGGGGAAGACTGCTGATCTGACAGTTGTCCAGAAGACAATCACTGACACCCTTCACAAGGAGGGTAAGCCACAAACATTCATTGCCAAAGAAGCTGGCTGTTCACAGAGTGCTGTATCCAAGCATGTTAACAGAAAGTTGAGTGGAAGGAAAAAGTGTGGAAGAAAAAGATGCACAACCAACCGAGAGAACCGCAGCCTTATGATTGTCAAGCAAAATCGATTCAAGAATTTGGGTGAACTTCACAAGGAATGGACTGAGGCTGGGGTCAAGGCATCAAGAGCCACCACACACAGACGTGTCAAGGAATTTGGCTACAGTTGTCATATTCCTCTTGTTAAGCCACTCCTGAACCACAGACAACGTCAGAGGCGTCTTACCTGGGCTAAGGAGAAGAAGAACTGGACTGTTGCCCAGTGGTCCAAAGTCCTCTTTTCAGATGAGAGCAGGTTTTGTATTTCATTTGGAAACCAAGGTCCTAGAGTCTGGAGGAAGGGTGGAGAAGCTCATAGCCCAAGTTGCTTGAAGTCCAGTGTTAAGTTTCCACAGTCTGTGATGATTTGGGGTGCAATGTCATCTGCTGGTGTTGGTCCATTGTGTTTTTTTGAAAACCAAAGTCACTGCACCTGTTTACCAAAAAATTTTGGAGCACTTCATGCTTCCTTCTGCTGACCAGCTTTTTAAAGATGCTGATTTCATTTTCCAGCAGGATTTGGCACCTGCCCACACTGCCAAAAGCATCAAAAGTTGGTTAAATGACCATGGTGTTGGTGTGTTTGACTGGCCAGCAAACTCACCAGACCTGAACCCCATAGAGAATCTATGGGGTATTGTCAAGAGGAAAATGAGAAGCAAGATACCAAAAAATGCAGATGAGCTGAAGGCCACTGTCAAAGAAACCTGGGCTTCCATACCACCTCAGCAGTGCCACAAACTGATCACCTCCATGCCACGCCGAATTGAGGCAGTAATTAAAGCAAAAGGAGCCCCTACCAAGTATTGAGTACATATACAGTAAATGAACATACTTTCCAGAAGGCCAACAATTCACTAAAAATGTTTTTTTTATTGGTCTTATGATGTATTCTATTTTTTTGAGATAGTGAATTGGTGGGTTTTTGTTAAATGTGAGCCAAAATCATCACAATTAAACGAACCAAAGACTTAAACTACTTCAGTCTGTGTGCATTGAATTAATTTAATACACGAGTTTCACAATTTGAGTTGAATTACTGAAATTAATGAACTTTTCCACGACATTCTAATTTATTGAGATGCACCTGTATATGCCCTGTTGTCTGCTTGTTCTTTGTCTGTTGTTGTAGATGTATATGTGTTTTGACTTCCTGTTTACCGACCAGTTCTAATTGTTGACGTTTCCTGTGTTTTCTCCTCATGGTTGTTTTCTTTGTTCCTGTGTTTACCCTGTTATTTTGTACTTTATTTATTTATTATTAAAGTTTGCACCTAGAGCCAGCCTCCCATGACCTCCTTCCTCACATTACAGTCTGCTAAATGACTAAATGTATCTTAATAGGAAACCCTGGGCTTTTCAGAGAAGAAATGTTTAGGAGTTTGGTGACATGGATGACATCTTCCTTGGTCTATAGAAATGTATATTGAATGACATTACAATTCAGCACAGCAAATTAAATATGAATAAAATATATTTTTTCCAAAAAAAAATAAAAATAAATTATGTGCTTTTTATGCACAAAACACTATATTGATGTTTAAAAAAGGTTAAATTGTAATTTTTTTTTTTTTTTTTTTTTTTGCTGGGTCACAGGAGGATACAACAAATCCTCAAAGTAATAATAATACTGCATCATACTGTATTATAATGAAAAACTGGACAACAATGAATAATTGTTGGGTTATAATAATAAAAAACAAATTAATTCCAAAATGTTAGTGAGTGGAATAGTAGGTTTTGCACACCCTGTTTGCAAAGGCGTTTTGTAAAAATATATGTAAAAAAAAAAAATGGAAAACATGCATTAATTATCTTTAACTAGAATTTTATTTAATTAAACATTTTGAATGTTCTTGGCTGATAGGATGAATAAAAAATTATGATTTAAAATACATTTTATGTAAATTTTTGAGCAAAATTTGCTAAATGGGGCCCTGGGTTGGTTGGTTGCTTGGGGCCTCAGAAATCGTAAACCCGCCACTGCTGGTAGGCATCGCCAACTCAGATCCTGTTCAGTAAAATCCTGAACTAGTGAAATTGCAATGTTGTGTACTGCATGTACAACATCCTCATTAGCAAAGCTCTGTAGAATTCTGCTCTAATCACATGCTGCATAGAAAATTTCTGAGAAAAGCATCACCATATGGTGGCACCAAGGCATATTTTCAAGTCTAATTAAGCATTGCTGTCACTTTCATGTGATCACAGTGGGAGACAAACAAAGGCCACTGAATCTTTCTGTTGGCTTCATATGGATGCCCTGGGAACCAAAACAAGAGTTCTCATTAAATAAATAAATAAATCAGATTCTGATAGCGCAGCCAAGAGGCAAGCAAATTCTGAAATACAAAAGGTTGTTTCTGTAATGGTTATTTATGGTTCCATTATTTTTACATTGAATGTATTATCACAAGACCATAAAAACTGCTGGAATATATGCTTCATTTATTTGTAAGATGACAACTTTTATGAACTGCCTACATGAATTTATGTAAAATTTTGAACACCAAATCTGTCACAAATTGGATTGCATTCAGTAGTGTAGTCTAGGGCATACACAGGCATACGCCGTATGCCCACCTATCTTTCTTAGGATTTTGTGTATGCCCACCTAAAATAAGTGATGATACATAGCCTATGGCCACCAGAACAAGTAGGCTTTTGACCTGGAACTTTCAATCTATCTATCAATCTAATGAGTGAATTGTGTTTTTATTTTATTTTAAAAAGTGTACAGGGATTCTCTCTAAATGTGCACAGAGCTGTGGGAGTGCAACTGATGGCACGGGCAAGACAGACAGTCCGACTAAAATGATCCACCAATCAGAATGCTCATTTCAGACGCAATTGGATATTTGCTAACCAGTCATATTTTCCATTTCAGTAAGGGCCGGGACATTTCCACCATCTGATGCACAAGCATTCCTGGAGTAAATTTGCACTGTAAATTTATTTCCCTGCTAAATGTAAATGTATTTATATTTGTAAGTAAGAAAACAACTTCACTATACACAGAAAATCACATAATAGTATGCAAATAAAACAAATAACCATTCATTCTTATGTAGGCTTTATATGGTAATACAAGATAACATGTTAAGTTAACATGAATATTAGTACAGTTATATTAGCTATACAATGCTTAACAGTTTATTAAATATTATGTAAGTATTAGTTTATTAATTAGAGTACTTATAAAGTATTAACAATTTTCATGGTAGCCTAATGAAAGGCTTCATAAATTCACAGTATGCCCACCTCTTCAGACACTACTACACCACTGATTGCATTATCATGTAAGGAAGTTTTTCTTTCAGGCTAATGCACATTATGGCATATTCATATTACCTCTCATTTCTGTGTGTAAGAAAAAAGCAAAACTTTAATGTGACATTTTGAATTCTAGTCTTAACAAGCCCTCCAGCATGCTGTCAGTTTAGCTTCAAAGGTACTGACAAAGAAAGCAGTGTCTCAAAGACTGCCACATCTTTGAAAGACACTGAGATGAATGATTTATGATCATAGACCTCCCCAAAAAGCTGTGAAGTTTCTGACACATATGTAAAAAAAAAAAAAACATTTCAGACACTAAACTGGCATGATGATTAGTAAGCAGTTATAAGGTTAAAGCTTTAATTGAAAATTATTCAGAAAGAGATTCCACTGTAAGCTCTGTTAATTTGCCACTGAAGCAGAACATTAAACCCATTCAAAGCACAAATGACCAAATGGGCTGTAATTGGATTATTGTCAAATGGGGAACCAGACTGCAAATGTGAGGGTGGAAATCACACATGATTTCTGAAATAATGTCAAATATTAGGATGTGGTCATTTTTTCTGGCTACATTTACTTGTTTAACCCATCAGAAATCATGGTGGTACTGACCATCCATCCATCCATCCATCTATCTATCTAAAAACATAAATAAAATGTCCATGGATATAACATGTATGAAGAAAAAGAAGTATGAACTAGCAATCCATATAGAAATATTTGATCCATCATGGGTTCTTTCATCGTTAATGTGACTGGCGTCTTCTGAACACAACGGAACTACGTGTTTTTGTTATGATTGATTTGGCCATACGAAAGGCCAAATAAAAGGTACATGTAATACCTGCTATCTGTTACATTTGATGAATACTATATGTTTATATGTGTCAGTCAAATTCCATGGTCAATTAAAGGTCAATATAATTTGGATTCAAAGAAATAGAAAAGAGTCATAGAATGTGCTCTTCCAGACGAGCCCAAACCAGTCAAATAAATAAATTACTGTCAATGTCACGGTAGGTTGTTCAGCTAATTACAAAAGCTAAAATAAACTCTCATTAGTAAACAGGAGGCATTGCCTGCTTTGACTTTGCTTGTGCAAATACTGGCTTAGATAATCAGCCTCCTCATTCCTTTGCTTACTGAAATTAAATTCTTTGACATTTCGATTCCTCTTCAGTGTAATTCTACTCAGCTTATCGGGGTGCATAATTCTCTATTGTCCTTAAGCAAGGCTGCTGTAGCCAGTGAGTGCTGCCTCCCATCTTGTGCTATTTTCATCAAAGAAATGTCAAACTTGCTCAGTCTGACAAATACATCTCAGGTATTATGATTAAGTGGTGTTATCTGATCGGCTGAGCCTGCACAAAAGCTAAACCCTGAGAGCACATCAGAAAACACATCATGGAGGCAGCTGTTCATACTAAGATACATGAGGGATGTTTTTAAGTGAATCTTCTTGAAACAAAGTCACAAGTACTGCAAACAAAATTATATAATGTTTAACAATACAAAGTAAAACCTAAGTTGTTAATTAATGAGGTTAAAGTGTATCATTTCTTCACCACTAGCATCACCAAATGGAATTACAAAAATACTGTAGTATCCAAACAGGTTTCTTACCAAACACTCCCCCCATCTTCTGTTGGTCAGACAAACAGGAAGTCCCACCCCAAAATTGGTTGAGTCAATGCTTCTGTGTTGGGCTATATTAGATAGTGGCACAGTGTTTACTAGCTGTGTTCCGATTTGCAGGGTCCCTATGCAGTGTTCACTGCTCCCAATTCACTGAGCATGGGATATCTTTTGGTGAGTAAAAGATGGAATCGACCTATGAATTGTTCACTCTTTATATTATGTTAGGATAGAAGAAAGTCCTTTCATCTTTGGGAAAAAAACACAAATATATCACCTTCAAATTCTTTTTTCTTCTTCTTCTTTTTTTTCTTCTTTTTTTTAAGAAGAAATAGTGAGATAGTGTTTTGTTATGAAAAATAGGTGTTAAAGCTGAAAGTTCAAACTACTGTGTTCTGGTTACAATTCTATATTACATTTATTATTTGTCATTAAATGTGGCTTTTTAAAATGGCTTTCAGTAGTTTTTTGTTTATTTTTACTCCTGCTAAAAAATGATTTTCCACTGTCCAAGCAATTTTTTTCATAAACACATTCAAAAATGGAACATTTATGGCACACACTCAATTCATTTTAGTTATGTTACAAAGACAGTGTGCTCTCAGGAGTTTCTCAAAAGATTTACAAAATTGTGAAGTCGTACACCAAGAGAGAAAAATATTGTCCATTGCTCTCAGGCGTAGCTTGACTTGCATGTGTCTATTGCAATATGCAATCATTCCAAAATACACTAGCGGCAGGCTGCACAAAGCATGCTTCTGTAATAGCAATTCATTTATGGAGACAGAGCTACCAGCAGGTGGCTAATAGAGAAAAGAACCTCCTTGATACAGAATACTTTGTTTTGTTGTTACTGTTCTGTTATTAATATGATGCGAGAATGGTATTGAATTCACAATTGAGTGCAACAGTGACAGCCCACTTTTTCAGTGGCCTCAGAAGTATTTTTCACATTTATTTTCTCCAAAACATTTTTCAATAAAGAGTTAAAAGCAGTTAACCAATCCAACCAGCTCTGAGATAAATCATTACATTACTTAGATTTTGTTTTAAAGAGTCTGTACTTAATCATCCCATGAGGCATTTTGATTGTTGTTATCGATCAGAAACAACAATATTCAAATTTTATTTTAAGTTTACAATAAAAATGTATTGCAAAATATTGAAATAAGCAAAAATGTAAACAGTTTGTAGTTTCGCCGTCTCGTCATTCACAGTTCTTTATGGGAGTAGACGGTCACTGCTGAGTGCTTTCGCCAGGATTTCCCGACTTCTCTAATTAGTAGATGGCTCTTCAGGATTATGGGTAGAGTAGTTCTTCACCAGGAATTTGCAATTTAAACACAATTCTTTAAAACAAAGTTATACTCACACAAACTTGTGGTTTTTCATCTTGAAAGGTTTTTACTGTACATACGGTTGTCAACTGTCCCACATAGCCGGAACATCCTGTATTTTGGCTAAAATGAAGACTTTTTTGGCCCTATTGTCCAGTTTTAATGTGCCCTGTATTTGTGTGGTGAAAAGTTGGCAACCCTGTATGCTTTCCTCAAAAATCAATTTCTCTATAGAAAAAATAACCAAACTGTAGCGCTCTATTACCTACCGGTCAGTTTTGATCAAATATTTGGTGAGAAAGATTTCATGTTTCCATTTACCATCTGTTCTGTATAAATACACTATCTTGCCAAAAGTATTCGCTCACCCATCCAAATAATTGAATTCAGGTGTTCCAATCACTTCCATGGCCACAGGTGTATAAAATGAAGCACCTAGGCATGCAGACTGCTTCTACAAACATTTGTGAAAGAATGGGCGGCTCTCAGGAGCTCAGTGAATTCCAGCGTGGTACTGTGATAGGATGCCACCTGTGCAACAAGTCCGGTCGTGAAATTTCCTCGCTACTAAATATTCCACAGTCAACTGTCAGTGGTATTATAACAAAGTGGAAGCGATTGGGAATGACAGCAACTCAGCCACGAAGTGTTAGGCCACGTAAAATGACAGAGCGGGGTCAGCGGATTCTGAGGCGCATAGTGCGCAGAGGTCGCCAACTTTCTGCAGAGTCAATCGCTACAGACCTCCAAAGTTCATGTGGCCTTCAGATTAGCTCAAGAACAGTGCGTAGAGAGCTTCATGGAATGGGTTTCCATGGCCGAGCAGCTGCATCCAAGCCATACATCACCAAGTGCAATGCAAAGCGTTGGATGCAGTGGTGTAAAGCACGCCGCCACTGGACTCTAGAGCAGTGGAGACGCGTTCTCTGGAGTGAGGAATCACGCTTCTCCATCTGGCAATCTGATGGACGAGTCTGGGTTTGGCGGTTGCCAGGAGAACGGTACTTGTCTGACTGCATTGTGCCAACTGTGAAGTTTGGTGGAGGGGGGATTATGGTGTGGGGTTGTTTTTCAGGAGCTGGGCTTGGCCCCTTAGTTCCAGTGAAAGGAACACTGAATGCTTCAGCATACCAAGAGATTTTGGACAATTCCATGCTCCCAACTTTGTGGGAACAGTTTGGGGATGGCCCCTTCCTGTTCCAACATGACTGCACACCAGTGCACAAAGCAAGGTCCATAAAGACATGGATGAGCGAGTTTGGTGTGGAAGAACTTGACTGGCCTGCACAGAGTCCTGACCTCAACCTGATAGAGCACCTTTGGGATGAATTAGAGCGAAGACTGCGAGCCAGGCCTTCTCGTCCAACATCAGTGTCTGACCTCACAAATGCGCTTCTGGAAGAATGGTCAAAAATTCCCATAAACACACTCCTAAACCTTGTGGAAAGCCTTCCCAGAAGAGTTGAAGCTGTTATAGCTGCAAAGGGTGGGCCGACGTCATATTAAACCCTATGGATTAAGAATGGGATGTCACTTAAGTTCATATGCATCTAAAGGCAGATGAGCGAATACTTTTGGCAATATAGTGTATGTTAGAAATTTTGCTAAACAATGTTATTTAAATTTAGAATGCCATAATAAAAAATACTGCATGCTGTATAAAATCAAAATGATTATTTTATTAATAAATTGTGGCCCATCTGAGATTCCATTACAAGATCTTAAACTAGGCAAAGGCCAAACAGTTATGAAGATGGCTGAGAATGCTGACTGAGTGAGTCAACGAGAGCGATTCTTTCAATGTTTTTGGAAGCTGCCCATTTAATTAGAGACATTTTACAGTTTACCACAAGCTAAAGAGAGAGGATGAAACCAATTTACTCCTGAAAAAGGTTTTACTGTTGCATGCACAAAGAGAGTCAAAGGCCATTGACAGTGACATGTCTGACCTTTTCAGCATCTATAGCTCCACTAATTAAATTCCCAAACCTTCATTTTTCTCTTTTTCATTCTATTGCTTGGATGGCAGCGTGGCTGTTGCATGCTGTTTGTAGTTTACTCATATATAATCTATACAGGTGGTTCTCAAAAGGTTTTGCTTCAAGAACCAGATTTAAAATGTTATGTTGCTATGGACATTAAATGGCAACCCAACACAAAATTCACAAAATTGTTTATCATACAAATATTAAAAAGACATCCATAAAATAAAACATTGCAATTGAGTAACTTTACCATGCACTTTAAAGGCTCAACAATATGTTAAATAAGTAACATGACATGAAAAATGTACTATTTTGGTTTGTCTCTTGAATTTTGACGGTTTCATGCTCTCGGCAGCAGGGGTGGATTTAGTGATTTGGGGGCCCTCTTCAATGGCACACTTTTACATCAATTTACCCTTGAAAGTGCTGTAAGTGATTTAATTATTTTTTATAATGCTATGGCGAAATATTCCTACACACTGAATGATATTACTGAAATAAGTGTCCTAAATCACTGGTCTCTGTGACAGCATAAGACTGTGTAAACAACAGCAGACAAAAATGTGTCAGCGGTTTTGTCTTGACCCATGGTTGTGACAACTTTCTAAAAAGGAGTGAATAATAATATTTAACAACACATTAAATGAAAAACACATTCTGGCAACCGTAAACTCCAATATATACCAATACAATCCCTTTATTCTCTCACATTCCATTTCATTAATGCACTTTTACTCCATCAAATTGAACTTCAATTAACTATTTTCAAGGTATCAGACTGAAAGTTGACTGGGTGTTTCCAGCAGGGTTTGATCAACAATAGCGTCAACATCATAGTCACTATAGACCTTTTTCACACCTCAGGGTTGTGGAACACAAAGTAAACGATAGCACGGTAAACTTCTATTGCGGTGAATGGGAGAGCACAGCACATATATATATATATACACACACAAATATATATTATTTTTGCTTACTCATCCACAATTACATTTCCACAACATTTCACAAGAGAAACTGATTACGAAATGGATTACAGCAGTCAGAGAGGATGATGCAAATTTACTGTCACTCTCTTAGAAATCTCATTGCAGCTGTGGTTATCCTTTTTTTTTTTACTAATTCCAGGGTTATGTAATACAAAGTGTAATGTTATAAATTTACACTAAATATTTAAAAATGTGAAAATATAACAAATTTGGCTAGATTTGCACTGCTAAATAAGGCGGAAACGTGTAATCAGTCTGAGAAAAGGTCAATTTTCACAAGTGTGAACACCCAGATTATAATCATTATCAACACTGTGTTTTTTAGTGAGTGCTGTGCTCAGGTAAGCAGTAGTGGTCTGTGGTGCAGGCCATGCAGGAATCTGATCAGTTCAAAAATACAATGTTACCTTCGGAAGTGTTGAGATAAACTTTTTAGATTCCTCCCTTTTTCTCCTTTTCTCTGCCCCATTAAGATAATTAAGTGTAATTTTGTTTCTCTCCACAAATTCAAACCAAACCGAACTAGCAGCAGTAGCCTATACAGTGAAATCACAGGAAACTGTCCAAGAGGTGTGGCTCACTTCCACCTGTTTATGAACTAGCGTACTTGCGTAAAACCTTGTAACATTCCATTACAGCCTAATCTAAGGGTGTTGCTTGCACTGACAGTACTAAAATAACAGCAATATTAACCATAAATTTCAGCATATGTTATTTAGCATTAATAATAAAAATATATGTATAATCTGCATTTTCAGGGGGGGCATTTGCCTTCTGGGGGCCCCAGGCGGTTGCTTACCTTTGCCTAGTGCAGGGGTTTTCAAAGTGTGTAATGCACCTCCTCAGGGGGCGCCAGAGCATGTCAGGGGTGGCGCGGAGTGTGGTAATAAAAAATTTATTGAATAATTAATATGTATAAATATGTATTGACTTTAACTATTATATTATATTTAAAACATTATTTAAACAAAAATTATAATATTTATCAAGAATCTTTGTGAAGATTCTCTGATATTTGTCAAGCCCGCCAATAAAGCAGACATTACATATTAGTCTGCCAAATTAGAATCCTTCAATTTCAGGGGTCAAACCCAAAAGGCGACGATACGATGAGCAGTATTTAAGTTTAGGATTTACATGGACAGGATTAGTTGATGCACTTCAACATTTATGTGTCGTTTGTCAGGAGATTTTAGCTAACAACAGCATGCGACCTGCTAAACTCCGCAGATACCTTGACACCAAGCATGCTGAGGTAGCGGGAAAAACTCCTGAGTTTTTCCAAAGAAGACTTCAAGCCTTTCAAGGTCAGAAAAAAGTTGTCAGAGAATGTCAAATGAAATATAAAGGCCACTGAAGCTTCATATCACGTTGCGGTGCGTATTGCCAAGGCAGACAAAGCACATAACATCGGAGAGACATTGATTCTGCCAGCAGCCAAAGATATGTGTTCCTTGATGATAGGAGAGGCAGCAGCTTCTAAGCTTGATTCTATTTCACTCTCTAACAACACAGTGGGTCGGCACATCTCTGACATGACACAGGATGTGAAGGACCAAGTGTTAGACAGCATCGGGCACAGCACATTGTTTGCACTCCAGATCAACGAATCCACTGATGTATCAAGCTGCGCACAGCTGCTAACATATGTGAGGTACGGGAAAACATGGACAATCAAGAAGAGTTTCTATTCAGTAGTCCTTTGCCCGCTCGCCCACACACACACACACACATACACACACACATGTTGGTGCAGCTATCCTTATAAGGACTCTCCACAGACATAATGACTTTTATACTGTACGAACTATAGATTCTATCCCCTAACCCTACCCCTACCCCTAAACCTAATCCTCAAAAACACTGTGAAGAGTGAACCCTTCCTAAACGTAATCTGGGTTGCATTTTCTTTCATGGTTTTTAAAGATGAGGGGACGTCAAGCAAACCTGATGCAACAACAGCAACAACCTAATTTGGCTAGCACCTACTGTACCAATTGCATCAAAGTGAAAGATGAATTTGCGGCAAAATAATGTAGGGTTTAACTGTATGCACATCCTTTGCCGTCAACCACAAAAGACATGAGAATTGCTTTACCCTTCCTTTTAAGTTGATAAGCCTATTCATTTTGCTATCTGAGGGGCATGGCGGCAGCCTCCTCACTGGCGACCTAGCTGGTGGTGCCGTCTATACCTTGAAATGGCCCTGACACTGTACATTTGTAAACCTTGGTTTTAAAAAGACGTCAAAGCAATAGTTCACCCGAAAAGAAAAATTATTTCATCATTTACCCTCATGTCGTTCCAAACCTTTATGAATTTCTCTCTTCTGCAAAACAAAAAAAAGGAAATAATTGAATGTGTCGTTGAATGACTTCAGTACAATGGCAGTAAAACGTGACACTCTTTAACGCTTAATAAAGTCTTAAAATACCAAGTCTTCTGAAGGCATAAAATCACTTTGTATTAAGAACAAACTGAAATGTATGACATTATTCACTCTGAAATCAAATCAAACAATTGTTAAAGTCCGTAAACAGCAATAAAATCAAATATGACGACACGTCACGAACATCAAACCTCATTGGTTCTTGCATGTCTCATGACCAAACGTCATGATGTCATGTCGCAACCTCATCCCTGCTAGCCAAACTACATGACCGTTACGTAACTATAACGTAATATGATGACCAAACTTTCATCATGGCAACGTAACTGGATACGTTGTGACAACTGGAAATTCCTGGATTTGTAGGCACAACAAAACTTTGTGACGGTGTCAGTTCATCATTGCGACGTTGTGGATCAATAGTTGTGTGTTGGTAACCAGTTGGTAATTTTTGCTTTTAATTATTATTTTATGGGCAGACATGCAGTAGTGTAACCTAATTTATGTCCTCATTTGCCCAACACTAATTTAAAGGATATTTAAACAGCTGTGCATGTAAATGATGAATCAATTAACTTTTATTTATTTCGACAGAAAACACAGAATTTTTTTTTTTTTTTTTTTTGACAATTAACAACAGAAGAAAGGAAGAACTACTGGCCACATAACTTCAACAAAATTACTAGGCTAAATTACATTTGTGCTCACAACTGATACTAACTTGAAAACAGTACTTAGACAAGCTTGGCACAAATGCCTTAAATTACATTTGTTCATTTAATAATAATAATAATTTATATATATATATATATATATATATATTATTATTATTATTATTTTAGATATATAAAATGGTTAATGACTTATACAAATTACAATCTTCATAATATCTGCAAAAACTTTTTCAATAAATAATTATTTAAAATTATAACAGCAAAAACAAGTAAAAATGAAAATGTCTACACATTTATATTACATTATAGGCCTATTTATGGGCCTTTATAAACATTTGGCATAATGCTAGTGGACATTTCAGATGATTAAACAGCTGCAAAATATTAACAGAACTTCTTTAACTAGAATGTGAGACATGTTACTGAACCATTCTGATGTGGTTGTTGAACTTTTGTGGCAGATATAACTGACCAGAGACAGAGATGAAGATGTCTGTTGCTGTCTTCTCCAGTTTGAGTTGGGTCCGACTGGTTGCCATGGCAACTCCAATGACTCTAGTACTATGTGATGTTACAAAAACAGCTTATCCTTTATATAATAGCCTCTTTTCAAAGCTCAAGGAACCTTTACACTCACTTTGTTTCAGTAGCTACTTTATTTATTTATTTTTTTAAATAAGAGTTGTTTATTTGTTGTTAAGTAATAAGTGACTTACCTCAGAAAAACGTGGTCTCCCGTCAGACGTCCATTATGCGCGCGCTGATTTGCGTTGTGAAATGTGTCAGAGGCAATTCATAGGCTGTGTCTCGTTTTGAAGGCTGCGTGCTAGGTAGGATGCGTCCTTTGAAGGCTGCAGTATACCGAGTGTCCTCCTTTAAACAAGCCTCCTTTAAACGAGACGGCCTTTATAGGACAAACGGAAATGGAACGTAACATGGTTGCTATGACAGCACGCCACTCTTTAACAAGTGCGAGCACTTTGAGTGAGAAGGGAACAAAGTCCCTTAAGAAGGGAATGTATGAGGTAAATTTTAGAGTTATAAAGATGTAAAGAGAAAATAAAATAGATTTTACAGGTGTACTTTTAGTCTTATACTTTATTTTAATTATATATTAATATAATTATACATATTATATACTCTGTACCCGTCTACTGAGGTACTTCAACATTTGAATTAACATTACTTGCGTTTGAACATCATATTTACGGGCAAATTGGCGTCATTTTTTTTAGACATTTCCGTTGAAGCAAAGAATTGTGGGTTGTGAGTGCCCATGAAGGATACACCTCATGCATCCTCCGAATTCCTGTGAATGAAGGTCGCATTCGAAGGCTGCATTCGAAGTGTCCTACTCGCATTTCTGAAACGAGACAGCCTTGATGAAGTATGCGGCTGAGAAATGCGACCTCCGGAGGACTGTGAGACAAATGAGACACAGCCATAACCTAACGCAAGTAGGCGCTGCATTCTCAGCGTTGCCGCAAGGGGCGCTACAACGGATTTACTTTTTTCAATCAACAACTGTCATGGCGGAGCAGCAATTTGAGGAGAGTCTTGGCGAACAAGTTAGATTATACAACGGTATTTTTCTGTCGTCTTTTTAGCAAATACAAAAGCACACACTCCTCAACTGTCAACATGTTGACTCCACCACATCCGCTTTCGTGGTGCCTAAAAAACTCTTTCGCCCCCTTGTGGTATGAGCTTTTAACCGCCAGAGCAATGCGAGAGCGCACGTAATGTATGAACAATGGGACCACGCGTTGGCCATGCATTTTTGAATCGCTCACATCTGTGTTTGGGTACTTGCGTGAAGTATGTTTGGGCCCTCATGCTATATCTTTTCTAACTGATCGGACTTACGGTTTCCTCATGGAAAAATAACATTCACTTAAATTGATGGAATGTTCAGATGAGCCAAGACATTTAAACTCCAACTGTCAAAATTCAAATGTATACAAGCTTTAAGCTGCTCTCTCTCTCTCTCTCTCTCTCTCTCTCTCTCTCACACACACACACACTCTCTCTCTCTCTCTCTCTCTCTCTCCTTAAACTCCTTAGCAACTAGCCAGAACACCCTAGCAACCCACTAAAACATACTAGCAGTATGTTAGCATCATGCTAATACATGCTAGCAATGTCTAGCAAAGTGGTAAATCATACTAGCAATGCCTAGATAAGTGCGAATATATACTAGCAGCATGCCAGAATCATGCTTAAACATGCTAGCAACAGCTATATATCTATCTGTCTGTCTATCTGTCTGTCTGTCTGTCTATCTGTCTATCTAATCTTTTAAAACTTTTTTAAACTTTCAGACCAGGCATTCTCAAGCCAACCTCAAAGTTTGTCTACAAAGTTTATCAATCTAGTTAATCATCTGAGACTGTAAAGCAAACATATACAAAAGCAAATGATGTATGAACAAGTGCATAAATATATATTTTTATATATATTGACACATTTTGTAAGATTTACAGTAATACCTATCCCCTCAGTATTCCAAATAGAGATCTAGGCTACTCAAATTAAATGATTAATCTTTGATAGAAATGCAATTTTCCTGGGCTGCAACTGGACTCCGCATTGCTGGTTATCACATTAGGAGAATGTAAAAAGACTAATTGGAAAAGGAAAGCGAAGTGGTTATGAAAAACGGGCCTATGACGTTGCAGTTACCTCGCCAGTAAGTCACAGAATTACCCAAATATTATGAATATGTTAACTAACTGGACCATTCTGCGTAGGCTTGGGACTTTAGGAGGATGTAAAGACGACGTTGTGAATTGGTCGTTTAATGGTATTGAAATTACGGGCCTGTGATATTGCAGTTACGTTATCAGTAAGTCACAGAATTACCCAAATATTACAAATACATTACATAACTGGACCATTCTGCATAACCTTGGGACACTAGGGGGATGTAACAGCGACGTTGTGAATTAGTCATATAATGGTATTGAAATTACGGGCCTGTGATGTTGCAGTCGCGTTGCTATTTAGTAAGTCATAAAATTACCAAAAAGGATGAATAAGTTACGTAACTGGTACGTCATGTGCTAGCAGGGATTAGTCCTGATTCTTGTCACACAGGATTTGTAAGGAAGCTGTTATAGAGCGCAACAGTCTGGTTCCAGAAGTAAAAATCCCATACATTTTTTCCATAAGTGAGTTGATTTTCAACTATAAATTTAAACCTTTAAATACCGACCTTGTGCTCCAAGGTTGTTCAGCAATGGTATATGTTTTCGTTGAAGCCATCCATCTGCGTTATTTCAACTTTATTGTTTAAAAATCATGTTTGATAGTGTAATTTGTGGTAAACTACATTACCCATGGTCCAGCAGAGAAACCATGCCTGCAAAAGGTGCCTTGGAGCAACTGCCCACTCCAACCACACACTGTGAATGACGTAATCGAGTCGGAGTCTCTTCACCCTTAAACTACTTAACTATTTGTACATTTCTGAATATTTTGCAATAATGTAAAATATGTTGTTTCTATACTTAATCAACAACCTGAAATCAAAAGTTTTATGTATTCTAATCCTTTTTAATTCATTGACATAATTTGCAATGCTTTGTGTGATTGAAGTTTGTGCGCTCATGAAAGATGGTAAGTACACAGTCTTTATGTCCGAGTCAGGCCCTGTTGTGCTCTATAAGTTTGGGGCAGTTAAAACTATATTAAAATTGACAACAAACCTGCAGCTTGTCAAGTGCAGTTCAGAGCTGTATTTCATTTCACAAGCGTTAACGCAGGAAATGTTAAAAGGGTGTTAATGTAGAAGTGTTAAAGGCATGCTAGCAAAAAACAGCCTATTTAATTCTAAGGGTCAGTGGTGGTGGAGAATGGTCTTAAAAACATTTAAGAGTGACTGTTTTGGTGCCAAAAAATAAATAGAAAAAAAAGAAAAGGAAAAAAAGAAAACGTACTAACATTTTAAGTGGACCACAGGGGAAATAACTGTTATTAAAAATTTTATGTAGCCCCTTTAAACTCTCAGCAGGTTTATATAAATATCACTGTCAACGTATGTCTTTAATAATTTTTGCATTAGTCTGTCTCTCAACCTTACAAACACTTAAGAGTTCTTTGCACTTATGTTTCTCCCTGTTTCATAACAAACTCAAAAAAGTTCTTATTTCATTAGTAAGGCCTTATTGAGGCATTCAGTTGTAAAGGGCAATTGAAAGGGCGACTGCAAAAGCATGTTTTGGTTTGCACTTATAGGTCCTGTTGACATTTTACTTAGAATACTTCCAGATGAAGTCATCAGTTGCTGTGTGTGTTTGTGTGCACTGTGTGTGTGTGCGTGTGCGTGTGCGTGTGTGTGTGTGTGAGTGTGAGAGAGAGAGAGAGAGAGAGAGAGAGAGATGCACGGTGTGAGTGTTGCATGATAGATCATCTAAAAGCAATTTTCATATACAATTAACCCAACTAAAATTACCAAGACCATGCCTCGGTCTAGTACTCTATAGCTCATTTACACGACTGTTCACGAGCGTTCGTGATTGCGTGTGGCGGGCGCTCGGCTACAGTCAGCTGTCCGCGTGAGCTCGAGCGCTTTCTTCTGCACCTGTGAAACACATTCATCTGTCTCATGTGAGGAAATATCACATTCCGGAGGAATGCCTCCATCTCAACACATCTCATAACAATATGAGTAAGTAATCAATTTTTTTTTTAGCCTGCTTAATATTTAACATACATTCCTAATTTTCCTCTTGCATTTTGACGATTTTATGTTCGCTTTTATAAAGTTTGATCAAGTTTGCACTGATGGTAGTGACTTGTTGGCGAGTTGCATGGTATTATTATGAAATTACATTTTTGTGGCATGTGGTTTACAGACGTTATTAACATTATCTTGCGGTGTGCTGTGAGGTTATTTTCTTATAGTCAGTTTCCTTTTCTCGTGAGAACAGAAGAAGTTACATGAGACGACGTGATTTTTATCTGATCAGAATCTGACATTATCAGGTTTTTCATCTGAATCAGTCAAGTTTTATTTCGAGTTTTTTTGTAAACTGTAAACATACAGAAATGTTACGTGGTGCATCCTTAAAGACTGTGAGGGCAACTAATTCTCAGATCAGCCAAATTTGATATTGCATGTTCATTGAATAGCTCCATGCTTTTACTGAAGCTTGTTCAATAATGTAAAGAACATTCCTATGATAATCCACTCTGGACCATCAGAGGTGTCCTTACTGAAGACTCATTCATAATGAATGCATTATTTAACATTTAGATTGATTCAAACCGATACTTCCACATGTGGATAGCAACTTTAAGAATTGATAACAGAAAAAAGAACAAATAATTACCAGATTAGTAGTGCACAAAAAAGGAGATACAGATATGCCATATGAATACTGATATGCTATAATAATTGTCTAATATGTATCCAATATTTTATTATCAGTAATATTTGACTTCCACAAAAAAAAATTTCCAGTCAGGGCATAGATTCCAGGGATGTAACCCCCCCCCCAAATCAAAAGAAGTAAAAAAAAAAAAAAAAAACATTATTTATAACATGATCAATGGAAACATGTAAATGCTTCACGCTGCAATCAGCAAAATGGCTGGTTATGAAAATATCTGTTCCTTGTTTTTCTCTCCCCTGTGTGCCATGCAAATGATTGATGAACAGATCAGCTACCTGAGAATCCTCTATTTTACTCCATTGTTTTAAAGAAAATAAATTTCCTGGAATGTGTCCAATGACAGTGAATCACAATAACATATGTTGCACAAGAGCATTTATCAACAATAACAGATATTGTGTTATGCACTGGGAACTCTCCTCTGGGGAACATTTGTCAGCATAGGTTTGGAGTGAGAAGAGCTTATGGACTTTGTCTTGTCATTTCACACAAGTCTGAGTTCCTGTATTGAGAAGACTCAGAAGCAGCAATGTGTTTAGACTACAGAAGAGTGAGGTCGAATCATGCCCTTTTGTTCCTTACAGAAGGCATGTGAATATTGCAGTTCTGAAATGAAAGTATGGTGCAGACAAGTTAAAAAATGTGTAAATATATGATATAGAGCGCAGCTGCAGAATTCCACAAGTAAAATAGTCCTTTCATTTTCTCCATAGAGACATTTATTTAAATTATAATATATAAACTAGAGGTAGACCGATAGTGAATTTTGCTGATACCGATAATTAAGGTGGTGGGGGAAAGGCCGATAACCAATTAAATGGCCGATAGTTTTCAAAATCGATTTATCAAATGTAAAAAATAAAAATGTAAAAAAGAAATCTTTCTTTACTATGGCGGGCCAAGAGAAAGAGTCCAAATTTGAAAGTTAATTTAGAGATTGACTGAGCAGGGAGGAGAATTTATATAAAAATTGACTAAAATATTGATCTGTTTCTCACCCACACCTATCATATCACTTCTAAAAACATTGATTTAACCACTGGAGTCTTATGGATTACTGTTATGCTGACCTATGTGATTTTTGGAGCTTCAAACGTTTTGACACCCATTCACCAAAAGAGCTGAGAAATTCTTCTAAAAATCTTAATTTGTGTTCTGCAGAAGAAAGAAAGTCATACACATCAGGGATGGCTTAAGGGTGAGTAAATGATGAGAGAATTTTCATTTTTGGGTGAACTGTCCCTTTAACTCATAAATACAATCATTTTGAACTGACATTAACACAGCAAGAGATATCACTGTGGCCACTGAAATGGAAGTCATGGCAAACGAGCTCAGCAATGACTGTCCCTTCCCATTAATCATTGCAAATGATGGTGTCCCTACATTTTTAAACGACTTTATTTGTATATCTGAATAATTTGCAACAAACTTAAAATATATTGTTTTTACACTTATAATCAATAAGTCAATGGTTTTTATATTGTACCATCGATTGTAAGCAATTACATCATTCACGATGATGTGAATTCTCAAAAAAATTGATTCTCTCATAAAAGAATTTAAGTACAACAGTCATGGACTAATTTTGTGATTCATGACTTAGAGCACTTTATTGAAGAGTTTTTTAAAATGCATACACAGAAAATGAATGGGAAACAGTTCTGGAACCAATGCTGCTGAAAAAGTGTGTGATCACTGTTGCACTGTGTTATCATTAAGATGATACCACAAATCACTCGTTGTACGTAGTTTCAGCTAAACATTTCCTAAGACCTTTATATTACCAAAAACGTCTGATGTTTGACAAGATAAAGACTGAACATCACCAGGGATCACTGCCACTTTTGTCACAATGCTCAGAGACGTATCTAGGTTAGATTATGCGATTTCACGGTTCTTGGTGTTGGAATTGGCAAGGCTAAAATCAGTGCAGTACATCCCCAGAGACATCTCGGAAACTGTGCTTTTATGTGTGCAACAGAATAAATTGTAGGCTGTGTCCTCAGATACAGTACCAAAGTTATTTCAAAATCTGCCATTGTGACAAGACAGAGTAAAAACCATAAGTCCATTTTCATTGTGCAGGGCAGGTTTTGATAGAAGCAGGAAAGAAAGTATGATGTCCTCTACCTGCTTTGCATCACTTTGATCCAACTAAATGGGCCTGTTTAATATCCCATTGTCCCACCACCTTGCATGTGGCTGGCATCATAAATGGCAACAGGAAGAATATTTTCCCATAAAGAGTCTTCAAGGAAACACAGCGGATGTAACAAAAATAGCATACAATCTCCAGGCATCTCTTTGAGTAATGTTAATTACATTTACAGTGGTGTGAAAAAGTGTTTGCCCCCTTCCTGATTTCTTATTTTTTTGCATGTTTGTCACACTTAAATGTTTCAAATCATCAAACAAGTTTAAATATTAGTCAAAGATAACACAAGTAAACACAAAATGCAGTTTTTAAATGAAGGTTGTTATTATTAAGAGAAAACAAAATCCAAACCTACATGGCCCTGTGTGAAAAAGTGTTTGCCCCACCTGTTAAAACATAACTTAACTGTGGTTTATCACACCTGAGTTCAATTTCTCTAGCCACACCCAGGCCTGATTACTGCCACACCTGTTCTCAATCAAGAAATCACTTAAATAGGACCTGCCTGACAAAGTGAAGTAGACCAAAAGATCTTCAAAAGCTAGACATCGTGCCAAGATCCAAAGAAATTCAGGAACAAATGAGAAAGAAAGTAATTGAGATCTATCAGTCTGGAAAAGGTTATAAAGCCATTTCTAAAGCTTTGGGACTCCAGAGAACCACAGTGAGAGCCATTATCCACAAATGGCAAAAACATGGAACAGTGGTGAACCTTCCCAGGAGTGGTCGGCCGACCAAAATTACCCCAAGAGCACAGCGACGACTCATCCAAGAGGTCACAAAAGACCCCACAACAACATCCAAAGAACTGCAGGCCTCACTTGCCTCAGTTAAGGTCAGTGTTCATGACTCCACCATAAGAAAGAGACTGGGCAAAAATGGCCTGCATGGCAGAGTTCCAAGACGAAAACCACTGCTGAGCAAAAAGAACATTAAGGCTCGTCTCATTTTTGCCAGAAAACATCTTGATGATCCCCAAGACTTTTGGGAAAATACTCTGTGGACTGACGAGACAAAAGCTGAACTTTTTGGAAGGTGTGTGTCCCATTACATCTGGCGTAAAAGTAACACCGCATTTCAGAAAAAGAACATCATACCAACAGTAAAATATGGTGGTGGTAGTGTGATGGTCTGGGGCTGTTTTGCTGCTTCAGGACCTGGAAGACTTGCTGTGATAAATGGAACCATGAATTCTGCTGTCTACCAAAAAATCCTGAAGGAGAATGTCCGGCCATCTGTTCGTGACCTCAAGCTGAAGCGAACTTGGGTTCTGCAGCAGGACAATGATCCAAAACACACCAGCAAGTCCACCTCTGAATGGCTGAAGAAAAACAAAATGAAGACTTTGGAGTGGCCTAGTCAAAGTCCTGACCTGAATCCTATTGAGATGCTGTGGCATGACCTTAAAAAGGCAGTTCATGCTCGAAAACACTCCAATGTGGCTGAATTACAACAATTCTGCAAAGACGAGTGGGCCAAAATTCCTCCACAGTAAAATACTCATTGCAAGTTATCGCAAACGCTTGATTGCAGTTGTTGCTGCTAAGGGTGGCCCAACCAGTTATTAGGTTTAGGGGGCAATCACTTTTTCACAAAGGGCCATGTAGGTTTGGATTTTGTTTTCCCTTAATAATAACAACCTTCATTTAAAAACTGCATTTTGTGTTTACTTGTGTTATCTTTGACTAATATTTAAACTTGTTTGATGATCTGAAACATTTAAGTGTGACAAACATGCAAAAAAATAAGAAATCAGGAAGGGGGTAAACACTTTTTCACACCACTGTAAATGTGCTTCAGCTCAGGTTTTTTTATTGCTCTTACAAAGAAACAATGACTCTTCTCAAGAAGAGAACCTCTAATGGTTATTCCTTCTTTGGGACACAAAATAGTAGGCCAGCCATTCTTCTCCCATCTCAGGCATTGCAAACGAGGCTTATTCAATAACTTTAATCAAAGTGCTGCTGAATATGTGTAGCAATTATTAATGAAGATCATCCCCTTTTTTCAGAGCTCCAAAGTTATTCAACAAACAAAGCACATACTGAAAAGATCATTTAGTTCCCATTCATTTAGTTTCATAATTTGAGTGCACATAGAGATGTGCGAGCTGAGCACACTCTCCTAGAATGTCTTGTCTTTTTTTTTATCATTTTGGGGGCATTTTTTTTCCCAGAGCCCCCCTTAATTTCTGACCCTGCATCAATGTTCTATTACAAGCATTCTTGGTGAGAGAAATATCCTTTATTAACACAAAATGTGATTAAAACTTGCATAATATTGTTGGGCCTCATGTATTCAGATAGAAGACAAAGGCAGGCCTAACACAGTCGTAAAAACCTAACTCAGGCCCCCACATACCAGGTCATAAATTATACTGATAAAAATCGCGCCAAAATCAAACAAAGGGAGTCCAAAACAGACTACAAATCCCATGAAGCCTTGCTCACTAAAGGATCGAACTCTCAACTCCTATTGGATGAGGCACACAACAGAATGTCCCTCAAACCATGACATCATCAGGAGTAGAAATACCTCTGAAATGCTTCCGGGATTTGCTTCCAGCAACTTTGCTCACCGAGTATAGATGTAGCTCATCGCTGCTCTCAGGTGCAACCTCGTGGCACAAGGAAGTAACGTCCGACTTGAAACTGTGGCCATACAATCTCCATCTCGCTGGACGAGTTGAGATTACTCTGTGCTCAACCGAACACTCTAACGGATCCGAAGGAGACCACCAAGCAATCCGCATCTTCATCCGTTTGCCTGCAGAAGTGAAGAGATTAAAGATTTCTCTTCCATCTTCAATCAAGTCGACATTTCTGAAGTTCTCCGCCAGTCCGCCGAGAATCAACAGCCGTGCCCGCCAACAGAGCGAGGAAACGGCCTCCCGTCATCACACGAGCCTCAAGGAACCAGGTCGGAGTTAAAGGACGGAGGGACACACATTCTACCTGTGTCCTCATGCGATTCAAGTTAGAGGTTTACGTCTGGGCAGAGATAGAATATTATAGTGTGTTATTCTTGTGTTTCAAGGTTTTTTGCTTGTACAGTTTACGGACCGCCATGTCCGCTCATTATTAATACTCAGGGTATTAATTATCACGAATTTGTTTTGCTGTATTGTGGTCCAACCAAATTGGACTGTTGTGCATTTTCGCCATCGCGGGTGAGACCGGCAAACTGTTTTGATCCAGTAAGAGTCAAAGAACGCGGGACTGTTTACGAGCCATCCACCGCGTCTCTGATAAACTAACAGCTGCTTTCTCTCCCACGATCGCGAAATCGGCTTTAGGGCCGTCACTTTATTCTCTCTCTCGTACTAACCACACACACACACACACACACACACACACACACACCTTATGTGTTATAGGATTATTTTAGTTTCCATATCTAATCATATCACTGTTTAGTTTGTAGTTGTAAGTCGGAAGTTTATTGACTGCATTGTATTAATTATTAATTGATATTACTGCATAAATAAACTTTGTTATGTTACAAAGAGAAGTGTTTTGGTTTGTTTTGCATACACCTGTGTCATGCTGACGGGATGTCAGTGCTCGGATTCAAGCCTTCATTCATTGTTTTTTCCCGAAAATCACTATTTTTCGGATGTCGATTTTCCTAAGAAAACAATCTAATATTGAGACTGTTATACTATCTGGTTATTAGTCCCTGACTCCAGGGTGGTGCCCCGTCAATGTTAATCCTTATTAATATTCTATTGATTTTTGATAATTGATAATTATCTTTGATGATTGTTGAATTTGAGTGATCAATAAGCTAGTGTTAATTTTAATTAATGTTTCATCGATGTTAATGATTAGTGATTATCTTTGATAATTTTTGATTTAAAGGATTAAAAAAAGCTAACATTGATTCTCATCAATGTTCTATTGATTTTAATAATTAATAATTGCCTTTGATAATTATTAATTATTGCTAATAACCAAACCCGCTCCTAAACGTTGCACACTACATTTACTGGAGCCCCATATGAGGTTTTAATGAGTTAGATTCATTTAATTAATTTAAATATTAATTAATAACTAAAGAAATAATTATTAATTATTTCTGATAGTAACACTGATCTAAACAACCAGTAAAGCCCTACAATATTAAGCATACCATATAAAGATGATGCAATAGTGGCATCTAATTGTACGGCCCGCAACACCTTATTGCTTTTTGCATCAGGCCCCCAGTAGAGAAAGTTTGGTTACCCCTGGTTTATAAAATTCCGGGATAAGACATCTGGCATATGCCTGTATAAATTAGAATTATGTGTCATGTAAACACCTTATTTGGAATATCCACTGTCCATTTCTATATGTGCTAACCAAAAGTTATTTTGAGTAGTACAAGACACGGTCAGTTGCGGAAAGTCTAGGGCGACTTTTTTCTTTTTTTTACGAACATTAAGTTATATGTGAATGCAGATAGTTCTAGCTAAGCAAGCCCAATTTTGTGCATTTTTGTGTCCTGAAATACTGTATGTAAGACCACAATTGATAACGCAACTGAAATACACGTTGCATTCTCAGTGTTGCCACAAGGGGCGCTAAAGCAAGATTAGTGTGACGTGAACTGCCTTCTCTTTCAAACCAACTACTGTCATGAAAGAGCAACTGTTTGACAAGATCATGCTGAGCACGTAAGGTAAAGTAAATATATTTATAGCAACTTAACTGAATAATAACACATCCAGTTTAATGGCACAGACTTTTGAAGGTAACTCTATCGCCCCCTTGAGTACTGAGGTTTGTTACCGCCACAGTAACGAAAGAACACGTTAAGTTATAAATGTAATACAGCCGGACCGCGTGTAAGCAAAGCATTTACGTACTTGCATAAAGTGTGTTTCTGGCTTACATGAACTAGGCATGTCAGTTTTCACACATTTTCAAAATTAATAAACCTGGAAATTAACCTTCAATAAATCGATTAATTGTTAACGTTTATACTGCAAAATGCACATGAAGGACTCCAAATAACGTGCATGTAGCCTGCTGTTTAAATATAATTTTAATTTACACACTTAAGAAATGCATGTATTAGCATTTTCCTTTTAAAATATTTTATTAGAGAGTTGCACTTTATTAGGAACACCTGTACACCTACTTATTCATGCGATTATCTAATCATCCAATCGTGTGGCAGCAGTGCAGTACAAAAAATTTGGCATATACGGGTCAGGAGCTTCAGTTAATGTTCACATCAACCATCAGAATAAGGAAAAACATTTTATCTCAGTGATTTGGACTGTGACATTGTTGGTGCCAGATGGGCTGGTTTGAGTATTTCTGTAACTGCTGATCTCTTGGGATTTTTACACACAACAGTCTCTGGAATTTACTGCCAAAAACAAAAAACATCCAGTGAGTGGCAGTTCTGTGGATGGAAACACCTTGTCGATGAGAGAGGTCAATGGAGAATGGCCAGAATGGTTTGAGCTGACAGAAAGGCTACGGTTACTCAGATAACCCCTCTGTACAATTGTAGTGAACAGAATAGCATCTCAGAATGCTCAACACATCAAACCAAGAGGCGGATGGGCTACAACAGTAGAAGACCATGTTGGGCACTTTATTAGGACCATAGTGTTCCTAATAAAGTGCTCAGTGAGTGTGTTTATGCTATGTTTAGTACAAATTTGTGAATTTGTGCTAAACATGTGTTTATGTGTTTAATTGTGTTAAGATTAATTAAACATGTGTTTAATTACTGTTAAGAATACTGTTAATAATAATTTGTATACATATTTGAGTTATAGGTTCACTCAGTAGCCTAATGCTGTTCCTTATTTAAAAAGTTTAGTTCTAAAAAAAAAAGAATAATAATTTTGAAACATATGTATAAAAGCATGACCACTCATGTGAGATGAAGAGTT
This sequence comes from Myxocyprinus asiaticus, assembly GCF_019703515.2. Taxonomy (NCBI): domain Eukaryota; kingdom Metazoa; phylum Chordata; class Actinopteri; order Cypriniformes; family Catostomidae; genus Myxocyprinus; species Myxocyprinus asiaticus. Next base: position 11,009,966 of record NC_059353.1, read on the forward strand.
CAGTCACATCAGTAACCTTATAAAAGCTCTTTTATTCTACATGGGGAGGGGCCCCTCATGGGGGCAGCCATGTTAGGATCACACAACCAGCTGAATACTACTTACTTAATCTCAGTCACTGCCCTGTTACTGGACACTTTCATTCATGGATTAAATTAATCCTGGTTTACTGAGCATTGTGAATTTCTACAATAGGATTGGTAACTGAAAGCTACTGTGTTTGAATGATGCAGCATCCAGGCCACTAGGTGTCAGTGTAAGCCATACTTCAACATACTTAAAAAAAATTATAAATAACAACAACAAGTGACATGCAGCGTGCAATCGCCCCCTAGCGGTGGATGACTGTATAAACAGCCTTCTCAACGTTTGCTAGCATGATTACTGAACACATTTGTCCTGAAATTAATTAATCAACATCAAATTATTAATGACAATTAATTGATTATTGATTTATCATTAACATCCCTAACATGAACATAAATCAATATACAGAAAGCCCCGAATGAGTCTCATCACTTGCCTTTTATTGCACTCCTGTGTAGATTTACAAAAAATTTCAAATAAATGTGTTGAGCAGCTCCAGTATTTCCACATGAGAATAGAGAGAAAAGAACATGCATGTCTTAGTTAATTCTGAATATGATGATTACATGTATTAGTAGGAATATTCCAATAGCTGTGAAGCTTGTAAAAATATTTTTCGGAAGAAAGTCTTGACCAGAATATAGACCAAAAATGTAATGTCCATGTAAACATATTTAATGCTCAGGATCCAACTTGATCACAGAAGTTGCCATGTTGCTTCTGAATGTTCCGGTACCCTGGCATCAACCCATCATGGCAAGCTACTGACAAGAAACATCTCCCATCAGACATTTTAACATTGGTTAAGATGTGTTACCTTCTCCTGTGGCACAGCTGGAAGCAGCATGGGAAAACCAGCTTTGCATTCTGTGTTCAAACCAGGAAGTAATTATGTTTGCATAATGAATGAAGACTGTGATTCTAAGGTTCTCTAAGATTAAATTTTTCCTCCAATGATGGTTAGGTTATTGGTTGGGGTTTGGAGGTAGAGTTAATAAAATATACATCACTGCATTTCATCTCTTCACTGTTTTACTTCCTTAACAGCTAAAACAACTTACTTTACAACTCACTTTTAGCACCCATCTGTGGGCATTTCACTCTGAAAATGGAGCTTACATGTGTCCTTACGTTTAAAAACACTTCAAATTTCAGTAAGCTCAGACCTTGTTTAGTTCAAGAAAAGTCAACCTGCTGAATCTTATTTCACTGCCTTATATTTGTGCTTAAAGCAGTTGGATATTTGCGCTGTAGAAGTGTCAGTGGCATAATTCCCATGTCATTAGAACAGATAATAACACATTCAGTTATCATTATGACTGCTGATTTTACACAGCTGTTATAACAGTCCACATGGATTTATTGCGGTAGGGCTGGCTATGCTCTCATAAAGACACACAGCTCTAGAAAGGAATTGTAGTTTGTAATTGAAAGCAGAGCACAAGCATGCAATTAATTGCATCTTTGCTTTCAAGTGCTTTGTAATGGCCTTCTTTGGCCTTCTATAAGTTTCTTAGTTCATCATTTTCTCACATGCCTATTTGGAAGCAATTTCTTGCTCATCATTCATGCATTTTATGTAAGTGTTATTATTTGCAATCCTGTCAGATTTGATATCATCCTGGCTGTGGTGACATCACTGGTTACATTAAGCAAAGTGGCACAGTTATATTTTTTCATTAATACCTGCTGTGAAGAGGAAGTATGTATGAAGCACACTCATCACACTCATCAAGCATGTCATTTTCAAAACCAGTGCTGAGAGGCACCTCACTTAAAATGCAATTAGAGCTCTGTCTGCATTGCTTAGACATTAACAGATGTATCATGCCAATATTAGCATCATGGTTAGACAAAGTTTATAGTTTGACATTTTAGAATTTCAAAATGTTAGAGTTTATACACTGCAAAAAAAATCCTGTTAAATTTACAGTAAATAAACTGGCAGCAGTGGTTGCCAGAAATTCACCGTAAAAAATATGGTAACCATGTTTCAGGCTTTACGGGATGTAATTTCGATGCCTGTATATTTTACGGCGCATTACTGTCGTTTATATTATTAAATAATAAACTTGATATATTAATCTTCTGAAAATGTAAAAATCTGCTTTTCAATTTATAATGTATTGTTAATCAATATAATAATTACAAAAGGGCACATGATGACATGAAGTTCATCAATAGAGGCCTTCCTGAAGCAATGACCAATAAACATGTAGAGACAGTGCTCAGTGTCACTCACACAAACACTAAACATCATCAGGGTAACACTTGTGAAATTAAAATAATGCAGTAAACATGAACTAAACTACATCAAATATAAAACAGAACACCCCAATGTACATAACTGATATTAAAAATAAGATGAAACATAACTATTCCCATAAAATATAATTAAATGAACTGGGTCATGCAGGGAATTCTGGGAACGCCTGATTATTGTTTTTTACCGTAATTTTAACAATAATTTACTGTAAAAAGTACATGTACTCTCTTGTTAAACATAAAATACATTTTTACTTCTAATTATACAGAAAATCATACTTTTCACATAAAAAAAAATATATTTGTACAAAATTTTACGGTAAAACTACATGTATTGTCTTTTTAAATATATTTTTTAAAAATTACTGCATCTGGGGTTAACGTCTTATCGAGAGGGCATTCTTGATAAGATATTAACCCCTGATTAAATATACATCGCAAGTGCAGCACTTTTCATCCAAACAAGTGTCATTTAACCTTCTCTCCGATGATGCCTCTGGGTAATTCTCACGGGGAAAAATAAATTCACAGAGGCCACACAATATTTTTTTTTTATGTTAACGATTTAGTTTATTTTCTTTTGAAACATGAAAAGGGAAGACTGAAATCATTATCAAGAGTAAAATCAAGACGTACAGTATTTTAAATTTTTTTTTACAATTATTGAAGATATTTTCTTTCTACCGCAACACACAAAACTTTGGCCAAAAATCTAAGTAGCTGATTAGTTTGAAAAAATAATACAAATGTATTTGAACTTATGTCAACATTTAGTAGATGCTGAAAACAAATAATCATTACCAAATTTTATTAAAAAATAAACTATTTATCTCATTACCTACCAATTTCACACTTTTTGTGTTTGTGTGTGTGTGTTATTCAGATTAACCCAAACAGTTTTAAAAAGGGTTTATGTGTAATAAGTGGTCTAAGGATAACTGCCATTTTATAAATGTTAAAAGTTTCTTGGCTGTGTAAATCTATAATGTATTGTTATGTGTTTTCGGAAATGGTAAAAAATTTGCAGTAATAAGAATTCTGTTCACAATTTACAGTTAATTTCCAAAATAAAAATTGATAAGATAATTCCGTCCACTCTTAAGCACCAAAATCTTTTTTTTAAACATTTAATATGACAATCATTAGTTTTTAATCATTTTATCATTATTATTGATTAGTGGTGACATATGGAGACATTAGGCTCTATTTTCATGAGCACACAAAACGCAGCGCTATGTGCTAAGACCTTGCGCTATGTCTTATCCAATTTCGTGAGAGTGCTAATTCTAAGCACAATTTTTGTGCCAGCGCAAAGCACAAGTGGGCATGGGTGGGAGTGTTTGCACTATCTGTGGGTGTATGTGCGCAAATTGTGGGTGTACTGTGTGCTAATGAAATGACGCAAAGTGCAATTTGCTATTTTCCTGAGAAATAGGTAATTGCGTTGAGCGTTAAGTCTTATCTCAGCGCAAAGTCTAAAGTCAGTTCCTGTACTTGCAGTTTGGAGAGTCTGCAAAAGGGACCAATGGAAGAAGTTGGAGTGAGTAAAATGATTTTTTTGACCACTCCGTTATTTTGATTATATTTTTGTATCGTTTGAATTGTAATTTGACAAGGACTTAGTTAATGCATAAAAGCATGTAAGTCCATATTTCTATTCTAATTCATTGCATACAGTCCATTTACACTACCAACTTCTTATGAATGTGCTGTCTTTGTTTATATTGCTGGTGCTTGACAGGAAATGGACTGTATAATAGGATGCAGATGGTGATGAAGAACCTTCTGAATTAAATTTCACTTGACCTAGTCCATTAGCACTTTGCTTGCACGATTTCACCAAATCCTTTTGTGCCTAGACTTAGCGCATGCTTGCACAAAAATACCAAATCTTCATGGCCATGCCCATTGACTTTGCGCTTATGACTTACGGCATAGGTGCTGTGCATAGCGCTCTTACAATAGAGCCCATTATGAAAATGAGTAAATGTAAGTACATTTATTTAAAAGGTACATGTAAAGGATTAACTTTTCGGTCTGACTAAAAACAGACAGTTTATTTAGATGAATTATTTTGTTATTTGTGCTAGTTGTCAAATTTTTTAGTCCAGTGAATATTTCTTAGGGTATATGAGGTTATTTTTGAGTCAACTTGTCCCAATAGCGGGGCATGTTTAAACTACAGTATATGGGGTGAGCTTTCACATGAACAGCCTATCATAGTATTTTCAGCAAAATATTTAATGTAAAACAATTATGAAGCACAAAACGATTAATGAAATAACAGAAATGGAAAAGATAACATACAAAAATATCTAAACATTGTTTTGGCCAATATGCTTATAATATTGCCAATCTAACTTAAGCAGAAGCTCTCTCTCTTTCAACCTAGATAACAATATAATTAATTTATAATATTAAAATGCCTTCATACTAGAACTAAAAGACGCACTCAATCACCAAAAAAAAAAAAAAGCAGCACTTACAGTACATTATTAGGGAAAATCATCCAAAATTCTTTAAAACCTGCAGACTTTGACCTCTGAGACATTGGTATGATATCCATTAATGCAGCATTATGGATTGAATTAAGATTGAAATCGAAATATGGCAGTGCATGATTACTAAACCGTAAAATGCTGCGATTTAAAACAGTCTGCATTGCCTGCTTCAGTCAGCTGTGACATTTTCCTTCTCTTTTGTCCTTTGCCAATCACATGCCTGTAAATTCCACTTTTTTGTTACTTTGTTTTCAATTGCAGTGACATTGCAAGTGTCCATATATTTTGGGTGGCAACTGTATGTAAGAGAACTATCCATCCAACCAGAGATACCATTGTTTTGAGTTGATAAATATGGAATTAAATAGAAAAGACAATGTGAGGTATAGAGGAATTTTTCATTCATTATGTTCCATGGTAATATTTCGTATGCAAGATAAAGGCTAATATTAATATTCACAGGCTACAAATAACACAAAAAATATTAGGCTAAATATGTGTTTAGAACAACTTTGTCTTCGGAGTGCAGAGTTGTATTTTTATTTCAGGTTTTCTTTTAGTCTTTCCAGTGTCTGTTACATTTGAATTTATTGCTTCATCCTTGTTTACAAGTGTGCCTATTATTGCGTTCTTTCGAGACATTAAAGTCATTTTTTAAACATTTTGTGTGCAAGATGTTTTTGTAATGACTCATTACCATGTGGGTATGAATTCTGACTAATCAAAAGCTTTTAATTGGCATCCTCTCTTCTATGAAGGATTTATGCGCTTGTTTGGTAGAAATTAACGAGTGTTCCTCAGTGAGTATTTTCTCCAGTACACCTTCTAAATAATCATGACAAGGCCACCGAATAACAGTGCTTATTAGAAGAATGCACTGTTTAAGCTTCCAAGAATTGTTTACTTTGTGTTGTACAAAATTTTTCTTTTGACGAGGTGCATCGAGTCTGATTTTATTTCAGGAATAATCCCGATGAAGACTTTTTTAAAGTAATAAAAAACAAAATACAAAGTTATAGGAAATTTCTCTACATAAATATTGCATATCAATGAAGATCTTTTGCCTTTTTATATTCTTTCTGACAATGTCTGCATACCCATGAGAATCTGTACAGAGAGCATGGGAAGTGAGACTTAAAAAGCAGACACTAAAAGAAAGTTTGTTCTGCAGAGAAAGAACTACTGAAGTCAGAGCACAAAAGAAGGTTTAGACTGAGATTTACATCCATATATTTAGAACGAAAGTGCTAGAAGAGTAGCTCCCTATTATTTCTGCATTGCGGAAAACATGGACAGAATCACGGAATCCAGTCATAAATTTGTACATATTTGGGATGAAATTAATGTATAAATGCACAATTAATCAAATTAAAATCGTGATATGTCCTTGTGTGATGATTGTGCATGAGCTGCGTGCTTCAACAGTAAGTGAATGTGAGAAGCGACTGCTTATACACTAACTGCATCATAAACATCATGTGTGTGTATTAAGGTGCTTTCACACTAGCACTTTTGGTGCACACCCGGGGTAGAATGACGTCAAGGTTCGGTTCGTTTGGATGATGTAAAGGCTGCTTTCCGAACTGGGCTGTGCACGTGGGAGCCGCACCCAAGTCTGCTTGAAAAGGTGGTTTGGGGTACAGTTTATGTGATCTCTGGTATGGTGTGTTCACACTTGGCAGGTTTGGTTCGATTAAAATGAACTCGTGAAAAGGTGCGATTGCTCTGTTAGTGCGGTTCATTTGAACAAGTGTGAACGCTGCCACCCAAACCTTGGTGCGCACCTAACAAGCGGACTGAGACCGCCTGAATAGTGGGTCTCGGTCCACTTCCAAACGAACTCTGGTGAGGTTCCATTGATATGTGAACGCAACATGGACCAAAGACGACTAAATGGACCAAAAACAGGAAGTAATTTGCCTAATACTGACCTCAAGCATACCTGGTTCTTCTCATTATAGTAGCTATGTTGCCCATTACAGTTCGGCAGCATATCTTCGTTTGTGTGTGCAACGGAGGAAGTCCTGGCGCTGTTTTGACTCCTTTACACGTTTTATTAGCTCTTCGTTTGTTCTCAGCTGGTAAAAAATACCACCATATACACATATATAAATATAACGAGCACATTTTGCCAAGCAGCCAGCATTGTTTTGGATGATCGGCAAGTTCCGTAAAAAAATATACGTCATAAAAGCTGTCCAATGAGGTTGTGACTTTATCCTGATTTGTATCGTTAGGTTCGGTGTTAAAAATGCCAGTGTGAACGCTAAGCGAACCAGGAATAAATGTATCATTTTCTTTTTTAGTGTGGTTCATTTGAACAAGTGTGAACGCTGCCACCCGAACCTTGGTGCACACCAAACAAGCGGACCGAGACCACCTGAATAGTGGGTCTCAGTCCGCTTCCAAACAAACTCTGGTGCGGTTCGATTGATATATGAACGCAGCATTGACCAAAGACGTCTAAACGGACCAATAACAGGATGTAATTTGCCTAATACTGACCTCAAACATACCTGGTTCTTCTCATCATAGGAGCTATGTTGCCCATTACAGTTCGGTACAGGCGTCGGAACCACCATCAGACGTCCTTGCAGCATAGCTTCCTTTGTGTGTGGAACGGAGGAATTCCTGGTGCTGTTTTGACTCCTTTACACATTTTATTAACTCTTCGTTTGTTCTCAGCTGGTAAAAATACCACCTACATAAATCCAACGAGCGCATTTAGCCCAGCAGCCAGCATTGTTTTGGATGTTCGGCAAGTTCCGTCGCAAAATATACGTCATAAAAGCTGTCCAATCAGGTTGTGATCTTATCGTTATGCCTTTGGTTTTGTATCTTTAGGTTCGGTGTTAAAAGTGCCAGTGTGAACACTAAGCGAACTAAGACTAAATTTATAATTTTCAGTCCGGACCAAGAAAACTGAACTACAAGTGTGAACACACCCTTAATGACAAAAAGCAGAGCACTTTATTCACTGTGAAGCGCATAGCCCATGCAGACTATATATTTATATAATTAAATCATAGCCTTTTGTGTTTTAATAAGCACATTAGCCCATATAACAAGCTCCTTTTCCATGGTGAGAAGTGAAGTAGTCACAAACATCCGGCTTTCTGCCAAGATGGCAAAATAAAAGCTCCATTCAACTAAACCCGTGCAATGCGTAATAAAGTATATTGACCAGGGGCGCCTCTCTAACAGACATTTGCAGAGCAGCAGGCTGGGCAACACCCAACACCTTTGCGAGGTTCTAAATCTCCGGGTGGAACCTGTTTCGTCCCGTGTAGTGGCACGCACAAGCAAGTAAGTCTGGGACAGCCGGCCAGGTGTATCGCTTGAGCATAGAGTCTTTCACCTCCCCTGAGCTGAAGACGTGTGACGTTAACTCCCAGTGGTGTTCACAAACTGTGTTCCCTAGTTGATTTCCTCCGAGCCCTGTGGCAGATGAGTTTGCGGAGAGACTCGCTGCCGGCTCAGTACACATGCTAACTAAGCCCTGTACTGGGATAGGTGCTCCGCATATGGTGGTTCCCCGTAGGTAACCCCATGCGACGTATATCTTCCGTTAATTCGTTTCCCTGTTGGCAAACTGCGTCTTCCTTGGGCAGAGGCCCCTCTGCCCCAGTCACCATGCTTGTAGTAGCTCCTCCCCCGTAGGGCAGGACCTACCTTGGGACTCCCCCACATGGTATACTTCCTACATAGCTCGGCAAGACCATGTGATGTATTTCCACTTAAATACCCCCCCCCTTTCTGGGCGGGGAGTGGTCTCCGCGGTGTCTGCCCCTTGGGAGGGACACTCCACCGACTAGACCTGGTGGGCCCAGTCGGTTAATCCCCCTTTTTTTAGGGAGTGGGGAAAAAAAGGGGATAAGAGGCCACGACTGGGCTAGCCCATCTCTATCTTTTGGGTAGTCGACTTGTCCCCAAAGGGCCATTCGTCATTCATAACTGTGTTGGGGAGGTTACGTGTCGGCCTGGTGCACTGGCTACGAGGCACACTGTGGTCTGCCCATCACACACCGCCAGTTCACGTAACTCAGTTCAGCCAGTTGTGGCGTTTTTGTATAGGGACCCCTAGTGTCACTACATCGACACAACGTCGAGTGAGTGATAGATAGGGAATGTCCAGCTCCTTTTATACCCATATGTCCGGGGGAGTGGTATGCAAATACTACTCGCCAATTTTCATTGGCCATTTATCAAAGACCAGAGGTGTCTCGGGCTCCCAAGAGTGACCCCTAGTGTCACTACATTGACACAATGTCTCGTTCCCTCCATCAGGGAACGGAGGTTACGCAAGTAACCAGGACGTTTTCCTGTAAAAATATCTAAAAATCCTTAAAACAAGATCAATTTGATTGATCTTGTTTTAGAAACAACACTGCATAAGATATTTAGGCTTTTCAGAGAATGTATTTTTAACATGTATTTTGTCTTACTGTACTGGCAGAGTTTTTATAGTATATAATATATATATATATATATATATATATATATATATATATATATATATATATATATATATATATATACACACACTACCGGTCAAAAGTTTTGAAACACTTGACTGAAATGTTTCTCATGATCTTAAAAATCTTTTGGTCTGAAGGCATATGCTTAAATGTTTGAAATTAGTTTTGTAGACAAAAATATAATTGTGCCACCATATTAATTTATTTCATTATAAAACTAAAATGTAATAAAAAAAAAAAAAAGTTTTTGAAATTGATGACTTGGACCAAATAATAAAGAAAAGCAGCCAATAAGTGCCCAACATAGATGGGAACTCCTTCAATACTGTTTAAAAAGCATCCCAGGGTGATATCTCAAGAAGTTGGTTGAGAAAATGTCAAGAGTACATGTCTGCAAATTCTAGGCAAAGGGTGACTACTTTGAAGATGCTAAAATATAACACAGTTTTGATTTATTTTGGATTTTGTTTACTCACAACATAATTCCCACAGTTCCATTTATGTTATTCCATAGTTTTGATGACTTTACTATTATTCTAAATGTGAAAAAAAATAAAATAAATTATAATAAAGAATGAGTAAGTGTTTCAAAACTTTTGACCGGTAGTGTATATATATGCAATATATCATGCAAGAGTTTCATTACTACTTTCATTTTTTCAGTAGAACCTTATCGAGTTAAATCACTCCATAAGCTGGATCAATAAAATTGATGTCTGGTGCTTTAATAACTAATATCAGCGTGAATATAGCATTCATACACCACAAATTAAATGGTTGATATTGCTTTTAAAAATGTTTTGTGAGGTAACCAGTGGTAACTTCTCAATGAACTGGTTTTATTCAAGACAAAACTGTTATTTAATCTGACTACATTTTCCTGACAAATTAGGTTACACAAAAAAACATTTTAAGGGTTATCAGTGTACTTATTAGGTTTTATTTATCTTAATATAGGCTATACATGCTCCTCTGGCTATGCCAAATCATAGCCATGCTGATATTATGTACAAAAGAACTCTTGTTTGTGTGATATCACCCAAGCACATCTGAAAACTCATTTTGTAACATGAAACTTGACTAATTCACTTACATCATCATGCTGACAGAGAAGGGGCTTGTAGATTGTTTAAAATCAATTTTTGTACTATAGCATTGGCCTTTCTCTTCAAAAAGCTTGTCCCCATGAGTCTCTATGACAACCGTATTCTCACAGCCAGTGCAAATACACAAACAAGGTCTGTGAGCATGTAAGGAATTGTGCATCAGTACAATGATTTATATGACTCACACTTTTACCCTCATTGCAAATATATACTGTAGAGTTGAAGTCAGAAGTTTACATACACTTAGGTTGAAGTCATTAAAACCACTCCACAGATATAATATTAGCAAACTATAGTTTTGGCAAGTCGTTTAGGACATCTACTTTGTGCATGACATGAGTAATTCTTCCAACAGTTGTTTACAGACAGATTGTTGACTATATCACAACTCCAGTGGGTCAGAAGTTTACATACACTTAAGTTAACTGTGCCTTTAAGCAGCTTGGAAAATTCCAGAAAATGATGTCAAGCCTTTAGATAATTAGCCAATTAGCTTCTGACAGGAGGTGTACTGAATTGGAGGTGCACCTGTGGATGTATTTTAAGGCCTACCTTCAAACACAGTGCCTCTTTGCTTGACATCATGGGAAAATCAAAGAAATCAGCCAAGACCTCAGAAAAACAATTGTGGACCTCCACATGTCTGGTTCATCCTTTGGAGCAATTTCCAAATGCCTGAAGGTACCACGTTCATCTGTACAAACAATAGTATGCAAGTATAAACACCATGGGACCACACAGCCATCATAACTCTCAGGAAGGTGACACATTCTGTCTCCTAGAGATGAACGTAGTTTGGTGTGAAAAGTGCAAATCAATCCCAGAACAACAGCAAAGGACCTTGTGAAGATGCTGGAGGAAACAGGTAGTCAAGTATCTATATCCACAGTAAAACAAGTCCTATATCGACATAACCTAAAAGGCTGCTCAGTAAGGAAGAAGCCACTGCTCCAAAACCGCCATAACAATCCAGACTACAGTTTGCAAGTGCACATGGGGACAAAGATCTTACTTTTTGGAGAAATGTCTATGAAGGAAAACCTATGTGGATATATTGAAGCAACATCTCAAGGCATCAGCCAGGAAGTTAAAGCTCGGTTGCAAATGGGTCTTCCAAATGGACAATGACCCCAAGCATACCTCCAATGTTGTGGCAAAATGGCTAAAGGACAACGAAGTCAAGGTATTGGATTTGGCCATCACAAATCCCTGACCTCAATCCGAAAGAACATTTGTGGGCAGGACTGAAAAAGCATGTGTGAGCAAGAAGGCCTACAAACCTGACTCAGTTACACCAGTTCTGTCTGGAGGAATGGGCCAAAATTCCAGCAACTTATTGTGAGAAGCTTGTGGAGGGTTACCGAAAACATTTTACCCAAGTTAATCAATTTAAAGGCAATGGTACCAAAAACTAACAAAGTGTATGTAAACTTTTGACCCACTGGGAATGTGATGAAAGAAATAAAAGCTGAAATAAATAATTCTCTCTACTATTATTCTGATATTTCACATTCTTAAAATAAAATAGTGATCCTGACTGGCCTAAGAAAGGGAATGTTTTCTACAATTAAATGTCAGGAATTGTGAAAAACTTAGTTTAAATGTATTTGGCTAAATTGTATATAATCTCTGATTTCAACTGTATGTACGCTGAGAATGGTGTAAATGTATGCTGACAGTTGCGGATTGCAAAAAAGACATCAACCTGAGACAAGGTCAAGGGACACAAATGCCTGATACCTGTAATGAAAATGAGCTGGCAGGTAAAATTAATCAGCATGTTGAAGAGAATAGGCCAAGGCAAAGAATCCTACAAGCTCTTTTGCGTAGACTCTGTGGCTGTGTCTAGCCCAATTTACTTTTTCAAAGAGGATGATTCAGATCTGCTTTAGAGAAAATTATATTCCTCTTTTATCAATAGTCTTAATAATAATCTATTTCCTCTTCTGCTCTGCAAGGACAGTTTGTCAGAGAAATGACAAACTTAAATTTTTTTTGATCTTCATCTGTTTCAGATGCTTTGTGGCAATTGATGGCATAGTCGCTGCTCTTTGAGCAGAATGCTGTGATGACGTAGAGCTCCTTTAATGCACACCGGCAGAAACAGTCCGATGATTAAGCAGCACTTATACAGGTATGAAGCCATGCATGAACTTCCAGCAGACCCAGCAAGGTGAAAAAAGATTGAGAGGCCACATTATTTGATGCCCATGAAGGCCGTTATGAGTAAACATGTCATATTAAATCTGACTCAGAGCTGCTACACAGAAGCGCCACAGAAGCAGCACTGCAAATAGAGATTTGAGTCTGACCCTATTTTTGCTGTCCATAGCATGCAGAATCCAGCAGAAAATATGGTGGAAGTGCACTGTAAACCAATTTATTGATCAATACAATCGTTTGCATATGAAGCGATAAAAAACAATGGCATGAACTACTTTGTATGAAAGCACTGTAAAAAAAAGTAATCTGTCAGACTGTCAGACAGGCACAAAAACAACACTTGTTATGTCGTAAATCTTCCTGAATCCAGACAATTAATTAGTTTTTAGGCTAAACTTTGGGTTTGGATTCCATGTAAATTAATTAGTTGGATGTAAACATGGTGTAGAGATTCTCATAGGTACGCTGGCATCATTATGTAAATCAGATTTCACTACTATCAAGTCTGTAATTCCCAATGGCCCACTTCCAACAACCATTTTATAATTTATGGCCGATTGGCCATTTAATGAAACACTCAATGTAGTAACCCAGAAATCATGTTATTTTCTGTAAAGAGCGGTAGAGCTATGCAGCAGAAATGCTGTCATATTGAAAGATCAATGCATGCAAGCTTGCTGTTTCAGTTATGGTGCTGCTACACCACTGTTTCCAGAAACACAGAAGTGTAGTGGTGGGTGAAAGTGCATGCTCCAAAAACATGCACTTTCACCCACCACTACACTTATGTGTATGGTGATATGGGGATAAAAGTGATTAGATTTGATAATGTGGTCCATAGAGGATTAAAGGTAAAGTTCACCCAAAAATGTAAATTCTCATTATTTACTCTTTTTCATGCCATCCTAGATGTGTATGACTTTCTTTCTTCTGCTGAACACAAACAAAGATTTTAGAAGAATATCTCAGCTCTGTAGGTCCATACAATGCAAGTGAGTGGTGACCAGAGCTTTCAAGCTCCAAAAATCACATAAAGGTAGCATGATGAGAGAATTTTCATTTTTGGGTGATGAACTATCCCCTTAAGCACATATTGCATGCTAACAGTTCTTTGCTCACCTCAAGTCAGACATTAATGAAAGTTATGGTGACTTGTGGTTCAGTAAGAGCCAGATGCTAATACAGTAACTGCTTTGATGGATTTGATTAAAGATTCATTAGATTGATTCAAACCAATAACGTGGGAGCTCTTTTTGACAGATTCATTGAAAGAAACAGCTTGAAAGAGTTTTTCATTTGTGAATCATCAGACTACAGTGGTAGTGGTTTCAATTCAGACTACAAGCTTACAACTCAGGTAAAATGTTGTTCCCTATCTGTCACTCACTCGACGTTGTGTCGATGTAGTGACACTAGGGGTCACACTTGGGAGCCCGAAACACCTCTGGTCTTTGAAAAAAGGCCAATGAAAATTGGCGAGTGGTATTTGCATACCACTCCCCCGAACATACGGGTATAAAAGGAGCTGGTATGCAACCACTCATTCAGATTTTCTCTTCGGAGCCGAACGGTCGATGCTCACTGAGCTGAATTCCCACGGTTGTTCATTCACCTCTGCTGGATCTGACGGCGCATTTCAGCGGCTTCTCCCCCCTCTGCACTGCAGAGAACGCCCCTGGGCGCTTCAGCAGAAATTAAAGAGTATATTCTAAAAAAGAGTATATTTCTCTAAAAGAGTGGCACACACGGAACATCTTTTTAAAGATGCCTTTCCATTTGTGTGTTATTCCTGGTTGCGGTCGTTATCTCTCTCCTTCTGACGGTCACGATCGCTGTCTGTCGTGTCTGGGCACTGCCCACATGGAGACAGCATTCGTGGATGGGTCATGTACTCATTGCGAGAACATGTCCATGGCAACGATGCGGTCACGAAGAAAGCAAGCCACCCCAGCGGCTCCCCATCCCGGTCCTTCTACCCACGGGTATGAGGCCAGCGCGGCTAGCACTGGGAGCGATTTGGGGTCTCCCCGCCCCTGCGCGCCCAGTTGTGGCTCAAATCTGCCCCCGATGTGATGGTCTCCATGGGTCACGAGGACAGGCCTTTTCCTCACACGTCCCAGGCTGTTCCGGGGGTGGTCACAAGGAGCCAGGTAAGTGCTTCGATGTCCCTGAACTCAGCATGGCCACGACATGGTGTGGCACCTCAGGCTCTGCCGCGAGGCCCCACCCGCCGGTACGTCCGACGAGATTGTCCCCTTGGTCCCCCTCGCCCGGAGCTTGGACGCGTGGCTTGCGCTTTCCAACCCGTCGCGATGGCTTGTCCAGACCGTCCGACTCGGCTACGCGATTCAGTTCGCAAGGCGTGCGCCCAGGTTCAGCAGCGTCCACTTCACCTCGGTGAAGGGCGAGAACGCCGCTACCTTGTGCACAGAAATCGCTACGCTCCTGCGGAAGGGTGCGATAGAGCCTGTCCCTCCGGCCGAGATGAAGACAGGGTTTTACAGCCCCTACTTCATTGTACCGAAGAAAGGCGATGGGTTGCGGCCAATCTTGAATCACAGACTCCCGTTCAAGATGCTGACGCAAAAACGCATTCTAGCAAGTGTCTGGCATCAAGATTGGTTCGTGGCGGTAGACCTGAAGGACGCGTACTACCACATCTGGATTCTACCTCGACACAGACCCTTCCTGCGGTTTGTGTTCGAGGGACGGGCATATCAGTACAAGGTCCTCCCTTTCAGCCTGTCCTTGTCCCCTCACATATTCACGAAGGTCGCAGAGGCAGCCCTTGCCCCATTAAGGGAAGTGGGCATTCGCATCCTCAACTATCTCGACGATTGGCTAATCCTAGCTCACTCTCGGGATGTGTTGTGCACACAGGGACCTGGTGCTCTCGCACCTCAGCCGACTAGGGCTTCGGGTCAACTGGGGAAAGAGCAAGGTCCTCCCGGTTCAGAGCATCTCTTTTCTTGGCTTGGAGTTGGACTCAGTCTCGATGACGGCGCGCCTCATGAACGAGCATGCACAGTCAGTGCTGACCTGTTTGAAGGCGTTCAGACAGAAGACAGCGGTTCCACTGAAACTGTTTCAGAGGCTTCTGGGGCATATAGCATCCTCAGTGGCCACTCCCCTCGGGTTGATGCATATGAGACCGCTTCACCACTGGCTCCAGACTCGTTTTACAGCCCCTACTTCATTGTACCGAAGATGGGCATGGCGCCACGGGACACATCGCGTGGCCATCACGCCGGTCTGTCACTGCCTCTTCAGCCCTTGGACTGACCTCACATTTCTACGGGCAGGCGTTCCCCTAGAGCAGGTCTCCAGGCGTGTCGTGGTTATGACAGATGCCTCCAAAACGGGCTGGGGCACTGTATGCAATGGGCACGCAGCCGCCAGCTCCTGGACGGGCCCGCGGCTACGTTGGCACATCAACTGCCTTGAGTTGTTGGCAATTCTGCTCACCCTGTGGAGGTTTCAGCCATTGATCCAGGGCAAGCATGTGTTAGTTTGGACAGACAACATGGCAACGGTGGCATACATCAACCATCAAGGCAGTTTACGCTCCCATTGTATGTCACAACTCGCCCGCCGTTTCCTCCTCTGGAGTCAGCAGCACCTCAAGTCGCTGTGAGCCACTCACATCCCGGGCGACCTCAACACTGCAGCGGACGCGCTGTCACGGTAGGTTACCCTCAGGGGAGAGTGGAGACTCCACCCTCAGGTGGTCCAGCTGATTTGGAGTCGGTTCAGGCAGGCACAGGTAGACCTGTTCGCTTCCCAAGAATCCTCCCACTGCCCGCTCTAGTACGCCCTGACCGATGCACCTCTTGGTATAGACGCACTGGCACAAAGCTGGTCCCCTGGACTACGCACATATGTGTTTCCCCCAGTGAGCCTACTTGCACAGACCCTATGCAAGGTCAGGGAGGACGAGGAGCAGGTCATCCTGGTAGCACTCTATTGGCCTACCCAGACATGGTTCTCGGACCTCACACTCCTCACGACAGACCCCCCCGGCGAATTCCCCTGAGGAAGGACCTTCTTTCTCAGGGACGGGGCACCATCTGGCACCCGCGACCAGACTCTGGAATCTCTATGTCTGGCCCCTGGACGGGACGTGGAAGACTTGAGTTGCCTACCACCTGCGGTGGTAGACACGATCACTCAGTCTAGGGCCCCCTCTACGAGACGCCTGTATGCCTTGAAGTGGTGTCTGGTCACTAAGTGGTGTTTTCCCGAAGCAAAGACCCCCAGAGATACGCAGTCGGATCAGTGCTTTCCTTCCTGCAGGAGAGGTTGGAAGGGCGGCTGTCCCCCTCCACCTTGAAGGTGTATGTAGCTGCTATAGCGGCACACCACGACACAGTGGACGGTAAGTCCTTAGGGAAGCATGACCTGATCATCAGGTTCCTGAGATGCGCCAGGAGGTTGAATCCCTTCAGATCGCGCCTCATTCCCTCATGGGACCTCTCTGTAGTTCTTCAGGGTCTACAGGGAGCCCCCTTTGTGCCCCTGCAGTCAGCTGAGCTTAAGGCACTCTCTTTGAAGACTGCCTTCCTGACTGTACTCACTTCCATCAAGAGGGTAGGAGACCTGCAAGCGTTCTCTGTCAGCAAAACGTGCCTGGATTTCAGTCCGGGCTACTCTCACGTGATTCTGAGACCCCGACCGGGCTATGTGCCCAAGGTTCCCACGACCCCTTTTAGGGACCAGGTGGTGAACCTGCAAGCGCTGCCCCAGGAGGAGGCAGACCCAGCCCTGACGTTGCTGTGTCCAGTGTACGCTTTACGCATCAATTTGGATTGCACACAGAGCTTTAGTGTCTCTGAGCAGCTCTTTGTCTGCTTTGGTGGACAGCAGAAAGGAAGTGCTGTCTCCAAGCAGAGGATCACCCCCGTAGTGTAGGACCTACTATGGGACTTCTCCACATGACATATTTCCGACAAAGCTCGACAAGACAATGTGATGTATTTCCACTCAAAATTCCCCCCCCCCCCCCCCGGCGGGGTGTGGTCTCCACGGTGTCTTCCCCTTGGGAGGGACACCCCCCGACGTAGACCTGGTGGCCCCAGTCAGTTAACAAATTTCACTCTTTTTTTAGGGAGAGAAAAAAAGAGAGGATAAGAGGCCATGACTGGGCTAGCCTGTCTCTATCTTTTGGGCAGTCGACTTGTCCCTGAAGGGCCGTTCGACACTCATAACAGCGTTGGGGGAGGTTACGTGTCGGCCTGGTGCGCTGGCTACGAGGCACACAGTGGTCTGCCCATCACACACCACCAGTTCACGTAACACAGTTCAGCCAGTTGTGGCATTTCGTATAGGGACCCCTAGTGTCACTATATCGACACAACGTCGAGTGAGTGACAGATAGGGAATGTCCTGGTTACTTGCATAACCTCCGTTCCCTGATGGAGGGAACGAGACATTGTGTCCCTCCTGCCACAATGCTGGACTATCCGCTGAAATGGCCTTGTCTCGGCTCCTCAGCACAAAACCTGAATGAGTGGTTGCAAATACCACTCGCCAATTTTCATTGGCCTTTTTTCAAAGACCAGAGGTGTTTCGGGCTCCCAAGAGTGACCCCTAGTGTCACTACATCGACACAATGTCTCGTTCCCTCCATCAGGGAACGGAGGTTACGCAAGTAACCAGGATGTTTTCTTATATGTGGTGTTGTGCCGCTGCTGAATAGAGGTGCAATAAACACTGTGCTACAGATATGTAAAGCAGCCTTTAGTCTTGCCAAATGACCACAATACATTTCAGGCCTTCCTCAGCTGAATACTTCATCAACCAAGTTTCCTCATACCTCACTGATTTTGAGTGTACTATTCTGTCCTAGGCATGGCTTCAAACCTCACATATGGAACGAGCCCTACAGACGGGCCCGGTAAAAGCACTTGTGGTGTGATCCTGCTCTCACTCACTCTCTCTGCATTAGTTGTGCTGACCACGGCCATGAACTGCTTGGTCATTTCAGCCGTCATTGTGACGCGCAAACTGCACCATCCTGCCAACTATCTCATCTGCTCTCTGGCTGTGACCGATCTGTTAGTGGCCATACTAGTGATGCCCTTCAGCATCGTGTATATCGTGAAGGAGACGTGGGTTTTGGGACAAGTGATGTGCAACATCTGGTTAAGTGTGGACATAACCTGCTGCACATGCTCAATTTTACACCTGGCAGCTATAGCTGTTGACCGTTATCGGGCCATCACAGATGCTGTAGAGTACTCCAGGAAGAGGACATCTCTACAGGCCGCTGTGATGATCAGTGTGGTTTGGCTTCTCTCCATATTTGTCTCTCTGCCTCCGCTGCTTTGGAGACACTATAAAAACACAGAAGAGGATGTGTGCATTATTAAGCATGATCACATCATCTTTACTCTTTACTCCACATTTGGGGCTTTCTACATTCCCCTTATACTGCTTCTCATTCTCTATTATAAGATCTACCGTGCAGCCAAGACTCTTTACCACAAAAGAGGGACCAGCTGCCTCAACAAGCCAGAGATAAACGGACACATGCTTCCCAAGTGCAGTGACAGGGAGCCAACGACACCCGACACCCTGAGTCCTCCAGAGAAATCTGTGTCTGAACCCTCCACCGAAGGTGACAGAGTGCGCATCACGGCAAAAAGCCCAAAGTCTCAGTCTTGCAGAGAAAGGTCTGTCAGGAGACATCACATCTCAAGCACACGTGAAAAGAAGGCAGCCACCACTCTGGGCCTCATTCTAGGGGCGTTTGTTATCTGCTGGCTGCCGTTCTTCATCCATGAGGTGATTGTGAACATCTGTAGCTCCTGCGGCCTCCCCTCTGCCGAGATGTCCAACTTTCTGACTTGGTTGGGTTATCTCAACTCGCTCATCAACCCCCTGATCTACACCATCTTCAATGAGGATTTCAAAAGGGCTTTTCAGAGGCTGATCAAGTGCAAGAATTGTCCCTAGCACAAATGAGGGGATTATGTCATGTGAAGTGTGAAC
This sequence comes from Myxocyprinus asiaticus, assembly GCF_019703515.2. Taxonomy (NCBI): domain Eukaryota; kingdom Metazoa; phylum Chordata; class Actinopteri; order Cypriniformes; family Catostomidae; genus Myxocyprinus; species Myxocyprinus asiaticus. The sequence goes on from NC_059353.1 coordinate 11,029,556, forward strand.
TGAAGGAGGATGCCTGCAATGAAAACTGTCATGTCAATAACATAGTCAGGCAGAACCGTCAAATGACTGTGACTTTTCCTGAATTTACACAAATGTCTTATATTTAGATAGAAATCTGTATATGCAACTAGACTGGTTAGAGCTGAACTATATTTTTAAAGGGGATTTTTAACATTATAGACAAACATTCAAATTTGTATGTGAAACCCATTAAAGGAATAGTTTACCCAAAAATGGTCACCATTTATTTACTGTTGTTACAAACCCATATGACTTTCTTTCTCATGCAGAAAACAAAAAGAAAATCGTGATCCATCTTTTTAAAGTGCTTAAGAACTTGCATTATGTAGCACTAGCATTGTTTAGCCACTGTGAACGAGTTTCTCTCATAATGCATTTCATTGCGCAACGGACATCTGCAAAATGTATTCCATGCCTTTAGAAGATTTAGAATATGATGCAAAAACCAGATGGACTACTTTTATGAAACTTTTGGGTCCTTTTTTTAAACTTTAAAGTGAGGCGCAATCCACTGCCATTGCATTGAAAAGCCGGCCTGCGATTAACAAATTAAAAATCTATTTTTGTGTTCCGCATAAGAAATAAAGTCATACGGGTTTGGAATGACATGAGGGTAAGTAAACTGTGACAGAATTTTCCTTTTTCTGTGTACTATTATGTTTTTAATTGCAATTTATCAGAAGAGGTAGAAATTCAGTTTACAACTCATCAATACATAAATCTTCAGCCATGAATATGTGAAAAGTGTCAAAGAAAAGTTTAGATAAATATGTAATATATGTGCACTGGGATTTGAAAATGATACATGACACACACAATAGAACTGTTTAAATACTTTTATTATATTGTATACTTGGATTTGGGAATCCAAGGTAAGGCAAGTATTTGTTAGGCAAATATGGTGTGCATTTGTTTATGTTTTTTGTAAAGAATTATACAATATATGTTTTATTTTATATGACTTATGTGTGTTGCAGTGAGACCAAAGAAGTGAACAGAGAACATTTATTGCAGTAATGCATTCAACCTTCTAGAAATAGACTATCTGACACTGGCCCATGACGTAGTAAATATTTGTATCCATAATGTAACTGCTGTTAATGTTAATAAATGTTTTGTACAAAAATACAGTACTATATACTGTACGCGGCTTGTACTGATTATACCAATTATTACATAAAGTGACAAACCAGACGCTGAATTCTAAGTGTCCTTTAAAGTGTACTATTAAGTGCTTCAGGGACAAAATGCAAACTGTAACCTTTCAGTCAGTTTTCCCACTGACTCAACTGAATTTAAATAAATGAAAACAAATAGCCTAATATTGATGGCTAAATAATAATGGAGAGTTGTATATACAGTACAGTTGAATATTTATTTTTATACACATTGTTATGCTGATATTACACTGTATTCGATTAAAATTGATGCCATAACATCCTATTGGCTCTTTATCTAATAATGTAATTTTAGTCCCACTTTATATTAGGTGTATTTAACTACTATGTACTAACATTTAAATACATTCAATACAATGTACTTGTGTAACTACATGCCGTTCGGCAAAATTATCACAAGATTCACATTTGCTGCAGGTTGAGGTATGTTTAGGTTAGGGTAAGGGTTGGGGTAGAGTTAGGTTTAGGATTAGGGGGTAAGGTTAACAGTGTAACTACAGATGTGATTAAATACAGGTACTTTAAATGTAAGTACAATGTAACAACACGTATGCACATAATAAGTACATTGTAGCAAATGTTTAAGTACAAAGTAGTTCAAGACACCTAATATCAAGTGGGTCCATCATTTTTTATTATACATAATAGAGCACAACAATCTGGTTCAAGAAGTACAATTCCCATTTATTTTTACTATAGGGGAATTGCTTTTTTAACAATAACTTTTTAAACCTTTAATGACTGACCTACATTGACCTCCAAGGTTGTTCACAGCAGCACCATCTTTGATTTTTGAAGTGAATGGCAACGAGGCTGTGAGGGATAGACGTACAGTGTTTTTGGATCATTCTGCAGACAAAACATTGAAATGCATCTTTTCAGATGCCAGTTTAATACCACTTCGTTATTTTGCTAAACTAAATGTAAAAACTAAGTGTTTTTTTTTTTCATGTGCTTGAAGTGCATCTATCTACTTCATCAAAAAGAAGTTTAGCTATACCTAACTTTAAATCATGAGTGCCTTTTCAATGTAGTTTTACAATGTGATTAGAAATGTGCTTTTCAGTACATTTCAATGAAGTTTTCTTAGCAATGTCACACACTGTTCATGTGTGATTTTCCAAAGCAGATTTTCTCCACATTGTTCTTGTTAGTAAGATGAGGCTGCTTCAGAAAGGAAGTCTCTTCTCTTACAATATTCTCTGTATTTTGTACCATCTATTTTCTTCGGTTTTAACAATTCCCAGTTCCTAATGAAAAGCAATCCCACAGCATGATAATCCTACCGCCATACTTCACTGTGAACTATTTTCACATAGTATATATAAACAGTATATACAGTTGTGCTCAAAAGTTTGCATACCCTGGCAGAAATTGTGAAATTTTGGCATTGATTTTGAAAATATGACTGATCATGCAAAAAAAACTGTCTTTTATTTAAGGATAGTGATCATATGAAGTCATTTATCATCACATAGTTGTTTGGCTCCTTTTTAAATCATAATGATAACAGAAATCACCCAAATGGCCCTGATCAAAAGTTTACATACCCTTGAATGTTTCGCCTTGTTACAGACACACAAGGTGACACACACAGGATTAAATGGCAATTAAAGGTTAATTTCCAACACCTGTGGCTTTTTAAATTGCAATTAGTGTCTGTGTATAAATAGTCAATGAGTTTGTTAGCTCTCACGTGGATGCACTGAGCAGGCTAGATACTGAGCCATGGGGAGCAGAAAAGAACTGTCAAAAGACCTGCGTAACAAGGTAATAGAACTTTATAAAGATGAAAAGGATATAAAAAGATATCCAAAGCCTTGAAAATGCCAGTCAGTACCGTTCAATCACTTATTAAGAAGTGGAAAATTTGGGGATCTCTTGATACCAAGCCAAGGTCAGGTAGACCAAGAAAGATTTCAGCCACAAGTGCCAGAAGAATTGTTCGGGATACAAAGAAAAAGTAACCTCAGGAGAAATACAGGCTGCTCTGGAAAAAGATGGTGTGGTTGTTTCAAGGAGCACAATACGACGATACTTGAACAAAAATGAGCTGCATGGTCGAGTTGCCAGAAAGAAGCCTTTACTGCACCAATGCCACAAAAAAGCGTGGTTACAACATGCCCGACAACACCTTGACATGCCTCACAGCTTCTGGCACACTGTAATTTGGAGTGACGAGACCAAAATAGAGCTTTATGGTCACGACCATAAGCACTATGTTTGAAGAGGGGTCAACAAGACCTATAGTGAAAAGAATACCATCCCCACTGTGAAGCATGGTGGTGGTTCACTGATGTTTTGGGGTGTGTGAGCTCTAAAGGCATGGGAATTTTGTGAAAATTGATGGCAAGATGAATGCAGCATGTTATCAGAAAATACTGGCAGACAATTTGCATTCTTCTGCACGAAAGCTGCGCATGAGACACTCTTGGACTTAACAGCATGACAATGACCCTAAGCACAAGGCCAAGTTGACCCTCCAGTGGTTACATCAGAAAAAGGTGAAGGTTCTGGAGTGGCCATCACAGTCTCATGACCTTAATATCATCGAGCCACTCTGGGGATATCTCAAACATGCGGTTCATGCAAGACAACCAAAGACTTTGCATGACCTGGAGGCATTTTGCCAAGACGAATGGGCAGCTATACCACCTGCAAGAATTTGGGGCCTATTACAACTATTACAAAAGACTGCACGCTGTCATTGATGCTAAAGGGGGCAATACACAGTATTAAGAACTAAGGGTATGCAGACTTTTGAACAGGGGTCATTTCATTTTTTTCTTTGTTGCCATGTTTTGTTTTATGATTGTGTCATTATATTATAACCTACAGTCGAATATGAATCCCATAAGAAATAAAAGAAATGTGTTTTGTCTGCTCACTCATGTTTTCTTTAAAAATGGTACATATATTACCAATTCTCCAAGGGTATGCAAACTTTTGAGCACAACTGTATATGACTTTGAATTTTGGCTTAACAAGCTCGGACCGCAAAATCTTTTCCCATTTTGTAGCTAGGTCACTATTATGTTTGTGTTTCCACATGGTGAAGTAATGATTTCTTTTGTGCAGCCCTACACTAAAGGACAGCACTATGCAAACTCTTTATGTGGTCTGGTGTGGGTGTTTTGATGTAGTGTTCATTTTCTGGTAACTCCTGATAATAATACTGCCCACTTGGACATTCAAACACTTAAAAATTGTTTTGTAGGTCACCGTGCCCACAGTTTAAGGCATTTTTTTTTTTACATCTTTGGAATGCTGTTGATTTTCATATTTTTCCACCTGAATAATGATCCGCAACTGGGATTTTTAGTGAGAAATGTGGTAGTTATTTTAATAATTCACAAGAGAGGCAAGGCAACTGTTTTCTCATTAGAGTCCTTTATGTTTGATCGGTGAGCATGTGGATCTGCTGTAACACTATGGTTGAATACTTCAACATATTTCAATTTTATTTTTTTTTATTTTTTTTATACATATATATATTTGAATGTAGGGATGGAAGTCTGTAACATATGAGGATTGGAGAAGGGACTGAATATTTTACCATGTACAGCACGTATTTTCCAGTGTGCATTACTGGGAATCTCTGCAATGATACAGTTCTCAGAAAATGGAGGAATAAGACCTTGTTAACAATAGACAGCTGTGCTGCTGATTCTCTGAGTCACACATTCACTATACATTTTGAAATCTTTTAAATTCTTAAATCAATTTTTAAGTTGTGGAAGTACCATAATGTGTGTACAATAGAGTTGTTGGTGTAACAACCTAAGCAACAATCACTCAATCAAGATGCACTTACACTACCTCTACAGTCAGTTCCATCTAGTTAATAAACTCTCAGTGCAAATGTAAATGCAAATATGTTTTTTTAGACCAAGACCATAATACCATCTTTGTTGTTCACAGAATATAGAACAGGTTTTTACATGTGTCTTTTGTCACTTGACAAAGACTAGCATTGTTGTTCTTTTAGCATTTTAAATACCTCTGTAGTTTAAAGTGTAGGGCTTTACTGGTTGTTTAGATCAGTGTTACTATCAGAAATAATTGGTAATTATTTCTGTAGTTATTAATCAATATTTAAATTAATTAATTGGATCTAACTCATTAAAACCTCATATGGGACTCCAGTAAATGTAGTGTGCTACGTTTAGGAGCAAGTTTGGTTATTAGCAATAATTAATAATTATCAAAGATAATTATTAATTACAAAAATCAATAGAACATTGATGAGAATCAATGTTAGCTTTTTTTTAATCCTTTAAAATCAACACTTATCAAAGATAATCGTTAATTGTTAACATCGATGAAACATTAATTACAATTAACACTAGCTTATTGATCATTCAAATTCAATCAAAGATAATTATCAATTATCAAAAATCAATAGAATATTAATAAGGATTAACATTGACGGGGCACCACCCTGAAATCAGGGACTAATAACCGAATATTAAAACAGTCTCAATATTAGATTGTTTTCTTAGGAAAATCGACATCCGAAGAATATCGATTTTCGGGAAAAAAACAATGAATGAAGGTTTGAATCCGAGCACTGACATCCCGTCAGCATGACACAGGCGTATGCAAAACAAACCAAAACACTTCTCTTTGTAATATAAACAAAGTTTATTTATGCAGTAATATCAATTAATAATTAATACAATGCAGTCAATAAACTTCCGACTTACAACCACAAACTAAACAGTGATATGATTAGATATGGAAACTAAAATAATCCTATAACACATAAGGTGTGTGTGTGACAGTGTGTGTGTGTGTGTGTGTGTCAGTGTGGTTAGTGAGAGAGAGAGAGAGAGAGAGATGATTAAGTGACAGCCCGAAAGCTGATTTCGCGATAGCTGGAGATAAAGCAGCCGTGTTCATCACTCAGAGACGCGGTTTTACGAGCGGAGCTATTATTTGACTCTTTAATGGATGAACTCAGTTGCTGTCTCACCCGCGATGGCGAAAATGCACAACAGTCCAATTTGGTTGGACTACAATACAGCAAAACAAATTCGTGATAATTAATACCCTGAGTATTAATAATTAGCGGACATGGCGGTCCGTAAACTGTACAAGCAAAAAAACCTTGAAACACAAGAATAACACGCTATAATATTCTATCTCTGCCCAGACGTAACATGAGGACACAGGTAGAATGTATTTTCCTCCGTCCTTTAACTTTGACCCGGTTTCTTGAGGCTCGTGTGATGACGAGAAGACGTTTCCTCGCGCTGTCGGCGGGCGGTACGGCTGTTGATTCTCGGCGGGCTGGCGGAGAACTCAGAAATGTCGACTTGATTGAAGATGGAAGAGAAATCTTTAATCTCTTCACTTCTGTAGGCCAACGGATGAAGATGCGAATTGCTCAGTGGTCTCCGGATCTGTTAGAGTGTTCGGTTGAACACAGAGTAATCTCAACTCGTCCAGCGAGATGGAGATTGTATGGCTACAGTTTCAAGTCGGACATTACTTCCTTATGCCACGAGGCTGCACCGGAGAGCAGCAAAAAAACTACGTCCGTATTCGGTGAACTAAGTCGCTGGAAGCAACTTTGGAAGCATTTTCAGAATTATTTGAAGTCCTGATGATGTCATGTTTGAGGGACGTTCTGTTGTGTGCCTCATCCAATAGGAGTTGAGAGCTCGATCCTTTAGAGGGCAAGGCTTCATGGATCTGTAGTCTGTTTTGGACTCCCTTTGTTTGATTTTGGTGTGATTTTTATCAGTAAGATTTACGACTTAGAAGGTGGGGGCTTGAGGAATGTTTTTGACTGTTAGGCCTGCCTTTGTCTTCTATCTGAATACATGAGGCCCAACAAAAGTTAAGGGTTTTCTCCATTGGATCCATAGCATCAGTAACAGGTTAAACATCATGTAGGAGACCGGAGCTAGTTGTCACACGGGGAAGTTGTCACAAGGGCTATATCTCAATAACAATGAGATTTGGAGTCAAATGTCCAACTGAGCAAATATGTGTTTTCTTTAGCAGAGGTTAATGTTGGTTTTAAACACCTAGTTCAATTAGATTATTTTTTTTTCTTTCTTTTTCTTTTGTGAATATCCAAAGTAAATGTTTGTTTATCATATTTTTGTAATACAGTGGCAAGAAAAAATATGTGAACCCTTTGAAATTAGCTGGGTTTCTGCATTAATTGGTCATAAAATGTCATCTCTTCTTCATCAATGTCACAAGTATAAACAAACACGATGTGCATAAGCTAACAACACACAAACAATTATAATCTTTCATGACTTTATTGAACACTCCCATTAAACATTCACAGTGCTGTGGAAAAAGTAAGTGAACCCTTGGATTTAATAACTGGTCAATCCTCCTTTGGCAGCAATAACCTCAACCAAGTGTTTCTAGTAGCTGTTGATTCGACCTGCACAAAGCTCAGAAGGAATTCTGGACCATAGAACTGCTTCAGCTCAGCCATATTCTTAGGATGTCTGGTGTGAACAGCTCTCTTGAGGTCATTCCACAGCATCTCTATTGGGTTAAGGTCTGGGCTCTGACTGGGCCACTCCAAAAGGTGGATTTTTTTTTTTTTTAAGCCATTCTGTAGTGGAATAGTTTTGATGTTTAGGGTCATTGTCCTGCTGCATCACCCAGCTTCTACTGAGCTTCAGGTGGCACACAGCCACCCTGACATTATCCTGTAGGATACCTTGATAATCTTGGGAATTCATTTTTACCTTGATGCTCCCTCCACTCATTTCACCGTTGAGATGATGTTTTCATGTTGGTATGTGGTGCCCTTTTTAAGCCATATGTAGCGCTGCATGTTCTTCCTGAACAATTCAACCTTTTTATCAGTCTACAAAACATTTTCCCAGTAGAGTTATGGAGTCTCAATGTGGTCTTTGGCAAACTTCAGGCATGAAGCAATATTTTTGTTGGAAAGCAGTGGCTTCCTTCGTGGTGTCCTGCCATGGACATCATGCCTGTTTAGTGTTTTCCATATAGTAGACTCATAAACAGAGATGTTAACCAGTTCCATTGATTCCTTCAAGTCTTCATCTGTCCAGCTGTGGACAGATGAATATCTAAGATTTTCGAGATAACTTTGTAACCCTTTCTAGCTTTATGCAAACAACTATTCTTGATCGTAGGTCTTCTGGGAACTCTTTTTTTTTTTGCAAGACATGGTCCCATCAACAGATGCTTCTTGTGAATATCAAGCTCCAAATGTTTGATCGCTTTATATAAGTCAATGTAGCTCTAACCCACACCTCCAATCTCGTTTCATTAATTGAATGCCAGGTTTGCCAACTCCTGACTCTAAATTAGCTTTTGTTGATATCATCAGCCTAGGGGTTTACATACTTTTCCCATCCTACACTGTGAATATTTGAATGATGTATGCAATATGTATAAGAACAATTCAATTATTAGTGTGTTATTAGTTAAAACAGATTGTGTTTGTTCATTATTGTAACAGATGAAGATCAAACCAGATTTTTAGACAAGTTTATACATACAGTAAATGCAGGCAATTCCAAAGGCTTCACATAATTTTTTCTTGCAACTGTAGGTCTTAGGTAAATAAACAAACATAATAAAACCACACTGGCATACATCAAGACATTAATGGTCAATATTAGTATGAAGGTAGATTTGAAGCCAGATTTTTATGTTTTTAGGGCAAAAGTATTTTTCATGGAAGTCAAGTCTGGGTATGTTGTCACATTTTTATCAGGGAAGGTTGTCACATGTGTTTTAAATGTCATAAATATAAAAACATTATCAATTATAATATATATATATATATATATATATATATATATATATATATATATATATATATATATATATATAGTTTTGCACATTTGCACCTGTGCCTCAGGTCAGTCCAAATTGAATTGAATGACTTTCCTGTCAAAGATACTTGGCATTTGGATGAGTGGCATTTGAATGGCTGGTTTTCAATGGAAACAAAAAAGATAAAGCCAACAAAATATCTGAGGTTTTAACTGCATCTCCTGCAATATAGAAATAGGTTGATAACTTTTTCTTGTTAAATTAGTTTTCAGAACACAGGTTTATCCCTAGTTACTTGGCGTCCTATGTGGTTTTTAAAACGATTAGTTTACCTTAAATATCCTAGTTTAACATCACTCTATAGGATTTAGTTAAGCTGTTCAGACGACATAAACAGCATTTGACAACAATGTTGTATTTGAATCTTTGTTTGCATTCTGGGTTTGTTTATCGTGTCTGCATGGCACAGCAAGCTCATCAAATGCAGTTGGACATGTATCGTGAGAAATAACAGTGCTGTGGTTGGTAAGCTGAAGAACTGACTTCTTGCCAATCCCACAGTAATGAGCTCAAATAATGCTCAAGGTAATGTGTTGCAAAACTATTGTTTACATGACAGTGGCAACTATTGAAATAACATCCTGACATACTGTAGGGTTCCAAATGTCTTTTACCAAATTTAAAATATATAAACAATATTTTAGGATTTTGAAAAATGTAAAAAAAAAAAAAAAAAAAAATTGTACATTCGGCGACAGGAGGTTCAAAGTTCTGCTGCTGAAATCGGCGAAATTTGAACTACTGTCCCCAATGGCCAAAGATAGAATTGTTTTGACCAGTTTCCGGGTGAAATATCTATAAGGTGGAGCCAAATGCGAGTTGTGTTTTAGTTGTAAATGATGCAATATTGTCGTCAACAGGAATGCATATTTTATTTGCCATACACCCTAACCCAAACCCCAACCAAAAATGAAACCTCTGAATCCTGCTCACTATTGTTTACATGAACACGATTACATTCTGGTTTCCGTTTGACCAGAAATCTTGTCTCGGAGAGAACATGATTACTTCCTGGTGTCCAAGGGACCAGAACCAGACTGGTCTCATGAACATTACGTGACCACGGCAATATTTTTGCAAAATGAAAATACGTGCGTTATTACATGTTTCACTGCGGTTTCCAAGTGAAATGTCCAGCGGGTGGCGCCAAAAGGGAGTAAAATTATGTTGTAATCAGATGAGGTTTTTAAGGTGAACATAAGATGGATGTTTTAATTAGTAAAATGTACCTCCTTAACCTAAAACTTCAGCCTAAACCTAATCAATAGTGACCTAAAAGATAAATAAGAGGTCAACAAAACAGACATCCTTACCCTAAACCAACACCTAAACCTAACTGATAATGTCCAAAGACAAAATAAGAAATGAAAAGCAAATTTTAGGAAGCAACCACGTCATTTCGTGTTGCTTCTATGACACTCTCGTCTCATGCGTCAGCTTGCGTGCTTGACTGGTCTCAAGCCTCGGCTGATATCAAACACAACATAAAGAAAGATAAAACTGGTCATGATGCATTTTGCAATTACTCAAAAATTTGCCAGTTGCCCCAAGCTGGTCTCAAACCAGAAAGCTTTGATCTCCATAGCACACAGGTATGGTGCACCTTAACCACATTGCCAAAGAAACATACCAAGTTGAGAGTCATCAGGTTTTGAATTTTAAAAAAAGTATTCAAAATGGTGGAAAGTCGCAGTATGCTTCACAACTTTCCGTTCTACAGTTCAGGGTGCTATCTACTGCATCACACAGCCACAAAATGGCCATTCAACAAAGGGACATACCGAGCTAAGAGGAATCACACAAGTGTGGGTTATTTTTTTTAAAATAGGTGGCACTGTCTCCAAACATTTAAGGTATATTCAGGACATAATATCGAAGATGCATAACAATTTTCTTTTACAGTCAACAATGCATTCAATAGATATATGTCCACTTTCAACAAAACATATATATCAGAAGAGCAATTAAAATAAGAAGTGGAATAAAAAGAATACCTGCAAGCAGAAATGATCAGGAACAAGCACAGAAATCATTCAGGAAGCAAAATACAAAATGCTCTAGTACAACAGAAATCTTTCCAAATGACTTGCTCAGGTGGGGATTCAAACCCAACTCCTTTTGAACTACAGAACAGCATACTAACAGACTAAACCACTCAGCTGACATAGTTAGTGGCAAAGAGACATTTCAAGGTTAGAGTCAGCACACAAGTGTGGATTATATTTTGGACTATAGGTGGCACTGTTTGTAAACTGCTCAGTTATCTTCAGAACATAATGTCAATGATGCATACCAAATTTCTTTTAAATCTGACAATGCTTTTAAAAGATATGTTATTTTATAATAAAATTCACTTTGGCTGAGGGACAGTATGGCTGATATGAGAAAATCTGGTATTGTTGAAATCCTCATGATCCACAGAATCCGTAGACACCAACCTCATGATTAGGCCAAACGGTTCAAAAGTTATGGGCAAAAATAGCACTTTTGACCCATAGGTGGCGCTGTCGCCAACCTTTGCATGTACCCCCGGGTCATGGTTGTGATGAAGCATACCAAGTTTCGTTTTAATATGACAAACTGTTGCAGAGATATAGCCTTCAGTGCTTGGCCCCTAATAAAGTCATAATCAGCCGTTATAGTCGTGATTTGTGTGAAAGTGAATTAAACGTACAGTTGTTGTATCACCTCTAGTGTTTCAGCAGGAACCTGCGACGAAACGTAGAATTCAGCACTTAAAAGCCAGTTTGCAAATGTAGTTATAGTAATGTTCATTCTATGAGGCTAGGTTGACCAGAACCGATATCTCTGAGATTGCTCATGCAATGCATGTTGATTCTACATCACTTTTGTATCCTTAGTTAATGTTGAAATCACATTGAAATTTCAACAACAACAAAAAATCAATGTTCAGGCATTGAATCAGTGTTGGAATCTGATGTTGATTCTACATCACTTTTGTTGAATTAACATTTAATTTCAACAAAGATTCAATGTTTATGGAAGTTATTGTATCAGCTTTAGAATTAAGACAATATGCTATCAGTAGTGCCAGCGGGAAAGGTCAACACCTTTGAAAAAAAGTAAAATGAAGAAATATTAATTGCTCTACTATTTCTAGGTGACTTATTAATTTTAAGCAAATTTGTGATATTGACTGTGTTAACTCTTTTGTACATAAGACAGCCAAACATTCAATAACATTACAAGATTCTCTGTCACATTGGATGGGTTTTAGGGCCTCACAATTAATCAAATAAATAATCAAGATACCAACTGCAGCTACTACAGTTACAGCATTCCATCGTTCTACACCTGTTGTGAAAAAAACTGTATTAACATCATTTTTATTATACTGTATACAGTATAATAAAAACTATGTTATTACAGTTTATATATATATATATATATATATATATATATATATATATATATATATATATATATATATATATAATATTAGCAAACTATAGTTTTGGCAAGTCATTTAGGACATCTACTTTGTGCATGACACAAGTAATTTTTCCAACAATTGTTTACAGTCAGATTGTTTCACTTTTAATTGACTATATCACAATTCCAGTGGGTCAGAAGTTTACATACACTACTGTGCCTTTGAGCAGCTTGGAAAATTCCAGAAAATGATGTCAAGCCTTTAGGCAATTAGCCAATTAGCTTCTGATAGCCTAATAGAAGTCAATTGGAGGTGTACCTGTGGATGTATTTTAAGGCCTACCTTCAAACTCAGTACCTCTTTGCTTGACATCATGGGAAAATGAAAAGAAATCAGCCAAGACCTCAGAAAAAAAAATTGTGGACCTCCACAAATCTGGGTCATACTTGGGAGCAATTTCTAAATACCTGAAGGTACCACGTTCATCTGTACAAACAATAGTATGCAAGTATAAACACCATGGGACCACACAGCCATCATACCGTTCAGAAAGGAGACGCATTCTGTCTCCTAAAGATGAATGTAGTTTGGAACGAAAAGTGAAAATCAATCCCAGAACAACAGCAAAAGACCTTTTTAAGATGCTGGAGGAAACAGGTAGACAAGTATCTATATCCACAGTAAAATGAGTCCTATATGGACATAACCTGAAAGGCTGCTCAGCAAGGAAGAAGCCACTGCTCCAAAACCACCATAAAAAAGCCAGACTACAGTTGCAAGTGCACATGGGGACAAAGATCTTACTTTTTGGAGAAATGTCCTCTAGTCTGATGAAAATAAATTGAACTGTTTGGCCATAATGACCATCGTTATGTTTGGAGGAAAAAGGATGAGACTTGCAAGCCGAAGAACACCATCCCAACCGTGAAGAATGGGGGTGGCAGCATCATGTCGTGGGGGTGCTTTGCTGCAGGAGTTACTGGTGCACTTCACAAAAAACTGGCATCATAAGGAAGGAAAATTGTGTAGATATATTGAAGTAACATATCAAGACATCAGCCAGAAAGTTAAAGCTCGGTTGCAAATGGGTCTTCCAAATGGACAATGCCCCCAAGCATACCTCCAAAGTTGTGGCAAAATGGCTTAAGGACAACAAAGTCAAGGTATTGGAGTGGCCATCACAAAGCCCTGACCTCAATCCAACAGAAAATTTGTGGTCAGAACTGAAAAAGCATGTGCGAGAAAGGAGGCCTACAAACCTGACTCAGTTACACCAGTTCTGTCTGGAGGAATGGGCCAAAATCCCAGAAACTTATTGTGAGAAGCTTGTGGAAGGCTATCCAAAACGTTTGACCCAAGTTAAACAATTTAAAGGCAATGCTACCAAATACTAACAAAGTGTATGTAAACTTCTGACCCACTGGGAATAAAAGCTGAAATAAATCATTCTCTCTACTATTATTCTGACATTTCACATTCTTAAAATAAAGTAGTGATCCTAACTGACCTAAGACAGGGAATGTTTTCACAAATTTTTCAGGAATTGTGAAAAACTGAGTTTAAATGTATTTGGCTAAGGTGTATGTAAACTTCTGACTTCAACTATATATATATTTATTTTTTTATCCTCATGCGACCACCCAGCCTCATGTGAGGACTTGCTATTTTGGATTCGCTATACACAACGCATAATTTAAATTAATTTAAACCCATTGCATATTGTTCAGGACACTCTAGGGAGTCATTTAAGGGTTAAACTTCTGATGCATGGAGTCACATGACCAAGCAGCATGGCGTCGATTTCTGTGAACTGCTTCTATGGGTGCAGTGCTAACAAAAGTGCTTCTGGTAAGGAATCTCTTTAAAAAAATTCACTGAAACCTGTTTGTTTGTAAAGAGTAGCATCTCTAGTTTAGTTTGATATGCTGCTTAAAATATTTTGTTCATTTTTTATGCTTTGGCGCACTGATAAACACGAAGTACTTGGATGAATGCTGTAGAGCGGTTTTCTGACAAACGTTCCGAAAACATGTTCGTTATTTTGAATAACTTTTCACAGTAACAAATCTGTGGGCCATTTCGCTTCATTTTAATCTAAATTTAGATTTAATCTTTTATATTTGTGTTTGTTAATACTGTACAATAAGGTGCTATTCATTAACATAAGTAAATGCATTCCTATATATTTACTCTGTATTTTCTCATTGAGAATAAATGTATTCATCCAAAAAGCTGAAAAATATTGCTTTCAGAGGCTTTATATGGAGTTAGGATAAGAATAAGCTGCATTTCAATCTGTTCTGAGACCAGTGCAGACAGGCAGCACACTGGAGGTTAAGTCATTCACTAAATAGGGAGCAAGAGTGCATCCTATATCTCTCCTAAAATCCAATGAAAAGTTAAGTTTCAGGCTGCAGATGATGTTTGGACCACTCAACATGTTTGGCAGGCATGGGACAATGGTAATCAGTACATAGATTCAGAATTTTATTTTTACATGATTGGCAGTGATTTGATGATGTTGGCCATTACTTTGAATCAAAATTATGTATTCATCTTTCTAGAAAATCATATACACATATATACACAGTATATATATTTATTTATTTTTGCAGCAGTAGCAGAGGAGCATTAACCAATCATGTGCATTGCTTGTTTGTTTGTGTGTGTGTGTGTATGTAATTCAAAATTTGAATAACAGATTTGTTTTTCATGCTGCTAAGAGGGCCAATGTGAACTTGAGCATTTAGACACTTTTTTGATTTACTGTTGTATAAAATAACAATAAAGCAATTCAGAAACAGTTCTCAGCTTGTTTTGGATGTGTAGCCTAAAGAATATGACATGCAGATACCCTAGACCCTTAACAGAATTTACATGAATAAATATTTTATTGTAATGTAAAATAATGCAAATTCTATTAATCAAAATGAATCAGAATTACAGTATAAAGGGAAACAATCGACAAGTATGATTTTGGTCATAATCGTGGAGCCCTAATGGTTTTGCACAAACTTGACTTGTGATACTTGTGCCAGCTCAAGTGCATACTGTCATTAAAGCAAAAGAGGGACATACCAAATACTAAGATGCTATGCAATTAAAAGGTTTGTATGAAATTAGAAAAGAATGCAAAATACAAGCAATCTAGTGGCCTTAGTCTTTTGGACCCCTTCATCAAGTGCAGAGTAATATCAGCTGATTACTAGATGTTTGGATCTTAAAAACCCTTATATAATTTAGATATTTATTAGTATTTGAACACACACAAACCAAAAACTTGTGATCCGATTGAGTAAGGTAATGTAAAAACATACAGTGCATATTGAAGCAGCACTGCCTCCCTCTGAATATTATTATATTATAATATATTACACTCACTGTAAGAGATCTGTCATAGTTAATAGACCATTTCAACAAGAATTAGGAGGACACACAATATATCAATTAAATATATACTTTATTTCTTCATATTTTATTATTGCATTACATTATAAAAGACAATGCAATATTGCTTTAGATTTCAGCTATATAAATAAACTCCATGCAATAAAATGAGCCTAGTATTGACATTTGTTAAGGGTAATTGCATTGCATTGATATCCTTCCTGACTGTAAGAGACATGAGGTAACTTTGGGACTTTTTCCAAGGGTGAGATATAATTAAAAACTGTCCCTCAGCTTGCAGATGAAAGATTCAAAGGAAATGATTTCGATGAAGCATTGGGAGGTGTGGTCAAGTGGAGTTTTATGACATTGATCTCATGCAGAGGTGAAAAGGCACTGGCTGAAACAAGAGGTGTTGAACCTCATTTTACTCGTGCATCTCATCCTATAATATCAGCCCTTGCAATACTATGCTATAGTATCACATGAATTACTATTAAATTACTTGCCCATACTGCATCACTGTAAAAATTGACATCTAACAGCATGTGTCTAATAGATACAAAAAACATTTCCAAGCCAGCAAGACAGATGGGGAATTGATTTTCTGAAACTCTCAGTGTGGATCTCATATTCTTCAGAAATATTACGCAAATACTTGTTAACACATGATCAAATCAGGCACTGTATCATGTCATGTGAAACAAGTCTGACAGACAAGAGTTTTATGAGAAACCAGGAATGATTTTTCATCAGCCTGGTACCCTTTGAATAATACACCACATATCATATAATGCATTACAAGAAGTACTCAAAAGTAATGGTACTTGCTGATAACTTCCTGAGCATGAAATGGTCCTGAAACTCCAGTAATTAATTCCTCAAAATCTTCCATCTCCTATGCATTTTTACACAGAAGCATAAAGAAGAAACACAGTATGGGGTGTCCAGACACATTAAACAGTGAACAGCTCTCAAAGTGTGTCGGTGCTGGGGACATAACTCTGGAACACTGGAACAGATTGTGACAGTAATGACTGTAGGATGTTTATGCAGCTGAGTATAACATTCTTTGAAAAGAATACAAATTAAAAAGAAAATGCAAGGATAAACCTGATACCCAAGAAAATGCCTTGTAAATGCAAGTATGGATCTCACAAATCAGACCAAACCATTCCTAGGGCTAGTATAGTATACGTTCTGAATATTACAAAGACTTTAATGGGTTTTTTATTTATGATAATCTAGTTTCCTATGAGTGTATCATTAGAATAATTTTGCAATCCTAACTTGTCTCGGGACTCGTGAGTATGCAAACATTATGACAGATGTTTTCTTTTCTTTAATTTTTTTTATTGTTTTTTTTCTCTCCTCTTTTCTCCCCAATTTGGAATGCCCAATTCCCAATGCGCTCTAAGTCCTCATGGTGGCATAGTGGCTCGCCTCAATCCAGGTGGCGGAGGACGAATCTCAGTTGCCTCCGCGTCTGAGACCGCCAATCCGCGCATCTTATCACATGGCTTGCTCAGCGCGTTACCGCGGAGACATAGCTTGTGTGGAGGCTCACGCTATTCTCCGCGACATCCACACACAACTCACCATGCGCCCCACCGAGAGTGAGAACCACACATTATAGCGACCATGAGGAGGTTACCCCATGTGACTCTACCCTTCCTAGAAACCGGGCCAATTTGGTTGCTTAGGAGACCTGACTGGAGTCACTCAGCACGCCCTGGATTCAAACTCGCGACTCCAGGGGTGGTAGGCAGTGTCAATACTCGCTGAGCTACCCAGGCCCCCATTAAGACAGATGTTTACATATTGTCTCTGATTTGTAGCAAAAACGGCATTTGCATTGGTAAGTTTCAATGAATCAGTTCAAAATTATGCAGCAATTTGTTTGTGTCATCAATCAAAAAGGTTTACATAAGTCTCTGCGTGGAAAGTTTCATATATTAAGATGTTTTGGTAAAATGTAGGTAAATATTGCTGTTGTATTGTTATATTGTGCCTTTAAATGAAAATAATTAAATATCATTGAGCTCATTTAGTGAAAAACCGTGTGCAATTTGGTTGAAATGATGGTTGTTCTGACAAAAAAAAAAAAAAAAAATCACCTTTTAAGCCATTTCAGTGCAAAAACATAAATGTAAGATATATACTGACTATCATCCAAAGGCTTAAATACATACAGTATATATACAGCACATATATATATATATATATATATATATATATATATATATATATATATATATATATATATATTTAGCTATAATGATATAAAGTTTTTCAGCCCTAAACTTTACATAAAAGACATGCTCTTGTGTTTAGGGTAATTAAGCAATATGCACCATAGTTCATCTGTGCAAAATTGTCCCTTTTTTGCTTTTCGTTGTGTTTTAGAAACTCTAAATTAAATACATTTTAAAGATAAATTCACATCGAAGCAGTAAATATAATAATTTAGATAAATTAGTCTATATACATTTATAAAGACATCCTTTGTAGGATAATTTTTAAGACTGTTAGCAGTGCATAATTATCAGTGCAAAACAATTATACAATTTGGGAAATAACAGGTAGAAAATTAAGTTATAATAATTAGGCTACATATTCACAATGCCCTTTGGGAGGTTGCAGAACAAGGAAAGGAGATCTAAATGCATAGTTACAGTAAATTATTTCAGGGAACAATTTTGAATTTCTCTTCCCTGCTGCATGTGTTCAATACAAACACAATGCCCACAATGAGTCGGTGATAGAGTGATAATGTGCATGAGAATATGGTTTAGCTCAGTCTGTGCTGTTTGTAGACCAGTCATATGGCAGATAGCTCACTTTGGTATTTCCTTGCGACATTAGGGCTTGTAGACTCCTCTTCTTTCGTGACGCTCCCATGTGATCAAACACCCAATTCAGCAGCTGCAAAAAAATAAAAAATAAACATTGCTAACTGATCATGTGCAACATTAAAACAAATTCTGACATCATTTACTCACCCACATGTAATTCTTAACCCCTATGACTTTCTCTATTGCATTAAGCACACAAAAAATATCTAAAAGACTGGACAACTTTGATCATCTTTTGATGGTGCTTTTGTATCTATTTTTGGGCCTTCACAACCTCTGCTCCCCATCCACTGTCATTGCATGAAAAAAAGAGAAGCTTGGACATTCTGCCAAATATCTCCTTTTGTGTTCCATGGAAGAAAGAATGTCACACAGGTTTGGAACAGCAGGGTGAGTAAATAACAGAATTCAAGAGCATTTAAACATTGTTAACATAACACAAGAATATCTTCCATGTGCATACATGGAAATTGATATGACTAAATATTTTAGTAATACCTTTTCATCAGTGCCTCCAAAGTCTGCCTTGTACCATTTGAATATCTGGCTGAGTTTCACCTCTCTTCTCCCACTGTCAATCATGCAGCCGTCATCATTCTCCAAGAATGCTTCCGCAGCAGCACACAGCTGACTATCAATGTCCTGATGTGACACATGCATGATGATGTTAGTGTAAAAACATAATTTGCTTCCCATTCTTAGAAAAATGTGTTTGTAGATAGAATTCTAAATGAGAATAATTTTGGCAGTAACCTGTGGTGTGTAAGTCTTGATTGGAGGGCAGCCCTTTGCACCACAGTTCAACGCAAAATGAATGAGAGGCTCAACATCAGGAAGCGCCACCTAATGGATGAGCACACACATAACTGATGTATTTACTAATGGCCTTTACAACTATCCTTTTTCCTGTCTGGAGCAATTTTAAGTTGAAAATAGGTAAAGAACAGAACATCATGTGATATTAAACATGCTAAAAATATAGTAAAGTTGTACCTTTTTTTTTATTTTTATTTTTTATTACAACATTTCTTCCTCCCTGAAGTAAAAACTAAAAAATTATGCACTTGTTTTTTACCTGTAAATTTCACAATTACATCAGTCATTTGCATATGCAAATAAGCACATTTATGTTAACTTCACTTCAGTAAAAACCTACACTTCTATAAGTTGAAACATAAAGAAATTATGAGAATGTGTCATGTATTGAGGGGCAGATTGCTGACGTCTGGTGAAAAGAACATGTCATAACAATAATTGCCAGTAGATGGCTGCAGAGACTGTGTGGTCTGATTACCTGTTATTAACTTCACACTAATCACAAGTTATGCATTTGGATATATATTAAGACAGCATTTTAAACAATTATTTGTCAAAGTTTAGCATTTTTCCTCATTGTTTTGAAATGTGTTTTTTGCAATAATGTGACATTACTGTATGTTTACTGTCAAACCTGACCATGGTGATACAAAGAGAAGACCCAGAGTAAGCATTTTGTTATCAGTTATTTATTTTACATTAAATAACTAAATTAATGTAAATTAGTTTACTTAAGTTTCTTTGTTTCCATAACAGAAAGATGCAGTGTTTTGTCTGGAAGGTGTGGGAGCTTATACAATGGGGTCAGACTCAGCAGAGTCCGAAATTAACTTTTTAGCCCATCAGCCAAGGTGGCTGGTAGATGAAAAAATGTACCAGCCAATCAGATTTTTCACTATCCAATTTTTTAATTTTTTAATTTTTTATTGCATTTTACAAGTGGATTTTACAGACATGAGAGACAAATAAACAATAGTGTAAGCATGTTTAAAAATTAACTTGAAAAAAAACCCGAATTGTATTGTTTTTATTATTTGAGAAATATTTAATAGACAGTCTTATTTTTCAGATTATTCACTTACTACAACGGAAAATCAATTTGTATTTTAAACTACATCACTACTGTCATATGAACGAGTGAGTCTCATTAGCCTTAAGTACACATAACACAGTAAAAGTTCTTGGTTTACTTAGAGTGAGTAAATTTAAATTTAGTTAGCTCCAACTGATTCATATGTCTTTTTGATTCACTAAAAATAATCTGTTCAAAAGAATAATTTGTCATAGCGCTTTATGTCTCATCTCGAGCTGTAGATACAATAGCAATGAGGGTTGCTGCGGTGCTTAATAGTAATACAGGAAACACTAAAAGTATTTTAGTCTGGTTTTCTGCCCGCATTGCCGAAAGAATGAACACTATAGAACCGTTAATGAAACAGAATGTCATGAAAATCAGTCGGTTTGATTCATAATTTGATTCAGAGAACTTGTAATGTGTGGTGGTAGCGGGTAATTAAAACATACTCGCACATCCACTGGAAATCCAAGAATGGTTCCTCCCTTCATCCTGATGGCATGAATGCTCCTACTGCTTTCATCTTGCATCTTGAAATCTACTTAGCCCCGCTCACGATGCCAGAGAGCTGCCGTTGTTGTATCGAATTGTGTTCCCCATCGGAATCTGTTTCCCCCTATCCCTGATAGGGTATGGTGTTATGGTTATGGTTATGGTTAGAGTAGGTAGGGTAGTGTAGAGTTAGGGTAGGTATGGGTACGGTAGGGAAGGGTTAGGCTTTGGTTTGTGCATGGGGGAACGCATTCTGACAGCGGAGAATGTTACCGTCAGATACTGTTCCCCCCATACAGATCTGCTGCGGGGAAACAGATCACAATGGAGAAACAGAGTTCGACACAACACCGTGTATTGTCTATTAGCTTTCAGTACACAAGCAAAGCTATCATCTTAAATATGCATGATTACAGTTGTAAATATGCCAACTTAATTTTCAAATGCCCAAATTATACAAACAGTGTTGATCTTTTAAACTTTTGCTTAAATATAATGATGTGATGAAAGCACTGAATCCACCTTCGTTCATCACGTGCCAGTGGACACACAGCATTGACACTATCGATGAGCAGCGGGACTACTAGCTAATAAGAGCCGTTCTATGTAAACACCTGTGACCTTACAGACTTTAGGCCTGTAGAGCCCCTTGAGGACGAAACTGGAATGTGTAAAATTATTTTACAATCTGATACAGATAGAAAGGTAAAAAGCGCCTGCCAGAGTGGCGTGTGACACTGCGAATTTCACTGGCCGAATAGAAAATTTACCTGCATTTGGCGCTTGGCGGGTCTTAATTTCGGACCTGGAGACTCAGACTTTTTTTTTGTTCTTTGATCTGTTTGACTGCGAACAGCAAAGGTGTTGTTTTTTTGTTTTTTTTAACGACCACTTAAAACTCATCAAATCAAGTCCAATTTTATTTATTTTGTATTAATTTTTTTTATGTTCAGATTGCAAGTCTACGAAAAGTAACAAAGTCTTGTAAAACTCAGATTAAGGAAACCATTTTTATTAAAAAACACATCTGAAATCAGTCAAATATGACCAAAAAGCCCAGGGCTGCGTTTCCGAACGTTCTTAACGGTTAAGAGCGTTTTCTGAGTGATTTTACGAACGTTCGTTATTTTTTACGTGCGTTTCCCAAAACTGCACTTAACGTGAACGTATGAGGACACGCTTTAAGTGTTACTTAAGAAAGTCGCTGTACATGTGACAGTGCTGAAATGTGACTGTATAGTGCTATTCGTCATTGTAACTTCATTATATTTGTGAGTAACTTTACAATAATTTGTAATTTACCTCGCTAAAATTTTTTTACAATTATTTTCTTAAATATTCAACCTAATTAACCACATACATATTTTACAATATTTTTATTTACAATAAATTTGTGTGGAACGATCTTTTTCTTTTACACAATCTGCTTCCATAATCAGGTGTGCATGTGTAATATTTCGTTTTCATAAATTACTCTTGATATAAAAGCTTCCAGGATTAGTGAAGACAGTGGAGGCCTGTTTATGATCCTGCTAATTACAAGCATTCGTTAAATATTACGAGGTACAACATGTTATCATGCAGCGCAAAATAATGAGACGTTTGGAAGATGCAATTAAGGGACATTCATTAATAAAGCGGAGGTCTGCTCTTTACTCCCAAAAGTGATAACGGTGACTAACACTAATTAATCTATTTATCCATTTAGACTATTTATTTTATGCAATTCATTATTATTATTATTATTATTAGACTTGTCTGTTAAAATACAAATAAATAAAACACATATATCATATATCCTGATATTAAAGTCTCAGCATAAAGTGTAGCTATTGGTATATAAATTGTTTGATGTGTAATTTGCGATTATCCTGCAGGTGTCTGCATAAGTCTATGTGCTTACGATGCTCTTAGCGCTGTATGATTACTCTAGAGCACTTGTAAATCTTAAGTTATGATGCTTTTGGGAAACGGTCTGCAAAACTAAGATGAATCGTAAATTGGATTATACGATCGATTAAGGCATATGATGCTTTTGGGAAATGAGGCCCAGAAAGGTTAAGAAATGTACTAAACAAAAACAATACTACTTTTTAGTAACATACTTCTTTTTTATCAAAGTACCATTTAATACAATAAAAAGTTCTCAATGTGTATCTTTAACAACACATTGTCATATGAAATGAAAGTAATAGTTTAGTGGATATGTCAAGAACTACCTCTACCAATTCAGTCAGTGAGTGAGATACTCAAAGCTGTAACTTATGAGTTTGTTTTTTCTTCGTTCAACAAATGCAGGTGTTCAAGAACAATTAACAGAACTGAAGTCATGAAAATCATTCAGTTTTAGTATATTGGAACAGGTTCTTTGTTACCAACCATGAATATAACAACATAAGCCATAAGAATATAAATAAGCATCTATGGTAGAATGAGAATACTGTATATTAAGTGAGAACAAATCACACAGTCTCTGCCTGGAATACCTGCAGTCGAGGGTCGTTCTTTGAAAAGGGCTTCAGGAGTTGTGCCACGCCCTTTCGATTTCCTCTGAGCACTCCATTTTCAATATCCTGCAGTGTGAATACTTCACCACCAATGAGGTAGCTCACATAGTTAAAGAACTGTAAGATCAGAAGCATCAAAAGTATTTGATTTATTTCACTTTCTATTTTTGATCAAAACACCAAAATCAAGTCACAAGAACTTTTTCATCAGTGATCAAGAGCTGGGCGTCTTCTCTTACCCGGTACCTTTGCCATAGGTTTTTGGGAAAGCCCAGGTGCAGGTTGCCGTGGATCACGAGGGAGTTGTAGATGTTGATAAAGAAGGCCAGTTTCTCTTCACGACTCAGGGACAAAAGCTCCACGCGCTGAAGTTTGACGGCTAGCTCACAGTACCGCTCGAAGTACAGGCTCTGAGACATGGCCTTGTAATCAACTGTCTGGTCGAAGGTAAAGACCCAGATGGTCAGGACACGTACCTTTCTTATTTAAAACATAATGTGGTGAAACGCTCCTTGTGTCCTTCACCCACCACAAACATCAATCATTTGATTGCATGTAGCATACTTAATCATGGAAAATTAATTCAACATGGTCTTGCATCTATTTGATATGCAGTAGGTGTGTGAGGAGATGGTGAAATGGTGCATTACCTTGCCATCTTTAGAGAGATGATCAGAGTAGAGTTTCAGGATCTGATTCCTCAGCGCTTCAGAGAGATCACAAGCTGTGTAAGGCAAGTGTCACAAATAATGAGTATAACAAGAACGATTGAAACAACTGAACACAAAGAACCATAGTTGCAGATGGTTCATTGTTAGTCCATTATGTAAGCGAACCAGGTTTACATTTCCTGAAGGAAATTCCAGTGCAACAAAAGAATAGTGTTAAATTTAGTTTAGATTTTAGGATTTGTTATGCGGAAATTGAATGCGGCATCAGAGCCGCTTTGCCATTGACATCTATAGAGCGCAACAGTGCCTGCCCACTTTCTAAGCCATCTGAGATCCAGAAGTATTCTTCCCATTAATTTTTTCCATGAATGAATTGAAGACTGCGTTCCAAATGGGATAAATGAGCCTCTGAAGTGCACTTCTAAGGGAGAACAATCATGATAGTCATGCTGTAAGATCACTTCAAACATAATTTCCATTAAAAATGACTTAAAAGGAGAATTCCAAATAACTTATTTTTGAGCTCCACACCTTTCAGCCCTCCAAAGCTCTCATAGTGGAAAGTTAAGTTCTCAAAGGGAATATGGCATAGGGATGGTCTCTTCTGAATGGATCGCACTCTAAGAACTTACCGTCTTGCATGAGGGCATGAACTACAGTCCCATAAAGCATTGCAAATGATGTAATCAAATTAAAAATGGTGGAAAACTATACATCTATTAATGGATTAATAATACCTATAGAATAAATATATTTTTATTTAATTGCAAATTATCAAGATATTTGTAAAGATACAAGCAGTTTAATGGTGTCATGGATTGTGTCATTCACAGTGCACCATGCATGTGGGTACTTGTTTGGCACACTTTGTTTGCAGTGATTCTCTGATTGGTGGTTAGTTACCCTTTAGGATAATGAATAACGTAGTTCTTTACCAGAAATTCTGCTTTTAAATGTAACTTTTTCTAAATGAAGACAAAATAATGTGGACTAGCTGTTTCAACAGAAGAATATAGCATCGATTAACAACACTGGAGCTCATGGTAGGTCTGTCTTTAATGGTTTGTAAGTTACCACTGAAAATCTATTCCCCTATGGAAAAATTAAGGGGATTTTTACTTCTGAAGGCTGACTGTTGTGCTCTATTGTTTTCAGTCGGCTGTGCACAAGAATCAACACATAATGTGACAGTCTTCATGGTGTTAGGGCATCTATAAATAGTTAAAAAGATGCAAGGAAGACAAGATCCATCACAGTTCTGTATGCAAATATTATGGCCCTTTACTGATGTTGTTCCAAATCTGAATGATCACAGTGCAGTGTGCAGTGATCACAAAAGGAGATGTTAGGCAGAATGTTAGCTTCAGTCACCATTTACTTTCATTGTATGGAAAAAAGATGCAATGGAAGTGAGTGGGGACTGAGGCTAACATTCTGCCTAACATCTCCTTTTGTGTTCCACAGAAAGAAAGTCAAATGAGGTTGGAACAACATGAGCGTGAGTAAATGATGACAGAATTTTTATTTTTAGGTTAACTGTCCTTTAAGTGGTTTGAGCCGAATCAATTGCATAAATTTAGTAATAAGCTTAGAGGTTTAGAACAATCCCTAACCAGAAAGAATACAATGCTGCCTTGCAAACAACAAGCTGTCAATGAAAATGTTTACAATGTCAATTAGATGTTCAAAACATTTCCAGTTACAAGACATAGCTGTATTAATAATTATCCAAATTTACAGTAGATATGATTAAAGAATCAGAAAGCTTCACTCATTAGAGACAGAATGCAGTCGCATGCAGATCACAAACACATGAAGGTCTAGAGGAGCTTAGCTTATATAAGTACAGCAAGGCAACAAAGATAGGGGTTCAAAAGCATTTCAGGGGGAAAATATCTATGGCAGCCCACAGAGCAAATAAGATGCAACCAGATTACACTGTAGACTAGATTACAGACTATAGACCATTTCAAGAATGTAAACAAAAACAAATTAGAACAGTCCAAACGTATCCTTTCAAAGTCTCTTTTTCAAGGTAAGTCATCCACTCGGCGGCCGTTTTTGGAACACTCTTGGACAATTTGGGCAGATATTTTTTATGTAAACAAGTGTCATTACAGTGCTCCTATCTACTTGAATGGGGAAAGACTGAAATTTCCAAAACGGTTGGTCAAGATTACGCTAAAAGAACATTTAAAATAAACAGTAAAATTGTATTGCTCCGAGGCGCATGTGGCGCCAATCTGTTTGAGCGGTCCGGCCGCAACGCCTGCTCCAATCCCCGGCATCGCATCTAACTCGCACCGGGGGTGCGGGTCCAGCGACGCATCTAACTCACACCGGACCCTAACTGCTCCGTTTCTGGACCCGTGAAGACACCAGCTATGAAGGTAAAATAGTGCCTAAATGAACTGCATGCACAGAGTAAGATTTGTAAAAGCGTAAATGAAGTTACAAGCGTGATAGAAAAATTTGCATGCACAGAGTAAGATTTGTGAAAGTGTAAATCAAATTGCAAGCATAAGAAAAAAATATTAGCAATACTTTAATGCAGTGGTTCTTAAAATTTGTTTTGATGAACACCCCCCTACTTCATTCCATTCCCTTACTTACTTGATGATAGATTTGATTACAATGACTGATAAACGCCCCCAATTTGTAACCTAACGCCACCCTCTACAAATTTGCTCTCAGCGCCCCCTGGCATCCTTTGAATGCCCCCTGGGGGTCAGTACTGCTCTCATTGAGAGCTCCTGCTTTAATGTTTTGCATAAGTGTAATTCAGGTGTTGTGAATCTGTAATTGTGTATTAACACAAAGTAAATTTCGTGTGTATTCTTCTGACTTCCTTTTTTTCACACTTAATTTTTGCAAACCTGCAATCAGCGATATGCAAGCAAAGAAAGGGTGTAATGAACAGCAAAACGGATTGACCGCATAGAATCAGTGTAAATGTCTTTTGTTTGTGGCATAAATATTTTACTGAAATAATGTGATATACACTGTTCCGTCTTCCCTTTGTTGCGCTCACACTTTTGGCAAGAATTTCTCACTGAAAAGAGTTTTGCAAACATGCGGGGGGAGGCGGGTCTACCTGCTTCTAGTAACCAATCAAATTAGGTTTTCCTTGACCAGTTTATTCTGACCTGATTGGTTTAATAATATGACAGACCACTTCTTCTTCATATGGCTATGTGTTGTTCCTCTGGGTATCTCCCCTCTCTTAAATATCAAACTGAAATATTAATACATACACGATTTAATTATACAGTTGAAGTCAGAAGTTTACTTACACCTTAGCCAAATACATTTAAACTCAGTTTTTCACAATTCCTGACATTTAATCATAGAAAACATTCCCTGTCTTAGGTCAGTTAGGATCATTACTTTATTTTAAGAATGTGAAATGTCAGAATAATAGTAGAGATAATTATTATTTATTTATTTCATCACATTCCCAGTGGGTCAGAAGTTTACATACACTTTGTTAGTATTTGGTAGCATTGCCTTTAAATTGTTTAACTTGGGTCAAACATTTTGGGTAGACCTTCTACAAGCTTCTCACAATAAGCTGCTGGAATTTTGGCCCATTCCTCCAGACAGAACTGGTGTTACTGAGTCAGGTTTGTAGGCCTCCTTGCTCGCACATGCTTTTTCAGTTCTGCCCACAAATTTTCTATTGGATTGAGGTCAGGGCTTTGTGATGGCCACTCCAATACCTTGACTTTGTTGTCCTTAAGCCATTTTGCCACAATTTTGGAGGTATGCTTGGGGTCATTGTCCATTTGGAAGACCCATTTGCGACCAAGCTTTAACTTCCTGGCTGATGTCTTGAGATTTTGCTTCAACATATCCACATAATTTTTCTTCCTCATTACGCCATCTATTTTGTGAAGTGCACCAGACCCACAACATGATGCTGCCACCCCCATGCTTCACGTTGGGTTGGTGTTCTTTGGCTTGCAAGCCTCACCCTTTTTCCTCCAAACATAATGATGGTCATTATGGCCAAACAGTTCAATTTTTGTTTCATTACACCAGAGGACATTTCTCCAAAAAGTAAGATCTTTGTCCCCATGTGCACTTGCAAACTGTAGTCTGGCTTTTTTATGGCAGTTTTGGTGCAGTGGCTTCTTCCTTGCTGAACAGCCTTTCAGGTTATGTCGATATAGGACTCGTTTTACTGTGGATATAGATACTTGTCTACCTGTTTCCTCCAGCATCTTAAAAAGGTCCTTTGCTGTTGTTCTGGGATTGATTTGCAGAATGCATCTCCTGACAGAATGGTGACAGAATGCATCTCCTTCCTGAGCGGTATGATGGCTGCATGGTGTTTATACTTGCATACTATTGTTTGTACAGATGAACATGGTACTTTCAGGCATTTGAAAATTGCTCCCAAGGGTCTGGGGTCTTGGCTGATTTCTTTTGATTTTCCCATGATGTCAAGCAAAGAGACACTGAGTTTGAAGGTAGGCCTTAAAATACATCCACAGGTGCACCTCCAGCTTCAGTACACCTCCTATCAGAAGCTAACTGGCTAATTGTCTAAAGGCTTGACATCATTTTCTGGAATTTCCCAAGCTGC
The DNA here is from genome assembly GCF_019703515.2 of Myxocyprinus asiaticus. Taxonomy (NCBI): domain Eukaryota; kingdom Metazoa; phylum Chordata; class Actinopteri; order Cypriniformes; family Catostomidae; genus Myxocyprinus; species Myxocyprinus asiaticus. The sequence continues at coordinate 11,058,388 of NC_059353.1, forward strand.
TTAAAGGCATAGTTACCTTAGTGTATGTAAACTTCTGACCCACTGGAATTGTGATATAGTCAATTAAAAGTGAAACAATCTGTCTGTAAACAATTGTTGGAAAAATTACTCATTTCATGCACAAAGTAGATGTCCTAAATGGCTTGCCAAAACTATTTTTTGCTAATATTAAATATGTGGAGTGGTTATAAAATGAGTTTAATGACTTCAACCAAAGTGTATGTAAACTTCTACTTCAACTGTATTTACTATTAATTATCACTGGCAAGGCATTTTGGTGAATAGATAGAATTAGCTGGTATCACAGAACACATGCTAGAAAACAAATTAATAAAGTAAGCCATATAAAACAAAACTCTGTGAACTGATAGACAGATAGTTTACTTTTATCCTTTTGTTTTTTAGAATAAGTTCAATGATACCAGCAAGTTCCATCCATCCACACATCCATCCATCCATCCACCCATTTTTCATGCCAATGATAATTGGAAGTAATTAATATATTATTAAAATAATGAACAGCAACAAGAAGAAACATATGAACACCAGACTGAGATTTATATCAATAAATGGTGTCAACTCAACTTTACACACACAATAAAATTATGTGTATGTATTAATATTTAAGTTTAATATTTAAGAGAGTAGAGATACCACGAGGAATGGCACTGAGCCAAATGAAGAAGATGCTGTACGTCACGTTATTAAACCAATCAGGTCAGAATAAAATGGTCAGCGAAAACCTCATTTGATTGGGTAGTGGAAGCAGGTAGACCTGCCTCCCCCCTCACACTTGCAAAACTCTTTTCAGTGAGAAATTTGTGCCAAAAGTGTGAGCGCAACAAAGGGAAGACGGAACAGGGTATATTGGATTATTTCTGGAAAATACAAGTCATTTACACGTTTGCAGTAGTTTATTTTACACATACAGACTGATTCTACGCAGTCAATCCATTTTGCTGTTCATTACACCCTTTCTTTTCTTGCATATCACTGATTGCAGGTCTGCAATGTTTTTTGGCCGCGTTTAGGCACAAAAACAGTGCCAAAAGTGTAAGCATGAAAAAAAGTCAGAAGAATACACACCAAATTTACTTTGTGTTAATACGCAATTACAGATTCACAACACATGAATTACAATTATGCAAAGCATTAAAGTATTGCTAATATTTTTTTCTTATGCTTGCAACTTGATTTATACCTTTACAAAATGTTCTGTGCACATGCAGTTTATTTTTACGCTTGCAATTTGATTTACACTTTCACAAATCTTACTCTGTGCATGTAAATCATTTAGGCACTATTTTACCTTCATAGCCAGCAGGTAGAGACCGATCTTCCGAGGAGAGGCTTGCTCTGTGTTTAAAGGCAGCAGTAATGAGGCTGTATTTTTTCCATTTACTGTTGGCTGCCATTGGGCGTTCCAATTTCTTCCATTAATTTTAATAGAAGTGGCCCATCTCTGCTAAATGGTCTCTGTTTTGACAAGCAGAAATGTTCATGGAACAGTGACATCACCAACGAACAGTCCTTGAAATGGTCTATAAGGCCCCATCTGATTATAAATTATAGATTATGAGTCTGTACTTCCTAGCCAAGCTAGAATGGTGGCTAAGGGAATACTGGTTCAACATACCCTTTATGGGGCTGCATGCTGCCGTTTCTCCAGAGTTGAGTGCTGCATTTGGAACATGCTCCAGTAACCTGAATATGGTGCTACCCTCATTACACTGTCTTTGGCCCGTCACAGGGTTCAAATGCTTCCTGACCGTTAAACTCTGGGCAATTTCACCAGCTTCCTTCCTGTCTACATAGTGCAAGTGTCAGAAGGGAGTCAGAATATTCTGGGATAGCAAACACCACCACTCAATACACCATCCTTTAACTGTTCAACTTCACACACAGTGAGGTTACAGTGAGACACTTACAATGGAAGTGAATGGGGCCAATCTGTAAACGTTAAAATACTCACCGTTTCAAACGAATAGTCACAAAATGTAAACAATATGTGTGTTAACATGATTTTAGTGTGATAAAATCACTTACAAAACTTTTCTGTGTAAACTTATATCCAATTTTATAACTTTGTTGCAATGACGATGTTATGTCAACAAACCCTAAAATGTCTGTAAAAATGATGATTTAAACAACTTTACAACTCAAATAATACATGAGTTTTAACAGAAGAAACAGAAAAACTGTGCTTTTATAAAATTATACACTTCACATTTCTCTCTTTAAACCCTCCAAAAAATTGGCCCCATTCACTTCCAGTGTAAGAACCTCACTGTAACCTCCTTTTTTGCTTTTTTTGAAAAAAAAAAAAGGATGGACGATTCAAAATTATTCTTTGTGGTAACCAACATTATGTCACAAATGCGGTCGGCTGACCTTATCTTTTATTGAAATATTCCTTTAATGCCAAGCAAAAATGCTATTTCTAGCCCTTACATGCACCTGTTAACAGGCATCTTTATTTTATAATTAATTAAGAAGATCCACATTATATCCACGTCTAGATTTTTTTCCCCTCTAATGAGACCTTTGATATTAGGGCAAAGATGTACTGTAAAAATCCTACTCTTAACAAAAACAATTATATTATTTTCTTGTAAAAATATCCTTCAAATAAATTTACTTCAGAAGCTACACTGAATAAGATATTTAGACTTTTTCAGAGAATGTATTCTTAATTTCAGCATTTACAGAAATACTCAAACCAGCCCATCTGGCACCAACAATCATACCACGGTCCAAATCAATGAGATCACATTTTTTCCCCATTCTGATGGTTGATGTGAACATTAACTGAACCTCCTGACCCGTATCTGCATGATTTTATACACCGCACTGCTGCCACATGATTGGCTGATTAGATAATTGCATGGATGATTGTTGGTGCCAGATGGGCTGGTTTGAGTATTTCTGTAACTGCTGATCTCCTGGGATTTTCACACACAACAGTCTCTAGAATTTACTTCGAATGGTGCCAAAAACAAAAAACATCCAGTGAGTGGCAGTTCTGTGGATGGAAATGCCTTGTTGATGAGAGAGGTCAACAGAGAATGGCCAGACTGGTTTGAACTGACAAAGTCTACAGTAACTCAGATAACCGCTCTGTACAATTGTGGTGAGATTAATATCATCTCACAATGCTATTCTGAGATGCGGGTTGGTGCTGTTTTGGTGGCACGAGGGGACCTACACAATATTAGGCAGGTGGTTTTAATGTTGTGGCTGATTGTTGTGTATATACTGTATACTGTATATATATATATATATGTTAAATGGAGCTGAGAGTAGTGCACTCCTATTGGTAACTGGTAACTTGAAAGTCTATGAAAGCAAAGAACGGACTTGTGCTCTCGTGAAGTCTGGTCTTGCCAAGCCACCTCAGAAGAATGAACTTAGAAGGACAGGAGGATGTAGAACACATCTATTGCGAGCTTTGAGATGTGCTGTGATCTTCCTGTTGCGCAATTAACCGTCACAGCACATTTGAAGGCAGTGAGAAAACTACTGGCATTATCACATCAGTGACAGCATTATTATCATCACACCAGTGAGGATTTGCAGGACTAGTAACACTTTAAAAGAATAAAGTCTGTAAACACTCATTTCCTTCATGTGTTTATAACTATATTAAAATCATGCCCAACAAAACAACAAAGGTTAACGGAGTATACCGACTCTCACGAGCCGTCAGACTTTCGCAAGCTAACAGCAGCACACTCTTGTGGTAAAACCCTGATATATCAGTGGGTAAATGTCCTTTGTCTGCCACTGTAGTACCAGGTTTTTGCCCACAAGTCACCATCCAATGCATCCTTGATATTCTGCCTTTTCAAGAACACATCCGGGTAATTTTATTCATTCTCGGTACTTGTGTTCTTGAGGATTGGAATTGAACTTCAGCAGTGGATGATGACGTCGAACGAGTCCACGAGAATGTAAGAACAAAAAAGAATGCGCATTGAGAAACAGCAAAGTCTAAACAAGCCAGGTGTGTACATTTATATAAATTACAGCATTCAAACTCTGTGAAAAACTGCTGAGCTTTCTGTGGATTTCTGTGCAGGCCTAGTCATAACAAACCTGTTTGTGGTGCGGTAAAAATAAAGTATTAAATGTGTTTTGGAACATTGTTTTAGCTGCCCTGCTGAAGTTATACACAGAGAGCTGAAGTAACTTACCAACACCCTTCTCTTTGCACAGCCAGTCCACCAGCTCAGTGCCAGTGAAGCTGTTCCTGTACACCCTCAACCCCCTCCTGTGGCTGCCAATCACCCCGCTCCTCTTCAACTCCTCTATCATGTCCGCATAAGCATCCCTCTCACACTTAAACTCTGTAAGAGTAGTACAAAGTATTTGCAGCCAGACTAGCATTGTAGCATACTATATATGTGTAATTAATATTTAATTAATTATTAAAAAACTATCAGCACATATATTTAATTTAATAATTCCAAATCATTTCTCAACCCACTTCTACACAATAAAAGACTCAACTGTGTAGAGATGCACTAAAAGAGGCCCACTGGACAGTAATGCTTTGAGGTACTGGACTGATTCTAAAAAAGGACTATTCAGTCTTCATCTTGCTCTTGGCAACACTATAAACTGATGAGAGTAAAAATAAGGATGCATTTGCATTCATTCTTGGAGAAACAGCTGATGATATTTAAAGAGGGTGGATGGCATGCAGCCAGAAAAAATCCAAGAGAAACCCTTGTCAAGTTCCTTGATAAAAAGATAATAATGACAACACAAACAGCATTCATTCCCTCAACACTCTAGGCAAGCAACAAGTAGAAGGAACAAGGAAAACATGAGAAAATCTTACAGAAAAAAACAAGCACAGTATATGATAGGCTAACCTCCATCAAGCTCACCCTCTGGGTCAGGGCTGTTTTCCTCAGGTACAGGTGGAGCGTCCAGGGGCACCGGGTGCTCTCTTATCAATAAGACGAGGCGTTCCAGATGATCGGGATCCTGAGAACACACATACGAAACATCCTTTACCACTGATCAATCCCATTTCCCAGAGGTAAATATCAAGCCAGAGCTAGTGGATACGTAGTTAATACTATTCAAAGTCAGGTACAGTGTATAAGTGCAGACTGTGGGACTCACCAGGTTCTGGAGGTCCTCGTTGTTTCCAACATAAACATTATTGAAGAATATCTGAGGAACAGTACTGCGGCCTGTAAGCTCCTTCACATGAGTTTGTAGTTCTCTATGCTTGTTTAAATCCACATCACACACAGGCAGACCCAGTTTACTCAGAGTGGTTTTGGCCTGTATGCAGTGTGGACATCCTGGCACCGAGTACACTGTTACACGTCCCTTCATGCTGGTATAGTTATCGAACATCAAAGCACCTGAAAAGTAAAAACGATGCTTAAATACATTTGAAGAACGGTACAAATTAAATCCCTGAACAGAATCAAAGTGGCACTGATATCTGTAAAGATATCTTTCTGACTACCAGTTTAAAACTAATTAGCAATGAACTAACAAAACAAATAATATTCATTTTCCTTTACAAAAATTTACCATGGTGAGCATGATTTCTGCCCAGCAGTTACTGCGGTTATTGTTACTCCTGCAAAACCATAATATGTGAATTTTATATTTGCTTTTATATTATTTAATGTTTTTATTCTATTTAAGTTTATTTAATTATTAATGCATTTGCTAACCATTTCTATTAAGCCCATAATTACAATGCATTTGAAATGTCTCATAATATGCATTATAATATGTAATAACGTCTCATAAATAATTGTAACCACAATTATATTACATTATAATACCTTTTCATATAGTATTATATGTATATATATATATATATATATATATATATATATATATATATATATATATAAAATACTACATGAATTATATATTACCTAATATATATTATATAATATATACACAGATCAACCACAACATTAAAACCACCTGCCTAATATTGTGTAGGTCACCCTCATTCAGAGATGCTATTCTTCTCACCACAGTTATACAGAGTGGTTATCTGAGTTACCGTAGACTTTGTCAGTTCAAACCAGTCTGGCCATTCTCTGTTGAACTCTCTCATCAACAAGGCGTTTCCATCCTCAGAACTGCCGCTCACTGGATGTTTTTAGCACCATTTGGAGTAAACTCTAGAGACTGTTGTGTGTGAAAATCCCAGGAGATCAGCAGTTACAGAAATACTCAAACCAGCCCGTCTGGCACCAACAATCCTCCATGCAATTATCTAATCAGCCAATTGTGTGGTAGCAGTGCGGTGTATAAAATCATCCAGATACGGGTCAGGAGCTTCAGCTAATGTTCACATCAACCATCAGAATGGGGAAAAAATGTGATCTCAGTGATATGGAGCATGGCATGATTGTTGGTGCCAGATGGGCTGGTTTGAACGGACAAAGTCTACAGTAACTCAGATAACCGCTCTGTACAGTTGTGGTGAGAAGAATATCATCTCATAATGCTATTCTGAGATGCGGGTTGGCGCTGTTTTGGCGGCACGAGGGGGACCTACACAATATTAGGCAGGTGGTTTTAATGTTGTGGCTGATCGGTGTATATATATATATATATATATATATATATATATAAAATGTATTAGGTATGCTTTAAGTAAAGTGACAAAACCAATGTCTTATAAATATCCATAAAATATTTGTATGTGGTTATAAGACATTATAAGTCAATCTTGTAAAATGCTTATTATATATTTTCATAAATTTGCAAGCTTTATTAAATATTTTTCATTGGGCCTATGGCCAATGTTCCATGTAAATTACACCATGTTGCATGGGCAAAATGATATGGGAAATTTCTTAATGTCTCAAAATGTACAATGTGAACGTGTGTTCTTTTGAATTCTGTGCATTGTTCCATAAATTCAATTATATAAGGTTGACATGTAATGTATTGTATGTTACAAGTTTATGTTATGGCTGTTCATAAGAAGACATTTCTATTGTAACTTTACTTAAAGCAGGCCAAGACCACTTCTAATGGTATATGATCTTGTCATAAAGCCTTATTACTTTTGACACTATGCCCATTTTCATGACAGCACTTATACAATACCTAATATTTATACATACATGCTACATTACAATTTCTGCGGATAACATTGGATGGTAATAATTGTGGTATTGCATTATAGTCTAAAATACATAACTATGAATAGGTTAAGTATTATAATATAGGCTATTATAACTGTAGTAACAAATATTTGAGGAGGTATGACATATTATAAGGTGCATTATGAAACATTGTGAATGCATAATGATTTACAATTCATTATAAATATGGGCTTCATAAAAATGATATAAAGACTAGTATACAGAATGCCAAGTTAAAAATCATCACAATTTCATTTTTGTAACAGTAACACAAGTGACTACACATTTTGGAGGAGAAATGTGGACGATTTTTGTACTGGACTCTAAAGGACTAGAAATATCACATCTTATGGATAAAGAACTGATGAGGTCAACAATAGTGTTGCAGAAGCCGAATAAAATACAAATATAGCAACCCAGCAGATGTTATGCTTCTGTATATTTTGGACTTACCTTTTCTTTCAAGATGGTTTTAAGTAGATCAGTGTGCTCGGCCACAGACTTTGACTTATGACCGATTACAGGTAAACGGATTTGCTGAGATGGCTGATTTTCACTCGCTATAATTAAAAGATTGAACATTGTTGTATGATGTTTCTGCGCACGACAATGCTATTCATACTGACCCACAGTATGAATCACTCGCAGTCGCATGACTCTCACAGCGGAACAGAGAGAGACTGCGCAGCAGAGCGAGCGTCACTCTCACAGCAATGTGAAGTCAGCAAGCGTAAGGGAAAATAATAGAATATAGATGTACTCTCTATAACTATTGTAGTGTCATTTATTTTATTTCACACATTATTTTTTAACAGTTTAATTGATATAACTTTACACTAAACATACATTATCAGTTAAAAGTTTGGACACAGATACTCATTTTATATTATTACTCTTTTCCATCCTTGAAAGTAATAACAATAAAGTCATCAAAACAATTACATAACAAATGGAAATATGGAAATTATGTTAATAATAATATTTATATATATATATATATATATATATATATATATATATATATATATATATATATATATATATATATATATATGAGTCTTTAAAGTGGCAAGCCTTTGCTTATATTACAGCACTAATGAGGTGCCACCTGAGATGCTTTTTAAGTTCCCATGTATGCTGGGCACTTGTTGGCTGTGTGTCTCTTCTACTGTCCAATTGTCCAATTGCTGTAGCATGGAATTCTGGGCCCACTGACTGTATATTGGTCAGGGCCCCTTCCTTTCATTTAAAATAAATATTTGATGTGGGCCCCTAGAATCATTACCACCTTTCACCATTAGATCAAAAGGTTTTTAAGAAGGAACATTAACTAAGCCATGTGTGTCCAAACCTTTAATTAAATTAATTAAATTAAACAGAAATAACAACTGAAAATGTCTACAGTAAGATTAAAGGCATTTTAATCAACGTTGTGTCATGAGAGTAACTTTATTCAAGCACTCTCTGGCGCAATGTATGGTCTTTTATTTTGAAATATCACACTTCCTGAAGTCGTGCTGTAGTCTCTAGTTGTTTCTGTCTTCATGATGATCTGGGTGGCGTCATCAGAACCCTCCTACTAAATTAGCCTACAAGCTTAGCATAGACAAGAGGCAGTTTCTTGAATAGATGTCTATAGAGGAGATGCTTCAGTGTGGAAACTGCTCATCACTTAATGAACTGACAAATCTTAAACATGTTTTACACTAAAATAATTATTTTGTAATGAACTACGTGTGGAGTTTACTATTATAAAATTGCTGTTTTATAAGAGAAGACATGGACAATTGTGCGACAGGTAGGTATCAGTTTACGGCTCTTCCCATTCATTTGTATGGTAACCGCAAACAGTAACTTATTGTCGTAACACGGTAGATGGCCGTTACGCTCTCGCCTATGGTAGAGCCGCGGAGGTTGTTATACAGTAAATAAAACAATCTCTGGCGTCATCGCATCAGTTTAAATGAGGAAGTGAACAGTCAGTCGCTACTGTCAATGCTGAACTGGGAGTCACTCGGTAAGACCATCAGCTCTGAATAATTATTTTATAAATGAAATAATGTTTAAATGGTTTTATATCTTTGAGAATGCGTATCTTAGCCTGCTGTCGATCGCATTTGATTAATAAACGTGTGTTCTTCCCACGACCTTTAGTGTATGTGAGTCAGTGCCAGTGATTGTTGACATAATATGCAATTATAATGTGTAACATAACATGAATCCTGACTTACGATATTGTTTATAATCTTGGTTTAGTTATATTTGAGCAAAGTGTCTGATTTAGTCTTTTAAGCTGTCCTCTTGTGGACTTGAGGATGTGCTGTCGCCTATAAACCTTGTTTTTTGAAGTTACTCTGGTTGTACAGTTTATTTAACAATCGCGTCATGTTTAATGAGTTTTGCTAGTTCAGACTCTGTCATTGATTAAAAGATGAAATTGACTGAAATTGTGCTGTGTTTATGTAGCTCAGAGGTGTCCAAGGAGGAGCATGTTAATGTTTAATGAAGAGATCATTTCTTAATTAAGTTCATTCTTCATTTTCTTCAGGAAATAAAGCCACTTCACATGGGATGCCCCAGTCTCTTCTTGCCTATTTCTGATCACATGACAGGACCCTCCAGATCAGAGATGGCTCTTTTGACTGTAAATCAACAGTGGACATCCTGCCCAACATCTCTATGAGATTCACTTGGCAACTGTATTAAACACACTGTGTTTCACGCACATTTATACCAAAATGGCACCAGTCCCACCTGGCATCCGCTTCCTGACATCCTTCAATAAGGACCAGTGGTGAGTTTCTTCCTCTGTTTTGCCTTACAATTAACTTTAAGGAATAATTCACCTTAAAATGAAAATTCTGACATCATTTCTCCCCCTCATGCCATTCCAAACCCGTATGACATTCTTCTCTTTGAAATGGCATTTGGGTGAGCAAACGATGACTGACTATTCATTCCATCACTATCTCAGATGCTTGTTTGACCAGCTCATCAAGCTTTTGTCATTGTGTATACTGGCACAATGTCATTACTGTTGTATAATTAAACAAATATGCCCAGTTTATACATTCTTGATGACTAACCAAGCTTTAATGCTGCTCTTCATTGTCTGTGCTGGACTGTATAATAGAAAGGAATGTGCAATCGGTTACTAGTGCTTCAGTATAGCATTACACAGTAAATATTATAAATACTGCATTCTGTACCAAACCAAAATGTTGTTCCCTCTCTCTTGACCATTTGAATCCATGGTCGTTGCCTTGCTAATGAAATTATATATGCTTGAGCTTTATACGAGCGCTACTGCTAACTTGGGTTTCATTGCATGTGTACGACATTAACACATCTATGTGCTAATAACACATTAACACATAGATTAAGGAAAATCCAGTTTGGTGGGTTTCCCATATCAGAGGGTTAAGGACACAAAAACAGGCTAGACGTGTTTAAAGTCTTGTTTTTTCAAGTAGAGAAGAGGGCTGTCACTGATACATTATTAGCAGATGGAATTATAGGGATATCTATTTTCGCTTCAAGTCATGAACTACTGGAAAAGTCATAGATTAATTGGCTAAAGGTTTGTAAACTAGGAACCCTGATTTTTGTTCCCATGATAATGGATGTTTACCTGTTTTTCCCCTTGCGTATTAGTGACAAACACTAATTTATATGTTATTGCAAAGTGTTACCCCACTTTGCAATAACATTCTGTTTGTAAAAATGTGTAAATGCATTAGAGATCATGATGTAACCATGAACAGTTAGTTTTTACAGCATTTATTATTCTCTTGGTTAGTGTCAATTTATAAAAATGCTGCTGTGTATTCAATTATTGTTCATATTAGTCAATAATGCAGTAAAGCTAAAGTATGTTACTTGTTTGTTTTTGTTTTTTTAATACTTTCGGTCAACAAAGTCTGCCAAACAAGTCCAGCAGCTAGCGCCCACTTCCATGACACACTGTGATTGACGCAATCCAGTCGGTCTCCCTACACTGCCCTATATTTGTGTATATATATATATGAATATTTTGCAGTAAACATAAAATATATTGTATTCTGTAATTATAATAAACAACCTGAAATCAATAGATTTTTACTGAATATTTCCATAGAAATTACGTCCTTCAGCTTTAACTAATGTTAACACTACTTTTAATTCAAACGTACAGGTATATGTTGAAATTAAAGCTGCACTACGCAATTTTGTGCACTTTAACAACATCTGTGGTTGAAACTTATAATTGCAAGCAACTTGCGGAAGCACACCGTATGCAAGTTGTTTCAGCTCTGCTGTTCTGGCGAATGAATCTCATGATTTGCGGTTACCTGGACAGCACATGTGATCATGACTCAGAGATATTAACACTGTAAAAAGTGTACGTAATTTTAACTGTAAAAGACTGTAAAAATGCTACAGTAAAAAACGTTAATTGGTTAACTGGTAGTTACCTTAAAATATATGGTAAAAATGTTTAATATATTTAAAAAGACGATACATGTAGTTTTATGGTAAAATTTAGTAAAAATATATTTTTTTTAAATGTAAAAAGTCTAATTTTCCCATATAATTAACAGGAAAAATGTATATTATGTTTAACAAGAGAGTACATGTACTTTTTACAGTAAATTATTGTTAAAATTATGGTAAAAATATTGGCTGTCAAACAATAATTGGGCGTTCCCAGAATTCCCTGCATGACCCAGTTCATTTAATTATATTTTATGGGAATAGTTATGTTTCTTATTTTTTATATCAGTTATGTACATTGGGGTGTTCTGTTTTATATTTGATGTAGTTTAGTTCATGTTTACTGCATTATTTTAATTTCACATGTGTTACCCTGATGATGTTTAGTGTTTGTGAGTGACACTGAGCACTGTCTCTACATGTTTATTGGTCATTGCTTCAGGAAGGCCTCTATTGATGAACTTCATGTCATCATGTGCCCTTTTGTAATTATTATGGTGATTAACAATACATTATAAATTGAAAAGCAGATTTTTACATTTTCAGAAGATTAATATATCAAGTTTATTATTTAATAATATAAACGACAGTAATGCGCCGTAAAATATACAGGCATCGAAATTACATCCCGTAAAGCCTGAAACATGGTTACCCTATTTTTTTACGGTGAACTTCTGGCAACCACTGCTGCCAGTTTATTTACTGTAAATTTAACAGGATTTTATTTGCAGTGCAGAGCTGGAGTCATAACGTGCTATTTTCATGTTGATTTTATGTTATTCAATTAAACATTTAAAACTGAAATATTACTTGCTTTGCTGAAGATAAACAACATTCTTATTCACATATTTTGAATGAATGAATTTGACACTTAGTGTGAAATGTACGCTTTTTTGATACTGCACTCAAAGCGCTTGTACCAGTATATTTTAATATAATTATTCAAGTGTTTTATCTACCATTAATATTTGTATTGTACTACACTTATCAATTTAAGAGGTGAAACTGGTGAGCTGATACGAGTTCAGTGGAAGACTTCATTTTTATATTATATTGTACAGCCTCAGTTGATAATGCAAGTAAACCGCAATACTACAATAATATGTCTGTGCACTGCACACAATGACACCGTAAACTTAAAATATAAAATGAGGATTCAGTAATGATAGGGATGTGAGATACTTAATTAATCCATAAATGGATGGTAATTTTCCCAAATACTCTTACATATTCGGGTCTTTAGAGACCCAGCATTTATATATCAAAAATGTATCTACAAAATACCCAGATAGTGGCAAATTTTCAAAATATTTTCAAGGCAATTAGAAAATGATTTTTTCTGATGTTTTATTTTTCATATATCAAAGAGATAATGCAACAAATTAGGACAAATATAGAACCGGATTCATTATTTACCCACTGAAAGTTTATGAGATGCAACTGGCTGTCAAACACATATTGACTAACACATAATCTACACCTAAATTACTCAGAGTCTAAATAGATGAACAACTTACATAATTTCAGTAGTACACCCAAATGACAATAGTCATATCATACTGTTCATGCGTTGTACTTGCTTTAGTTTACTTCAATGTTGTTTCTGCGTCATTTAGCAATGTCAAATTAATCACAGAAATAACAAGTATAATATGTATGTGTACATGCATATGGGATACTGATAATTCACCATTGTTGATAATTCATTGTTGCACAGAAAATCAACGTGATATAGTGTATATTTGTATGAATATAGTACTCATTTCTCTTGTAATAAACAAGAACAAATTAGGTATCGTGATAGTAAACTTAGAAATGAAATAATCATAAAAAATATCATTTATGGAAGTGCAAAAACCCCCCGATACTCTTACAGTTGATTTCAGAACTTTACATAGACTTAGGCTGAAGTCATTAAAACTCATTTTTTAACCACTCCACAGATTTAATATTAGCAAACTATAGTTTTGGCAAGTCGTTTAGGACATCTACTTTGTGCATGACATGAGTAATTTTTCCAACAATTGTTTACAGACAGATTGTTTCACTTTTAATTGACTATATCACAATTCCAGTGGGTCAGAAATTTACATACATTAAGTTAAGTGTGCCTTTAAGCAGCTTGGAAAATTCCAGAAAATGATGTCAAGCCTTTTGGCAATTAGCCAAATAGCTTCTGTACTGAAGCTGGAGATGTACCTGCAGATGTATCTTAAGGCCTACCTTCAAATTCAGTGCCTCTTTGCTTGACATCATGGGAAAATCAAAAGAAATCAGCCAAGACCTCAGAAAAAAATTGTGGACCTCCACAAGTCTGGTTCATCCTTTGGAGCAATTTCCAAACGCCTGAAGGTACCACGTTCATCTGTACAAACAATAGCACGCAAGTATAAACACCATGGGACCACACAGCCATCATACCGCTCAGGAAGGAGATGCATTCTGTCTCTTAGAGATGAACGTAGTTTGATGCGAAAAGTGCAAATCGATCCCAGATTAACAGCAAAGGACCTTGTGAAGATGCTGGAGGAAACAGGTAGACAAGTATATATATCCACAGTAAAACGAGTCCTATATCGACATAACCTGAAAGGCTGCTCAGCAAGGAAGAAGCCACTGCTCTAAAGCATGGGGGTGGCAGCATCATGTTGTGGGGGTGCTTTGCTGCAGGAGGGACTGGTGCACTTTACAAAATAGATGGCATCATGAGGAAGAAAAATTATGTGGATATACTGAAGCAACATCTCAAGACATCAGCCATGAAGTTAAAGCTCGGTTGCAAATGGGTCTTCCAAATGGACAATTATCCCAAGCATACCTCAAGTTGTGACAAAATGGCTTAAGGACAACAAAGTCAAGGTATTGGAGTGGCCATCACAAAGCCCTGACCTCAATCTGATAGAACATTTGAGGGCAGAACTGAAAAAGTGTGTGCAAGCAAGGAGGCCTACATACCTGACTCAGTTACACCAGTTCTGTCTGGAGGAATGGGCCAAAATTCCAGCAACTTATTGTGAGAAGCTTGTGGAAGGCTACCCAAAACATTTGACCCAAGTTAAACAATTTAAAGGCAATGCTACCAAATACTAGCAAAGTTTATGTTTTCTTCTGACCCACTGGGAATGTGATGAAAGAAATAAAAGCTGAAATAAATAATTCTCTCTACTATTATTCTGACATTTCACATTCTTAAAATAAAGTAATGATCCTAACTGACCTAGGACAGGGAATGTTTTCTATGATTAAATGTCAGGAATTGTGAAAAACTGAGTTTAAATGTATTTGGCTAAGGTTTATGTGAACTTTTGACTTCAACTGTACATACCTCAGGTCTCTAAAGACCCTATATGCTTTTGGTACTTAAACCATTATAAAAAATAATTAAAAAAAAGCAATATTTTTATTCTATTTATTTATTTATTTGGTGTTACACTATTTATAAGAGAGAGATTGAAGAATACTAAAGAAGTTTGGGCACAACTCCAAAAAATGGATGAGGTACAGGGGGTGGAATGAGGTCCCTGGTCTCTAAAGACCTGAGGTATATGTTTAAGGGTTAAACATGAAAATAATATGCAAACATTTGCAATACACCAATTACAATAATACGTTTCCATAATAATTTCTTTAGCAGTAAAGTTATGAAAGAGATGGTTACACGCTAAACAAATTAATATTCTGCTATGAAATCGGTACATTATAGACAACATTATTATACATTTCATGGGAAACTACCTTGTAGTCACTTGTACCTATAGTGGCTTTTAAACAGACTATATGCTTAAAGGACAATGGAAAGTGATAACTTTCGCATTTCTGCGACTGGAGTAAAAGAAATGAGAGAACTGCGGCACACAAACATTTAGGGAACCTCAAAATTACAGCCAAGTTGAAAAATACTCAGAAGTCAGTTATATTAGTACACATTTTACAGTAACTTGAACAGAGAAAAACAAAACTTATAAACACATTGTGATCGGTTAACGCACGAGTAAAGTTCAGTTCATTAAAGCATGACAACCAATGTAAGGTTCAACAAGCCTATCAGAAAATATATCCAAGCATTATAGCAACTAAACATCCATCTAGACTGCTGTCCTGATGCTGCTGTCCTGAACTGTGACTTACTGAACAGCGTAGTTTTCCGAGCCAGAACACGTGACAGCCGCTACATTTTTCTGTGTTTAAGGACATGACGTAAAGTCTGCGTGAATCAGGTAGGGTAAGGACATTGTTTTGAACACAGATTTTTTTATGTACTTACTCAGAGTGGCATTTTGTTAATTTGTAACCAAAAAAACTTCCGTTGTGCAGCTTTAATATTAACCAAGATTAATATGTGCTGTAAAAGTGTTGTTCATTGTTAGTTCGTGTTAACTAATATATATTTTAAATATTATTTTAATAAAATAAAGGAAATCATTGACAAATTCATCTCAAGCCTGATCTGAGCAATTCTTTTAGATTTTAGACTGTAAAATAGCAATGGATAATAGACTTGCTCTGCTCTTCTTAACACCACGTAAGCAGCAGTTGGTCTCATTTAACTACGGATTTGTTTGCGAGCTAAACAGTGCAAATGTGCTTAGCCAGTAGCACAATTTATTGCTTGCTACGTATGTCTAGTATCCGTATTTGGGATAGTTTGGGATTGCAGCCAATATCTTTATCATCTGTGGTGTGACAGTGCATGAGAAGAGGACATTTTACTGTAAAATGTCCTTATTTCCCTGTCTGCCACTTTTCTCTTTGAATCCTGTTGACTCTGCTTTTCACAGGTACAGGGCCTTCACATTTGCTCTCACCTTCCTGCTCTACACTAGCTTCCATCTATCCAGGAAGCCCATCAGCATTATCAAGGTAACACGACTCCTGTCAAACTGAATGATCCTTCAAAAGAACACATGCATGGGGCAACATGCATAGTCACTTATGTCTGCATATAAGAAAAATACATAATCAGAACAGTTTTTTAGGTATTTATTTATTATTATCGCAACCAAAATCAGTAGGCTAGATACTCCGCTATAGCGTGCTCAAAATGTATACAACCTCTTACTGGCAATGTGCCTAAAGGAACTCCAAGGGCTATTTTTGTCCATTTCTGAAACATTCTGATACAAGCAATATATCTGGGCATAATCCAGTAGAACATGGAATGTAGCGTTGAACTTTCTTTGCACTATTGACTCAGCCTTGATATGTAGTCGTGACGTGTCAATTAGTGGTACATTGATAAAAAACAGTGTTCATATTTTGTTGACTGATTTTTGTGAGTGACGGCTGTGTGTTTGTGTAGAGTGAACTGCATAAGAATTGCTCTCATGTCACGGAGCTGTCGACAGATAGCAGTCAGCAGCCTAGACTTCACCCGGATCTAGACTGCAGCTGGAAACCTTTCGGTAAGATTCAAGCTTCGATTCATCTTACTATTCATTTTTTTCTTAAGGCATCCTAACGCAGCACTCGTGACTTCGAGACGCTGAAAAAAGTGTATCATAGTGGTTAAAGACATTCCGTCTAGCACATGTTTAAATAGAAAAACTATTACTATTGCTATTTTATTTTAATTATTGCACAGATGGACAAAGAACATGTGGCCATGCAACTCCTGTGTGGCCTCTTGTTTTCATACTCGCATATGTTCCCACTACAAGTGTCATTCAGACAAATTGCCAAACCCAATAACTACACACATTATTTTGACTTCTTTCTTTAAAAAGTAACTAAATGTGTTAAATCTAGAAACAATTGAGATTAATCACAAATAAGTATTTCAAATCAATTGACAGGCCTTATTCTACTCTATTCATACAAGCAATGTCTATCATTTTGAGCTGTATTTATATTCAATATTTTGCATCTCTGTGTATCCCTATAGATAGAAGTAACTATAAGCAGTTACTCGGGGCAATGGATTACTCTTTCCTGTGTGCTTATGCTATAGGCATGTATCTCAGGTAAGAACGAGTACAAAGCCCTTACCGCCTAAGCTGAAAGTTTACATTAAGGGTGGGCAGTATGACTAAAATCATATATTGGCATGTAAGGAGTAATTTTACATCACAGTATACAGTATATCAGGATAAAGTTACTTTTGCTGGACATTCAATGTGGTAATGCCTATTTTAGATAATGCAATGTATTAAATAATTTTACAAATAATAGGTACTTAATCTCATTTGATTATTTTCTCATCATTTATCTTTTCATGCCATCTCAGATGTGTATGACTTTCTTTCTTCTGCTGAACACAAACGAAGATTTTTAGAAGAATATCTCAGCTCTGTAAGTCCATACAATGCAAATGAATGGTGACCAGACCTTTGAAGCTCAAAGAAATCACATAAAGGAAGTATAAAAGTAACCAATATGACAGTAGTTAAATACATGTCTTCAGAAGTGATATGATAGGTGTGGGTAAGAAACATATCAATATCAGAAAGTGAAAGCGGAGATTTATAGGAAAAAAGGATTGAAATATTGATCTGTTTCTTACCCACACCTATTATATCACTTCTGAAGACATGCACAGTATTTAACCACTGGAGTCAAAAGGATTACATTTATGCTGCCTTTATGTGACGTTTGGAGCTTCATAGTTTTGGTCACCATCCACTTGCATTGTGAGGACCTACAGAGCTGAGATATTCTTCTAAAAATCTAAATTTGTGTTCAGCAGAAGAAAGAAAGTCATACACATCTGGGATTGCATGAGGGTGAGTAAATGATGAGAGAATTTTCATTTTTGGGTGAACTATCCCTTTAATATTATACAACCAATAGTTCCTGCTCTGAATTCTGATTTGATATGTAAAATAGCTGAGATATGCACACCTGTGACCACACATTAGTTAAATTCTGTATCTATGCGGCAAATTGTGACATTGTTTGGCAACTGAATTCCACTTCGCTTTTTGCCTAACAACATTCCTCATCCTGGCTAGTTTGTAATATGTCTTACTCTGTTTTTTTTTTTGTTTTTTTTGTTTGTTTTTTTGCATTGCTTCTGATTCCTTAATGGTTTCATGTGTAAACTGGTCGACACATTTCAACCATTGTAGTGTATATATCATCATACCACCCATCTTTAGTACACACTTGATATACATTTATAGTTTGTTGCTGACATTTGAGATCCATTGTGTGCCTGGCTGGTAATGATGGATCTGAGTCATAAAATTGTTCTGTCTCTCTCAGTGGAATAATTGGAGAGCGTTTGCCCATTCGTCTGTACCTGACTGTGGGCATGTTGACCAGTGGATTTTTCACCTGTCTGTTTGGACTGGGATATGTCTATGACGTCCATAGCCTTGGATTCTATATATTTGTTCAGGTGAGAGTCATAGGAAAAACAATGAAACAGCACACTCTATTGATTTCATTGTTTATGGCCATGAAAAACCTGTAAATATCAAGGATTTGTTTTTATTGTTATTTTTAGGCCTGAAAAAGTCACAGAAATTTAAAAAATGGGAAAAGTCATGGAAAAATCTATGGTTTCCAATACAGTACATTTTGTTAGTTATGCTCAGCTTAAAAAAATAAAAATAAATTATAAATATATATATATATATTGGCTAGAAATTGCTCTTTGTGAGTGCGATATCTCTAAAATTATTTTTTAAAAATCCTTATCCGGTAATCACAAATAATCGTAAAAGTCACAAAAAGCTTAGGAAAGTCATGGAAATTCAATGGTCAAAGGGTGTGGGAACCCTTTGTTTCTGTGTTATTATAGCAAGACATCTCTTTTCTGTCTATAGGTGGCCAATGGCTTAGTTCAGACCACTGGTTGGCCTAGTGTCGTGACTTGCATTGGTAATTGGTTTGGCAAGGGAAGGTAAGAGGCATTGCACTTTCCAACTTCACAATCAATCTTTTCTTATGCTCAAACACTCATAGTGAAGACATGTTTATTCACCTCTTAGCTATTCTTTACCCAAATCTACATTGTAACGGATCTATTAATGCCACTCAAATAGATGTTATATAATTTCTTTGGGTGTGTTTCATTTTAGGAGAGGCCTCATAATGGGTCTGTGGAACTCTCACACATCAGTGGGCAACATTCTGGGCTCTTTGATCGCTGGATATTATGTCTCGTCTAACTGGGGTCTGTCTTTCATTGTCCCTGGTGTTATCATTGCTGCCATGGGGGTCATCTGCTTCCTCTTTCTAATAGAGCGTAAGTGTTTTCAAATATGACATCGCAAGATGTTAGATTGGCCGTTGGCTTTATTTAATAGGAGTGACTGGTGTAAATGGCACTAGCACAACTATTTGCACACCGAATAGTCTGGTAGAGCCAGACAAATGTCTCTGACATGACCTGTAGGGTAGTGCGTGTTCTGACATTTTCATGGTAGCGCTTGTGTGTGGAAGACCCGAGTTCAAATCCGGCTTGTGACATTGTCCAGTACCATCCCCCACTCTTCTCCCCATGGTTTCCTGTCTCCACTGTCACCGTCTCTATAAATATTAGTTGCCCAAAAATGCAAATATTATGTTATAAATATATTTTGGACTGTGAATCGATTAAAATTGTAACTAATTAAATGCTCAGTTTACTGTGATTAATCGCGATTAATCATGGTACATGGTACATTAAAACAAACATTGAAATATAATCATAAATATATTTATTTTAAACTTTGTCTCAAAGAACTTGCAAGAAATTGGTTAGTCATCATTCATTTTATAATGCTTTAAATATCTACATGTTAAAATGTTCATTTTTTTTGCGGATAGAGTTAATTAGAGACATTTCTACAGGTATAAATCTTTGGTACATGTTTACATGCCATAAAATGTAATTAAGAATTGGGCAAAATCTCCTGGCATTTTCCAGTGGATTTTTTAATAATAGGATCAAATGGGCAGATTCTGTTCATATCAAGCTTTACTGGCAACAGAAACTTAAAGGTACATTAACAATGGATTTTAAGACACTATACATATTGATATACTGTAAAACAAATTGAATGCTGAAATTTTATTTGCTGAAGTTTATCTCAGAAATCACGAAACCATTATTTTCTCTGACTGGCTCAGATGACAGTGAGCAGTGTTGGGTAAGTTACTTAAAAATAGTAGTCCACTACAAATTACTAATTATTTCTCTGAAGTTATAACCAGATTACTTTACTAATTACTAATTAATCTGATGACAAGAATTTAAAATATAATGAATGATGAATGATCATTACATTTATATAGCACTTTGCTGACACTACACTCAAAATGCTTTATACAGTGAACAGACTCTCCTCAACCACCACCAGTGTGCAGCATCCACCTGGATGATGCGACAGCAGCCATAGTGCACCAGTACGCTCACCACACACCAGCTATTGGTGGAGAGGAGAGAGTAGAATTATTGAGCCAATTAATGGATGGGGATTATTAGGAAGCCATGATTGATAAGGGTCAGTGGGTGGAATTTGGCTAGGATACCGGGGTTACACCCCTACTCTTTTCGAGAAGTGTCCTGGGATTTTAATGACCACAGAGAGTCAGGACCTCAGTTTACCGTCTCATATGAAGGACGGTGCCTTTTTATAGTATAGTGTCCCCGTAACTATACTGGGGCATTAGGACCCACACAAAGTGCAGGGTGAGCACCACCTGCTGGCCTCAATAACACCTCTTCAAGCAGCAACTTTAGTTTTCCCAGGAGGTCTCCCATTCAGGTACTGACCAGGCTCAACCCTGATTAGCTTCAGTGTGCAACCGGTCTTGAGCTACAGGGTGAAATGGTTGCTGGCATTACACTACTTTTTGACTAAAAAGTAATTGGATTACAGTAACTAATTACTTTGTAATTGGATTGCACCCAACACTGACAGTGACTGAGCATTTTTGGGCAATGCAAAGAGATACAGCATCTTGCCTGTATCTCTCCCACACATGGCTCACCAGTTGCGGGTGAAGTCTTTATTCTCCGTACAGTAAGTCTGCTCCAATGTTTATTATGCCCGGCACATGCGTCGCGCCTAATGAATAAGTGTGCATTGCTCCACACAATCAGTTAGGATGTGCAATAGAGTAAAGTATACAGTGGCAATAAATAGTATGTGAACCCTTTGGAATTACCTGCATTTATGTATAAACGTGTACAAATCTGGTTTGATCTTCATCATAGTTACAGTAATGAACAAACAAAAAAAAGTTTTAACTAATAACACAATTATTGTATTGTTCTTGCACATATTGAATAAATAATTTCAACATTCACAGTGTTGGTTGGAAAAAGTATGTAAACCCTTAGGCTAATGATGTCGGCAAAAGCTAATTTGAGTCAGGAGTTGGCAAACCTAACATCCATTTATTGAAACAAGATTGGAGGTGTGGGTTAGAGCTACTTTGACTAATAAAAATCACTCAAACATTTTGAGTTTTCTATTCACAAGAAGCATCTGCTGATGTGGGCCATGCCTCGCAAAATAATAGATCTCAGAAATTGTCTATAAATGGAGATGATTTAGTACTGTGGCTACTCTCCCTAAAAGTGGCCGTCCAGCCAAGATGACTCAAAGGGCACACCGCAGAATATTCAATGAGGTAAAAAAGAACCTTAGACTGACAGCTAAAGGGATCACTGGAACTGGTTAACATCTCTGTTCATGAGTCTACTATACGGAAAACATTAAACAGGCAGGGTGTCCATGGCAAGACACCATGAAGGAAGCTGCTGCTTTCTGACAAAAACATTGCTGCATGTCTGAAATTTGCCAAAGACCACCTTGACGCTCTACAACGCTACTGTCAAAATGTTTTGTAGACTGATTAAACTAAAGTTGAATTGTTTGGGAATAACACGCAGCATTACGTATGGTAAAAAGGGCATGGCATGTGGAGGGAGGGAGCATCATGATTTGGGGCTGCTTTGCTGCTTCGGGCCTGGACCGCTTGCCGCCATCAAGGGAAAAATGAATTCCCAAGTTTATCAAGATATTCTACAGGTTCTACAGGTGTGCCAGCTGAAGCTCAGTAGAAGTTGGGTGATGCAGCAGGACAATGACCCTAAACATTGAAGTAAATCCACTACAAAATAGCTTCAAAAAAGAAAATCCACCTTTTGGAGTGGCCCAGTCACAGCCCAGACCTCAACCCAATAGAGATGCTGTGGAATGACCTCGAGAGCCGTTCACACAGACATCCTAAGAATATGGCTGAGCTGAAGCAGTTCTGTAAGGAAGAATGGTCCAAAATTCCTTCTGAACGTTGTGCAGGTCTAATCCACAGTTAATGGAAACGCTTGGTTGAGGTTATCGCTGCCAAAGGAGGTTCGATCAGTCATTAAATCCAAGGGTGCACTTACTTTTTCCATAGCACTGTGAATCTTTTATGCAGTGTATTCAATAAAGACATGAAAGATTATAATTGTTTGTGTGTTTTAGCGTAAACACATTGTGTTTTGTCTATACTTGTGACTTTGATGAAGAGGAGATCACATTTTATGACCAATTAATGCAGAAAACCAGCTAATTCCAAAGGGTTCACATACTTTTTCTTGCCACTGTTTATACCAGTTAAGCCACAGGAAGTAGGGAAAAACATTAGTGAAGTGTCAGGAAGAGGGAAAAAAAAGGATAATGCCTTAAGTGTGTTGATTTATCGTGTTAAATAGTCAACTATTAATCGCAGAAATTATATTTCCCAGTCGTAACTGTATTATATTATTTTGCATTGTGCATACTGGAAAAAAAAATTTCTGACTCTTAAGCCATGCTTAAAAATGTGTATTATATAGCAAAATATCAAACCAAGTGATGTCTGCAAACAAATTATGCTAGTAGACATTTTCTCTAAGCTAACTTCACTTTTATTGCAATTACTTTTAACCAACTGCACTATGGTGATTTTTATGGAATGCATGAAGTCAGTTCCCAAATGCTTTTGTCTTAAAGCTGCAGTGTGTAATTTCAGCGCCACCAAATGGAAGTCATAAATAAACAATGTTTTCAAACAGCCTTCCGAAAATGCCCAACATCTGCTGCTGATCGAACAAACAGGTAGTCCTGTCCCCAACTCCCGCCATTGGTTTAGTCAGTGTTGTTGTTGTGTTGAGCTGGAAGGGTCGTTCAAAACAAACAGGAATTTTTATAGCGCCAGAGATTTGACAGTTTTTGAGAATGTCAGCCTACAAATGGCTTACTTGTAGTTGTCTCTGCATATTAAGCTGGGGCAGGTGTTAGTATTTTAACGCTGACAGTTACACACTTTAGCTTTAACTTTGAACAATATATTTTCTGTTTAATAATTTGAAGAAAAAATATATAAACCGTGCTTATGATATCCTAATCATTTAACATAAATGCCACTTGGTATGATATTTGTTATATTGTGCAAAGACAATCATACATTTTTAAGTGTGGCTTAAGTGTCCAAATAGTCTCTTGGTGCCACTGTGTGTTATTTAACTATATATAATACATGATACTATTTACTTTATTATTGTACATGCTATTTTATAACGTTAGGCCACATGTTACTAGATAAAATGTAAATGCAATGTTACTGTTTACATCGGGGCGAAAATAACATCCACATTACTTATGTAAGAAATGTGGGTGCAAATTTGTCACATAGCCAAAGTAAGATGTTTGTTGTTTCTTGATGAGTTCTGATACAACTGCCTCTGTTTTTTGTTTTTTTTAGACCCTAATGATCTGAAGACTGCCAGTGCCCAGAGCTCAGTTCCAAGTAATCAGGTGAGTCACTGTTTGAAGTCCTCATCACCTTATTATATGTTTGTTTATGTGTCTAATAGAAAGTGATTCAAAACAAAGTCTGTCATCTTCACATTAGTAACTGTCGTTCCTTCTGGATCTGAGGTAGAGATGGTTAGATAACATCACTGCCTCTGATGCATTCATGTTCTTCATTTGTCTCTATGACAATGGCCCTGTGGTCTATACACCTGCGAGTCTCAGTAGAGTGAGAGGTGCTCTTTCAACAGGGAGAGTTCAGATTGATTTCGATTTGGGAGGAGTGGCTAATCAGTACTAACAGAGATGTTAGGGATGGAGAAAAAAGGGTGACAGCAGCAGGAAATGTTGATTGATGCTCATTTTGACTGTGGATGTGGAACTAACTAAACTTATGCATGCCCGTTTCTGTTTTGAAGTCAAAAGCTGGGAATAATCCAGTGATTTTAAGTCTCATGTAAACACTGTTTACTTGCGTTGTCAGAATTTTTTAATAAACTGATTTTCTATCTTTCAGAAAGTAAATAAAAGCTGGAGTGGTTTCAATGGACATAAAGACCTCTACTTGCAGTACAAGCAAGGAAATAAAACACAGGTTAGCCTCTCTTTCACATGATTGTATTTTTTCCATTGAGTCTCTCTTAGTGACTCCTTTGCAAATACACTATGTGGCCGAATGTTTGTGGACACCATATGTGTTTGAACATTTAATTTCAAAACTATGGGCATTTATTCCCCCTTTGCTGCAATAACAGCTTCCAATATTCTGGAAATTCTTTCCACTACACTGTATGTTGTAGCATGGCTGCAGGGATGTGCTCCCATTCAGACAGAACAGCATCAGTGAGGTCAAGCACTGATGTTGGGCGATGAGGCTCACAGTTGGTGTTCCAGATCACCCCAAAGGTGTTCACTGGGGTTCAGGTCTGGAATTTGTGTAGGCCAGTCATGTTCTTCCACATCCTACTCTGTAAACCATTTCATTATGGACCTTGCTTTGTGCACAGGAGAATTGTCATGCTGGAATAGAAAAGGGTTCTCCCCAAACTAGAAAGCATACAATTACCCAGAATCGCTCTGTATGGTGTAGCATTACGATTTGTGTTCACTGGAATTAATGGATTAACCAAATGTATTAATTTGAATGGGTTGTCCACATACTTTTGGCCATATAGTGTATCATTCATGATATTGTACTGTTTGTGTTTGTTAGAGCTGGGATACTGAGCTTCTCCTGGGGCAGGAGAGCATTGGCGTGTGTGTTCCTATGCAGCAGGTGGTGGTGGTGAAGAGTGAGACAGAACCATCAGCCATCAGCTTCATGGGAGCTTTACGCATTCCTGTGAGTACTGCCTATCCGTCTGTTTAAAACAAGACTCCATCCATCAGTGTAATGTTGCAGTGTGTCACTGAAGTTTCTGCTGGTATGTCTTTGAAGGGAGTGGTGGAGTTCTCTCTTTGTCTGCTCTTTGCCAAGTTGGTCAGTTATACCTTCCTTTTCTGGCTCCCCCTTTACATCACTAAAGCAGGTGAGAGAAACACTTTTACATGTGTCTTAAACACGTACACATTCTCCAGCACAGGGGTCAGCAACCTTAGGCAGGTGTGTCAGCATTGTCACAGAGCGGTAATCATTGGCAAGTGAACAATATGATCGAGAAAGATTAAAGTGGTCAGAAGCGGTATAATTAAAAGCGGTAGAAGTAAACTGTAGAACTAGTGCTGTGCCATTTAAGAAATGCCCTCCTCACATGTGAAATGAGTAGCAGAGATTTTCCACTCTCCTGCTCAAGCTGCAGGTTTGCTGTCGGGTCTAATGGAGTTTTTAATTGTCACATACTTCAATAACATCCTCTTTGCAAAGCCTGCATTACATTGTGACAGAATCAAAATACAATTCACACCGAAATGTGGCAATTTTTAAGATGGTTACCGGTACATAAAGCTTAGGAACCTTGTTAAAAATAAACTTCAGACACACTTTCCTAACTTTGACTTTCTGGAACAACCGAGTTCTGAAAGTGGCAATGCTGGCCTTTCAGTACTGTATAGACTCTCTCTACCATGATTTCTAAGTCTTTGAAGTATTTCTGCATTTTGAGTACAAACACATTGTTTCTGTGGTTTTTCTTGATGTGGGCTTGAAAGTTCCTCTGGTCTGACGTGGGAAGCTGCACCCATAGATTGTTTCCTGAGATTTTTGTTCTTATGCCAATACATTTAATCCACACAAAGTTTGTTAAAACATCATGCTTGTTACAGCACAGTGACTAACAAGACAAATTAACAGCAAATCTGAGGTTCAGCAGTATTGGAGATGTGGTTGCATGACATTTCATAACCTTTACAAACACCCTCATTTGTTTACCTATTTTTCCTGAAGCTATTAGTAAAAAACAGATCTGGGTGTCTGCCACAACTAACATTTGTTTCTTGTTTCTCAGCTCACCTGGATGCCAAGAAAGCTGGAGAACTTTCAACTCTGTTCGATGTGGGAGGCATTGTTGGTATGTGGAGAAAATGGTGTATATATATATATATATATATATATATATATATATATATATATATATATATATATATATTATATTAGAGCTGTCAGAATTAACATGTTAATGCATGCAATTAATTTTAAAAGTTTGACACGTTAATTTGTCTTCATTGTGGTTAACACATTTACCCAGAGTCATTACACTGACGCACACACACAGCAGTGATTTATCGTCAGTGATAAAATGATGCTATTTGATGTACTAAACAAGCCCAGATGGGACTTGTGATAAAAATCAAGTATGCATGCCAAGTCTCAACTATCACCAGACCGCAGAATGAGACTTTTTTTTTCTGCAAGCACTTTTCATGTGGAGTTCAAAGCGGTGCTTGACGCTGGCGCTGATGCCCTGACGTGAATCATGACCACGGCTTCACAATTGCTGTAGCAAATTGGATAACCACAGTCTACTGGCTGATAAATATTGTGGAGGATGGGAGTTTAAGAGATTTAATGCCCATTGCAATGAAAATGCAACCTATGGGGTTATATACTGTATATACACCGATCAGCCACAACATTAAAACCACCTGCCTAATACTGTGTAGGTCCCCCTCGTGCCACCAAAACAGCGCCATCCCTCATCTCAAAATAGCATTCTGAGATGATATTCTGCTCACTACAATTATACATAGCGGTTATCTGAGTTATCATAAACTTTGTCAGTTCAAACCAGTCTGGCCATTCTCTGTTGACCTCTCTCATCAGCAAGGGATTTCCATCCACAGAACTGCCGCTCACTGGATGTTTTTTTTGTTTGTTTGTTTTTGGCACCATTTGGAGTAAACTCTAGAGACTGTTGTGTGTGAAAATCCCAGGAGATCAGCAGTTACAGAAATACTCAAACCAGCCCATCTGGTACCAACAATCCTCCATGCAATTATCTAATCAGCCAATCGTGTGGTAGCAGTGCAATGCATAAAATCATGCAGATACAGGTCAGGAGCTTCAGTTAATGTTCACATCAACCATCAGAATGGGGAAAAAATTTAATCTCAGTGATTTGGACCGTGGCATGATTGTTGGTGCCAGACAGACTGGTTTGAGTATTTCTGTAACTGCTGACCTCCTGGGATTTTCACTCGCAACAGTCTCTAGAATTTACTCCAAATGGTGCTAAAAACATCCAGTGAGGGGCAGTTCTGTGGATGGAAATGCCTTATTGATGAGAGATTCAACAGAGAATGGCCAGACTGGTTTGAACGGACAAAGTCTACAGTAACTCAGATAACCGCTCTGTACAGTTGTGGTGAGAAGAATATAATCGAAGAATGCTATTCTGAGATGCGGGTTGGCGCTATTTTGGCGGCACGAGGGGGACCTACACAATATTAGGCAGGTGGTTTTAATGTTGTGGCTGATCTGTGTGTGTGTGTGTGTGTGTGTGTATATGTATATGTGTGTGCATGTATATAAATTTGCTAATATGTGTTTTCTGTAACCCAATGAATTAAAGCTGCACTACGTAATTTTGTGCTCTCTAGCGATATCTGTGGTTGAAACTTAAAATTGCAAGCAATTTGGGGAAGAACACATGTCAGTTGTGTTCTGGCACTGCTCTTCTGGCAGATGAATCTCCCAATTTGAGCTTACCTGGACATGACCTGTGTGTGATCATGACTGGAGATATTCAGAACCAGAGTCATAACGTGCTATTTTCATGTTGATATAATGTTATACGATTAAACATTTGAAATGGAAATATTACTTGCTTTGATGAAGATAAACAACATTCTTATTTACATATTTGAATGAATTTTACACTTAAATTGCTTTTCTGACACTACACTTAAAGCATTTTTAAATGGAGAACAGGGGACTCAATCACCTCAGCCACCACCAGTAGACCTTAATATGATTATTCAAGTGTTTTATCTACTATTAATGTTTTAATTACAGTTTTCAATTTAAGAGGTTAAACTCATGAAATGGCTGATACGAGTTCAAAAGAAGACTTTATTTATTTTATACTATATCGTCCAGCCTCAGCTACTTCAATAGCATGTCTATGCAATGCACACAGTAACACGTAAAAAAACATAAAACGAGGATTCAATAATGATGGTTAATGATTAAACGTAAAATACATTTAATCATTAACCATCATTATTGAATCCTTGTTTTATGTTTTTAGTTTACGTGTTATTGTGTGCATTGCATAGACATGCTATTGAAGCAACTGAGGCTGGACAATAAAGTTTAAAATTAATAAAGTGTTAATAAAACACTTTAATTTTATAACTTATAATAGAACTTTTTAATTTTACACTTTTAATAAAATTATTACAATTAATATGCAATATAACAATTACAAGAAGTCAATTTCAGAAGTCATACATATTAAATATGTCACAGTAACTTCACTGAACAATGTAGATACATCACGCTCAGTAAACACACTAGTAATGTTCGATTCATAAAAGCATGACAAGCAATATAAGCTTCAACAACCCTACCAGAAAAAATATCCAAGCATTATAGCAGGTAAACAACTCCGCCAAATATGGATAACAGATAAACATCCATTGAGACTGCAACGATGCTGTCCAGAACTGTGTGAGTGTGACTGAACTGAGCTGAACAGCATTGTTAGTTTCTCCAGCCGGAACGTGAGACAGCCAGTACTTTCCCGTGTGTGCGGATATGACGTAATGACACAAAGATGACCGCCATAAGCCAGCGATTTCGTGCCAAATCCAACCCGACAGCTCAAAATACAAATCAGTTTTATAGGCTTACCGTAGTGAATCGGGGTAAGTTGAGAACATTGATTGTACAGTCCTCGTGGTGGTGTAGTGACTCGCCTCAATCCGGGTGGCGGAGGACAAATCTCAGAGACCATCAACTCGTGCATCTTATCATGTGGCTTGTTGAGTGCGGAGATATAGTGCGTGTGGAGGCTTCACTCCATCCACCCCTGGCATCCATGCACAACTCTGTCTATGTGTGTGCCTCGTGACACCCCCCCCGCAAGATGCCGCCCTGGGCAACTGCAAATGTCGCCCGCTACTGCTTAAGGCTAATTTATACTTGCTGGGTGAACAGGTTTCGCTTAGTTCGCCTACAAATGATGACAAAATACAGGGACGTTTTTGTTCTGCCAAGGTGTTCGTTTGGTGATATTTCTCCTGCTCGCATACAACTAATTGTTGGTGTGGTTTGGACGTAAAGTTTTTTTATTTAAAATTGCGCATGCCATCCGAGGAGTTGTTACCTAGATTACTGTCTTTAAAATGAATAACTTTGAAGACCGTCTCTCAGAGACAGCTTACCTGATGTGTCATCCGCCAGAGAGTTGACAGCCTTCTGTGACGTCACCCTAAACAAACTCATTTTAAAACGACATTGTGAGTTAGGCATGAAGTATAAACACCGGTTTTGTTCGCCTAAGGTGCTAGGTTTGGCTCTTTCCATAGCATAAATCAGGCTTTACAACACCCCTTAATAACAAATTCTTCCTCACCATGACTATTTCAGATGACTTCATGTTTCACTTAAATTTTAATAACCTAAAGCAGTCCTGCCCACTAATACTGAGCAAATGTGGATTATAAAATAGTCTCTCTGTTTTCTCTGAATCTTAGTATAGTTGAGCCCAAGTTTCAGTTATTTGCCTTTGCAGCACAGAATAGCCATGCAAATACATCTACCATAATATAAACAAAATAACAAAACCTCTACCGGTTGACATATTTCTACCATTTCATGGTATATACCGTCAAACTGCCCAGCTCTATTCAACAATTACGTTTTTTAATTTTTTTATGGCACTCTATTTTTGTGTGTGTAGGAGGTGTCCTGGCTGGAGTGATCTCTGATAAGATGGGAAAGAGGGCAACCACTTGTGCTGTGATGCTTCTACTGGCTGCACCCACTGTATGTCATTCTATTGTTCCGTTTATTCAATATGAACCTAATGGATGAGTCACCTTTTCCATGTGAAGATCAAATGCAGTGGATCTAAGCATGTGGATTTATAGGCTCTTCTCTCAGATATTCTCATCATATTTCTCTCACCTTTGACAGTGTTTTTTTTTTTTTTTAACAGCTCTATGGTTTCTCTATGATGAGGCATTTTGGCCTGGGTCCCACAATTGGTAAGACATTATCCCAATGTTGCCTTTTAGAGTTACATAAGAGTGTTTTACCCCGTTGGGCTGCCCTTAATTAGAGAACTAATGAGATGTGCAAATGAGCTGCTTTTGAAAGGCGTTCTGTGAATGATGATGATTATTGTCATTGAGGTCAATTGTGAAAATTCACCTTTTCAAAATGGAAAACTCATAGAATGACACATCGTGTTTCATATGTTGTTTGAGTGGTTAAAATAATATATTATTTTACATAAAGGCATGCTGCTGGTGTGTGGTGGTTTAGTCAATGGACCTTATGCTCTTATCACAACAGCTGTGTCTGCTGATCTGGTGAGTGTGTGTTTGTTTGTACTCTTCTATCAATTGTAATCTGTGTTTGCATAATTTTCTGCTTATGTCTGTTGTTCTTTGATTTATTTTATTTAATTTTATAGGGCACACACAAGAGTCTGAAGGGCAATGCCAGGGCTCTCTCTACAGTAACAGCTATTATAGATGGCACTGGATCAGTTGGTAGGAACATTGTAATTGTTGACTTTCAGATTTTATTCAAGTGAAATTGTGAGACATTGATTTCAGTATGAAATAAGTCACTCTTGTGCCTTCCATCTTGTGCAGGTGCTGCTGTGGGACCTTTGCTGGCAGGGCTGTTGTCAGCACGAGGCTGGAATCAAGTCTTTTACATGCTCATGACCGCAGACTTTTTTGCACTGCTGGTGAGTTTAAGCTCATGCTGACCGCATTTCCAAAGCTTTAAAGGGATAGTTCACCCAGAAATCAAAATTCAGTCATTGTTTACTCAGCCCCGATTCCACACCAATATGCTGTTTTTATTTTTTTCTGTGGAACACAAAAGGAGATTTTTCTCACAACTCTTTGTCCTTACAATTTATAGAACCATACCAGTCAAGCTCTTAAAAGTAGCAAAAAAGCATCATAAAATTTGTCCGTGCAACTATATTCGGAGTCTTCTGAAGGCATACAGTAGCTTTGTGTGATGAACAAACCCAAATTGAAGTCTTTATTTGCTGAAAATCTTCCCCTCTGCTGTAGCTCTCAAATCTTATTCTTCATCTTGCATTTTTAAACTGCCACGTTGTGTTCGTTTACAACACACGAGAACCAATGCTGTTTTGCCATCAAACCAGGTGGTCTGTTTTTCAGTCTGAATGCTGTTGCGAATTAAATTTTATAGCTTTGATGAAGGGGAAGATTATCAGTGAATAGCAACATTAGTCTGTTCCTCAAACAAAGCTATAGAGCGCAATAGTACCTACCCAAGTTTTCAGCCGTCTTTGTTCCGGAAGTATATTTTCCATTCTTTTTTTTTCTGTAGAGATTTCATAAGAGCGAAACCAAATCAACCAGCTCCAAGTTGAATCACAACATAAATTTGACTTGAAGCAAAAAAAGTATTTGAAAATCGGACAACTTTACATCTTTTAATAAGGGAACGAACTACAGTCCCATGAAGTATTGCCAATGATGTAAACAAATCAAAAACTATTGATTTTAAAGTTGCTAAATGTAAGTATAAAATCTGTACATTTAAGGTAAGTTGCAAAATATTCCGATTATATACAAATATACTGTATATAAGTAGTTTGAGATTGTAGGGAGTCCTGTTCTACATCATCGCAAAGGGAAGCATAGCATTCTAATGACACTTAGATTGAGCTTCTAGTCCACTCAGAGGCCGAGATATTTGATGAAATAACGAGGGTGGTGCATGAACTGAAAATTAGACTGAATGTCCATGGATGAGCACATCTGTGAAGGCTAAAATGCATTAGAGTGCCACCTACTTTTCAGATTGGCATTTTGTGAAGAAAGGTGATAGAGAAAGGAAAAATTTGTCCTAGTATTTGCTGCCATCTAGTGGAATAAAATAAGACTTTTTAAAGGGAGACAGAGAGAAACAGAACCAGAATTACACGTTTACAAAGTTAGGACAAAAATATATAATATATAATTTTCTGTTCATCAAAAGATTGTAAATGTATACAATATTGTTTTTTTTTTTGTTGTTGTTTGTTTGTTTGTTTTATAAATAATTGGAGTCCATTTTTAAATTGGGGGGTGTTCTGAAAAAAATAGACCAATTTTTTTGCAGTTATTCCACAGTATGTGTGAATGGTGAGCTCAAAAATTCACCAGAGTATGAGGGTAACAATCTCAGAGCTCAAGGTAGGTTTGTGTTGTAAAGGTTTAAAAGTTATCATTAAAAATGAAAAAATCTAAAAAAAAAAAAACAATGGGATT
Source organism: Myxocyprinus asiaticus (assembly GCF_019703515.2). Classification (NCBI taxonomy): domain Eukaryota; kingdom Metazoa; phylum Chordata; class Actinopteri; order Cypriniformes; family Catostomidae; genus Myxocyprinus; species Myxocyprinus asiaticus. Next base: position 11,091,623 of record NC_059353.1, read on the forward strand.
TTTGCTTCTTAAACCTCACTGTCATGCTCTGTTGTATGACTTGGAATATAGTGCACAAGTAATATAGGCTACTTGTATGGTGTTTGTTTGTGTTTTTAGGTCATTATTTTTACATTTATGGATAATTACATAATGACACAATTTTAATTATGGGTAAACTTTTGCTTTAATACCAATATTTAGTGTTGTGCTGTCCTGCATGGCTGTATGGCACTATAGATTTTTTTTGTCTTGTATGTTTGTTCTTCAGCTTTTGCTGAGACTTGTGATGAAGGAGCTTCGCTCTCATAAGAACCGGCCAGGAGTTGCTGTCGAGTGAGTGATGCTTTTCCCCCTTGTTCTTAATTACTTTATCACTAATTTTATGTATGCAAATCAATGACCAAAGCAGTTTTGTCTGTTCAGTTCAGATTTGACGACACAAATATTTTTGTATGTTTTCTTGTTTTTGTTTTTTTTAGATTGAAGGAACATTGAGTACTTTGCACGAACTGAGAGAGAGAAACAGTTAGGGGCAGCATTCAAGACTACTGAAGTTCATCTCTCACCAGTTCAGTTATCTGACCACTTCCTACCCTGGACCACAACTTGAGTTTGGACCAAAACTTGACTAAAACCTGTGTTTAGTACACAGACTTCTGTTCTAGAATGGACAATACAAAGACACTTTATTTATTTTTTCAGATGAGTAAATATCTATTAAAGCTGACCGCACAACAGCTTTGAAGAAATATTATTTTCTTATCATATTATATTTTTCTCATGAGTCCTGTGGTTGTTGTCTGAACCTGCAAGTTCTACTTGCATTTGTCCTTTGAAGCTTGTACCCAAACAACTGAACATGACTTTGAGATCAAGCCTAAATATATCTCCAGTTGAGGAATGCTCACTTGCACAACCAAAAGTAGCCTCCCCTTTGCTTTTAACAAGGGGAATCTTAAATAAATGCAGTGTAATTTCTACTCCTAGACCTAGAACCCCTGCCAGGCCTATAGTGCCTTATTCATGAAGCAAATTTCTGTGTAAATAATTCATAAATCTATTCTTACGTAAACCGTTTCATTGAATTGAACGCAACAGTTTGCACAAGGATGGTTTTACAAACAGTTTGCATGTAAACTCGTTCTACTGGTGTTTCGTGAATAATGCCCATTGAACATATAGAGTCGGTTTATTCGTTTTGTATATATGCTGAATTTGAAATAGTAATATATTATACTGCCTTTCTATGAACCAAAGCCAATCCTATTTGTTGTTTAAGAGCTTAAATTGATCTTCTGTTTGGACCAGTTCCTGTGTCTTAAAGTGTGGTGATATTAAATGTTTTATCCTGTGTTTGAACATAGGGGATCCATATGGGGAGTCCAAAATGTAATTGTTCACTTTATTTTCTTTTATTTAATTCTATATTTATTTATTTTTGTTATCAGAGTTTTTCTCTGCTGGCCTGTGACTTGAATAATATGAAAGTGTTTTGATTGTTCATGAAGGAAGTTTAGCAATACATTTTATCTTGGCATTCAAGTACACTGTTACTATACTTTCAGCGCTCTGCTGATACACGCTATATATTCACATTCAGAATTCAGACCGTTCTATATTAATAATGGAGGACAAATAACTATCAGTCTGGAACAGTATTAGGAGACTTTTAAAAGCTTTTAGTCTTTCTCAGCTTGGTTGTTAGCTTCAAATCATGTTCACATCAAACTCAATTTGTATGATAGAAGTCTGTGTGAATAAACCAAAAAAGCCTCTTGACCGTAATTTTAGGACACGCACCTGCCTCTGCAGTCATGAATATTTACTGTATATTTGAATGCTCGGATTACTGTAGGACCGTGTTGCTCTGCAGTGCTATTGGCACGTGTAGATGTTTGTTATTAAGCTGGACTTCTTACATAATCATAGGTTTAGCACAGGTGCATTTGTCCTTCTAGGACACTGCACTCTAGATTATTGAATGTATCTTTAATTTATGGGTAGTACCTTGATGTAATGAGATTAAGAAAAAATACTTTGTGCCTTTTTTCTATTTGCTTTCTTGTTTAAGGATATGCCTTTGGAGTGTTCATTCTTAAATTATCATCAGCCTCTTTACAGAATTTTGGGAATTATCTGTATTGTGTTGTTTGTATAAAGAGGACATTTTGAATAAAGCAAACACAAACTGCAACATGTATTTTACGACTGTGCAAGCTGTGAATTGAAAGAAATATTATATATATATACACACACACTACGGTTCAAAATGTAGGGTCGCTTATTCTTTATTTATTTTTACTTTTATTTATTTTTTTCACATTTACAATAATAGTAAAGTCATCAAAACTATGGAATAACATAAATGGAACTATGGGAATTATGTTATGTATGTCCAAAATAAATCAAAACTGTGTTATATTTCTTATAAGCATCTTCAAAGTAGTCACCCTTTGCCTAGAATTTGCAGACATGTACTCTTGACATTTTCTCAACCAACTTCTTGAGATATCACCCTGAGATGCTTTTTAAACAGTATTGAAGGAGTTCCCATCTATGTTGGGCACTTATTGGCTGCTTTTCTATATTATTTGGTCCAAGTCATCAATTTTAACAAATTTTTTTTTTTTAATTACATTTTAGTTTTATAATGAAATAAATTAATATGGTGGCACAATTATATTTTTGTCTACAAAACTAATTTCAAACATTTAAGCATACGCCTTCAGATCAAAAGATTTTTAAGATCATGAGAAACATTTCAGTCAAGTGACCCCAAACTTTTGAACGGTAGTGTATATATATAAATATAAATTTCAAGTAATTTAATGTATTTCATTCAGATTAAGTCAGTTTCATTGAGCCAACATAATTTAGTTGCATTAAGTCAAATGTATTTATTATAGTAGTTTTAACTCAACTTCATTAGATGTGTCAAATTCAAACTATTAAGGTTTATTTGATTAATTTTATGTTGGTCCAACTTTATTTTATTAATCATTTATGTATGCCAGTTGTGCAAGTGTAAGGACAGTGGAATTGCTGCACTGTCAATTTGATCTGTTTATAGACCTAAACAACACTTGTATCAAGTTCCACCTCAAAGATGAGGTCCATCTTCAATCTAAACACAAGCGCCATTCTTCATCATAATGGTAACCCCCAAAACTCCAGCCTAACAGACACTCTTTTTAAAACCCAATATAACGGAACATTAAACATTAACAAATCTCCTCTTATTCTCATCTTGCTCAAAAATGCATAAAATACCACTTAATATCAACATTTGTTCACCGCATCCAGTCCCGTGCAAAGCATGCTGGGAAATGGAAATCCCCTGCACGGTTTAATCAATGCTACATTAACACCACAAAAAGTATTCATGAACTCCCAACTCAAATGGATTAAGCAAATTTCAATTTTACAAATGTAAATGGATGGAATGCAATGAAATCAAGTTTTGACCAAACGTTCTAGAATTGTGTTGCTTTAGTTCATTTTAATTAAGTTAACAAGCAGCAAAAATCCTTTTGAGTGTGTTTATATACACAAAAAGCCAAAACATTATGACTACTCACAGATGAAGTGAATAACGTTGATCATCTCCTAACAAGGCCACATGTCAAGGTTAGTGAGATGGCAAGTGAACAATCAGTTCTTGTAGTCAACGTGTTGAATACAGGACAAATGGGCAGGAGACCTGATCGACTTTGACAAGGGCCAAATTGTTATGGCCAGTCGACTGGATTAGAGCATCTCTGAAACAGCAAGGCTTGTGGGGTGCTTCTGGTCAGCAGTGGTGAGTACCTACAGAAAGTGATCCGAGGAGGGACAAACCACAAACTGGCGACAGGGTGTTGGGCGCCCAAGGCTCATCAATGCACGAGGGCAATGAAGGCTATCCCAACTGGTCCTAACCGACAGAAGGTCTACTCTGGCACAACAAAAGTCACAGAAGATGTTAATGATGGTTACGGGAGGAATGTGTCACAATACACAGTGCATCGCATCCTGCTGCATATGGGGCTGCGTAGCCACTTGTAGTCTATGATAACTATGATGACCCCTGTCCACCATCAAAAGTGCCTACAATGAGCACGCGAGCATCAGAACTTGACCTTGGAGCAGTGAAAGAATGTCACCTTGTCTGATGAGTCACGCTTTCTTTTACATCACATGGATGGCCGTTTACATGTGCGCCATTTACCTGGGGAAGTGATGGCACCAGGATGCACTGTGGGAAGATGGTGGAGGGAGTGTGATGCTCTGGGCAATGTTCTGCTGGGAAACACTGGGTCCGGCCATTCATGTAGATGTAAATTTGACACGTGCCACCTACAGTACCTAAACATTGTTGCAGACCAGGTACACCCCTTCATGGCAATGGTATTTCCTGATGGCAGTCACCTCTTTCAGCAGAATAATGCACCCTGCCACACTACACACAGTGTTCAGGAATGGTTTGAGGAACAAGATGAAGAGTTCAAGGTGTTGCCCTGGCCTCCAAATTCCCCAGATCTTAATCTGATTGAGCATCTGTGGGATGTGCTGGACCAACTAGTTAGATCCACGGTGGCTTCACCTCACAGGACTTGAAGGATCAGCTGCTAATGTCTTGGTGACAGATACCACAAGGCACCTTCAGGGGTCTTCTAGAGTCCATACCTCGGCAGGTCGGCGCTGCTTTGGCAGCACATGGTGGACCAAAAGCATATTAGGCAGGTGGTCATAATCAGTGTAAATATTAATATGTATGAATTTTTAGAGACTTATGTTAGATCTTTGATGTGATCGTTCACCTTATGAATTAATGCTTGTTTGTAATGCATTTGGATCAACTCAAGCAATGTCAATACTGATTAATGTGCGTTATTGATGCATTTCAACACAACTGAGTGTCAATTGTTAGAAACATTCAGGGCCCCTCTCCCCCTCCCCCTGTAGCTCCTTATCCACAAAACAGAGACGACATGGCCGTCTAGCGCATGTTTACATAAATTAACAAAATCATGCAGACATTGTTGTGCTATTCATCATATATAAATCACTTTGACACTGTTGATTAAAAGCGTTAGCAAAAAAATTATATATGCAAATGAAATTGCTTTGTTTAGAGGGGCACCGCAGCCTAGGAGGGCAAGTGGAACTCCGTCCCCCCTCGAAATTCACTCTCCACTTTCACAATGTGAAAGTGAAAGTGGAGATTTATAGTAAAAAAGGACTGAAATATTGATCTGTATCTCACCCACACCTATCACATCACTTCTGAAGACATGGATTAAACCATAGGAGTCTTATGGATTACTTTTATGCTGCCTTTATGTGCTTTTTGGACCTTCAAAGTTTTGTCCACTGATAACTTGGATTGTATGGACCTACAGAGCTGAAATATTCTACTAAAAATCTTCATCTGTGTTCTGCAGAAGAAAGAAAGTCATACACATCTGGGGTGGTATGAGGGTAAATACGGGATGAGAGAATTTTTAGTTTTTGGTGAACTGTCCCTTTAACAGTTTGAGCAGAACATTTCAGGATTGTTTTGTAAATATGCCATAATGTATTGCAAGTTTTGTAAAAAGCCGCTATTGAAAGATGAGGCAGTTAAAAGCATATTGGACCAGACAGCAAACATCTCTTATTTGTTTTACTTGAAATGAGTGACCGGTCAAGCTCTAGGCTAGATGAAACTAATAAGATATTATACAGTCACACAGACTCTGATTTAAGAGGTCAGTGTGAGTCATCAAGTGTTTTGAGTGTGCACGCACATGTGACACATCATGGTGGCAGTCAAGCAATGAAAACTAAAGGGCTGGTCATGCTGGTCTTCCATATCGGATACTGAGTATAATGAGCGCGTGTCAGCGTTTGGGTCATCATGACAGATGATTAATTACATTTGCCACAGGAAATCACGCTTCCCCTAAAAGACTCCTGAACCCCATCTGTTCATTTTGCCTCTTCAGGCTCACCTTCTTTAGTTCTTCATTATTCTACATGATTACAGTTTGTCTTCAGGAATAAACGCCCGTTAGTATTCACACGGTGCAAAAGTCGCAGCCTCTCCATCCTCGCGCATCCTTGTGTGGTTTGGTTACTATGGAGATCATAATGAGCGCGCGCGCGGCTCTCTTCTTCTCGCGCATGGGAGTAAAGGGGGCGAACTGAGAAGAGATCAGTGGCGATGAGAAACACAGTCACTACGCTAGTAAACCCGTTCCTGTTCAAAGAAACGGTCAGGACTTTATTTTAGGTCGGCCACGGAGGCACTGAACGGAAGCCGGTAGTCCAGGACAGCGAGATGGGCAGCGCGTCTTCGGCGTATCGGATGATATACCTGGACGTGGATGGAAGGATTCAGAAGGTAAAACGAATGAATACATCGGGAAAAAAGAGAACAGCATTTTCTTAATTCACGTAATGAACAAATAAAATGTTTTAAAAAGTTGCTAGGCTATATGTATTATCATATTTATTATATGGCATTAAATGTAGCTGTTTATGTTTCCTTACTCAACACTTTTAAAAAGGTTGCCTTCCCTAAAACTATTCATTAGCTATTGTATTTAGCAGAATTTCAATCTAACAGATGATTACACAAACTTTGCTTCTTAATATAGTTTATTATTATTATTATTATTATTATTATTTATGTTCATGCTCTCTATTTAAGGAACACCAGACAAAATGGACAAAATCACAAGATTGTTGTTAAAGCAAGAATAATTCAAACAAACAATAATCTTTCATTTTCCAAATTAATCTTTCAAATCTGATGCCGGGATACACCATCAAGATAAACAAGTTTTAATAAACACTCATTTTATTTAAACTTGTATTTATGGCCTGTTTTTGCATTTATTACACATCTGTAAAAAAGTCTGAACAGTAGTTGCTGTTTGGATAATTGTCCTATTACAGTGATAATGATGATACACAATTTTCTCTTGCATCTTTACTCACCACACAACTTATAAACAGTTTCTACCCTGTGATGCTTCACAGTATAATACAACTCAAGGGGGCCGTTTACACGACAACGTTTTCAACTAAAAACGGAAAACCTTTTATGCGTTTTGGCTGTTCGTTTACACGACAACAGCGTTTTGGGGCCTGAAAACGCAAACTTTTGAAAACGGGTTTCAAAGTGCAAGTTTTTGTAAACGATGCCGTTATCGTCTCCGTGCAAACATACGCAAATCATGCGCACGCGTATTACGTGTTAAATAAAGAATGATTGATTGATAGGCATCAATTTGAGATGTATAATTATCAATATGAATACTGGTGTCTGTGCAAATAACAATAATCAACAATTTATTCATTTGGAGTGTTTTGTATGGAGTGTGAACATTGTACAGTAGGCAGAACCTGCAATTTGAAAATCTTGAAATTAATGTATGGATTCAGATGGGAAAAATGTATTTGTATTTTAAATGTTACTTATTTAATTTTATTTGATGTACCTTTACCCTGCAATTCATTCACCCACCGCTTATGTATATAGCCTATAGACAGAAATGTGATGCCCTGTACAGTATTCAATGATATGCTTAGAATATGAAAACATGAGGCAGTGAAAATGCATGTTAGATCCAGTGTACACAAGACCTCTCTCTCCGTCAGAAGATATCCATATATCAGAGTTCTGTCTGATATCCAAAACCAGTCAACAACATCAACAGCTTGTTATGTAAACTTACTCTCCTACCAGCCCAAGAGTCAGCAGGGGGAATACAGAAGAAGGCAGGAGACGAAGTGATGGTAAAAATGAGCAGAGTTTATTGAATAATCTTGAGAGTTCAGTCTATAGGCATGCGCACGAGTACTTCAAAACAACGGACGAGACATTCAAAACTACAATGGCGGACTACAGGACTGTGTTTGTGCTGCTCAAGATTTTGAGTTTACTGACACTTCTCCAGCAAAGTGTAAACTGTAGTAGTAAAGCAACCTCATCGTCCATCCAGACAAAATTGCTCGATGCTTTCGCCATCTTCATTGTTTGTTTTCACCGCTCTGTGGAAAAATGCTTATGTGCGCAGGCGCATAGTGTTTCTTTACAAAGTGACATCGCCAACTACTGGCCTGGCATGCATAATACAGCGTTTTTAGTCGTTTTCACGGATCCATGTGAACGGGGATCGTTTTGACAACGTTGTTGTCTGTACGCGAAACTTTTCAAAAACGCAAAGGAAAAACTTTTCCATTTTTAGTACATCGTTGTCATGTAAACGTACCAGCTTTCAGGAGAGTGTGGTCTCTACTCTTGTGGTCATAAGGTCAAACGGCTGGTCTGATTGCCTTTGATGCTAAAGTATATAGATCAGTCAGATAGTTGGTATATTTTCAGTTAATTTACAGATATCAAGGTGACAATCAGTTGCCATCACAGTATGTCTATTATTGTGCAAACATTTGAGCAAAACAATGCTTACTTTTTCTGTTAGTTACAAATGTGCATCTGGCTGTTATTGTTCTGTCTTGGCAATGGGACAAAACAAAAGAATTAGCATATAAAAGCCCACAGCAGTGACAGCACAATGAAAAACAAAGGGACATTTTAATGAGCGCATCTGTGTATGCATACACCCACATTGTCTGCACACACACACACACACACACACATACACACACACCCACAAATTAGAAAAGTAAATATACAGTTGAAGTCAGAAGTTTACATACACTTAAGTTGAAGTCATTAAAACAAATTTTTTAACCATTCATATTAGAAAAACTATAGTTTTGGCAAGTCGTTTAGAACATCTACTTTGTGCCTGACACGAGTAATTTTTCCAACAATTGTTTACATACAGATTGTTTCACTCTTAATTGACTATGCCTTTAAGCAGCTTGGAAAATTCCAGAAAATGATGTCAAAACTTTAGACAGTTAGCCAATTAACTTCTGATAGGAGCTGTACTGAATTGGATGTGTACCTGTGGAGGTATTTTAAGGCCTACCTTCAAACTCAGTGCCTCTTTGCTTGACATCATGGGAAAATCAAAAGAAATTTGAAAGATAATTTTTTGAACCTCCACAAGTCTGGTTCATCCTTGAAAGCAATTTCCAAATGCCTGAAGGTACCACGTTCATCTGTACAAACAATAGTATGCAAGTATAAACACCATGGGACCACGCAGCCATCATACCGCTCAGGAAGGAGATGCATTCTGTCTCCTAGAGATGAAAGTAGTTTGGTGCGAAAAGTGCAAATCAATCCCAGAACTACAGCAAAGGACCTTGTGAAGATGCTGGAGGAAACAGGTAGACAAGTATCTATATCCACAGTAAAACAAGTCCTATATCGACATAACCTGAAAGGCTGCTCAGCAAGGAAGAAGCCACTGCTCCAAAACCGCCATAAAAAAGCCAGACTACAGTTTGCAAGTGCACATGGGGACAAAGATCTTACTTTTTGGAGAAATGTCCTCTGGTCTGATGAAACAAAAATTTTACTGTTTGGCCATAATGACCATCATTATGTCTGGAGGAAAAAGGGTGAGGCTTGCAAGCCGAAGAACACCATCCCAACCGTGAAGAATGGGGGTGGCAGCATCATGTTGTGGATCTGGTGCACTTCACAAAATAGATGGCATCATGAGGAAGGAAAATTATTTGGATATATTGAAGCAAAATCTCAAGACATCAGCCAGGAAGTTAAAGCTCGGTTGCAAATGGGTCTTCCAAATGGACAATGACCCCAAGCATACCTCCAAAGTTGTGGCAAAATGGCTTAAGGACAACAAAGTCAATGTATTGGAGTGGCCATCACAAAACCCTGACCTCAACATCAGAACTGAAAAAGTGTGTGCGAGCAAGGAGGCCTCCAAACCTGACTCAGTAACACCAGTTCTGTCTGGAGGAATGGGCCAAAATTCCAGCAACTTATTGTGAGAAGCTTGTGGAAGGCTACCCAAAATGTTTGACCCAAGTTAAACAATTTTAAGGCAATGCTACCAAATACTAACAAAGTGTATGTAAACTTCTGACCAGAGGTGGGTAGAGTAGCCCAAAACTGTACTCAAGTAAAAGTACAAATACTTTAAAAAATAATTACTCAAGTAGAAGTAAAAGTACTAACATAAATAATTACTTGATTAAGAGTAAAAAAGTATCCAATTAAAAGAGTACTCAAGTAGTGAGTAACTCATTACTTTCACAAATGACATAATAGACATTAACTCCCCTATATTCCATTTCATAATACACATTTAACATGAATTTCAGAATTATTATTATTATTAATGGAAATTCTGCCATCATTCTCCACCATGTTGCTTCAAACCCATATGACTTTCTTTCTTCCATGCAACACAATAAGGAGATATTAGACAGAATGTTTGCCTGAGTCACTATTTACTTTCAGTGGATTTCTTTTTCTCCATATTTTGAAAGTGAATGGTGAGCGAGACTGTCAGTCCCTAACATTCTGTCTAACATATTTTGTGTTCCACATAATGCAAAGCGGCACACTGGTTTGGAACAACATGAGGGTATGGAAATAATGACAGAATATTAAATTATGGCTGAGCTATCACTTTAAAGGGGTAGTTTACCAAAAATGAAAATTCTCTCATCATTTACTCACCCTCATGCCATCCCAGATGTGTATGACTTCCTTTCTTCAGCAGAACACAAATTAAGATTTTTAGAAGAATATCTCAGCTCTGTTGGCCAAAATGTTGATGCTCCAAAAAGCACATAAAAGCAGCATAAAAGTAATCCATAAGACTCCAGTAGTTAAATCCATATCTTCTGGAGTGATATGATAGGTGTGGGTGAGAAACAGATCAATATTTGTCATTTTTTGCTAGACAGCAGGGTATGCAGAGAATGTGAATCACCAAAAACACAAGAAGAATGTGAAGATCTGTTTCTCTGTTTCTCGTCCACACCTATCACATCACTTCTGAAGATACTGATTTAACAACTGGAGTCTTATGGATTTATTTTATGCTGACTTATGTTTGTTTGTTTAGCTTTAAAATGTTGCCGCCCATTCACTTGCATTGTATGGACCTACAGAGCTGAGAAATTCTTCTAAAAATCTTCATTTGAGTTCAGCAGATGAAAGAAAGTAATACACATCTGGAGTGGCATGAGGGTGAGTAAATAATGAGAATTAAAATTTTTGGGTGAACTATCCCTTTAAGGGCTCTTGTCAGATCTGGATGAATTTGTCAATAAGAGAGGATTGGAAACATTTCTAGTAATTATTACGGTGAAAACGTGAAAATGTCCCACAGAGACATTATATATAATGCTGAAATATGAAAGAAGTTTTCAGTGACGAAAGAATTTAGATCATTAGTTCTGTACAATGCAGAGTACACAGCCTAGTCAGTAGGGCACCAACCCCGGTCGTGGAACACTCGCTGTGTCAGAAAGCCACTTGTTCCTTACTTTTTTTTCACTCATTATTACCCACAATGCACTATAATTTTGAGTGTACATTTGACTGTACACACGACGACGGTTAATTGCCCACAATCCACCATGAGGAAGACGTTCGAGCTGGGAGCTTACTGCTTCCTTCACTCCTGCAATGTTTTCTTTCATGCTGAATGTATTAAATTAATTTTTGACAAAAATAACATAATAACATATAGAGAGGCAAAACATACAGATACATTTTAAAATGTACTCTTTATTTGATCAAATATGTTTACTCTTTATATTAACACACAGTATATATTAAAAATGACAAACAGAATGAATATTTATTGTATTAATATATTATTTAATAAGAATAACAAGTAAGGCCCAAGTATTTTAAAAGTTCATATGTGATGTTGTTTCTGCGACAGACCCAGAGCTCCGACACTCGGTGTATACGTACATCAGCGTCCGAATTCACTCACTCATTTCGTTCACTCCCTGCTGAGATATAGTGCACTAACTGCCATTCACTATATAGGAAATAGTGAACGAATGAACAATTTCGGACACAGCCATTCTCTTCGCCATACGATCGCCTCGCGCCCGCACATCTCTCACACACTGTGCACGTGCAGGAATGCTGTCTGTTCGCGCTCCAGTTGTCAATCACGCGAACAGCAGAGCTAAGGCATTTATTTACACTTAACTTGGATGGTTACATGGATTTATAGTTCATCCACCTGAAGTAGCTGCGATAGTTTCCAGTACACATGCGAGGGTGCGGGGTAAATGCGTAAATACTGCTCATGACATGCGGAACAAAGCACACTGATATATTGCTGCACTGATTTAAAAATGTACACTTAAAAACTGATGTCATAAGAGCCCAGATACATTATCACCCTGAAAATGACCATCTCATTACACAGAAAAGCCCACATTATCATTAGAGCCAAAACGTCCTCAGAGTGCTGCCTTAAGTTGGAGTTGTGATTTTAATCTTGAAATATCAGCTTTGGTGTTAAATGAAGGCAGTGCATGATGAAAATATTATTTTTTCACTCTGCAGAGCAAAGAAAGTGTTTCACTTTGAAGAGTTTGATGCTGCAGCACTAATGACTTGAGTGACAGTCTGTGACAGCAACGCCCACCTCTGTGTGAACTTCTGCTCTCGTAAAAGTCCCATTCAATAATAAATTACGCATTAATTCAAATTAAACCCAGTAATGTAACGACAGGAACGCCACTCATTGTAAAGAAGTAAAAGTAAAAAAATGTTAATTAGAAATTTACTTGAGTGAGTGTAAAAAGTACCCACTTTTAAACCTACTCTAAAAGTAATTTGTTTCCAAAAAGTTACTCAAGTAAATTTAATGGAGTAAATGTAGCACATTACTACCCACCTCTGCTTCTGACCCACTGGGAATGTGATGAAAGAAATACAAGCTGAAATAAATCATTCTCTCTACTAGTATTCTGACATTTCACATTCTTAAAATAAAGTAGTGATCCAAACTGACCTAAAACAGGGAATGTTTTCTACGATTAAATGTCAGGAATTGTGAAAAACTGAGTTTAAATTAATTTGGCTAAGGTGTATGTAAACTTCTGACTTCAACTGTAATTTACTTTGTTCCACAGTGTAACTGTATTTCTTCAGGCATTTTGAGTGATATTGAATTATTTCAACTAAAATCGTGTCACATAGACACTGGAAGTTACTTGAAAGGACTGTAAATGCTTCATTGCTAAAATGAGTGCTCTGTGGTTGGTGGTATGTCATTTTATAGTCATTATTAGGGTGGTGAGTTATGGTTTTTATGTTTTATCTTTGACAAAGTACTAAGTTAGAAGCTATTTTTGGACATTAATAAGTATTTCTCATATCTTTCAATTTGTAATCTGCAATTGCATTATGCAAATATCTGCTCATATATCTCTCTTTCTCCCACTCTTTTTGAATAATTCTCTTGTCTCTTTCAAGCAGTAAGTCACATTCTACACATATTCACATTTGCTCTCTCTCTCTCTCTCTCTCTCTCTCTCTCTCTCTCTCTCTCCTCTCTCGCCTTTGCTCTGTGTGTGTCAGCTGCAACCCCTTCGTTGTCTTTTTTGTGTTTGTCACCTGTTTTTGCAGTCTTGTTGTGTCTGCTGATGGCATCAGACAGACACTACATGTTTTTTTTAAGTGGGTGAGAGCACTCAGGGGTCACGGCTGTCACTGCAAATTAAGTTTTTAATAATCAATAAAGTGTAATGTGTAATGGTCAGCACCATACATGGAAACCAGGAATATAATCTTGGTCAAATTCGGTTTTCATCAAATATAGTGTGTTTATTAAAGGGGAACTTTTCTGATCTCTAAGATTTTGTAAAAGAAAAATTATTTCACATCACAATCATTGTATTTTTAAAAAATGTATTAAGATAGCTTTAAACATTTTAGTGTGTCTCTTTTATTACTTTTTCCACATTTGTTGGGGGGGGGTAGTAATGTTTGAGTAAATATATATAGTTTAAAGATCAGAAATCTAATTCATTTTAAGCATTTTAGGCTACATCATGTTCGGAGGGTAGGTTTATTAGATGTCATTACCAATAAAGAGAGTTTGAGAATTTAAATTCAGAAACAATCAATTTCTTTTAATTGTTGTAAATTCAAAGTCAATCCAGCCTTTGGTCCAAAACATCAAAAAACTGTTATTTCCATCACACACACAATATGAAAAATCCATATCACCACATATGATAATAGGTAAAGGTAAATCCACTTGAAGCTCGATCAAGGCAATGATCAGATTTTTTTTATATTTATGTTTAACATAGTTGAAACATATTTTAATCCACCTATATGTAGATTATTAATGAAACGTATATATTATTAATATAGAATATAAGCACAAGCACATTTTAATTGACATTGAATGGACTATTTGTGTTACTTTTAGGTTGTTTTCAGCCGTTTCTGTAGACCATGTGATATTAAGGAGCTATTCTGCACCGCCACAGGGCTCTCCAGGTAAAGTATGATAAAGTGTGTGTGTGTGTGTGTGTGTGTGTTTGTGTGTGTGTGTGGGTTTGGGTGGTTTAAGAGGACATTTTTTTAGGTTACAAACTGGTAATTACAAGGGTATTATGCTATAAATGTGCTTCATGAGGACATTTCTAGTGTCCCCATAATTCAAATAGCTTAAAAAATTTTTTTGAAAATGTAAAAATGCAGAAAGTTTTTTGTGAGGGTTAGGTTTAAGGTTAGGGTTAGGGGATAGAATATAAAGTTTGTACAGTATAAAAACCATTATGTCTATGGAGAGTCCTCATAAAACATGAAAACCCAACATATGTGTGTGTGTGTGTGTGTGGGCAGGTTTAAGTGGTTTACGAGGACATATTTTTAGGTTACAAACTGGTAATTACAAGGGTATTATGCTATAAATGTGGTTTATGAGGACATTTCTAGTGTCCCCATACTTTAAATCGCTTAAAAATCATGCTAAACGATGTTTTATTGAAAATGTAAAAATGCAGAAAGTTTTCTGTGAGGGTTAGGTTTAGGGGTAGGGTTAAGGTTAGGAGATAGAATCTATAGTTCGTACAGTATAAAAATCATTATGTCTATGGAGAGTCCTCATAATGATAGCTGCACCAACATGTGTGTGTGTGTGTGTGTGTGTGTGTGTGTGTGTGTGTGTAATTGAAGTGTTTCCACTTTTGAAGTGCTCCCATATTTAGAGTATGTATCTGCTGCTGACAGGAACACAGCCATTTCTCTTCTGGACTCAACAGGAGCTATGGTCTCCATCGACCCCACAATGCCAAACAACTCAGAGAGGTAACACTGCCCTATCCGATCTATAAACATACACATTCATAAAGGTGTATGCCTAAACAACATTTAATTTGATCACAATCTCTTTTCAAACTGACGTAGTAATAAATATTTATCATAGATAAATGATTACCTTTTATATCGACTTCTGTCTACAGATTAACTCTGAAAGGTTACTGAAGTATAATAGAATTGACTCCAGTTGTTTTTAAATTCATATTTAAACTTAGAGCAGTGGTTCTCAACTGGTGGGTCGCGACCCAAAAATGGGTTGTGGGTTGCTTTGCCACTTGATGTCCAATGTAAAATCTGGGTCCTGAAGCAAGAGTTGAGAACCACTGCTTTAGAGCATTTGAACTCTCTTAGAAGTCCCTATGTTATTAACCTAATAAAAAACCAGAGGACACACGTTAAACATAAAGGAACTGTCAAAACATTCTGAGGTAAGAAGCCTAAATAAAGTAGCCTACTGTCTGTGCCTTATCTGTGGGGTTTATACAGATCTGCCTACAAAACAAACAATGGATGTTGGCCAGATAAAGATAAAGGGGAAGTTACTCTTGAAAAGCAGAGTCTAAGGGTGCCCATTTACTGTTAAAGATACATGCAGTATATCACAATCGACTGCCAGGAGTAGACATCTTGGATAGTAATTTTACAGATAACTGCGGCACTCTTGAGGAGTAACTGAAATTAAGTGGGTGCTGATGATCCGTTAGGGAGAGGGGACGTATTTTAGTGTGGCGCCAGCTGCTTTGTAACTGCATTTGTGTGTCCTGGTGTTTTTGAAGGTCGCCATACAGAGTGGTGCTCAGAACGGGTGGACAACTTGCAGGTAAGTGTCCGATGTTCTGTACTTTTTAATGATCACAAAAGTGATGTTTATTTTAAGAAAACATAGTGCAAGCACACTTTTCAAGCAAAGCATTTCATAAAAAGGTATTTGTTCCTTTTTAAATAATCAAACAATAGATAGTGTTTAAAATGACAACAAAAAGTATCATGGCACTTTGTGCTTGTCTCACATTAGCAGAACATGTCCATAGAACTACACCTGTAGTTATTCTGCCAAGACACCTGTGTGAACTTCCTACATCCACTAAAATCACCTTGAGACCAGTGGAATGAAAGTCAATGCAAAAAGAGAAGTGAAGTTAGTTCTGAGAAAAGTTATTAGATCATTTGTTTACAGATGCCACATGGTTTGATATTTTCTTTGTTATCTAATGCTATAACATTCAGACGTTTTTAAGTGTGACTTAGATATCTGCATACTTTATAGGGCCACTGTATAACCAAGATACATGTATGTGTCACATGTAAAATGCTCTGCTTTCACAGAAAGTGTTTGCAATATGAAAAAAATGAACTGAGTTTTTTGTGAAGACTGAAATAGGAATTCACGACTGAAGTGATCACTCATATCTACTTAAATCTCCATAAATGGAGCGTGCAGAGGACTGCATGTGTGTAGAAGAGCAACTCCATTTATCACTGTGAGAACACTTACAGCGGGGATGGATTGCAGTCTTACCAAAGCTGTCTCACTTATCATGAGCTGAGAAATTATTATAACAAACTTTTTATTAATTACAAAGAAAAATCTGCTACACAACTTCCTTTTTTGGACAGGTTCTCTGACTCATATTCATTCTGTTTCTCTTTGTCAGTAGATTTATTGTTTTTTTGTTTTTGTTTTTGTTATTAACATTTTATATTAATTCCAAGACAGACAAAAATAAATGTAACCACAAAATTATGCATTAGGAATCAACTTATAACCCTTTATAACCACAACCCCCTGCACAAATATTAAATAACTAAATACCCACATATAAACAGACACACAAATAGAAATACATAAGTACATAAAAAAAGACAAAGTTCAACATATAGGGGAAAAAAATGAAATAAAATAAAAAATTATTATTGTCTCCCTCCACTGCCTCACACTAGGACCTGTCCAAATGAGACAAATATCTGCCCCATTTTCTGCCATAACTCGACAGGTTCCCCAACCATCTGGAAGTCATCTCCTCGAAAGCTGCCACTTTACCCAACTCGGTGCACCACTCACAAAATGAGGGTGCATCAGTTGACTTTCATCCCCTAAGGATTAGCTGTCTACCAATCATCACACTGGTTAGGACCCAGCTTTTCATGTATTTATCTCCTATATTCAGGACCTCTCCATCACCCAAAATACAAAGCCTGTGGCAAAATGAAAACTCTAGTGTCTAGTACGTCACACACAAAACGCTGGATCCTCAAACAAAATTCCTGAATCTAATACAACCCCAAAAAACATGGGTTGTGTCCCCGTCTTCTGACTGGCATCGCCAGCAGGTGGGTGAGTCTTTAAGACCAAGTCTATACAATCAAGAGGGGGTCCAGTAGAACCTTAAATTGCATCAGACAGATCCTTGTATCTCTAGATGCAGACCTGATGCTTTTTAGAATCCTAGCCCACTCTCCCTCCTCCAATACCAAGTTTAAATCTTTCTCTCATAATCTCTTGAGAGAAGACAAAGCTCCATCCCCCAGACTCTGAATTAACAGGGAGTAATACACAGAAGCTTCGTGACCTGTCCCATAAGCAGTAAACACCATTTCCAAAGTATATGCCGCTTTAGGGGGGTGTACACCACTCCCAAAAACAGTACAGAGCAGGTGGCGCAGCTGTAAAAACCTAAAGAACTGGGATCTAGGAATCTTAAAATGTTGAACCAAATTATCAAAAGATCTCAGTACTCAAGTCACCGAGTGTAGTAACCCCCCCTCCCAATCCACTCCTACCAACAGAAAGGGGACTTATTAATATGTAATTTAGGGTTCAGCCATATGCTTGAGGCAACATTTAAATAAATGTCCGAATTAAACACTCTGGACACTTTAGTCCAAACCATGTGCAAATGCGAGATAACAGGGTGTGACTTAACTTCTCCGGTTAGTTTGATCGAAAGGCTTTGCAGTGGCGAAACAGGGGCAAGAACTTCTTGTTCAATAAGAAACCAGGGAGGGGCCCTCTCAGGTGGAAGCGACCAATGAGCCAAATGTCTAAGACCGAACGCATAATGATAAAACAAAATATTGGGTAGGCCTAGTCCACCCTTGTCAATTGGCCTATGTAACTTATTGAAATGTAACCTGGCATGCTTACCATTCCAAATGAAGGACTTCGCTATGCTATCAAATTGTTTAAAATAAGAGAGGGAGACATCTACAGGGAGAGACTGTAGCAGGTAGTTGAATTTTGGAATATAATTCATTTTAATAACATTAACCTTCCCAATCATAAATAAATGTAATGAAGCCCACCTGCCCACATCACTCAAAAACCTTTTAAAGGGTCAAAATTAACTCTTAACTTAATGCCTGTTTGGGTCAATGAAAGGTGCCCAGTTGAAAAGCCATTACTGGGCAGTACGTTGTCAGCGCCAAAGCTTCGGATTTAGACCAATTAACTCTGTATCCTGAATATTTAGAAAAGGAATTAATCATTCTGTGGAGGTAGGCATAGATCTAGTAGGGTCGGAGACGAATAATAAAATATCATCTGCGTAAAGCAGAAGCTTATGTGCCACATCTCCTGCCACCACCCCTGGAAAATCACCATCCTTTCTTATCGCGGCTGCTAATGTTTCCAGGGCAAGACAGAACAATAATTGGGAAAGAGGGCAACCCTGCCGGGTGCCCCTATTCGGAGTAAAATAATCTGAAATTAATCCACTCATTTGTACCGCTGCTACAGGGTGTCTATATAGTAACTTAATCCATCCAATAAAAGTATTCCCGAACCCATATATTTCCAAAATCTTGAAAAGATAATCCCATTCTACCATATCAAATGCCTTTTCGGCGTCAAGTGAGATGGCAGCGACCGGAGTCCGATCATTCACTACTGATCACGTGATATTGATGAGATGCCTGATGTTATCAGAAGAGCTGCGGCCCCGAATAAACCCCACCTGATCTATATGTATAAGAGATGTCAGAACTTTACTTAATCGGTTAGCCAGAATTTTTTACAGAATTTTTACATCTAGCTGGATCAGGGAAATTGGATGGTAACTCTTACACTCGCTTGGATCTTTGTCCTTTTTAAGAATCAGACTTATCCAGGCTTATGTCATGGTTGGGGGAAGTTTCCATTCTTTAATGATTCCGTATAAACTTCTAGCATAAGTGGAACTGAAGATCTAAAAAATTCAGCAACAAAGCCATCTGGCCCCAGAGCCTTGCCTGTAGGTAAGACCTTAATTATCTCGTTAAGCTTCTCCAAGGTTATCTCAGAATCAAGAGAATTTTTTTGCTCAGTCATCAGTTTAGGGAGTTCTAATGGTTCCACTAAGTTCCTAATATCTTCATCAGTCTTCAAAAAATCTATTCTAGAATAAATGTTATGGACTTATGAAAAAAATTTATAGTGCTCCCAGATGGGTTCAAAAGTCTCCAGATATCTGTAAGACCAAGATTTTTACAGATTCTGTGAAGCGTCAATGTTGCTTTAGGGGGCTTACATGCTTTTGCTTCACTATGATCAAGTACTGAATCCATCAATAGATTAAAATCTCCTCCCAAATTTATATCATAAGGAGTGCCAGCAGCTTACAACATCTCTTCAAGATCTATATAAAAGCCATGATCATTAGCGTTAGGTGCGTAAATATTAGCCAAAATCAAACTTTGCCCCTGAATTTCTGCTAAAACAATAATGACTCTTCCTAATTTATCTTTAATCTGTTTGAGAAATTTGAATTGAAGATGTTTATTTATCATATGAAGACCCACCTGCTCTTACTTGAGCCAGTGCTAAAGAAAACATGTCCTCCCATATCTTCCCAAATTTTTCAGCTTCCTGCTGGGAAAGATGTGTTTCTTGAAGAAATACTATATCATATTTCTTATGTTTAAGAAAAGAAATAACTTTCCTTCTTTTTATGGGGTGCCCCAACCTATTCACATTCCATGAAGAGAGAGATAGTACACTCATATTGATATAATAGAAAAAATAGATCGTGTGTCAAAAACAAGATTATACAGACCACATTCCAACATTATTGCAACAATCAAACCCCGAACTTCCCCCCCCCGAACAAAACAAACAGAAAAAGAAAAACGTGCGCATTAACCCTGCGCAAGACAGTGCCAACCGCCGTCAATCCCTCTAAACTCAAAAGGTCCATGTACACATATAAGAGTCCCTGCGACAACTTTGCCATCGGATTATTCAAGTCCAGTGCTTCTGCACAAATTTTGTAAGGCAACATCACATAACAGAAAATACTTTGTAAAACAGACCCCAGCCAACAGGCAGAATAAACACAAAGAACATGTAGATTCATTCACAGAACTGTCTTGAAGGTGTGTTCCTCCACAAAACAAATTCCAGCCGATATAAAGCCGTTCAGTTTACTCGGACAGATAAACAAGTGTTGACGTAGTCATTCTAATGTCCCTTAAAAATATTCCACAAAAATAAACTCCAGCCAACAGGAGGCATAAGCACAAAGAACGAACAGATTCATCCACAGCTGACCCGAAGGAGTGTTATTCAACAAAACAAGCTCCAGCCGCCAGACGGAACCAACACACAAAAAACAAAACAGACGCCCCGGATTCTTGAATGGTCAAGTGTGTATTGAGCGAGTCAAATTCACTCTGAGGCTGCATAAAAAATAAAATAAAACAAAATACACCATGACTTACTCAGTCCGTCGACTTTATAAAAGACATCCTTTGTGTAGGCATGAATATATTTTGCAGTCATTCTTCAGTGTAAAAGCGATCATCCGTCCATGCAAAAGTTTCTTGAAGGAGTCATGCCACAAAAAACTCCAGCCGCTAGATGGAGCCAACGCAAAAATAAACAAAAATGGCGCCCTGCTTCCTCAGACAGCCAGAGTAAGCACAGCGAGTTAATCCACTCTGGAGCTACATGAAAAACCCCAAATGGCTTACTTACCCATTGTTTTTATAAAAGACAGTGCTTGCTTTGGACACGTAAATACCCTGTGACCATCCTTCATTTCTGTTCTCAATTTGGCTGGAAACATCAGTGCAAAAGCGATCTTCCGTTGATGTAAGTGTTTCTTACATTCCTTGAATTGATCGCGTTTCTCTCGTCGCATTCGCAAAGTCCGGGTACAAGAAAATATTGTGATTCTTCCAAGAAATCTTTTCTTTGCTCCTCGCCTGGTGCAACACAAGATTTTTATCGGATGATCTCAGAAATGTGGCCAGAATTGATCGAGGCCTGTCTCCCTCAGTAGATCTGCGAGCCGGGACTCTGTGAGCTTGCTCGATTTCCAGTTATGTCGAGCAGACTCGGGAAGAGCTCGTCTAGAAATTTCACCATATCTTGACCTTCTTCATGCTCAGGAATTCCAACAATTCCTATGTTATTCCTTCGGCTCCTATTTTCCAAATCTTCAAGTTTTTCCAAAAAATTTTCCACGACTATTTTGGACGTGGGCGGATTGGTGGATAATTCCCTTTCCGATAATTCCAGACAATCGATCCGCTTTTCAGCTTCTGTAACTCTTGTGACCAACTCAGAGAATTTTGTTTCCATCGCCGTAATCGATCGATGTATACCAGCGAGATCCTCCAAGTCTGCAACAACCTTCGTCAGCATTACCGAGATGATGGACAGTTGACGCTTGATTCCATCTCCCGATGTGCCGTCCAAATCGAGTCCCCGGTCTGCAGGCCCAGAGTTTCATCTTGGGCACGTAAGTGTTGTTTGGTAATGCGATGTTAGGACGCACGGTGTCTAAGCTCTGCGTTATTTCATGTAATTTTTTCAAAATACACCCTATGTGTATCAGTACGTCGAATTCATTACATTCTTTTTGTATTTCATAAACAACCCGCCTTCGGAACTTTAACTTAAAATGAGCAAATCTATGAGGACAGGCAGGCCGGTCAAGAAAGCAGCAAAATGGTGGATACCGAGCCCGTATCCAAGCAGCTCACAATCGAGTCTTTAGTCAAGGAGGTCGAAAAATTCAGAAAGGACATGACTGGGGAGTTCGTTGCACTTCTAAACAGCTCTTTGGAACCAATCTGGTCTTCAATCGAGTCGATTGGTGCAACTCTGACAACACAGGCTACAACCATCAGCGAGATGGAAACGGGTCTCTCAGAACATAGTGACCGAATAACTCAGCTCGAACAAGATGTAAATGCTCTTCAATCAAAACTGACAAGCATGGAAATGGAAAACATGGTGCTTAAAGCTAACGTAGAAGATCTGATATCTCACTCAAAGCGCCATAACATACGAGTGTTTGGCCTACCCAAGGGCACTGAAGGAAAGAACGCAAGATAGTTCACGACCAACCTGCCCTCTGAACTTCTCGGCGACTCCCTTGCAGAGACACCCGAGCTGGACCACGCTCATTGTAGCCTGAGGCCCAAACCCCGTACAGGGGAAACTCCAGGTCTGCTGATCATCAGATTTCAGTGATACATTGTTAAGGAAACTGTCATGAATTGGGCTAAATCTCATAAGGACATTTCTTACAAAGGCCACAAAATCAAGATGTACGAAGATTTCAGCACAGAGCTGGCGAGGAAACGTGCGGCTTTCAACGAGATCAAGAGCCTACTTTACAAGCAAGGAGTACGTTTTGGGATGCTGTACCTTGCTCGCCTCTGAGTCAGCTGTAACGGAGTGGAATGGATCTTCGATTCCCCTGAGGCAGTGGAGTCGTTTTATCATCAGAACTTTACTAATTAAGCTGTGGACTAATACTGGCGCATTTTCAGACTAATACTGGTGCAGTTTATGCCCCTAATTATGATAACCCTGCTTTTATGACTACGCTCTTTTCCCACCTTCCAAATTTGGACACTCACCGCCATGTATTAGGCGGGGATCTTAACTGCACGATCAACCCAAATTTGGACTGCTCACAGCCCAAGTCATCAGCTCATACGTCAATGTCTAGGTCCTTCTCATCTCTAATGGATCAGTTGGGGTGTGTAGACCCCTGGCGCTTCCTCAATCCAACTGCAAAATAGTTTTCTTTCTTTTCTAATGTCCATTTTGTTTATTCGCATATTGATAGTTTTTTTATATACAAAGTTCTTTTATCTCTTGTTAAATCCACAGAATATTCAGCAATAATTATCTCAGACCATGCCCCACACATTCTAGACCTCTCCTTCCCCCAAAATTCATGTACACATGCTGGGGGCTGGAAGCTCAATACCGGGTTGTTGGCTGATAAGGAATTTTGTGACTATATCTCTAGGAACATTTTTTTTGGAAACCAACAAATCAGAATCGGTATCTCCATCGCTTCTATGGGAAACATTTAAAGCTTTTATACATGGAAGGATTATTTATTTTAATACATATTGGATCAAATCCAGGAAATTAAAACAGCAGAAACTCATTGACAAAATTTTAGAGGTAGATACGCTGAATGCCAGGTCGCCACACCCTGATCTGGTGACACAGCGGCTAAAATTACAAACTGAATTTGACTTATTGACAACCAACAAGGCTGAGTTTCTGCTAAAACACACAAGAGCAACCTATTATGAGCATGGAGATAGAGATAGCCGTCTTTTAGCATCTCAGCTCAGACATCAAACTGCTTCACAATTAATCTCACAGGTCTATGACTCCTCAAATAACCTTGTTACGGATCCAGTTAAAATAAACTCAGAGTTCTCTTCTTTCTACTCTAATCTTTACAAATCAGAAGCCTGCTCGGACATTGCTACTATTCAGTCCTTTCTCTCTCAATTAGAAATACCTACGATAAGCCCAGATATAGCCAGTCGCCTAGATGAGCCTCTTAACTTGGAGGAGATAGCATCTTGCATTTTAACCATGAAAAACAACAAAGCTCCTGGTCCTGACGGCTTCCCTACAGAATTTATCAAAACGTTTTCCACTCAGTTATCCCCCTTATTATTAGAACTATACAATCATTCCCTAGATCAAGGTTTCCTACCGTCATCCTTAAACCAAGCTTTGATTTCCTTAATAGTAAAGAAAGACAAAGACCCTAAACTTTGTGGCAGCTACAGACCTGTAAGCCTAATTAATAATGATGTTAAATTACTAGCTAAAGTATTGGCCAAACGTTTAGAGACTCATCTTCCGTCTATTATATCAGATGATCAAACTGGTTTTATACTAGGTCGTCAGTTGTCATCCAGTATACGGAGGCTTCTGAATGTAATCCTTATTCCATCTAGGTCATCAAGGCCAGAAATGGTTATCTCGCTAGATGCGGAGAAGGCTTTTGACCGGGTGGAGTGGGATTATTTATTCATGGTTTTACAAAAATTTGGATTCGGATCTAAACTAATCTCATGGATTTGTTTACTGTATTCCATTTCCTCAGCTTGTGTAAAAACAAACTCTGAAACTTATTTCTTTCTTTCTCGTGGCAAGCGTCAGGGTTGCCCACTTTCACCTCTTCTTTTTGCTCTGGCTATAGAGCCTCTCTCTATAGCCTTGAAGTCGACCTCAGTATTTTCAGATATTCATAAAGGAGGAAGGGAACATCATGTCTCATTATATGCAGACGATCTCTTATTATATGTTTTAGACCCACTTAACTGCATGGATAACATAATGCATCTGTTGATTGAGTTCGGCTTTATTTCAGGATACAAGTTGAACTTTGCTAAAAGTGAGCGTTTTCCCATAAATTAACTGGTAAAACAAATCCCTCCAGCTATGCTCCCCTTTCGCATGTCTCCCACAGGATTCCGTTAATTAGGGGTTCATATTTCAAACTCATTCAAGTCATTGCACAAAGAAAATTTAACAAAATTAATGGACCGGATTAAAGTAGATCTTCAGCATTGGAGCGGTCTCCCATTATCATTAATAGGTAGGATTGAATCAGTTAAAATGAATATCCTACCATGAATATGTTTTTATTTCAGACTGTTCCCAGTTTTCTCCCCAGATCTTTTTTTAAATCATCTGATACCATTATAACCTTGTATATTTGGGCTGGCAAGCCTCCACGTGTACATAAGTCAAACAAGATGGGGGTCTCGCTCTTCCAAATTACCTTTTCTACTATTGGGCAGCTAATATCCAGGAAATATATGCATGGTGCAACTCCCCGGATATTAATTGGTGTATGATAGAAGCTAAATCCTGCAGGTCATCCTCGTTACCAGCATTAGTTTTTGACTCCAATTTGTGGCGCCACTCTAATACACCACTAACCCGATTGTGCTTTCTTCGCTTAAAATCTGGAAACAGTTTCGTCAGCATTTTAGATTAAACACATTGTCCACTTTTATGCCTATCTGTGGTAATCATCTCTTCGTATCTCCTACTTTGGATTCAACTTTTGCACAGCTCAGGGAGAAGGACCTAGTATTGTTTCATGATTTGTTTTCTGATCACACATTTGCGTCATTTAATGCTCTGTTGAGTAGATTCAATATTCCTAAATCCAATTTATTCCACTATTTTCAACTACATGACTTTGCCAAAGCACACTTTGCTCCCTTTCCTCACCAGCCAAAGAAAACTTTGATTGAAGATATAATGTCACTTTCGAAATCACTTAGCCATATAGCCTCAATTTATGACCTGCTATGCTCTTCGCAGTTCCTTCCTCTTTCTGCTCTCAAGGAAACCTGGGAGAGGGAGCTAGGACTGGAACTTGACGAAGAGCTGTGCTCTAGCTGATGCTTTAGCTAAAATTAACTCTATCTGTATTTGTGCTCATTTGAATCTTGTCCAGTTCAAAGTTGTTCACAGAATTCATTACACCAAAGCAAAAATAAAGAAACTTTCTTTAACAGAAGATGACAGTTGCAATAGATGCTCGTTATCCCCAGCAGATCATACTCACACATTTTACAACTGTCCTAAATTGCATTCATTCTGGTCTTCTTTTTTCACTACATTGTCAAAGGCTCTTAATATCTCTGTGAAACCTTGCCCAATAATTGCAATCTTTGGAGTACCCCCTGTTGATGGCTTGTATAATAAGCGGCATGCTGATATTATTGCTTTTGCTTCATTGGTAGCCAGAAGACGAATACTGCTACATTGGAAATCCTCATGCCCCACTTCTAATTTTTCTTGGTTGAAGGATTTCTGCACCTGGAAAAAATTAAACAGTCTCTTAGGGACTCTGCTAATTCATTTTATAAAATGTGGAACCCTGTCCTTTCCTTTGTTGAGACTGTACCTTCATTGGAGATTTGATTTTTCTCTTCAAGCCAACCCAGCCCAACCCAGATTTTTCTTCTCTTTTATCTTCAGTTTTTGTGGGATCATTTGGGATGGGTAGGGATAATGGTGTTGTTCTGGTTATTTGTATAATTTATTCATTTATTTTTATGGTTGTTAAAAAAAACAAAGAAACAGCAGGTTGTGATGGCTTCCATGTATGCCATGCATTTATTGTCAATTAAGAATCTGCTTAATAAAAATATTTAAAAAAAATGTATTTTTTTTTTTTAAATGTCTCCAAAGCCTGAGGATTTGGACTTCTTTGCCATGTTTACCTCAAAGAACAAATATGCAACTGGGTTTATCGAATCTCACCTGATTATAACATGAAAATAATTTAAAAAACAGCAAAGTGCGCAGAGCTCGTGATTCACAAGTCTGCTTCTCGCATGGCGTCACTTGGTCCCCCCAGTAGATTTATTGTTAATGTCATGTAGTTTTCCTGCTTTTCAGTGGAATACTACATACTAAATACTGCACAGCAAACAATACTGCCTACTATTAAGGTGCACTCAGTAAGTTTTTGTTAATGTTGCCTTAGACTTACAACGACTGACACCTAGTGGCCTGGATGCAGCATCATTCAAGCGCAATAGATTTCAGTTACAGATGCCAATTTAAAAATTCACAGCTGACCCTTCGCTAAGCTCCACCCCACGCCCCCCGTGTGAAAAACACTAAAGAAAGAAAAACACTGCATGTATCCTATCTGGGTACCTCATGTCACTATTACAGGTTACCCAGCAACATCGTGTTGTAAATTTTTTGGATCATTTTGAAAAAATCCCTCTTAAACCTACTTAAACACACATTACTCCCATAGGCTCTCATTGGAAAATAGCAAACGCATGTCAGAGTAATGGCGGTCTGGCAACAGTTGCTAAGACAGGATTGGTCAGAAATGCTTTTAAGGCAGGGTTTAGTGAAGGGTCAATTCACATTCAGCCATGATTAATTTAATTCATGAGTGAAAGTGTTAAATAACAGGACGATTACTGAGATTAAGTGAGTAGTATTCGGCTGATCATGTGATTCTAACATGGCAGACCACATGAGGGAACCCTCTCCATGTAGAATAAAATAGCTTTTATAAGGTTACTGATATGCCTGGGGTCTTCATCTCTTGTGAGTGGTCATGATTTTACACGTTTCAAAATTGCAATAATTTGTTTTAGCAATTTTTTTCATGGAAAGGTATGCAAAAAAATGTTCCTACTCCCTGAAAGATATTAACGAAATATATGTCCTGAGATATCTCAGCGGTCTCTGTGACAGCTCTAGATTCTGTAAACAGTAAACAAAAATGTGTCCGTGGGCCACGGTCAATGACGCTTTCTACCTGTCAATAATTTTTCACGTTCTCATAGTATTGAAGTTGCAGCAAATTATTGAAGCTTAAAGCCATTTTTATACAATGTTGCTCATAACAGTTGTCAGTTGAGGGCGCTATTTTGCTGCTGTTGTTTTTGTAAATCTTTTCTTCTCAATATCAGTCTCAATAAAGCTAATTTGGTATCTTTGGAGTGCAGGGTTTTCGAAGGGGGGCGTGGCTAATCCAGCAGCTCAGTTTGTGGGAATTCTAGAATGGCTAAAATCGGTTACAGCACCTTTAAGGAGTACAGATTTTTTTAATGAGGAAATCATTACTGAGTGTGAAACATTAGAAATTGTACAACAATTAATTAGCGTATTTACATGCACACCAATACACTGATAAAAATCAGTCAGTCGCACGAAAAACGTGTTTACGTCAGATTGGAAATCACTTTATTACTCTTTGCTTTTGACATCAAAATTGAAACACACAACATGTGCGCACAACACGTGCGCACATTGGATAAGCCCTTAAGAACGGCAGTAAAGGTGTTTACATACAATGTTAAACTGGGGTAATGGGCAAATCTACGTGCGCCAATCGGTTTATGTTTAAACTGTTCATGACCTTACCCCTATAAAGGAAAGCCGTTTAAGGTGTTTACATGACCACACATGTCTGCATAATAAGATTGTGCATGTAAACACAATGTTTCAAGCAGTAGTCTGATCTCACAGTGAAATCAGAAACAGTAGGTTGGCTTTTCTTTAGCTAAAATTAACACCATACTTAAACCAAACCATCAGTGGAGTAAAAATTTAATGTTAGAGTGAAAAATGGCTAAACAGAGATAAAATATTTAGTCAAAATAGAGATAAAAGCCATGGCTGTAATTATTTTGAGTTCATTCATCACACTGGAAATGGGAGGTCAAGTTCAGCGCATCACATTGTGGGGATACAATATTCTGTTCTGTAGAGTGTGATCTGTTATATATTGCACATTTGGGCAGATGAAGTCGGTTATCCAGGTACAACTGTATATGCATACTAAAAATCTGTGTACTATGCATACTAAATACTAAATAGAAATAGTAAGAACATACAGTAGCCATAGCCTGTGAGTTTTGCGGTGGGTGGAGCTTAAGTTGATTGTAATATCTGACCAGTGTGAAGTGATTTGGGGATAATGAGAGAGAGAGAGAGAGAGAGAGAGAGAGAGAGGAGTGAGTGTACAATGACAGCCAGCCAATAGGTAGTCTTTGTGTCCCAGGCTCTTTTATTGGGCTCTTGGGCTGAACATTGTCCAAGCCAATCAGTGAAGCTGCATTTGACAAGGAAGTTTCATTCTATAAAATTGTAAGTGACCAGTTAACACACAAGACCATTTAAGTAATCACAGTTTCTCTGATACTAGAGCAGGTGAGATTGTCAAGAAAACTGTAATTCTTTATCTTTACCTTCTTTCTTCCCTCTGACTGTACTGTTTATTGCAAGAAGCTTAATTTGTTCTGCATTTTCATCACTTAATATATCATACTGAATTTATGAAATACTTGTACATCAGTGTTCAAACATGATTTAGGATGCTGATTGTTTGTCATCTCTCAGATAAAGAAGAGCTCTTCCAGAATGTGTTGACCCAGGTGGCGGAGCAGTTCTCCAGGTATTGTCAATGTCTCTGCTTCTGTATTTCGTACTCAATTACTCAGCTTATTCATAATGACCTTCTTTTGAATGAATGTGTTGCATTTCAAGGATGAATGATTTCTTTGTGCTTTTCTCTCCAACTGCATTGGTCTGCCTCCCCGTTCTCCCCAAGGGCATTTAAAATCAACGAACTGAAGACTGAAGTGACAAATCGCTTGGCCATGCTGGAGAAGAGAGTGGAGTGTGAGTTTTAAACTGTTTTCATTCAATATCTTTTCTCGTTTATTGCTAATGGACGAGTGCTTGCACAAATCAAGGGGCTTGGATGCTGCTGTTCAAATCTGCAGACAGTGAATCATTCATTTTCTTGGGCATTCAACAAAAGCAGTGCATTATACGTGAAGTTATAGTGCACCAAATATAGAATGTTATTTCTTTGAAGGCAAACAATTAGATATGAGGAAGTAAAAAAGTTTAGTGTTTGATTTATGTAACTGGCTCATTTTGTTTATGTAAGAAGCCTTCAATACCACAGCTGATAATTCACATAGCTAGTGACAGGTATTTATTGTGCACTATATCCTATATGATTTATCGTAACAGCAAATGTTCATGTTGTTTACATATATCACTGTGTATACAGTAGACCTGTTATTAATGGACTGTTCTTAGTTGTCATGATTTGAGTCTGTGCACTGTTGTGCACCTTGAGTCCAGTGTTGTTTTTAGAGACATAGCTTTTGAAACATGCACTATGATGGAGATGTTCAAGAAGGTTCACTATGCAGATATATGTAATGATGACAACAGCGTCCAGAAAATATTTAGGTGAATCTAATAAAATCAATGCCCAGGTTGCACTTCACCTTAAAATCTAAATAAATAAATAGACAAATAAATAAATAAATAATAAATCATGTTTTGCATAAAAAAATAGCCTTTTTATGGGACTATGGCATCTGAAATTAAAATGTAATCATGTGCAGACTTCTATAATTCAGTTTTGGCTAAAATGCTAATTCTTGATATCAGGAATAGAATTACTACTAATGAAAGTGCTAATTTTTGATATCAGTAATTATACTTGCATTAGTAAAAACTTTAATTCTTGATTTAAAAAAAATAAAATGACAATGTAACTACTCAATGTAACATACTGTCATTCGCTCCTGTTCAAAATGCAAAGGTAACTTTAATTAATTTTGTACTAGTTGGAATTCCAAATGCACTATATCAGCTATGTGCTTCTTACTAGTAAAAGTTACTGTACACTGTTACTAGTGAAAATGTCCATTCCTGATATAAACAATTTAATTACAACTAATTATTATAATTCTCATTGTTCTCTGAAATTATTGTAATAACATTTTTATTTTTTATAAATCAGCATAAATTAAAGTCGCTGTTAACACAGTTTGTGTGTTTAAGGCGCAGTTTCACTTGAATTCAAAGTGCACATTCAGTCCGCGACATGCAGCCTTAAGCGCAAGAGTTCTTCACTTTTATTCTTACAATGAAAAACTCCTTTATATTATTAATGTATATATTACATTTATAGTATTTTTGCCCTGTGTAAATAAAAAATGTCTTGCCTTAAATTAACCGTGCCATTTTTAATTGCGGTTAATGGTCAAACCGTATAATGATGATATCCCTAAACACCATCAGTCATTTTAGTTGCATTAAAGTAGCTACACTTATGGTAAAGTGAATGTGTGCCCCCCTAGAAATTTCAAATGCCCCCCTAAGTAATTCATCCTGGTGCCAACACTGAACTGAAGTGACACATGCAGGGTGCTGTGTGTCATCTGAATTGCAACAGGCTGTAAAAAACAAAAACAGGTCATAAGTTGATATTCAGCCAAGTGTTTATATTGTTAAAGCTGAAGTGTGTCATTTCTGTGCCACTAACGTCACCAAATGGAATTACAAAAACACTGACTGTTTTCGAAAAAGTTTCCAAAATACTCTCCCTGTCTGGCATAGATTGAACAAACAGATTGTCCTGCCCCAAACTCATGCCACTGGTTGAGCCAGTGTTGCTGTAGTACCACAGTGTTTACACATTTGGGGGGAATCAGAATGGCTTACAGGATAGTTGTCTCTACACATTAGGTTGGAAGTATTTTAACTTTGAAAAGAATAGACAAAACATTTTTCAAACAGATGGAATAAACATAGGTCAGTACATAATCTTTGACTATGTCCATGTGTAACGTTAGCCAGCTGGTAGGTATCTGTGCAGTGTGTAAACCTCACTCCCCTGGCCTCAAGAGGCACGCTAGAGGCTGTAGCCTTTAGCTTCCTTGGTAACGCACCCACCTCCCACACTGGAGATGCCGGTTCAAATCCCATTCAGAGCAGGTCGAGCAGGACCGGTTACACATGCTCACTATTTGTAATTCCATCTTAGGATTCATTCCATTGCAACACGGCTATGTGATCATAGAAATCCAAATACGACTGTGACATAATCGGTTACCAAGGTGATGAACCCTGACCCCTTCATCCGTGTGGACTTTAAAATCAACCTTCAACCTCTGTTTGTTCGGGGGGTTTTTTTGTTGTTTTTTTTTTGTTTTTTTGTAAATTATCTAGCAAATGATGTGTTTCATGATTTAAGGCCTACTGTACCTAGTTATAGGTTTAAAATGGGTTCAGTGTATGTTAAATTAGTTATTCTCAACAGGTGGGTCACGACACAATTATGGATCGCTAAATACAAATGATAAAATGACAAAAAAATATATATTTGTGCATAGATAGATAGCAAAATAAATACACTTAAAAACGCTTCCCATATGTTTTGTTGTTGACGTCAAAGGTGTTTTTGCACAAGTTCATATGTCACTTGGTAGAAGCAAATCAGTTTAGGCAGATGCCAGCATGGAAAGGTTGCGAGACATGCCCTCATCCCCCAAAATACATAATCAAAACTATGCAAGGTAAAAAAAAGAAAATACAACCCAGACTACATTAAATACGGGTTCACTTGCAATGAGAATAAACATAGCTTTTGCCAGCCAAAATGTGTGAACATTGAAAAAAGGGAAAGCAGCTCTATTGAAAGTACTAAACCAGTACACTTGAAATCAACTTAATACATTTATGTTTGACATGAGACAAAAGTCCAAGCGTTATTCAATACAGTCATCAAAAATTGATATGATCACATTGCTATGAAGTGTTCAAATGAATTCAGACTTCTTACGGATGGTGTTCACTCAACGTGGTTTTTACTGCTTGTTCAATTAACTTATTTAAAATGGGCTAATGCAACACTATTCTTTGGCATTTGATCTCAACTTATGTTCACTTAATCCAATTGTGTTGGGACTATGTGAATAATAATTGTTACATCAATGTATTGTTGAAACTGGTCAGGGGATTCCCAGCATGCTTTGTAAATTTTAAAATTAAGCATTATTTTAAAGCCAAAGTATGTAACTTTTTCTGTGTTAAAATACTTCTATCCCAGCTTAATATGTAGCGACAACTATACTGTCATCCAAAGTTAATTTTCTTGAAAATACAGAAAGCTGGGGGGCCTGGGTAGCTCAGCGAGCAAAGATGCTGACTACCACCCCTGGAGTTTGCTAGTTCGAATCCCAGGGCGTGCTAAGTGACTCCAGCCAGGTCTCCTAAGTAACCAAATTGGCCCGGTTGCTAGGGAGGTTAGAGTCACGTGGGGTAACCTCCTTGTGGTCGCTATAATGTGGTTCTCGCTTTCGGTGGGGCGCGTGGTGAGTTGTGCATGGATGCCACAGGGAATAGCATGAAGCCTCCACACACACTAGGTCTTGAACAAGCCATGTGATAAGCGGATTGACTATCTCAGATGTGTGGGCAACTGAGATTCATCCTCCACCACCCGGATCGAGGCAAGTCACTATGCCACCACGAGGATTTAGAGTGCACTGGGAATTGGGCATACCAAAAAGGGGAGAAAAAAATACAGAAAGCTGTTTTAAGATTGCCTATTTTTACAATTCCATTGTCACAGAAATTACATACTTCAGCCTTAATATATTTTATATGCAAAATGAAACAAGTAGGAGATTTGTTAGTGTTTAATGTTCTGTTATGTTGGGATTAGAGGAGTTTCTGTCATGTAAATTTTTTTTGGAGGTTGCCATTGTGGAGAAGAGTGGAGCTAATGGTTAAGTCGAGGTTGGGTACATTACTACTGAAACATCAGTGTGTATAGCTTTTCTCATGAAGCAAATACTGAGGAAACATCGGTGTAATGACTAATAGCAGATCTGTAAGCTCTCAGCAACAAAATATGCTGTCCATAATGTGCTAATGTGTTTGTTGCTAGCTAGCAACAAACTGCAAGTTGCAATAGAGTTATTTGAACAGATCAACTTTAAGTAAGGTTTACTTAATTCATTTAGGTTTTTTGCTACACAAAGTAATTGAGTAGAGCCTACATTTTAATTTCATATTAAAGAAACTCATTTTCATTGTGTGAAACCAATGCCCACAATTGAATTAAGTTAAACCAACAAACAAACATAAATTCAGTGAATTATTGGCATGAAACCATTGAAATTGAAATTTTGTTTTACTTTTTTTTATTTGTTTTATGTATTTTCAAAATTGTCTGTTGTCCTAAAATTGTCATAATAATTGTTAATAATAGTTAATAATTGTGCATATTGCCTATATATAATATACCATGGTAAGGATAAAATTGCCCCTTAAAATCATTTCATTTCTGACACTGCTCCAGAGAGCTGACATCAGCAATTATGAGACGTAAATAAAAATACCTGTAGACTATCTGGACATTGTAACTTGGTTAGATGACACAGGTGAACTGCTTGTACTCCAGACCAGCAGCATGATTTTGGACAAAAGATAGAAACATGCCAGACAGCAACAGGTGTAAAATATCCCTTTGATGCAATGGCTCAACAATTATATCCTGTATGTGTGTGGAGGGAAAAGTGTACAGGAAAACTCTGTGGGTATGCAGCCATAAACGTGACCACCAGCTCATTTCCATATCATATTTGTATTTGGCTCACTTTAAATATGCAAAACTATTTTATTTGATTTCCTTTATGTGTCCTCAGTGGAGGGTATGAAGGTTGTGGAGATAGAGAAATGTTGCAGTGACATAAAGAAGCTGCGAGAGGAGATGGCCTCCAGGAACAACAGGTCAGTCACCTTATTGCTCTTTTTTTTTTAAATTCAGATTAAATGGTAATATCAGTGCTTTTTTAAGGTGATGTAATTTCAGCGCCACTAGCATCAGTAAACTTAATTGCAAAAATATTTTTTAACTGTTTAACTGTTTTCAAACAGGTTTCCCAAACTATACCCTCGTCTACCATTGGTTAGGTAAATAGAAAGTCTCACCCCAAACTCATGCCATTGGTTGAGCCAGTGATTTGATAGAGCCATAGAGCCACTCTGTTTAAAGTTGTCTATCTACATTAAGCTTTGATAAAAGAAAGTATTGTAACTTCAAAAAATTTTGAGTCAATGTGAAATGCCGTTTGCAACCCATTTAACTTCCAGAATCTAGCATGATTCTGATTGAAACAGGATATTCTGTAAGGAAAAAATATATAGGTGGGTTGGTGAGGGTTGACAAGAGGGATTAGTGACAAAAAGGAAGTTGTTTCAGAGGCGGAGCTATTTATTAAATTTTGATGATAGATTACAAAGATAAATATCGAATAATGTGCATTGATATATATTGTACTGGGACCAGGAAAGTGCATTAAGAAAATTTACGGTCAAATCATTTTGGCTTTAAGTAGGCCAAATTCATTAGCCTATATCTATAGGTGACTATTCATTGAACTTACTGCACACTTCGCTTTTAATGAGAGGAACATTAAGAGGCAGCCCAGGTGTTCTGTTAGTCAGTTCTTATTCAAAATAATAACAAATGAGATCTTGTCTATTCCCTTTTGAGTCTTAATGAGCTGACATGGACCTCACATGATCTCTTATTAGTGAAGGATCAGATTAGCAGTAGCTGAATCAAAGATAGCTGTTATCTCAAGATGCGCTCTTTGATAGACAATCTTGAGAATGGTACTTAAAAATGTAATAACACAGCATGTTATGTTCTCAAGCAACTGAGCTCTCTCTCTCTCTCTGCTAACTACTAAGTTGTGCTTTTTAAACATTTGCAGTAGTTTCCTAGATGACAACAAGAAGTTAACTCCTCGCAGAGATGTGCCTTCATACCCAAAGGTAAAAACGTGTACAAGCGTTTGTAATTTTTTTCCTTTAAAACTATTTTTATTTTTTATATACTCAGTGTGTGCTCTAATATTTTATGTTGTACAGAATATACAGACAGCGAATGTTCTTTTTAGTGTTTTTCCTATTGGGTAAAGTAAAATTAGTAAAGGATTTGAGGGATAGTTCAACCAAAAAAGAAAATGGAGTCATTATTTACTCGTCCTCATGTTGTTTCAAAACCGTATGCAGCTGTTTTTGTTCATGGTACACAAAAGGAGACATTTTAAAGAGTCTTTACACAGCTTTTTCCATTCAACAGCAGTTTGTAGTGGTCACATCTATCAAGCTCCAAAAAAGCACAATAAAAGCACAATATGAGTAATATGCATGACTTGTACACTTTATTCCAAGTCTTCTTAAGCCATACAATAGCTTTGTGTGAGTAACAGACCGAAATTTAAGTAATTATTCTCTGAAAATCCTCCCTTCTATTTTGAGTGGAAATACGTCACATGGTCTTACCGAGTCTTGTTGGAAGTATGTCATGTGGAGAAGTCCCATTGTAGGTTCTACCCAAGGGGGGAGGAGTTTCTACAGACATGGTGACCGGGGACTTCCTCTGCCCAAGGAAGATGCAGTTTACTGACAGGGAATCTATTTAGCAGAGATATCACATGGGGTCATATACGGGGAACCACCACATGTGGAGCACACACCTCAGTACAGGGCCTAATTAGTACACATACTGGGCCGGCAGCGAGTTTCTCCGTAAATGCAGGGTATTTAACCAAAAGTGGACAAGTGATTATTTTTTTTGTTCAGTGCAAAGAAGTGGCTGTTTGTCTCATCTGTCAAGAAACAGTGTCTGTGTTCAAAGAATACAATCTGC
Organism: Myxocyprinus asiaticus; assembly: GCF_019703515.2. Lineage (NCBI taxonomy): Eukaryota > Metazoa > Chordata > Actinopteri > Cypriniformes > Catostomidae > Myxocyprinus > Myxocyprinus asiaticus. Next base: position 11,128,112 of record NC_059353.1, read on the forward strand.
GCCGACACTATGAAACCCACCACAGAGAAAAGTATGCAAGCTTGCAAGGCCAAATGAGAGCAGACAAAGTGTGGAAGCTAAAAAGTGTACTATCAGCTCAGCAGAATACGTTTGTACGCCAAACCCAGTTGAACCAGTCATCCGTTCGAGCTAGCTTTCAGGTAGCTAAACTGATTGCAACCAGCGGTAGGCCATTCAGTGATGGTGAGTTCATCAAGAAATGTATGAATGCTGTTGTGGAGGAGGTGTGCCCTGATAAAAAAGACGTCTTAAATGCGGTGAGTCTGTCCGCAAGTACAATCACCAGACGAATTGAAGAAATGGGGGATAATGTATATGCTACAGGAGAAAGTGAAAGAATTTGAATTTTTTGCATTAGCACTGGATGAGAGCAATGACGTGCAGGACACGGCACAGCTGCTAATTTTTCTTTGTGGCGTTAGCTCAAACTTTGAAGTGTCCGAGGAGCTGGCAGCCCTACAAAGTCTAAAAGGCACTACGACAGGGGAGGATATTTTTGGTAAAGTGTGCCAAACGATGGGAGAGCTGGGTCTAGACTGGTCTAAGCTGGCCAGCATCACTACCGACGGGGCTCCTAGTATGGTTGGCGCATCGAGGGGACTTATAGGATGCATGAATAGAGAAATGGAGGAAAGAGGTCTCAGCCCCCCGTTACAAGTCCACTGCCTGATTCACCAGCAAGCACTCTGCTGCAAAGTTTTGAAGTAGGAATCAGTCATGAATGTGGTGGTGTCATGTATAAACTTCATCAGAGCAAACAGACTTAAACACCGGCAGTTCCAAGCTTTTCTTGCCGAGTTAGAGTCTGCTCACGGAGATGTGCTTTACCATACTGAAGTCCGATGGTTAAGCCGAGGCAGAGTTTTGAGGCGTTTTTACGAGCTGCTACCCGAAATCAACGCCTTTCAAAACTGTCCCAGAACTGATCGACGCAGAATGGAAATGGGACCTTGCCTTTTTAACAGATGTGACAGAAATGTTGAACGGCCTCAACTTGCAGCACCAAGGCAAGGGGAAACTAGGATTAGGGGCAGTGGTGGCTCAGCGGTTAAGGCTCTGGGTTACTGATCAGAAGGTCGGGGTTCAAGCCCCAGCGCCGCCAAGATGCCACTGTTGGGCCCTTGAGCAAGGCCCTTGACCCTATCTGCTCCAGGGGTGCTGCATCATGGCTGACCCTGCACTCTGACCCCAGCTTAGCTGGGATATGTGAAAAAAAAGAATTTCACTGTATATGTGCAAAATGTATAATGTGTGATAAATAAATAAATAAAATAAAATAAATAAAAAAACTAATATGTGACATGTATTCCCATATAACTGCTTGTGGGACAAGTGCAAAAGCAAGACTTCGCTCATCTCCCCGTTACCCAAAGTCTCTCAGCTGAGAAACCAGTGGTTCCATTCCCAGCTGAAAAGTCCGCTGGAAATGCTGAAGGCGGCGTTTGACGTGCGGTTCTGTGAGCTACATGTCCACGCTAAAGAAATCCGCCTTTTCCAGAACCCCTTCGCTTCCGACATTGACGAAGCCTTGCCTTCTTATCAGTTTGAGTTGGCTGAGTTACAGAACTGTGTTGTTCTGAAAGATGCATTTAAGCCCAATGGTCTCATTGAATCCTATGCTGCCCTCCCAAACGAGACATACCCAAACATCAAAAGGCATGCAGTGAAGATGTCCACACTTTTTGGCAGCACGTATATCTGTGAGCAAACCTTTTCATGCATGAAACTGATGAAAACTCAGATGAGATCAGGACTCACTGATGAACTACTCACTGAAGTTACTAGTGTAACTTTGTTTTCGTTTTGCGCAAGCTGCAGCAGTTCCGTTCTGTGTAACAGAAACACTCGGTTTAGCGGAAGCTTTACGATTAATTAACTGTGGCGTTTTAAAGTGCAGTTAATCGTGAAACCGGTTAATCACTGCAGCCCTAGCCCCCCATTAAAGAAAGGAAAAATTATGTGGCCCTCACAGAAAAAAGTTTGGGGACCCCTGTCCTATCGCCTCTCAGGAACCTGATGATCAAGTCGTGCTTCCCCAAATACTTACCATCCACTGCCTCGTGATGTGCCAAAATGGTGGCTACATACACCTTCAAGGTGGAGGGGGACAGCCGCCCCTCCAGCCTCTCCTGTAGGAAGGTAAGCACCGATCCGACTGCACATCTCTGGGGGTCTTCGTGTCGGGAAGAACACCACTTAGCGAACAGACGCCACTTCAAGGAATACAGGCACCTCGTGGGCAGTGGGAGGATTCCCGGGAAGCAAACAGGTCTACCTGTGCTCAACCGAATCGACTCCAAATCAGCTGGACCACCCGGGGGTGGAGTCTCCACTCTCCCCTGAGCATAATGACAGCGCGTCCACTGCGGTGTTGAGGTCGCCCGGGATGTGAGTGGCTCGTAGCGACTTGAGGCATTGGTTACTCCAGAGGAGGAGACGGCGGGCGAGTTGTGACATGCAACGGGAGCGTAGACCACCTTGATGGTTGATGTGCGCTACCGTCGCTGTGTTGTCTGTCCGGACCAACACGTGCTTGCCCTGGATCAATGGCCGGAACCTCCGCAGCGCAAGCAGTACTGCCAAAATTCGAGGCAGTTGATGTGCCAACGCAGCCGAGGGCCATTACAAGAGCCGGCGGCTGTGTGCCAATTGCATACGGCGCCCTAGCCCGTCTTGGAGGCATCCATCATAACCACGACATGCCTGGAGACCTGCTCTAGGGGAACCCCTTCCCATAGAAATGCAAGGTCGGTCCAAGGGTTGAAGAGGCGGCGACAGATCGGTGTGATGACCACGTGATGTGTCCCACAGCACCATGCCCATCTCGGGACTCAAGTCTGAAGCCAGTGCTGAAGTGGTCTCATATGCATCAACCCGAGCGGTGTGGCAACCACTGAGGATGCCATATGCCCCAGGAGCCTCTGAAAAAGTTTCAGTGGAACCACTGTCTTCTGTCTGAATGCCTTCAGACAGATCAGCACTGACTGTGCGTGCTTGTTCGTGAGGCACACCATCATCGAGACTGGCTCCAACTCCAAGCCGAGAAAAGAGATGCTCTGAACCGGGGAGAGCTTGCTCTTTTCCCAGTTGACCCGAAGCCCAAGTCGGCTGAGGTGTGTGAGCACCAGGTCCCTGTGCGCACACAACACATCCCTAGAGTGAGCTAGGATTAGCCAGTTGTCGAGATAATTGAGGATGCGGACGCCCACTTCCCTTAACGGGGCAAGGGCTGCCTCTGTGACCTTCGTGAAGACGCAAGGGGACAAGGACAAGCCGAAGGGGGGGACCTTGTACTGGTACGCCCGGCCCTCGAAAGCAAACCACAGGAAGGGTCTGTGTCGAGGTAAGACCGAGACATGGAAGTACGCGTCCTTCAGGTCTACCGCCGTGAACAAATCTTGATGCCGGAAGCTCTCTAAAATGTGTTTTTGCATCAGCATCTTGAACAGGAGTCTGTGCAAGGCCCGGTTCAGTACTCGCACGTCCAAGATTGGCCACAACCCACTGCCTTTCTTCGGTACGATGAAGTAGGGGCTGTAAAGCCCCTTCTTCATCTCAGCCGGAGGGACAGGCTGTATTGCACCCTTCCGTAGAAGGGTAGCGATCTCCACACGCAAGGTAGCAGCGTTCTCGCCCTTCACAGAGGTGAAGCAGATGCTGCTGAACCTGGGCAGGCACCTGAAGAACTGAATCGCATAGCCGAGTCAGACGGTCCGGATCAGCCATCGCGACGGGTTGGAAAGCGCGAGCCACGCGTCCAAACTCCAGGCGAGGGGGACCAAGGGGATAATCATGTCGGACATGCCTCGCGGCGGGGCGGGGTGGAGACTGAGGTGCCACGTTGAGGGGGCTCGAACCCCGTGGTCCAGAGACATCGAAACACTTACCTGGCTCCTTATGCCCACCATAAGATTGGTCGAGGAGGGGGGAGGAGGAACATCGTCCCCGCAGTCCATCAGAACCAACCCAGTGTGGGCATGTTTGTGCCACAGCTGGGTGCGCAGGGGCGGGGGGGTCCACCGCTGGAGTCCTTGACGGTGTCGCCGAACAGGCCAACCTGGGAGATGGGGGCATCAAGGAACCATGCCTTGTCAGCCTCTCTCATGTCGACCAGGTTGAGCCAAAGATGGCGTTCCTGGACCCCCAAGGTGGACATTGCCTGCCCGAGAGACTGCGCTGTGACCTTCATCACCCAGAGAATGAGGTTAGTTGCCGAGCGCAGTTCCTGCATCAATCCCGGTCAGAACTACCCTCGTGCAGCTCTTTTAGTGCCTTGGCTTGGTGTACCTGCAGGAGAGCCATGGCGTGCAGGGCGGAGGCGGCTTGTCCAGCAGCACCATAGGCATTAGCTGTCAGAGACGACATAAACCTACAGGCCCTGAACGGGAGCTTCGGGTGCCCGCGCCAGGTGGTGGCACTCTGCAGGCACAAGTGCACTGTGAGTGCCTTATCCACGCGGCCGTGAGCGGCACTCTGGGTCCAGGAACCAATCATGGAGCCGCGAGGGTTCAGGGGAGAGTGGAGGGTTCCACTTTAGCCCAACGCTTACGGCTGCCCAGCATGTCCGTAATCTCCGCGTCAGCCTGAGACTGGGCGATCACGCCCGAAGGGGGAAGCCCAGCCGAAGTCTCCGCGTCAGAGTGGATGAGTCCGCTCTCTGATGCTGCACTCGATAACTCATCGTGTTCCCGGGCCCCGAATAAGAGGTCGAACTCACCATGAGACGAGCCGGCGGTTTCATCCGAGAGCCCGACCGGGGCAAGCGAGCGTGCTGAGGAATGGGAGGTCCGTCGGGGGCACCCGGTGGAGGTGGTCCCATTGGAGTCCCCAAATTGTCCCCAGTGCTAACCGACGTGGCCTCATACCCGTAGGTAGAAGGACCGAGGCGGGGAGCCGCTGGGGTGGCTTGCTTTCTTACGATGGCAAGCCGCGACCGCAATGTTGCCATGGTCATGTTCTCCCAATGAGGACAAGACCCATCCACAAATGAAGTCTCCTCATAGGCAGTGCCCAGACACGTAAGACAGCGATCGTGGCCATCAGAAGCGGAGAGATAACGACCGCAACCAGGAATAACACACAAACGGAAAGGCATCTTTAAAAAAACATTCCATGTGTGCCGCTCTTTTAGAATTTGAAAATATACTCTTTTATTAGAATATAATCTTTGATGTTCTGCCGAAGCGCCCAGGGGCGATCTCTGCACTCCACAGGTGCAGAAGGGGAGAAGCCACTGAAATGCGCCGTAAAATCCAGCAGATGAGGTGAATGAACTCGGCGGGTGAATTCAGCTCAATGAATAGAACCGCTCGGCTCCGAAGAGAAAATCTGAATGAGTGGTTGCTTACCAGCTCCTTTTATACCCGTATGTCTGGGGGAGTGGCATGCAAATTCCACTTGCCAATTCCCATTGGCCTTTTTTCAAAAAGCAGAGGTGTTTGGGGCTCCCAAGAGTGACCCTTAGTGTCACTACATCAACACAACGTCGAGTGAGTGACAGATAGGGAACTGTATACAAGTTTGGAGTGACATGAAGGTGAGTAAACAATGATTTTTCATCTATATTTAGAATCTTCTTTCTTGTTTGAACTGTTCTTTTAACGATATGTGTGAGAAGTACTCTATATCCAGACATTCCACATGTTTTGTGGAAGTATAACTGCTTTATTACTGCTTTATAGCATGTTCAACACTGATGTGTGATTTAATGTACGCAATGGCCACAGCCAGGCGTTGCTTATCGGGGGTTAACTGGGAGCTCTGTCGCCTGCAGTACATGCTCTCCCAGCAAACCATAGATGCCCTCAGAAAACCCACCTTCGACGCCTGGCTGTGGGAATCCAACGAGGTAAGAGTCTAACACGGCACTGTTCTATCTTTCTCCTCTTCTCCCTTCCCTGTTTTCTCTCTTCTGCGTCTGCTGCTTGTATGTTTGTGTTTGTGGGGCTTATGTAGTATCACCTCTCCCAGGAGACAGTAGAATCTTTGAGGCAGCCAATCTTCGATGTGTGGCAATGGGAACCTAATGAGGTGAGGATTGGCTGAATTCAAGATGTTCTATGGACCAGTGGTTCTCAACTGGTTTTGCTATTGGATATCAAAGGTCAGCACAAACCATGTTTATCCTAGTAGCTAGTGAACCCACATTTGGTGTAGTCTGTTTCATATGTTCTTTTATTCGTATTTTCATTTTGTTCATGGATTCCGAGGAATGTCATGCAACCTGTCCATGTTGGCATCTACCTAATTTAGCTAACTTGCACAAAATTAGAGAAAAAATTGGATGTCAACAACAAAATTAACAGGAAGTGTTTTCTCCTCACATTTAAAAGTTGATAAGCCTATTTGTTTTACTATTCAAACTATGCATGATGATAAGGTTTGTTGAAATTCCTTGCAACTAACCTATCAGAACAGAACTAGGTCAGCCCATTTTTAGGTCATGACCCACCAGTTGAGAGCCACTGCTGTATAATAGCAAAGTTGTACAAATTCTGCACTCTCAGAAAAAAAGGTACTGTACCGTCTTAATGTGCAAAGCCTTCACTGCGGTGGTACCCTTGTTTTGGGTACATATTTGTACCCTTAAACCCTAGGTACAGTATACTTCCATTTTAATGCGAACACTCAGCATCTGCGTACAGTTGAATGCGAGCCTATCAAACTATATTCCATTTACTGTGTGCTATGACTGCTGTGAGTCACCGGACTTTCTCTTCAGGAGTTAAGACCCTTCAAGATGTCTTTATATTCCTTCAGACTCGAGTTACACAAATACAGATTAACCTCGCACACGCTTTTGACTTGCATATCCACTGTTGTTGTTTTTTCCTTCATCTACTGATGTTTAGCATTGATTACATCTTCTTCTAGTGTTTCTTCTAGACAGCAACGGTTCAAATGTGAGTGTTGCCACCTTGTGGACCCACTTATTTGTGCAAATAACTCCAGGCGCGTGCACATTCTGTGCGTTCAAAGACACGCAGTTAAAAAACAGGCTGTGCGTGTTCAGTGTTTAGCACTCTACTGATGATGAGATTTGTGTCACGCTTCCTGTACGTGGATGCTCTTATTGGGTTTAATAAAGAGACAAAAACATCCCTAGAAGAACAAAAAATTTGAATTTACCTTTAAAGGTACACAGTAGGTCTTTAGGGTACAATTGTGTACCCAAAGCAAGTTATACATTTTAACAAGAGGTACAAAAAAGGTCCCCTTGAGGGTATCAATCCAGTGATGGCCCTCGTACCTTCCACGGTAAACTTTTTCTTAGAGTGTGATGTATCAGAAAGGTTGCTTAAGATATCAGATGTTCTATGCAAATATGCATAAATATTTATACCAAAATGTCATAACTCACCCATTTCAAGGAGATGCATGAGAGACACTTGGTCACAATTATTAGCATGAAGCAGCTGTTGACAATCACATGTTTTGTACTTTAAGATGCTGAGTTGTCTGGAGCACATGTACCATGACCTGGGGCTGGTAAAGGACTTTAATATCAACCCCATTACGCTGAAAAGATGGCTGGTAAGCAAACTATAGCTATTTATAATAAGAATAATACTAGAGCAATAGAGTTTGTTTCATATAAAGAGATTTTTAAATTTTCATAATGCAAGCATGCTACGATGCTTGTTTATCATGAGTGTTTTTAGCACATTGCTATTTGATTTCTAAAGTGTTGCTTAATATCTTTTTATAAGTCAAAAATGCTTCCGTTCCAAGTCTGTATAACTGATATGGCTTGGTTCCTTCCTTACATATACAGTGCATCCGGAAAGTATTCACAGCGTTTCACTTTTTCCACATTTTATTATGTTACAGCCTTATTCCAAAATGGATTAAATTCATTATTTTCCTCAAAATTCTACAAACAATACCCTATAATGACAAGGTGAAAGAAGTTTATTTGAAATCTTTGCAAATTTATAAAAATAAAAAAAAATGAAGAAAAAAAAAACACATTTACATAAGTATTCACAGCCTTAGCCATGACACTCAAAATTGAGCTCAGGTGCATCCTGTTTCCACTGATCATCCTTGAGATGTTTCTACAACTTGATTGGAGTCCACCTGTGATAAATTCTGTTGATTGGACATGATTTGGAAAGGCACACACCTGTCTATATAAGGTCCCACAGTTAACAGTGCATGTCTGTAGACCTCCGAGACAGGATTGTATCGAGGCACAGATCTGGGGAAGGGTACAGAAAAATTTCTGCAGCATTGAAGGTCCCAATGAGCACAGTGGCCTCCATCATCCATAAATGGAAGAAGTTTGGAACCACCAGGACTCTTCCTAGAGCTGGCCGCCTGGCCAAACTGAGCGATCGGGAGAGAAGGGCCTTAGTCAGGGAGGTGACCAAGAACCCGATGGTCACTCTGACAGAGCTCCAGCATTTCTCTGTGGAGAGAGGAGAACCTTCCAGAAGAACAACCATCTCTGCAGCACTCCACCAATCAGGCCTGTATGGTAGAGTGGCCAGACGGAAGCCAGTCCTCAGTGAAAGGCACATGACAGCCCGCCTGGAGTTTGCCAAAAGGCACCTGAAGGACTCTCAGACCATGAGAAACAAAGATTGAATTATTTGGCCTGAATGGAAAGCGTCATGTCTGGAAGAAACCAGGCACCGCTCATCACCTGCCCAATACCATCCCTACAGTGAAGCATGGTGGTGGCAGCATCATGCTGTGGGGATGTTTTTCAGCAGCAGGAACTGGGAGACTAGTCAGGATCGAGGGAAAGATGAATGCAGCAATGTACAGAGACATCCTTGATGAAAACCTGCTCCAGTGCGCTCTGGACCTCAGACTGGGGCAAAGGTTCATCTTCCAACAGGACAACGACCCTAAGCACACAGCCAAGATAACAAAGGAGTGGCTACGGGACAACTCTGTGAATGTCCTTGAGTGGCCCAGCCAGAGCCCAGACTTGAACCTGATTGAACATCTCTGGAGAGATCTGAAAATGGCTGTGCACCGACGCTCCCCATCCAACCTGATGGAGCTTGAGAGGTCCTGCAAAGAAGAATGGGAGAAACTGCCCAAAAATAGGTGTGCCAAGCTTGTAGCATCATACTCAAAAAGACTTGAGGCTGTAATTGGTGCCAAAGGTGCTTCAACAAAGTATTGAGCAAAGGCTGTGAATACTTATGTACATGTGATTTTTTTTCTTTTCTTTTTTTTAATTTTTTATAAATTTGCAAAGATTTCAAACAAACTTCTTTCACGTTGTCATTATGGGGTGTTGTTTGTAGAATTTGAGGAAAATAATGAATTTAATCCATTTTGGAATAAGGCTGTAACATAACAAAATGTGGAAAAATTTAAGCGCTGTGAATACTTTCTGGATGCACTGTACAGTAAGTCTATGGGATTTTTGAGTCCACCAGGTGAAAATGGTACATCCAATTGCTTTGAAAATTAATAGGACAGCTCTCCTCAAAAAAGCTGCATGATTTGAGGTAGTTTTCATGTCCATTGCAAAAGCAGTTTGAGTTATTTTAATATGTAGGTTTAGGTGTTATGGATAACAAGCAATAGTAATTGTGATAGCAAGCATCACTAGTAATGTTTATAATTTGTCTCTCTGTCCCCTATCAGCTCTGCATTCATGACAATTACAGGACCAATCCTTTTCATAATTTCCGCCACTGCTTTTGCGTCACACAGATGATGTATAGCATGATCTACCTCTGCAACCTACAGGTATAGAAACTTTTATTTACATACTATTCTGTATTAAAATAGGGAAAACACTTGTTATGACACTTCTTACTCCAGTGAATATTTCTCAGGATAGGTTAATAAAAATAAAAAAAATGTCTCTATAGGAACATACTGTATCTTAAGTCTTGGCTTCAAGATTGTTGTTGAATTGTTGTTGAACATTTCCACCGTTATTTCCCAGGAAAAAAGATACAGTTCGCACATTGATCTTTTGTGACATCTTGCCTCAATAGGGGCTCCCACTATATAGGGTTGTACACAATATATACTGTAAGTTATCATAACCTTATGTATGTTATTAAACAGCATATGCTAGGCTTTCCAGCTAAATGTAAACTGTAAAACCATTCATGAAGCAAAGAAATATCACACATCTGCTTTATATAACCACCTGTTTCTTTTCCCCAGGAACGTTTGAGTTGCAGAGCTTGATTAAAGAGGAGTGGGAGGTGAATGAAAGAAAGTGATTGGCATGGCAAAGAGAAAAAGAATGATAAATAAGTGATGAATGGGGGTGTAAAAGCAATTTCAACCTCTCACCCTCCTCTCTGTGCTACGCTTGCCATGGACCTGTGTTAAGGGGTCATTGGATTAATTATCCCAGTTATTACAGGCCAAGCTATTAGAGGCCGAATGAATTACTCCAATTTAGCTGGAAAACACAATAACCCTGCCTCACCGCCATTGTCAACACACTCAAACACGCATATTTACAGAAAGATTCTGTGTTTTTCAGGAAAAGTTAACACGAGTAGATATTCTTATTTTGATGACTGCAGCTGTGTGTCATGACCTGGATCATCCTGGGTACAACAATACGTAAGAGCCTCATATTCATTAACATACACACACTCACCACCAGTCTCTTTTCAAAAGGGTTGGGCAAAATTTCAGAATTTAAAAATGGTCTCCCTCTCAATTCATGAGTTGGAATTTGAACTGGACACAGCCCACAGGATGTTATGTTTAAATTGGAATTGGAATTATTACAAAAATACAGATTTAAGGTGCCATTTTAAACAATGATTATTAACCCTTGAGCATTGTTTGTTTGTAAAACACACTTAAGCTGTTCGTGGGCATTGACCCGAACATTCAAGTGTAATAGTATTTTCTTTTTTCTATTATATTTATATATGTAATAACACTAATTTCACTAAAGTGAAAAAACTAAAATTGCTAATTGTAGATGGCTTCAGTGCTGCATGCACTGGCAGATCTCTATAAGACAATGTTGTAACAAACTTAATTTCTAGCTATTATCACAAGTTATGCATTGGATAAACTGTATATTTAGACATCATAAAAAAACAATTATTTGTCAAATTGTAGCATATTTTTTTAAACCACTTTTTTTGAAGTATCAGATTTTGCAATTATGCTCCAATATGCGATCAGACCTGACAGTCAAAAATTATTGTGCTACAAAGAAAAGGCAGAGTAATTATTTTGTTACCTGTAATTTATTGCAAACAATACAAGTGTCACTTTTTTTATTTATTTTTTTATGACCACTTAGACTTTCCGAATCAAGTCCAGATTATTAAGTGGAGGAAAAGTCGCCAAATGTTGTACCACTCAGATAAAGGATACCATTTTTATTAAAGAAACTAAATTGAAATGGGTAAAAAACTGACCCGAACAATACATGACGGTTTAATATGATCTAATGTTTTTGGAAATACCCCATATGTTGTGTGTGTGATAACATGTTCATGGGTTAAACTAAAAAATATAAGGATGATTACTGAATTATTATTGAAAATTACACTAACAGCAGTTTTTATTCCATTTTCATTCTACTGAAATTTAAATTCGAATTTCAAATCTCCATCCTGTTTGCTACCCCAATTCAAATTAGAATTGAATATGAATTTAAAAGGCATTCTACAACATTAATTCTAACTTGTGTACAACCCTGCTTTTCAATCCCCTCCCTATTTTGCAGGTATCAGATTAATGCACGCACAGAGCTGGCTGTGAGATACAATGACATCTCTCCTCTGGAGAACCACCACTGCGCTGTGGCCTTCCAAATATTCTCTCAGCCAGACTGCAACATCTTTGCCAACTTTGATCCTGAAGCCTTTATACAGATCCGTCAGGTATGCCTCATGGCAATTAAACTGAGCTGTGCACACATATTTGAACATTAGTTAAAAATTTGGTATTTTACTTTCTCTTACAGGGCACTATTACTCTGATCCTGGCCACAGATATGGCTCGACATGGAGAGATTTTGGACTCTTTCAAACTGAAAGTGGATAACTTTGACTTCGCTAATGAGGAGCATGTTACTTGTGTGAGCTTTCCTCGCACTTACATAGTAAACATTTCATAATGGACAATGTTTTTTGATTATACATTACATTTTGCCTACTTAACACTAAAGGCCCTTTTTATTCCCTCACAGCTAAAGATGGTGCTGATTAAATGCTGTGACATCTCTAATGAGGTTCGACCAATGGAGGTTGCTGAGCCCTGGGTGGATTGCTTGCTGGAGGAGTACTTCATGCAGGTAAAATGTAAATCTATTCTGCATCAATGTTACAATTATGTTGGTATATTTATTTAAAGCAATAGTTCACCCAAAATGAAAATTCTGTTAACATTTACTGACCATCATGTTGTTCTAAACCTGTGTGACTGTTTTCTGTGGTAAACTTTTTTCCCCGACCATGCTATTGTATGGCTTTAGAAAAATTCTGGTAGTGTTCAGCATATAGACCTTTTTTGATCAGCTTGGAGCTTGTTAGCCTCAGTCCCCATTCACTTTTATAACATATATGGAAAAGAGCAGCCAGCCAAGTCTTGGTGGTTTGAAACAACATGAGAATTTTCATTTCTGGGGGAACTGTCCTTCTAAAATCAATATTACATGTGTTAAGAGGTATTTAAATCTCTTGATTTGTAATGGCTGGCCTTATCAAATGAATCCCAAATGAGTTCTTTCTCTGAATACTCCTCTCAAACAGAGTGATCGAGAGAAGGCAGAAGGTTTACCTGTCGCTCCTTTCATGGACAGAGAAAAAGTGACCAAGCCCACAGCTCAGATTGGCTTCATCAAGTTTGTCCTCATTCCCATGTTTGAGACAGTTACGAAGGTGAATATTAAACACAGTTTCAGTTGTCACAGAAAGCACAACTCTGGAGGTGGTTTTGCTATTGATTGTTCTCTATGTACTCCAGTTGTTTCCTCAGATTGAGGAGGTAATGGTACAGCCACTTAGAGAATCCTGTGACAGATATGAGGAGCTTAAGCAGATAGATGATGCCATGAACGAGGTTAGCATCATGTTTTTGTTGTTTTTTGTAGTTTGCATTACCTACTTCCATCTGATTTTTTATGATTGTTTTCTTGCAGGTGCAGAAAAAGAAAAGTGAAAATTTAACAATGGGAAGAAAAAAGAAATGAAGAAGGTCATTGTCAAAAAATTGTGCTGTTAGCTACTAAAGTGTATCATTGTGGTGATCATTTATATGTTACCTTTGAGTAAACCTAGTTTGTTTTTCGTTTCAGCTCGAGTCCTCATAAGAGACAGTGAATGAGTTGGAAATGTGTGAAGTTTTGGCCATCTTCTGAGAAAATCCAAAGCATCTTTCAGGGAAATGAACCTTGTTCAGCTCGGCTTTCAACGCAACTGAGTCCATTCTATAGATTGTTTATTTGTGTTGGTTTATTTGGTTTTGTACAAGTTTGAACATTATACAGGATGTACAGATCTTTAGTCACTTTTATTCTAAAGAAATAACACTTTAACAACAACTGAAGTGTCTCTGTAGTAATACCATATTATGTTCTGGTCCATCCCGTCCTTTGAGGAAACTGTAACTGCTCAAGAAGTAAAGCCATCATCACAGATCTTAGTCAGGATCGATGCCATATTTTATTTGACAAATGAAAATTAGGCTATAAGGGATACATACAGTCCATTCAATAAGTTGTACTGTCTTGAGGTGCTAGAAAATGTATGAAAATATCTGAAGACAGAAAATGTATTGTCTAATTTTAACAACCCATGTTTTCCAGTGTTTTTTTTTTTTTTTTTTGTATTTTATATTTTTGCACAGTGGAAATTTTTTCAATATTTAATTGATTTAATCAATATGAAGGTACACAACAACAGCACAAACCATTGAACAGACTGTTCTATCCCTCACAGCCTCATTTTTCATTTGTGTAAAAGTAAATATGGAGTCTACCCTGACTAAGGTCCATTGCTGTTTTGTAACTTTTCATCCACTGAGTGTGACTCCAAGTATCATGACCTCTAGTGGCCAAAGCGTGGTACAGTAAAAAGAAAATCGAGAGTAGCATAACTGAAAGGCTTAACTGAATGAAAAACATTTACAAAATTGTACGCAATCATTGTCAATTAACAAAAAGTACTGTAGAATAATATAAACATCCCAAAATACCCTTTTCTGGGTCTAAAAGCAGAGGTAAAGGCAGACTCCCTCAGCTTGTGCTTTGAGGCACAGGGCTGCTCTCCTTTTTAATTTTTTTCCCACCTACATTGTGTTTAGAGCCTTTTGCTGTTCTTTTCTTACTCTGCTGTTCAAGTCTTTCCTGTTTCTTCTGCAAATATGATGCCATGTTATCAAAGGTCACCTTATACAGGTGCTTAAACTGACTCTCCAGTCCCACAGAACCTGAGAATGATGCAGCATAAAAGGAAAAACAGTGTTCAGAAAAAAGGAAAAAAACTTTAGAGATATATTAAAGGGGTCATAAGCATTTTTTTAACTACTTAATGTTATTTTAACGTAAATTTTTTGTTCCATGTCATAATTATTTTTTCATGACCATTTTCTTCCCCTCTTTGACCCTTAGAATTAAACAGCCTTTATTTTTTATGTTGTTGTTTTTTTTTTTTTAATCACTTCTCTATAAACACCCTCATGTAAAATGAGTACAAATGCTGTGCTGCACGTATTTGTGAGCTGCGGGTTTACTGTCCAGTCCAGTTTAGTTTGTAACACCCAATCATTCAACAACAGCATTGCATTTACTCATTTACTCACCCTCATGAAATCCCAGATGTGTATGACTTCCATTCTAATGCTGAACACAAACAAAGATTTTTAGAAGAATATTTCAGCTCTGTAGGTCTATACAATGCAAGTGAATGATGGCCAGAATGGAATGTCCAAAAATTACAAAAAGACAGCATAAAAGTAATCAATGCAACTCCAGTGGTTAAATCCATGTCTTCAGAAGTATTGTGATAGGTGTGGGTGAGAAACAGATCAATATTTAAATCCTTTTTTAATATAAATTATCCTCCCTGCCCAGTAGGTGGCAATATGCATGAAGAATGCGAATCGCCAAAAACAAAAAAGAATGTGAAAGTGAAGATTTATAGTAAAAATAGACTTAAATATTTATCTTTTTCACACCCACACCTATCATATCACTTCTGAAGACATGGGTTTAACCGCTGGAGTCTTATGGATTTCTTTTATGCTGCCTTGGTGTGCTTTTTTTGAGCTTCAAAGTTCTGGTCACCATTCACTTGCATTATATGGTCCTACAGATCTGAGATATTCTTCTAAAAATCTTCATCTGTGTTCAGCAGAAGAAAGTCATATGGCATGAGGGTGAGTAAATGAGAGAATTTTCATTTTTGGGTGAACTATTCCTTTAAAGGTGCTGCAAGCGATTTTTTCATGGAAAGGTATGCAAAAAATGTTTCTACTCCCTGAAAGATATTAATGAAAGAAATGTCCTGAGATCTCTCACCGGTCTCTATGACAGCTCTAGACTCTGTAAACAGCAAACAAAAATGTGTCCGCAGTCTGTGGACAATGCAGCTTTCTGCCTGTCAATCATTTTGCACCTTCTCATAGTGTTGTAGTTGCAGCGAATTTGAGGCATAATGCATTTTATGTTTATGTTCATAGCAGTTGTCAGTTGAGGGCGCTATTTTACTACTGTTGTTTTTAACAACCGTTTTTGCTCTCAAAAAAGCTCATTTTGGTGTCTTTGGAGTTTGGGGTTTTGGAAAGAGGGGGTGTGGCTAATCCAAGGACTCAGTGTCGGCTGAAATCACTTACAGCACCTTTAAGACCAGACTTAAATTATTAGGGACTTTGTTAAATGTAAACTTCAGCCACTCATTTGGGATCCATCAAAAGTATATGCAAAGCTGCAGGTGCAAGGTTTGACAGACACAATTTACTCTTATCATTAGTTTTTCTGGTGTTTAGGAAGAACAACATCTATGCTACTTATTACCTCACTGTGACTGGGTGGGCCAAGTTTCTGTATAAGTGGTCATGTGTTCATGTTCAAAAATGTGATATCTGATGATATGACCCCTTTAACAAGAATGTGCATTAAATTCAATGAGCATTTCCTTTTTCTGTTTTATAAAATCACATTTCTAGGATTTCTTACCTTTAAAGACATTCGCCTGAGCCTGTAATGCTTCAGTGACCCTCTTCAATTCAGGGGTTTCTGTGTCACACAACTATACACAAGCAAAACCAGTCAGTCAAGTAAACTTCAGTACATCAACAAATAGCCACCTAAAAAAATAAAAAGCGTACCTTCCAATGCTGCTCTGAGTATCGATATAGAAGCACATTAATATCTTCACTCTCCAGCAAGAGCCACAGCTGGTTTTGTGAATCAAAGGTCATGTCCCAGGGGGCATGAGGAAGAGCTAGTGTCTCAGCAGGGTTCAGGCAGCTCTCTGTCCCGGCATCCACCAGAAAGAGTTGAACAAAGGGAAATCTATATAGATGGATATCATATGTTACCCATTTAGACTTCATGTGAAAAAAAAAAATGTATATTATATATACACACATACACACACACACACACATATACAGTGCCTTGCAAAAGTATTCAGACCCCTGACCAATTATCTCATATTTCTGAATTACAAATGGTGCAATGAAATTTTATTCTGTTTGATACTTTATTTTAAAACACTGGAACTCAAAATCAATTATTGTTAGGTGACTGGTTTTATGTTGGGAAATATATTTTTATATATATTATATATATATATATATATATATATTAAAAAAAAAAAAAAAAATAAATATCTTGTTTGCATAAGTATTCAACCCCTGTGCTGTGGAAGCTGCCAAGTTACACTGATGAAAGAAATTGCCCTAACGAAGACACAATTACTTTACCATTGGCATCCACCTGTGAATCATTAAAGTTGCAATCATATTTTCTGGATAAAAAAACCCATTGTTGAAGGATCATTGGTCAGGCTGTGAATCTGAAGGAAAATGAAGACCAAAGAGCATTCCACAGAAGTTAGATATAAAGTAATAAAAATGCATAGATTAGGGAAAGGGTACAAAATAATATCCAAATGTTTGGATATCCCAGTGAGCACAGCTGGATCAATAATCAAGAAGCGGAAGCTGCACTAAATACAAAAATTTTCAATGCACCGCACCACCCAGGCACTGCCAAGAAAAGGCCGTCACTCAAAACTCAGCGCTCTAACAAAAAGGAGACTTGTGAGAGAAGCCACAGAGAGGCCAACAATCACTTTGAAGGAGCTACAGAGTTCAGTGGCTGGGCGTGGAGTAATGGTGCACCAGTCAACCATATAAAAGAGCACTGTATAATGCTGGCCTGTATGGGAGGGTGGCAAGAAAGAAGCCGTTACTCAAAAAGTACCATCTGAAAGCATGTCTGGAGTTTACAAGAAAGCATGTGAGTGACCCAGCTGCGATGTGGGAGAAGGTTTTGTGGTCAGATGAGACCAAGATAGAGCTTTTTGGCCAAAACTCAAAGCGCTATGTGTGGCGCAAACCTAACACATCCTATGCCTCAAGACACACCATCCCTACAGTGAAGTATGGTGGTGGCAGCATCATGCTGTGGGGATGCTTCTCATCAGCAGGGACTGGGCATCTTGTTAGAATTGAAGGAAGAATGGATGGAGCAAAATATAGGGAAATACTGCAAGAGAACCTGCTTCAGTCCGCTAAAAAACTGAAGCTTGGGAGGAAATTCACCTTTCAGTATGACAATGATCACAAGCACAAGGCCAAAGCAACATTGGAGTGGCTCAAGAACAAAAAGATAAATGTCCTACAGTGGCCCAGTCAAGGCACTATTTGAAAATTGCAGTCTACAAGCGTCACCCAACCAACCTGAAAAACCTGAAGCAAATCTGCCAAGAAGAATGGGCCAAAATCACTACGTCACTGTGTGCAAAGCTGGTACATATGTACCCATAAAGACTTAAAGCAGTTATTGCAACAAAAGGTGGCTCAAACAAATATTAATGTGTGGGGTTTGAGTACTTATGCAAGCAAGATATTTCAGTTTTTATTTTTCATAAAAATATTTCACAACAACAAAAAAACAATGTCACCCTACAATAATTGATTTATAACTGATTTTTTTAAATAAAATATCAATCAGAATGAAATTTCATTGCACCATTTGTAATTGAGTAATATGAGAGAATTGGTCAGGGGTCTAAATACTTTTGCAAGGCACTCATATATATATATATATGCTTGTGTGTTATGGCCTGATCAAAGAAATACCACTGTTTAGACAGAGTATTTCAAAATTAAATTCTATGTTTAAAGAATTAGAATGAACATAAATGTAACGAAATGGTACATACTGCTCACACTGGACAGCAATGTGTTGCCCATCTGGTGAGCTTATAATCCTGCTGACAGCAAACTTCTGAGGACAGAAAGATATAGAGTCACAATGGAATTTCTTCACTTTAAAACTTTACTCTAAAACGTTATTGCACAAGTAGCTGAGCGGACTGAGGCAATTATCAAACATGCTCTACATATAGCATTTGGAAGTCTGATTCAGACAGTTCATTTAAATTAACTGGTTTATTTTACATCATATAATAATGTTATAATGTTTATTACAATCATTTTACAAATTAATCCAGTATATCAATTATCTTAATGCTGCTGTTCATCACTATGCTTTCTACTAGCTTCGATCCCCGTCATGCCAATTTCTAATTCTGTAAACATAAATGAGGTTATGTGTGTGGATGACTGACCGAAGACAAATGCATGGCACCTTTTCAGTGTCTGCATCAGAGTTCTGTAAAATGCCAAGTTGCCTCACGTCAACGCTCTGTAACCGCCGCCCGGTCTCATAATGCCAGATCTTCATTGTGCCATCCTGCAAATAAAACCGTGTCAGTCCTGCTATGAATTCAAATATAACACTTAAAATTGCTATGCCAGTAGAAACCCACAACAAAACACTTACCCCTGAACCAGAAAGAAGCCAGTCAGGGTGCCCTGCAGGCACAAGCAATGTACTGACAAATCTACACGGGAAAACAAAAAGAAGTTTTAAACCGAAACAACATATGAGGCATAATATCACTTGCCTCTCACAGTCCACACTTACTCTCTGTGCCCTAGGCAGAAAGCCTGAATGTTGTAGGGTGCCCGCCGGAAGCTTACTCTGATCTTCTCATCTCTGTCTGCTGTTATGATGTACTTATCATCTGGAGAGAGAGTCTGTAAGGGTAAGTAAATTTAAAGATTGGTCATTTCTACTATGCAGTACATTTTCATATGCATATACAGTATATACAGGTGCATCTCAATGAATTAGAATGTCGTGGAAAAGTTCATTTATTTCAGTAATTCAACTCAAATTGTGAAACTCGTGTATTAAATAAATTCAATGCACACAGACTGAAGTAGTTTAAGTCTTTGGTTCTTTTAATTGTGATGATTTTGGCTCACATTTAACAAAAACCCACCAATTCACTATATCAAAAAATTAGAATACATCATAAGACCAATAAAAAAAACATTTTTAGTGAATTGTTGGCCTTCTGGAAAGTATGTTAATTTACTGTATATGTACTCAATACTTGGTAGGGGCTCATTTTGCTTTAATTACTGCCTCAATTCGGCGTGGCATGGAGGTGATCAGTTTGTGGCACTGCTGAGGTGGTATGGAAGCCCAGGTTTCTTTGACAGTGGCCTTCAGCTCATCTGCATTTTTTGGTCTCTTGTTTCTCATTTTCCTCTTGACAATACCCCATAGATTCTCTATGGGGTTCAGGTCTGGTGAGTTTGCTGGCCAGTCAAGCACACCAACACCATGGTCATTTAACCAACTTTTGGTGCTTTTGGCAGTGTGGGCAGGTGCCAATTCCTGCTGGAAAATGAAATCAACATCTTTAAAAAGCTGGTCAGCAGAAGGAAGCATGAAGTGCTCCAAAATTTCTTGGTAAACGGGTGCAGTGACTTTGGTTTTCAAAAAACACAATGGACCAACACCAGCAGATGACATTGCACCCCAAATCATCACAGACTGTGGAAACTTAACACTGGACTTCAAGCAACTTGGGCTATGAGCTTCTCCACCCTTCCTCCAGACTCTAGGACCTTGGTTTCCAAATGAAATACAAAACTTGCTCTCATCTGAAAAGAGGACTTTGGACCACTGGGCAACAGTCCAGTTCTTCTTCTCCTTAGCCCAGGTAAGACGCCTCTGACGTTGTCTGTGGTTCAGGAGTGGCTTAACAAGAGGAATACGACAATTGTAGCCAAATTCCTTGACACGTCTGTGTGTGGTGGCTCTTGATGTCTTGACACCAGCCTCAGTCCATTCCTTGTGAAGTTCACCCAAATTCTTGAATTGATTTAGCTTGACAATCATAAGGCTGCGGTTCTCTCGGTTGGTTGTGCATCTTTTTCTTCCACACTTTTTCCTTCCACTCAACTTTCTGTTAACATGCTTGGATACAGCACTCTGTGAACAGCCAGCTTCTTTGGCAATGAATGTTTGTGGCTTACCCTCCTTGTGAAGGGTGTCAATGATTGTCTTCTGGACAACTGTCAGATCAGCAGTCTTCCCCATGATTGTGTAGCCTAGTGAACCAAACTGAGAGACCATTTTGAAGGCTCAGGAAACCTTTGCAGGTGTTTTGAGATGAT
Source organism: Myxocyprinus asiaticus (assembly GCF_019703515.2). Classification (NCBI taxonomy): domain Eukaryota; kingdom Metazoa; phylum Chordata; class Actinopteri; order Cypriniformes; family Catostomidae; genus Myxocyprinus; species Myxocyprinus asiaticus. Next base: position 11,148,800 of record NC_059353.1, read on the forward strand.
TAGCTGATTGGCATGTCACCATATTCTAATTTGTTGAGATTGATGTGAATTGGTGGGTTTTTGTTAAATGTGAGCCAAAATCATCACAATTAAAAGAACCAAAGACTTAAACTACTTCAGTCTGTGTGCATTGAATTTATTTAATACACGAGTTTCACAATTTGAGTTGAATTACTGAAATAAATGAACTTTTCCACGACATTCTAATTAATTGAGATGCACCTGTACATATTGAATAAAATATTAAATTGTTACAGATATAAATAATATTAGTTTGTTTTCTTTTATCACATTATCAGGATTTACAGGTCCTTCCTTATAACTGCTTGTAATAACCAAACTTTACTTTAATCCAAACGTTATTCTTACCACAGACAATAACATAGAGACATGTCCCAGCTTCAGCTCTCCTGGTTTTTGTGGCTCCAGAACAGAGAATGAATACACATCACCAGACTTATCAGCCACATAGACTTCATCTTCAGCCTGAGTAAATACAAGAGACGTGCCTCTCCGCACAACCCACCTACAAGGGGATAATCATAGGCTTGTGTATAAACTTTTGGGAATTTCTCATTAAAGGAATAGTTCACTCAAAAATGACAATTCATCATATAATTACTCTTATGTCATCTCAAACTCGTATGACTTTCTTCCACAGAACACAAAGATATTTTAATGGAGATATGATGTCTGTTTGTCCATACAATGCAAGTGAAGTGTGACCAAATTTTCAATCTCCAAAAAGCACATAAAGGCAGCATAAAAGTAATCCATATGACTCCAGTGGTTTAATCCATGTCTTCTGAAGTGATAAGATTGATTTTCACTGTTCATCTTGCCATTGCAGTCTCTAGACATAATCATGATTTCATTCTCAATTACACTTCCTAATCCCTGACGCATGCGCAGAGTGCTAGATGGTGCAAGAAAATGTAGTGGAGCTTGAAATCATGATTGCGACAAGGAGATTGCTAATGTCAAGATTTAGAGCTGTAACAGACCTCTGTCTTTCTTGGGAATGAGGAAGCAGGAGCCAGGTAAACAATCCAAATAATTTTCTATTAATGACACTTTTCAGTGTAACATTTGATTTTCAGCACGATAAATAAATACATGCTTTTCAGCACGATAAATAAACACACACAACAGCATTGCTTTTCAGCAATGCAACGGGCACACTCAGTTTCGTGCGTCTCTCTCCCCAACTGCGGCTCTGGCTCCTCTTTATCTCTCTCCAGGCTGATTGAGAGAATTCCACCCCAGGTGTCCATCCTTACCACTCGGCCACGCCCTGCTCGCCACAACAGTGTAAATGGAGTAATATTTTGGTCTGTTCTCAACAAAAACGAAATGGATCGCTTCAGAAGACATGGATTAAACCACTGGAGTCGTACGGATTACTTTTATGCTGACTTTATCTCCTTTTTGAAACTTGAAAATTTGGTCACCATTCACTTGCACTGTATGGACAAACAGACATCATATCTCCATTAAAATATCTTTGTTTGTGTTCTGCAGAAGAAGAAAAAAGACAAGAGTTTGAGACGACATAAGAGTGAAAAATGAGTTTTGGGTGAACTTTTCCTTTAAAAAGCCAAAAAACAAAAAAAAATCTGTCATCATTTACTCACCCTCATGTAATTCCAAACCTTTATGGTTTTCTTCAGTAGAACGCAAATGGGAAATTTTTTAAATGTTGCCTTAATACTCTTTTGCCATATAATGAAAGTAAATGAAGACTGGGGCTGTCAAGGTCCAAAATAACAAAAAAGCCCCATTTTAAGTATCATCATATAAAGTGGTCTGTGCAACTCATACATTTCAATCTTCTGAAGCAATAAAAAAAAGCTTTGAGTAAGGAACAGACCACAATTTGGAACATCCCTCATTCACTTTCACTACTCTTTAGACGTTTACCTTTTGTGTACCACTAAAGTGAGGTATGGCTTTGGAACAACATAATGGTGAGTAAATGATGACAGAGTTTGAATTTTTGGGTGAACTATTCAACTAGGCTATAAAACATATAACCTCAGACATGAGAGTGTACTGTTACCGTGTACTAACGCACTGCCAGGTTGGCTCAGTACAGAAGAGAACAAGACGTTTGTGATCATCTGTGAGTGCTATGTGATTCCCAGAGGCTGAGACAGCAAACCCAAGAATCCTATCACTGTCTTTCTCCTTTGACCCTCCTTCACTACTGCAATGCACAAATATGCATTAGCTTTATGATGTGCACAATCACTGTAGTTACTGTATCATGTGAATATGAAGTTAGAAAACACACTCATGTGGAGAAAATATATTAAAAAAAAAAAAATGTACCTTTTATTATTACCCTCAGTTTCCTTTGGTCTCTTCTCGGCTTTGGCGCAGTCGAACACAAATGGCTCACTATCAGAAAAATGCATTTGCATGAGTACAAGAATGTATAAGTTAAAGTGCACTCAGTAACTTTTGTCTTTGTGTCATCTTGGAAATTACACTGACATCTAGCGGCTTGGATGCAGCATCATTTAAAATCAACAGTTTTCAGTTTCAGATGCCATTGTAGAAATGTACTATTCATGATTATTACCATGATTACTTTAATCAATGGGTGAAACTGTTAAATAACAGGACGGTTACTGAGATTAAGCGAGTAGTATTCAGCTGGTCATGTGATTCTAACCCCATGTGCAGACCCTCTCCATGTAGAATAAAACAGCTTTATAAGGTTACTGATACGACTGGAGTCTTCATTCTAATGTGAGTGCTCATGATTTCCTACATATACTGCAAAATTACAATTCATGCCTTTAGGAGTTAAACTTTTTTAATGAGGAAAAAATTACTGCGTGCACATTTAACAAAAACCTGTATAAGGAACAAATACGAACTACAGAGGTTAACAATGATAAAATATCAATGATAAGAGTATTGATGGATAAAATAGGACATTTGTATACATTTGAAAAGCTTTACGAATGTTAGTTTTTGCAAGTTTAGGGCTTTGTTTATGCATTTCTGAAAGAGTTTTAATTTAGACGTATTAAGGTCAGTATTGCAAAACAGTGCCATTTTTATTCTGTAAATGTATTACTTGGCCAAAATAATTCATACATTTATAATGTACATTTTTTAATTTTCTGATATGAGGGGGGGCCTGGGTAGCTCAGCGAGTACTGACTACCACCCCTGGAGTTGTGAGTTTGAATCCAGGGTGTGCTGAGTGACTCCAGCCAGGTCTCCTAAGCAACCAAATTGGCCGGTTGTTAGGGAGGGTAGAGTCACATGAGGTAAACTCCTCCTGGCCGGTTCTTGCTCTTGGTGGGGCGTGGTGAGTTGGATGCCGCGGAAAATAGCGTGAAGCCTCCACACGCGCTAGGTCTCCAGCGGTAACGCGCTCAACAAGTCACATGATAAAATGCGTTGATTGACAGTTGCAGAGGCAACTGAGATTCGTCCTCCACCACCTGGATTGAGGTGAGTCACTATGCCACAGGCCCGGCTCCACAGGGGGGCCTGGCCCACCCAATCATGAACTTGGCCAACATTGAGAACTACACCTACACCCACCCCTCCAACTGTTCGGCCCACCTTACGTCTTAGAGCTGGAGCCGGGCCTGCTACGCCACCACGAGGACTTAGAGCGCATTGGAAATTGGGCATTCCAAATTGAGGAGAAAAAGAAAAAAAACTGACTTTCAAACCATAAATATCATATATTTGTAAATGCACTAATTTATGAAATTTTGCTATCACGTTTAATTCGAAATATATCCAAAAGAAGAAATCTATATTGATAAGTATTAAAGAATGTGCATTTATTACATAGTTTAAACGCAAAAACGTCACATTATAAATAATTTATTCAAATGTCACTGCAGAAATATGCTGACACACCAAAAACCTGCAAAAATATCCCAAACTCCTAAGTATCTGGAAACGAAGAGATAGTTATTAAAAGTCCAAAATACAGCTACTCACCTAGTCTGTTTAAGGTTTACGGCAACTAAAGTACTAGAACAGCTAGAAACAAACCAGTCGCCTTTAGAGCACACTACTGCCATGATTGTTGTTCACGTGTGAGCTGTCAGTCGCATATTTAATACGTCATCAACATATACGTGCAGGGATTTGGCAAACCGCCATTACGAGTGTGCGGGATGGGAAGAATTTATATATACTGTGTGAATGCTTAATCATACTTTTCACTACGAGTTATTGTAATTAATGTATATTATTATTAGGATACTCATTTGGCAGTCAGAGTAACATTTAGTTAATTTTAAGAGATACAGGATCCGTTGGTGAGCTGCAGGAGGGGGCGTGTTCGTTACGCAAGGACAGTACTTTAAAGCAGTGCATGCGCCACACTTTTTGTAATTTACTCTCTTTACTTTATTGTGACCTTTCTTAAGTTCAGTTGCTGTCGTTTGTGGGATCTCCTCAAACTAGAGCATTGATTTAAACATCTCTAAACAGAGTCAGGTAACTTTACCATAGGAGCCAGTGGCATTTCTCGTGGATATCTTATGCTGTTTTCTACTATTTATGATTGTGGTAACAAACGAACATTAAACATGGTCAAATGTGTGGTGTTGCATATTCTGTCTCTTGCTGTCTAGTCTTGAAATAACAGAAGCCAAAGAAGAAGAAACAACAAAACAGCTCTAATCTCGTTCAAATTATAATTTGCTCAAAGCAACCGTTGTGCTCAGTAATGGTTGAACGAACTTTAAATGGACTAGAGAGATGTCTAACATTTACAATCACACGCTGTGAGGATTTGTGATGGATAACATTTTCATGCAGCTGCTTTATTTCTTTTTTTCTCATAGGATTCAGCAGTAAAGATGGCAGCCTCTCTACTCAGGGTAGGACGACTTGGATCTCTCAGGGTAATAAAACGATTATTTTCGACATTTATCAATAAATTTGCATGCATGCATTTACAAACTTGTCACAACATGCGAAACCACGGAAAATGTGCGGACTGTGAGCCTACCTGAACTCAATAGCGTTGTTCAAGCGTTAAATCACTGAAGCATTTAATCCAATCCGACTCGATGCAAATATCTTCTGATGCCGTTTATTCACGCAACACTGGAAGAACTCATAGTATGGCATTTCCATGTACTCGATGCGGATTAGATACTACCAAAGCATACGTTTGCAAATTACATTTTATATGTAGAAGTTGCAATTAATTATTCATATATTATTTGTTTGCTATATAGTCGTTTTAAGACCACGAGTTTAGGTATTATCAACAATTTTGTGCATGAATGTCCATTGCAAAAACAAGTAAAACTGAAGAGTATGTCTGCATGTTGGTCAACTTCGCATACGTGTGTTGAGAACACGGTGTACTTTTGAGCATATTGTTTTGCTGAGACCACAGCAAAGATTTGTGAAAGCGACAGTATCAGAATATGGTGACAAACATGTCCCTTTGGTCATGAAAAAAATGGTAATATTTAAGAAACCCCATTTAAAAGGCATTCTGTAACCTCACCTTTTATTAAATAATATGAAATGGTTCGACTCTACATTGACTTGCACATTTTTAGAAAATACATTTGAATTTGTCAGTTGCTTGGGGAAAAAAAGAAAACCCTTGTCCCATTCTGCTGGTACACCACTTCTGTAACATTTACAGCTATTTATGCATTTATTATTTAGTGCAAGGGTAACAAGTGTACAAAAAAGCAACAGTCATTTGTAATTTAAATAATTACAAAATAATGTTTTCCTTTGATTTCATGTCATTGGTGTTATCAGTCTGAAAAAAAAGTGTATTTTGAAAAAACAAAGTTGTATTAAAAGTTCTTCAAAGGTCAAAGTTATGAGGAAGAAGAGGCTGCTCAAATGCGCATACAGTGATTTATCCCACCATGTTCAAAATGTTATTAGTTTACATTTTAACTATTTTTTTCCACATGGTTCATTTAAATATGTCATTAGTGTTACATTGTTTGTTTAATGTTCATGTGAAAGTTTTTTTTACTGGATAAAAAAAATGTAATAAGATTTATTGATTTAAGTCTGATTAGTGATGTATTTTTGTGATTCTATTGACACTATCTTTGAAAATTAAACTTTTAAGAGAATTTGTCGGCGGTGTTATCGTTATTGGTGTTACAACCCTAGCTTCATTTGTGAAACAAAATAAAGAACAACGGTCAAGTTGTCCTTTATGAATACAAATAATGGCAAGGTGTTAAATGTTTACCCTCAGCTTTTATGTGTGAAAACTGAAGTCAGAAAGTCAACATTTTCCCTACTTACAAGGGGGAAATGGTAGTTGTGATTATTCATAGGTATTCATGGTCTGTTTTGAAATCTGTTGTTTCTGTTGCTTTTTTTGTTTAGCATCTGCAGGCGGAGAGCTTGAGTTTAAGAGCTCCAGTTGTCGCTCTCAGTTCAAAATCTGGGGACAGCAAGAAGTCCAAAAAGTCCAACAAAGGTAAATGCTGCATATATTTATTTAAGTTGTTGTAATAGTATTCGGAGTGTATCATGTAAAGTAGCGTGCATTTGGGGAGTGGAGGGTTTTGTAGGTCAGATCTACATGCCATGCATGTGAAGACTGTAATTTAAATCCTGCTGGAGACATGTCCATGACCTCAGCTGTTGTTTCTGAACCTGTTGGAGAGTGTGTTTTGTTCCCTTTCTATAGCTGTGCCGTATGGGACTAATACCATGCAAATAAACATACAGTATGCATGTTGAAGTCATGGCCAAAAGTGTACAAACCTATTGTTTTGTCACAATCATTAGGATTACAGCACAATACGATTGACACTTTTTTATTTTTTATTAAAACATACTGTGACAAGTCACAAACTCTCTTTGAAGGAGGAAGCAGGAGCTGGGGAAACAATTCAGTGCAATTTTTATTAACAGTGGTTTTCGGCTTAACACAAACGGGTTGCTTTTCAGCTCAACATTAATACACAATCAGCTCCATGTCTCTCGCTCTCTCTCTCTCTCTCTTCCATCCCCCTCTGGCGGTTTGGACTGCCCTTTTATCCCTCTCCAGCTCTCACTGCAACACAAAACAGTATGTTTTTTTAATTAAAACATACTGTGACAAGTCACAAACTCTCTTTGAAGGAGGAAGCAGGAGCTGGGGAAACAATTCAATGCAAGTCTTTTTATTAACAGTGGTTTTCGGCTTAACACAAACGGGTTGCTTTTCAGCTCAACATTAATACACACACAATCAGCTTCATGTCTCTCTCTCTTCCTTCCCCCTCTGGCGGTATGGACTGCCCTTTTATCCCTCTCCAGCTCTCACTGCAACACAAAACAACTGTTAGAGGTGATTTCCCACAGGTGTCCATCTTTACCGCTCTTTCTCTCCTGGCCTCGCTCTCCACAGATGTCGCTCGGCCATGCCCCCATCACCACATCACCTGACTCAGGCCGGGGAACCCCCCCCCCCATTTCTGGAGAGGCCTGTGGACCATCTCGAACTTAAAAGGCTGGAGAGCTAGATACCAACGGGTGATCCGCGCGTTGGCATCCTTAATGCGATGGAACCACTGCAGCAGGCCACGGTCCGAACAGAGGGTGAAAGCACGCCCCAACAGGTAGTACCGGAGGGCCTACCACTTGATGGCCAAACACTCCTTCTCAGCTGTGCTGTACTTAGGCTCTCTCAGCGAGAGCTTTTGACTAATGTACAGCATGGGGCGCTACTTTCCCTCCACCATCTGGAACGGTACCGCTCCCACCCCTCTGTCCAATGTGTTCGTCTGCAAGATAAAGGGGAGAGTTAATTCAGGAGAGTGCAATAATGGCCCTCCGCAAAGTGAAGCCTTCACCCGCGTGAACGCCTGCTGACACGGCTCCGTCCACTGGACCGCATCTGGTGCCCCCTTTTTAGTCAGATCAGTCAGCGGGCTGGTGACGGTCAAATAGTTTGGCACAAACCGATAATACGATAATAGTCAGCCAGCCCCAGGAACTGTCTCACCTCCTTTTTGGTCTTAGGTCTCGGGCAGGCTACAATTTATCAATTTTGGGCCGCACCTACCCATGACCCAAGTGGAAGCCCAGATACTGTACATCCACCCGCCCAATTGCACACTACTTTGGGTTTGCCGTGAGTCCCGCCCATCTCGACGACCTCAGGACAGCCCTCAGATGCCGCAAGTGCTGCTGCCAATCATTACTGAAAATGATGATGTCATCCAGATAGGCAGTGGTGTAAGCAGCGTGAGGTCTGAGGATTCTGTCCATGAGCCACTGAAACATTGCCGGGGCCCTGAACAAACCGAATGGAAGCACAAATTGGTGTAATCCGAACGGTGTGGAAAATGCCGTCTTTTCACGGGACAAGGGAGTTAAGAGGATTTGCCAATATCCCTTCATTAAATCCAGTGTCAAAAGCAAGCAGCGCCGAGGCAACGGGTACGCATTAAATTTAGACACCACATTAACTTTTCTATAATCCACACAGAAACGGACCAAGCCGTCGCTCTTAGAAACCAGAACCACCAGGCTGGCCCAGTCACTGTGGGATTCTTCTATTAACCACATATCCAGCATGGCATTTAATTCTTCCCGAACCACTTCCTTTTTTGTGCTCGGGTAATGGGTAGTGACAGCTACGTACTACTACCCCTGGGTAATTTCGATATGGTGCTCTATGAGATTCGTACGACCGGGAAGAGACGAGAACACGTCGGAAAATTCTCCTTGCAACCTCCATGACTTGGGATGGTGAGAGGTGGTCTCCACAAGTGAACGGGGTGACTCGATTGGTGGCTTTTACTGTAAGTTCACTTCCGGTCCGAGCTCCCTCTCCGGAACCACCATCGCCAAAGTCATGCCGATTGCCTCTCTCCACTGTTTTAGGAGGTTGAGGTGGTAAATCTGACGTGCTCTGCCTCTATCCGTTCATTTCACCTCATAATCTATTTCCCCTACTCACCGTGTGACCTCAAAGGGTCCTTTCCACTTGGTGAGTAATTTAGAGCTTGATGTGAGGAGCAATACAAGGACTTTATCTCCCGGCCCCTATTATAAAGCCGGCTTTGACGTTCTTGTGCCTGGAGCAAATTCTCCTGTGTTAATTTCCCCATTGTGTGGAGTTTTGCTCTCAATAAAGTTTCGAATTTCGTTTTTGCAGTTTGAAGGTCCCTCCTCCTTTTTTTTGTAGGATGTCGAGCACACCGTGTGGTTCAACGCCCGTACAATAATTCAAATGGGGAAAACCCCGTGGAGGCTTGCGAGACCTATCGTACTGCAAATAAGCCACTTGTCCCAATTTCGAGCGTCTTCATGCACAATCTTATGAATCATATTCTTTAGGGTCTGATTAAATTGTTCGATCAAGCCGTCCATTTGGGGGTGGTAAATGCTGGTCTGAATCGATTTAATCCCCAGTAATTTGCATAGTTCACGTAGTGTATGTGACATAAACATAGTGCTCTGATCAGTGAGGATTTCTTTTGGAATCCCCACTCTGGAGATTCTGAAGTGTGCCTCTGCAACACTGTGCTGAAATGTTGCGTAGAGGCACTGCTTCCAGATATCACGTTGCATAGTCCACCAGAACCAACACAAAGCGATGCTCGCGTGCCGTCCGCTCTAATGGCCCGGCGAGGTCCATACCAATTCTTTTGGAGGGGACCTTGATTAAGGAAGGGGTGTTATGGTGCTCTTGGGGTGGCCGGCGGATTCACCAGCTAACATTTCACTGCATGCCGCACACCACCTGCGAACATCCCCGCGAATACCCGGCCAATAGAAACGGGCCATTAGACAGTTCAGTGTCTTTTCCTGCCTTAAGTGATCCGCCATCGGATTATAATGAGCCGTCTGGAATAACATTCTTCGGTATTAACAATTGGGTTGTATCCTCCTTTGAGTGTCCTGCGTCACTCGATAAAACCAATCCTTGATAATTGAAAAATACGGATATGCGAGTGCAGTGTCTGGCTGGAGGTGTTGACCATCAATCATTTTCATTTGGTCAAAGGCGTATCTAAGGGTCTCGTCTCACATCTGCTCCAGAGGGAAATCCCCTGCAGGGAATCCTCTAAGGGCTGGGGAAGCCAAGACTTCCCCATCCCTTACGTCCTCCTGATGTGGAGCTGACGTAGACTGTCCTGGCACCGCCTCCCCAGCCAGCAAATCACACACCACACATGATATGTTTTGTTGCAGGACCCATCCACACATATTCCCCTTAATAAATTAGTAAATACCGGCCAATTCGTACCCAAGATTAGTGGATGGGAGTGGCGGGGACTAACCGCAGCCTCGACACTATGCTTTTGTCCCTGAAATTGAATAATGACCGTCACTACAGGGTAATTTTGAATATCCCCATGCAAACACCTTACCTTCACCCGTGGGCTCGTATCCAAAGCCTTCAAACCTCCATTCACCAAAGCTTGGTTCAATTGATTACAACCTGAATCCATCAAGGCTTGGGATGTACCCCCCCTTAATACTCACAGGTATCCAGTATGCTCCTGCTCGATCGGGGGTGGCCTGTGGTGCATTGGGGATCCGGAACAATGTCTCCACTTCCATCGTGGGGCATTAGAAATCCCCAGGTTCCCTGCAGCTCCAACAGACCGGCCCAGACTTCACGCCCACACCCACGGCAGCGGATTCACCAGCCAGTGGGGGAGAGTGGAGAGGGTTAGGGAAAACCAGCAGGTTTAGCGGCCCACGGGACCGGGGAACCGGTTTTGGGATCAGAATTCCCCGTTTCTGGGGAATAGGAAAGGGACTAGGGGAAGGAGAGGACGAGGGAGGGGAGAGAGAGAAGAGGGCTCACCTGCCCCTGAATACACCGCCATATGGTCCTCAGCCAGATGGACCGTTTCGTCCAGCGACGCCGGGCGGTGGCACTGGACCCATTCCGCCATCCCTTTCGGTAGTCGGTTGATCAACTGCTCCAGTACTGCCAGGTCAACTACTGCCATGGCGTCATGTTTGGTTGCCAGCAGCCACCACTGGCAGGAGTCACAGAGCTGTTGGCCAAAGGCAAATGGGCGGCCGAGCTCGTCAAGCATCAGCGAGCAGAAGCACAGGCGGTGCTGCTCTGCGCTGCGGCCGACCCCTGCAAGATGGCTCGCTTAAAATCCTGATACCCCAGGAGGTTGGCAACAGGTAGTTGTTGGTCTGCCAGTTGCGCTTCTCCCGACAGCAGCAGCAGCAGGCGGACCGCCCACTGGGACTGGGGCTATCCCACTGCATCCGCCGCATGCTCAAACCGCTCCACAGACACATCCGGGATGTCCTCTGGTCCCAACTTGGCGAGTGTGAAGTGGGTCATGGCTAGGGCGGCAGCCGAGGTTGCGCTGGTGGAATCCCCTTGGGGTATCAAGCTCTGTAGCACCTGCCGGTCCTATGCTTGAGCTTGAAGGATGACCTGGAATCACTGCTCCTGTTCCTGGCACAGCTCAAGCAGAGCCTGATGTTGCATTTGGTGGATGCTGGCGAGGGTCTTGATCAGAAAGGCGAAGGTGAGGACACAATGTCGGCATATCTTCCTCCAAATTCCCGTGTTTCGGCACCGCTGTGAAAAGTCACGGACTCTCTTTGAAGGAGGAAGCGGGAGCCGGGGAAATAATTTAGCGTGAGTCTTTTTATTAACAATGGTTTTCAGCTCAACACAAATGGGTTGCTTTTCAACTTAACATAAGTACACACACAGTCAGCTTCGTGTGTGTCTTTTATCCCTCTCCAGCTCTTACTGCAACAAAACAGCTGTTAGAGGTGATTTCCCACAGGTGTCCATCCTTACCGCTCTTCCTCTTTCGGCCTCGCTCTCCACAGACATTGCTCGGCCACGCCCCCATCACCACCCATACTTTATAGTCAGAATACTTGCTGCTTAACTTTGACTGGTTAGCATAGTATATCTACACATTCTCATGTTTTCAGTTACTTGCACTGTTACAAATTCACCTGTGATCTTCCCATAAGAAAGGTTACTAATAAGACAGGGATAAATCATGGTCATTATCGCGACATAAACCCCAACAGTGATTTGGAGTGATGCAAGCGACATTGAGGAAACTGGTTGCCTGGGCCAACCATCAATTATACAGTTTAACAGTCATTGTACAAAAACATTTGACTGCAGAATGCTGCGATTGACCATTTAGAGGTAAAGGGATAGTTCACTCAAAAATGTATACTCTCTCATCATTTACTCACCCTCACGCCATCTAAGATGTATATGACTTTCTTTCTTCTGCAGAACACAAAGATTTTTAGAAGATTATTTCAGCTTTGTAGTTCCATAAAATGCAAGTGAATGGTAACCAAAATTTTGAAGCTCCAAAAAGCACACAAAAGCATCATGCAAGTAATCCATACAACTCAAGTTGTTTAATCAATGTACTCTTGGAGGCCTGGGTAGCAGGGGGTACCACCCCTGGAGTCACGAGTTCGAATCCAGGGCGTGCTGAGTGACTCCAGCCAGGTCTCCTAAGCAACCAAATTGGCCCGGTTGCTAGGGAGGGTAGAGTCACATGGGGTAACCTCCTCGTGGTTTCTGTAATGTGGTTCTCGCTCTCTGTGGATCGCGTGGCGAGTTGTGTGTGGATGCCGCGGAGAATAGCGTGAAGCCTCCACATGCGCTATGTCTCCGCGGTAACACACACAACAAGCCACATGATAAGATGCGTGGATTGACTGTCTCAGACGCGGAGGCAACTGAGATTTGTCCTTCGCCACCCGGATTGAGGCGAGTCACTACGCCACCACGAGGACTTAGAGTGCATTGGGCATTCCAAACTGGGGAGAAAAAATAAATAAAACAGTGTACTCCTTATACAATCTTATCGGTTTTGTGTGAAAACAGACCAAAATATAACTCCTTTTTCACTCTACATCTTGTCATTGCAGTCTCTAGGCATGATCACGATTTCAAGCTTGATTAAACTGCGCATACCTCAAGCACTAGGAAGAGCGCTAGATGGTGCTAGAAAGCTTAATGTTGATCGCCAAGGAGACAAGATTTAAAGTGAAAAAGGAGTTATAATTTGGTTTTTTCCTGATCCAATCATTTTTGGGTGAGAAAGGTGTTATTAAGCATTAATTGAAAAGGTGTTTTTTACCTCACAACTTCTTTCTGCAGTTGCTTTTAAATGGCACTCATTTTTAAATTTTAAAATAGAAAATAAGCGTAGAACAGTATTCCAGAAACAGATGCACTACCTATCAGGAACATCAAAATTGATGGTATTTGCAGACATTTGGCAATAAAACCAGAATTTCCTGAGATGAAAAATTAATGGTAGCTCAAAGTGTGGTACCAATATTCTTTTACACTTTGACAAAATTGCACTGGAATACCACATATTTATTTAGTACATTAACGGTTGGATTTATAGAAACACACGAGCACCTGAAATTCAAAGGATTTGAAATGGAAATGATTGTGCATAGGCAGTGAAGTTGAAAAATGGACTGCTGAAGAATATTTTAAAGAATATCAGTGAATTGAAACCTGATTGGAAAGCTTTGCTCTTACACTAAAAGTGGATTTGTGACAATTTTATAACTTTATCCTCAAGTTTCTATTGTTAATAAACTTTGTAAACATGCCTTATCACTCAAGTAGACACAAAGACAAGTTTTACTAGCCTGGAATGAAGATCATAATGTAAAGGAAACTCTTTATCTTTGTCTGTGTGCATTTTTAAACAAGTAAAATTGGTAATGTGGAGTTCTTGAATATAACCTTATGACTCATGGTCTCATTGTCGGGAGATGGATGTGGCAGGGGGCCTGAGATAGAGGTTTCCATGTGGTATTGTATTGGTAGATGTTCTTTGTAATTGTGTGCTTAGTGGCAATCAATATATGGACCTCATAAGTTCCAATGTCACCTTGGCAAATTAGAGTAAAAGAATACACTGAAAAAAACATTAATGGTTTCAGCCACCCTCTATTCATTTAAGAATATGGTGAAGCCATAAGACCAACAAGTGACTCCTCACTGAAAAAAGAAGCTTAACAAAATAAACGTGTAGTATTATTTTGAAACATATTTTTTTTTAATAGATTCATGTCTGTAAAGTTAATGACTGTTGCTAAAAAAAAAAAATGAAAAAGTCTCTTTTTTAAAAAAAACTTTGAAAATAATACAGTATGAAGAATCTCAGTAACTCCAAATGAAGAAAAACTTGCCACTCACCACTTCACTTTTATTTAAAATGTATGTCTCAATACAAGGATAAACCCTTTCTCATTCCTCTTATGTAAGTATAATGATTGTGTGCTGCTACCACAATTTAATCATGTTTGACCATGAATTCCCAATTTTTCTTTGTTAATAGTTGTAATGGTAATATGAGAATTAAATGATTATGGACTTTTATATATTCTTTATTATGTAGGCCTATTACTTTTTAATATCTTTTGGATGGGGTTAATTTTTTCAATTTCTTACATTTATTTATTATTGTAATGACATTTACTGTACAATATTTTTTACCGAAAAACTTATTTACTTTGTGTGAGTTATCCAGGTTAAAACTTTCATGTCAAAGGCCATTTTTATATTAGCCATAGTTCAGATTTAGATGAGTAAATCTATTGAGGTGTTCAAAACTCCACCACCTCAGTAGATGCTGATCTGCTTCTTTATGTTGAAGAAAATGGATAAGTTATTTTATTCACTAATTTGTAGCAGTCTCTTTTGGGCCTGATAGTGCACATGATATATCAAATGATTACTTGTTTATGTTTGCCCTCCATCCTAGAAAAGGGGGCTTCAAATACGTACTTCGATATACAAAAACTTGTCCAGCACAAAGCGTATGTGGAATTCCCCAAGAAGGAGGTTGCAGCCCCAGCTGCTGCTGCCTTTACAGAAGCTGCATCTGCTGCTACGCCTGCCCCTGAGCCAGTTGTGACTGCCACTGCAGTGCCTGCTGCAGCAGAAGCACCAGCCACTACTGCTGAAGCTGCTGCCCCTGCATCTGAAGTCACTAGCCTTGGAGCCAAAGCCACTGCCCCTTCAGTTGAAAGTGCTGCTCCTGCAGCTGAAGTCGCTGCAGTTGAAAGTGCTGCTGCTGCACCTGAAGCCGCTGCCCCTGCAGCTGAAGCCGCTGCAGTTGAAAGTGCTGCTCCTGCAGCTGAAGCCGCTGCAGTTGAAAGTGCTGCACCTGCAGCTGAAGCCACTGCTCCTGCAGCTGAAGTTGCTGCCATTGAAAATGCTGCTCCTGTAGCTGAAGCCGCTGCAGTTGAAAGTGCTGCACCTGCAGCTGAAGCCACTGCAGTTGAAAGTGCTGCACCTGCAGCTGAAGCCGCTGCAGTTGAAAGTGCTGCAGCTGAAGCCGCTGCAGTTGAAAGTGCTGCACCTGCAGCTGAAGCCACTGCTCCTGCAGCTGAAGCTGCTGCCATTGAAAGTGCTGCTCCTGTAGGTGAAGCCGCTGCAGTTGAAAGTGCTGCTCCTGCAGCTGAGCCCGCAGAACCTGTTGTTGAATTTTCCCCACCTGTTGCTGAAGTTTCTGCAGCTGAAGCCATTTCTGATGTTGCACCAGCTTCTGAAGCTGCACCTTTAGAAGGACCACCTGCCCAAGAACCACTTGCTGAAGCTGCCCCTGTTGTAGAGGCAACAACCGAAATAGTTTTAGAATCTGTTGCTGAAGCTACCCCCATTGAGCCTGTTGTAGAGTCTGTTGTAGAAGCATCTCCTATTGAAGAGCTGGTCGATTCTGCCCCTGTGATCACAGATGCTACTGATCCAGCTGAAGTTGTGGAGACGCCAGAGGGTATACACCATATCCCCTATAACCCCTATTCATATTTTGGGATACAGCCAAAATTTGACAGTTTATTTTATTTTTTATTTATGGGTTTCTACATACACATTTGTAATGCTAAAGATAAAGATGTAATTTGAGTAACCACATCACAATTCAGTTTTTACCCTTCTATGTTTTCATTTACAAAATTTATGAAATTGCATGTGTTAGTGTGTAGCATTCTTGAAAGGAAGTTCAGCATCACTGCAGCAAACTAGACTCATGTCACTCATTCAGGGCTATGTTCATTTTCTAAGCTGGGGCAGAGATGGCATAGCATTTGTCTAGGAGACTTTAGGCATTTTACGTCTATGCCCTGGCTTTCAGTTTATGAACATAGCCATTCCCACCTTCCGTTATCCGTCTCTGTGCATGTTTGCATTATGTGTTTGCTTGCCACTTTTTGACTTTTCACCATGTTGTGCAATGCATGTTCTTCACTGCATACTTCTCATTTACTGACTGCTGTTGTTTAGTTAGATTTATTTTTGCAACTTCTATATATTTAAATGCACCTTTTCTTTCTGTTTCATTGTTTATTCACTCATTCATTTAATCTTAATTCTGTTTCATGTTTTGAACTCTTGCCTTCTTCCTTTGCTCCTCTTATTATATTTTATCTTCATTTTCAATCCTCAGTGCTCCTCATACACTTATTTTAAAATATTACCATTATTTTTCTCAACCACCCTAACCCCATTTTGTACCAGTGTGTGAATATAAAGCTATATCTTTCATGTTTCATTTGGGTAATGTTAAAGGAAAATGTCAAATTGTCAAAACGAATGTTGGGTTGTCTTGTTTATGATCAAATTAAGGTTGTGTTAAATGTTGTGGTTGCACTGAGATCACGAAGGATTATGCACTTTCCAAAAAACTTTTTTACAATTTTGTTTAGAAAATGATACAATTATGGTAACTTGACAATATATTTTGATGTTTGACATAATTTTTCTCCTGTTGTTTTCTCCTCACCCAAAAACATTTTCTTTGTTAGTGTCTCACTCTTCTTCCCAGGGTGTCGCATGATATCAGTAATCAGTTACTTATCCTTTTATCTTTTCCTGTGTATGGTGTTTTATATGTCAAATCTAAATATGAAATGTCCACTGTTCCTTACGCACTTTCCCAATGTGGTATATGGTGCATTCAGTGAGATCAGAGTTTGCACTCTCTTTCCTGTATGTGGAACGGAAGCAACAGTTTATGAGGGGATGCAACATTAATGTACCACAACTGCTTGAATTAATAATCAATATAATATGTGGCCATTTGTTAATGGGGAAACACATTTAGGTTTATTATCATTTTGTTAAATGCTTCCGTTCTTTGCAGTGTAAATGCAATCTCTTTTAGTTACTCACAGCCTGACTTACTCCTTGACTTGGTTCTTTTTTCTTTAGTCCAGTTGGTCTTCTACTGTATTCACACCAGGCACTCTTCTTATGCATGAGATTTAAAAAAGACTGATTTTTTTCCTTTTTAGTGTTCAAGGCATCAAGGATTCTAGTATCCATATGTATGACTGGTATTTGTAGATATTTTGACCATGCATTAATTATTGTGTTTGTTTTTTCCTGTGACTGTCAGCTGGATTAGACCCCATTCAGAAACTTTTCCTAGATGCAATTCGCTCATACTCTACACAGAGCAAGTAAGTGGTACTTATTAAATGAGTAGAATCAAAAGCGGCCACATTTACCTTCGCACTGCGAAATTCTGCAGGCGAAATACAGTCATCTTATTGGGAATCCACGTGTGGAAATTAGTATGGAGTTCAAGTTTGGTTAACTTTGGCAGGTGAATTTGTGACCTGTGTGGGTGGTGCTTAGTACACATCTACACTAAACATTCACAATGAACAAGGAATAATTTTAGCAGTGAGTTTCTTTATAACTTAACTCTCCCAGAGTAAAAAGTGCAGCATTAAAAAGATGAAATCAGTTTTTTTGCTCATTTCACATTATCCAACACCACCTTCGCTCACAGAATTTCGCTGTGCAAAGGTAAATGTGACCGTGCCTTGAAGGGATAGTTCACTCAAAAATGAAAATAATTTACTCACCCTCATGTCATCACAGATGTGTATGACTTTCTTCTGCAGAACACAGATTTTTAGAAAAATATCTCAGCTCTTTAGAGTTATACAATGCAAGTGAATGGTAATCAGAACTTTGAAGGTCCAAAAAGCACATAAAGGCAGCATAAAATTAATCCATATGACTCCAGTGGTTAAATCTATATCTTCAGGAGCGATATGATAGGAGTGGGTGAGAAAAAGATAAATATTTAAATCCTTTTTTAGTCTTATGGATTACTTTTATGCTGCCTCTATGTCCTTTTTTGGAGCTTCAACGTTCTGGCCACAATTCACTTTTCTAAAAATGTTCATGTTCTGCTGAACAAAAGAAAATCATACACATCTGGGATGGCATGAGGGTGAGTAAATGATGAGAGATTTAATTTTTGGATGAACTATTACTTTAAGGAGCATATTACATATATTACATATATTGTCCTAACGTTATCATTCATTTTACATTTATAATGAACTAATGTTTTCTCAGTACTGCTGGTGGTCTAGTTGATGCAGGTCCTGAGTACCAGAAGGCTCTTGCTGAGGAAATAACTAAATTGCAGCGGTTGTATGGTGGTGGAGACCTGACCTCCTTTCCAGAGTTTAAATTCTCTGGTATGTCAATGTTAAGCCTAAAGGCCTCAAAAATAAGTAAAATTTGAGACTGACTTTAACAAGAAAAAATGTAGCTATTTATGATCGTTTTTTAACTATTGCAATGATTTTTGCCTTTTTTAATTTTGGAAGTTTGTTTGTTTTTGGTTGTGAAATTGCATTACACTTAACTAATATTATACCTATTTCTCATTACAGAACCTAAATTTGACGACGTGTCCTCCAAGTAAACATCGTATATTTGTATGTTTTCCTCTCCTGTGCCTCAATGCAATTTTGTGGCAGAAGTCTATGAAATAACTTCTTTCATTGTTAAAAGTGAAACATTTAGCAAAATTATTTTGTGACTCTGAATAGCTGCTTTTTTTTAAATCTCATGTCTCATTTAAAAAAAACTATTTTATGTATTGAATGCACATGTGATGGAAGACGGTATAGCTTAGCTGTGAAATAAATGCTTTTTGCTTGCTGTAAGTTATGTCAGAAAGTGTATTTGAAATATTTGGGGTAAGAATAATGAATAAACTGAGCCACACATGATCTGTTTGTTCTGTATGTTTTCTCTTTACAGGAATTATTTGACAATGCAATTTTGTGGTATTTCATGTGAGTTTTAATGATGGACATCATTTATCGTTACAATACACTTATGATAAATGTTGTCTGTAAGCCCCAAAATGATCTGTCTACAGGTGGTATGAAAAGGCCGTACAATAAGACATTATTTTTGACACACTTGAAACTTTTTGTTGTACATTTCTGAATCCATTAATAGTCTATAGGTCAACAGTTTAATTGTTTGTCTCCACATGCTATCTGGTCATTTAAAACTATATTAACGTCATAAAGTATGGTAAGACTTTTATTACGTTCTTGCTGTACAAACCCATTGAACATTTAAAAGGAACTACTGATGACTTGAGAATCGTGTTTTATTTTTCACACGGACAATAATAACGGGAACAGAGATGGCGGCGTCCCTGCTCAGGTTAGGGCGACTCGGGTCTCTCAAGGTAATAAAAGAAGCATTTTTTTTTTCTGTTTCTTCAAAGATGTTGAAATATTTTGTATATTTGCTATTATTGAACGAGCTCCTTGCGAATGAGATTGTGGGGAAGACGCGTTAAAACTAACCTCAGTACTGAAACTGGTAAACTGATAGTTCGTGGTAAGTAGATTACAGGTAACCATTGACTACAGATAAAAATGTTTAAAGTAATTTATAGACGTCTTTGGACATATTCCCAGAGTAAATGCTCGAATTGAATGATCTTTGGGCAATTCTTATGAAACCTGTCAAGAAAATGTCCTCAAATCAGATAAAATAAATGAGATTATATGATTATTAAAAATAAATGAAGCTTACATTTAGGACAATTAAGATTTTTTTGCACTGTGATATTACAGGTGCATCTCAATAAATTAGAATGTCATGGAAAAGTTCATTTATTTCAGTAATTCAACTCAAATTGTGAAACTCGTGTATTAAATAAATTCAATGCACACAGACTGAAGTAGTTTAAGTCTTTGGTTCTTTTAATTGTGATGATTTTGGCTCACATTTAACAAAAACCCACCAATTCACTATCTCAAAATTAGAATACATCATAAGACCAATAAAAAAAAAAACATTTTTAGTGAATTGTTGGCCTTCTGGAAAGTATGTTAATTTACTGTATATGTACTCAATACTTGGTAGGGGCTCATTTTGCTTTAATTACTGCCTCAATTCGGCGTGGCATGGAGGTGATCAGTTTGTGGCACTGCTGAGGTGGTATGGAAGCCCAGGTTTCTTTGACAGTGGCCTTCAGCTCATCTGCATTTTTTGGTCTCTTGTTTCTCATTTTCCTCTTGACAATACCCCATAGATTCTCTATGGGGTTCAGGTCTGGTGAGTTTGCTGGCCAGTCAAGCACACCAACACCATGGTCATTTAACCAACTTTTGGTGCTTTTGGCAGTGTGGGCAGGTGCCAAATCCTGCTGGAAAATGAAATCAGCATCTTTAAAAAGCTGGTCAGCAGAAGGAAGCATGAAGTGCTCCAAAATTTCTTGGTAAACGGGTGCAGTGACTTTGGTTTTCAAAAAACACAATGGACCAACACCAGCAGATGACATTGCACCCCAAATCATCACAGACTGTGGAAACTTAACACTGGACCTCAAGCAACTTGGGCTATGAGTTTCTCCACCCTTCCTCCAGACTCTAGGACCTTGGTTTCCAAATGAAATACAAAACTTGCTCTTATCTGAAAAGAGGACTTTGGACCACTGGGCAACAGTCCAGTTCTTCTTCTCCTTAGCCCAGGTAAGATGCCTCTGACGTTGTCTGTGGTTCAGGAGTGGCTTAACAAGAGGAATATGACAACTGTAGCCAAATTCCTTGACATGTCTGTGTTTGGTGGCTCTTGATGCCTTGACCCCAGCCTCAGTCCATTCCTTGTGAAGTTCACCCAAATTCTTGAATCGATTTTGCTTGACAATCATAAGGCTGCGGTTCTCTCGGTTGGTTGTGCACCTTTTTCTTCCACACTTTTTCCTTCCACTCAACTTTCTGTTAACATGCTTGGATACAGCACTCTGTGAACAGCCAGCTTCTTTGGCAATGAATGTTTGTGGCTTACCCTCCTTGTGAAGGGTGTCAATGATTGTCTTCTGGACAACTGTCAGATCAGCAGTCTTCCCCATGATTGTGTAGCCTAGTGAACCAAACTGAGAGACCATTTTGAAGGCTCAGGAAACCTTTGCAGGTGTTTTGAGTTGATTAGCTGATTGGCATGTCACCATATTCTAATTTGTTGAGATAATGAATTGGTGGGTTTTTGTTAAATGTGAGCCAAAATCATCACAATTAAAAGAACCAAAGAGTTTCACAATTTGAGTTGAATTACTGAAATAAATGAACTTTTCCACGACATTCTAATTTATTGAGATGCACCTGTATTTTTAGGACACTTTAGCACATTTCCCAATTCTCACGCTACTGCTTTTACTCTTCACATTGTTTTTAGTGATGATTCGTATTACAGTGGGCGAACTCAAGTCATCTTTTACTGTAGTAAAAACATTATGCTGTACAATAAAGTAAAATCACTGAAAATGAAAGGATTTCAAGGCAGTACTGCTATGACGTAGGCCTGTATCCTAAATACTTTACAATTTAAATAATATAGCTTTTTCACATTGCGGTAATTATTTCATAATTAATCATATTTCAAAATAATAATTATTTACATTGTGGTAATGAGGATTGGGTGTAAAATATGCTTACTCTGTCATGAAAATAATGTCACAATGAAAAAAAAATCTTAATGGCCATAAATATAGGCTTCATAATCTTTTGCATATAAAATATTATTAATTTTTATTTATTTATTTATTTATTTGAGTAAAATAGGGCAGGACTCTTTCTTGTTAGGTTTCGTGAGAATCACCCTGTTACAGCTGTGTTGTAAGACTTCTGTTAATTATATTTCACCTGCTGAATTTCATATATCTTTCTGTATTCATGCAGTGTCTCCTGCGTGAAAGCTGGGGCACACAGAGGACCCCATTTGTTGCAGCACTCTGCACTAAAGCGGATGTCCCACCCAAAACAGCAAAAAAGGCCAAGGCTGCAAGTAAGAGTAAGAGCATGTCTTTTTTTTCATCTCCCATCTCAAGTTTGAATTCTGAATATGCTTTTTTTTTTTAGTCATGTTCACATTGTGAAACTCATTCAGTTCCACACGCTGGTATGTCTACAGCATGATTACATGTGATTATGCAATATTTGTGCTTAAAAGTGCTGTAAGCCATTCCAGCCATCTTGCAGACTTCCACCACTTAATTAGACCACCCTCATCCCTTCAACCGCATGCCCTCCCAAAGACACATTAAAATGTCTGATATAGAGGTTGACCAATATATCGGTTTTACCGTTTAATCGGTTACCGATAGTTGCTTTTTGAAACTATTGGTTTTCTGCAAAAATCGACGCTGATATTTTATTATTCTTTTATTTAGTTTCTCCTTGTTCCTCTGTGGCCAAAACCCTTCATCTGGTGAATATTTACATAAAGAGCATTGTAACTGAGCCAATACTCTGCCACCATCACTGTTTATGGACTTATTCATGATTATTAATGCAAAATGTTACAAAATATGACATGTTTGACAAATGACAAGTGATCGCTAATGATCTACAATTGATTAATGAAGATCTACTGTTATTTAATTAATGCTCATACAGTATTTATTAGCCCATATGACAATCACATTGTAGATGATTGTTAGAGTTCGTGATTTGTTTCCCTTGTGTGATGGAAGCACAGACTTTTCAAAATAAGAGTATGTTTCGGGCTTGTTTATAATTAAAAGTCTGATGTTATGTAGTGATGGCAAGTCCGATTCTTTCGGACGGTTCGTTTCAATGAACCTGTTGAAAAAAAAAAAAAAATTCAGCAGTTCTTTTACGTCATCAAGTAATGACGTCACTGTACATAATGCTAATACCCCAGCGTCATGAAATATACGTTCAAACACATTTAATAAAGCCATATTTAAGCGCATATAAGCTGTTATATTTGGCTGAACTGGTTGAGGATCCAAAGTTACACCATTTTAAGCCCCTGGGTTTAGGGTGAAATAGTTTTAATAAAAGTTTTAAACGATACAGTTTTAACACATTTTCCCTTAAAGGTACCGGCAGGACTATCATTTATCAAGCAAATCTTCAATGTTTTTGAAGGTGATGTTATTTCATGGACAATTTGTACTGAGGAAAATAATAGTTTCAATTATGCAGTATTTGTTTAAAAATCTTTTAAAGTGTTTAGTTAAGTGATGTACTTTTTTTATGAAAAGGTGTATGAAGGTTAAGTCATCATTTTGAGACAAAGTCTAAATAAGTTCAGAGACAGTTTTAGGATGAGGATCACTTGTAGAAAAATGAAGGGGATAAAGCTCAATTCTTAATATGGTGGTTATTGGAAAGGAAGTTCCACCTTTCAGTTAAAAGAGCCAGTCGCTTTATTGGTAAAGGCAGTTATTTGTTTTATTGCTCTAAAACGAACATGCACATTAGCTGAACCAACCAAAACATTTTTTTTGAGATTTTAGAAAAAGCAGAAAAATGTATACCATTTAAATGTATTCATTTTACACATTTTGTGAGATTTCATTAGTGGTTTGGCATATGTAATTTAACAGCTAGCTTAGCCAGCAGTTTTTGAGATTTCAGTCTTTTCTCCCATTCAAGTAGATAGGAGTTGTACTTGCAAAATAGCTGCCTAGGGGTGTTGGCAATATGGACATCGAGTGGATTGACTTGCCTTAAAAGGGTGTGTAATATGTTCTATGGTTCCGTTGAACAGGTGGGTTTCTCAAATTTAATGTGTATATTTTATCCCATTTGCCATTTCCTCAGCCATAGAGGCAGATGAGATGGCCTCTCTTCTAGCCTATAAGCTCGTAGTTGCCTTCCCTTCTAAACTGTTTGCCACAGGTGAGTCTGAGTCTAATGCACACATTGTGACAACTGAGAATGTGGTGGCTGCTACTGCCTCTTCAGAACAGCCCACTCCACCATCCCAATTCGAAACTGAAGCCACAGCTGCAGAGGTCCTGACCAAGGAAAAAGAAAATGCCTCTTCAGCATCAGAAACTGCTGAGGCAAGTTTGACAGCCAATACCGATGAGACGACAAGTGACAGTCCTGTCGCTCATACAGCAGCAGCTGAAGTTGCTTTAGAAGATGCAAAGATCACTGAAGTTCGAGCTACTGATCAAGTCACCACAGCAAGTGAAGAAAGTAAGGCCTTTGATGTTGAGGCAGAAGTTCAGAAAGATCAAAAGGACACCTCGTCCTCAACATCCAGTGATTCTGACTCTTGATGACGAGAAATCTGAGGTGAAACCAAAGACTGAAACGATGGTCCAATCTAGGGAGAAAGCAGCAGAAGAAAAGAAAGCTCCTGTTCTAAAAAACTGAACAAGTAAATATGTCTGAAAAGTAAGCAGAACCTGAATCGTTCACTGCACCTAGTGTCTCATTTGGAGAAACACACAAAAAATGCTGAAACTGTGATTAAAGCAACACCTGAAGAAGTCCCCTCCTCCTCCCTCGTCGGAGACCCTTATTGACCCTGCCCCTATATTGTCCTCCTCTGCAACTGAAGCAATTTCTGAAGATGCTATTGAATCCATTACAGTTGTGACCCCTGATGAGATGGTTGACAATGCAGCAGAAGTTAAAGCTGCTCCCACAGAGGAGATTCTTGTTGAAAAGGAACCAGAAATCAAGTCTGAGGCTGTCCCAGAGGTCACTTCAGAGGCCAGCCCTGAAGAAGTATCTGACACTGCTGTTGAAGCTGTTCCTGGAGTAGCTACAAAGGCTCAAACAGTTGTCTCTGAGGCTGTTGGAGACGTTGTGGCTAAACCTGAATCTGAGGCTGCATCAGAGACAATGGCCAAAGCTGCTGGTGAGGCAGGAACGGAGGAAGCCCCTCCAGAAGAGCTGGAAGACCCTGCACCTGTGACTGGTTTTGTAGAGGCCCAGGCTGAGACAGAAGTTGTGAAAACATCTGAGGGTACACCACACATCACCTTTACTCAGTTTCTCTCTCTAGATCATTCTTTGTGGAGTTTTCCTTATATAACACTCAAGTCTTTTCATGGCTACAGTGAGTTTGAACACAATTGCTTTTGCTCAAGTAGACTTGCACCATTTTATTTTCATTGTACATTTGCATTGATTTTTATTTAGTTCACTTATTAACTCAAGGGTTCCCACCAATGAATTTCCTTGACACACTACCATACATTTTCTACAGTACTGGATAAGCTACTAGAAAGAAGAAAGAAAAAGGATAATTACTATAGAAATGTCCATGACTTTTTAAAGATTTTATTAATCTCTGTGACTTTACCAGTCTTGGAAATCACATAAATTATTATTATTTTTACATTCCATGATTCTCTTGCTCCTGTCAGTCTGGAGAGACTATAGCTCTGCACCATATTGTCATCAATTTGCGTGACTTACTATATTTTCAATCTTATGCTCTTGGTCTCACCTGATTACTTTGCATGATTGCTTCCCTAGCATTTAATTAATTCTACTTGGACTAAAGGTGGGTTTAGGCTTGAAATGTATTTTCTATGTAATTCAACAGTCTCTACTCTCTCTGCATTGTAAAGTTGCATTAATCAGTTCACTCATTTCGAGGTAGGTCTGTAGAGAAATAAACATGTTTTCCAAAATAATAATAATGTTTAGTATGTCTAAGGATTTTGAGGTTTAATGGTTGTGGCTCCTTGGCTCTTTTCATTTCAGTTTTTCCTCATAGAAACTGGAAATGAAAGACAACTGAAAATTAACCAATTATAGTTTTAAAATGACCAGATAATTTTTGCCAGCTGAATGAACAGTTGTATGAAATGTTCATACAACATAAACGTTATCACTATAAAGCCAATTGTAAAGTTCAGTATATATATGAATAAATTTTTTGGACTCTTAAGTATATTAACCTTAGCTAGTTTTTTATTTTTTTTATTTTTTTTAAACATAACCCATGCCTCTTATTTTAGCTTATTGTTTTATGGATATCATATGGACAATGCAAAGCAGTTTCTCTCTTTCTATCAGTCTTTGTCTCCTGTATGTATGAACATCTCCACTCCCAGGGCTAATTATTAATGCTTCGCTTGATGCACACATTTGTTTGTGAATTAAATATTGTTTGTGTTATCATGCTAACATTAATAGTAATGTTAATGATTTTCCCCAAATTCCATTTTTGTTCCAGTTCCAGCCATCCTATATTGGTGTTTTTAAGCTGGGAGTGATTGAGAGGTATCTTATTGACATCACCCTCCTCTGCCTCTTTTGACTTTTCACCCTTGGATACTTTGTGAATACATTTTTTCTCTAATTACAAGTTGAATTGCATTATGTTGAGATTCATTAATGTGGGAAGTGTCATTTGTCAGTTTGTGCAGTTTAGCTGTAGCTGTTTTGTATGTAATATGTGTTATTACACATTTTGGGTGGTATTGGTTTAATAACAGGAACATTTATGGTAAAGCTGAGCATAATAGCACAATAATATGGAAAGATTGTCACATTGTAACTGCAGTTTGCTGTTCTCGTTGTTAAAGTGTAAATTAACCTTAAGCTGCAGAATGTGAAATGGAAAATAAAAAAGTAATTTTCATTACAAAGAAGGAACTCTCTTCCTTGGTTCTCTCAGATGTAATCCCTTTTTTCTTTTAAAACGTTTATGTAGTTATTTTTATTTTTTTTTCTTGTTCAAGTACACTATCAAACATTTGGACACACTTAACTAAATGTGTTGTACAAAACTACATTTTTAATAATACACACACACACACACTGGCGGCTAAAAGTTTGGAATAATGGACAGATTTTGCTGTTTTGGAAGGAAATTGTTACTTTACCAAAGTGGCGTTCAACTGATCACAAAGTATAGTCAGGACATTACTGATGTAAAAAACAGCACCATCACTATTTAAAAAAAGTCATTTTTGATCAAATCTAGACAGGCCCCATTTCCAGCAGCCATCACTCCAACACCTTATCCTTGAGTAATCATGCTAAATTGCTCATTTGGTACTAGAAAATCACTTACCATTATATCAAACACAGCTGAAAGCTATTTGGTTCGTTAAATGAAGCTTAACATTGTCTTTGTGTTTGTTTTTGAGTTGCCACAGTATGTCTTAAGGTCAATATTAGGTAAAAAAATTGCAAAAAAGAAACAGCTTTTTCTGGAAACTCGTCGGTCAATCATTGTTTTGAGGAATGAAGGCTATACAATGCTTGAAATTGCCAAAAAACTGAAGATTTCATACAAAGGTGTACACAACAGTCTTCAAAGACAAAGGACAGCTGGCTCTAACAAGGACAGAAAGAGATGTGGAAGGCCAGATGTACAACTAAACAAGAGGATAAGAACATCAGAGTCTCTAGTTTGAGAAATAGATGCCTCACATGTCCTCAGCTGACAGCTTCATTGAATTCTACCCGCTCAACACCAGTTTCATGTACAACAGTAAAGAGAAGACTCAGGGGTGCAGGCCTTATGGGAAGAATTGCAAAGAAAAAGACACTTTTGAAACAGAAAAACAAAAAGAAAAGGTTAGAGTGGGCAAAGAAACACAGACATTGGACAACAGATAATTGGAAAAGAGTGTTATGGATCTTAACCCCATTAAGTTTTTGTGGGATCAGCTAGACTGTAAGGTGTGTGAGAAGTGCCCGACAAGACAGCCACATCTATGGCAAGAGCTACAGGAAGTGTGGGGTGAAATGTGGATTTTTTTGATGAGAACTCTTTGAAGTTTAAGAAGTTCTGAACATTTTTTTCAAATTGTAATAGTAATTTTTCATGTTATTAATGTCCTGACTGTACATTGTGATCAGTTGAATGCCACTTCTGTGAATAAAAGTACCAATTTCTTTCCATAAGAGCAAAATCTGTACATTATAACAAACTTTGGCTGCCTGTGTGTGTGTGTGTGTGTGTGTATAAATTATAATTTACAATATTTTTGTCACTATTTTCCATGCTTCCACTTGTGTTATTTCATAATTTTGATGGCTTTACTATTATTCTAAAAATGTGTATTAAAACTAATTTGTAGGTGTATCTGAACTTTTGACTGGTAGTGTATTTTCAAGATTTCTTCTAATCTAATAGAGATGGCTACTGATATTGAATGAAAAACCATGGTACAACTTGTTTTTTGTTTTTTTTTGTTTTTTTGGGGGGTATGGTACTGTATTGTTTAAGGTCTTTCTTAAATGATTGTCTTCCCTTTGTTGTCAATGTGTTATTGGTATTATCCAGTTCCACACATTTTGAATCTCTTCCATTCTTAATTTTCTCAGAAAAAGCCCAAGAGAAAGCCCCGGAGCCAGAGCCTGAACCTTTTGACAACACCACGTACAAGAACCTGCAGCACCACCTCTACAACATGTACACCTTTGCTGATATGGATGTAGAAATGTCTAAACATCGTCTGCCCCAGCCTTCCTCAGGCAGACCCTCGCCCAGTCACTGATGTCTCGCAGCGTGGCCTGCAGTCTCGCTATTTTTGTCCACAATCATGTATCTTCCCCATGTTCCTTTGTTCTTTAGAGAGCTTATTAACAAATCCTAAGCTTTACGCTAGAATTCTGTTATTTTGGAATTAAATATGCAATTTTACTTCTTTAGAGTGGTTTTGGTTTGGTTATTTTTATTTATTTATTTCAATTTAGCTATGCAATGGGATCTAAAATCCAGTTTTTTTTTTTTTTTTTTTAATCAGGTAGGATCTTGAAGTTGTTGCCATCTATAGGAGGCAATATGAATAGTGCTGTGAATGCATTTCATTGCTTGTGTTTGGCACACTTTGCTCATTATTCCTATGAGGCTTATTGCTGTCATGGTGTTACATTATAAGTGTAAGATTTCTAGCCATTATTGCAAATAAAAAATCAGACATATTGCTGTAAAAATAAATGCATGAAACATTGTATGGAAATATAAGCATACGTTTGTATTTCAGACACTTGAAAACGTGTTGCTAAAATATAATGGATAATTTTTGTGGTAGGTCCTTTGAAAATGTTGGCAAGCAAGTAAAAATCTTTGTTGGAAAAAATACTTTATTCCGTGGAACAAAAAATTAGATGTTTGGGAAAATGATAGCCTCAGTCACCATTTACTCTCATTGCATGGAAATAAATGCAGTAAACGTGAATGGTGACTAAGGATAACATTCACATAAGGAAGCCATAGGGGTTTGGAACAACATGAGGGTGCATAATGTTCACTTTTTGGAGAAAAAAAGAATCACTTTTTATTTTTATTCTATTTTCTATTATTATCTCTGACTTTGCTGTATTGTTTATGCACTGGAAGCTTCTGTCATCAAGACAAATTCCTTGTATGTGTAAGCATACTTGCCAATAAAGCTCATTCTGATTCTAAATGATGACAAAATCAGGACACAAATGACATTTAGGAGTAGAATATCAAACAACTAAATTGCACAGTTGCTTAGTCAGTATTTTGTCACGGAATTTAAAACAAATTGGCTTGATCATGACACTCCCATAACAGGGAATGTTCAAAATATTCACCGGGGGCGAAAACTGTGGCGTATCTCACATCACTTCTCCGCCCTCCTCATAAATATTCATGACTAGCATGCCCTGCGTCCCCTTGCGTGATGACGCAGTGCGACAAATGCGGATCCCGATTGCTGCAGCCGCTTGTCAGTGTGACGAAGATTGGCACCCAGGTAAGCTGTCACTCAAACTAGTCTTTTTCCGTTTCAATCAATCAAACAATCAACTCACAAAGAATGTCTGGGGCTGAGGGAAAGAGAGCATACGCTATTAGGGGCTATTGGGAGCTGTGTGGCACAGTCAAGACACGCTTGGACTGAAAATCTTTAGAAGGAACAAGAATGTCGGGTGTTTAAGGGACAGGAGGTTTCTATTCTAGTAAGGGCGAGCGCTGAGTACAGGCCCGGGTTTAGTGGCTCTGCCTCCTCCTCTCTCTGTGCCCCGTCAGCCGGTCTTGAATAAATGTATAGGTGCTTTTTAAGATAATAATAATACTAATTACAGATGTAATGACTTCTAGGGGCTCATTTAAGAATTAGTTGGTTAAGAGAGATAGTGTTGCGGTTTTGCGCTGAGTGCGAGATCCTCCTGTGTTTGCTAACGGGCTAGTGTGTACTAACGAGCTAACTGCTGCTCTTCTCGTTCACTAGAGATGAGTATGGCGTTTTCTGCTGGAGCACCCATTGATACTCCTGTTATTTATTGCATGACATAATACTGTGCCACTTACAACCACACACTACTTTATCTATTTATACAAGGTGACGAGCGTTTTCACATTCAACAAAGTTTGGTCGGCGCCCATGGCTAATAAATAAACATAATCGCGGACTGACTGTAGTGTCTCGGTTTATTGTTTTACATTCAGTTTGATTTAAAAGAACCATTTTCTTGAACACAAACAAAGCTCGCTGGGCTTTTGTAAGTGTAAAATTGGTTCCTTTGTTTATTCACGATTTATTCAAATTATCAAATGCATTTGAGTTGAAACTGTCCTTACCAATATGTGAAGTGACCATAGTTTTGCACGGTTGTATTAGGTAAAATATATTATATATGTACATTATTAAAACAACGTGCTTAAAAACACGTGGATTGAAGTTCTCAAGCAGCGAGACGGATAACAGTGTTGGCGCCACAGCAGAGCTGTGTGGTGTTGATAGTGGATGGGTGTGTGTTGTAAAACATGGAAATGGCGCTACAGTGCACAGTCATTTCCATATCAATACATTAACTTTAGGCTTCCTTTTGGATGCATTTTCATACTGTGCGCATTCACTTTTTGTTTTTTGTTTTTTTTAAATAAAGGAAGGCATGAAACCACTGAAGTACGTAAATATAGTAGGGCAATTCATTTCAGGTTTTCATTATGCATTGCCCATTTGATTATAGTAATAAAAAAAAATTAAGCAATTCACTTATGTTCTACAACCTCCCTACTGGCCATAAGTTTTACTTAGACCAGTATCTTTATGTTGGTTAAGTTTATAGGCTGAAAAGGGATTATATCAAAAGTGATTTAGTATCTTGATTATACTCAATGTGTTGAAAGCTGCTTTTTTTTTTAAAGGTTGCATGTGATTATTCTTAGGTAATTTCCTGCTGCATGCCCATATAATGCTGCAGTGTTGGCCGAGGCAACTTTAAATATGATGGCTGCCCAGTCTGTGTCAATTGACAAATATCAAAAGGGAGAACAGAAGGTGGGCATGATACTTTATATAACTTTCAGTGTGTTAACATTCATCTAACTTTCTGGTTAGGGTTTTGATCTAAACCCCTTAACGTTAAGTATTAAACTTAACCTACTAATTCAGCCAGAACTGTTTACCATACAGCCTAATAATTTCGGCCTTGGGTGTGCTATGTGTTTTTGAAAATGTTAAGCTATACCCTTTAAAGGGATCGATCACCCAAAAATGAAAATTCTGTCATTTACTCACCCTCAAGCAATCCCAGATGTGTATGACTTTTTCTTCTGCTGAACACAAACAAAGATTTTTAGAAGAATATCTCAGCTCTGTTCGCCCATTCAATGCATTGATGTCAAGTTCGATTACTCTTCCTAATGCCATCTAGCGGTCTGCACATGCATCAAGCACTTCGAAGTGTAATAAAGCTTGAAATCATGATGCAGATGTCAGGATTTATAGTTAAAAGGAGGTCACCCAGAACTGATTGGATTGCTTCTGAAGACATGGATTAAACCACTGGAGTCTTATGGATTACTTTTATGCTGCCTTTATGTGCTTTTTGGAGCTTCAAAGTTTTGGCCTCCATTCACTTGCATTGTATGGACCCACAGAGCTGAAACATTCTTCTAAAAACCTTCATTTATGTTCTGCAGAAGAAAGTCATACACATCTGAGACGGCGAGTAAATGATAAAAGAACTTTAATTTTTGGGTGAACTATCCCTTTTAAGAAATTTAAGATTAAAAATTGAAAATCTACCATTGACTGACATTAATAGAATGTTTGCTATTCAAAATGCAACATCGATTAAGTCATCTTAATATTTGTATACTGTGTTCTGAATAATTTTTTTCTTATCTATTTGCACCTATTTAACCATCTATAATCGCCTTTACACCTTAAAATCGATGTCACATTATGTGTTGATCCTCTTACATATACAACAGAAAACAAGACACATGCTGAGTGTCATGACAATGGCAAATTGGCTCTGATGCAGTATTTCATTTACACAGAACCAAAGCCTTAAACATAAAACTTTAACACTATTCTTTTGCTGCCTTGCAAGCACTAGTATTTCCTTCAGGAAATGCAAATCTAATTCTTTTTGGAATACTTAACAAATCTGGAGTTGATAACAGTAATTACATTATCACAGCAGTACTAGAATGCATAGAACATGCATAGAATTCAGTCAAAACATAAAAACAAAGTCAAATAAATCATTAGAACTAGTACATGAAATGAAATGATTATTATTTTCACCGTTTCTCCCCTTATTAGATGCAGGTAATGGAGCAAGCGGACAGTGAGTCTGAAAGGGGCTTTGCAAATGGAAACACAGGAAGATCAAGCAGCCCTGTATCCACTGAGCCACAGACACAAATGGATACCGACAAAGCCTCTATATATAGGTGACATGATTGTTGTCAGAATTTACACACATGGTCTCAAGTTAAATCTTACCTCTTTGGTATTTGTTGGGTCAATGAGAACCCACCTTAAAGGAATATTCAATGTTCAATGCAAGTTGAGCTCAGTCGACAGCATTTGTGGACTAATATACATTACCATTCCTCCGAAAAGACTGACTCACACTGTAAATTGTGCTCTTATCTACCACCCGCCAAAATATAATAAGGACTTTATACAGGACTTTTCAGATTTTCTTTCTTTCATTGTTCCCACCACTGATAATCTTCTGATCACTGGGGATTTTAATATCCATGTTCAGTTGAAGTCAGAAGTTTACATACACTTAGGTTGAAGTCATTAAAACTCATTTTTTAACCACTCCACAGATTTCATATTAGCAAACTGTCATTTAGAACATCTACTTTGTGCATGACACGAGTAATTTTTTCCAGCAATTGTTTACATACAGATTGTTTCACTCTTAATTGGCTATCACAATTCCAGAGGGTCAGAAGTTTACATACACTGTTAACTGTGCCTTTAAGCAGCTTGGAAAATTCCAGAAAATGATGTCAAGACTTTAGACAATTAGCCAATTAACTTCTAAAGAGGGTGTACTGAATTGGATGTGTACCTGTGGAGGTATTTTAAGGCCTACCTTCAAACTCGGTGCCTCTGCTTGAGATCATGGGAAAATCAAAAGAAATCAGCCAAGACCTCATAAAAAAATTATAAAAATGTGGACCTCCACAAGTCTGGTTCATCCTTGAGAGCAATTTTCAAATGCCTTAAGGTACCATGTTCATCTGTACAAACAATAGTACACAAGTATACTATATATAAGTAACACTAATGGGACCACGCAGCCATCATAACACTCAGGAAGGAGGCGCATTCTGTCTCCTAGAGATGAACGTAGTTTGGTGCGAAAAGTGCAAATCAATCCCAGAACAACAGCAAAAGACCTTGTGAAGATGCTGGAGGAAACAGGTAGACAAGTATCTATATCCACAGTAAAACGAGTCCTATATCGACATGACCTGAAAGGCTGCTCAGCAAGGAAGAAGCCACTGCTCCAAAACCGCCATAAAAAAGCCAGACTGCAGTTTGCAGGTGCACATGGGGACAAAGATCTTACTTTTTGGAGAAATGTATTCTGGTCTGATGAGACAAAAATTGAACTGTTTGGCCATAATGACCATCGTTGTGTTTGGAGGAAAAAGGGTGAGGCTTGCAAGCCGAAGAACACCATCCCAACCGTGAAGAATGGGGGTGGCAGCATCATGTTGTGGGGGTGCTTTGCTGCAGGAGGGACTGTTGCACTTCACAAAATAGATGGCATCATGAGGAAGGAAAATTATTTGGATACATTGAAGCAACATCTCAAGACATCAACCAGGAAGTTAAAGCTTGGTCACAAATGGGTCTTCCAAATGGATAATGTCCCCAAGCATACCTCCAAAGTTGTGGCAAAATGGCTTAAGGACAACAAAGTCAAGGTATTCGAGTGGCCATCACAAAGCCCTGACCTCAATCCGATAGAAAATTTGAGGGCAGAACTGAAAAAGTGTGTGCAAGCAAGGAGGCCTACAGACCTGACTCAGTTACACCAGTTCTGTCTGGAGGAATGGGCAAAAATTCCAGCAACTTATTGTGAGAAGCTTGTGGAAGGCTACCCAAAATATTTGACCCAAATTAAACAATTTAAAGGCAATGCTACCAAATACTAGCAAAGTTTATGTAAACTTCTGACCCACTGGGAATGTGATGAAAGAAATAAAAGCTGAAATAAATAATTCTCTCTTCTATTATTCTGACATTTCACATTCTTAAAATAAAGTAGTGATCCTAACTGACCTAAGACAGGGAATGTTTTCAATGATTAAATGTCAGGAATTGTGAAAAGCTGAGTTTAAATGTATTTGGCAAAGGTGCATGTAAACTTCTGACTTCAACTGTATGTTGTCCGTCTAAACCACTGGTAAGACAGTTCTCTAAACATATTGATTCTTTTAATTTAATACAGTCAGTCTGTGATGCTACACATAGGCATGGTCACACTCTTGACCTGATTTTATCCTTGGGTTTATCCATTAATAATGTGTTTACAGAGGACAGTTATCTATCTGACCATAAACCTGTTTTTTTCAATGTTAAACTTCCTCTTCTAAAAGTCGACTTGCTGATTGCCATTTTTTGACCTATTAATGAGTCTACAGCAAATAATTTTGCTGAGGCTTATGTAGCATGCCCATTTTCACTATTATTGAGGCCCTTAAGCCCTCCCTAGGCACAGACTGTCCTTTTTAATGCTGTATGTCTGGACATTATAAATGATGTTGCTCCACTCCGACTTAAACGTCCCCAAATCTCAACCTCAGCCATGGTTTAACAATGAGATGTGTGCTCTTAGGCAGGTCTGTAGGAAAGCGAACGCAGGTGGGAGACAAGTTACAGATCTCCTATGAAATGTTAAGAGATTCTCACAGTAAATACCAGCATGCAGTCAAAGGTGCAAGAACAAAATATTTCTCAGATATAATTAATAAATGCACACTGCCAAAAAGTTTTGTTTAGCATCATAAACAAGGTGCTAAATCCGGCTACCTCACCTTTCGTAGATTTAACCCCAAATGCCTGTGAAGAAGTTTTGAACTTTTTTGTAAACAAGACTGATCTTATCAGATCGCATATTACATCTTCTAGTATTGAACTGGCGATTCCCATTCCAAGTTCTTGTTTATTTGACTGTTTTGAACCTGTCTCTATTCCAATCTTAATGGACATAGTCAATCATATGAAACCGACGTCCACTCCTTTAGATCTTATTCCTCCTCGACTTTATAAAGACCTGTTTTTCTCCATTGGTCCTAGTATACAGTCCATTGTAAATAGCTCCTTAACTAATGGTATCATCCTGCCCTGTCTTAAACATACAGTGGTTCATCCTTTAATAAAAAATAAAAAAAAATGGTCTTGACCCCACAGTGTCTAACATTTTTCGCCAAATCTCAAATTTCCCCTTTTTATTTTATCAGAGAATGATATCCTGGATAAATTTCAATCAGGATTTAGAGCCAGTCACAGCAAAGAGACCGCTCTGTTAAAAGTTGTAAATGATTTATTAGTAGCTGTTGACTCTGGGCTGTCTGTAATTTTAATCATTTTAGATCTCAGCGCAGCATTCGACACTGTTGATCACTTAATTCTTTTAGACCATTTGGAGTGTGATGCTGGCATTGGAGGGACTGTGCTAAAATGGTTTGATTCTTATCTACATGATAGAACATTTTCTGTGAACATTAGAAACTATTCCTCCTCCCTCAATGTTCTATTTTGGGTCCTATTCTTTTTCACTTGATATGCGCCCTCTAGGGTCTATTTGCCGCCATCATGCCATTTCTTATCACATGTATGTGGGTGACACCATTATATGTCCCTTTGAAATTTGGGAATAATCAGTCTCTGAAGTCCCTTATGGACTGTTTGGAAAATATTAAAAGTTGGTTATCTAACAATTTTCTTCAGCTTAATGAAAGTCAGAGGTTATTATATTTGGTTCACCAATCTGTACAGAGAAGATAACCAGTACTCTTGCTCCTTTAGCGATAACTGTGAAAGACAGTACGAGAAATCTAGGTGTTATAATTGATTCAACCCTTTGCTTTGATAAACAGATAAATTCTGTTGTACAAGGCAGCTTTTATCAGCTTAGAATGATTTCTAGGCTAAAACCCATACTTAGTTTCAAAGATTTAGATATAGTAGTTCTTGCTTTTATTAATTCCAGGCTGGACTATTGTAACTCTTTATGCGGGACTTTGTCAGCGGCAACTGTCCCGCCTGCAGCTTGTACAGAATGCTGCAGCCAGGCTACAGACTGGCATTAAAAAAGGGAGCTTATTACCCCCGTGTTATCATATCTTCACTGGCTGCTGGTTCAGTACAGGATTGATTTTAAGATTTTATTTGTTTTTAAAGCAGTACACAGTTTGTCTCCACATTACATTGCAGATCTCCTAAGCCTTTAAACTTCTTCTAGGCCACTGAGATCTACAAGCCAAATGTTGCTGGCTGTCCCTCGGTCCAAGCAAAAGTCAAAGGGTGATCGAGCATTCTCTGTAGCTGTTCCTAAATTATGGAATAATCTTCCCCATTATACTCGTTTGGCCCATCTATAGAGTTTAAGTCTCAGCTGAAAACACATCTTTTTACATTGGCATTTGAATCAGGGGAATCCTGAGTATCGGAGATACCTGCTCTGACATTGATCTCATCTTGTATATGCAGTTTTGTATTAGAGTTTATAATGCTTTAAAATGTATGTGTATGTGTGTTGATGGTGTTTGTTAATTTACTATTTTTACATTTCTAAATTGTGAAGCACTTTGAACAACTCTGTTGATTACTCGTCCGTCCTTTTCTTTTTAAAAAATCATAAATCGAGGTTACAGTGAGGCACTTACAATGGAAGTGAATGGGGCCAATTTTTGGAGGGTTTAAAGGCAGAAATGTGAAGTTTATAATTTTCTGTTAAAACTCATGTTCTATGTGAGCTGTAAAGTTGTTTAAATCAGCATTTTTACAGTCATTTTATGGTTTGTTGACATTGTCATGGCAAAGAAGTTTTAAAATTGGCTATAACTTTAAACAGAAAAGGTTAGTAAGTGATTTTATCACACTAAAATCATGTTGACACATTGTTCACGTCTTGTGGCTATACTTTTGAAACAGTGAGTATTTTAATGTTTACGGATTGGCCCCCTTTCACTTCCATTGCAAGTGCCCCACTGTAACCCAGATTTTTGCTTTTTTAAAGAAAAGGAGGTACTTGTCTAAATACATTTGTGTGGAAATTAACATTATGCCACAAATGCTGTCGATTGAGCTTAACTTGTATTGA
Source organism: Myxocyprinus asiaticus (assembly GCF_019703515.2). Classification (NCBI taxonomy): domain Eukaryota; kingdom Metazoa; phylum Chordata; class Actinopteri; order Cypriniformes; family Catostomidae; genus Myxocyprinus; species Myxocyprinus asiaticus. The sequence goes on from NC_059353.1 coordinate 11,186,408, forward strand.
ACACAGAATATTCCTTTTAAGGAGTGACTTCAACAGTATCATCTCTTGCATATGTTTTTTCACCCCCAGGCATCCCCTTTTTCCTCTTTTGGCTCTGCTGTTTGAGAAGTGTGAGCAGTCCACTCAGGGCTCTGACTGTGTAACTTCAGCCAGTTTTGATGTTGACATTGAGAACTTTGTGCGCAGTCAGGAGAAAGAGGGCAAGACGTTCTTTAGTGAAGACCCTGACCTCGACAACTTGGTAAGAGATTTGCCCAGATGGTGTGTATTTTTAATTCCTGGATATGTTATCATGGTGTCAAACAGTGACCAAGATTACTACTATATTCCCTTGTGCTCAGATTATCAAGGCCATCCAGGTGCTGAGGATTCATCTGTTAGAGCTAGAAAAAGTTAGTGACCTGTGCAAGGACTTCTGCAGCCGTTACATTGCCTGTCTCAAGACCAAGATGAACAGTGAGACACTGCTGAGCGGAGAGCCAGGCAGCCCATACTCTCCAGACCATGACCAGGTGGACGATTTTACCTGTGATTCTTATGCTAACCCTTGTATTTGGCACTTTCCATGAATAGGGGACACTTTGATGAACCAGTAGCAAACAAGTCCCATGTTTTTTGTTGTGTGAACTTTTAGATAAGATTGAGAAAGTATCTTAATATTTTAGTACATAAAATTGACGTAGCATGTAAAGTAGGTCGTTTTAAACACATCAGATATCTGTATATTTGCCAATAATGTATGTTTATCAAGAACTACCAACCTACCAATAGCTTAATTTAGGCTGAATTTGCAACTGTTTTTGCAACCCTGTTACCCATTCTATCATAGTTTCTTTAGTTCTTGTTTTTTATTTCAATTGTTTATTGAAATTATTGTAAAGTTATTTTTGTTTTGTTTTTCAGAAACACATTGTTTTTCACATAAAACAGGAAGTTAAAGGGAACGTTTACCCAAAAATGAAAATTCTCTCAACATTTACTCACCCTCAAGCCATCCCAAATGGTGATCAAAATTTTGAAGCTCCAGAAATCACAAAGGCAGCATAAAAGTAATCCATACAACTCCAGTGGTTAAATCCATATCTTCAGAAGTGATATGATAGGTGTGGGTGAGAAACAGATCGATATTTAAGTCATTTTATAATATAAATTCTTCTCCCTGGCCAGTAGGTGGCGATAGAATGTGACTTGCCAAAAGCTAAAGAAGAACATGAAAGTGAAAGTCAGATCTATCATATCACTTCTGAAGATATGGATTAAACTACTGGAGTCATATGGATTACTTCTATACTGTATTTATGTGCTTTTTGGACCCGAATAGTTCTGGCCACCATTTACGTGCATTGTATAGATCTACAGAGTTGAGAGATTCTTTTAAAAATCTTTGTTTCTGTTCAGCAGAAGAAAGTCATACACATCTGGGATGGCATGAGGGTGAGTAAATTGTTTGGGTGAACTGTCCCTTTAAACGGTATTCAGATTCAGTGTCCTATATTTTTGGAAACAAGATGGCAAACTTGATGTAAAATAAAAGTAAATAAAACAACTTGAAAATCATATAGACTTCCTGAGATTAACAATCAACATTTTCCAAATGTTAAGAACTTTAAGCACCTTTCACTGACCATTTGTTGAAAAATAAGTTTGAGTAAATTTGTACTTTTGTACCCTATTTCTCAAAAGTGCCATTTATTTCTGGCCTTCTGACTCTTAAAACAAATAGTATTAAGTGTATAACAGTGAGGGTTTTTTTCTTTGCAGATGTCCAGCTCTTTCTCAGCTGCCCTCAGCCCCCAGAGCATTGTGGTGTCTGCATCAGGCCTTCAGCAAGGCAATGTTACTATGACAACAGTCAGTCCATCACAGATGGTGACAGGTACATTGTTAAAATCCCTAGTTTTTTTGTGGGCTTTTATTATCTTAATATATGCATTAAAATAACATCCTAACTGGTTGCACAGTCCCTCTCACTCTGGTAACTCCACTTTGTGTGCAGGTAATACAGTTTATCAGCCTGTGACTGTTGTTACACCACAGGGGCAAGTAGTGACACAAGCTATCTCACCTGGAACAATACATATTCAGAACTCACAGGTTTGCAGTAAACTCCAACAGGCTATATATAAAGCACAACCTGCTTGCACAACGATCACAGACAACCTGATCATTCACTTCCTGTTCTCTCTTGTTAGCTACAACTTCAGCTCAATCAGGATTTGAGTTTTTTCGGTGCAGACGAAAGCTTGTCTAAAAACAAGCGTGGCGTTCTTCCCAAACAAGCCACCAACGTCATGCGCACCTGGCTCTTCCAGCACATCGCGGTGAGGAAACTTTTGAAAAAGCGAGTGATGATAGTCATTCAGTGTGTTGTTGCTGCTGCTGTTTTACCTTATATAAATTAACACTCCTATTATTATTTATTTATATATTTTTTGCAATTTCTTCACCTAGCACCCCTATCCCACTGAGGAAGAGAAGAAACAGATTGCAACTCAAACAAACCTGACTTTACTCCAAGTCAACAATTGGTAAGTCAGTCTAGCAGTCACACAAAGCAGGCAGCATAGGTGCGAAGGATGTTCGAGAGGTTGGTAGCATAATCATGCTGCCTTCGAAGACAGTCTTCTCCAAGGAAGCATTGCATGTATCCTCTGTTGAAGATACAAAACCCATGCACTGCAACAGACTTGGTGAAAAAAATCCATATGATGCGAGATAAATTACTACAAATAAACTGTTTGACTATATACACATTCATTCAGTTCTGAAAAGTAGCAATAAAAAATAGTTTGATCTTTTTAAAAATTGACTATTTTACACACTATTTGTGTGCTGTGAATTTTTATGCTTATTAAGAGTTCCACCTCATTAGCTTAGCAAAATGCTAACACTAAACCAGAGACTGTATTGAATGAGATGGGTCATTAGTATACTTAGCAATGGGAGAAATCGTAACGCTGAATATGGTGGATCTAGGAATGGAAGTCCCGCATTACAATTAAAAGACAAATTGTCTACTCGAGAATGTGTATGCGCATTACATGGACCAGCCTGAAAATAGTGTATTTGCTTCAATGAGCTAAAGAAGTACAATTTATGATACGATTGTTGTCAAATTTGATTGCTGATTTGAAAAATGTTATATGCTCGTAAACGACCAATTCTTTGGGAGATTTCGGTCTTTCCACATTCAAGTATATAGGAGCTGTACCTGTATCCATAGAAAATTACGTTTACTGCCCGAAGACTTGACTTGCCATAACCCTTTAAGCTCTGAGGGTGTTTTTAAAGATTTTATTGTGCTTCATGTGGATTATATAATGATGTACGCATCCGATTACATTGTGTGTGGGCTCGTTTGAAAGATAATCGTCTCATCTAAGTATTTTTCGTGAAGTTATAAGCGAAAATGTGGCATATAAGCAACAACTGTTCACATGAAACATACATTTCAAAGACATGTACTTAGCTATTACTCACTATATTTTTGAACCTATTTGTGAGTAAAACAATTGGGCACAACTTTCCAACAACGTGACACATGGCTATTTGATCAGTTTGATGTTTTAACTGATTAAAATAATATTTACAGTGCAAAATTATTAATAAATTATCAAAATGGAACACTTCTGATTTGTCTGCAAATTTCAAAGCACTTGTTCAGTTTTGGTCATAATGCCTGCATACATTGGAAAGTACAGCTTCTAAGCTTTAAAACGATACCTATTTTGTGTTGGTCAAGACTGTAGTTATTAAAAAAATTGTTTTTTGAATTCTCTCCTATTCGAGCTTAAAGGGTTAAAGGCACTTTGGCTAAACTATGAAATCGAGTCGAGTCTCCCTTTGCTTTGAGTTGCTGCCTATACAAAGCTTTCCAAATCACTTATGAGATTCCTTGGCAGTGAGGATGTTGCCTTAAAAGGCTGCTGTCTATGAAGACAGTAGAGAGCAAAGCAGCCTACTAGATTTGGAATAGACCCAGTATTGTTTTTCCCAATTTGTTCATTCATTCATTACAGCATTAATTATGTCAATAGTACTTTTCTTCCGTTCTCCCTTGCGATACCAAATGATGCAAACTATTGTCTGGGTCTGTTCTGTAGGTTCATTAATGCTCGCAGACGGATCTTGCAGCCAATGCTGGATGCCAGCTCCACAGAGACACCCAAAACCAAGAAGAAAACTCCTCCGACCCGCCCGCTACATCGCTTCTGGTCTGATACCGTCGCCTCTTCTGGAACACAGGAGCAGCTCACAATGCAAGCTGGTATGACCTCAACACTGTTTCCTGCACCACAGCAAATATGTATGTATGTTTTAGCTGAGTGTGCGAGCTTGTGAATTAAATATAATAAGCGGGAAAGACTATGAAAAAATGTATCGACAATGAACACGATTTTCTATTGCATTGTCCTCACTGACTGCATGCAAAAATGAACAAGCGCAACATACTGTCCAATTTGTGAATAAATCGCTTGATTGGTGCGGTTCTTTTAAATATGTCATTTAAACCAATTGGAGAGTCACATTGAAAAGAACACAGAAGTCATTGGTCTGAATCATGATTTCAATCAATCAGACAACTCACTTGCTGACTGGAGAGCCAGTTGTTATGTCCTGCTCAAGTTGAGAATCATTTCTATGTTATTAGGTTAGTAAAACTTCAGACTAATTACTTACAGGTTATATGACATGGTATATATGATAAATTATAGCTAAAGATGCATATCTGAGTTTCCAAGTTTTGTTGTAACGAAGGATATTAAAAAAGAAACAAAGTAATTTTGGAAAAAGTTTGTTCATTGTTTCTATACTAAAAAATTGACGAATGATATATTTACTGTTACTGTGTTGTGCAGGTGGCATGGTTACAGTTGGGATGAATGTAGATGGCTTCCAGGCGCTTTCATCAGATGGAGCAACTCTTGCCATGCAGCAAGTCATGATGGGGAATCACAGTGAGGATGAATCAGAAGAAAGCGATGATGAAGATGACACCTTGTCATCTTCCAACATAACCGGGCTGGGTTTAGATGTTAGCAACTAAGCCACAAGGATACAGAACACACTGCATGCTTACATTTACATTGGCACAAGTGATCCAGTCCCCTTATAGATTCTCAGCAAAGCTGAACTACAAAAAATTAGAAGTACTGTACGTTGGCCTATATATTAAACACAAACACACATGAACAGTTTAAAGAGAGCACAATGTTACTGAAAGCTGCCATGTATGAAGAATTGCATTTCAGCACCCGTTTTTACTGCATAGTTGTGCAGGTGAGTGCACTTTTATGTAAGAGATACACTTCTAGAAAATAGATAAGAAGCAAAAACCTAACACCCAGAGGCAAGTTTTTAAGCTAGTGAATGTTTGGTAATGATTTTGTTTTCTATTGTAACTCATTTAAATGCCAAGATTTTAAGAGTTTGTCCTTGTGCTGTTTTATTCACACTGCATGCTAATGTTTTCTTCCAATATTCTCACACTTCTGAGAAGAAAAGAGATTCTTATTTTTATATATTAATGCTGTACAAAAAAAAGTGTTGTTTTTCCGTTGTTGTTTTTTATTAGTTTGTGTTTTATAAGGAATATTTATGTACAGAAACATAGCTATCTGCCCTGTTTTCAGGGGATGCTTTACATTTTTTAGAAAAACAAAAAAGGATGGATTGAAAACCATTCTTAAATATGTAAATTGGTTTTAACACACACAAGTTGCAAAATGCCTTACGTATTCTTTTGTAAAACTATTTAGCTGATAAACACAGAAAGCATAATACATTGATTAAATTCAGTAATATCCATTAAAGCAAGGTCTCTTCCAGTTAAATAATGTTTGTCCTTAAGCTAAAGTTGTTCCTTTGTTTCAGAGGGGGTTCTTTGTTTTTGCTCTATAGGATAGAGCCTTTAGATTCAATGTAGTTTTAATCTAATGTATACAAAGTTTACCATATCAGTTATCATATCAGATTCATGAAGATGGCATTAAATATTATCATCAAAGTCAAATAAAGGTCAAGGCTGAATCTTTTGCCATACTACTACATTAAATGTTTGTTAATTGTGTGCATTTTATAATTATTTAAAGACTCATAATTACAGTAGTATTCCATAGTAAGGCTTTATAAAGTTTTGGAACAATGACAATTTTGCATGGTTGGGGCTGTTTTCCTTTTTGTCTCTATTTATTGCCTCAAAAGCACATTGCAGGTTCTGTGTTGTTCTTCATGACACTTCACAAGATTGTTTGGGAGGTTATTGTTTAAAACAGTAGCAAGTACTGTATAAGACTATTTACATCAAATAAACAAAACTTTTTCAAATTTGAGTGCACATAATATACATAATTTCTTATTCTATATGACAAAGAGTTGCACCCGGTGGCAGTTTTTCCCTTTCCCCAGCGTATCCTGATATCTTATTTCCTGCAATTAAACAGCAAGTTGTTTCAATAATCAGAGCTGATAGTAGAGGATTTCAACATTTCTTCTTTCTGTAAGAAAAGAAAAAGCTATTGTAAAAGACATTTGTTGTTGTGTTGTTCTTTTTAAAAACCACAAGAGGGCACTGATATACCAGAATATCTTCTAGCTAGCACACGATAACTTGGGTGGCCATACATACATGGCCTAGCTCAACAAAAAACTGTGAATTCACACCTAGTGGATGTTGTTGCTTTCCACCGGTGTGGAAGCACAGATAGGGTTGCCACCCGTCCCGTATTTAAGCTGGTCAGATGGCGTCACGGTGAAATCATTCCAGATCGCTAATTTAACATTGATATAAATTGGAAAATGTGCCTATGGTGGGTAAAGGACCGTCCGAAAAGTCCACAAATGTTGCTAAAACTGTGGATGTTTTTCTATATACATGTTCAGTAAGATCAAACAATGTATGAATACAATCACTGAGTCATAAAGACAAGTACAGGTGAAGAAAAAAAAATAATAATACGTATAAACCAACCAAAATGTACATAAGATAAAGGAGACAAATAATCGAAAAGATAAAAAGAAATATATTTTTAACCTATAAAAGATGTATTTTTTTTTTTTTTTTTTTTAGAAGTCAGGGGTCAGTAAAGTTCTAAATTCAGCATATAAGAAAGGATATACAATTTTTATTAATAACGCAAATTAACTCAACGCATTTATTGCTAAAACTGTGGAGGATGTGGTTAGGGGCCGTGACCGTTTTCCATTGCGCCCATGTCACTCCCATAGACTCCTATTAAAGCCAAGCGTCCAGATGGGACCCAAAATGGAGCTCTGGTCCAGTCAGCATTAATCTTTTGTGCCATTATGTCAATGGTGGGAAAAAAAATTATACAGATCAGTCTGGTCCCACCCCTATTACTTCTCCTCCCTAATCCTTTTACTAGCCACACACATTCGGTAGTACCGGTCAAAAGTTTAGGGTCACATACTCATTCTTTATAATAATAATTATTATAATTTCACATTTTAGAAAAATAGTAAAAACATGAAAATTATGGATTAACAGAAATGGAACTGTGGGAATTATGTTGTGACTAAAAAAATCATAAACTGTTATATTTTAGCATCTTCAAAGTAGTCACCCTTTGCCTAGAATTTGCAGACATGAACTCTTGACATTTTCTCAACCAACTTCTTGAGGTATCACCCTGAGATGCTTTTTAAACAGTAATGGAGTTCACATCTTTGCTGGGCACTTATTGGCTGCTTTTCTTTATTATTTGGTCCTAATAATTAATAATAATAAAAAATAATAATACAAAAAATAGTTTTGTAATGAAATAAATTAATATGGTGGCACAATTATATTTTTGTCAACAAAACATATTTCAAACATTTAAGCATACGCCTTCAGATCAAAAGATTTTTAAGATCTTGGGAGGCACTTAAGGCGGTTCTTAGGGGTCGGATCATACAGTATGCCTCATTCATTAAAAAATCCAAAGCACAAGAACTTGTGGAGTTGGAAGGAAATATTAAAAGTGCAGAGGCAGAGCTGAAGCGCTGTATGTCATCTGATGGCCTCAGAGAATTGACCCGATTGAAATATAGATATAATACTATTTTGTCACGGAAAGTGGAGTTTTGGTTATTCAGGGCAAGACAGTCATACTTTGAGGTGATAAAGCAGGAAAACATTTGGCTAGATATATAAAGCAGCGAGAGTCTTTTTCTATCATTCCCTCAGTGAAATCTGCTGGTGGTGAAATATTTACCTCGGCTATTGATATTAATAATGCCTTTAAAGAATTCTATCTTGATCTTTATAGTTCCACGTCTTCATCTACTGATGAAGATATTAGAAACTTTGTGGAACAATTATATCTTCCTAAACTGACGACTGAGCAAAAAAACTCTCTTGATTCTGAGATAACTCTGGAGGAGCTTGATGAGGTAATTAAGTCCCTACCTACTGGCAAAGCTCCGGGGCCAGATGGTTTTGCCGCAGAATTTTTTAGATCCTATGCTACAGAACTGACTCCACTTTTGTTAGAAGTTTATACTGATTCATTAAAGAATGGAAAGCTTCCTCCAACCATGACACAAGCCCGGATCAGTCTGATTCTTAAAAAGGACAAAGGTCCAAGCGAGTGTAAAAGTTACCGTCCAATCTCCCTGATCCAACTAGATGTAAAAATGTTGTCCAAAATTCTGGCTAACCGATTAAATAAAGTTATGACATCACTTACAGGTGCATCTCAATAAATTAGAATGTCGTGGAAAAGTTCATTTATTTCAGTAATTCAACTCAAATTGTGAAACTCGTGTATTAAATAAATTCAATGCACACAGACTGAAGTAGTTTAAGTCTTTGGTTCTTTTAATTGTGATGATTTTGGCTCACATTTAACAAAAACCCACCAATTCACTATCTCAAAAAATTAGAATATGGTGACATGCCAATCAGCTAATCAACTCAAAACACCTGCATAGGTTTCCTGAGCCTTCAAAATGGTCTCTCAGTTTGGTTCACTAGGCTACACAATCATGGGAGTTGTCCAGAAGACAATCATTGACACCCTTCACAAGGAGGGTAAGCCACAAACATTCATTGCCAAAGAAGCTGGCTGTTCACAGAGTGCTGTATCCAAGCATGTTAACAGAAAGTTGAGTGGAAGGAAAAAGTGTGGAAGAAAAAGATGCACAACCAACAGAGAGAACTGCAGCCTTATGAGGATTGTCAAGCAAAATCGATTCAAGAATTTGGGTGAACTTCACAAGGAATGGACTGAGGCTGGGGTCAAGGCATCAAGAGCCACCACACACAGACATGTCAAGGAATTTGGCTACAGTTGTCGTATTCCTCTTGTTAAGCCACTCCTGAACCACAGACAACGTCAGAGGCGTCTTACCTGGGCTAAGGAGAAGAAGAACTGGACTGTTGCCCAGTGGTCCAAAGTCCTCTTTTCAGATGAGAGCAAGTTTTGTATTTCATTTGGAAACCAAGGTCCTAGAGTCTGGAGGAAGGGTGGAGAAGCTCATAGCCCAAGTTGCTTGAAGTCCAGTGTTAAGTTTCCACAGTCTGTGATGATTTGGGGTGCAATGTCATCTGCTGGTGTTGGTCCATTGTGTTTTTTGAAAACCAAAGTCACTGCACCCGTTTACCAAGAAATGTGAGCACTTCATGCTTCCTTCTGCTGACCAGCTTTTTAAAGATGCTGATTTCATTTTCCAGCAGGATTTGGCACCTGCCCACACTGCCAAAAGCACCAAAAGTTGGTTAAATGACCATGGTGTTGGTGTGCTTGACTGGCCAGCAAACTCACCAGACCTGAACCCCATAGAGAATCTATGGGGTATTGTCAAGAGGAAAATGAGAAACAAGAGACCAAAAAATGCAGATGAGCTGAAGGCCACTGTCAAAGAAACCTGGGCTTCCATACCACCTCGGCAGTGCCACAAACTGATCACCTCCATGCCACGCCGAACTGAGGCAGTAATTAAAGCAAAAGGAGCCCCTACCAAGTATTGAGTACATATACAGTAAATGAACATACTTTCCAGAAGGCCAACAATTCACTAAAAATGTTTTTTTTTATTGGTCTTATGATGTATTCTAATTTTTTGAGATAGTGAATTGGTGGGTTTTTGTTAAATGTGAGCCAAAATCATCACAATTAAAAGAACCAAAGACTTAAACTACTTCAGTCTGTGTGCATTGAATTTATTTAATACACGAGTTTCACAATTTGAGTTGAATTACTGAAATAAATGAACTTTTCCACGACATTCTAATTTATTGAGATGCACCTGTATACATATAGATCAGGTGGGGTTTATTCGAGGCCGTAGTTCTTCTGATAATATTAGGCGTTTCATCAATATCATGTGGTCAGTAACGAATGATCAATCTCTGGTTGCTGCCATCTCACTTGACGCCGAAAGGCATTTGATATGGTAGAATGGGATTATCTTTTTAAGATTTTGGAAAGGTATGGGTTCGGGAATACATTTATTGGTTGGATTAAGTTACTTTATAGACACCCTGTAGCAGCGGTACAAACAAATGGATTAATTTCAGATTATTTTACTCTGGATAGGGGCACCCGGTAGGGTTGCCCTCTTTCCCCATTATTGTTCGGTCTTGCCCTGGAACCATTAGCAGCCACGATAAGAAAGGAGGATTAGGAGGTATAGCGGCGGGAGGTGTGGCGCATTAGCTTCTGCTTTACGCAGATTATATTTTATTATTCGTCTCTGAACTTACTAGATCTATGCCTTGCCTCCACAGAATTATTAATTCCTTTTCCAAATTCTCAGGATACAAAGTCAATTGGTCTAAATCCGAAGCTTTGGCTTTGACAGCGTACTGTCCAGTAACGGCTTTTCAGCCAGGCGCCTTCATGTGGCCCAAACAGGGAATTAAGTATTTGGGAATTTTATTCCCAGAAAATGTGTCTGATTTAGTCAGAGTTAATTTTGATCCCTTAATAAAAAGGTTTCGAATGATGTGGGCAGGTGGGCTTCATTACACTTATCGATGATTGGGAAGGTTAATGTTATTACAATTTAACCATCTGCTACAATCTCTCCCTGTAGATGTCCCTCTCTCTTATTTTAAGCAATTTGATAGCAAAGTGAAGTCCTTCATTTGGAATGGTAAACGTCCCAGGTTAAATTTCAGTAAATTACATAGGCCGATTGACAAAGGTGGGTTAGGCCTGGCCAAGATTTTATTTTATTATTATGCATTCCCCTATTTCACCATTGCAAAGCCTTTCGATTAAACTAGCTGGAGAGGTTAAGTCGCACCCCGTTATTTTGCATTTGCACTCGATATGGACAAAAGTGTCCAGAGTGTTTAATTCTGATATTTATTTAAACGTAGCCTCGAGCATATGGCTGAACCCTAAACTATGCATTAATAAGTCCCCTTTCTGTTGGTCAGATTGGATTGTGAGGGGGTTAATACACTTGGTGACCTGTATGAGGGTGGAATATTGAGATCTTTTGAAAATTTTATTCAACATTTTGGGATTCCCAGATCTCAATTTTATAAGTATTTACAGCTGCGCCACCTGCTCTGCTCTGTTTTTGGGAGTAGCACACACCCCACTAGAGTGGCAGATACTCTGGAAGTGGTGATTGCTGCTTTTGGGAAGGGTCATGAGGCATCAGTGTATTACTCCTTGTTAATTCAGAGTCTGGGGGACAGAGCTTTAAATTCTCTTAAAAGATTATGGGAGAAAAATTTAAACTTGGTATTGGAGGAGGGAGTGTGGGCAAGGATTCTAAAAAACATAAAGCCTGCATCTAGAGATGCAAGGGTTTGCCTTATGCAATTTAAGATTTTACATAGATTTTATTGGACCCCCTCTAGATTGTATAGGCTTGGTCTTAAGGACACACCCATCTGCTGGTGATGCCATACTGAAGATGGAGACACCATCCATGTTTTTTGGGGTGCCTTAAGATCCAAGAATTTTGGCTGAAGGTGCAAAGTTTTGTGTGTGATGTGTTGGGCACTCAGGTCTCGTTCTGCCCCAGACTCTATATTTTGGGAGATAGGGAGGTCATGGATTTGGTAGATAAGTACATGAAGGACTGGGTTTTGACCGGTGTGATGATTGGTAGACAAGTTATTTTGAGGAGTTGGAAGTCGGATGGAGCACCCTCGTTCCCAGAGTGGTGCGCGAAGATGGGGAGGGTGGCTGCCTTCGAGGAGGGGTCAAGCATTAGGATGGGGGTTAGGGAAACTTACAATAAGAAATTGGGCAATTATTTAGCATTTTTGAGGGAATCTCGAGGTGAGGTGGTGGAGGGAGTAATTTAGAGTTTTTTATTTTTATTAAACTTGATTATTGTATGTTATTTTATGTTGTTGTTTTAGTTTTCTGTGTGTGTGTGTCTATATTCTATTGACCACAGGGGTGTTCGTGGGGGGGTCACAATCGTGATATAATCGTGATATAATCGTGATTGCTGAATATAGCACACCCCCTAAACAAGCTGTGGCAAGATAATGAGGCTGATGGGCATCACCTGTGCGGCAGAACCTGATTAAACATGCTGGGGTTGAAATGGTCATTGGATTGAATAGTTAATCTTTGTTTCTCTCTTTTTCAAAAAATGGAATGGCATGAAGCCAGAGGCAGCTGGCACTGCTTGCTGGGTGGAAAGTTTAGATCAGAGAACGTTGTATTGTAAATTCATGCATGTATATTGGATTATTTTGAAAAAAGCATGAGTCTTTGTGCTTACCTATACACTTCAGTCTTATTACATTTCCCAAACTGCACTGGGTTTTACTGGGGAAGAGAAGGCAACAAAATGATACACAGTAGATGGCTGAGAAATTTCCTGCCACTAAGGAACTTTAATCTGTACGTTAAGGCATTCTACAAAATGTTCATTACATTTGACTTTGAGACTTTGTGGGATAATTTGAAAGCTTCGTGCTGATATTAAAAAGGATCTAAAATAGAACAACAAGATGACTGAAAAAGAATTACATTCATAAGTGGGGCATTAGGTGCTTTAAGCTGTTGACTACAGAACATAGCAAAACCCTTCTTGAGTATGCATGGGAGTGCTGGGGAACTGCCAGGGGGCGAGTGGGTGTAACCAGGAGATTAGAGTGGCTAAAAAAGATACTCTGAGAAGCTAAAAAACAAGTTTTCAGCTAACAACCTTGCATCAGTGTGAAGAGGCCTGAAAGATATTACTAACTACAAGACATCATCCTCCAACACTGTAGGGAATCAACAACTGGCTGACGACCTGAATGTGTTTTACTGTAGATTTGAAAAGCCCAGTCTCACACCCTACACCCGCTCTAAACCTTCAATTCACACAAACACCAACACCTCCTGCAACCATCCTCCTTCCCCCTCCTGCTACTCAACCTGCACTTAAGATCTGTGAAGTGGATGTGTACCGGGGCTTCTGGAAGCAAAAGACAAGGAAAGCACAGGGCCCAGATGGTGTTTTACCCACTTGTCTCAAAGCCTGTGCCAACCAGCTGGATCCATCTTCACACAGATCTTCAACACACTGGAGCACTGTGAAGTTCCCAGCTACTTCAAATGCTCCACCATCATCCCCATCTCAAAGAAACCCAAAACCACAGGACTTAATGACTACAGACCTGTTGCTCTGACATCTGTGGCCATGAAGTCATTAGAGACTGGTGTTGGCCCACCTGAAGGACATCACTGGACCCTTTCTAGATCCCCTTCAATTTGCTTATCGAGCAAACAGGTCTGTGGAGGATGCAGTCAACATGAGATTACATCATATCCTGCAACATCTGGACAGACCAGGGACATATGCAAGGATACTTTTTGTGGACTTCAGTTTGGCTTTCAACACCATCATCCCAGATATTCTCTGGACTAAATTAACCCAGCTGTCTGTTCCCATCTCTATCTGTCAGTGGATCACCAGCTTTCTGATGGACAGGCAGCAGTTGGTGAGACTAGGAGAATTCACTTACAGCACCTGTACGATCAGCACTGGTGCCCCCCAGGGATGTGTACTCTCCCCACTACTCTTCTCCCTTTACACAAATGACTGCACCGCCAAGGACCCCTCTTTCAAGCTCCTGAAGTTTGCAGATGACACTACTGTCATCGGCCTCATCCAAGATGACGACGAGTCTGCATAAAGAAGAGAGGTTGAACAGCTGGCTGTCTGGTGCAGTCAAAACAATCTGGAGATGAACACACTCAAAACAGTGGAGATGAATGTGGACTTCAGGAGTAACACCCCATCATTGACCCCGCTCACCATTCTGAACAGCACTGTGGCAGCAATGGAGTCATTCAGGTTCCTGGGCTCCACCAATTCACAGGACCTAAAGTGGGAGACCCACACTGACTCTATTGTGAAAAGGTCCCATCAGAGGTTGTAATTCCTTAGCCAGTTGAGGAAGTTCAACCTGCTACAGGCGCTGCTAATCCAGTTCTACTCAGCAGTCATTGAGTCTGTCCTCTGCACTTCAGTAACTGTCTGGTTTGGTTTAGCTATGAAATCGGACATCAGAAGACTACAAAGGACAGTTCGGACTGCTGAGTGGATTATTGGTTGCCCCGACCCTCCCTTCAAGAATTGCACACTTCCAGATTGAGGAAAAGGGCTGGAAAAATCACTCTTGACACCACTCACCCAGCCCACTACCTTTTTGAACTGTTGCCTTCTGGCCGGCGCTACAGAACACTGAGCACCAGAACCGTCAGACACAAGAACAGTTTTTTCCCTCAGGCTAACCATCTCATGAACAGTTAAAACTGCCCCATTGAGCAATAATTATGTGCAATAAACAGCTTAGTCTATTTATATTTATCTAACATATCCTAACTCTTCTGCCATTACATTCTCTTGCATTATCTGTATATAACAGATTTGTTTTTGTACATACGTATATTCTGTGTATATATTTTTGTCTTCTTGTGTGTTTCTATGTATACTTCTATTTACTTTCTATTTGGTTTTTATTTTTATTCTATTTTTTTATTATCTCTGTCTTGATGTTGTATTGTTTGTGCACTGGAAGCTTCTGTCACCAAGACAAATTCCTAGTACAGTATGTGTAAGCATACTTGGAAATAAAGCTCATTCTGATTCTGATTCTGATTCTGATGTTGTACAAGAGTACACTCCAGGTTAAAATTCTGTGCAAAAGCAATAATGTGTATCATATAGGAGATAAGGTATGAGAGAGAGCCATTCTCAGAGACTTTGCTCTGAATGAAAATGAACGAAAATGGATTGTATGCATGATCAAGTTTCCTGGACTTTGACAAAACCAGTCATATTAACACCAGCAGCTGAATGTGTATCTAAAAGCATCATTAGTTTGACTTTAATGCTTCAATGTATGAATTCAACAGGGTGCTGCTGTATGTGTTTGTCTTGTAGGGTATCGGGCCTCAGTTTCAGTTTTCAGTAGTGAATGTGAGGGATAGTAAAAATCAGTCAAGTGTGGAATAGTTGAGTGTATTATGTTACAAGCGATTTATTTCACCAAAATGACATGGTACAGTAATAACTACATTTTGACATAGCAAAAAAGTGACACTGCTAAATTGCAATGATGTTCTGGACCCAAGATATTGCTTGGGTTCATCCTTCAATGTAAGTCTATGATTGTTTTTGTTTTGTTTTTTGCCTTAGCAAACAGTACTTGATAGCATTACATTATGAAGAATTATTATGAGACTGTGTTATATCACACCTGAGACTAGATATGTAGTGTAATTTCATGGCTTGCTGGGAACTTGTATGGTTCCAAATGATTGACACCAGGTTTCTTTGAACATCCAGCTCAACAGAGGACAGAGGAAGGGAATTCCACTCCACATATCTAATAAAGAAGGAGAACAGAAAGAAGCTTTAAATCCTGATGTAATGTTACTAACAGTAGCTTAATTGTAGAATGCAATGCAGTGCAAAAAAAAAAGAAAGAAAAAAAAAAGCACTTTATGAGATGTTTACATTCAGTAGTTCTTCGCAAGTTGTCAAAGGATAAACTTCAGTGTACATTTACATTTAAGACATCTTAACTGAAAAACATATCCAGAGTAACTTACATAATGTGTTGCAGGTCAGGGTTAGAAATTAACCAGCACTCTGGGCAAAAATACCACTGAAAGTTATAAAAATATTTAGAATATCTTATGTTAACATAAAAAGTAAGAATGTATTCTAGCAGAGCCTTTATTGTGTTATGATATTTTGTGCGTTATTTAATTTCTGTGAGGGTTAGGTTTAGGGTTAGGGTTAGGGTTGGGGGACAGAATCTATAGTTTTTACAGTATAAAAATCATTATGTCTATGGAGAGTCCTCATAATGATAGCTGCACCAACATGAGTGTGTGTGTGTGTGTGTGTGTGTGTGTGTATGTGAACTATTCCTTTAAGCAAACTTTGACCAAAACATTTTCCTATGGGTAGTGCTCACCGCAGGTGAGTTCATCTTCTCCGAGCTCACAGTCCAGATGGCCATCACATTGTACAGACATGCTGACACACCCAGAAGAACCACATCAAAATTTCCCTGTACAACTCAAGCTGACTAGGTGTGCAGAAAGATTTTTCACATTTAGGATACATGTAAGCCTACAGATTCATACTAACAGAGATAAATGTCCTATAAACACATTATGTGGGATAGGTCATAATTACATGAACTTATTTCATTACACAAACCTCACTGACACACAACAAGAACACAATGCACTATATCCTTCCTTTCATCATTTTTAATGCACTGTGACTCAAATGAATGGTGGCTATGGTTTCTGTATTATTTAATAACAGCCAATCGCTATCGTCACGTAAAGGCTAATATGTATAAGCGACACCATAAAACAAGGCTTTAGTTTGTATTAGATTGTTCAACAGAGTCTCATGAATGTTTTTGGGTCTTGAGTTGTGCAATCTTATACAGTCTTGTCTGTTAATTATTAAGTGCAGTTGCATTGGTTCATCTTTGCTAAGGGTGTGTTAAGTGTAGGATATTAACTCAACACCCAGTCCAATCCCAAGCACAATGATTAGGGCGGGCAGCACAAAAGCTCCAAAAAGTATCTCCATCCTGCGTACAAACAGTCTGCCACAATGTTTTTTCTCCTCATCTATTTTGCAGAAGATTAGATGTCACAGGGCACACATGTTTGTTTGATGTAACAAGTTACAATGTATCTCATGTAGTGTATATAGCATAACTGTTTGATTGATCAATTATATTTTATGTGTTAAATCATTAAAATGGTTTTGGATGGCCTGTAGAGGACCCTTTTTTATATTAAGTGTTTGGACAAACGCTCCCAGCAACCTTCTTGGACAATCATGTACAATTTTAAAGTTACGAATATAATTAGAAACTACATAGTCATAAATCCTGCTTGTGCAGTTTTTTTCTTAAGGTGACATTTTTTTTTCTTTTTTTTTTTTATATAAATAAAATTAGTATTATTCTTTTATTATAATACATTTTAAAATACTTTCTCCTATCCCAGCTTAATATGGAGAGACAACTATGCCATTCATAGCTTGAGTCCCCTAAAAAGTGTAAACACTGTGGCTCTGTGGAGCAATCAAAACATTGCTCTGCTTGAATGAGCAGTCTGATACGTATCAGAAGCCGTTTGTAACATTTAATCATGTGCAGGATATGAATATCAACAATTACATTTTCACTAGTTAAAATGCTATTGATTTCAAGAATGTTATGAGGCTACTACTAAAGTGCTAATATTTGATATCAAGAATTGCTTTTGCACTAGTAAAAACCTTTATTCTTGATTTAAAAAAAAGTAAAAAGAAAAAAGAATTGACGTCATTGCTCGCAGAAATACTCATTCTTGATTTAAATTTTTTTAGCAACTTAACAACATGATTCTTAATATCTGTAACTGCATTTTCACTGGTGGGATTTCACAAATATCTGTCATTCCTATTTAAAGTTACAGATATCTATAATTAATTTGTTGAAATTCCAATTTCACATATCAGCAATGCAATTCTTAGTAGTAAAAAATTATGATTTTTGATATCTGTAAATGTATAGATCTAGTATTTCAGATTTCTGGAAATTTATTTCAGATATCAATAAATTGGAGAGTAATTAAAGATATTTAAGAGGCTTTCTTATGAGCTATAATCACATTACAGATATCTTAAACTAACATTAACACTAGTGAAAACACTAATTGAATGGACATTTGCACTTGTAACAATGTAATTATTCATATAAAAATGATAGTTTTTACTAGTAAGAAGTGCGTTGCGGATATATGAAAGTAGAATTTCAGCTTAGTAAGAAATTAGATTTGAGATATCTGCATTTTGAATAGAAGTGAGTGACAGATAATTGTGAAATTCTACAGTGAAAATGTAATTAGAGATATCAAGAATTAAGGTTTTTGCCATTTGAAATTCCATTTTTGATATCAAGAATGGGTATTTCTGTGGGTGATGTCATCATTCTTGATATCAAGAATGAACTTTTTTACTAGTACAAATGTAATTACTGTTATCAAAAATGTGTACTTGTAGTAATTTAATTCCTGATATCAAGAAGTTACAATATCCATCCATCCATCCATCCATCCATTTTCATCCCTGTCTGGGTTGCAGTGGCAGCAAACTCGCAGGACAGCCCATATGTCCTTTTCCTCAGCCACATCTTCAAGCTATTCCTGGGGAATCCCAAGGCGTTCCCAGGCCAGCTGAGAGATATAATCTCTCCAGTGTGTTCTAGGTCTGCCCTGGGGTCTCTTCCCATTTGGACATGCCCAGAACACCTCCCTAGAAAGGCGTCCAGGAGGCATCCTGAACAGATGCACGAACCACCTCAACTGGCTCCTTTCATCACAGAGGAGCAGCGGTTCTACTCCGAGCCTCTCCCGGATGTCTGAGCTCCGCACCCTATCTCTTAGGGTGACCCCAGCCACCCTGCAAAGAAAGCTAATTTTAGCTGCTTGTAATCTCGATCTAATTCTTTCAGTCACTACCCAAAGCTCATGACCATAGGTGAGGGCAGGAAAATAGATTGAGTGGTAAATTGAAAGCTTCACCTGCAGACTTAGTTCCCGCTTTACCACCACGGTCCGGTACAATGACTGCATTACTGCCACCGCTGTACCGATCTGCCTATCAACCCCCCAAGAATCAAATCAAGTAAGTACAACCCCCCATTATTCATACCATGATCAATGGAAACATGGGTAAATGCTTCATGCCTTGAAATCCTGTCCATGAATATCACAAACAGAATAGGTGACAAGGGACAGCCTTGACGGAGTCCAACACCAACTGGGAACAAGCTTGACTTACTGCTGAGTATGCGGACACAGCTCTCGCACCATTTAAACAGGGACTGGGTGGCATGCATAATGGCCATGTTATCCCATTCTCTCTTAGTACCCCCCACAAGACGACCTGGGGGATGCGGTCATAAGCCTTCTCCAAGTCCACAAAACACATGTTGAATGGATAAGCAAACTCCCACACCCCCTCAAGGATCCTTGCCAGGGTAAAGAGCTGATCCATTTTTCCACAGCTGGGACAGAATCCGGATTGCTCCTCTTCTAGCCGAGGTTTGACAATTGGCCGGAATATTCTTTCCAGCACCCTGGTGTAGGCTTTACCAAGTCGGCTGAGAAGTGTGATCCCTTAATAATAGGAACACACCCTCTGCTCCCCCTTTTTAAAAATGGGAACCATCATACCCATTTGCCAGACCCCAGACACTGTCCCTGACTTCCACGCAAAGCTGAAAAGGTGTGTCAGCCATGACAACCCAACAACATCCAGGGCCTTCAACATCTCAGGGAGAATCTCGTCCAATCCTGGTGCCTTGTCACTTATGAGATTTTTGATTACCTCAGTGACTTCAGCCAGAGAAATGGGCCAAGTCTCCTCTGAGTCCTTTGTCCCTGCCTCCTCCACAGAGGACATGTTAGTCTGGTTCAGAAGTTTCTCAGAGTGCTCCTTCCATTACCAGACTATATCGGCAGGCGAGGTTAGCAGTTCCCTATCCCGGCTAACTATGGCCTGAACAAAGCCCTGCCTCCCCTTCCTAAGCCGTCTGACAGATTGCCAGAACGTCTTTGAGGCTGACCAAAATTAATTCTCCATGGCCTCCCCAAACTCCTCCCACACCCAAGTTTTTGCTTCTGCAACTACCGCAGCCACAGTCCTTCTGGCCTGCTGGTACCTATTAGCTGAATCAGGAGTCCCACGGGCTGACCAATGCTGAAAGGCCTCCTTCTTCATGCTGACGGCTTCCTTCACTGCTAGTGTCCACCAACAGGTTCTAAGGTTGCCGCCATGACAGGCACCAACAACCTTCAAGCCACAGCTCTAAGCAGCTGCTTCCGTGATGGAGGCTTTAAACAGGGCCGATTCGGACTCCATGTCCTCAGCCCCCCTTGGGATGAGGGAAAATCTCCTTCAGAGGTGGTAGTTAAAGACCTTCTGGACAGAGGACACCTCTCAACCTGGGTGACTCCATAGAAGGAGAGAGTCCAACCCCCATCCAGGGTTTGGTTCCAAAGCCAGAACTGTGCGTTGAAGTGATGCCAAATGTATCTAGTTGGTATCGCTCAACCTCTCACACCAATTCTGTCTCCTTCCCCACCAGTGAGATCACGTTCCATGTACCAAAAGCCAGTTTCCGTTGCCTAGGTCCAGTCCTTACCGGTCTACGCCTTTGTCTGCCACCTGTTGAGCAATGCACTTGTCCCCTATTTTCCTCCTTGCAGGTGGTGAGCCCACAAGGATGTGACCCAATGTTTTTTTTTTCTGGCTGAGCCCAGCTGGGCCCCATGGGTCAAAGCCGGGCCACTAGGTGCTCGCCTGTGAGCTCCTCTCCCAGGCCTTGCTCCAGAAGAGGGCCCCGGTCTCCCAAATCTGGGTGAGGTGACTCTGCTGCTACTTGGCCACATCACTGGGGGGAGGTGGGATCGCTTTTTGTCTGGTCTCTCATCTGGGAGGCCCTACCAGGAGCTAGTGCACCAGACAACAAAGCTCCCAGGGTCACTGGGGCACTCAAACCCCTCTACCACGGTAAGGTGGCGATCCATAGAGGGGAAGTTGCATTATAATTAGTGCAAATTTAAGTGTTGGTATCTAAAATTCATTTCCTGCACATGATTAACTGTTAATTCGACAGGGCAACATTGGCTTAATAAATGGAGTGAGTTTGAGGTGACACTATCTGTTTTACGACTAATGGCAGATGGGGAGTGTGTTCAGGACATATGCTTAAAAATATATATTTTTAAAGTAATTATTTTTTGCTATTCCATTTGATGAGGAGTGGCACAGAAATTACAAACTTAACTTTTATTTTGAATAAATCAGTGGGGTGGAGAAAACTAATGTAATGACAGTTTACAAGATGAGAAGATGCATGCAGGCCCAAAACTGTGTGAGGAAACATTTACTCTAAACACTAAATATAGATAAGAGAAACATAGATAGGAATTTTGATGATGTGACCATAATGTACATTTGTGGTACAGTACCTGTAACGAAGGGCTGGACTTTGGTAACTGACATTGAAAGGCTGGACTGAGCTGAGACATTGTTGGGGACTTCAATTAGAGTATCTTGAGGAGCTGTGTCTTCAAAAGCTGGTTTAATGGGGCTGCTGTCTGGCAGACTGGACTGTCCAAGGGACTGGTTTGAGTGCTGTTGGGGTATCAATAGCAGGAATATCCTCCTCTTTTACAGACACATCCTCTATTATTTTAGGATCAATCTGCTCAGTTGCTCCCTGTGCAGAATTAAGACTCAAGACTGTTCCAGAATGGATCTGTGGTGTACTCCTACAGCACTACCAATTACAATAAAATTTACATCCATCTGTATTTTTATTCAAAGTGACCTATCCTGTACATTAATAAGTTTGTTTGTTTCTTGGGAATTGAACCCAAGGCACTGTTAACACCAAACTCTATACTAGTTGAGCAACAGAAGCCTTTTCCAACTAATTCTCATTGTTAATATTAATATTGAATTCATTCTGCAACAAACATGTGCACATAGCTAAGACGCACATGCTCCAAACGATGAGTATGTAATCTAAACCAGCGGTTCTCAGATGGTGGGTCATGATCCAAAAATGGGTTGCAGGTCTGTTCTGATATGGTCATAGACAGCAGGGGAAAACAATGATAAATGCAAGTAATAAAAAGCAAATGACCATAAAAATTATGCATAGCTAGAATGGCAAAATAAATAGGCTTATCAACTTTTAAAAGGGAGGAGAAAACACTTTCATATCTTTTGTTGTTGATGCCAAATGCCGTACGTCCAGTGGTGTTTTGGTTCGAAATCATCTGTTACTTAGAAGAAACTAGCCAAATTAGGTAGATGCCAACATGGACAAGTTGCATGACATGCTTCACCTTCGAAAACCATGAACAAAACTGCATAAGGTAAAAGAAGGCCCAGACAACATTAAATACGTGTTCACTTACAGCAAGGTTGCCACTGGTTTGTGCTTACCACAGTGTGTTATGTGAGGGCCATTATTGGCTGCATAAGTAGCTCATAGTAATATCAATAAATGTCAATCTTTGATTTTAAGGCCATTTTGTTTATGTTTGTAAGATAACTACAAACATTGGTACTTTGTTGGGTCACCAGGTCATGTAAAATCTGGGCCCTAAAGCAAAAACAGTTGAGAACCACTAACTACATAAACTGATCAACAGAATCGATCAAGGGTGAGATATCATTCTTAATACTATCCTATGACCAATATGATGCTCATAACCTAGCCAAAACACATCAACATGAATTAATTGATATGAGGCTTACCTGTGAATCTGTATGTGTGCTCTCTCCATTGGGTATGGATTCTCCATTTACATCAGCACCAACATCTACACCTGCCGTACACTCAAACTCCTCTAGATTAGCCATGTCTTACTTCATGCACTCATCTTAAAGCACTCAATATACTGTATACAGTTGATTTGTCTGGGGAAAGAGGAAGACTCAAATAATTTTCTCAATCAGATTTTCTTTGTCTTTTTTCCATAAAAATATCTAAACAAATATTATTTTTACTTAAAAAAAAAAAATACTGCTTAAAAAAATTATTTAAAAATTAAGATATAAGGGAATGATGGAGTAGGAAAAACACATCGCAGTACAGCGCAGCATACAGCATGATACTGCACAGAATGTCAGACAGAACACAAGGACACAGACATTCAACAAGTATAATTTACCTAATAGTCCATGTTCTCTGATTAGCTTGAAACTTTGTCATTCCACTGAACTGTTCATTTTTGGTCTCCTTTTCGCTCCTTCTCTCCTTGCCTTCTTAACTCTATCACACACAGACTGACACAGACTGTTCTTGTTATAGAGGGACACCTGAGCAGGGAACTGCCTTTGTGAGAGGGGATCAGGTGGCCGAGCGTCTCCTACAAGCACAGGTTACAGAGGCCCTTGGCCCTGATCAAATGCAGAGGTGGACAGAGGGGCTTCACAAATAGGGGACAATATGAAGGCATAGAAAAGGTTGACAGATTTATTCAGATGAAAATAAAGTATAAGGTTTAACACAAACTTTAAATGTTGGCATGGCAAAGCCTTTGTAAAACCATTTAAGGTTATATGGGATTTCTACAGTTTATGGACAGAGATTTGAAGTTTGAAGGGATGTAAGCCTTTAGGAGGTTGTTAAGGTGTTCTGAGTGGTTGCTAGGCGGTTTCTATGGTGTTCTGGCAAATTGCTAGGTGTTTTTTAGACAGACAGACAGACAGACAGACAGACAGATGATAGATAGATAGATAGATAGATAGATAGATAGGTGAACATAATAAGAGAATACATGAATTAATATATAAGTATAAATAATGCATATTTACGCATGTTATTAAGAGTTTAAGCTTGTCTTTATTGAGAAGCATTAGATGTGTTCTTGGAACTGTTGTCATAGGAGAGCTCTATGGGAGACTAGTCTGCTTGTCTACACCTATTTACCTGTCATGTCTTATTC
Source organism: Myxocyprinus asiaticus (assembly GCF_019703515.2). Lineage (NCBI taxonomy): Eukaryota > Metazoa > Chordata > Actinopteri > Cypriniformes > Catostomidae > Myxocyprinus > Myxocyprinus asiaticus. Next base: position 11,210,377 of record NC_059353.1, read on the forward strand.
AGTAAAGAGTGAATTAAGCTCTGAAGATTTTATTGTTCGCTCATTCCACCATTAAGTCATTCAACATGTCTGTCTGGTTCTGTCAGACGGAGGTAGGGTTGTTGTGTTTATAATGAAATTATTTAGCAAATATGATTAGGCCTTGACGTTGACATTGAAGTATAATACATGTTATATACACTTACACAATGGTAAGAAAAAACAGTTTACAGACAAACCTATTTTCTATGTTAACATCAATATTAACAGGTAATTTACAGCTAAATTATAAACACATTTAAAAAAAATTAATTAAAAAAAACAACATTTAATAAATAAATACATTTATTTAAGCTTCCAAACTTCCAATATGCGCACTTATGATGCAAAACTGCTAACAAATATAAATAAATAAATTAAATTTAAATATAAAATGTCACATTCAAGTCATTTATGAATTTAAAAGTTGAAAAGTAATTAAAATATAAACTCAAACAATTTGCCTATTTTAAGATGAACAAACATAACAAAATGTTATCAAATTGAATTGTGTACTTTGTAACAAAATAAATTAATACAACTTTATATATATATATATATATATATATATATATATATATATATATATATATATATATATATATATATATATATATATATATTTTGGGTTAAAGATGACTTAATTCAACTGAATTGAATTTTGTTATAAAATTGAAATGCATAAATCTTAATGTTATTTTTTAGTATAGAGAGGACAAGCTGTAAAAGTAAAAGTTTTGTTATTAAACAAAATAAACACATAGAAAAAAGCATTAAAACAAAAGAAGAATAAATTAATTAATAAATAAGTATGATGCATTCAATTGCTCTTCAGTTTGAACAGCTTTATAAGTCAACATTACTGAGGCAAAATCATGCATAAAGATCTAAAGCTTGGGTACAGCTGATGAGATTGCACTTATGAATGCAGAATTTTGCCATTGAAATCATAAACTTCACTACATACTCTATTGACTATAATAGAGACTATTGACTATAACTCTAATGTTAAGGCAAACTTAAGGCCACATTTTGCACAGTGAACCCAAAATGTTGAAATGGTCCATTCAAGATTCAACTTACAGAAAGCATAATGATAGTTATAATTTCAGAATTTATCTTCAGCATTCTAATACTTATGATCTTGGAATGCCATTTTTACAATATAGATAATTATGATAAAATATGATTACCACTGTGTTAAATAATATGATGTGTAACAGTACATGAGTGTTTAGTGTGTTAGGGGTTGACGAGGTAGGAAATGTGTGCGGGCCTGGTGTCGGGTCAATCTGTTGCCCCTCCTCAGCTGACCTTGCTGTGAAAGAGCCAGGTAAAATCCTGGGTGTGCCAGAGAGGAGTAGGTGTTGTAGTGATTTTCCTCCATCCGCTCTTTAAATAGACACTCGATTGAGAACTGCTTCTGTACAACAAATAAATGTTTGAAATGTTAATATTTATACTTCTGTAAATGTGTCATTATTCTTGGCTGCTTTTGATAATGAAAGGGATTATACCTTTCAAGCTGAAATGACCATTATTTCACATGATCTAAAATGAATGCCTTTTACAAAGGAGTTAAATAGATGATAGTGATTTTGAGAAGTGTGATGCTTTGTCATTGTGTTGAGAAACATGTCATGCATAAAATATGTTTTCTCTTACCATTCCATGTGCAATTCCTTCCTCATCCATGCACAAATACAGCTCACTCTTGACACCACGGATACCCACAACACCAGGCCTCATGGCAAATACTCTCAGTGTGCCTTAAAGTCAAAGAGACAATGAGAAAAACACTACATTGTAAGTGATGCAAAGTTTAACTCATTAGATATATGTACAAAATAAACATTACACATTTTCATAAGGAAATACAAATTTCCTGAATGTTTTCCTGGAAGAGCTTTACTACTTGATGAACCTCTGCTGCAAATACTACTCTGAAAACCACTCTTAATAAATATAGACACAAAGATTAATCTGTTTAGACAAAAAATTTCTAACAATTTAAACTGTGCATATGTCTTATTAATCATAGAGTCCAATCTTTTCCCCTTTTATAAATGAGAGTTAAATAAATCATACTGTACTCAGATGGCTCGTGCACTCCTGACACACTTCCATTCGTCAGAATCTGTAGGTGGAATCCAATCCCAACACGGCAATAGAGGAGCTGATGAGTGATGAGCCCTTGAGATCGATTAGAATATTGTACAGCTGCTGGAAGAATAAAAATCAAGAGCAGAAAATATTGAAATCAGAAAATATGTTTACTAATTAATAAATAACATACAGTCAGCCGGTTATTATCGTAAAATAATTACTGGCTGAATGTATATAATCCCGCTTATAAAATTGGCAAATAAATAAATAAATAAATGGAATATGAATTTGAGTTTAAATGATTTTAGTAAACCACATTTATAGCATAATACCCTTGTAATTACCAGTCTGTATCCTAAAAAAAGTCCTATTAAACCACCCCCCCCCCCCCCACACACACACACAGCCATCATCATTGTTTTGCTATCAGTGAAAAGTTCTCAGCATGTGTCACAGATTTGTCCTTGTGTTTTGGATTACAGCCAGACAGGACCTGATGCATACGGAAGCTCTAATCCTGTGCATGAACATCACAGACTGTAGGTGTGCTGACTATCTTCCTGCTGCTACCACAGTAAAACATTATATAGGTCAGTGAATCACCATGATTTCATCTTAAATGTTGTTTTAACTGAATGTCAGGCATATTTACATTTACATTTATTCATTTGGCAGATGCTTTTATCCAAAGCATTTAAGTGAACAAACTTTACAAAAGCTGTCTCTTTAACCTAGTACATTCATTCTGCTTGTAAAAACACATACAGACAATCTTGTTATCTATATAGACATGTTTATGGGTCAGCAGTGAACAGTACTCCTCTGTAGACTTCAACTGTCATTTGTTTAAATAACAAGTGTCAAATCACATGTCATGTACACAGCTCCGTGTTGAACAAAGGTTATTATTATTATAAAAGGTGTCAAAAACGGGTAACACTTTATAATAACAGTACATGAATAATCATGAATTAATACCTGAATTGATAGTTACTTCCGCATAAATTAATAATGAGTTAAAGAATGGACTAATCAGGAACTAATGAAGAGCTAACATTAACTGCAACATGAGTCCTATGAATTCATGCATTCATAATGGTCACCTTAATTACATGTTAGTCCATGTTTGCTAGTTAATGCATTAATTAACATTAGGGAATAAACTAAATCAAACAGCCTTTATTAGAAAGAATGTGAAATACTTTAACCTTGAATTAAACATGCATATTTAATGTTGTCATAATTTGAATATTTTATAAATGTAGCTGTCTGCAGTTTCGCCACAAATGTTTTTGAATGATGCTGTATAATTCTGCAATTTTTTTTAAATGGACATACAAATAAACACAAATATTAATGATCACAAATAATTTGATCTCAACCGATATTACGTTATTCTCCTTCCCTTTCATTTCATACTCACCCTTTCACTCAATTAACTCGTCATCCAGATCATAGGAAGGTTGTCTTTATGTTGCTGGATCAGTATTTGTTTTTTGTTAGATATATTTCTCAATATTTTTCATGGTTACTTTGTGAGTTTAATCAGAACTCAAAATCTAAATTTAAAATGATGATAATGATTGGATCATCATCATCATCATCAACATCATTGTTAATAATAGTAATAGTAATTTGTTTTGTTAATTTTCCCATACATTTTTTAAACATTCATTTATTGTGTGAACTTCATCCATTTCAAGTGCAGATAGTTTGCTACATTTCTGCCCTGAACTACAGTATGTAGAGTGTTTGTTTCTGATGGGGCACTTATAAGCGGCACACTCCAGGTGTTGGCTTGCCACTATTTCCTATGGTAATGCTGACATTTTTATTATTGGCAGTTTTGTTGGACTGAATTAAGGATTGAAGTCAGAGTGTTCATAATATCCGTTTGGACAATGTTTTGTGCAGTATTTTAATATTTTTTTTATTTTAACTTATTACAGTAAGTGCTAACATTTACATTTTTAGCATTTCCGATTTTACATCAGTAGAGATATAGAGAGACAAAACACACATTATAAGTCATTTAAAAGTGTCTTTTATGTCTTAACAGGTATGTTTGGTATTTCTTTTGAGTCTGTATTTGTTTTAAAAGAGATTTCATTAATTTAAAGCATCTTGGTGGAAGATTGACACTTGTCTTTCAGAATTGTTTTTTTTCTTCTCATTAAAGTTATTTATGTTTTTTTATGTCATATATGCTGGTGGCTTTGTATTTTCAAATAGGCAAATCTTTTAAAATATCATTTATTTCACTGGTGCAAAAGGTTAAGAAACAATGCATGTGCATTAAATTACTTGTTAATGCAACATCATGTCTTTACTTGGTGGGGCACATCATTATAAACTTACTATCAACAACACATGTACTACACCAGTATTTATCCCAGTTAAATCACATATTGTTTAGCATCATTTGGTTTGACATGAGGTAAAAGCTGAGATGCGAACATGGCCTGTGTATGGACGACGAGTGAACTAAGTGGTAGGACCCACAGTTGTATGGTGATTATGAAGGGAAAGAATGGAGAATCACACAGAACAGGTTGAGATCAATTATTATTATTATTAAGAATAATTATTGGTGGCAATTATTAAAGGAAAAGTTCACCTAAAATTGAAAATTCTCTCATCATTTATGCACTCTCATGCCATTCCAGAAGTGTATAACTCTCTTTTCTTCTGCAGAACACAAACAAAGATTTTTAGAAGAATATCTCAGCTCTGTAGGTCCAAAAAATGCTGAATGGTGACCAAAACGTTGAAGCTCCAAAATGCACATAAATGCAGCATAAATGTAATCCATATGACTTCAGTTGTTTAATCCATGTCTTCTGAAGTTGTCCAATTGGTTTTCGGTGAGATAAGACCAAAATAAAACTCCTTTTTCACAAAAAGATTTCGTGAAAAAGATTTTTCCTTGGTCATCATGATTTCAAACTCGATTACACTCCCTTGCACCATCTAGCACTCTGTGCATGCGTTAAGCACTAGGAAGTGTAATCGAGCTTAAAATCATGATTGTGCCTAGAGACTGCAATGACAAGATGTTCAGTGAAAAATTATTTACATTTTGGTTTATTCTCACCCAAAACTGATTGCATAACTTCAGAAGACATGGATTAAAACACTGGAGTTGTACAGATTAGTTTTGTGCTGCTTTATGTTCTTTTTGGAACTTCAAAACTTTGGTCCACCTTCACTTGCATTGTATGAGCCTAGAAAGCTGAGATATTCTTCTGAAAATCTTCATTTGTGTTTTGCAGATGAAACAAAGTCATAAACATCTAGAATGGCATGAGGGTGAGTAAATGATGGGAGAACTATTACTTTAATGTGTTCAATATTTGATAAGGGTGATCCATGTAAATTATGCAGAATAATCCTGCGTCATCCAGTGATGTTTGTGGCGAAACTGAAGATATCAAAAGTTATTAAATGTTTTTAAATTATGATCCGATTAAATTATTCACATTTAATTCAAGGTTGAAGTACTTTACATTCTTTCTTATAAAGCCTGTTTGATTTAGTTTATTCCCTAATGTTAATTAATATATTAACTATCAAACATGTACTAACATGTAATTAAGGTGACCATTATTAATGCATGAATTCATATGACTCATGTTGCAGTTAATGTTAGCTCTTCATTAGTTCCTGATTAGTCTATTCCTTAAATCATTATTAATTTATGCCGAAGTAACTATTAATTCAGGTATTAATTCATGATTATTCATGTACTGTTATTATAAAGTGTTACCAAGAATGTTTCTGTACAACAAAAACAACAATCTGCTATGGCCGTGCACAGTTATATGGTGAATATATTTTCGGTCTAATATTATTTTCCGTATCTCAACTTTATATGAATTCGGCTAGAGGTAAGCCATTTGTAGGTTGATTTCCAGACTGATCACACTTGTTATGTCTGAATATGCATACTTCACTACTATATACAGTGTAGTATGCCAAAAACAGTATGCCAATGGAGTGTGTCTAAATCCTCAGTATTAGAAGACATTATATTTAAAAATCTGAATTTAAAAGAACGGCAGAGAAATGCAAGTCGGCCGGTCTTTTCAACCGTAAGAGCTATTTCTACCAAGAAAGTAATTTTTGTGCTTAAATTACAATTTTGATTTCAGACAAAAGGACTGTTAATTCAGCAACAGTAGGTTGAAAGTTTTGCTGCTGAAATCAGTCTGTGCTTACTGAAGTTCGAATCACTGCCCCCAGTGGCCGAAGCTGGAAGTGCTGTTAAATGTACGGGCACATGTGATCTCAATGAGGAAGGCATATTTTATTAACTCAAACCCCAAACCTAAACCTAACTGTCAGTGAAGTAAAAATGTAATTTTAGAGTGGAAATGCAACCTTCAGATCATACTCACCATTGTTTGTGTTAGTGGTGCACCGATCAGGAAATTTGAGGCAGATATCAATCACTAATATTTTAACACTGTAACTGGCCATCACCGATCCAATCACTGATATATCTTTTTAATGTGTACTTTGCCACACTTTTGCAAGTTATAAGGTGCAGTTATACTGTATGTTAATCCCCCACACTATATTTACATTAATTGTGAAATGCTAACATTTATTTCAATTGAAAACTGGTATGAATAGTTCTGTTGTCGCTGTCAATGATCATTGTGACATACTGGCAACCAGTAAAAACCATTAGAGCATCACACACAGCAGAGATACGTTTAAAAATAAGAGAGAAACACTCAGTGAGCACTTTATTAGGAGCACCTGTACACCTACTTATTCATGTGATTATCTAATCAGCCAATCATGTGGCAGCAGTGCAATGCATAAAATCATGCAGATATGGGTCAGGAGCTTCAATTAATGTTCACATCAACCATCAGAATGGGGAAAAAATTTTATCTCAGTGATTTCGACCGTGGCATGATTGTTGGTGCCAGACGGGCTGGTTCAAGTATTTCTGTAACTACTGATCTTCTGGGATTTTCACACAAAACAATCAACGAAGAATAGCCAGACTGGTTTGAGCTGACAGAAAGGCTATGGTAACTCAGATAACTGCTCTGTACAATTGTAGTGAGCAGAATAGCATCTCAGAATGTACAACATGTCAAACCTTGAAGCGGATGGGCTACAACAGAAGAAGACCACGTCTGGCATTTTATTAGGACCAAAGTGTTCCTAATAAAGTGCTCCGTGAGTGTATATCTCCTACAGGCTCCAAAACTGCTCCAGTGTGAAATCATTTGTATCTATGATATGTCTTTGGTGTTTTGTTGTAACACAAATCACTAATTATTATGCAATGTCTGAAGATGCAGTGCCATTATTGAAGGTTAAACTGTTAAATGCTGTCATATGTGGTATTGCAAAAAAACATATATATATATATATATATATATTATTATTATTATAATTATTTAAACCGGGGTTCTCACAAAATAGTGCTGGGTTGAGTGTCTGATGAGAGACTGTGTGCACGCATGATTGACACTGAAAGCATGCATGTTGGAGTAAATGAAACAGAGAGCATGCATAATCGCATAATGCAATATTTGATCACAGATTTATGACGAAGGTTGACCGATAGGGATCAATCGATGCATCCCTAGTTTATGTGAACGCGATTACTTCCTGGTTCCCATGGGACCAGAAACCGTGTCTCTGATTTGACAGCTATCATGCAAAAATGTAAGATGGAGGACTGCACTTAGTCAGTAATTTGGCTAAATGGGGTTGATTTCAGGGTACATTTCGGAAGCAACATGTCAATTTGCTGTGTAATCATTTTGCGATTTTACCTAAAAGTATAACTGTGGTGCAATCAAAACATTCCTATTTTTGTTTGAGCAGCCTGTTGAGGCAGGGCTATCTGTTTGTACAACCAATGGAAGACAGGGGAGTTTTCTGGAATTAGTTTGAAAACAGTTTGTTGACAGCAACAGCGCAGAAATTACACATTTCAGCTTACATGAATATAAAATAAAAATGCCTAATTTTTCATTTTATTTTGTACCTCCAATATATTCTTTAGGATGAAAATTCACTTTAATAATAAAGGTGTTACGACAGAGATTTGATCTTACCTTTCTCTTTCATCTTTGCTTTCCTCATTGAGATCTGCCACATGAGTCTCAAGCGACTTGCCTGATCACCTGATGATTCAGTTTCTTCATCTGTGCAGTAACACTTTACACAAAGTGACAGTATAACTGATAAACATAAAAGCGTCCAATGGAAGTTCATGGGAAAGGCAACAGGTCCATAAATACAATTATACATGCTGTCAGCTTTTTACCACAATGGCCTGCGCTACACTGAGGCCCTCAGCATGTTTCCTTCCTGAAACACCAGTGCTGTGGTTGATATAAACTGTAGAGCCTCTTGTGATGTGAACCTAGCTGAACAAAGTGTCCTCTGCTAAGTGTAAACAGAGTTCACTTCGCAGGGTCAGTCTGCCTCTCTTTTTTTCTCGTATCTCCATCATTTGTGCATATATCTTCCCAGCTCTGATACCCCCACCATATGAACATTCTGAACAGATGTACAAATTGAAAAGAACAAGTGAGTCCATGCAGATACACTTTTTATGTCTGTGTACATAACTGTCAGTATGTCAGTATTATAATCAAAGTTTTATCTCATTCCTGATGCATACACATCTCACGTTGCAAGTATGAAGTGATGTTGGAGACATGAAAACTGTACAGCTTAAGGCAGTGGTTCAAAGGTGAAGTGAAGTTGCAGTAAACTAGTCACCAACCTTAAACTGAGAGGTAGCAGGTGAGCTTGCATTCCTCGCTCTCGCTTAAATTCCAAGGGTGATCAGGCTTTTTCAGTAGCTGCCCCTAAATTGTGGAAAAGTCTTATGTTCAGTCTAATCCTATGCTTGTGATTTTTAAATACATCTTAAAGGCTAACTTTAATTATTTAGCTTTTGAGGTTGTTTGAGGTGTATAGTGGTTTTTAAGTTGTTGTATGTCTTTGTTTTTTTATTATTTCTATTATTCTTTTCATTATCTATCAATTTTTTTCTGTTTTAATCTGTATTATCATTGCTATTTTTTTACTATTCAGGCTTAATTATTATACTTAATATTTTCCTATTTTTTTTTTTTTTTTTGTCTTTCATACAATTGTGCATTACTTTGGCTCAAAATCTGTCGTTTTTTAAAATGTGCTCTAAAAACTTCAAAACCAGTATGACTTTCTTCCTTCCATGGAACAAAAAATGTGTCATTTTTGTATAAATTTGTTATTAGTTATATTAGTTATAATAACTAAATAATCAGTTATTTATTGGTATTAATTTTTAATTAGTTATTAGTATATTAATACTTTAAATTAGTAATTTATAGCAGAATGTCCATGTTGCTCTTTTTTATACAATGAAAGTGAATGATGACCACAGTCTCAGCTCATATCTCTACCTGCCTCTCGGAGATCTCGGCCTAGATAAAGGATTGCCACCTTCAGCTCAACCTTGCCAAGACAGAATTCCTCGGGATTCCAGCCAACCCGTCTGTTGACCACAACCTCACCATTCATCTTGGTTCAACTATACTAATGAAAGCCAGCACAGCCACGAACCTGGGAGTAGTGTTTGAAGACCAGCTAAACTTTACCGCCCACACCTAATCAACTGCCCGATCTTGCAGGTTTGCGCTTTATAACAGGAAAATCAGACCATTCTTGTCTGAATATGCTGCACAGCGCCTGTTCCAAGCACTTGTTATCTCAAGACTGGACTACTGTAATGCTCTTTTGGCCAGCCTGCAGATGGTCCAGAATGCAGCAGTCCCTCTGGTCTTCAATCAGCCAAAGAGGGCTCACGCCACCCCACTCTTGATTTCACTCCACTGGCTACCTGTAGCTCCCCGCATCAAATTACTTCAGTTCTTACTCCTCCAGGTCTATGTACCAATTCGCTCTCTGTGGTCAATGAACGAGCGACATCTGGTGGTCCTGTCACAAAGAAGCCATTGACTGATCATTCACCCCTCTGTGGTAGAATGAGCTTCCAACATCCACACGATCTTCTATACGATCTTGACACTCAAGAACCAGCTGTTCCGAGAGCACTTAACCAATCCACACTAAATGCACTTACTATTTAACAATTGTCTGTCTCTTTCTTTGGAGCAAGCATCTTTAGTACTCCAGCCACATGAGAACTATACAAAAGATATTGTTGACTTTTGTATGACAAAATGCTTATGTTCTTCATTTGTAAGTCGCTTTGGATAAAAGCTTCTGCTAAATGACTCAAAGTAAATGTAAAATGACCATAGAGGTCATACAAGAGTTTCAGTAAATAACTTAAATTTCAGTCTGTTTGTCACACAAAGCTAAAGAAGACTTTGAATAAAGCGCATTAGTCATGTGGTCTTTTCCTCAACTAATTTTATGGAACAGAGCAGCGTGAGTCAGTTGTGGACTGGCCATTGGGAGAACCGGGACTTTTCCGGTGGGCCGACCGCGAAAAGGGGCCGCACGGGCCGCTGCGTTATGCAGAACGCACCACAAAACGGCACCGCGATATGCGGAAAAGAACCCTCCCCCCCACTCCATGAGTGTTCGTATTGTTTGAAAATAACAATATTACACTACATGTCTTTAAAAGCATGATTCTGATTACTTTGATGTCTTTATCCAATGGATTGTGTGATTATACAATAAGACAGGAATAAATTATATAAAAGAGTTTGATTATAAATGGAATAGTTACTTTGTTTATGAATTTGAGGCCGCAGATAGCACTGGATGACGTATGAACTCTTTGTTCTCTGAAAGCACAAAATGTCTTCAAATCATTTAGAAGAGAATGATATGCCTCATATCTCAGGTTCTGTCAACATTAGCCTTGACCCTTAAGTTTCAGCATAGAAGGCAGAAACAGTGGAATTTAAAATTTTTATATTTTACCCCTCCAGAGTTCAAATTTACAAGTTATAGTGCAAATGATTATTAGCTATTGCATGTATATGGCTGGCTGGCCACTGTAAAATTCCTACTTTGAGTGATTTGATATAACACATGCCCCTTAAATACAGCAAACAATGAAACTGTATAATTATTCATTTATAGAGTGAAGTTTGAGGATTAAGGTGTCCTGTCATTAATAGTACTTCTTTTTTTATTATTGGAAATAATCTATAGCCTCAGGCCAGATTTATTAAGTAATATATTTTCTGTAAAAGTTATGTTGCTGTTTTATTATGTTTATGTTACTATAACACCACTGACACAACGGTCAATATGATTAAACAGTTTATGTTAAGAGTTATTTTTTTTTTAAATAAATAAAAAATCTTTTAATTTGTTTATTGAAACTTCTTAACACATGTTGGATGAAAAAAATTAAATGTTTTTACTAAGTAATGTATTTACTGAAAAAAAAAATTATGTTGCTGTATGTTTTTATGTAACACACCACTGATATTATAAATACTGACAATAAATTTGCTGTTGTTAATAATTATTTTAATTAACTGTCAAAAAAAAAAAAAAACATTCTCCCCTTTTCTCCCCAATTTGGAATGCTCAAGTCCTTGTGCTGGCGTAGTGACTCGCCTCAATCCAGGTGGCAGAGGACGAATCTAAGTTGCCTCTGCGTCTGAGACGTCAATCTGCACATTTTAGTGGCTTGTTGAGTGTGTTACCGCGGAGACATAGTGCGTGTGGAGGCTTCACGTTATTCTCCATGTCATCCACCACAACTCACCATGCGCCTCACCGAGAGCGAACCACATTATAGCAACTACGAGGAGGTTAATCCAACGTGACTCTACCCTCCCTAGCAACTGGGCCAATTGGTTACTTAGGAAGCCTGATTGGAGTCAAACTCGCAACTCCAGGTGTGGTAGTCAGCGTCTTTACTTGCTGAGCTACCCAGGCCCCCTGCCAACACATTTTGTTAAAATAATTGTGTTAAGAATTATCTTTTTCATCACTAAAAATATTTTAACATGCTTACTGAAAATAATAATTAAAAACACCAACCTATGTTGGATACATGGAATAATGTCATGCTCTTTAAAACATCTACAAATATATATATGATTGATATGATTGTTGATATGATAGAAATGTATTCCACTGTTACTGTAAGAACATGTGTATTGTGAGAACTAAAACATTTACTCATATTATTTTCAAGCGAGTGACAATCCTAGAAAGACCTTTAAGTATTACAACACACTTCCCTAAAAACTACTTACAACTTTTACGTTTTAAATACATGATTTAGCGTATATTTTGTCCAATACAATCGCTAAGATCCGTGGATAGTATCTAGCACACGCATTCAGAAACTTATTCAAGTAAACGCAGTGCTTTATTTATACACAAACTTCTTGACGTAACGCGATTGGTCAGTTCTTGTCAACATGCTGAAATCCCCTAGGTGTCCGCTTCAAATGCCTGAAGAAAACTCCAGTCGCGCCCCTCCAGCTCAGAAGGGTTCAGTGTCCATTTCTGAAGTGTGTTTTTATTTTACATGTTGCTCGCTCTCTCGTCTTTTGGGCTCTTGTGAAACCGGGTCTAATGAGAACTTAAAAAGGCTGCTTGTGTTTTGCTTTGAGCGAGAGTCATATGCTGTGTGCTGTCAGTGCTGTCAGTGCTGTCAGACATGGACCGCAGAGTTCTTTCCATTCAGAGTCATGTTGTTAGGGGATATGTGGGAAACAAATCGGCGTCGTTTCCTCTGCAGGTAAAGGACAGATACGCTTTTGCAGTGCGTTAGATAACTGCAGCAGATAATGTAATTGCGATATGCAAAGCAGATCCGGCTGTTTTACAGGGACACCTAAGTCTTCAACCCTTAGAAGTAGATTATGTAGTATGTATGTAATGTTGACATAACCTGTCACTGCTCTTATAGGTGCTTGGATTTGAAGTGGACTCCATAAACTCTGTGCAGTTCTCCAATCACACAGGTATATCCCCACATAACAGCTCTTTATTTATTTATTTATTTAGTTTTTGGTATATCTACAGATTCTACACCAAAGTTGTTCAGGTGTTCTCATTGTGATTGATTAGGCATATACAAACTAACTATTTTCATTCTGAATTAATTTCTGAACAACCTTGGTAAAACATGATGGTGTCATGTTAATGTTTAGAGGAGAGAGCAAGAAAATGTTATATAGTTTATCTGGGTGAGTTTACCTCCATATTGTTTAACCCCCTTGATGTGTGAAATTTGTTATCATATACTTGTCTCACTGGTCAAAGTTCAGCTTTTTTTGTGTTTAGCAGCATGTGCCCAGAGACACAAGACAATTAGTTTTCATTTCCATGAAGGCACGCTGTGAGCTCAGTATGAAATATTTTCCCCAAGTTACGTTACTTTTTACACATATTGAAATCCTCTATTTTAACCTTGTTAAAAGGTTAAATTAGGACTCAAGATGGTGCCGAGTATGGCTGCTGTGTTGCGAGCTTCGACACAACATGGTAGTGTTTTGTTTGTTTTGTTCACAATTCTTATGTTTTTTGTCTTGGATGTTGTCTGCCTTATTGTCTACGAGAGACAAACACTTTTGGACATTGGTTCAGCAATTACACACCATAAACTGGACTTCAAATTCCTCAATGCCGACCCGCTGTTTACAAACACGCAAGCGGAGCCCTTTGTCTGGGCAGTCCGGACACGGAAACACAGGAGGAAAAGGGGAAACAGAGCCGGCGTTCTCATCAAAGTAAGATGCCGCGCAAATCGATCCCTGCTACCCAGTATTCTACTGGCAAATGTTCAGTCTCTGGATAACAAGCTCTGCGAGCTGAAAGCGCTGATCTCTTTCCAACGAGAGACGAGGGACTGCTGCATTATCTGCCTAACAGAAACTTGGATGTCTGCGGAGATTCCAGACTCAGCCATTGAACCCGCGGGGTTCTCCATGCTCCGAGCAGACAGAGCGAAAGACCTCTCAGGTAAAAGAAGAGGTGGTGGTGTATGTTTTATGATCAACAAATCCTGGTGTGATCAGAGGAACGTACATTCTATCAAGTCTTTCTGCTCTCCTGATCTGGAATTTCTTATGCTTCTGTGTCGACCATTCTGGCTACCGAGGGAATTCACAGCAGTCATTATCACAGCTGTGTACATCCCCCCACAAGCCGACACAGACCGGGCACTCAAGGAACTGTATGGGAGTATAAGTGAGCAGGAAACCGCGCACCCTGAGGCTGCGTTCATTGTGACCGGGGACTTTAATAAAGCCAATTTCAAATCAGTCGCACCAAAATACCACCAGCACATTAGTTTCAACACACGAGGGGACGGGGTTTTGGACCATTGCTACTCTCCCTTCCGGGATGGCTACAAATCCCTCCCCCACCCACCATTTGGCAAACCACTCTTCCATTCTGCTTCTGCCCGCTTACAGGCAGAAACTGAAACAGGAAGCACCCACCCTCAGAACGATCCAGTGCTGGTCGGACCAATCAGACTCTACGCTACAGGACTGTTTTGATCACACGGACTGGGAGATGTTCCGGTTCGCCTCTGATGACGACATCGAGCTTTACGCTGATAGCGTAATGTGTTTCATCAAAAAGTGCGTGGAGGACATCGTTCCGACCAGAACAACACGGATCTATCCGAACCAGAAGCCGTGGATAAATAGCGATGTTCGCACGGCACTTAATGTGCGGACCTCTGCTTTCAATTCCGGGAACGCGGAAGAGCATAAACAAGCCAGTTATGCCCTCCGAAAAATGGGCAAATCAGAACAAGATTGAAGGACAATTTAACACCACCAACTCTAGAAGCATGTGGCAGGGAATTAACATCATCACGGACTTTAAAGGGAATAAAAACTCTGCCATGAACACCGCTGCCTCTCTCCCGAATGAGCCAAATACTTTTTATGCTCGTTTTGAGGGAAATAACACCGCCCTCGTGGAGAGAGCTCTTGCAGCCGAAGATACAGAGGTTAGTTCACTCTCCGTCTCTGTAGCGGATGTAACCCGATCCTTCCGACGGGTGAATATCCGCAAAGCCGAACCAGCTGGCTGGTGTTTTTACAGACATTTTCAACCTTTCCCTCTCTTTGTCTGTAGTCCCCACATGCTTTAAAACATCCACCATTGTGCCTGTTCCAAAGCAATCAAAAATAACTTGCTTAAATGACTGGCGTCCTGTTGCTCTGACCCCCATCATCAGCAAATGCTTTGAGAGACTAATCAGAGATTACATCTGCTCTGTGCTGCCTCTCTCTCTAGACCCACTGCAGTTTGCTTACCGCAACAACCGCTCCACTGATGATGCCATTGCATCTACAATACACACTGCTCTCTCCCACCTGGAAAAAAAGAACACTTATGTGAGAATGCTGTTTGTAGACTACAGCTCAGCATTCAACACCATAGTGCCCTCCAAGCTAGATGAGAAACTCCGGGCTCTGGGCTTAAACAGCTCGCTGTGCAGCTGGATCCTGGACTTCCTGTCAAGCAGACGCCAGGTGGTTAGAATAGGCAGCAACATCTCCTCATCACTGACCCTCAACACTGGAGCCCCACAGGGCTGTGTTCTCAGCCCACTCTTGTATTCCTTGTACACACATGACTGTGTGGCAACACATAGCTCCAATGCCATCATTAAGTTTGCTGATGACACGACGGTGGTAGGTCTGATCACTGACAATGATGAAACAGCCTACAGAGAGGAGGTGCACACTCTGACACACTGGTGTCAGGAGCACAACCTCTCCCTCAACGTCAGTAGGACAAAGGAGCTTGTGGTTTACTTCAGAAGAAAAGACAGAGAACACAGTCCCATCACCATCAATGGAGCACCAGTGGAGAGAGTCAGCAGCTTCAAGTTCCTGGGTGTCGACATCATTGAGGAACTCACGTGGTCCATCCACACTGAAGTCATTGTGAAGAAGGCTCATCAGCGCCTCTTCTTCCTGAGATGGCTGAGGAAGTTTGGAATGAACCGCCACATCCTCACACGGTTCTACACCTGCACTGTAGAGAGCATCCTGACTGGCTGCATCTCCGCCTGGTACAGCAATAGCACAGCCCACAACCGCAAAGCACTGCAAAGGGTGGTGCGAACTTCCAGACACATCATCGGAGGTGAGCTTCCCTCCCTCCAGGACATATACCAGGCGGTGTATGAAAAAAGCTCGGAGGATCATCAGAGACTCCAGCCACCCGAGCCATGGGCTGCTCTCACTGCTACCATCAAGCAGGCAGTATCGCAGCATCAGGACCCGCACCAGCCGACTCCATGATAGCTTCTTCCCCCAAGCAATCAGACTTTTGAACTCTTGATCTCCCACGATCAAAATACATCAGCACTGCACTTTATTACTCTTATATCTCACACCGGACTGTCATAAATTATATTATTATTATATTATATTCTCTCTTAACAACTTTCAACCGACAGCCTGAATGTCAATACAGTACAATACAACCTACTGTACATTCTATATATACTTTTTTTTTAATTGAATAATGTGTATCTATATTGTGTGTATTGTATACTGTACAGTGTATGTTATTATTTGTATATTGTTGTGTGTAATTATGTGTGTATTAGACTTTAAATTGTGCTGTGTTAATTTGATATTATTGTAAATTGGTATGTCTCATCACTGTCACGACTGCTATGTTGATCGGAACTGCACCCAAGAATTTCACACACCATTGCACTTGTGTATATGGCTGTGTGACAATAAAAGTGATTTTGATTTGATTTTGTTTCAATGACTTATTGAAATCAGACCATTCATTCAGCTAGGCTGTTGAATGGTTGAAAATTGTGAAAATCATCTTTATATTGCTCATGGTCCATTATCATGTTCTTGAACATCTTATTGACAGTTTAACATCTTTTGCATTGAATGAAATGTTGGAAATGATAAACTGTTGCTTTAAGATGAGTCTGCACTTTTCTCCATTGCCAAGGGTTGTAGTGGGCCCCTAGTTAACAGTCTCACTCTGTTTCTCATTCTTTCAGCATTCCACCCTCCTCCTCCTCTTTGTTTTCAGAAACAGGCAGGAACCTGTAATGATCCTCCTCCCACTGTTTTGGGTCATTTGTCGGGGGTCTTGTGTGGTTCTTTCTCACGGTGCTTTCTCTGTAGTTCTCACACCTAAATCCTCACCATAGCATTTCCTTTGTCTTAATACTGATGAAGCTTTCTTTTTCTTCCCATGCATGATTTCACTGACTGGTATCTGCAATTTCAAAAAGTTAAATACTTCTTCAGAACGAAAGCTAGAATTAAACCAAATTAATATCCTACTATTTGGTAAGTAATTCCCTATTTAGTGGCTGTGACTCTATAATCTGATATGAGGTACTTTCATACTGAACCCAAACACAGCAGCATCCACAACTATTATATCAGTCTTTTTGGATTAGTCTCTGTCAACTTTGCACAACATGTTGGAGTAATATTAGCCCATTCCTCCTTGCAAAATTGCTCAAGCTGTACCAAGTTAGTTGGGGATTGGCGATGGACAGCAATTTTGAGGTCTCTTCACAGATGTTCAATAGGGTTGAGGTCAGGACTCTGACTGGGCCACAAGAGGACATACATTTTCTTCATTTTAAGCCACTCCAGTGTCGCTCTGGCTTTGTGGTTTAGGTCCTTGTCCTGCTGAAACACAAACTTCCTCCCAGTTTACACTTTCTGGCAGAGGGGAGTAGGTTTTTATCCAGAATCTCTGAGGAATTTGCAGCATTTATTATCCCATCAATGTTCCCAAGATTTTTAGAAACTACTGTTGAAAAAAGCACCTATAGCATGATACTACCACCAGTGTGTTTCACTGTGGGGATAGTGTTATGTGGCTGATGTGCACTAGTGGTTATTTTGATTCATTTCAGTGACTCGATTCTTTTGAAAAATTCATTCAGATTCGTTCATTGATTAGTTCATTGACCATTTCTGCACGCCTTCGCGCTTGTATATGGCACTAAATGACCGTCTTTTAAGTAATTGCATTAAACCAAAAGCAGTCATTCATGACCAAAACAAGTATAATCATCCATAATTTAAAATGTGCTTGTCGACAATTCCACTAAGAGACTTCAGCACTACAGAGTGTTTAACCATCATAAGCATTTCCCCCAAATGACAACGGAAGAATATCTATCATGCTGTGAACCTCTGAGCATAACCATTTATGAAGCTATACAAAAAAGACAACAATACTAGCATAAAAAATAATCATGAGTTTCAATAACTTTCATATATCATTGTAATGTGTGTTCATCTCTCACTTTTATGCATAATTCATCCGGCCCTTTTTCTTGTTGAACGAGATTGACGAAGTCAATGAATGACCTGCAGCTCCTCCTCCCATTCAGCCGAACTGCAGATCCTTGTTCATGACTGATTCCTTCATGTCATACCAGCACACCAGTACATTCAGTTTGTTCATGAATGAGATGACCAACTGGTTCAATGAAGGGGTGTATTCGTTCAGTGAGTCAAACCAATGATATAGTCCTTTACAGCCAGCACGCAAATACTATTTTCTCGAGCTAAATTCAGTTTTTAAAGTCAACACAATTGGAATCTGCATGTCTACAAATGTACGAAGACACTTGAAAATGTTTGTTTAAACACAACCATTTTCACATAAATGGCAGATCTTATTTTCCTATATTATGTCAAATGCTGGGCTCAACTTTTTCCAAGACATGAAAAATGACTCAAAACTCAAAGCCATAGCAATCCTGGAGTGGCTTAAAATGAAGAAAATGTATGTCCTTGAGTGGCCCAGTCAGAGTCTTGAACTCAACCCTATTGAACTGCTGTGGAGAAACCTCAAATTGCTGTCTATCGCCGATCCCCAACTAACTTGGTATAGCTTGAGCTATTATGCAACGTGGAATGGGCTAATATTGCTCCATCATGTTTTGCAAAGTTGATCGAGACTTATTGTAACAGCTCACAAACAGAAGGGAAGGAGAACACAGGGAAGCAGGTTTTTCCAGGCTCAGGTAGGACTTTTAATCATCCACTTCAATGCTTTACAACTTCACAAACTCGTCAGCTTCACAGGCACGTAGACTTAAATTCATTAGCTTCACAGGCACGTAGTAACTTAAACACATCAGCTTCATAAACATAACAGATTAAACGTAGCAGCTTCAGGAGCACCGTGGCCTTCCTTGTGCCAGACGCTCTCTCTCTCTCTGCTGGTGGCATGGCTGTTTATAAGCCGCTCTCCCCATGCTCACTGGAATTAGAGACAGGTGTTACACATAATCTAGCTCAGGTGCAAGCGCCCTTTACGCTTTCTCTCTCTCCGGACGGACGCTTGACCATGCCCCCACTGCCACATATCCCCACCGCCGGACTCAGGCCGGTGAGACATCCGGCCTGTCTACCACTCCCCCCCATTTCTGGAAAGGAAGTCGGCGACAGCCATCTGCGCTCCCGGTCTGTGGACCACCTTGAATTTAAATGGCTGAAGAGCCAGATACCAACGGTTGTGCCGCGCGTTGGTATCCTTCATGCGGTGGAGCCATTGGAGTGGGGCGTGGTCTGAGCAGAGGGTGAAGACCCGCCCCAACAGGTAGTACTGGAGAGTGAGGACCGCCCACTTGATGGCGAGACACTCCTTCTCTACTCAGCAAGAGCTTGCGGCTAATGTACAGCACCGGGCGCTCCTCCCCCTCCACCACCTGCGAGAGTACGGCCCCCAGCCCTCTGTCTGTAGCGTCCGTCTGCAAGACAATAGGGAGAGAGAAATCGAGTGAATGTAAAAGTGGCCCCCCGTAAAGTGTGGCTACCTGCATGAACACCTGTTGGCACTTTTTATTGAGATCAGTCAGCGGGCTTGTGACATCCGAATAATTAGGCACGAATCTCCTATAATAGCCAGCCAGCCCAATCGAGCAGTGCCCAACCGATCGAGCAACTCATCAATGCGAGGCATTGGATATACGTTTAGACACCGCGTTGACTTTTCTATAATCCACACAGAACCGTACAGACCCGTTGCTCTTAGGAACTAGAACAACCGGGCTGGACCAATCGCTGTGGGATTCCTCTATTACCCCCATATCGAGCATTGCATTAAATTCTTCCCTGACAATTCTCTATTTGTGCTCGGGCAATCGGTAGGGAAGGCTACGTACTACCACCCCTGGCTCAGTCTCGATGTGGTGCTGTATGAGGTTCGTACGACCCGGTAGAAGGGAAAACACATCTGCAAACTCCTTTTGCAACTTGGCAACCTCTGCGAGTTGATACAGTGAGAGTTGGTCTCCGCAAGTGACCAGGGTGAAATGATTGTGTTTTGTATTCACCTCTGGCCCGAGCTCCGCCCTCTCCGGGACTACCGTAGCCAACGTCACAGGGACCGCCTCTCTCCACAATTTCAGGAGGTTGAGGTGATATATTTGACGTGAACCCCCTCTATCGGTTCGCTTTACCTCATAATCGAGATCCCCCACTCGTCGTGTGACCTCAAAGGGTCCTTGCCACTTGGCAAGTAATTTGGAGCTCGATGTGGGAAGTAATACGCGTACCTTTGGCGCTGTCGTTCTTGAGCTTGGGGCAAATTCTCCTGTGTTAGTTGCTCCAAAGTGTGGAGTTTTGCTCTAAGATCAAGAACGTATTGAATTTCATTCTTACTGTTTGAAGGTTCCTCCTCCCAAGCTTCACGTATAACATCAAGCACGCCATGCGGGCGCCGCCCATACAGCAGCTCGAATGGGGAAAACCCAGTGGAGGCTTGCAGGACCTCTCGTACTGCGAATAACAGGGGATCGAGCCATTTGTCCCAGTTTCTAGCATCCTCGTGCACGAACTTACGAATCATGTTTTTAAGAGTTTTATTAAATCGCTTCACCAGGCCATCTGTTTGTGGATGGTAAACGCTGGTGCGGATTGATTTAATGCCCAATAATTCGTAAAGCTCGCGTAGTGTCCGTGACATAAAAGTTGTGCCCTGATCAGTGAGGATTTCTTTCGGAATCCCCACCCGGGAGATTATTTTGAAGAGTGCCTCCGCAACATTGCGTGATGAGATGTTGCGCAGAGGCATTGCTTCAGGATATCGTGTTGCATAGTTCGTTAGGACCAATACAAAGCGATATCCGCATGCTGACCGTTCTAATGGCCCGACGAGGTCCATTCCAATTATCTCGAAGGGGACCTCGATCAGCGGAAGAGGGCGCACTGGCGCTTTTGGGGTGGCTGGTGGATTCACCAGTTGGCATTCGCAGCATGCCGCACGCCACCTGCGGACATCGCCGCCAATGCCCGGCCAATAAAAAGGAGCTATTAGGCGGTTCAATGTTTTTCTTTCCCCTAGATGACCCGCCATGGGATTATAATGAGCCGCCTGGAACGCCATTTCCTGACGGCTCCACGGTATTAAGAGCTGGGTTGTATCTTCCTTTGTCTGAGCGTCCTGTGTCACTCTATACAACCGCTCGTTTATAATTGTAAAATAAAGATATGAAAGGGCGACATTCAGCTGGAGTTGTTGACCATTAATCACTCTCACTTGGTCAAAGGCGTGCTTGAGGGTTTCGTCTTGCGACTGCTCCAAAGGGAAATCCCCTTCGGGAAATCCCCTGAGGACGGGAGGGGCTGCAGCCTCTTCCCCCCCTCACGTCATCCTGACGTGGAGCAGACAAAGATGGCCCTGGCTCCGCCTCCCCTGCCAGAGCATCGCACATTTCACATCTCATTGCTTTAGTGCAGGACCCATCTACTGATACATTTCTAAATTCAGGCCAGTTAGTCCCCAAAATCAGCGGATGGGTGAGTTTGGAACTAACCGCGGCCTCCACTCTATGTTTTGTTCCCTGAAATTTAATCACAAGGGTCACCACAGGGTAGTTGTGAATATCCCCATGCACACACTTCACCCTCACCATTTTAGCTGTGCCCAAAGCCTCGTGTTGAACCAAGCATTGGTGGATAGTGGTTTGATTACAACCCGTATTCACCAATGCTTGGTGAATACCCCCCTTGACATTTACCGGTATCCGGTACGCTCCGGCCCGTTCGGGGGCAGCCTGCAGTGTCGGGGATCCGGACCACCATTCCCATCTCCATCACAGGGCACTGATCCTGGAAGTGTCCCGGATCCCCGCAACTCCAGGCTCCATGCCCGTAACTGTGTCGGACACTTCCACCTGAGGTGGAGAGTGGCGGGGCACTGTTGCTGCTGTGGGTGATGCAACACCCCGGGCGTGGGGAACTGGCTTCAGTGGCGGGACTCCTTGCCTCTGCGGGGCAGGAACAGGCTCTGGGGAGAGAGCAGAGAGAGAGGGAAGAGGGGAGGCGGAAAAGAACGGGGAAAACACAGAGGGAGGGGAGAGAGAGTGGGAGGGCTCTTCTGATATGCCGCCATATGGTCCTCCGGCAATCAAACAGCCTCCTCCAGCGATGCCGGGCGGTGGCACTGGACCCATTCCGCCATTCCTCACGGTAGCCAATGGATGAGCTGCTCCAATACCACCTGATCAATTATTCCCTCGACGTCGTGTTCCCCTGCCAGCAGCCATCTCCGACAGGCGTCTCGGAGATGTTGGGTGAAGGCAAACGGGCGGCCGGTCGTCTCCAACTTCATTGACCGGAAATGCTTGCGATGCTGCTCTGGACTGCGGCCAGCCCGCTGCAGGATGGTCTTCTTCAGGTCTTCATAAGCCAGGAGGTTTGCCGCCGGCAGTTGTTGTGCTGCGAGCTGGGCTTCCCTGGACAGCAACAGGAGGAGCCTGGCCGCCCACTGAACATGCGGCCAGCTCCATATCTCAGCGGTCCGTTCGAACAAGTCGAGGAAGGCGTCCGGGTCCTCGGCCCCCATCTTCAGAAGTGGGGGCATGG
Source organism: Myxocyprinus asiaticus (assembly GCF_019703515.2). NCBI lineage: Eukaryota > Metazoa > Chordata > Actinopteri > Cypriniformes > Catostomidae > Myxocyprinus > Myxocyprinus asiaticus. The sequence goes on from NC_059353.1 coordinate 11,233,323, forward strand.
GGTTGTGGTTGTCCGGGGAGGCGGCCGGGGCTCTCTCCTGGCTGAGAAGGCTCCGGATTGCATGCCGGTCCTCTGCTTGATGCCCGAAGAATCTCAAAGAACCGGCGTGTGGCAGCGGGGGCATGGTCAAGCATCTTTCTGGAGAGAGAGAAAGCGGTAAGGGCGCTTACATCTGAGCTAAATTTATATCTAACACCTGTCTTTAATTTCAGTGAGCACGGGAGAGCGGCTTAAAAGAACCACACCGCCAGCAGTCGGGGAGAGAGATTGGCGCAAGGAAGGCCACGGTGTTAAATGTTGTTATGTCGATGATGTAATGAAGTGGGACTATTTAAGTAACTATTTGCTTGTTAAACTGTTGAGTGTGTGGAACTGTAAGCGACAAGGTGCACAATTAAACGCCTACCTGAACCAGGAAACCTTGCTTCTCACTGCCTCCTTCCACTGAAAAGTGTTACACGGCGATTTTGATCTTGCCGGAGCTCAAGCAGGGGTTGTTGGTGGGACTGGTGTAAGCCAGCGAGGGATTTGAGGATCTCTGCCAACTGGGAGGATTTCATGGGGTGTACTTCAAGATCCCGGGTTTCGGCACCAGTGTAACAGCTCACAAACAGAAGGGAAGGAGAACACAGGGAAGCAGGTTTTTCCAGGCTCAGGTAGGACTTTTAATCAGCCACTTCAATGCTTTACAACTTCACAAACTTGTCAGCTTCACAGGCCGCTCTCCCCATGCTCACTGGAATTAGAGACTGGTGTTACACATAATCTAGCTCAGGTGCAAGCGCCCTTACCGCTTTCTCTCTCTCTCTCCGGATGGAAGCTTGACCATGCCCCCGCTGCCACACTTATCCAAAAAGGCTGATGGCTGTAATAGCTGCAAAGTGTGGTTCATCCAAGTATTAAAGTAGAGGGATAAATACACTACCTGGCCAAAAAAAGTTGCCATTTGGATTTAAATAAGCAGATACTTAAGAGCCCATGCTTGGATCAGTATAGCAGTGATTAATATGTTTTAGCTGGCAACAATTATTTTAACACTAACTGATGCAGTGTGTAGCTTCTCATTTCTTAAACAACCATTTCGGTAGACTTATCCCATGGTCGTGGAAAAGATGCTACTGTGTTTCAGAAGGGGAAAATTATTTGCCTGCATATAAAACAACAGGAGATTGCTGAAATCACTGGAATTGGATTAAAAACTGTCCAAAGCATTATTAAAACCTGGAAGGATAGTGGTGAACCATCAGCTTCGCGGAAGAAATGTGGTCCAAAAAAAAAATATTGAATGATCGTGATCAGAGATCACAAAAATGTTGGAAGTCACATCGTAATAATTCGACATTAGAACTCACGGTTATGTTTAATAATGAAAGTAAGAGCATTTCCACATGCACAATGTGATGAGAATTTATAGGATTGGGACTAAACAGCTGTGTGACCACAAGAAAGCCACTTGTTAGTGAGGCTAATCTGGAAAAAACTACTTCAGTTTGCTAGGGAGCATAAAGATTGGAATGCAGAGCAATGGAAAAAGGTCATGTGGTCTGAGGAGTCCAGACTGACCCTATTCCAAAGCGATGGGCGCGTCAGGGTAAGAAGGGAAGCGCATGAAGCGATGCACCCGTCATGCATAGTGCCCACTGTACAAGTCTCTGGAGACAGAGTTATGATCTGAGGTTTCTTCAATTGGTCAGGTCTAGGCTCAGCAATGTTATGTGGCAATAAAATGAAGTCAGCTGACTATCTGAATGTACTGAATGACCAGGTTATCCCATCAGTGGAATTTTTCTTCCCTGACAGCACGGGCATATTCCAGGATGACAATGTCAAGATTCACTGGGATTCTTAAACTACTTCAAAGAGTTCTCATCAAAAAAATCCTCCACATGCAGCAATGACAGCTTTGCAGATCCTTGGCGTTCTAGCTGTCAGTTTGTCCCGATACTCAGGTGACATTTCACCCCACGCTTCCTGTAGCACTTGCCATAGATGTGGCTGTCTTGTCGGGCACTTCTCATGCACCTTACAGTCTAGCTGATCCCACAAAAGCTTATTGGGGTTAAGATCCATAACACTCTTTTCCAATTATCTGTTGTCCAATGTCTGTGTTTCTTTGTCCACTGTAACCTTTTCTTTTTGTTTTTCTGTTTCAAAAGTGGCTTTTTATTTGCAATTCTTCCAATAAGGCCTGCACCCCTGAGTCTTCTCTTTACTGTTGTACATGAAACTGGTGTTGAGCGAGTAGAATTCAATGAAGCTGCCAGCTCAGGACATGGGAGGTGTCTATAGTGACATAAATATATATATATACACACACACACACACACACACTGGTGGCCAAAAGTTTGGAATAATGGACAGATTTTGCTGTTTCAGAAGGAAATTGGTACTTTAATTCACCAAAGTGGCATCCAACTGATCACAAAATATAGTCAGGACATTACTGATGTAAAAAACAGCACCATCACTATTTGAAAAAAGTCATTTTTGATCAAATCTAAACAGGCCCCATTTCCAGCAGCCATCACTCCAACACCTTATCCTTGAGGAATCATGCTAAATTGCTGTCAAACACAGTTGAAAGCTATTTGGTTCGTTAAATGAAGCTTAACATTGTCTTTGTTTTTGAGTTGCCACAGTATGCAATAGACTGGCATGTCTTAAGGTCAATTAGGACAAAAATAGCAAAAAAGAAACAGCTTTCTCTGGAAACTCATCAGTCAATCATTGTTTTGAGGAATGAAGACTATACAATGCTTGAAATTGCCAAAAAACTGAAGATTTCATACAAAGGTGTACACTACAGTCTTCAAAGACAAAGGACAACTGGCTCTAACAAGGACAGAAAGAGATGTGGAAGGCCAGATGTACAACTAAACAAGAGGACAAGAACATCAGAGTCTCTAGTTTGAGCAATAGACGCCTCACATGTCCTCAGCTGACAGCTTCACTGAATTCTATCTGGACAAACTGACAGCTAGAATGCCAAGGATCTGCAAAGCTGTCATTGCTGCACATGGAGGATTTTTTGATGAGAACTCTTTGAAGTAGTTTAAGAAGTTCTGAAATTTTTTTTCAAATTCTTAAAGTAATTTTTCACGTTATTAATGTCCTGACTATACATTGTGATCAGTTGAATGCCAGTTGGGTGAATAAAAGTACCAATTTCTTTCCATAAGAGCAAAATCTTTACATTATTCCAAACTTTTGGCTGCCAGTGTGTTTGTGTGTGTGTGTGTGTGTGTGTGTGTGTGTGTGTGTGTATATATATATATATATATATATATATATATATATATATATATATATATATATATAATCATTACATTTTTGTTGTTTATCAATGTTTTTATTAAATTATTATTTTCCATAAATGATTTATCTGCTTTAATGTATAAATATATATAGATATATACATAAATATATATATATACACTATATTGCCAAAAGTATTCGCTCACCCATCCAAATAATTGAATACAGGTGTTCTAATCACTTCCATGGCCACAGGTGTATAAAATGAAGCACCTAGGCATGCAGACTGCTTCTACAAACATTTGTGAAAGAACGGGCCACTCTCAGGAGCTCAGTGAATTCCAGCGTGGTACTGTGATAGGATGCCACCTGTGCAACAAGTCCAGTCGTGAAATTTTCTTGCTACTAAATATTCCACAGTCAACTGTCAGTGGTATTATAACAAAGTGGAAGCGATTGGGAATGACAGCAACTCGGCCACGAAGTGGTAGGCCACGTAAAATGACAGAGCGGGGTCAGCGGATGCTGAGGCGCATAGTGCGCAGAGGTCGCCAACTTTCTGCAGAGTCAATCGCTACAGACCTCCAAAGTTCATGTGGCCTTCAGATTAGCTCAAGAACAGTGCGTAGAGAGCTTCATGGAATGGGTTTCCATGGCCGAGCAGCTGCATCCAAGCCATACATCACCAAGTGCAATGCAAAGCGTTGGATGCAGTGGTGTAAAGCACGCCGCCACTGGACTCTAGAGCAGTGGAGACGCGTTCTCTGGAGTGACGAATCACGCTTCTCCATCTGGCAATCTGATGGACGGGTCTGGGTTTGGTGGTTGCCAGGAGAACGGTACTTGTCTGACTGCATTGTGCCAACTGTGAAGTTTGGTGGAGGGGGATTATGGTGTGGGGTTGTTTTTCAGGAGCTGGGCTTGGCCCCTTAGTTCCAGTGAAAGGAACACTGAATGCTTCAGCATACCAAGAGATTTTGGACAATTCCATGCTCCCAACTTTGTGGGAACAGTTTGGGGATGGCCCCTTCCTGTTCCAACATGACTGCGCACCAGTGCACAAAGCAAGGTCCATAAAGACATGGATGAGCGAGTTTGGTGTGGAAGAACTTGACTGGCCTGCACAGAGTCCTGACCTCAACCCGATAGAGCACCTTTGGGATGAATTAGAGCGAAGACTGCGAGCCAGGCCTTCTCGTCCAACATCAGTGTCTGACCTCACAAATGCGCTTCTGGAAGAATGGTCAAAAATTCCAATAAACACACTCCTAAACCTTGTGGAAAGCCTTCCCAGAAGAGTTGAAGCTGTTATAGCTGCAAAGGGTGGGCCAACGTCATATTAAACCCTATGGATTAAGAATGGGATGTCACTTAAGTTCATATGCATCTAAAGGCAGATGAGCGAATACTTTTGGCAATATAGTGTATATAAAATATATATATATATATATATATATATAATATATATTATACACATGCATTGCTATTGCAGTGATGTAAGCGTAAAAGTAAAATAAGTAAAAGAGATTCACAATGATTTGTGTGTATGGTCACAAGCAGTATGTTGTATTTAATTCCACTGATACAAGGTGGGAATAAATAAAGCTGTTTTACATTGAATTGACCCTACCATGACATGGATGTAAGTGTGCCACTCAATTATCATTGCAGAAATCAATCGATTTGATTAATTGAGAAAATAAATAAATTGTGAAATTTATAAAGCAGTTAAATCATTTATGGAAAATAATAATTTCATAAAAATATTGATAAACAACAAATATTTATTGATATTATGTTTTCATTATCAAATTACAGACTCTATTTATTCACATGATCATAATTGATTTGTACATTTCTCAATTGATTTATTGATTTCTCAAATGATTATTGAGGGGCTTAAATGGGCCCCTATACTACGATATCCACATTACAGCAGAAAGTTTAAGCATATATTTCAGACCAGACAATCCTTTTCCAGCCTTTAATCATCAACTTTTTGTGATCTTGTACCCACTGTGTCATGCTATCTTTAACTGACAGGAGTTAAATAAAAACACATCTTCAAGATTTGAATCATTTAAGATGCCTGTCTACACAACAGTTAGTTGAGTATCTGTGACCTCTCTTTCTGCTTGTTTGAATCAAACCCATCAAGAACAAGAACTGCTGCTCAATGCATATTTTTTTTTTGCTTGGTGTATCCCAAGGGAGGCAATGTCATAAAATCAGCTGTGTCTGAGATGCTGAAGCGACTATCTGACACATATTAATGTACAATCTGTGTCATAAATTATGCATCTTCCACAATCTGCTTCTTATTAAAAGGAATAGTTCAACCAGAAATGTTAATTCTCACATCATTTACTCACCATCATGCCATCTCAAACTTGGATGACTTTTTTCTGCAGAACACAAACAAAGGCATTTTGAAGAATGTATGATGTGTTTTTATACATACAAAACGGCTTAAAGGCAGCATTAAAGTAATATTTACAACATGAGTGCTTTAATCCATGTCTTCTGAAGCAATGTAATCGCTTTGGGTGAGAAGCAAAGCAAAAATTAATTCATGCACGCTTGCATGTTCATATGAGAATTCCGGTTGTATCGCACATGCGGCAGTTCTCGCATGAACATGCAACTATGCATGCACTAAGTGCAAGGACACACGAACAAGATTCTCTCTGAAAGTTTTGGACCCCATTGATTTACATTGTATGTACAAAAATATACATCTTTAAAAAAAATCTAAATCTGTGTACTGCAAAAGAAAGAAAGTCATAAGAGGTCAAGACAACATGAGGGTGAGTAAAAGATGAAAGAATTATCCTTTTAGGGTAAACTTCTCCTTTAACTGCAGTTATATGATCTGATGTTTGTGTTACATAATCTGAGCATGTGTGCCTGTGAAGAGGCCACTGAGTGCATATGAGAGAGAGAGAGAGAGATGCAGATGGTTTAATAGTATTGTTCTGCATTGTGGCCTTGAACGTTTATGTCTACATTTAATCTCAGGTGTTTGCTCTTTGTCTTTCAGTGTGTGTGTGATCAATGTACATGATTTACATCTTGGAGATTTTTGTTTGTAGGGTTTAAGAAGGAGGTTTCTTCATTTTAAAATCCCTGACGGCTACAGATAATGTGATTTAAATGAAAGCATCCTACACAAATCAGTACAGGGCTCAGGCTACTGAATTAAATTTCCCATTGGAAAATAAATGATTCACGTCTGTTCTTAAAGCATTCTCTTTTTGTCAAGAAAAAAAAACATGATGCAGTGAGCCCTGTTTAATTTTTGACCCTGCTGTCTGCTAGGTTATGAGCACTGGAAAGGCCAAGTGTTGACTGCAGAAGAATTGCATGTACTGTACGAGGGGATCAAGCTTAACAATGTGAATCATTACGACTATGTTCTCACGGGTACAGTATTACTTCTGTTTGTTGGTTCATGTTATTTAATTACTGTCAGTCACAAAACAAGCATAGTTTGAAACGAAGATTTTTAGAAGAATATTTCAGCTCTGTTGGTCCATACAATACAAGTGAATGGGTACCAAATATTTAAAGCTCCAAAATGCACATAAAGGCATCATAAAAGTAACCCACATGACTCCAGTGGTTAAATCCATAACTTCAGAAGCAATATGAGAAGTGTGAGTAAGAAACCAAAATTTAAGTCCTTTTTAAAATATAAATCTCCACTTTCACTTTCACATTCTTCTTTTATTTTTGGTAATTTGCATTCTTTGTGCATATTGCCACCTACTGGGCAGGGAGGAGATTGTATGAGGTGAGAATTTTGCAGTTCTCACCCCTGCAAAATTCTCACCCCCTAAATTCTCCTCCCTGCCCAGTAGGTGGCGATATGCACAACGAATTGTGGAAGTGTAGATTTTTAGTTAAAAAAATTTTTAAAAAAATTAAATATTAATTTGTTTCTCACCCACACCTATTATATCGCTTAAGACAGAATAAAACACTGGAGTCATATGGAATACTTTTATGCTGCCTTTATGAGCTTTTTGGGCCTTCAACATTTTGGCCACTATTCATTTGCATTGTATGGATCTACAGAGCTGAAATAGTCTTCTAAAAATGTTGGTTTCTGTTCTGCAGAAAGTCATACACATCTGAGATGTCATGAGGGTGAATAAATGATGAGAGAATTATCATTTTGGGGTGAATTATCCCTTTAAAGGTGCTGTATGCAGTATTGGGGAAGATACTTTGAAACTGTAGCTTCCCTAGCTGCACGCTACTCATAACTTAAAGTAGTTAAACTACAGTGAAGCTAGAAAAACACTATTTAATGTAATTGAGCCGAAATATAGTAATAAACAGCAGTGATTTAGTAAATTATGAAATAATTAGGATTTCCAAATTGGCAGTCCAATGTTTTTGACCACTACTCGTGGGAAAAAGTTGCTCATTACTGGAAATTATTTTCTGGACTAAATTACACCAACTCGCTGTTCCCACATCTATCTGTCAGTGGATTACCAGAAGTTCAACCTGCCACAGGCGCTTCTGATATAGTTATACTCAGCAGTCATTGAGTCTGTCCTCTGCACTTCAATAACTGTCTGGTTTGGTTCAGCTACGAAATCAGACAGCAGAAGACTACAAAGGACAGTTCGGACTGCTGAGAGGATTATTGGTTGCCCCCTGCCCCCACTTCAAGAACTATACACTTCCAGAGTGAGGAAAAAGTCTGGAAAAATCACTCTGGACCCCATTCACCCATCCCACTACCCTTTTGAACTGTTGCCTTCTGGCCGACGCTTCAGAGCTCTGAGAACCAGAACCGTCAGGCACAAGAACAGTTTTTTTCCCCCAGGCTATCCATCTCATGAACAGTTAAAACTGCCCCATTGAGCAATAATTAATTTGCAATACACAGTTTAGTCTTTTTATATTATCCAACACATCCAACATCTGCCATTACATTCCCTTGCATTGTATATAACCGATTTGTATTTAGATTTGCACTACGTATGTGTATGTATGTGTGTGTATATGTATATATATACACACTACCGGTCAAAAGTTTTGAAACACTTGACTGAAATGTTTCTCATGATCTTAAAAATCTTTTGATCTGAAGGCATATGCTTAAATGTTTGAAATTAGTTTTGTAGACAAAAATATAATTGTGCCAACATATTTATTTCATTACAAAACTCAAATTTAATAATAATAAAAAAAAAAAAAGTTTTTGAAATTGATAACTTGGACCAAATAATAAAGAAAAGCAGTCAATAAGTGCCCAACATAGATGGGAACTCCTTCAATACTGTTTAAAAAGCATCCCAGGGTGATACCTCAAGAAGTTGTTTGAGAAAATGTCAAGAGTACATGTCTGCAAATTCTAGGCAAAGGGTGACTACTTTGAAGATGCTAAAATATAACACAGTTTTGATTTATTTTGGATTTTGTTTAGTCACAACATAATTCCCATAGTTCCATTTATGTTATTCCATAGTTTTAATAACTTTACTATTATTCTAAAATGTGAAGAAAAAAAAGTTATATAGATAAAGATATAATAAAGAATAAGTGTTTCAAAACTTTTTGACCGGTAGAGTATATATATATATATATATATATGTGTGTGTGTGTGTGTGTGTATGTATATGTATGTATACAGTTGTGCTCAAAAGTTCGCATACCCTTGGAGAATTGGTAATGTATGTACTATTTTTAAAGAAAACATGAGTGAGCAGGCAAAACACATTTATTTTATTTCTTATGGGATTCATATTCAACTGTAGGTTATAACAGAATGGCACAATCATAAAACAAAACATGGCAACAAAGAAAAAAATAAAATGACCCCTGTTCAAAAGTCTGCATACCCTTAGTTCTTAATACTGTGTATTGCCCCCTTTAGCATCAATGACAGCGTGCAGTCTTTTGTAATAGTTGTCTATGAGGCCCCAAATTCTTGCAGGTGGTATAGCTGCCCATTCGTCTTGGCAAAATGCCTCCAGGTCATGCAAAGTCTTTGGTCGTCTTGCATGAACCGCATGTTTGAGATCTCCCCAGAGTGGCTCGATGATATTAAGATCAGGAGACTGTGATGGCCACTCCAGAACCTTCACCTTTTTCTGCTGTAATCAATGGAGGGTCAACTTGGCCTTGTGCTTAGGGTCATTGTCGTGCTGGAATGTCCAAGAGCGTCCCATGCGCAGCTTTCATGCAGAAGAATGCAAATTGTCTGCCAGTATTTTCTGATAACATGCTGCATTCATCTTGCCATCAATTTTCACAAGATTCCCCGTGCCTTTAGAGCTCACACACCTCCAAAACATTAGTGAGCCACCACCATGCTTCACTATAGGCCTTGTTGACCCCTCTCCAAACATAGCGCTTATGGTTGTGACCATAAAGCTCTATTTGGTCTCATCACTCCAAATTACAGTGTGCTAGAAGCTGTGAGGCGTGTCAAGGTGTTGTCGGGCATATTGTAACCAGGCTTTTTTGTGGCATTGGTGCAGTAAAGGCTTCTTTCTGGCAACTCGACCATGCAGCTCATTTTTGTTCAAGTATCATTGTATTGTGCTCCTTGAAACAGAGCAGTCTTTTTCCAGAGCAGCCTGTATTTCTCCTGAGGTTACCTGTGGGTTTTTCTTTGTATCCTGAACAATTCTTCTGGCAGTTGTGGCTGAAATCTTTCTTGGTCTACCTGACCTTGGCTTGGTATCAAGAGATCCCTGAATTTTCCACTTCTTAATAAATGATTGAACAGTACTGACTGGAATTTTCAAGGCTTTGGATATCTTTTTATATCCTTTTCCATCTTTATAAAGTTCCATTACTTTGTTACGCAGGTCTTTTGACAGTTCTTTTCTGCTCCCCATGGCTCAGTATCTAGCCTGCTCAATGCATCCACGTGAGAGCTAGCAAACTCATTGACTATTTATACACAGACACTAATTGTAATTTTAAAAGCCACAGGTGTGGGAAATTAACCTTTAATTGCTATTTAAACCTGTGTGTGTCACCTTGTGTGTCTGTAACAAGGCTAAACATTCAAGTGTATATAAACGTTTTATCAGGGCCATTTGGGTGATTTCTGTTATCATTATGATTTAAAAAGGAGCCAAACAGCTATGTGATAATAAATGGCTTCATATGATCACTATACTTAAATAAAAGACAATTTTTTTTTTTTGCATGAATGGTCATATTTTCAAAAACAATGCCAAAATTTCACAATTTCTGCCAGGGTATGCAAACTTTTGAGCACAACTGTGTGTGTGTATATATATATATATATATATATATATATATATATATATATATATATATATATATATATATATATATATATATATATATACACACACACACACACACACACACACATATATATATATAGTGATCATTTTCCACCCTGTCTCTGGCCCTCTGTCTGAAACGCTCGGTTTTGTCCTAAGCACCTCAACGTAAATGCCCACTGTTATGATTGGCTAACATTGTGCACCCCCTCAAATACAGGCATATTTAAAACTCAGTGGAAGAGAAGGAACATGGTCCACCTCACTATAAAACTACATTTCAGGGTTTACACAACGCACATCCAACACATTGCATTTGAATATATTAAACTGTTCATCTCAAGCACAACTGTTAACACTTAGCACCATAAACTATCAAACAGTCATAACATTTGAAATATTCATGAATGAAACGGTTTACTTACTGTTTTTGACAGCCCCATCCTTCAATAGCAGTTCTTTTGCAAAGCTTGAATTGTATTATGACTGGTTCACAACCAATCCACGCTGAGATGAGCCAAAAAAACATACAATCCATGCTGATATGAGCCGTAAAAAATGCATATACACAGTCCAAAGCGCAGTGAATAGATGCACACACATCCAGTATCATCCTGCACTGAAATGCACATCATCAGAAACGCATTAAGATGGGCAAAGACGTCCATCTAGTGCATGTTTGCATACACCAACAATTAAAAATAGTGCAGATGAGGTCTATTATGCGTTTGTGCTAAAAAAAAAAAAAGCAAGAAGTAGAGCAGCTGAATGAAACTGAATGGGGTCTGCTTTTCAGAGTAACTTGACACAGCGTCTTTTAAAAGCAGAGCCAGATACATGACAGTGGTCAAAGATGTCTGTTTAGTGCATGCTTATGTTAAAAATTATTCAAAAATGTCCAGATGTGTCCCCTTTGGTGTTTAGGAATAGTGAGGCCACACTTGGCCTGTTGTCTTGCTCTCTCTATCTGTTTCTGAACTGAAGCAACAGTGGGCGGGGCCAAGGGTGCGATAATGTAGAGGTGGTCATGAATTAATGGGCCCCCAAATGACGTAGGGTAGTCGAGGAAGTAGAGAACGATGCGTTTTTGCAGCTTGGTTTCAATAAATGCTTTTATTGCATTGGGGATTAAGTTTTCAGTTCTGAAATTTACAGTATGTTTTTATAGTAGAAAAGACCTCTTATATGTCAAAATATCTAGGAAAGTTTGATTCTTCATGACATGACCCCTTTAAATGTAATACTATTATTCACAATTTGTTTAAGGAAAAAAATTACTAGATATGTTTTCTTACCTTCTTTTTTCAGGGTACACTAGGGATGATACATTTTTGCACATGGTGGTGGACATTGTACAGGAGCTGAAGAGGGCAAACCCGAACCTGGTGTATGGTGTGTCACTAATAAACCTGTAGCTAGAGACTCAATGTGTCCTTATATAGCTTACTCTGTAGGAATGCATGAACCACTGGTGATTTTACTGGTAAATTGTAAGTTAGTCATATGATTGGAAGGGGTAGTTGTTTTGCTTTTGGCTTGACTGGGGAGGGGGTGTGCAGATGGAATTATGATCCAAAACATCTTAATAATGATCCGAAACATTTCATGAAGCCAGTAAGACTACACTATTTATTGTGCAGATTTTTGTTTCTCTTGTAGTGTGCGATCCTGTACTGGGAGATAATGGGGCTATGGTGAGCATGTCTATGTTGTTCCCTTTTTGCCAAATGATTAAAAATCTCCTTAAAATAATTGACAAGTTATTAATTTTACTAATAATTTCATTGCCATAAATGTAATTCATGAATCACTTAAATGTGGTGAATAATGTGGAGTTAAGAGTAGTTTTGAAAAAGCTGATCACTTTGTCATGGTCTCCTTTATTTCTAGTATGTTCCTGAGAATTTGCTACCCATCTACAGGGACAAAGTAGTGCCAGCTGCTGATATAATCACTCCCAACCAGTTTGAAGCAGAGTGAGTGCCTTGTTATGGATTTAATATGGTTTTAAGTTTGGACACACCTACTCATTCTTTATTATTATAATTTTCCACATTTTAGAATAATAGTAAAGTCATTAAAAATTATGAAATAACATAAATGGAAGTAAAGCGATTATGTACTCACACAAATGTTGAGCAAATCCAAACAATTCCCTTCACTCGCCAGTCCAATTCATTCATTTAAAGAAAGTTAGATATACATTTTAGTTTTGTGAAGAAATTCAGGTCCCAATTTATATTTGCATACTACAACACTAATTTCAAGCATTCAGATACAAGCTTTTAGATTAAAAAGTTTTAATTGTAGGATCAACTAATTATCTTACTGGGATGAAAACTGTTTTTGCATGTTTTGCATCTATTTCAAGCATGCAGCTCAGCCCAAAAAACAGCTGTCTGGGTGAGACTCACAATGCTGATGGCTGCGAATATTTCAGTTTCTTTTTTTACTCTCACAGATTGCTCACTGGTAGAACCATCTGTACAGAAAAAGATGCAATTGACGTAAGTTTTCACCATCTGTTTCCTTCACAACTGCATATATTCACAGGTGTCAGGATGTAACGTTAAGGATTTTTTTCTGTTAGTGCGGTTGGGCCAGTAAAATTATACATCTTTCACAATTCATTGTTGTTTGTACATGTGCCAGGAATAGTATTTGTATTCTTCATTAAATGTTAAGTTATTCTTTACAATAAACAATGGCATACAATGCAAAACATTATTGATTCATTTTAAATTTTCAGCCCATTCTTACTGATGCCTCCAGAACTTTCACAGATAGCTGTGAAAAACATCTCTAAATGTAATAACAGTGTCACAAATAAATATAAAAGATGGTGACTTTTATAACATTGGAAAGTTTTATCACAATTGATGCATTGTTATTTAATATACAAGTCCAAAACTAGGCACGGGTTCATATGTCAAATCTTAATTAACTGACAGACAATAGCTTTGTATGCTTTTGGGTGTTAAGCGCAGCATTTGGGTTGCACAAAGCTCCAGTCACACAGCTCATATCATGTGGGGCTCTCGCATTACATGACGTGTCTGACATAGTTGTCCAGTAGAGTTTTGTATACACAGCATGAGTTTACCAAAAATACATTTGGCCGGTTATATATGTTCCTGGCCTATGTAAAGTCCTGGTTACTTGCGTAACCTCCGTTCCCTGATGGAGGGAACGAAACGTTGTGTCGATGTAGTGACACTAGGGGTCACTCTTGGGAGCCTGAGACACCTCTGGTCTTTGATAAAAGGCCAATGAAAAAATTGCCAAGCTGGTATGCAACCACTCATTCAGGTTTTATGCTGAGGAGCCGAGACAAGGTCCTGGCCATTTCACGGGTAGTTCAGCATTGTGGCAGGAGGGACACAACGTCTTGTTCCCTCCGTCAGGGGATGGAGGTTACGCAAGTAACCAGGACATTCCCTATCTGTCACTCACTCTACATTGTGTTGATGTAGTGACACTAGGGGTCCCTATACAAAATGCCACAACTGGCTGAACTGTGTTACGTGAACTGGCGATGTGTAACGGGCAGACCATTGTGTGCCTCGTAGCCAGCGCACCAGGCCGACACGTAACCTCCCCCAACACTGTTATGAGTGTCGAACGGCCCTCTGGGGACAGTCGACTACCCAAAAGATAGAGACGGGCTAGCCCAGTCGTGGCCTCTTATCCCCTTTTTTTTCCCCCACTCCCCCCAAAAAAGGGGGATTAACCGACTGGGCCGACCAGGTCTAGTCGGGGGGTGTCCCTCCCAAGGGAGGACACCGCAGAGACCACACCCCGCCCAGAGAGGGGAGGGGGGGGTAGGTATTTAAGTGGAAATACATCACATGGTCTTGCTGAGCTATATCAGAAGTATGCCATGTGGAGAAGTCCCATGGTAGGTCCTACCCTATGGGGGAGGAGTTACTACAAGCATTATGACTGGGGCAGAGGGGAAGACGCAGTTTGCCAACAGGGAAACGAATTAGCGGAAGATATATGTTGCATGGGATTACCTACGGGGAACCGCCACATGTGGAGCACCTACCCCAGTACAGGGCTTTAGTTTGCACGTGTACTGGGCCGGCAGCGAGTCTCTCCGCAAACTCATCTGCCACAGGACTCGGAGGAAATCAACAAGGGAACACGGTTTGTGAACACTACTGGGAGTTAACGGCGCACATCTTCAGCACAGGGGAGGTGAAAGGCACTATGCGCAAGCGATACACCTGGCCGGCTGTCCCGGACTTACCTGCCACTACACGGGACGAAACCGGTTCCACCCGGAGGTTGTAGAACCTCGCAAAGGTATTGGGTGTTGTCCAGCCCGCTTCTCTGCAAATGTCTGTTAGAGAGGCACCCCAAAACAAAGCCCAGGAGGCCGCTACACCCCTGGTAGAATGGGCTCTTAGCCCAACCGGGGGCAGCACGTCCTGGGCATGATATGCCATAGTTATGGCGTCAATGAGCCAGTGGGCGATCCTCTGCTTGGAGACAGCGCTTCCTTTCCGCTGTCCACCAAAGCAGACAAAGAGCTGCTCAGAGACTCTAAAGCTCTTGAGTGTGATCCAAATAGATGCGTAAAGCACACACCGGACATATCAACGTTAGGGCTGGGTCTGCCTCCTCCTGGGGCAGCGCTTGCAGGTTCACCACCTGGTCCCTAAAAGGGGTCGTGGGAACCTTGGACACATAGCCCGGTCGGGGTCTCAGGATCACGTGAGAGTAGCCCGGACTGAACTGCAGGCACGTTTCGCTGACAGAGAACGCTTGTGGTCTCCTACCCTCTTGATGGAAGTGAGCGCAGTCAGGAGGGCAGTCTTCAAGGAGATTGCCTTAAGCTCAGCTGACTGCAAAGGCTCAAAGGTGGCTCTCTGTAGACCCTGAAGAACTACAGAGAGGTCCCATGAGGGAACGAGGGATGCAGCCTCCTGGTGCCTCTCAGGAACCTGATGATCAGGTCGTGGTTCCCTAAGGACTTACCGTCCACTGTGTCGTGGTGTGCCGCTATAGCAGCTACATACACCTTCAAGGTGGAAGGGGACAGCCGTCCTTCCAACCTCTTTTGCAGGAAGGAAAGCACCGATCCGACTGCACATATCTGGGGGTCTTCCCGTTGGGATATACACCACTTAGCGAACAGACGCACACTTAAAGGCATACAGGCGCCTCGTAGAGGGGGCCCTAGCCTGAGTGATCGTGTCTACCACCGCGGGTGGTAGACTGCTTAGGTCTTCCGTGTCCCATCCAGGGGCCAGATATGGAGGTGCCAGATGGTGCCCCGTCCCTGAGAAAGAAGGTCCTTCCTCAGGGGAATTCGCCGGGGGGGGCTGTCACGAGGAGCGTGAGGTCCGAGAACCATGTCTGGGTGGGCCAGTAGGGTGCTACCAGGATGACAGGGTCTGTGCAAGTAGGCTCACTGGGGGAAACTCATATTTGCGCAGTCCAGGGGGCCAGCTGTGTGCCAGCGCATCTATACCGAGAGGTGCCTCGGTAAGGGCGTACCAGAGCGGGCAGTGGGAGGATTCATGGGAGGCGAACAGGTCTACCTGTGCCTGTCCGAATCGACTCCAGATCAGCTGGACCACCTGAGGGTGGAGTCTTCACTCTCCCCTGAGGGTAACCTACCGTGACAGCGCGTCCGCTGCAGTGTTGAGGTTGCCCAGGATGTGACAGGCTCGCAGCGACTTGAGGTGCTGCTGACTCCTGAGGAGGAGACGGCGGGCGAGTTGTGACATACAACGGGAGCACAGACTGCCTTAATGGTTGACATATGCTACCGTTGCCGTGTTGTCTGTCCGAACTAAAACATGCTTGCCCTGGATCAATGGCCAGAACCTCCGCAGGGTGAGCAGAATTGCCAGCAACTCGAGGCAGTTTATATGCCAATGCAGCCGCAGGCCCGTCCATAAGCCGGCGGCTGCTTGCCCATTGCAAACAGCTCCCCAGCCCATCTTGGAGGCATCTGTCGTGACCACGACGTGCCTGGAGACCTGCTCTGGGGGAACGCCTGCCTGTAGAAACACGAGGTCGGTCCAAGGGCTGAAGAGGCGGTGACAGATCGGCGTGATGACCACGCGATGTGTCCTGCGGCACCATGCCCATCTCGGGACTCGAGTCTGAAGCCAGTGCTGAAAAAGATCATATGCTTCAACCCGAGCGGAGTGGCCACTGCTGAGGATGCCATTTGCCCCAGGAGCCTCTGAAAGAGTTTCAGTGGAACCGCTGTTTTCTGTTTGAACGCCTTCAAAGAGGTCAACACCGACTGTGCATGCTTGTTCGTGAGGCGCGCCGTCTTTGAGACTGAGTCCAACTCCAAACTGAGAAAAGAGATGCTCTGAACTGGGAGGAGCTTGCTCTTTTCCCAGTTGACCCGAAGCCCTAGTCGGTTGAGGTGCAAGAGCACCAGGTCCCTGTGTGCACACAACATATCCCGAGAGTGAGATAGGATTAGCCAATCGTCGAGATAGTTGAGAATGCGAATGCCTACTTCCCTTAATGGGGCAAGAGCTGCCTCTGTGACCTTCGTGAAGACGCGTGGGGATAAGGACAGACCGAAAGGGAGGACCTTGTACTGATACGCCCGACCCTCGTATGCAAACCGCAGGCAGGGTCTGTGTCGAGGTAGAATCGAGACATGGAAGTACGTGTCCTTCGGGTCTACCACCGCAACCAATCTTGAAGCCGGAAACTCGCTAGAATGCGTCTTTGCGTCAGCATCTTGAACGGGAGTCTGTGTAAGCCCGGTTCAGTACTTGCAGTTCCAAGATTGGCCGCAACCCACCGCCTTTTTTCGGTACAAAGGGACAGGCTCTATCATATCCTTCTGTAGAAGGGTGGCGATCTCCGTGTGTAAGGTAGCAGCATTCTCGCCCTTCACCAAGGTGAAGTGGATGCCGCTGAACCTGGACGGATGCCTGAATCTCGTCGGACGTACCGGCAGGTGGGGCCTCGCGGCTGGGTGGAGCCTGAGGTGCAACACCGTGTCGTGGCCATATCGAAGTACTTACCTGGCTCCTTGTGACCACCCCCGGAACAGCCTGGGACGGGGGAGGAAGAGGCCTGTCCTCGTGACCCGTGGAGACTGTCACATCGGGGGCGGATTTGTGCCACAGCTGGGCGCTCAGGAGTGGGGAGACTGCTGCTGGAGTGCCAAACCTGCCCAAAAATGAAGTGGTGGACGGTGGTCATGATGACGGCCATGCACACCGGATATGTGACCCAGGGAACAAGGAAACCGCTCTTGCTGAACTCTTGGCTACCGCAGCCACTTGGGCATGCAGCACAATTAAATGCAAAGGTAACAAAAGATTCTCCTCCCGGCCCTCCACCGGTGGATGGAGTGGTCTGCTTACCAGCTCCAGAGCAGCGGGTTTCGTCGTCCCTGGGTCGCCCATCTCAGGGGCGCTTCGAAGCCTTTTGTGGGTTTTAGTGGCCGCGAGACGGCTGGCGTCTGCTTCCTGTGGTGGGCTCCACGCCAGGGCCGGGCCTCAGGAGCGGGCTGCGGTGGAGCCGGTGCAGTCACCGCAGGGGGATGCCCTTGGCGACGAGCAGACAGGGCGCGGGATCTTGAGCCGTGCCGGGGATGTGCCAGATAACCTCCATCTGCTGCTTCACCGCTGAGAACTGCTGGGCAAAGTCCTTGACGGTGTTGCCGGACTGGCCAACTTGGGAAATGGGGGCAGCAAGGAACCATGCCTTTTTGGCCTCTCCCATCTCGACCAGGTTGAGCCAAAGGTGGCGCTCCTGGACCACCAAGGTGGACATCGCCTGCCCGAGAGACCGCGCCATGACGTTCGTCGCCTGGAGAGCCGCGCCCGACTGGACGAGCCCGCTCTCCGATACTGCGCTCGAGAGCTCAACCTTCCTGGGCCAGAGGACTCATCTGGAAGCCCGATAGGGGCAGACGAGTGTGCTGGGGAATGGGAGGTCTGTGGGGGGGATACCCGGTGGAGGTGGTCCCATTGGGGTCCCCAAATCGCCCCCAGTGCTAGCCGCGCTGGCCTCATACCCGTGGGTAGAAGGATCGAGGCGGGGAGCCTCTGGGGTGGCTTGCTTTCTTACGAAGGTAAGCCGTGAATGCATCGCTGCCATGGACATGTTCTCGCAATGAGTACATGACCATCCACGAACACTGTCTCCGCGTGAGCAGCGCCCAGACACGAAAGACACTGATCGTGGCCGTCAGAGGGCGAGAGATAACGAGCGCAACCAGGAATAACACACAAACGGAAGGCATCTTTAAAAAGACGCGTCTTTAAAAAGACATTCCGTGTGTGCCGCTCTTTTAGATAAATATACTGTTTTCGAGAAATATACTCTTATTTCTGCTGAAGCGCCCAGGGGCATTTTCTGCAGTGCACCAGTGCAGGGGGGGAGAAGCCGCTGAAATGCGCCGTCAGATCCAGCAGAGGTGAATGAACAATCGTGGGAATTCAGCTCAGTGAGCATGACCGTTCGGCTCCGAAGAGAAAATCTGAATGAGTGGTTGCATACCAACTCCTTTTATACACGTATGTCCGGGGGAGTGGTATGCAAATACCACTCGGCAATTTTCATTGGCCTTTTATCAAAGACCAGAGGTGTCTCGGGCTCCCAAGAGTGACCCCTAGTGTCACTACATCGACACAACGTCGAGTGAGTGACAGATAGGGAACCCTGTATGTAAAACTGCAGAGCATTTCAGAATGAACAATCAAACAACTGGTTGTGTTTCAGGTGATGAACTTGTTGCATTCAAAGGGTCCAGACACAGTGGTCATCACTAGCTCGGATCTGCCCTCTCCTGTGGGTGATCAATACTTGGTTGCCCTGGGGAGCCAGAAAAGAGGTAGATATTGTCTTATACTCATTTAAACTCCCACCAAACAATAAAGAGGCTAGTGCAAACAAACTCATAACCCTTGCTATGCCTTCCCTCATTTCCTCTTCCTTCATTTTCTGCACAGAATAAACGGCAAAGGTACTGTCAAAATGTATTTCTCTTTGTGCCGTTAGGCAAAGACGGACACAGACAAGTTGTGTATTATTTTTTAAAGACAACATGAAATTGTTTGAGTGGCGTTTTCTCCTGTATTGACATATTCCGTATTTAAACAGGCAGGACATATTAAAGGGCTTGTCCCTTTTTTATATATATATCCAATAGACTTAAGTTATGTTGCAGTCATATACCATGATTTGCTAGTTTTCTGCAGATGGTATTAGAGGGAGGGACATTCTCATTCTAGAGAGCATTTGATCAGGCAAAATTTTGTGTAGTGCAAGATGACTCATCAGTAGTTTTGGTCTGTTTTTCTGGATGAGAAAGACTGCACATTTTGTATATTGGCTTGAGGTTAATTTTGACATCTTTTATAGGCTTATTGGCATATAGATGGCTTCAAAACTAATAGACATAGACTGAAAGCCACAAAACTCCAATGTTGATTATATTTATCTCAGAGCTGCAGGTCTGGCAGTTTATCTGTGTTTACAAAACTGTTAATACTAACTTCTGATTGGATGAGCCATGCTTGAGGCCGTTGTGAAATGCAAATAAACGCACGATTAAAGGTACACTGTATATTAATGTGCCAAGTTGCTACGGTACTTGGCAAATGTAAACAGCCTACAGCTAAAGTTACAGTACAAACAATGATAACCAGTGTTTGTCATACTATGTGCTGCCTTTATCTCTCCTGCTGCATATTGAATGGACTCTTACTTTATTAGAAGACATTATAATCAATATATTTAAATAAACATCAAATTAGTCAATATTATAATACATTTTATGTCACTGGATTACATGTGGTGAAATTGACATTTGTGTACATGTATGTATGTGCTCGTATATAGTATGTGGGTGTTTCTTCAACTTTGGGCACTTTCATGTCTCAGGAATTGATTTATATACTGTATATATATATATATATATATATATAAAAGATTTCAGCTTGTTTTATTTTTGTTATATGAAGGTTTCATTAAAAATAAATTGGAAACTTTTTACAAGGCCATCATCTTTTATTTTTTGTACTTTTCAAATGTAAAATACAAGTTATTACATGTTTAAAACTGAATAAAGAGTGAAATAATCAAACCATTTCAAAATTAAATGTGTGGCAGTTAAAACTGTCCCACAGTTGTTGTGTCTTTTCTACCACAACAAACGATTTTAGCTCTAAAAAGTTTTTTTCTTCAAAAGTTAGTGTTAACCAGGTCAAAAAAAAGTTTCAGTGAACAGCATGCTTGAGATAAAATATAAGACAAGTGATGTTCGAAGAAAACTGAAATCAAGTAAATATCAATCAAAATATCAAAAATAGCAGAATATTTTTATTGGGTGTCATTTCCAATCAAGCTGTAATTTTTTAAAATTACACAAAGTGTGAAAATATTGTGTGTACTTGGGATGCATAAGATCTTAGCTATGAAATTAGCCTTAGCAAAGAAGCCATTTTTAATGTCATTTCCATCAGTGTAATTTTCACCAAAGATTTCAATTAAACACAATACAGAATTTTCATAACTTTCGGAAAAAATGAAAAATTACATAAATCTCCTGTGATGCATGTACATATTGTACACTGTTGGAAATTTTTAGTAGACAAATAAAATAAATATATGTTTAAAAAAAAAAAAAAAAGTCCACAGTGCTAAAAAGTGCCTGAAGTTAAAGAAACATCCTGGTTACTTGCGTAACCTCCGTTCCCAGATGGAGGGAACGAGACGTTGTGTCGATGTAGTGACACTAGGGGTCACTCTTGGGAGCCCGAGACACCTCTGGTCTTTGATAAAAGGCCAATGAAATTTGGCGAGTGGTATTTGCATGCCACTCCCCCGGACATACGGGTATAAAAGGAGCTGGTATGCAACCACTCATTCAGGTTTTATGCTGAGGAGCCAAGACAAGGTCCGGTCATTTCAGTGGGTAGTTCAGCGCTGTGGCAGGAGGGACACAACGTCTTGTTCCCTCCATCAGGGAACAGAGGTTACGCAAGTAACCAGGACGTTCCATATCTGTCACTCACTCGATGTTGTGTCAATGTAGTGACACTAGGGGTCCCTATACAAAATGCCACAATTGGCTGAACTGTGTTACATGAACTGGTGGTGTGTGATGGGCAGACCACTGTGTGCCTCGTAGCCAGCGCACCAGGACGACACGTAACCTCCCCCAACTTAGTTAAGAGTGTCGAACGGCCCTTTGGGGACAAGTCGACTACCCAGAAGATAGAGACAGGCTAACCCAGTCATGGCCTCTTTTCCCCTTCTTTTTTTCCACTCCCTAAAAAAGGGGGATTATACGACTGGGCCGCCAGGTCTAGTCAGGGGGTGTCCCTCCCAAGGGGAGGACACCGCAGAGACCACACCTCGCCCAAAGAGGGGGGGATATTTAAGTGGAAATAGCAAAGCCAGTAATAATACCATGTGGAGAGTCTCATGGTAGATCCTACCCAACGGGTGAGGAGTTACTACAAACATGGAGACTGTGGCAGAGGGAGCTCTGCCCAAGGAAGTTGCAGTTTGCCAACATGGAAACAAATTAGCGGAAGAGATACATCGCATGGGGTTGCCTTGGCGGTTGACATATGCTGCCGGTGCTGTGTTGTCTGTCCGAACTAATACATGCTTGCCCTGAATCAACGGGCAGAACCTCCGCAGGGCGAGCAGAATTGCCAACAACTCAAGGCAGTTGATGTGCCAATGCAGTCACGGGCCCGTCCATAAGCCGGTGGCTGTGTGCCCATTGCAAACAGTGCCCCAGCCAGTTTTGGAGGCATCTGTCATGACCACGACGTGCCTGGAGACCTGCTCTAGGGGAACACCTGCCTGTAGAAACGAGAGGTCGGTCTAAGGGCTGAAAGACGGTGACAGACTGGCATGATGACCATGCGATGTGTCCCGCGGTGCCATGCCCATCTCGGGACTCGAGTCTGGAGCCAGTGCTGAAGTGGTCTCGTATGCATCAACCCGAGCGGGGTGGCCACCCCTGAGGATGCCATATGCCCCAGGAGCCTCTGAAAGAGTTACAGTGGAACCGCTATTTTCTGTTTGAATGCCTTCAAACAGGCCAGCACCGTGCTCGTCCATGAGGCATGCTGTCAAAGAGACTGAGTCCAACTCCAAACCGAGGAAAGAGACGCTCTGAACCGGGAGGAGCTTGCTCTTTTCCCAGTTGACCCGAAGCCCTAATCGGCTGAGGTGTGAGAGCACAAAGTCCCTGTGTGCACGCAACATGTCCCGAGAGTGAGCTAGGATTAGCCAGTCGTCGAGATAGTTGAGAATGCGAATGCCCACTTCCCTTAACGGGGCAAGGGCTGCCTCTGTGACCTTCATGAAGACGCGAGGGGACAAGGACAGGCCGAAAGGGAGGACCTTGTACTGATACGCCTGACCCTCGAATGCAAATCGCATGAAGGGTCTGTGTGGAGGTAGAATCGAGACGTGGAAGTACGCATCCTTCAGGTCTACCGCCACGAACCAATCTTGATGCCGGACACTCGCCAGAATGCATTTTCGCGTCAGCATCTTGAACGGGAGTCTGTGTAAAGTCCGGTTCAATACTCGCATGTCCAAGATTGGCCACAACCCACCACCTTTTTTGGTACGATGAAGTAGGGGCTGTAAAACCCCTTCTTCATCTCGGCCGGAGGGACAGGTTCTATTGCACCCTTCCGTAGAGGGTGGCGATCTCCGTGCGCATTGTCCTTCACCAAGGTGAAGTGGATACCGCTGAACCTGGGCGGACGCCTGGCGAACTAAATTGCGTAGCCGAGTCGGACGGTCTGGACCAGCCATCGCGGTGGATTGGAAAGCGCAAGCCACGCATCCAAGCTCCGCGCGAGGGGGACCAAAGGGACAATCTCGTCAGACGTACCGGCGGGTGGGGCTTCGCGGCGGGGCGGAGCTTGAGGTTC
The DNA here is from genome assembly GCF_019703515.2 of Myxocyprinus asiaticus. Lineage (NCBI taxonomy): Eukaryota > Metazoa > Chordata > Actinopteri > Cypriniformes > Catostomidae > Myxocyprinus > Myxocyprinus asiaticus. The sequence goes on from NC_059353.1 coordinate 11,256,766, forward strand.
CACACCATGTCGTGGCCGTGCTGAGTTCAGGGGCATCGAAGTACTTACCTGGCTCCTTGTGACCACCTCCGGAACAGCCTGGGACAGAGGAGGAAGAGGCCTGTCCTCGTGACCTGTGGAGACTGTCACATCAACAGGATTTGTGCCACAGCTGGGTGCTCAGGGGCGGGATAACCGCCGCTGGAGCGCCAAACCTGCCAAATAAAGTGGTGGACGGTGGTCGTGATGACGGCTGTGCACACCGGATACGTGACCCAGGGAACAAGGAAACCACTCTTGCTGAACTTTTGGGTACTGCAGCCACTTGGGCATGCAGCGCAATTAAATGCAAAGGTAACAAAAAGATTCTCCTCCCGGCCCTCGACTGGGGGATGGAGTGGTCTGCTTACCAGCTCCAGAGCAGCGGGTTTTGTCGTCCCTGGGTCACCTGTCTCAGGGGCGCTTTGAAGCCTTTCACGGGTTCTTGGCGGCCACGAGACGGGTGGCGTCTGCCTGCGGTGGGTTCCACACCGGGGCTGGACCGAAGGAGCGGGCTGCGGCGGAGCCGGTGCAGTCACCGCAGGGGGATGCCCTTGGCGATGAGCAGACGGGGTGCGGGATCCTTAGCCACGCCGGGGCAGGATATGCCGGATAGCCTCCGTCTGCTGCTTCACCATCGAGAACTGCCAGGCAAAGCGAACTGCCGTGTCGCCGAATAGGCCAGCCTGGGAGATAGGGGCAGCAAGGAACCGTGTCTTGTCAGCCTCATCCATTTCGACCAGGTTGAGCCAAAGGTGGCGCTCCTGGACCACTAATGTGGACATCGTCCACCCGAGAGACCGCGCCGTGACCTTTGTCGCTCGGAGAGCGAGGTTGGTCGCTGAGTGCAGTTCTTGCATCAATCCCGGGGTGGAACTACCCTTGTGCAGTTCCTTTAGCGCCTTGGCGGACTTGCAGGAGAGCCATGGCGTATAGGGCGGAGGTGGCTTGTCCAGCGGCACCATAGACCTTGGCCGTCAGAGCCGACGTAAACCTACAGCCCTTGGACGGGAGCTTTGGGCACCCGTGCCAGGTGGCAGTGCTCTGCGGGCATAGGTGCACCACGAGCGCCTTTATCCACCGGGGGGATTGCCGAATAGCCCTTGGCCACCCCACCATCGAGGGCGGGGAAGCTGAAAGATCAGGACCGGGCAGTAAAAAGTGCCTCCCACGACCTTGTCAGCTCTTCATGCACTTCCGGGAAGAAAGGAACGGGGGCGGGGCGTGGCTTTGAGCGCCTTCCCGGGAATGCATGTCGTCATCTCTGCATCAGCCTGTCGCCGGGCAACCGCACCCAAAGGGAGGAGCCCAGCTGAGGCTTCCGCGTCCGACTGGACGATCCCGCTCTCCGATGCTGCACTTGATAGATCATCACTTTCGCGGGCTCCGGGGGCGGGGCGTGAGACGAGCCGGCGGACTCATCTGGAAGCCCGATCGGGGCAGACGAGCGTGCTGGGGAATGGGAGGTCTGCGGTGGAATACCTGGCGGAGGCGGTCCCATTGGGGTCCCCAAATCGCCCCCAGTGCTAGCCGCGCTGGCCTCATACTCGTGGGTAGAAGGACTGAGGCGGGGAGCTTCTGGGGTGGCTTGCTTTCTTATGAAGGTAAACCACGACCGCATCGTTGCCATGGACATGTTCTCGCAATGAGTACATGACCCATCCACAAACGCTGTCTCCGCGTGAGCAGTGCCCAGACATGAAAGACAGTGATCGTGACCGTCAGAAGGCAAGAGATAACGAGCGCAACCAGGAATAACACACAAAGTAAAGGCATCTTTAAAAAGACACGTCTTTAAAAAGATATTCCGTGTAGTGCCGCTCTTTTAAAGAAATATACTCTTATTTCTGCCGAAGCACCCAGGGGCATTCTCTGCAGTGCACCAGTGCAGAGGAGGCACTGGTGCACTGCGTCATCAGATCCAGCAGAGGTAAATGAACAGTCGTGGGAATTCAGCTCAATGAGCATGACCGTTTGGCTCGGAAAAGAAAATCTGAATGAGTGGTTGCATACCAGCTCCTTTTATACCCGTATGTCCGGGGGAGTGGCATGCAAATACCACTCTGCAATTTTCATTGGCCTTTTATCAAAGACCAGAGGTTTCTCGGGCTACCAAGAGTGACCCCTAGTGTCACTACATTGACACGTCGAGTGAGTGACAGACAGGGAACACCAATGCTTGCATTTATGCTTTATATACATTTGTTAAAATATTTGCCAGCCTACGGAGGAGTGTTCCTCCCAAAGTTTGCTTACTCACTCACTGGGGGGTTTGTAGCAGCTATTCTTAGTAAAGCTACTTTAAACAATATTATGTATTGTGAAAAGAGCCACACTGATATTTTCAAAAGCATAATTCTTGAAAAGTGGTTTCTGTCTTGGCTGAGGGCTTCAGCCCCATTTTGCATCTGACTATATACTTCTGTTGTTCCTCAGTAAGACCAGATGGTACAAAAGTGACCCAACAGATCCGTATGGACATCCCCAAGGTAGATGCTGTGTTTGTGGGAACAGGAGACCTGTTTGCTGCAATGCTGCTAGCATGGACACACCACCACCCAAATGATCTGAAGGTAAACAAAATTATATTTATATATAATTTATATAAAGTAGTTTTACCTTTGCATTTAGAAAATTGTACACAGTGACCCCAAAAAGTATTTGGACACTTAAAAAAGTATGAATACCATCGCATTAAAGGTGCTGTTAGCAATTTTTTTCACGGAAAGGCATTCAAAAAAATGTCCTACTCCCTGAAAAATATTAATGAAATAAGTGTCATGAGATATCTCACCAGTCTCTGTGACAGCTCTAGACTTTGTGGCTGCGGGCCGCGGTCTCTGGTGCTTTCTACCTGTCAATTATTTAGCATGTTCTCATTGTATTTTAGTTGCAGCAAATTATTGAGGCTTACTGCCATTTTTATGCTGTGTTGTTCATAACCGTTGTCATTTGAGGGTGCTGTTTTGCTGCTGCTGTTTTTAACAACTGTTTCTGCAGGATATGTCAGTCTTAAAGCTCATTTTGGTATCTTTGGAGTACAGGGTTTTGGAAAGAGGGGCGTGGCTAATCCAATGTTCTTAGTCTCTTAGAAGTAGAATGGCTAAAATCGCTTACAGCACCTTTAATAAATGCCAAGTGGCATTTATTCGAAACAAAACGGCACAAGCATAAGCAAAACATTTCCAAAAAAGAATTTTTAATTTTAAATATATTGACAAGTTTTATAGATATATTGACAAAATACAAAACGGTGGAACATTTTAATTATAACCCAGTGCTCTTGATGTGTTGTTTACAGACAGCCTGTGAAAAGACTGTTTCAGTCATGCATCATGTCATTAAGAGGACTATTACTTATGCTAATGGTAAGAGCTTATGATAACTTACTGTATGGACCAGATACTGTTTGTCTGTGTATTGTGCAGAGTGTGATGTATCTTGTTAATATATTGCATTTGTTTAAAAGTGACTTTAATAATATTAATGATAATTATGATAATGCTAACTGAAATGTAGTATGAGTTACAGATATGTTTTAAACAAATGTATTTATTTAAAATTATCTTCAATGGAAGGAATAGTTCATGAAAAGTCTGTCATAATATACTGAACCTCATGTTGTTTTAAACCTGTATTTCTTTCTTCCGCTGAACACAAAAGGAGATGTTAGGCTGAATGACAGTCTCAGTCACCATTCACTTTCATTGGATGGATAAAGAAAAGATGCATTGAAAGTGAATGGTGACTGATTTTAACAGACCGCCTAACATCATCTTTCTTGTTCTACAGAAGATAAAGTCATACAGGTTTGAGGGTGAGTAAATGATGACAGAATTTTCATTTTTGGGAGAACTATCCCTTTAATGGCAATGCTTAATGAAATCCACTATATTTTGAGTTGAAAGGAACACATTTCTGTTTTGGTGTTGATTACTTGAGCCTTAATATAGAAACACTGTTATAGAGTATCTTTAATCTAGCCACATTTGGTATTATTAGTGAGATATTCATAATGTAACTCATACTCCCTTTCCTTTTGTTCATCTGTCAGAAATGGCAGGTCCCAATCAAAAGCCCAGTCCTGCTCAACTGGAGTTGCGGATGGTCCAGAGTAAAGCAGATATTGAAGATCCTGGCATAGTTTTGGATGCTGTTGTATTGTAGAACTTGCACTACGTTCTGTAGGAGACAATATTAATTTCATATATTTAACAAGATGACCTCAGAGGTTATAATCATACTGTAGATGCCAAATGGCACCACTTGTATTACACCGATCAGCCACAACATTAAAACCATCTGTATAATATTGTGTAGGTCCCCCTTGTGCTGCCAAAACAGCACCAGCCCGCATCTCAAAATAGCATTCTGAAATTATATTCTTCTCACCACAATTGTACAGAGCGGTTATCTAAGTTATCGTAGACGTAGTCAGTTCGAACCAGTCTGGCCATTCTCTGTTGACCTCTCTCATCAACAAGGCATTTACATCCACAGAACTGCTACTCACTGGATGTTTTTTGTTTTTGGCACCATTCGGAGTAAACTCTAGAGACTGTTGTGTGTGAAAATCCCAGGAGATCAGCAGTTACAGAAATACTCAAACCAGCCCGTCTGGTACCAACAATCATCCATGTGATCCATGTGCAGTGCATAAAATCATGAAGACATGGGTCAGGAGCTTCAGTTAATGTTCACATCAACCATCAGAATGGGGAAAAAATGTGATCTCAGTGATTTGGACCGTGGCATGATTGTTGGTGCCAGATGGGCTGGTTTGAGTATTTCTGTAACTGCTGATCTCCTGGATTTTCACACAACAGTCTCTATAATTCATTCAGAATGGTGCCAGAAACAAAAAACATCCAGTGAGCGGCAGTTCTGTGGACAGAGAATGGCCAGACTGGTTCAAACTGACAAAGTCTACAGTAACTCAGATAACCGCTCTGTACAGTTGTTGTGTGAAGAATAGCATCTCAGAATGCTATTCTGAGATGCGGGCACATGGAGGACCTACATAATATTAGTCAGGTGATTTTTATGTTGTGGCTGATCGGTGTATATAGTGCACCAATTCCTCGATAAGAACAATAATGTGCTTAGAAAAGAAAAAGAATAACAGTGTTTACAATGCATTTATGATATTAACTCTTATGTTCACATTCCAGCCACATTGAACATGACAATCCATCCATAATTCTTAAATAATTTTTGCAACTATGATTATGCATGTGTCTATCTGCATTAAACATTCATAATGATTTTTTTTATTAACATTAAGAAAAATGTATTAGAAGTGTTCTCACATTTGATTTGATTAGTCTGTCATACTCAAACATTTAATCATTTAAGTTTGAGTCATTATAGTCCTTTATTTAACAATCAGGCCAAATTTGTGAAAATGTCTATTAAACAATAAAATGGTAAACATGCTTCTATACCAAGTGTCAAACTTAAATGCTACTCTGATGTGGTAAAAACAAAAAAGATTGAACTAAGTATTTATATTTGTAATGGTTACCAATAATTGCCAAGAAAACATATTTTAATATAAATTGTAATAGAATTGTAATAACATGTAGTTACAGTCTGTAGTTCTTTTAATGTTTATTCAATAATTCCATTTTACAAGTTTGATTTCACTCATTTTAAAGGTGATGTATTACTATTTTTTATGTGAACATTCTTGCCCAACTTAATATGCATGCTTAACTGTAATTAAGCCATTCATATGTGGATTTCACCTAAGAGTGTTAACTCTGGTGCTATCAAAACACTGCTCTGTTTGTTTGAACAACCTGTCCAGCCTGAAACACATGCAACCAGGTAAATTACAGGAAAATCGTTGGGTTGTCTTTACTGGTAAATGTACCAAATGTGCTGTTCGCACATACCATCAATAAGGAAATTTATAGGAAATAATACAACTTCGCATTAAGGAAAATTTCCAGAGCAAAATTTACCTGTATTTTCAAAAGGGTTGTGTTCACACATGAGCTCTAAACTGAAGGTGCCAATGTAAAATTATTTAAATTCTAAATTTTTAGTAGTACTTCAGAAAATACCAAGTGTAAGCAGAAAAAATCTAGGACTTTTAGCAATGGGTAATGTTGTTTGTGTAGTCTTAAACATAAAAGAATAATTCACCCAAAAATTTAAAATATATCATTATTTACTCACCCTCATGTCGGTCCAACCCATGTGATTTTTTTTTTATGAAAAACGAATGAAAGAATGTTTCAATCACTGATTTCTATGCAATGGCAGTAGATATTGCCTCACTTTAAAGCTTAAAAAGCTTAAAGCTTTAAAGCCCAAAAATCTTCAGGTAGTACAGCGTAGAGTATTGCTCACTCTTTATAATTACATTGCTAAGACTAAGACATTGACAATGAAAAACAAACAGCCGGTTTGCCATAAAGATATGTTAAAAAGAACAAAGGTAACATTTAAACTACAGTTGAAGTCACAAGTTTACATACACTTAGGTTATGTCATGAAGTCGTTAAAACTCATTTTTTAACTACACAGATGAATTTGACATTTTGACATATTAGAAAAAATAGATTGTGTCAAAAATAAAATTATAAAGACCACACTCCAACATTAGTGCAACAGTCCAACCCCGAACTCCCCCCCAACAAACAGAAAAAAGAAAAATGTGCGCGTTAACCCTTTGCATGACAGGGCCAACTGGCGTCCATCGCTCTAAACTCAAACAGTCCATGTAAGCCTACGAGAGTCCCTGTGATAACTTTGCCATCAGATTGCTCAAGTCCGGTGACTCTATGCAAATGTTGTGAGACAGAATTACATAATGGAAGAAAATCTATAAAACAAACTCCAGAATTTTGTCTCCATGGCAGTGATCAATGGACGTATTAAAGCAAGATCCTCCAAGTCAGCAAAAACCTTCGCCAAGCATTGCTGACATGCTCGACAGTTGATGCTGAATCTCTCCCACCGCACCATCCAAATCAAGTCCCCGGTCTGCGGTCTTGTCAGGGGTATCAGCTTGAGCACGTAAGTGTCCTTCAATGTCTCCAGAGCCTGAGGATTTTGAATTCTTTGACATATTGTCCTCATAGAACAGTTATGGAACAGGGTGTATAGAATCTCACCAGTTTATGACACAAGTATTAAAAACTAGCAAAGTGCGCAGAGCTCGCCGTTCACATGTCTGACCCTCGCATGGCACCCAAGACAGATCGTGCCTTTAGTATCTTAATTATACATATGCTGGTTAGATTTCCTTCTAAGGAAATGAGAAAAACTATACGCACACACATTTGACATTAAAGAAAATGTATAAGTTTTTATAGTACCATTTTTTCCAAAGTCTTTATAGCACCAATCTCGCAACCCCACAAGGTGAAGTTGCGCTGTTTTTAGAAAAAGTGACACAGAACATAAGAACGACTATTGACTGGTACATTAATCTATGTATCTTCTTGAATTTCTGCACTTCATGTTATGAAACGTTAGTGGAACATGTTCATTATTAATGCGATAACTATCAAAGGTAAATGTGACCTAGCCTTTAAATACAAAAATAGCAAATTTAGTTCCTTAAAAAAGTTATAAATTTTTGTAAATAAATACCATTTTTAAATGTGCTTTCCAAATACTTTTTGGGGTCACTGTTTATAATTAAAGCTGAAGCAGTCCAATCCCAGCTCAGCTATTAAGTGAGCCATTCGAAGGTTGATGTCCTCAAAAACTGTGCCAGTTGGGCAGAAATGACACACTTTAGCTAAAAATAAAAGCTAAATATAACCATTAACAAACTGTGTGAATCAAATTGAACTAAAAACAGCAAGAAAATATTTCTGGCTCTGAAAAAGCTGTGTTCTTTCAAAATAGTAAAGAAAGAGAGAGAGAGAGAGATAGAAAAGAGAACTAATGCCAACGGTTTCCCCTCCCTGACGGTTAACAGATAAACATGTCATGCACCCACTCCCTCTTTGTAATCCAACTGAAAGATGTTGACACACTGTATGATATCAGGCTAATGAATAACTCTGAACAGACCAGAAGTGAAGCTGTACATATTGCTTTTAAACAGAAAATTATTAAAATTAAAATGATAGGAAATTAGGAATTATAGAAAAAACAGGATGTTTCTTATGCATGGTTTTGCAATCTTAACATGATCTTTTTACAGACAACACACACAAAGGGAGCTTTTTCAGAAGGTACTTTCCCAGGATTTTAGTGTAATATGACCTTATGAGAGCCTTTGTTGGATCACGTTATGGGTTAGAGAGGAATAATATAGCCCGTAAGGTTGTGGACATCCCCCTTTTCCTGTCCAAGCACTTTAAGAAGCAGTTAACTTTTACATTAACAAATGCAAAATATCAAAACCAACAAGCAAAACCACAGCTGTAACTAATGAAATCTGATCAACTGTTTAGATAGTGTAGTCAATATGAAATGTATTTAGATTGTTTGCTTTAGCTGCCAAAAGATTCTCTAAAACAACAGCAGAGAGTAGCGATTAGTGTGGAAATATAAGACAGAAAACTCCTGGAAATGAGAGTAAGGGAACGAGATACTGTGTCAGTAACTGATGCTTTGGGAATATATATACAGTATATATATATAATATTCTCTCTGACCCCCTGATAACATGCAGAGAACACAAAGCAAAGTTGAGTCTGTTTGCAGAATAACAAGATGTAATCGCAACCCTGGAAACAGATAATCTGAATAAAATGGTGCTGGGCTCTGGTTAGACAGAGTTGTCAAGCTACGCACATATGGGGTGGAGCTTAAGTGTCATCTGGTAAATAATTGTGGAATAAGGAATAAATAATTGTGATTCTTTATGGTCATCAGTGATTGCTACTCATGGGTGGAGTTCTCATAGCGTCAGCTACTGACCCAGCGTCAAAGAGACCGATTTGAAAGAGAACTGGACACTTTACCTCTGCTCATGTGCCAAACACTTTATATGATGTTACATATACCTCATGCCCAGTATAATAATACATAAATAAATAAATAATAAAAACTACAGACTATTCATTGCATTACAAAAACATCACTTTAAGTTGGATTTTAAACCACATATGGATTTTTACTGCCTGTCTGAACAACGCAAAGAAAAAGAAGAGTGCAAACAAAATTACAGAAACTCAACTAACTCCCATACTAACTGGAAGTGGCAGAGACAACTGGATGACACCACAAGAATGTGCACAGTCCCAAGCCCTCAACTAACAAGTACCAAAGAGAAATTAAACACTTTTAAGAATAATAATAATAAAACAATTTAAAAATAAATCATAATAAATGTAAAAAAAAATAAAATAAAATAAAAAAATCAGCCAGTGGAAAAATATCTCCCCAAATATAATGAAATGCTTGCAAAAAAAAAGTTAAAACATCTACTTTGGAAGAGCAGTCAATAGAAAGAGGCTTTTGGTTCCAGATGGTCTCCTTATGACATCTAGTAGCAATGACTAAATGGGCCATGAATATCAGCCAAACCTCACTCTCACTGACAAATCACACCAGTGATACCACTGATGTTTATGGAGGGTACCTGGGCATCAGCAGAATCTACCGGAGGAAAGTGGGAGGAGCAACAGAAGAACAGGACGAGAGCAAAACAAGCACAGACACCACAACAGTTGGTTTAAAGCCATACATCTTTGTATGTAAAAAGCAAATAAACAAAACAAACAAACAGAAAATAGTTTCCTGAATGCAACAGTTGTTAGAACCAAATCCTAACAGATCACTGACCTGATCATCGCCTGACCTCATCTTGTATTTCTTGGAGTTCTTCACTCTATAGGGGCAGTTTAGGCAAATTTAGCCCATATGAAAACAAATACAATATAAATAATTATGATATGAAATGATATGTAAACATCCATACATTCTGGTATAACAAACACACCTGTGCTTCTCTTGGATTCGGGGAATCTGTAGGTACTTGAATCCTATCTGGAAACAAATCTTGAAACCTATCCTGAATTCTATTCCTACAATTAAGAGAACTTTAAAGTGGCAGCAGCAGTATTTAACTTTCAGGGTAACACTGCATCCTAACAAGGCACGATACAATAAATTGACAAGCAATAGCAAAAAAGCAAAAAATCTCTTCCATGATATGAATTTGTATCCTACGACCATGAAGAGCAACAAGACAGTTTGATGGTCTTGGTTTCTATTTCTGCGGTGGTTTGCTCGGTAGCCCCACCCACTGTGAAACCTTATTGGTCCACAATCCTGCTCCTTATAACTGTATATTAAACATCAAATTTCTTCCGACTGTCTGGGACAAATTGCTTGTCGCTGGAAACTTGTCAAATCGCACTTGGTTAGGACACAGTGCAATACTGAAGGGCAAGATTACATTGTATATTACACTTTATTTACGTACATAAATTCATTCATGACCAAAGCAAAATCACAAAAACTTAGAATACAAAAGCTCAAAATTCTCAAGTTAAACTATTAAAATTTTTGGACAAACTCACCAGAGCCCCTTTCTCCATATGTGCACAACAATGCCAAGAACAGCAGTGATAAAGAGAGCAACACCAAACAGAACCCAACAGGCAGAACAAGTGCTGGATTCTAGGATAGATGAAATAGATGGATAGAATGAAAACTAGAGTGAAAAAAAGTACAAGTTCATGCTTCAACAATGTTGATGTTCTTCGGAAAATGCTGATAAAGAGGACTGAGATTCACGTTAATACAAGAATACCTGGTTAACAAATGAATGTATGCCCACATTTACTAGTTATCAAATAAGGTTTTTTTAAGGTTTTTTTTTTCTGCTTACACTTTGCAGAATTTAAAATTAGTGAGGATGTCTTCAAAAATAATGCCATAAATAGTTTTCATTTATCAATTAATGTCATACAAATTCCAGTAAACTTAAAAAAAAGCTAAATCAATATTTGGTGTGACCACTTTTGCCTTTAAAACAGCACCAATTCTCCTAGGTACACCTGGATACAGTTTATCTTGGTTGTTGGCAGATAGGATGTTCCAAGCTTCTTGGAGAATTCACCACAGTTCTTCTATCTATTCAGGCTCTCTCAATTGCTTCTGTCTCTTTATGTAATCTCAGACTGACTCGATGTTCAGTGGGGGGCTCTGTGGGGGCCATGACATCTGCTGCAGGGCTCCCTGTTCTTCTATTCTATTCTTTTCTATTTGCAAAAGTAATGTTTGGGAGTCTAACATTTATATTTCCTATTGACACACTAAAGCTGAAGATATAAATATCCATCTTAAGACAAATGCTTTTGTGAAACATCTTATGTGCCTAAGACTTTTGCTCAGTAATGTATGTATAGATTGGTTGTTTACATACCGTTTAAAGTTAAATATTTAATATTGAATTTAGCACAAAAAACAAATAGAGTGCAAAACCTTTTTCAAACAAAAACATTGATCATAAAGCCATAAATTATTTAGAAAAATAGACTCACCAGTATGCACATGCAAATACAGGGATCCTGATGAACTTCCATACTTGTTTGAAGCTTTACAGATGTACAAGCCATTAAAGTCAGAGGACAGTTTGGGAACTAGAAGTTTGCTGTCTTCATAATTTGGAGAACTTTTATTCTCTTTGCTAGAAGGAGAGATGTAAGTGGTCAATTAATGTGTTTTAGTAGATTTAGTACATTTTAATTAGAGAGAAGGTAGTATTGAAGTACAATATGTGATGGGTTAAAACAAAGTTGGAAAACATCCAGAATGAAAACAAAAATTAACATTTTAACTGCTATCATCGGATTTCAGTTTTGCCAAAATCTATATGCAAATGCGAAATGTGCCTTAAAGTGCTGTATTTGCATTAGATAGATGAACTTGTCAGATTTTTGCAGAGAAAACAGCATGTTTGGAGAAAAACAACTGCCACTTCGAGATTCAAAGTTCTTATTTATTATCAATCCAATTATCTCCCTAAAAGTCTGGTTGACTCGCATAACAGCCCACACCATTACTCTGAGTCCACCCTAAATGTCAGTTCTTAAACGTATATTTAACATATCAAACCCCACAAATAAGCAAGAAAGCCTTTCCAATCATAGGCCCATTTAAATTATGAGTTTAAACTGTTGGAGGTAATGCCCTGTTACGCTTCTGTCTGCACATACAAGAAACCTGTGAGTGGTTTTCCAACTGTGAAATGTTTCTATTACCTAGTCCAGATGTAGGTTGGGATTGGGTTACCCTCAACTTTACAGAGAAAATCTTTGCCTCCTGTTAAACTGGAATCAGGAACTATCATCACTGATTCTGGGGGATCTAAGAGGAGAAACCAATAAGCAAAAACACAAACTTAATAATTTAGCATAAAGTATTCAAAAGAAGGAGATTTGGTCTTCTGCAAATCTCAAATTTCTTGGGAATATTCAGGGTTCAATACAAAACCTCAATTGACAGCATTTGTGGCATTATGTTGATTACCACAATAATTAATTTCGACTCGTCCCTCCTTTTCTTTTAAAAAGGCAAAGAAGTTACAGTGAGGCACTTACAATGGAAGTGAATTGGGGCCAATCCATAAACGATCAAATACTCAAAATTACAAAATTATAGCTACAAGACATAAACAATATGTGTGTTAACATGATTTTAGTGTGATAAAATCACTTACTAACCCATTCTGTGTAAAATTATATCCAATATAACAACTTGCCAAGACGAAGTAACGTTTTAGAAAATCCTACAGCCTCTGACCTGACTGAAGCCCCGCCCACTACCAACCGCTGCTACTCATTGGTGTAAACCCTGTAATCCCAGCAAAAACGATTTAAACCACTTTACAGCTCAATTAATTTAATGACATAATTTTCAACAGAATAATTAAAATACTTGCTTTTATACAATTATAAGCTTCACATTTCTGTCTTTAAAACCTCAAAAATTGGCCCCATTCACTTCTATTGTAAGTGCCTCACTGTAACCTTGATTTAAGCTTCTTTTGGTCCTAGGAGGAATGAGTCGAAATACATTTTTGTGGTAATCAACATTATGCCACAAATGCTGTCGACTGAGATTAATGGAAAATTTGCTGATAATTTACTCACCCTCAGGCCATCCATGATGTATCTGAGTTTCTTTCTTCATCAAAACAGAATTTATGATTTTTAGGATTTAATTTCAGGCCTCCTCCTCTAAACAATGCAAGTGAATGTCCTCCATTTTTTGACGGTCCTAAATGCATATTTAGGGTGCATCAAAATAATCCACACGACTCCAGTCGACAAATTTCTTCTGAATGTAAACGATTGATTAATTTGAGAAACAAAACAATACTTATATACTTTTTAACTACAAATGTTCGCTTCCATACATCTCTGTGACCTGCGCTCATGAGAGGGATGTCGTAAGCTCGTTGGTTATGGTCACGCGTCACGTGGAGGAGGCGGCAGGAAGCGAGTCATTATTTAATTTTTTTTTTTTTATTGTTATTATTTGGAAATAATTTTTTTATTTTATTTTATATTGTTTTGAAATGGTTTTGGACTGTTTTGGTTTGTGAACGGCACAAGTTTCTCTTGTAAACAATGACGCGCTTCCTGACTCCTCCTTCACGTGATGCGTGACCTTACCAACGAGCTTACATCATCCCTCTCATGAGCGCGTGTCACAGAGATGTACTGAAGCAAACATTTGTAGTTAAAAAGTATATAAGTATTGTTTTGTTTCTGAAAATAATCAATCGTTTGGGTTCAGAAGAACTTTATTTGTTGACTGGAGTCGTGTGGATTATCATTTTGGACCGTTAAAAAATGGAGGACATTCACTTGCATTGTTTAGAGGAGGAGGCCTGAAATGAAATCCTAAAAATCTTAAATTCTGTTTTGATGAAGAAAGAAACTCAGATACATCTTGGATGGCCTGAAGGTGAGTAAATTATCAGCAAATTTTCATTTTTGGGTGAACTATTCCTTTAACTAGTATTGAACACGGAATATTCCTTTAAGGGTTTTATTTTTTATTTTTTTTGCAACCAGATTCTGGACAGATATTCTTTCATTAAAGATAGATTTGACATTAAATATCAATTGCTGCTTTATAGTAAAACTATGTCTGCAACTGCAGACTCATTCTTCACCATTAAAAAAAGTCATTGTTGCACCAGTGACTCACAGATATGTATTTGCAATTTGATTTTTTTAAAGAATGGCACATAATGCAGTCCTTTGTATGCAGGTTGTTAGTTGACACATCACATTTTCACACATACATTACTTACAATGGATGTTTAATGTGGAGTCAAATTCCTCTGTCAGGCTGTTGTGTTTTACAACACATTGGACCTTCCTCTCATTCAGATGTTTGACTGGTACACCAAGTAGGATGGACACAACAGTAACTGTTCCATTTGGGTGAACTGTATGACTGGTTTCAGTCCTCAGTCCTGAGATATTCAGAGCTCCAAATCTCCAGAATACTTCTGCAGCAGGTCGTGCATTAGAGGCGAAGCATGATGCTAATGTAACCTCTAATTTACCAGCAACAGGTGCCTCCTTTTTTATATTAACTACAGGAGGGACTATTTTTGAAATGGAGCAAAGAAAGAAAAAAAAAAGTAAACTGTGTGACATCTGACCAAATTTCCTGTTGCCAACCTGTTCTGGGACTTCCTATATTTAATAAACAGCACTGTCATTTTACTTTCAAAAGTTTTGTTTAGCACATAGTTTTTTTGTAGTTGGGAAACCCTGTTCAAGGAATAGTTTACTAAAAAATGAAAATTCTGTCATAATTTACTCACCCCATGTAATTTCAAACTTTTATTTTTTTTCTTTCATGGTGCTCAAATAAGAGTCCGATTTGTAAATCACACCATATATGTAGTCCATATGTCTTGTGCACTTTATTCTAAGTTTTCTAAATCATACAATAGCTTTGAGTGACAAACAGACGGAAAAGTAAATTCAAATATACCATTACTGACATTAATGATGTGTGGTCACGAGACACGCAATGGCATCATGGCGTCTGGCATCAAAAAGCATCATTTTTGTAATCCATGCAACTTTTCGCTACGGTGGAAGGGGAAAATTACCAGTGAATGTGTTTTTTTTTTTTTTTTCCTCAGTCTGTCCCTCACACATTTATTTGTCAATTATTTATCTGTAATTTTGGAGCTTGACAGCTCCATTAAATTGACAGAAATTCTTCAACATTTCTCCTTTGTGTTACACTGAAGAAAGTAACACTGAAGAAAGTAAGTCACTATTTTGGAAAAGCATGAGTAAATTTTGACAGAAAGTTTATTTTTAGGTGAAGTGTTCCTTTAGCCTGCTTAAAAAGCATGACGCAACAGATTTCTGATTCTGAAACATTTGAAACAATGGTGAAATGCAGTATTGGCCAGGAATCAAAACAGAAAGACATGCTTATACAGACATTATGAAATTAGTTTTTCATTGCTGCAAATCAGAGAATAACATGAACAATCATACCAAGAACTGTAACATTGATGTTTGTCTCAAATGTCCCACTAGGATAAAGGATGTAGATGCATGTGTATATCCCTTCATCCAGGAGCCTCATTTCCTGCAGCTGAATAGATCCATTTTTCTCTGCGGTGTTCCCAATGAATTTTACCCTGTGCCCTAAACCATTTACATGTTCTGTTTTGCCATCGGGCCAAATATTAAAGAAGGTCTTCTCTACACGTTCTTCTCTTGTCTTTTTTTGCCATATGATACGAGTAAGATCGTCTTTAGACTCAGTCAGCTGAGAGAACAAAAAGGCGTTTTCTCCATATATGACTGCTGTATCGTGACCAATAACCTTTACACCTGAAAAACAATACATGAATTTATAAATATTTTACATGTAGATGTTCAGTTGGGCAAGTAGCATGAAACAGAGTCTTTCAAAATGGGCAGTTAGAGGGAGTCAGGCCATGTCTGTGACTACACTCCCTGTTAATAGCCCCGCCATCTGTTGAACAAGTCTCTTTAAGACAAGTCAGTCCACTCAGTAGCCATTAGCAATGCTCCCCATCAGCTATTTTCTGTCTACAATTACTGAAATCTACAAAACTGCCTGCTAAGTTCATGCTTCAGTGACAAAAGTTAACATACACATAAGTTTGTCTTCTTTAGCTGAAATCAAGCTAAAAGGCTGCTGTATTGTGAAAATCTATTTTACTACTTTATTTCTTGATTTTCATAACAAATCTATTCACCCCACTTGAAGGAATAGTTCACCCAAAAATAAAAATTCTCTCATCCTTTATTCACCCTCATGCCATCCCAGATGTGTAAAACTTTCTTTCTTCTGTTGAACACAAATGAAGATTTTTAGAAGAATAGCTCAGCTCTGTAGATCAATATAATGCAAGAAAGTGGAGATCCGAACTTTGAAGCTCCAAAAAGAACATATGGGCAGTAGAAAAGAAATCCATACGACTCCAGTGGTTTATTCCATGTCTTCAGAAGGGATACATCAGATGAGGGTGAGAAACAGATCAATATTTAAATCATTTTCTACTATAAATCTCCACTTTCACAAACTTCTTTATTTCTGGTGATTTCATGCATATTGCCACCTACTGGGCAGGGAGGAGAATAGTTTTATAGTAAAAAAAAGAAGAAAAAAAAAAAAGATTTAAATATTGATCTGTTTCTCACCCACACATATCATATTGCTTCTAAAGACATGGATTAAACCACTGGAGTTTTATGGATTACTTTTATACTGCCCATATGTGCTTTTGGGATCTGCAAAGTTCTGGTCAGTATTCACATGCATTGTGAGGACTAACAGAGCTGAAATATTCTTCTAAAAATCTTAATTTGTGTTCTGCAGAAGAAAGAAAGTCATACACATCTGGGATGGCATGAGAGTGAGTAAATTATGAGAGATTTTTCATTTTTGGGAGAACGATCCCCATAATGCAGAATGTGTGATCACGTATGATTACTCAAATTAAACTAGTTTGTCTTTGCCCCCTTCGGCATATCGCGGCGCCGTTTTGTGGCCCGTTCTTCATAACGCGGCAGCTAATTTCAGTTTATCGCGTCCCATTTCTACCGATGGCCAATCCGCCCCTGATCGGCCCACAGTGAAAATGCCCGGTATACCAGATTACCAATCCAGCCCTGACAATAATTTTTGAAACCGCTTGTCTTTGAAGCATTTTTCTTCAACGGTGTAATGCTTTTGACAGCACTCATCCTTCAAAACATAATCTCCACGTAAAAAGACGGTCAATATCCGCATCATAAGAGTCAGACAATGTCGTCATCTTTGCAATACAGACGGCTTGACTGGACGGTCGATTTTAACAAAGACTCGCAAATTTAGGGACCGTCTCTAAAGATACCGTGACATTGGAGTATATACTTCTGACTTCAATAGCATTTGAAACAAACTTGCAGCCACACAACCAACTCAGCAGAGGGCATCTAGTTGTATGATTACAAATAATTTGCTTCAAATGCAATTGAAGTTAGAAATATTTACACCAATGTCACATGTATCTTTAGAGACGGTCCCTAACATCATCCTTCCAACGCCAAGTCATATTTATTACAGTCTTTCAGCACAAAGGATAACTGTACTGATGCAAATCTTTAGAAGATCGCCCATTTACACATCTACTCACCTGCAGTGCTGATGCAGTTGAATAAAATGAAAAACAGATCAAGCAGCGACGGCCCGAAAGCTTTTATCCAAAAAAGGGAACCAAGCATATTGTTTCTGTTTAGGAAACTCCATCCATAGCAAGCACTACTGTGTAGTTGTAGTAGGAATGTTTCGTCTCACATTGTTAATCCGCATCGTGAATTTTCCTTCATTCATATCATGCATAGTTTACTAATTTGAGAAGACAGCGACAGACGGTGAAGCTATGATGATGTGACAATGTGTTCAGTGTGTTGAGCTGCTGGATTATCTCGCTCATGCGCAGTATAGCCTCTTTCATTTTGCGAAGAATGTTTCATAAAACACCACTTCTACTATTACCACCACTAGTAATAATAATAATAGCCTAATAATAATAACAATAACATTTTTTGTTTTGTTTTACTTTTTAATGCTAAGGACTCCAAATATGATCGTCCTTCCTAAAACTACATGTACAATAGTAGGCCTATAGTCTGATTGTCTTGGCAACACTGAAATAAATGATCAAAAATAATATTACATACTATAGCGCTCTCTTGCGGCCTCCCCTGGTCTAAAAAAATGTCATTAAACAATAAACTGCGTTTTTTTTATACAGTACACACAGTTTGAAGTTGCACCATTTTAATTCAGTTTTATCCTCAGAATGAAGATCACATTTTTTGTGAAATGAATTTTCAGATAAACAACATACAGAACTTCATTTCCCATTTGAAATAAAATGTTTTATTCTTTTAAAGCTGAACTGTGATGTAAACCGTGATTAGTTGACAAGATGATGCCGGTCCTCACATTTAAAACATGTAAAAATGGTCAATTAAAGGTAACGTTTCACCTACACTATGTGACCAAATGTTTGTGGACACCATATGTGCTTGTGCTTAAACATGTCATTTCAAAACTATAGGCATCAGTTCTCCCTTTGCTGCAATAACTGTGTCCACTCTTCAGGGAAGGCTTTCCACTATTCTGTATGTTGCAGGGATTTACTCTCATTCAGACACAACAGCACCAGTGAGGTTAAGCACTGATACTGGGTGATGAGGCTCACAGCTGGCATTCCAGATCACCCCAAAGGTCAAATCGTGGTTCAGGTCAGGACTTTGTGCAGGCCAGTCAAGTTCTTCCACACCTGACTCTGTTAACCCTTTCTTTATGGACCTCGATTTGTGCAAGGGGGGATTGTAATGCTGGAAAAGAAAAGGGCTCTCCCCAAACTGTTGCCACAAATTTGGAAGCACACAATTCCCTAAATCCCACTGTATGGAGTATTATGATGATTTGTGTTCACTGGAATTAATGGTGGAACTGAATGGTTGTATTTGTCTGTCTGACTCTTATTATCTTAATTATGAAAGATTAAATAAACAGGGGAAAAAGATACCATACACATTAAGTAATACTGAGAACATTCATATTATTCAATTTTACACTGACCTGATCCCATTATTTTAATTCCATTTGTGTAGTGATTTGTATTGCATAGTTCTTCCTAAACATGACAGATCCGAAAGGATAGCATAAAGTAAAGTGGTGCCTCCACTGATAAGTTCAGCAAAGCGAAATGTCACAGATTTAGTTCCAGAAAGTTCGTACATTTGATCATCTTCAGTTTCATACTTGTCCATACACTGAGTTGTATCTTTCAAAGTACTGGCTGTTTTGAGTCTGTATCCGTCCTCTGGTTGGTGCCTGTGACTAATATGAAGTGAAAAATTAAAATGTCACTCATTGTTTGTACGAAAATAAAAATTTACTACTATGCAAGCTATTCATGCAATGAAAGAAAAAAACTCACAAAATCCAGCCCTGTTTCTCTGTGACACGAGTCTTTGTTTTTCCATGTCCTGTAAATATGACAAATCATGATTTGTTCTCTGCTTTTACATTTGACAAATGCTTAATGATACCAAAATAAATACTAAAGAGATGGCTCTGCTTTGTAGAAATAATGGAAAAAAACCTGGGATGAAATATTCATACTCATGAAAATGTGATCAATTATTTACTAGCACATACTATATGAAAAGTCAAAAGTTACTGTCACTTCTTTACTGCCACATAACCAGGAATCAATAAACATGCTCTTGACACCGGAGTCATCTGTACATCTCACCTGTGAATCCAGATGCTGAGGATTATTGTTAGACACATCATAATGACTCCAGTACATGAAATGATGATGTTGAGGGGGATTTGTTTGTCTTGTCTGGTCTGGTCTAAGAGTCATACAAATCTGATATCAGACAACCAGCATTCATCTTACTACTGTAGTTCCTCTATAAAATAAAACAGTTTTTTTCACAGACCTATAGAAAATCTGATAAAAAGAAAACAAGGAATAACCTGTTATTGTTAATATCCATCTTATTGCTGCTGGATAACAGGAATAGTTGCCTGCGTCAGACATTTCTATATTATAGATTTTCAATTCCCTTGAAACTGCTGGATCAATATACATCCTGTCTGAGGTGAAGTTTCTCATACTTCTGTTTAAGTATGGGCTATGTATAAATATAAGGGAGTTGTTCATTTTCCATGACATTTCTTCATCACCCAGAGTTCTGTTGCACTGAAGTGTAACTGTTTCCCCCACAAATACAGTTTTGTTGATGTGCTGCTTTATCTTTTGCACTTGAATAGATCTTGAACAATCTGATAAAAAGACACAGAAGATCACAGTCACTGATTTTTCAATGCATGCTTTTTCAAAGTATGCATTGGGTGTTAAAATTCTGAAAACTATTATAATATCATCATGCAGTAACAATGAACACGTAAAAGCTAATGAGACACACATGCAGCACATATCCATAGACACTGCAAGCAGAAACAAGGACACTGCAGACAAATAGAGCAGTGGTTCTCCAGTGGCTTTGCTTTGGGACCCAGATTTTACATTGGACATCAAGTAGCGACTCAACTTGCAACACAGTACCAGATTTGCCTGGTAAAATCAGACCGATCTATTTATAAAATCAAATGATTTGATTAATTTTTACCATGAACTGTATAGGCAAAGTGTGATTTACAGAACAACCACTGGACCAAATAATATTGTATTAATCTTTGCCGTATTATTGCACCTGTGGAACAGACTCCTGACCCACCAGTTGAGTTGCAACCAACCACTGAAATAGAGGACACAAAACGAAACAATCAATGACAAAAACAATGTTAAAACATTAAAGCAATACCTGCATAGGTCAGTAGAGTAATGATGACACACAGATACAGATGATGAATCCTGGCTTGGAAAACCTCCATAACAAGAATTCCAATTTAATATGTGAGACAGAAATCAGCCTCTAACTCGTTCAGCATTTTAAAACACTTCTGATCTACTAGAGAGTGCCTGCAGACAGGAAAAAGGGGAAGTGGTTACAAAAGAGTGGGACACCACTGAGAACCACTGAGCTCAAAAGAGCAACGTGATGATCAGTATGAAACAGGTTAAGATGATTATCATTATGTACCTTTTGAATAGGATTCACATATCCATAATATATCCATAGCATGTTCAAACTCATAGTTGTATATTGCATACATTAAAGTTACAATATGCAGTACACAATATGGGTGGATTACATATAACATTCCAAAGGACGTAAATGCACATGAATAAATAGAGGAAACTGTAAATCAAAAGTCTGTAACTGGTCAACATTTATTTAATGTTTTTGTCCATTTTAATAACTTTTTTTTGTTTTGTTTTTTGCCTTTGCTAGTTCATGTTAAATGGCCCTGCAGTGTGACAAATATGTTTTAAAAGTACAAATATTCTATGTAGTCTCTACATTACACAATATAAAAAGGACATAAAGAATTATAATTTTATATGGAGTATAGCATTTCACACCACAAAAATATCTCAACTTCCCAAATGTATTTCATGTTAATATCCCTTATTTGTATTTATATATTGCTATATATGGATCGAGCAATTTCCCATGTTTGTACAAAATGGTTTTGTATCTGAGATCTTGTGTGAATTTAGGCACAAAGTAGCACCTCAAACTCTGAGCATGTGTTTATGTCTTGCATGTGCATTTCTGTAGAGCATTTGGTGAAAATGCCCCCAAATTTATGTGCATAATGTAGTGACTTTACATATTTTAGCTTACATTTAGACACTAAACTCAGTAGTCAATGCAGCACATTAAAACAACCTGTCTGATGAGTTGCGAGACAAGCCTCATAACCCACACATTTCCTGTCTTCAAGGACCACTGAGACACAGAGGATTATTTTGATAAAGAAAACTCTCAACGGTACATTTTATGCTTATTTCACAAGAGCATTTTTGTATATGTTTAAAGATTTAACATTAATGCTACTTACTATGATGTTTAAACTATTTGACTACTTCTTCAGTGTGGGTGAAAATGAGAAAAGGATCTAAGAATAAAATGAGCATTTAGTTTTAAACAACATTTATTTTTTTATTTTTTTGTAAGACTGAAAAGAACTGTAGAACAACATGTCTTGAGCATTAATATGTCGAAGCAAAATAATTCAACCAGTGACCTTTGTATGTTCTTTCCATTTGGCTTTTCTTGATACTAAAAGTAGACATGAAGCAAATAGACCAAATGCCATTACCACGTGTGGTGGTGTACAGTACGTTGTTAGAGATACAATTGTTTAACTGCGCTAATGCTAACGGCAGCACAACACATTCAGTCACCTCTTAAACGACGAATGCTTTTGTGTAGTAAAAAAACGTGAAAGGGATAGTTCACCCAACAAATAAAAATGATCTAATCATTTACTCACCCAAATGCCATCCAGAACTTTAAAGCTCCAAGAAACACATACAGGCAGCATAAAAGTAATCCATATGACTCCAGTGGTTTAATTCATGTCTTCAGAAGTGATATGATAGATGTGGGTGAGAAACAGATCAATATATAAGTCTTATATATATAGATATATATATATTTTTTTATTTATTTTTATTATTATTTTATATATAAGAAAGAAAGTCAGACACATCTGGGATGGCATGAGGGTGAGTAAATGAGAGAATTTTAATTTTTGGGTGAACTATTCCAAAAATAATTATATATTTATATATAAGTGTTCCAGTTTGGACGGTACTGCACTTTTTAAATTCATACGGTAAATGGCTGAGAGTATAGTGTATATTGTAATTGTATAGTGTGTCATTTGGGACACACTGGGCTTCATTCATGAAACAGAGCACAGCAAATTTTTGTGTAAATCCCTCAAAGTCTCTCTGACATAAATTCTCGGTTCATGAAAGTATTCGTATTTTCAAAAAATTAGTTGGTACAAACAACCTGCTCCCGACCACGTGTAAATAGTGCACAAGACATCTGAATGTTTTCTGTTCTTTCAGACAAACTGTAATGACTATGTTTTGATAGAAGTGAAATTAAATAAGTAATGAAAACAGTAACTAATAATCAAATGAGTGAAATTAACCTTAAAAAATAACAAATTAGTAAAAAAAAAAAAAAAAAAAAATTGTTTCTTTTAAACAATACCTATACTTATTTACAAACATTTCTTTACTACTTAAATTCATTTTTTCAAAGTAATTTTTTCCCCAACTCTGCTTATCATTTTTCCAGCAGAAGTGCTCGATATTTCTTGAAAAAATGAACATGACTGGTTGGACATTTTTTTAATGAGCTCTATAATTTAGGTTTCATAATTTTGTATAGGCATCGATAAACTGCATTCAGTTGATAATGTATGGTCAATCCTAATGCTGTTAAATCCATAAATAAACACCGTTGACAGGTGCATACACAATACAACAGGGAACAAAAATAGAAAAGACTGCACACTGTCGTATAGCTTGCAAAACTATATCTTACAGAGTTTCAGTCAAATAACTTCTTCAGGCGTTCTATTAATTTCTCTGAATATTCTTCCAGTTACAAGTATATCACTGTTACCATCATGATGTATCTGAGAAGTTTCACAATGATGCTGGCACACTGTGAACTGAATCAGAGAAGGTTAATGGTGGTGGACATCCTCCTTCTGGCGTTAACTGAACATTTTGTTTAATGTTTAATAAAAAGTACAGTAACAATAAACCTTCTATAACATACCATCTGCAAATATGCAGATATCTTTTTTAAACAAAAAAAATTAATATATTTTAAAAATTTATTTCACAAACCTCACAAAACTTGCACAAATTCAGCAATTTCCTAAACAGAAACCAGAAGCTGCAATCTGCCATCTAAGCACAAAAATCATATTTTAAAAAAATATTTTCTATTTCTACAAAATTTTGTGATTTATGTAAAAAAAAAAAAAAACTTTTTCAATTTTATGAACGTCATTTTTAACCATATTGAATTGTGTGATTTCATATGTATATAGTCTTTAGTATCTGCATTTTATCGGCCTATATCAGGCCACCCTGCTCTCTAATTATAGCTGTTAAAAAACGCAAAGTAGCTGAAAATTAATATGTAGTACAACATGATATATACACTACAACTGTAACCACTGTAACAAATAATTAACAATAGTAGATATTAGAGTTAAATGATAGACTCTGTTTAACTCTTTGTAATTGTGATAAAACAACAGATTTTTTAAACACCTTATACAGTCCATTGATGGCAAATTTTTGACTTTCGTTACAATGCCTGGTCTACATTGCAGTTTATTCTGGCCAAGAGCCACCCATTTAGACAGCAAGGGTCTGTCTGACTGATATGTAAAGCTGGCATCACACTAAACAATTTTTCCTAGAATGTTCAGGTGTAACCTTCATTTACACCAGGCATGAGCAACTTTGATGTGATGAGGGCCTGTATTTTTTTCTCCTTTCTATCAAAGGGTCGAATTACAAGTCCGCACTCATGCAATGTGTTTTAAAGATTTTAATAACTATAAAAACTAATTTTCTAAATTTCGAAGAGGGCACAGCTTTGCCAGTCTGAAAGGCAGTGCGAGCCTTGGCTTTGATAGATATGCACTTGCATGAGCTTAAATGATACATCACACGTTCGAAATGAACAAAATCTATTAAAATGAAAAAAACTTTAACAGTTACAGTTTCTTATATGCTCATTTTTTCACTTTCCAAATAATTAATCATTTAAAAATAAGCATGATGCAAATGTTAATTAAAAAAATCAACAGTAAATAAAATTAACAGAAATATAACATTCCATTTAAATAAACTGGATTGAGGTGGCCAAAGTCTTTTTAGCAAGTCAGTTCACTCGACGGCCATCTTTGCTATTTTTCTATGTAAACAAGCGGCATGCCAGTGCAGCTCCTATCTACTTGAATGGGGAAAGACTGAAATGTCAAAAACGCTTGGTCAAGATTACAATCAAAGAACATATTTCAAATCAGCAGTAAAATCTGACAACACTGATAAACTGTGCTTCTTTACCTAAGATTACACTAAAAACGAAATGTTCCCACCTTGAATAGCTGATGCACATGTGCGTTCTCAAGTTAATTGTCAGGCAATGTCTGTATCTAAAAGGTGATTGGCTCTTTTACCTGAAGGCGGGATTTCCTTTCTACATCTGGTGACCGTTAGAAGTGACCCATTTCTGCTAAAGAGTCTCTGGGCTTGCAAACCACACAAACCTAAACACCTCCTAAAGTAGAGTGCATGATATATGTTCACTTCCTGGTCACTGTTGTGAAGCAGAGGCTGCAGCCAGAAGACGCTTCTTTATCCCTTGCCTGTACATGTGTCTGAAATTGTGGCATGTCAGCACTTTAAAATATGCCAAAAATATACAAAATTAATAAAAAGTGAAATCTACAAATGTTTTTCTAATAAATGTCTAATCAAATGATCCTCTGGGGAGCACACTCCAAAAACTTGCCTATATTGCAGATTTATGCATTTAAATTTCAAAACAGAATTCCATGAAATGTAACTGAGTAACCTTAAACAAAATTGAAATGAATAAAACCTCAATATATTTAAATGTTATTCATTTAATTTTTATAAACTTAATTCAATTTGATGGAATTTTGTTATGAATTTTGTTTAAGACAGCTTCACTTATTTTCATTAACAAAACACAGCAAAAGGTAGTAAACCGCTGTACTCACAACTAGAAACTGAACGCAACGTGTGTCCTCTTGTCTTGAGGACCGCATCTCTCCACTTATGCTTGCACTTTTTAGTTATATCATTTACATCATTCATTCATCCTTATCCTAGGTAAAATCATTTTCTTAAATCCATTTCCTTCTTTTAACCTTTGAGCCTCTGAGCTCTGACTGAATTATATGGCAGAAAACATCTTTCTAATTAAGAAGAGAGCAGTCAATTGACCAGACAGCGTAACTCCTGTCCCCACCTTCCACCCGAAATGTTCAATTACTCACTACAAATAGTTTAAGGATTAATTTGCTTCATTTATCTTATTTATTTTACAATTTAGTTATATATTTAGGCTTGCAAAACCCACCCGTAATTTACTGTAATGAAATTACTTTTTCATTGAAAAAAGTCAAGTAAGGGACTACACTACATTTTTCAGTAAGTTAATTAGTTACTTCTGATGTAATTGCGTTAAATACTGTATAGACTATATGACAATTCTATATAAAACAATAGTGAATTTAAAATCTAAATGTAACATCTAATGTTAAAACAGCCCCCTACAATTCTTTGGCCTGTTCATAAATAATAGATTTAATGATTTTATGATTTATTTGAAAGAATTAAAAGAACAGTTTCATGTCTATCCTTGTATTTTTCATCTGGTCGAGGTTGATAAGGGTTTTAGAAAGTAATTAGTAATATTGGTCCTGCCGTATATATTTTTAGAATAACTTACCCAACACTGATCCTGCTACACTAACATACATAAATGTATGTGAAAATGTTACTTTCGAATACCTAAGAATAATAGATCAGGCTTAAAGACCTGCTGAATCATTTTGTTTCTTTAACCAGCTAACTGAAACGGGAACTGAATCAGACCTCCCATCACTAAGTCAAACGCAATAACCAGTTTCATAAGCATTTGTCACTTCTTAGTTTGCCATGCGAGAATGCCATTTTGCTACCGATGCTTTTTATAACTTTGACAACACTGCTATGGTACTCTCCTGCTCCATCTCTGATTACGACAGTACAATGGTTTCTAAAATTTCTAAACAGAATAAACTCTGAAGAGAGAAGCAGGAAGTCTGAATAGTTTACCTCAGAAAGATGACAGTCTGATGACTCATATCTGTTTCACTATGACCAAAAATACCCAACTGGAACAAATTTAATGGAACTGAACTAATGATATTACCTAAAACCCTAAAAATTCTGTTATGTGAGAGGGGGCAAAAAGTAAAAATAGAAAAGTGCAATTAGAATTATGTTTGTTATACATGAAACATAAACACTAGAGACACACAAGTATCTCTTTGGTCACATGTTTAAAAACACAATACACCACTCAACACATGATATGACAAATTTGAATGTACACCTATACATAATTTTTCCTGTTCTGTTCCATTTGTCTTCGATTTTTATTTTAGTTGTGTCTTCTTGTATACACAATAAATGCAATTGCTCCTGTAAAACAAAACAAATTCCTGATGTGTGTGAGCACACTTGGTGAATAAAGCTCCTGATTCTGAACACATTTGGGATGAACAGTGCACTGTTCAACTTCACCATAATTTGAGGGATAAGTAGCCTCAGAAACATTTGCTTTATCATCCTGGAGCACCACAGTAAGTACACAAAAACTGTGACCGCATTGAAGAACTGATGTCAAAAGTGTGTTTGAATGGAGTTGAAAGGAATTGTCTGAACATATTGTACAAAATGTATGTTTAAAATTATCAAGGAACACTAGGTAAAAGGCTTAAATTCAGTTAAAATAAACTCTGAAGTTTGGAAACCTTTGGGTGTATACTTGTACCACCACAAAATTAATGAAAATTTCACATGACCCATTCACTGAGTTGCTTGTGTACAAAAAGATTCAGATATTATGGAACAAAAATACTGTATCAGTGGCCTACTTAATGTGTGGTGTTAACTGGAAACTATTTCACACCTTAACCATAAGGCAGAAGTGTGATGTGCCTGTGCAGCTTTAGTACCATTTAATGTCAAAAAGGCCTACAAAAAGAAAACAAGTTGGTATTTGCAAGTATATTATAAAAAACAATTAATGTACACTGTTGCAACAAAGCTTTTGATAATTCAGAAATACATTTTCAATAGTGCTTGCATGGTTGCACTCACTAAGAAGCACACAATAGATAGAACTACAAACACTACTAAGTCTTCACTGTTACTACTAGTAGTGTTAGTAGAATACTACAAAGCAACCATGAAGACATACCTATATATTGATATAAACTCCTTTTAATCAAGAACAGTTTCATATGGAAGTTTTACATCATTTATTTTAATATCTGACTAGGCTCATATGGACATAATTTAATATTGCATAATAAGCAGAAGTTGTAAAGATGTGGGTTTTAGCACCCTGTAATATGAAACCCCTGCAGAATGATATTGCCAATAATACATCCTGAGCAAAGACAAGTGCCTTTCACATTTACTAGCTTACTTACTGTAGCTTACACGATAAAGAAATCTTGCTGTTTTAACCAAGTGTTTGTGCTGCCTTAACATTTTAAGTTTTTCTTAAAAGGAAAAGTCTGTCAGGGTCCTGTCATTCTGTCAGGTTGAGCTTTTGTCTGGCGGGACCATGACATCATCATCCCACGTTATGTCTTGTGTTTCATGTACGTTCGTTGTGTGAGCTCTTCGGTCGGTCTTGTTTGTGTCCAGAGCATGCTGTCTGGATCCTGACTTCCTGTCTGGTTCAGTTGGGATCCGGACATTCATGCTCCATGCTCCATGTTCTGTTTGTTTTGCTCTAATTGTGTTGACGTTTTCTCCCTCCTGTGTTTCAGGTGCCGCTGGCATGCGGAGTCAGCATTTCCATGGGAACCCTGATTGTTTCCATGACGCAAACACTCGCCTACAAACACACTCTTCATGGAGGATTCCTCACAGATCTGCTCACTGCGTGGCGATGGTGTGCACGCATCAATGAACACCTATCTCTTGCTTACTGCAGCTGGTGCCGGGTTCTCCACTCTTCACCAGCCCAGTTGAAGTTACAATTTATTGTTAATAAATCCTTTGAACTGTTCCTCTGCTCTTGGGTCTCTTTGTCTCGCTTTCTTACAGAACAATCCATCCATGATGGACCCAGCGGAGGAATCTACTCTTCACTCTGCCCTGTCTCAGCAGGGAGCTTCACTGGGACGTCAGCAGGATCAAATCTCCGCTAATAACCAGGCTCTGGAGATGATGGCATGGCAGCTTGCTGAGCTCACCTCAGTCATCCAACAACTCCGCCAGTCTCCCGATACTGGCCTCACCCAGAAAGTGCCCTCACTGTCTCCGGCAATTCCCCACATTTGTGGATGCTCCAAGACCTGCCCCAATCCTCCAGCCCCGCTCTCAGGTGAGGCGGACTCTTGTTACACCTTCGTTGCACAATGTTCCTCATACTTCTCATTGCAGCCCACTGCTTTCCCGTCAGAGACAATGAAGGTGGCATACGTCATCACGCTCCTCACTGGAAGGGCTGCTGATTGGGGAACCGCCATGTGGGACAACGGATGTCCCTGCTGTGCTTTGTTCCTAGTATTCGCCACGGAGCTCTGCCGAGTGTTCGATCCAGCCCTGTTGCAGTGTTGATCAGCCAGTCACGCTGTTCCTGCATTGGTGGACATCAACATGGCTTCCATATGGTCCAGTTGGATGAACCTATTACTGCCTGAAGGAGGCGGAGGAGGAGCCGGGCGCTTGCTCTTCAGTCGCTGACAGCGTCCATGGCCACAAAGGCAGTTCCTCTGCTGCTGCCAGTGTCCACAGACACACAGGCCATTCCCCTGCCACTACCAGCATCCACAGCCACGGAGGATGTTCCCCAGTCCATGTCGGTCTTCACAGCCACGGAGGCTCTTCCCCGTCACTGTCAGTGCTCACAGCCACGGAAGCTGTTCCCCTGTCACTACCTGTGCTCACAGCCACGGAGGCTGTTTTACTGTCCCTGTCGGTCTTCACAGTCATGGAGTCTGTTCCCTAGTCCATGTCGTTCTTCTCAGCCATGGAGGCCATTCCCCGGTCCATGTCGCTCCTCACAGCCACGAAGGCTGTTCCCCAGCCCATGTCAGTCCTCACGGCCATGGAGGCCATTCCCCAGTCTCTGTCGGTGCCCACGGCCATGGAGGCCGCTCCCCAGTTGCAGCTCCTAGTGCTCATGGCCACGGAGGCTGTTCCCCAGTCTCTGTTGGTACCCATGGCCACAGAGGCAGCTCCCCAGTTGCAGCTGCCAGTGCTCACAGATGCGGAAGCCGCTCCCCTGTCGCAGCCAGTGTCCACAGCCACGGAGGCCATTACCCTGCCGCGACCAGCCCCACTTGAGCCTTCCATGGCTCCGCCCCTGAGCTGCTCCCCTGAACCTTGTCTAGCTACCACCGCCCAGTCCGTTGCCCCTTTTTCAATGGCCGCTGATGAGTCCATTTCCTCCTGTCCAGCAGCTAATGTCTCTGCCCTGAAGCCGCCTTCCAAGCTTCCAGATCACGCCTCTGCCCTGAGGACTCCTCCCAGGCCACCGGACCACGCCCCTTTTCTTATACTTCCTCCCTGGTTTCTCTCCCTTTCTTCCCTTTCTGTTGTGTTTTCTGTTCTTTGTTAGAATCTGTTTGGTTGCCTGTCTCTGCCCATGTGTTGGGAGTGTGGTTAACTTCCAGTCTGCTGTGCGCTTATTCTCTGCACCCACAACTCTTCAATGGAGGATTCCTCATTTATCTGCTCACTGCGCAGTCACAGCACCCATGCATCAACGGACACCTAACTCCTGCCTACTGCAGCAGGTGCTGGGTTCTCCACTCTTCGCCAGCCCAGTTGAAGTTACAATTTATTGTTAATAAATCCTTTGAACTGTTCCTCTGCTCTTGGGTCTCTTTGTCTCGTTTTCTGACAAAGTTGTTTAAACAGAACATAAAGTTGACTTAAATCAATATAACTTGTTAAATGAGTTTCTTTTTAAGTAAACGACTTTCTTAGTTCAATATTTCAAGATAGAATTTCAACTACTTATATTATCATTTAATATTATTGATAACCATAAAAGTAGTTAGTGCTATCTAACTGTCAGATCAAATAGACTGCCATTTAATGATAAACAGCCAGTTGATGATCAGAGACCAACAAGTGATTCCTCTACCATACACAGATTTAAGCTTGCAAAGGAGACACGCATGGGCCTCAAACGCAAGTCACAATGATGGTGGCAATCATCAAACACATCGAGTAAAAAGATGAGCTTTGAACTATTGCTACATGACAAATAACTGAAAGTGACAACAAACACAACAACCAACAACATAAATAAAAGCAGCAAACAGGAAGAACAAATTAAATGTAGGACAGTAACACTGAAATTCCCATAATTTATTCATGCCACAGTGCATGCTGGGAATCTGAAAACGTGAGCATGATGTGCATAATTCTCATGACTTTTATTTTTTTTATTTCAGCTGAATAGTTTTTCTAAGTTCAATAACTTATCACAAGTTCAGCTAACAAAAACTTGGATAATTGAGTTCTCTCAACAAGATTAGTCCAGGGCAGTTATTCTAACTCTACATTTTAAGTAATAACAACTAAGGCAAAATAATTTTTTACAGTGTACAAAAAGTTCTACACACAGTCATGCAGAAACTTGCAGATTTGGACAAGCACAGATACTGTTGTAATATTGTCTCACTGCTGTTTGATAATCAAAGGCTTCCCATTAAGAGCCCACAGTTGTAGCATACTATTGTAACCTGCAGGACTTTTGTTTCACTGGTGGTTATTCATATCATGACTAGGGTTACCAGCTGTCTCCTAATAGCCGGGATGTCCAGTATTTTGGTCAAAATGAAGACGTCCCATAAGGGATGCCTATTTGTCCTGCATTTTAGAGGCAAAATGCTCAAGAGGAACCCCACTAAACCCCACTCCCCCACCCCTTCCCCCAGCCGACGGCTAAATTCTTGAGGGCGCCCCCGTCCCGTATTGAAGCAATCAAAATGCTGAAGTGTCCTGTTTTCATGTGGTGAAAAGTTGCCAATTGTTAGAAATTTGATTGGATGAGGCAATCCAAGTGTGCTGATATACAGTCCAACAGCACTGGGATGATTTAAGCCCCATTCACACTGTCAGCAATTTTGTCCTTAGATGTTGCTAGTCTCTGTACTCTTTGTCGCTAGAGGGTGTTCCTACTGCTGTCGCTCTAATGTTATTGGTCGGCTGCACAAATGGCCATAACTTTAGGAAATATGATCACAGATAAGATTTACTGCCAGTAAAACAAATATTTCATTCTAATTTGACTAGGAATCATTTGTTTTGCCTCTTATAATAATCATAATGCAGGGTAGAGTTTTTCTTATATAAACTGCAGCTGTGCTCAAGTATTATATCATGAACAAGACAAACAATCTATTAATGTATGAATCAAACTCACTCACAATGCAGACAATATCCAATACATAATCCAATACTGGAACATAATCCAATTTGAGAAGAAATCAGTTCACTTGCCACTAAAAATTAGCATTCTGGAGGGGAAAGTGTTGTAAACTGCAGCAATGCTCAATCATATCAATCAACAATCTTTCAGTGTATCAGTCAAACTCACTGAAAATGCTGTCAGTTTCTGAAATGGTTTTCCATGTATCGTTTTATTATATCCATGTATGTGGATGCAGACAAATGACATAGAACAGTGACATTGATGACAACAACTCCTGCATCCTGCAACTTATAGGAGACAGATGACATGAGCTCCACTGTCTTCTCTCATTGGTAGTCGCTGTGCGATATCGCTCTGAATTCGCATAAAGTTAAACTTTTCTCAGCTTTGTTGCGTCTCTTGACACGCCCACATCCTGTTGCCAATGGGTGTTGCTGGAAGTCACTAGCTCTCATTGAAAAAGAATGGTCTCCTGTCACATTCAGTGATAAAATCGCTGACAGTGTGAATGGGTTTGTTTTACTCTGTTGGTGTTCGTGTGAAAGTGCTACATTTACTGTCTTTTTTGTGTTTATTTGGAGTACCGCAGCAACTCTACACCTACCCCTATCCTTATACCAAACCCTAACCAAAAAAGTTTGTGAAATTCTTAAAGATGCACATAGTAATTTTCTCCTCACTAAAAAAGTTTAACTCTAAAGACATGAATTGCAATTTTGCCATATATATAAGAAATCATGACCACTCACATTAAAATGAAGACTCCAATTATATCTGTAACCTTATAAAAGCTGTTTTATTCTACATGGAGAGGGTCCTCACATTGGGGCTGCCATGTTAGAATCACATGACCAGCCAAATACTACTCGCATAATCTCAGTAACCATCCTGTTATTTGACACTTTCACTCATTGATTAAAGTCATCATGGCTGACTGTGAATACTAAATTTATACATTGGCATCTCAAACTGAAAACCATTGATTTTAAATAATGCTGCACCCAAGCCGCTAGGTGTCAGTGTAAGTGCAAGATGACACAAACACAAAAGTTACTGAGTGCACCTTTTAATATACCACAACTTAAAAGTTCTAGTAAATACAATCATACCACTGTATCGCTAGGGGGTGACAGTGAAAAGAAAATAAATAAAAATTAAGAGGAAAAGAAGCTGTACTACTGTTACTAGCAGGCAAAGTAGCTAGCTGTGTGTTAAGCTACTAGGCTAATTGGTTAGTTTGTGAACTAACTGAAGAATACAGAACAGAGAATTGTTCAATTTCACCATTTATATCTTCAATATTTTCAATATTTCAATATTTTCCATTTTCAACATTCAAGTTTTTCAAAAGTTATTCTTTGTCATATTTATATCATTAAGAAAACAGGAATCGGGGACCTGGGTAGCTCAGCAAGTAAAGACGCTGACTACCACACCTGGAGTCGCAAGTTAGAATCCAGGGCGTACTGAGTGACTCCAGTCAGCCTTCCTAAGCAACCAATTGGACCGGTTGCTAGGTTGGGTAGAGTCACGTTGGGTTAATCTCTTTGTGGTTGCTATAATGTGGTCCTTGCTCTCAGTGGGGCACGTGGTGAGTTGAGCGTGGATGCCACGGAGAATAGCGTGAAGCCTCCACACGCGCTAGGTCTCCACAGTAATGCGCTCAACAAGCCACGTGATAAAATGCGCGGATTGATGTCTCAGACGCGGAGGCAACTGAGATTCGTCCTCCGCCACCTGGATTGAGGCAAGCCACTACGCCACCACGAAGACTTAGAGCACACTGGGAATTGGGCATTCCAAATTGGGGAGAAAAAGGGAGGAAAAAAAAGAAAAAAAAGGAAATGAAAACAGGTATCATACAGCGATTACATAGGATTTTGAAAGTTCTTTCAGCCAATAGAAGCGCTTTGTGATCAAAAAGGGGGTGTAATTTAATTGGCATGCTTCTTGCAGTTTTGCGGGATGCAGACAGATATACAGTACATTACATAGGAGTTGGATGTTATAATTTATCCCAGTGACATTACATATTTACGCTAGTAGTTGCTGACAATTGAGCGTCTTTTATGTGTTATGATGAGTGAGTTTTCATTGAGAGCACATCTGCATTATTTGTCAGTAAATGGGTTTCATGAAAGCAAAATATCTGCATTTTCCCTCAATCCATCATCACTTGGACTGGTATACTAACACTCTAAAGATGAGAAATAGAGGTAAACTAACAGCTTCACCAGCCTCTCCTCATAATACAACAGCTTTAAAGAATTTTTAAGAATATGTGATTAGAGAGTCATGTGACGCCATGCGAGGTTCGGACGTGTGAACGGCGAGCTCTGCACACTTTGGTAGTTTTAACACTATTAATGTCATAAACCCGTGAGATTCGATACACCCTGTTCCATTACTGTTCTAGGAAGACAATATGTCAAAGAATCATTAAAGAATGGAAAGCTTCCGCTAACCATGACACAAGCCCGGATCAGTCTGATTCTTAAAACAGACAAAGATCCAAGTGAGTGTAAGAGTTACCGTCCAATTTCCCTGATCCATCTAGATGTTAAAATGTTGTCAAAAATTTTGGCTAACCGATTAAGTAAGGTTATGACAACTCTTATACATATTGATCGGGTGGGGTTTATTTGGGCCGTAGCTCTTCTGATAACATTAGGCGTTTCGTCAGTATCATGTGGTCAGTGGCGAATGATCAGACCACGGTCACTTCCATCTCATTTGATGCCGAAAAGGCGTTTGATATGGTAGAATGGGATTATCTTTTTAAGATTTAGGAAATGTACGGGTTCGGGAATACTTATATTGGATGGATTAAGTTACTTTATAGACACCCAGTAGTGGCATTACAAACAAATGGATTAATTTACGATTATTTTACTCTGGATAGGGGTACCCGGCAGGGTTGCCCTCTTTCCCCATTACTGTTCTGTCTTGCCCTGGAACCTTTAGCAGCCACGATAAGAAAGGAGAATAATTTTCCAGGGGTGGTGGCGGGAGGTGTGTCGCATAAACTTTTGCTTTACACAGATGATATTTTATTATTCATCTCCGACCCTACTAGATCTATGCCTTGCCTCCACAGAATTATTATTTCCTTTTCTAAGTTCTCAGGATACAGAGTCAATTGGTCTAAATCCGAAGCTTTGGCTCTGACAGCATACTGCCCGGTAACGGCTTTTCAGTCGGGCACCTTCCAGTGGCCTAAACAGGTTAATACACTTGGAGACCTATATGAGAGTGGAGTGTTGAGCTCCTTTGAAAATTTGGTTCAACATTTTGGGATTCCCAGATCTCAGTTCTTTAGGTATTTACAGCTGCACCACCTGCTCTGCACTATTTTTGGGAGTAGCATACACCCCCCTAAAGCGGCAGACACTCTGTGAGTGGTGATTACTGCGTTTGGAAAAAGTCATGAGGCATCACTAATAGTTTTACTCCCTGCTAATTCAGAGTCTGGGGGACAGAGCTTTAACTTTTGTCAAGAGATTATGGGAGAAAGATTTAAACTTGGTATTGAAGTGGGCTAGGATTCTAAAAAATGTCAAGTCTGCATCTAGAGATGCAAGGGTGTGCCTTATGCAATTTAAGTTTTTACATCGATTCTATTGGACCCCCTCTAGATTGTATAGGCTTGGTCTTAAAGACATACCCACCTGCCGGCGATGCCAATCAGAGGATGGAGACACAACCCATGTTCCCTATCTGTCACTCACTCGATGTTGTGTCGATGTATATCTTCCGCTAATTCGTATCCCTGTTGGTAAACTGCATCTTCCTTGGGCAGAGGCCCCTCTGCCCCAGTCACCATGTTTGTAGAAACTCCTCCCCCGTAGGGTAGGACCTACCATGGGACTTCTCCACATGACATACTTCAGACAAAGTTCGGCAAGACCATGTGATGTATTTCCACTCAAAATCAACGTCGTCGAGTGAGTGACAGATAGGGAATGTCCTGGTTACTTGCATAACCTCTGTTCCCTGATGGAGGGAACGATACGTTGTGTCCCTCCTGCCACAATGCTGGACTACCCGCTGAAATGGCCGGGACCTTGTCTCGGCTCCTCAGCACAAAACCTGAATAAGTGGTTGCATACCAGCTCCTTTTATACCCGTATGTTCGGGGGAGTGGTATGCAAATACCACTCGCCAATTTTCATTGCCATGGGAGGGGGGAGAGACCAGTTACAAAGTCCATGGCTACATGCGACAAGGGTCTTGAAGGGACAGACAGCAGTAGCTGGTGGATTACAGTAGGTCTTATTCGTCATGCAAACTGAACAAGCAGCAATGAACTGGCAAACATCCCGTGCAAGCGATGGCCACCAGAAACGCTGTCTAATGAGCGCCTGGATGTGAGTAGCCCCTGGGTGCCTGGGTCACACACAGATGCATATTTCCATCTGAAGTAGAGCGCTGTGAGAGGACTGCTCCAACAAAAACCTCAAATGCATCCATCTCCACCATGAACGAAGCTCG
The DNA here is from genome assembly GCF_019703515.2 of Myxocyprinus asiaticus. NCBI lineage: Eukaryota > Metazoa > Chordata > Actinopteri > Cypriniformes > Catostomidae > Myxocyprinus > Myxocyprinus asiaticus. Next base: position 11,293,446 of record NC_059353.1, read on the forward strand.
TCCAATCAGACCCTGAGAAGTCACCATTTGGAAGCTGAGTCAATGTCAGTGAAGTTCCCTTCAGCACCGGAATCCACCAAAGCCGAAACAGTATGACTGTCAATATCATTCTGCAACCGGGCTGGGAGAAGTTTGCGAAGTCCGGGGGCTTTGTCTAATAGAGTTGTGGTGTCTTTTAACGGGCATGAAGCAGAGAGATGGCCTGGCCGAGCACAAGAGAAGCATAACCCCATAAGAAGTCATCGCTGCCTTTTTTTATGGGACATTGGAACCCTACCAACTTGCATGGGCTCAGTGTCAAGGCGGGAGTCAGGTGACTTGGTAGAAGGAGTGGGTTGTGGGTGATGATCAGCTGCCCAAGAGGGCAATGAGCATCGTTGACAATGATCACGATGCTGAGTCAGGCGTTGATCTTCTTGGATTGCCAGGTCCACCAGATTGTCAAACCGAGGGGGAAGGTCCAAAGGATAAATCTCATCCTGAATTCTGTCTGAAAGTGCCTGCAAGAATAGGTCACACATAGCATGATCTTTCCAATCGCTGGAAGCGGCCAGGTTGCAAAACTCTATTGCACAGTTGGCAACTCGTCGATTACCCTGGGACAGTCTGGATAAAACCCTCCCAGCCTCCTGACCTTGAGCTGCACAGTCAAACATTCAGCGAAGTTCAGAAGGGAAAGGTTCATAGGTTGTGCAGCACGGATGACGGTTATCTTAAATTGCCATTCACCATTCTTCGGCCCTTCTGGAGAGGAGTGTGATTACACACACAATCTTCAGTGTGTCTGAGGCAAACATAGAGGGCTGCAAGCAGAAGAATAGTGAGCATCGCTAGAGAAAAGCACTAACAGATCCCTCACCTGAGAACGGAGCTGGAGGGAGGACGCATGCCTCAGTGCACCATGGGGAGTGGGAAGCTGTCAAAGAAGATGGGGGTGTGCCCTGAGAGGGACTGTGATCAGGAGGTTGGTGGAGCTGCTGGACCACCTCAGTGAGGCCATCATCTCCTGTGCGTGGTGAGAGGAGGAGATTTGACCTTGGTGCCGTCCAAGCAGGGATCCTTGTTGCGAGAGGGCGGCGCGAAGAGTAGACTCCCCCGCTGGGTCCATGTTGGCCAGTTAATTCTGTCAAGAGGGTGAGGGGAGACAAAGGGACCCAAATGCAGAGGAGAACAGTCAATGAGTTTAATAACAACAGAAAGGGTTTTCAGCAAAGCAATGACTGGCGAACCTGGCACCGGCTGCAGTGGCGAGATAGGTAGGAGCAGTAGCCGCGCAGTGGCCTAAGGGAGGAGTGTGTCCATAGAATGAGTGCGTGATTTGTGGAAGTCAGGAGATATCTGAGGGATATCCGTTGAAGCTGGTGTGGTGTGAAGCAAAGCCCAGACTAAGGTTTCCCACAACACACGGCAAGAGATGTGGAATCCTCCTCCAAGGAATCTGGGAGGTGAAGACAGGCGAAGGCGAACTAGAACCACACTTCCCGATACACGGGCAGAGACAGGCAACCAACAGACACATGAGAGATCGCCATCTAGACAAGAGAGCATGGTAACACTTGACAGTGCAAACAACAAACTGGCAAAGAATGAGAGGAAACACAAGGAATAAGTAAGGATTGCAATCAGAGTGAAGCAGGTGTAGCGAGTGAGTAATCATTGGCATGATCAGCGCCTCCCCAGGAACGTTTCCCTATGGAAATGCTGATCATGCTTGCCGGCTCACCTGTCAAACACAAGGGAGAGAGAAAAACAAACAACAGAATGAGCCGGCACAGATGCCGGAACCATGACAAAGGGGATCTAAAATATTAATATGATTGTATAATGTAATTAAACTTATATTATACACAAGCGATCAATCCGAAAACTGCCGAGCCTGTGACGAAATCATCTGAACTGAGGTGAGAATGGCATGACAATGACATTTTGATGATGCAGGTAAAATGTCGGTACGGTGAAGTTCTTGTCATGAGACTGTCCTGATCAGCCACGTGGGAGACTGAGGTTCTTGTCTTGTGCTGAAACCAGGAAGTAAGATTAGCATATTTCTGTGTATTTACATTTGTTAAATAGTTATTTTAATTTAATGAAAGCTTCATTCACTCTTTTACCATCATCAAACCTGTTCTGTATTCTTTTCACCTGCTAACTTTCTGACTTGTGAAAATGATGAATGATCAAATATCTAGTTAGTTTAAAACCTTGATATTCCTCTGTCTGAGTCACAGAGTTAAGCAAGTCCATGTCAATGTGTCTGACACATTTATTTGGTAAATCTGAAATCAAATAAGCAAATAGCATTTATAGAACTAATACACATCCACATACAGAGAAATCAATCATTCTGGGACAGATTATCTTGTGCAGAAAAAGTCATGTTCTTCATTGAGCTTTTGAAGGCTGCAGACCTGGTAATAAAAAAGATAAAGCAAGTGAGAACTGTTGAATTATAGGTTATTCACAATTGTTCCCACAAACACATGCTGACTGTACAAATGGAGAACAATAGTTTATAATGTATGTCTATAATTGTTCACTTATAAAAATGAGACCATTTTCAAAATAGTTTAAATTTTTTCATCAATACTGTGGCTCCATGAATTCCTGTTGAAGTTAAGCAGCATCTGCAGTTAAAGGCCCAGTGACAGACAAGACACAGTGAACAAATTTGATGTGGTAAACATGCGATGTGGTGAGGGTGTGTAAGTGGGTGGGTGGGTTGTGCAACTGACTTACACATGCTGTTTCTGTTTGTCTATCAAATTAAGAGTTCATTGAGATCTTCACCTGATTACAATAAACAAAAAACAAAATAATAATAATTTTGACTCATCCCTCCTTTCCTTTTAAAAAAAGCACAAAAATGAGTAATCAGCATTATGCCACAAATGCTGATGATTGAGCTTAATTTGTATTGAACCCGGAATATTCCGTTAACAAAATATGAAGAACAATTGTCACTGGATTTGCATTAAGCATAGTGTATGTGTAATGTTACTTGTGATGCGTTTTTTAAAATATTTTTATTCTTTAATAAATTATTTATTAAAGGGGTCATGAAGTGCTTTTTTAAAATAATTTTATATCATCCCTGAGGTCCAATGATAATGTTATAAAAGTTTTTTTTGCACCAAAACAGTCCCAATTTAGTAGTATATGATCATTTTCCACCCCGTCTCTGGCCCTCTGTCTGAAACGCTTGGTTAAGGCCTAAGCGCCTCCTTAAAACTTCAATGTGAATGCCCACTGTTATGATTGGCTAACATCTTGCAACCCCTCAAATTCAGCAAACTTAATCAGAAGAGAATGAACCTCGACATTATAAAACAAAATTGCAGGGTTTACACATAACACACATCCAAACCATTGCATCTGAATATATTAAACTGTTAATCTCAAGCGCAACTGTTAACACAAGGCACCGTAAACTATCAAACAGTCATGACATTTGAAATATTCATGAATGAAACGGTTTACTAAGATTTCGAAGTGTTTTTAAACTGCCCCATCCTTCAATAACAGTTCCCTTGCAAAGCTTTAATCACATTGTGTCTGTTCACAAGCAATCCACGCTGACATGAGCTGCAAAAAATGAACACATCATAGTCCAGGGGTCAGGAACCTATGGCTCGCAAGCCACAAGTGGCTCTTTGTTAAAAATCAAGTGACTCGCCGGGTGTCTCACCATTCACCAACACATGATCATTTAAAACTTTCTAGAGAAAATTTTCCTGCAGAAAGTGTGGGTGCGATTGCAAAGCTTGAAATCAGTGACACTGTTTTGAGTTCCTTTCTCCTGAATTTGTCGTACAGCTACTCCTGGCAAACAAGGTGTGAAATTAACACCCTCCACATGCAGATTTTTCATGTGCAATTGTGGGTAATTTTGCTGATGTACAAGCCACTGTGGAGGGCGCCCTGTAAGACATCTCGGAGTGATATATGACAAGAATTATACACAAACACGTGCGTTTGAAGAAGCATGTGTGATTATATTTTGAAGAACCAAATGCAGGTATTTCATGCACTTGTAATTTTGCTCACCTACCCACAACAGGCGGGTAACCTGTAAGACCTCTCGGAGTGACACATGATGTCGGATTCGCTGTTTGTTCAGAGGCGTGCGGGACACTGTCTCGTGGAACACGCGCATGAAAGTTATCACTCCTTTTTCTCTGTTTCATTCGTCTGAAAACTGTTTGCAAGAATAATGTTGTCTATGAAAATGCTGAAAATGATCTCCGATCATCTCGTGAGGTGTTCGAAGTTTAGTTTGCTTTATTTCCACAGAGCAGTTCGCTCTTACACATTGTGAACGCAACTCTGCAGGTTCAGTAATATACATCTTTGTATTAAAGAAACAAAGATGAAGTGATTAAATCATAACTTAATACAACACCTTGAACATAAAATTGAGTTATATTTTATTTTCTTTAGGCGGCATTAAGTGTATTACCGAAACGCAATACAAACACATTCGATAAGAACACACATTTCGCAGCATTATTTTGGGAACACAAGGGAATTTATTAGGCTTAATTATTATGATTATGATTATTATTATCTTTACATTTATAATTGTCTTTAGTTCTTAATTTGTAAGCTATTAGTAATTTTTCACTTGGTGTCATGACGGATGCTTGCGTGATAGCAAATGGGGCCGTTGGAGACGGTAAATGTTTGGATTTGGGGAGGTGGTTATATATAAGATTTTTTAATCATTTCGTTATTTTTATTGCTTTTTTCATTTTGTTTAATGTGCCATTTGAATTTAGAAATGTCTTTTAAGTTTTTCATGTTTCAATAATTTCATTTAATTTTTAAAGCAAAATCAATAAATTAAAAAAATTCACCGACCCTAGGCAGGGGTGTTGAGGATATAATCGGATATCGCGATATTTTTTAAGCTGATAATCGTTAAAATATTTTTTACATATTGACCAGGCCTATAGGGAAGTTAACTTTTTATGAACATATGTAAAATGAAGTAATTTCATGGAGACCCGCACAAACACGTGTACTTAATTCTATATGGCAACATGTTAATTTTAATTGTTGCATATTTTTTTTATTTTTATTTTATTTTTATTTTTATTTTTTTTAATAGTAAATTACTAGTTTTTACTATAGCTCTTTCGAAAAAAATGCATCAACCAAAAAAAGGTTCCCGACCCCTGTCATAGTCCATAGAACGGTGAAATGATGCACAGATGGGTGAAAGAATGCGTCTATGATGCATTTGTTCTCAAATAAACAAGATGCAGCAGCTGAATGAGAGAACTGCTTCTCCCTTTCAGAGTTGTAATTTGACACTTCGTCTTTCAAAAGCTGCGAGATACATGGTAGCAGTCAAAGAGTCTGTGTAGTTCGTGTTTATATACAAAATACTAAAAAATAGTCCAGATGGGTCCCCTTTGGTGTTATGCAAGGCCTGCCATTTGGACTTAAACTGCACGCCATAGGGCAGGGCCAAGGGTGCGATGACGCATGTTGTGGGATGTGTAAATACAAATGAGCAATGTGTGGTGACGTCATTAACACAGAGATTTCAAAAGAGACATTAAAGTAGGGTGGCAAATATAAATTATCTTTTCAGACTGGGGAGGAAGATTTGAGTTATGAAATTTACAGTATGTATTTGTAGTACAGTTAACTCTTTTATTTCTAAATATCAAGGGAAATTTGATTCTTCATTTCATGACCCCATTAATAATTTATTGTTTGATTTACAATATGCTTAATAGCTGGACATGTGAGAGCTGTAAACTTCATAAAAAATGTTACTGGAAAATGATGGCATGCGGTTCAAAACCTTATGTTTATGTCAGCCACATGATGTTATATCGGCTAGATATATAACATTATCTTATTTAATTTAAACAACAATGTTCAAAACATCACAATTATTAAGGCATGAAAATACTTGTACATGACCAGTAAATGTAAGTCCGGTACAATACCAGAGCGTAAACACTGGCTTGGGCCATGCATGTTGTCGAGCCTTGGAACCTCTTGAAAAATACAAAAAAATTCTCTCACCTGTGAATGCAGATGCTAAGGATGATTATCAGACACACTATAATAACTCTAGTACATGAGCTGATGAAGTTGAGGGGGATTTGTTTCTGGTCTGGTCTGTCAAACAAATGTAATAATCTTATAAGTCAACCAGCACTCTACTAATGATGTTCTTTAAAGTTTCTTTATATTAGTAATAGTTACATTTACAACTGCTGTATATTTACTTCGAGACCTTTTATGCTTAAAAAGTTATTTTTGTCAGGGTTTATAGTTCTTTACACTAGCACTTTCAAAAATTGTTCTTTATGGAAACAAACGAAGACTATTTAGCACTAAAATGTTTCTGCTATTGTCAAATAACTATTATCAGGTGCCATTTAGAAATTTTTTAGAGACAAATTGCAGAAGACAAAACCAGCAGCCCTGTTACAATTGCTGTGTTAGAGTATACAGGGGCCGGTTCAGTAGATTGTAAGCCTGCAGTAGTACCCATAAGTGTGAAATCTTCCAAAGGTACTTGCGTGGTCGAGACTTACGCAAGGAAGGTCCATGGAAGCTCTGCAACATTCTGTACCGAGAGGCTAATCTCTCTCCGGAGAGATGCTTGACCATGCCCCCGCTGCCACATATCCCCACTGCCCGACTCAGGCCGGGGCGACATCCGGCCTGCCTACCACTCCCCTCCCATTCCTGGAAAGGAAGTCGGCGACAGCCATCTGCGCCCCCGGTCTGTGGACCACCTTGAACTTAAACGGCTGAAGAGCCAGATACCAACGGGTGACCCGGGCGTTAGTATCTTTCATGCGGTGGAGCCACTGGAGTGGGGCGTGATCCGAGCAGAGGGTGAAGGCCCACCCCAGCAGGTAGTATCGGAGAGTGAGGACCGCCCACTTGATGGCGAGACACTCCTTTTCCACGGTGCTGTACTTAGTTTCCCTTAACGAGAGCTTACGGCTAATGTACAGCACCGGGCGCTCCTCCCCCTCCACCACCTGCGAGAGTACGGCCCCCAGCCCCCTGTCTGAAGCATCTGTCTGTAAAACAAAAGGGAGAGAGAAGTCAGGTGAATGTAACAACGGCCCCCCGCAAAGTGCGGCTTTAACTTGCGTGAACGCCCGTTGACACTGCTCCGTCCATTGGACCGGATCTGGAGCTCCCTTTTTAGTGAGATCAGTCAGCGGGCTGGTGACGTCCGAATAATTAGGCACAAACCTTCTATAATAGCCAGCCAGCCCCAGGAACTGTCTCACCCCGTTTTTGGTCTTGGGTCTCGGGCAGGTCGCAATCGCCGCTGTCTTGTCAATTTGGGGACGCACCTGCCCGTGGCCCAAGTGGAACCCCAGATACCGTACCTCCACCCGTCCAATCGCGCACTTCTTCAGGTTCGCTGTGAGTCCCGCTCGGCGCAGCGATCTCAGAACCGCCCTCAGATGTTGCATATGCCGCTGCCAATCATTGCTGTAAATGATGATGTCATCTAAATAGGCAGAGGATTCGGTCCATGAGACACTGAAACGTAGCTGGGGCTCCAAACAAACCGAACGGAAGTGTCACAAATTGGTGTAATCCAAACGGTGTGGAGAAGGCGGTTTTCTCACAGGAAATTGGTGTCAAGGGGATCTGCCAATAACCCTTCGTCAAATCCAATGTCGAATAAAAACGAGCAGTGCCCAACCGATCGAGCAACTCATCAACGCGAGGCATTGGATACGCATCAAATTTAGACACCGCGTTGACTTTCCTGTAATCCACACAGAATCGCACAGACCCGTCGCTCTTAGGCACTAGAACAACTGGGCTGGACCAATCGCTGTGGGATTCTTCTATTACCCCCATATCAAGCATCGCATCTAATTCTTCCCGAACAATTTTCTTTTTGTGTTCGGGTAGTCGATAGGGGCGGCTACATACCACCACCCCCGGCTCGGTCTCGATGTGGTGATGGATGAGGTTTGTACGCCCCGGTAGAGGGGAGAACACATCTGCAAACTCCTGTTGCAACTTGGCAACCTCCACGAGTTGGCTCGGTGAGAGGTGGTCTCCGCAAGTGACCGGGGTGAACTGTTTATGTTTTGAACTCACCTCCGGTCCGAGCTCCGCCTTCTCGGGAACCACCGTAGCCAACGTTACGGGGACTGCCTCCCTCCACAATTTTAGGAGATTGAGGTGGTATATTTGATGTGCGTCCCCTCTATCGGTTCGTTTAACCTCATAATCGAGATCTCCCACTCATCGTGTGACCTCAAAGGGTCCTTGCCACTTGGCGAGTAATTTAGAGCTCGATGTGGGAAGCAATACAAGCACTTTATCTCCCGGTGCAAATTCCCTTAGCTGAGTTCCTCTGCCATACAGTCGGCGCTGTCATTCTTGAGCTTGGAGCAAATTCTCCTGTGTTAGTTGCCCCAAGGTGTGGAGTTTTGCTCTAAGATCAAGAACGTACTGAATTTCATTTTTACTGTTTGAAGGTCCTTCCTCCCAGGCCTCTCGCATTACATCAAGCACGCCGCGTGGGCGTCGCCCATACAGCAGCTCGAATGGGGAGAAGCCAGTGGAGGCTTGCGGGACCTCTCGTACTGCAAATAACAGGGGGTCGAGCCATTTATCCCAATTTCTAGAATCATCGTGCACGAACTTACGAATCATGTTTTTGAGGGTTTTATTAAATCGTTCAACCAGGCCATCCGTTTGAGGATGATATACACTGGTGCGAATCGATTTAATATTTAATAATTCGTACAGTTCGCGAAGTGTTCGTGACATAAATGTTGTGCCCTGATCGGTGAGGATTTCTTTCGGAATCCCCACCCGGGAGATTATTTTGAAGAGTGCCTCCGCAACACTGCGTGCTGAGATGTTGCGAAGAGGCACGGCTTCCAGATATCGCGTTGCATAGTCCACTAGGACCAATACAAAGCGATGTCCGCGTGCTGACCGTTCTAATGGCCCGACGAGGTCCATTCCAATTCTCTCAATGGGGACCTCGATCAGAGGGAGAGGGCGCAATGGCGCTTTTGGGGTGGCCGGTGGGTTAACCAGCTGGCATTCGCGGCATGCCGCACACCACCTGCGGACATCGCCGCCAATGCCCGGCCAATAGAAACGGGCTATTAGATGGATCAGTGTTTTCCTTTCTCCTAGATGACCTGCCATGGGATTATAATGAGCTGCCTGGAATACCATTTCCCAACGGCTCCTTGGAATCAAAAGTTGGGTTGTATCCTCTTTGGTCCGAGTGTCCTGTGTCACTCGATACAACCGCTCATTTATAATTGCAAAATAGGGGTATGAAAGTGCGATGTCGGGCTGGAGTCGTTGACCATCGATGACTCTCACTTGGTCAAAGGCGTGTTTGAGGGTTTCGTCTCACGACTGCTCCAAAGGGAAATCCCCCTCAGGGAATTCCCTGAGAAGGGGAGGGGCTGCAGCCTCTCCCCCTCTCTCGTCATCATGACGTGGAGCTGTCGAGGACGGCCCCGGCTCCGCCTCCCCTGCCAGAGCATCGCACATCACACATCTCCCTATTTTCACACAGGACCCATCCGCGCAAATTCCCTTTAATAAAACTCTAAAATCAGGCCAATCGGTCCCCAAAATCAGCGGATGGGTGAGGCGGGAACTAACCGCAGCCTCCACTCTATGCTTTTTCCCCCGAAATTTAATTGTCAGGGTCACCACCGGATACTTGTGAATATCCCCGTGTACACACTTCACCTTCACCGTTTTGGTTGTGACCAATGCCTCGGGTTGAACCAGGCGTTGGTGGATAGTGGTTTGATTACACCCGGTATCCACCAACGCTTGGTGAGTACCCCCCTTGACACTTACCGGTATCCGGTACGCTCCGGCCTGGTCGGGGGCAGCCTGTGGGAGGTCAGAGACCCGCACCACCGTCCCCAGCTCCATCAGAGGGCACTGATCTCGGAAGTGGCTCGGGTCTCCGCACCTCCAGCAGGCCGGCCCAGGCACTACACCCGCACTTGCGTCGGCGGGCACCCCCCCCCCTGAGGGGGAAAGCGGCGGGGCATTGGAGTAGGGGAAGGTGTCGCCTCCCACACCCGGGGAACTGGTCTCAGGGGCTGAGTTCCTCCTCGTCTGCGTGGGGCAGGAACGGAGAGAGAAAGAGGGGAGGGGGAAGAAACAGAGGGAGGAGAGAAAACGTAGGAGGGATCTTCCGCCCTCGGGATCGCCGCCATGTGGTCTTCCGCAAGTCAGATGGCTTCCTCCAACGACGCCGGGCGGTGGCATTGGACCCACTCCGCCGTCCCTTTTGGCAGTCGAACTATAAACTGTTCCAGTACCACCTGGTCGATAATTCCCTGGATGTCGCGATCCCCCGCTAACAGCCATCTTCGGAAGGCGTCACGGAGCCGCTGAGCAAAGGCAAATGGGTGGTCGGAGCTTTCCAACTTCAAGCTCCGGAAGAGTTGACGACTTTCCTCCGGAGTGCGACCAACCCGTTGCAAGATGGCTCTTTTTAGATCTCCGTAGGCCAGGAGGCTCGACGCTGGCAGTTGTTGAGCCGCGAACTGGGCTTCCCCGGACAATAGTGGGATCAATCGAGCTGCCCATTGGCCGAGCGGCCAGCCCCAGATCTCGGCGGTCTGCTCAAACAAATCCAGGAAGGCCTCCGGGTCGTCCGTCGCCCCCATTTTCTGTAATGCTGGCAGGGGTAACGGCGTGGTGTGTCCGGGGTCGTGGCTGAGCATGCATGAGCTCGACAAACCGGCGGTCTTGATCTTGTCAAAGCTCAAGCAGCGTTTGTTGGTGGTTCTGATGTAGGCTGGCGAGGGCTTGGAGGATCTCCGCCAACTGGGAGGACTCTACGGGACGACCTCCATCCATCTTCGACCCAAACTTCAATCCCGGGTTTTGGCACCAGTGTAAAAGATGAAGCGAGGAGCAGTTTTTCCTTCTTCAGGTCAGGCTTTATTTTCCCCTCTTGGCGACACCAATTTACAGTTTACCTTCACACACTAACCTAACACACACAGCTTTCATAAACAAACTTTTACTACTAGAAAAATCTTTGCTCGGCTCTGTCGTATCCAGTCTCTCTCCCGACTGAGTGTTGTGTCGCTCTATTTATGCCGCTCTCCCCGTGCTCACTGAAATTAGAGACAGGTGTTAGACATAATTTAGCTCAGGTGTAAGCGCCCTTACCACTTTCTCTCTCCGGAGAGATGCTTGACCACGCCCCCGCTGCCACATTCACCTGCTTCAACTGTTGGGCTGTCCATCTTGAAATGGCATATTCTTTGAACACAGACTCCTGTATACATGCTATCGGAAGATAATCTTCAGAAGAGGACAAGTCAAAGAGATTGTTTCTGATATAGGAACCAACTTAGTTGGAGCACAGTGGGAATTGAAAGAAGTCATTACTGATCTAAACCAAGAAAAATTCAGAACACAATGCTGAAAGAAAATGTCATGTGCAATTTAATACTTCTTCAGGATCTAGTATTGGAGGCGTATGGGAGCGTCTTATCAGAATCGTTAAAAAGGTTCTATTATCTTTTATGAGACAACAGAAC